>NW_028189302.1:2120000-3515632 GCF_048542155.1 Nylanderia fulva
TGGGTCTTCCTCGAAAAGTTCAAACATCTTTGCCTCTTGCGCAATTTCAAATGGAATTTCACATAGAGTACGTATAGAGAATATCAAAGAATTTCAAACTATAAGAGAATTCTCAACAGCATTCCTATAAATAGGTTATTGTCCAGTTTAATCATGTATTATGATTTATCCTCATATTATGAGGATAAATTATATATTATTGAATTCTATATATAATATATTTTAATGAAAGGCCAAATGGTTGAATATAAATATATAATTATCGTATATAATATTTATCTGAATCGAGGCAAAAGCTCGGTAAAAAATTTTTGATATATAATAATATAAAATTATATAGAAATATATAAAATTATACATATAATCGCAAAGTTATATATGAAATATGTCCATACATAATTAGATAAAAGTGCTTTTTATATGTAATTATATAAATTTATATATATAATAAATAAGTATTTCTTCATACATATAAATACATATAATTTGACATGATTATATATGAACCCTTGTAATTTATATATAAATTTATATAATTATGTATAAAAATGGACATATTTCACATACCAATAATTTTACAATTATATGTATAATTATATAATTATTTATATATAATTATATATGAAAAATTTTTTACCGGAAGTTGAACCGTCTACGTTAAATTAATGTATAATAATTCCATTCGACAAGTATACTAAGACATTTACATGGATACTTATGTTGCAAATCCATTCATTCGCTTATCTCCTCGAATTTAATCGAGTTCCTTCCGCTTACATAAGAGACAGAGATAAAGAGAGATCACGCATTAAACGCATAGAACGAGCAAAATCAAGTCGGTGCATTAGAAACCTTCTTCCGCACAATAAACGCGCTCCCCATAACTCGTTGGCAGACAGTGAATAGACTTTACAATGAAGCCCTGTGTCCTGTGGCACGGTGTAATATTAACGCCAAGTTCTCTTGTATATATATATATATATATATATATATATATATATATATACATATATATGTAGATCTGCGAAATGTTAATGGCGAACTAGACAGAAATCGTGACTAACAATAAGCGAGAGCTACTCTATCCGATTTCGCCGACAAGATGATGCATGATTTACTAACTCACTCGAGTATCGCAAAGTGTCACTTAATACTATCATCTAAATTATTATTAAATATGATTTGTAAATTTAATTTTTTTCTATATAATTTATATTTATATTTATTATATAATTTTTATATATTATACAAATAAAATTCTCTCTGTAATAGCAGAATATAAGAAAACGCTTGTTTAATTATACAATTATTTTATATATTATATTATATATCATATATAAAATTATTATACGTAATAATATACATATATAATAATTTTAAATATAAAAAAATATATATATAATTATATATATATATATTTTTTTATATATATAATTATATACAATTATTTTATATATTATATTATATATTATATATAAAATTATTATACGTAATAATATACATATATAATAATTTTAAATATAAAAAAAATATATATATAATTATATATATATATTTTTTTATATATATAATTATATACAATTATTTTATATATTATATTATATATCATATATAAAATTATTATACGTAATAATATACAATATATAATAATTTTAAATATAAAAAAATATATATATAATTATATATATATATATATATATATTATAATTAAACGTGGGTTACGGTTTTCTTATATTCCTCTATTAGACTGATCAGGCTGATCAAACAGCATTAAAATAGCTTTTTAGGAGAGCCTTTTGAAAATTATATACAGAAAAAGGGAACGTTGGAAAAGGTTTGCCGATTGGAATAACGAGATTATACATATATACCGGGGTATAATATGACGCGATATTAAGCGAACATTCTTCCACGCGCGCCGTCCTTTATACGCACTGAATTACAGCCGTGCTTCTCAGACATTATTCAAGCGGCAAGTCGGCGGCGAGATTCCGACGTCGTCGTAATTACATCCGGAGTCCATCGAAGTAAAACCACCACCCACCTGGATTAATGTTTCACGATTAATTCGACGTTCGGAGTTTTCAATCTCCGCGATATCGTAATAAGTTTGACCTCCATTCATCTCTAGCGAAGTTTTGTGTTCGCGGGTACGAGGAAAATTCGACGGTACTTTCCGCTTTTGCTTTTTTCTCTCTCCCTTCGCAGAAAAAGAGGGATAAAGAGAGCCAGGTCTCGTCTCGCGCAGCCGAAACGGTTTCGAGCCTGCCTCGTAATCCCGACCGAAACCTGATTCCGTCTCCTTACATCCCGAGAATCGCCAATGAAGCTTCAACCCGGCCCATCACGGTCCATTGTGAAACTTTTAAGGCTCCCTCTCACCCCATCGAACAACCATCTCCGCGTCCATCTTCTCTCTCTTTCTCTTTCATCCCCCTTTTTCTCGCATCCCCGTTCTCCACCGCATTCCTGAAACCCCCAGAATAATGGAGTCACTGGCGGAAGGACGAATCGTCACGCTGAACGCACGCGCGACCCTGCATTTTTATATTTCAATGCAAAATGATGAAAAAAAAAAAAAAAAAATGAAGCGCGAGAGAGTTTTTGAGCGTCATATTTTTCATTTTTCTTCACGGCAACTCGAAACTTTTATCGGAGAAATTTTTATATCTCGCGGATATTATCGGATGTCATCGGTTATGCATTGCGAATAAATTTAAAATAAACGACATAACGTCGCCGGGAATTTTTTTTTTATGTTTGGCTATAGAGGGGACAATTGGCAAGAAGATGTTATTAACATTTTCGACGTACGAAATGACAAGAGAGCGAGCGCGCGAAATATTTTTAATAAAAGTGTGCAAGATTGCATTTTTAATGCCACGCATGCGCTCTTCATCTTCGACATTTTATCCGCGAGAGAAATATATTCCGCTTGTGGGAAGACACTTTTGTTCTTATTCTATAGTACGTTCGCCTCGTAAAGTTTGCTAGTTCAAGCGGGAAACGTCAAATCTTTCTTACGTGAGATCCGTCAAAACCAGGCGCGGCGTGGCCATGTCGTATTTTTATAACCACTGAAGGTGACAGCCTAGCAGTATTCCGTAAAATCTATATGACGAGAAGCTTCGAGCATCTCGTACTTAACTCGCTTACAAATATTCCCTTTTTCTTAATAGAATTCGAGACGCCTCGTGATCCCGAATTATTATCTATATTTAAAAAAAAGAATAAAAAATCGTGTTTCTTTTATGTAAACCGTATTCATTTTATTTTGTAAATTGCGAAAAAATATCTTGAATTTATTTAAATAAATTCGTATCTCGTACTATATCGATTACTATGAATTTTTATATAAAACGAATCACGCGTGCAATATACATATATATTATTGTCTGCAGAATTTAGTATTTCGACCTCTCTCTCTTTTTTTTTTGTCATTTATATTATAAATTTCAAGAAAGAGTTATCCGCCCTGCACATACATATGTTAATCAGCGATTTCTCTCACGTACCACGAATACTGTCGCGGGAAAAAGATCGATAATTTCTCTCACGTATTTTCAAATTTCGGCAAACAGGTCTCCCTTCTCTTTCTCAGACGCGCGAAAATTCTCCCCACCAATATTCTTTGCACGATCTGAGCGTTATAATTCGGTAATTACAAGAAAGTTCGAAGAATTCGGGAAGAAACGGAACGCGTTCGCCGCCATATTTTGCGGAAGGTCCTTAGCGAGTGTATCCTCCGTTACGTGTCCTCGCACGCGTGAGAGAGAAATCGTAATGAGAATTTTATGGGCGAGCCTCTGCGAAACGTGTTCAGTCTCGAGTGCACGTGTGTGTTTGTGTGCGTCCTGCAGGACGGTTAAATCGCACAAGAAAATCGAAGGTGTCTAGCGAAATCTGGAAAACCAAGTATTTTATAAATCTGGAATTCAGGAAAGTCAGGAAAAAATCAGGGAATTTTACTATTTTAATATATATAATTTGTAACAGCTCTTTAGAAAATTTTAATCTACAAATAAAAAGGCAATAAGAGCTAATTAAGTTCTATATTAGAATTATATTTGTGAAAAGATTTATAACATAAATTATTAAATATTATACGGAAGTTACGAATTTATTTCTGTATAATATTTAATAATTTATGTTATAAATCTTTTCACAAATATAATTCTAGTATAGAACTTAATTAGCTCTTATTGCTTTTTTATTTGTAGATTAAAATTTTACTATTTATCTGGATTTTTTTCACATTATTCATTTGTGAATCGTTAATAATATTTTATAAATATATTTAGGCCAGATGTTCGAAAAATAATTATTACACGTGGATGTGGAGTCAAAAATATTTATTTTATAGGACTTTTTTATCTAACGATAAAAGAAGAATATATTGAAAATTATTTTTTTACAGATTACCGAAGCATAAACTAGATAGAAAAAAATTTTTTGCATAGTTGTGATATTATTATTATTAATGTTTAATGTAAAATAACAATAAAATATAGATAATGATATAGAAAAATAAAACGATGCGGAATAATACGATAGTATTCAGGCATCTAGTGGTCAGGGAAATCTGGAAACCCGGGCCTTGTCAGGGAATTTTATAAATCTGGAATTGTCAGAAAATTTTACTATTTATCTGGATTTTTTCACATTATTCTATATTTGTTTCAATAATTTGAAATTTTTTATTAAATAAATATAAATTTTTCCTTGACAGCGTGTTCGTTAAATTATAATTTGATCGTCGTGTTATTTTATTTCAATGTATTTAATAGAGATAAAACTAAAGAAATTGATATAATATAAATAAAAAAAGATGATTATTTAAATAATTTATAGTGACATGTTTGTTTCGATTATCGTACACAATACAGATTGTATAATCGATTTAAATGTTTGTTTTTTTAACTGCCGAATCTTTTCATTGGTAACAAAAATATCTCAAGAATTTCATGATTTAACATTTAATTGATTTATCATATAGATATATGCAAATTATATATATTTGGAAAAAATAATACTAAAAAGCCAGGAAAAAAATAAATTTCTGGTCTTGGAAAATCTGAAAAAGTCAAGGAATTTTTTTATTGTGTCTGCTGGACACCCTGAAATCTGAGAGGGAGAGTTTGCTCGTTTCTAGACTCAGGGAAACTTTTCGAATAACTCGGCGATCGTTGAAGTTCAATATTTCTTTCCACAAAGATGACCGGTCAATCTTGAGAGGACGAGCAAAGTTTTTGCGAAAACGCGGACCGAGTCTCTTCAAGATCCTAGGTGTAGTTAATGGAGTTTATCTAGTCACGTATGTGTTTTAAAAATATCATCGATGAATAAACAGAGAATTGTTATTTCTTTTGTTTTACAAAATTGTAGTTTGTATTATACTTCGTTTTGTGTTTTGATACTCTCATATTGGAACTCTCTTGAATAACAATATGCTCATGTTTCAACAACTGGTATTTTAAATTTTATTTATTGCAATCGTGAATGGAATAGAAAAAGTTTATTTTTTTCTCTTTTATTCTATGTTTTATTTTCGCTCTGCGTTTTTCATTAGATAAAAGGAATGACAATCTCGATGTGAACTTGATATGAAATATTCAAAGAAATAATACATTTATTTTTTATTATTACTGTAGTAATTAAAAAATTTGAATATATATACATAAATGAGGGATTAAGAAAAATTCACTTAATTCTCTCAATATTGCAGAATTAATATATTATTTTTTTATTACTACTGTAACAATTAAAAAATTTGAATACATAAATGAGGGATTATGAAAAATGCATTTTATTTTCAATATTGCAGAGTGTATTAATTTTGATTATAAGATCCACTCTTTAAAAAATAAAGATAGTATCGAAGTTTCTTTTTATCTCTTTTTATCTCTTTATTAAGATGTCGATTGATTATCTTAATAAAGCTTCATGCCTTATTTAGTGTCAATGAGGATTTGTTCAATGTAATTTTACTGCTCGAAAAAGTTAATATATAATTTTATTCATAATATATGTAATTTTCTTTATTTAACGCGAATTTTTAAAAAGAACAGAAATAAAATTCTAGAATTTCTTCTTTTAAATTTGCAAATCAATTAAAAGTTTACATTGCATTGATTGCGTATTTTAACAGTTTTTTTTTTAATGTTAACCGCGAGGTAGTTAATTTTATTTGCTCAAATTTATTTGTACTGCTTTCGCCAATGAAGCGAGAAAAAGAAAAGTCTACGTCCTAGTTTCTATTTGAAAAGATTGTGAAATCTCAAGAGATATTCCTTTCTTAAGAATATGATACATAACATTGCAATAAATTTCAAGGAATAAGTTATGCAGCTTTTCATGGGAAATTTTACGAAAGCAATTGTTACATCTTCCTTCGTTCTTTTTGTCGGAAAAAAATTGCGACGGTGCAAGAAAAGTTGTATCTCTCTTACTTTCTTTGGATAAGAATGTCACCAAGTATCTTTTGTATCACACAAAAACTTATATATATATATATATATATATATATATTTTGCACGAATTGCTAATCTTTTTTAATTAACTATTTTGAAAGTTGCAAAATGGATTTTCGTACTCGATTTAATTCGCTCTATCTACACATGATGGATGGGACGATTATTATCGGACACTCTATATATATTCCATAGTTATATAGGTACATACATTTACATGTATATTTATTTATATATTCAAGAAAGCTATCAAATGAAATCTTTCGGTGCGTCACAGTCGCTCGTTTCTAATATTCATTCTGCCGGTTCTATTAAAATGCACATGTTTAAGACGGCCGGCGATCCAATTATTTCAATCGTCTGTCATCGCGATCCACTCGAGACGAGAAGCGAAAAAGGAGGACGCAAGTAGAGTCGTTGACAGCTTACTTCCTCGCGCGCCGACTCAGCGCAATATATATCGACGTTTCGAGCACGGATCGTAAGTAATCGCCATTAGAGTGTGTATAAAAGCCGATGTAATAATCTGTTTTCCCGTTGGAAATACCGTATGTCCTCGCGCATTCTCAGACTCCCCAGAGAAATTATCCATATCGTCGGATAAGTGCCGCCGTACTTCATTTAGCCCGCAATTTTTCTCTTGTCTCGCGTCTTTTACAAACGATGCAATCAGTTTTATTTTAATAAGTTTAGGTCTCCCAAGATTTGTATAACATATACCGACATGATACTTTATTTATAATTATACATTATAGATAATAGAGTAGAAATAATCCTGAAGGAATTGGTCAATATTAATTTTGTGTTTTATGAAATGATATATATATATATATATATATATATATATATATACAAAAGAGAGTAGAAATTATAATTTTTTATTATTTAAAGAAAATTATTTTAAAATTATTTTTATTGTATTTTTATTATTATTTTAGAATTTATTATTAAATAATAAATTTGCTCGATATTTATTAAAAGGCTTTGTATTACAGGAAATCTGCATATTTATTTGAAATTTAGATATTTTGTATACACTGAAAAAAATTATTAAATTAATATTTATTTTAATACTACCTAATAAATAATTTATTTGAAATAAATAAATATTTATCTGTTTTGAAAAGGATTTTCTTATATCAAATAAATATTTTTTACATCAAATCAATATTATTAGTTTCGCATAAATGATTTATTAGGCAATTAAAATATTTATTCGAATTCAACAAAATTTTTTTCAGTGTATATATAATATTAAAATACTATATAAATATTTTATTTAAAAATACAAGTTTTAAAATGAAATATAAATGCAATTATACAATATATGACATTTTTCACGACATTGCACCCACTTTTATCCAAACGTCGACATCTGTTACATGAAATTAATTTATAAATGTATATAAAATATATGAATAATAATTTCTTACTCTTTTTTTCTAATAATATACTAACAATAAATATTGCACGTACAGTTGTAAGAAGTTGCGGACACTTCTTTTTATTGAGTATATAAACGTGTTTATAAGTTTATAAACTCACTAAAAAAGTGTCGCAACCTGTGTCAACATAATCTTTGTACTTTTTGCAGTCTGCTTGTTATTAATAATTCTCCTTACATTTTATCTTATTATAACTAATTTTGTAATAATCTTACAAATATGAATAATTTAGAATAATTTTGCAAATATATATATTTCCATTTTATACTCCGAAATATTCTGACTGTAATGAGAAATTGCATCGCGTGCATACCACATGTGACATTTGCTCATTCTCTAGAAACACAATCTTCCTCTTCGGTATCCTTCAAATAACATACATAACACGAAGTCTGGCAATGCCAATTTCCTACGTAGCAATTTACGAATAGCGCCGCAATGTTTCTCGTCGTGTATATACGATCGTAAACGACATCCCGCTCTTTCACTTTGATTGATGCTCACGAATCGTCGTCCCCAGTTGTAACACGCCTTGTGAAACGTAACTCGCGTGATAATGCATCGCACTTTATGGCTTTTCGCCATGTCAATTTTCATAAGAGGTGTCTCTTTCTCTCTCCCTCTCTCTCTCTTTTCTTCCCTCTCTCATGTGTCACACGTTAAATTGCGAAGTGCAGCGGAACGCTTGAAATGCTATTTTAATTAAAACCGCCGTTTCAAACGACTCCCATGAAAGTCCGTTCCCAGCTGTACGCGGAGTGTTAATAATTTGAGCAGCAACGAGTCGTGCCGCAAACCACGAGAAATATTCTACTTATTATTCTCAACTCAAGCAGCAGCGCGTTCTGCAGTTTAACTATCCCTCGTTCCGCAGTGTTCTTATAATTCGAATAATTAAGGAACAAAAAACGCGCGATTTTCTTCTCGACGCATTTGCCAAGTTACAATTATCGGCATCGAGATATCGATAAATTGTTTATTGTTCGAAAAGTAATCGAATTTTTATTTATTATATATATATTTTTTTTTATTTATTTTATATATATATTTTTTTTATTTATTTTATATATATATTTTTTTATTTATTTTATATATATTTTTTTTTATTTATATATATATATTTTTTTTATTTATATATATATATTTATATATACAATATATATATATATATATATATATATATATATACTGAATTATCTCCACAATTAATATAATAAATAAATAAAAATTCGATATATATATATTATATATATTATTTATTTATTATATTAATTGTGGAGATAATTCAGTCTATTTATAACACATGGTACATCGCTTTCTTCGGGTGCGATGTGATACATCGCAGAGACACTATCATAGGGTTGGGGTGTGTTAACAGAACAGAGCTTAACTCCAAACTATTGCACGGTATATTCATACTGTGTTGTCCCGAGATAGTCGTCCGGTGTATTGTCCCTTAGGATGCAAAATCTGCTTACATGAGAGAACATTGGTCTTACTCGAGTTACCGTCGACACAGCTTCAATTAAACTCGGTTTCTTGCGCGTCTCTGAATTAATTACAGCTAACATTTGAACGAAACGCATAGCAAAGTGCATTTTTTTGTAAAAAGTCATTTTAAATTGCTCTTTTAAAAGAGCTTTTTTTGAGTGGCACGCTATTATTGCATTTTTATTGTCAGAAAAGTCCTAGTTTAAAAATATAATATTAATTAAAGTAAAATAAAATAATATACGATATTAATAATTTATTACTTATTATAAAATAGAAAATAAAAATAAAATATGAACTATTGTTACCCTATTTTGTTATATTCGTGGATAAATAATTAATATAAAATATTATTTTTTTGCGTATTAAAAATCTATTTGAAATATTTTGTTGATTTCACGAATTAAACATTTTTATAGATATGTATTTCTTGCTAGAGATCTTAAATAATCAACTAAAATAATTATTGTTTTTGTATGGACAATGAATATTTGATTATTTTCATGAATTCCAATGCTGTTCTGACAGGTTTTTTTTACAAAATATAAAAAATCTAAATATTTTTTCTTTTATGCTATAGTAAAATTAATAAATTTAATAATAAACATAAAACTAATTATGACAGTAATTCATATATAATTAAATTTTTATATATCTCAAAAGACAATTTTAAACGTTGTACGATTTTATTATTATGTTTCCTAAAACACGTGAGTCCCTTTATATAAACCCAGCAAACACCGATATATAATTGTTACATTGCTATAATAAAACGGAATATAACAGGTAATATAACGTGTACGTTACATGTAACATCCATGTTAGTTGTAATTTCCCACTCATAGATGTAACATTTTAATATAACATATATTACATTGTAGTTATATTGTAATTATATACCAAATAGCACATCGATGTATTGATAAGTCAGTGCTATCTTGGGATACAATGACAATATAATTACAATGTAACATATGTAATATTAAAAATATTACATCTATGAGTGGGAAATTACAACCAACATATACGTTACATGTAACATGCTTGAGTATATAACATTTATATACTGTGTTTGCTGGGTTACAATGTAATATATGTAATATTAAAAATGTTACATCTATGAGTGGGAAATTACAACTAACATATACGTTACATCTAACATGCTTGAGTATATAACATTTGTATACTGTGTTTGCTGGGTTACAATGTAATATATGTAATATTAAAAATGTTACATCTATGAATGGGAAATTACAACTAACATATACGTTACATCTAACATGCTTGAGTATATAACATTTATATACTGTGTTTGCTGGGTTACAATGTAATATATGTAATATTAAAAATGTTACATCTATGAGTGGGAAATTACAACTAACATATACGTTACATGTAACATGCTTGAGTATATAACATTTATATACTGTGTTTGCTTAATACGAATCGATATATGCGAACATATCGCAAACTCGAGCGTATTAGCAGACCATTTGCACGTTCACAAAGTTTACTATGATAGATTATTTCGACATCTCCCTTCTTGTTCGAGAGAGGAGAACTGGCAGGCCGAAACGTCGCTGTCCGTTTCCGAAATCACGAGAGTCAAAGTTCCCGACGGTAATAACTTAGAACGGTGCCCGCGCTTTCCCAGAAGACCCGCAAGTCGGATACTTTGATTATACTTAGGCGCTCGGAGAGAGTATTGATTTCGTCGGATAGTGCGATTCACGGGTTTCCGTGTTATTAAGCGACCCAATAATTCGTGCTGAGATTCGTGCAGACGCGATTTTCTCATCGCGAAAGATATTCTTCTCTTTCCATACAGCGCGACAAGATTGCAGCAACATTTCATTGCAATATTACAACATTGCATAAACATTGTGAAATGTTGCAGCAATTTTGCTGCAAGGTTGCAGCAACGGTAAAATGTCCGCTTTCACTAATATTATTCTATAACATTGCAGCAATAATGCATTAAAATAAATATGTAATATTACTATTGGATTATTGGAAATGTGTTAAATACATGATCGGAATATTCTGTACCTAATATTTTTTGCGTGAATTTTATTTTCATAATATTTCTGAAATAAATAATATTGCTGCAACGTTGTTTAAACTATATTACAAATTCATGTCTATATAATATTAGTTCTGTAATATTCCCAGCAAACACAGTATATAAATGTTATATACATGTAAGTATTCAAGCATGTTACATGTAACGTATATGTTAATTGTAATTTCCCACTCATAGATGTAACATTTTTAATATAACATATATTACATTGTAGTCATATTGTCATTATATCCCAAGATACTGACTTATCAATACATCAATGTGCTATTTGGTATATAATTACAATATAACTACAATGTAATATATGTTATATTAAAATGTTACATCTATGAGTGGGAAATTACAACTAACATGGATGTCACATGTAACGTACACGTTATATTACCTGTTAAATTCCGTTATATTATAGCAATGTAACAATTATATATCGGTGTTTGCTGGGATTATTCTATAACATTGCAGCAATAATGCAATAAAATAAATATGTAATATTACTATTGTGGATTATTGGAAATGTGTTAAATACATGATCGGACTGAATGTTCTGTACCTAATATTTTTTGCGTGAATTTTATTTTCATAATATTTCTGAAATAAATAATATTGCTGCAACGTTGTTTAAACTCTATTACAAATTCATGTCTATATAATATTTCTGTAATATTTGCTATGCAATATGCAAGATTGCAATGTTGTTGCAATATTGCTGCAAACTTGTGTGCTGTATGAATTCCGACTCGATACATCTAGTTTTGTATATTATTGACAATTAATGATTAAACGTGAATTTATTCCGATTTTTTCAGGATTGGTGAAACTACGACAGCTCGTGAGATCACCGAGAATCCGTGACATGGAAATCAGTCTCAGGCAGGCGGATCCAAATTCGTACAGACAGGTTCTCTCCGAGATGAAGAGCAAGGAGTTTCAGAATCTCATCGTGGGCACGAGGCCCGAGCACATGCATCGGTTTCTACGAATGGTAAATCACTTTATTTGCACGCATTACACGCTCGAGATTTCTAACTTTTCTTTCAGTGATTTTTCAATTATTCGAATTATTTAATTAGATTTTTTATATCTATATATATATTATATATTTTATTATACTGTATATTTATATATTATTAAAATATAATATATTCAATATTATATATTATATGTATAAATATATAATATAATGTAACATAATAATAATTTCAATATGTCAATTTATATATATAAGGCAAATCGATATTTTAAATAAAAATAACAATTGCGATAGATTTAAAAAAAGTTTATTTTAAAAGTGGATTAGAAATTAAATTATAAATAATTATTTGAAAAGTGACAGCAGATTATTAAATAATGAGTTAACATTTTGTATATTATTTTGATCAAAAAGAAGACATTATTTGAGGAATAAAACTCAATTGTGCGTCGCGAATTGTGCACTTGTCTGTGACAAAAAATTTGGAGTACCTACTACGGTTTCGAGAGTTCAAAACTCAGTGAGGAGAAAGATAGAAAGAGAGCTCGTATTTTATATATTCTATTTCGCGAAAGTGGCTGACCACATCGTTTCGCATACATTGCAGATCCTGCAGCTGCAGATGAATGATTACAAGTACCACTACCTCTTCACGACTTTCGTAAGTACCCTAGGGATATTGAAACGCACAGTGAAAGATCTACTTCGGTCCGCGATTCGATTCACCCGCTCGGCTTCTCTCGTAGGATATCGAAACCTTCGACCTCGAGGACTTCAAGTACAATTTTGTCAATATCACTGCCTTTCGTTTGGTCGACGCGGACGATCTCGGCGTACGTAGTATCCTGAGGGACATGGAGCGTTATCAACCGTCGGGGAACACGATTCTCAATAAATCCAGGATCATTCAGGTAAGCTCTCTATGTTTATAGAATAAATATACGTATATAGTATATATATATGCAGTGAAAAAAATAGCGATTTCAGAATTTAGAATCGAGACATCATTTATCGCCCCTTGTGAAATATTTGTCATTTCACACTCTTCCCCGGTATTTTTATGCAGCGATTTCGCAATTTTACCGGAAATATATGCAGGGCGTATCTAAATAAGTGCGAAAAAATTTAGATAATTTTTTGTCGAAAATTAAGGGGTTTTTTTTTATTTATTTATTTTTTTTTTAGAAAATTAAACGATAAAAGTATACATATTTACATAAGAAACCTCCTTTAATTTTCGACAAAGAATCATCTCTTAAAATTTTTCGTACTTATTTAGATACTCCCTATAGATCTTGTTAAATGGAACTCTTCCGGGTCTTGTTTATTAACAAATTAATTTTCTTCTTTCACAAATAATCCAAAAGTATACAACCATGCTCGTATTTTTTGGCACCAATCACAGAGATGACTGTGATAAATTGTTAACCGAGTATTTGGGCGTCTGTGCAGAAATATCATAATAAAACGATTTTTCCGGATCTTGTTTCTGGATAAATAATTTTTTTTCTATCGTAAGAAATCTCAAGACATACCGCCATGCTTGCAATTTTTGGAACTAGATGTCAAAATGACCATAATGAGTTTTTGTATGGATTTATGTGCGCATATATGTAAATATCTTGTTAAACGGAACTCTTCCGGAGATTATTTTTGGACAAATTATTTTTTTTCTATCGTAGGGCATTCCAAGAAATGCCAACGTGCTGATATTTTTTGGTACCAAACATAGAAACGACCGTGCTTAATTTTTATATACTCATATGTATGATAATTTCAATGTGTTTTAATTGTTTTATCATATTTATACATTAATAATACTTTTTTGCGTAAATTTAATATTTTTGATATAATTAGAACCATTTCTTTTATCCTGATTATTATTTGTTAATAATAACTTATTATTAACAAATTTTTAATTTTCGCTCCAAGAGCGCTCCAAACTTCAATCACGTATACATACATTTTGTATTTGCGATAAAAAAATTCTCATATTTTTTCAGAGAAATACATGTTTTTTTTTTTTAAATTGCTATATTACTTTCCGCGTCATATTCATAAATAACGAATAGTGTATCGAGATATTCCGCGCTTTCATTTCGCGCGATAGCATCTCGTCGACTATAATTTCTCGCGAGACGGCGGCCAAATGATATCGCACCTTTGACAGATTGGCATGATCTCGATGAAAGGTGTAAGAATTTATTGTCGCGTTATGTCTATACGTCAACGCGTTATCAGCGATGTTTTATGGGGGCATAAAATCGGTTAAAAGCCATTTAAAGCAATGTGTACACGTTTACGCGTCGCGGAATAAAATTACGCATAGCTTGCTTCTTTATTGAATAAGGTACAGGAATAAGATACGTAAAATGCGAAAGATCCTTTCCTTTTTTTCTTGTAACAAGCTTGTAATAACAACTGCAATCACAAACGATTGTAAAAAAAAAACGAGAGATAAAATACACTCGCTCTCTGCGGAGAATTGTTCCAATTTTATTATTATCTCTGATTTATCAATAGAGAGTGCACTCTATCGTAGAACTCTATCTCTTTCTCTCTCTCTCGCAAAGTATTCAAATATTGCGATATTGGAAAATGGAAATTCAGCGCTTGTCTTCGTACTTTTGCACAGAGACACAATTTCTCTAGTCGATTCGATTATATTGAATTATGATGTATGAGTTCCTCGTAATGCATATGAAAAAAGAAATCGTATTTGCATTTAAATTGTATAACATTTTTTCCGAAGGACACGTTGCAAAATTCCGCTAATGGAATATATACGCAATATGCTGAGATAACAGGAGACATACATATAGTATATATATATATATATATATATATATATATATATATATATATATATGTATATATCTGTTCAAATAACATTTTTTTCGTCACATCACCAAATTACACCGCGTTAATACAAAATTTGCAAAACATTATTTGTTAAAAGAATAAATTAACCGTATGAGAAAAATAAAAACGAATTGAGAGACATACGTTTTTCTTGTATAATACTTATTATATTCGAGAAAATTAATCACGATGCTTCGATCAGCTTATAATCATGGGCGTCCGCAGAATTTTTTCCAAGGGAAAGTATAATTAAAATTTTTTTTTCTTATTTTTCATTACTTTATTTTTTAAATTTAATTTTTTTGGTCATTTTATATTTTCATTTTTCTATATTAAATATGCAAATAAAGTAAATACTTAATTTTTTAGTGATACCAAAAAGGGGGCAAATGCTCCCTCTGCGAATGCTTATAATGACATATCGACTGTTTTGTCTGATGACGTATAAGAAAATTACGGCAACATTCGCTATACAGGGTGTCCGGTAACTAACGAACCAACGATTACAAATGGATTCTTTGGTCAATTTGGGAACGATTTTTTCTCAGCGAAAATGTCGAAAAAGGTCATTATTTTTTACAACTTTCCAATATTTGTCATTGTGTATCTTTATAACTAAGCCTCAAATTAAAATTTTATTATAGTAAATTCTACCTGAAATTAACTGAAGAATGTAATTATGTTAGACTTTTAACTCCAAAACGTTTAGTTTTCAAAAAACCCATTTTTTTCAATCGCTTATAACTCGAAAATTATTGACTTCTCAACATTTTTGCTAAGGAAAAATCGTCTCCAAATTGGCCAGAGAATCCGCCCTTAATCATTGGTCCGTTAGTTACCGGACACCCTGTATATATATATAAAAATTCGCGAACTCGTGAGAGAAGCTTAACGCTTTTTCTCCAATTTAGATGCAGATCAGAACGTCGCGACTTCGCGAAATTCTCTTTCGCTCCTGTCGTTGCATTTCCTATCATATGCGTGCACATAAAATGCATTAACCCTTCTACCAATGAACAGGTACCCAAATTGTAAAATGCGTCAGAATTTTTCTCCGTTCGAAACAAAAAACACAAAGAACTTTTATATTCGTGAAACTTTCTATAATAAAAATGTTTTTAATATCCAGCAACTACTATAAAAAAAATTGTTACAATGTAATCGAAAATACACAGTTGGTATTTATATATTGTGAGAAGGTAAAAAATATTCATTGATAGAAAAGTTCAATTGTGTGTCAATAAAGCAAGAATATCATATTATTTTATTTAGCTTCTCCAATTCATCAGAATCTCGCGAGCTTAGAATTTTTTTATAAATTTTAATTTTCTTTGCATTTTTTTTTTGCTTTTAATTAATCAAATATCTCTATAAATTGTTAGATTTCCCAATGCATAGGGAATTATTCTATATATACATATATTCAGCTCTAAGCTCTGTATTATCTCCGCTTTCTTGTAAGAGACTCTTGCATCTTCAGTTTCTGAAGTCTCGGTCTTCATCGACTTCTTGAATTTTCAAGATTCGGGATCTAACAAGAGCTCTCCTTTTGTTCTCAGAATTCTTGCTTTCTTTACATATTCCGCGGATACAAAAATATAATTCTTTTTATCCAACAACGCTGATAATATTCATAAGCATACATCGTATTAATCAACAATCATATTAATTGTAATATTGATTTTTTTTAAATTAAAATTTTTCTAAGTTTAAAATAATTTTTTATTGCTCGTTTTACATGGCCTCGTAATATTTAGTAAGTTATCATTGTAATCATATTAATGTGTCATAAAAAAACATTGAAATCAAATATTCTCACGTAAGGTATTTCAATAAGTTCGTATACGACTATAATACGCAGATCACTTTATTTACTCTGTCCGCGCGTCGCGTCGTGGCTGCTTGAATGCAAATAATCCTTTCCCGGCATTGAAACCGAATAAATAAATCGATTTTCCAGGCGCGTGATCTCGCGCCGGATTTCCACAAACATGTGGATGATTCGCATCACGAAACTGCACGGACATATTCGTCTGCCTCTATCTCTCTCTCTCTACAAACGTCAAATTCTCTTCGATTTGCAAGCAAAATATTCGATGTTTACGATAAATGAAAGCGACATTTTGCGAGCGCAATACGTGAAAAACGTTCCCCTATTCGAAATCGTCGCTATAATAATTCAAGTAAAGCTATATTATTTCGAGAATATTCGCGCGTTATACCTCAGGCGTTTTTTTTACGGTTATTATTATTTTTCGCACCCTCAAATCTCGCTCGGAGGGCCGACATTTCGGGCACTCTGAAGGGTTATTTGCATGTATAACAAAACCACGAGGGGAATTCGCACAGTTCAGGTTGGAGAGAAAAGCGCGATCCTTTTGTCCGAACAATCATCCGGGAGAGGATAGAGTAACATTTTCTTAAAAATGCATATTTACTATTTTTTCGGAAAAAAAATATGCATTTCTAAGAAAATTTCTCTATTTCGCTAACTCACTCGGTCTGTGATGGAAAGGACGAAGGAAAAATGATCTTTTATTCAGCCGAGTATTTCTCGCGTCGTTTCAAAGTCGTATTAACGTCACGTTTAAATCTGAAATATTTTAGAACTTATTAGAATTTTGTTCTTATCCTTACAAATGCGCTTCTCAGCTGGGAAGATACGAAGAGATAATTTAATAATTCTTTTTCAATTTTCAACTCGTAATAAACTTAATTCGCGCTACTTTATTGCCGAGAAAAATAAAAGTATGGTAAATTCGAGTAAATCTTCGAATAATCGAAGTAGCCTCTTTCGCTCGTCGCGTGCGAGTTCATAGCGAATTGTAAATAAACAATCTGAATTTCCAGATGCGATACTGAGATTAAAAAACTTGGTCGCGCATTTACAATTCATGAGAAAATTTCCGGGTTCGGGTCCGCGAGAGAGAAAAAGAGTTCTCTAATTACTTCCGCTACAGCCGTTAAACTTCCCGGAGGTTGCATAATGCGGAGACGTAATATTCGAATGTAATATATATACTTATTGTCAGAAAATGGGCAGCGAAATTCAATTAACGTATTTTTCATTAAATCTCGATATGTATGTTTTTACATATAGAAATATATACGGAAAAAAATTAAATTAAAAAAAAAAAAATGTTGAAAGAAACAATTTTATGTACCATTGTTTTGTGGACTCTAAGGTTCTTGAATTCAAGATTATTGTCCGCAATGGAATTTTCCGCATTTATTGCTTTGTCGGAATTTCGGACATTAGGCAACGCGGTTACGAGCAATTCAAGGACGCCTTAATTGCTCGCAAAAGTGTTATAAAGCGTGACGATATCGGCGGATATAAACGAAACATCTCGAGTTAACGTCTCTACAATGGTCCGGGAATATTGCCAGAGATAAGAGAGAGAAAGATTTAAGATGCGCCTGTGCGAAAAAGTTAAACCGCAAGAGAAGTCAAAATTCGGAATATATATTGCTGTCAGAAAAATATATTATACACTGTGAAAAATATATAATATATTACACAAAAATATGTAAAATTATACATAAATAATAAGTGTAAAATTACACGATAAATAATAGAAATGTTTGCCTTTTATAAGATTACGTAATTATCGCGCATGTTAAATTGCAGCGCAAAAATTATACCTTCTTTGCGATTTTTATAATCTTATCAAAAGGTTACAAGAGTGTCGAAGATGAAATAGAAACAGTGAAGCTAGTCTCGATCATATTATTATTATTTTATCTCGTTAGCGAAATGGGCGCAGATAGCAGATACTCGTGTTTTCTACGACTTCCTTTCGCTTTTAAAAGTGATTCTTTTTACGCGGGCGACAAGGTCTGCCTAGTTTAATCCTGTGTGTAAAAATTCAATTACCATCCACGTATATTTTAATCATTCACTTTAATTAATTTACACAGCACACTCTGGCTTTATACAAAGTGTGTAAACAAGTGCGAAAATTTTTAGATGATTCTTCGAAAAGAGGTTATAAGAGAGAGGTTTCTCTTATATAAATATATATTTTTATATGTTGTTTTTTAAATTTCAAATAAAAAAAATAAACCTTGGTGGATATTTATTAATATTTTTAAAATAAAAACTTTATTTTTACCTCCTTCTTTAAAAAGGTGTCATTTCTCAAGGAGGAATATAAGAGTATATATTTATATAAGGATCCCTTCTTAATTTTTGACAAGGAATCATCTCTTATTTATTTCTCGCACTTATTCAGATACACCCTGTATATTGAAAATATTTTGAAATCGATTTAAACTATTTTTAAATTATTTTAAATTATTTTTCTACGATCAATGATAATTCCTCAAAGAGGAATATAAGAGTATATATTTATATAAGGATCCCTTCTTAATTTTTGACAAGAAATCATCTCTTATTTATTTCTCGCACTTATTCAGATACACCCTGTATATTGAAAATATTTTGAAATCGATTTAAACTATTTTTAAATTATTTTACATTATTTTTATACGATCAATGATAATTCCTCAAGGAGGAATATAAGAGTATATATTTATATAAGAATCCCTTCTTAATTTTCGACAAAGAATCATCTCTTAAAATTTCTCGCGCTTATTTAGATACACCCTTTATATTGGAAATATTTTGAAATCGATTTAAATTATTTTGAAATTATTTTTATACGATCAATGATAATTCCTCAAGGAGGGATATAAGAGTATATATTTATATAAGAAACCCTCCTTAATTTTCGACAAAGAATCATCTCTTAAAATTTCTCGCACTTATTTAGATACACCCTTTATATTGAAAATATTTTAAAATTGATTTAAATCATTTTGGAATTATTTTTAAATTATTTTTATACGATCAATGATAATTCCTCAAGGAGGAATATAATAGTATATATTTATATAAGGATCTCTTCTTAAATTTTGACAAGGAATCATCTCTTAAAATTTCTCGCACTTATTCAGATACACCCTGTATATTAAAAATATTTTGAAATTAATTTAAACTATTTTTAAATTATTTTAAATTATTTTTATACGATCAATGATAATTCCTCAAGGAGGAATATAATAGTATACATTTATATAAGGATCCCTTCTTAAATTTTGACAAGGAATCATCTCTTAAAATTTCTTGCACTTATTCAGATACACCCTGTATATTAAAAATATTTTGAAATCGATTTAAACTATTTTTAAATTATTTTAAATTATTTCGAAATTATTTTTCTACGATCAATGATAATTCCTCAAAAAGGAATATAAGAGTATAAGTTTATATAAGAAACTCTCCTTAATTTTCGACAAAGAATCATCTCTTAAAATTTCTCGCACTTATTTAGATACACCATTTATATTGAAAATATTTTAAAATTGATTTAAATCATTTTGGAATTATTTTTAAATTATTTTTATACGATCAATGATAATTCCTCAAGGAGGAATATAATAGTATATATTTATATAAGGATTCCTTCTTAAATTTTGACAAGGAATCATCTCTTAAAATTTCTCGCACTTATTCAGATACACCCTGTATATTAAAAATATTTTGAAATTAATTTAAACTAAGAGTTTAACTAGGCTCTGTAATATATAAATATAAATTTAACATATATAAGATAGGCAATAAGAGCCAAATCGCGGATGACAGTGCGTTATTCTAAACGAAACTAAATTTTTTTCGTTAGAATTAAATACCTGTGCACAAGGCACCAAATTTTTACTTGGACACGGCCAAGATATAAAATTGGAATAATCTCTACAAGAGATTTTTAATTCCATGTATCCCATGCACTTTATTTCTTTAGGGGGAATAGGGGATACATGGAATTAAAAATCTCTTGTAGAGATTATTCCAATTTTATATCTTGGCCGTGTCCAAGTAAAAATTTGGTGCCTTGTGCACAGGTATTTAATTCTAACGAAAAAAATTTAGTTTCGTTTAGAATAACGCACTGTCATCCGCGATTTGGCTCTTATTGCCTATCTTATATATGTTAAATTTATATTAATTTAAACTATTTTTAAATTATTTTAAATTATTTCGAAATTATTTTTCTACGATCAATGATAATTCCTCAAGGAGGAATATAAGAGTATATATTTATATAAGGATCTCTTCTTAATTTTCGACAAAGAATCATCTCTTAAAATTTCTCGCGCTTATTTAGATACACCCTTTATATTGGAAATATTTTGAAATCGATTTAAATTATTTTGAAATTATTTTTATACGATCAATGATAATTCCTCAAAGAGGGATATAAGAGTATATATTTATATAAGAAACCCTCCTTAATTTTCGACAAAGAATCATCTCTTAAAATTTCTCACACTTATTTAGATACACCCTTTATATTGAAAATATTTTAAAATTGATTTAAATCATTTTGGAATTATTTCGAAATTATTTTTATACGATCAATGATAATTCCTCAAGGAGGAATATAATAGTATACATTTATATAAGGATCCCTTCTTAAATTTTGACAAGGAATCATCTCTTAAAATTTCTCGCACTTATTCAGATACACCCTGTATATTAAAAATATTTTGAAATTAATTTAAACTATTTTTAAATTATTTTAAATTATTTCGAAATTATTTTTCTACGATCAATGATAATAAAAAAAAAAAACTTAGAAACATCTCTGAGCGCATTTCGAGCTCAGGATCAAAATTTAAGGCCTCGTCGGCCTCTCTTCTCGACCGGATAATAGAGGCTCTCGTTCTTTCTCGAATTGTCAGACGTCTCTGTATTGTCGAGGGACAACCTGTTCGCGTTGTCGAGTCGCAGACTACTACGTGGTAAAATTACCTACGACGGCTTTTGTTTCGACACCACTCCCTTCCCGTCAACCACCGCGTTCTCTCACGTCACCTTCCTTTTCCACGCCGCTAAACGACCGAGTTAACTCCGCTGCACAAAAAGCTCGGCCACAATCAACGCTCGACGTAGCCAGGAAAGAGGGAGAAGAATAAAGGGAAAAAAGAAGGACGCAGTTTAGGCTCTCTCGGAGACCGAGAGAAAAGGAAACGGGCGATTCTCCAACCCTAGCAAACAGCCGACGAGAGATAAGTAGAGGGCATACCAGGTTAGCCTTTCCCCAACTCTCTTCTCGAAGAGAAACTTCGACGAGGAAGGAAAATATAGACGTGGGTGGTGGTTACCAGAAGAAAAGCGCTCCACATATACATATAATACAATATACGTATAGAAGAAGCACGATGCGAGGGTAGATATAGAGATTGAGGGAAAGAGAGAGAAAAGCAGACTGTTACGTAATAGGAAACAGTGAGAAGCTTGGCTTAGAAGGCGAATAAGAAGGGAGAGAGAAGCTTGTTACATCAACGTGGAAACCTCAGATGCATACTGATCGCGTTTCCTTTCCGCATGTTTCTTTTCCCTATCTGCTTCGCTCTCGAGCTGAAGAAAGAGAGAGAGAAGGAAACCGCGTCGAGAAGCGAGACGAACTTTTTCGGTTCTAAACGCGAATGCGCGCGAGAGCCGCTGATGTAAACGGGAGTAATAAGAGGGATCTTTACGTCAAACCGTGATGAAGAAACTGCCGGCGCGGCGGTTGCTCGGGATAACAGCGTGCCTAATTGCGCGATTTCCGTAAACTCCGACGACTTTCTCGGATAAAAAAGATTCTATGTTTTAGGGACGTTTTAACGTAATGCCGCGCTCATCCGCGCGAACTCTTCAATTTCCTAAAACTTGTCCGCGAGAGCGCACAAGTTTTGCGCCCCCGAAGAGAGATCTTGAAAAAATTCTCAGACGGTCCTCATTTATCATTTTTTTTCTGAAATTCTTGCCAATTATTATATCTTGAAATTGGAAATTGCTTCTTTTTTTATATAAATTAATTAATTATGATTTTTGTCATTATAAAGAATATTTAAATAAATTAAATTAAATTAATTAAACTCTTAATTTCCTAAAACTTGTCCGCGAGATCGCAAAAGTTTTGCGCTTCTGAAAAGAGATCTTGAAAAAATTCTCAGACGGTCCTCATTTATCATTTTTCTGAAATTCTTGCCAATTATTATATCTTGAAATTGGAAATTGTTTCTTTTTTTATATAAATAAATTAATCATGATTTTTGTCATTATGAAGAATATTTAAATAAATTAAATTACTCGCGCACAAGTTTTGCGCCCCCAAAGAGAGATCTTGAAAAAATTCTCAGACGGTCCTCATTTATCATTTTTTTTCTGAAATTCTTGCCAATTATTATATCTTGAAATTGGAAATTGCTTCTTTTTTTTATATAAATTAATTAATCATGATTTTTGTCATTATGAAGAATATTTAAATAAATTAAATTAAATTAATTAAACTCTTAATTTCTTAAAACGTGTGCGCTCTCGCGCATAATCTCGAATTTTTGAATATATGATAAGCTAGCTTATTAAAAAATTAAATGACTTGTTTGAAGAATTTTGAAATCTTTTATTATTAAACTGAGGACCAATTCATAGACGTATTCCCATAGTTTGAAGCCCGTTTTTTAATTTTTTAATTAGTTACAGTCATTTAAAGCGATAATTTAATTTATCCATGAATTTTAGGATTACATAATTGTATAAAAAATGTCCAAAATATTTTTATGGATCAGAACTCTTTGGATAATAAATGTACGTGCCCAGGACTGTACGAGAATTATTTTCCAATAACCAAAATGCTCGAAGTACGTCTTGCATATGATGTATTCAAAAATACGAGTTTTGATTTAAATATATATTTCGTGGCAACCTACGGTCGGAACTATGCTACAGAACTATAAAATTCATCGAAACCTATAAAATTTCATTGTTCAAATTTGGAAAATGTGAAATGATGTGCTAACTTGGTTTGAAAGTTAGCACATCACACAAAATGTATTTTTTAGAAAGGGGTGAATTAAAAATGATTTTTGTCATCACGAAGAATATATTTTAATTTATTATTTTATATTTAATTTTGTAATATACAATTTAACAATAAATAATTTAAATTAAATTAATTAAACTCTGAAATTTCTTAAAACTTGTGCGCTCTCGCGGATAAGTTTTGCGCTCCCGAAGAGAAATCTTGAAAAAAATTCTCAGACGTTCCTAATTTATCATTTTTCTGAAATTCTTGCCATTAATTATTATATCTTGAAAATGGAAATTGCTTCGTTATAAATAAATCATGATTTTTGTCATCACAAATAATATTTTAATTTATTATTTCATATATAATTCTGTAATATATAATTTAACAATAAATGAATTAAATTAAATTAATGAAATATATGAATTAAAATGAATTAAATTAAATTAATGAAATAATTAAATAATTAAACTTTTTATGTTACCAATAGTTAAAGTATAAAGATTGGCTTCGTGAAGAGAGAATTAATTATAATGAATAAAAAATCTCTCCCTTATTCCAGCGGAAACGGAAAAACTGTACATTTGTAAGCTGTCCTAGAAAGCGTATATTTAACCCGGTGGCCTCATTAATTACAAATTTTCGCTTAATGCGCGGATTAATGAGAAAGGGAAGGAACAGCCGTAGCGTCAAGATTTCTGTCTCATATTTCTCCTAACTCTTCTCCGATTCGCTTGGCCAATGAATCACTGAATTCTCTGCACTGCGGTGGATAACCTTTGCTGTTGGCGCCATAAATCATGCTATCTCGCGCACTCGAAAGGTTTTATTATTTTATTTGCCAGCCGGAGTGTGTAGTCACACCGGGAAGGTAAGTTCTATGACGACTGCGGGATGGTTGGCCAAAAATATGGTTGGCACGACAGTGGCCTGGGTTGGAATCTTTTCGCGAAAAATCTGCGCCGACCTGGCCAAAAGAACTGTCACGCGTTTCGTTAACTGTGTTCAATTTATATCCGTAAAACTTTTCCACTTT
Source organism: Nylanderia fulva (assembly GCF_048542155.1). Taxonomy (NCBI): domain Eukaryota; kingdom Metazoa; phylum Arthropoda; class Insecta; order Hymenoptera; family Formicidae; genus Nylanderia; species Nylanderia fulva. The sequence goes on from NW_028189302.1 coordinate 2,145,216, forward strand.
ATTAATATTAAAAATTATGTACAATTTATTAATATCGAAAATTATATATTTATTAATAATAAAAATTGTATAATTAAATTAGGATATAGTAGATTTTTTATTAATATATTAGAAGATCTCGATAACGAAAAAGCTCATATTTGATGTTTTCTTTCTAAAAATCATTTATTAATATAAAAAATTAATCGAAAATTATATATAAAATTGTATATTTATTAATAATAAAAATTGTATAATTAAATTGGGATATATTAGATTTTTTATTAAAATATTAAAAGATCTCGATAACGAGAAAGCTCATAATTTGATGATGGTTTTTTTTCTATAAATCATTTTGTTGCTGCGCAATAGCATGTATGAGACACTACTACTGTCGCGACCAAATTGAGTTGCATTCCGGTAATTGTAAATCATAGCCATTGCTTGCTAAACTGTCAATAGCAGGTCGATTGCAAACAACCAATTTACAGCGACCACTGCGAGCAGCTTAACGAATTATTACGAATTATTGCGAAACCTTGCTGCGCACGCGATCAATATTGGATTTTTCGCCATATAAAATACAGGTGTTCATTAATGCGCATTACTTGTACGACTAATTCTTTGTGTTCGATTGGTTTTGCAATTTGCACTCATAATACTTTAATAAATAGGTTAATGGCAATCGGGCTTCAGTTCGCCAGTAGAATATTTCAATGTCGCGAATATAATATGTATTCTACCGCATTCGCAATCTCACCGGTAATTCGAAATATAAAAAAAATACAATACACTTAATTTAACGTTTAATTGAAAATAAAAATAATTTTGCGTTTATAAAAAAATCTAATAAAACTATCTTGTAAGAAAAGCATGCGCAAAATATATGAATATATTGAAAACAAAGATAGAAGGAAAATAGCAGAATGAAAATTTTTCAAATTTTTGTTATACGCAAAAAATAACTGCTAAAATGACATAACAGAAATCTGTTACATTTTTACGGACCGCAAAATAAACATTGACCGCGCTGAATTTGGTTACACGCATTACACTTTTTTGTATTAAAAAAATGACGTATAAAAAACGCAACATTTGATTTATGTTGTTTTGCTTTCCATGTTTTTAACGAAGTAACGATGTGAAATTGAAAAAATATCCATTTTGATGTATGAAATTGCTATGACGTTTATAAGGTTCAAAAAAACATATACGAAAAATAAAGTTAAAAAATTTTTTTCAATACTTCTTTCACTGTATATAGAAAAAAAACTAAAAATTTTAGGAACACTAAAATTTGAGGCTACTAAAATCTAATGAGACATATTTCAAAGATAAATTAAAATATCATTAAAAATAATTATATAAATAGTTTTATAATATTATTAAAAATTTTGTATACTTTGTGAAGATGATAAATACATTTAGAAAAATATTTCTTTACAAAAAAATACAATAATTAAAATTATTGATTCTGACATAGTAATTTAAAAAAAATATCACTCTTACATATTTGAAGTAATATTTGAAGTTTTAAAGCATTTATCATTAAAATTATATTGATTCTAGTATTATTGAAATTTTACACGTATTGTTCCAAAAATAATTATTGTCTGTTTAATTTAAAAATATAAATTTTAGAAACATAAGCCATTGAAGAGGTAGTATTTAAATATTTTACACAAGGAAAGAAATAATCATTTTATTTTAAAAATCTGTAACAAAAAATTTTTAATACCTATTTATCCTTAATTTGTAAAATAAAAAAATCTTCTAAATGTAGTTTTAATTAACTTACAAATTAATTATTATTTTACATTAACAATTTATAATCAATAGAAGAGATTAAGCTTACATAAAGATTTATATATATTCTCTATTTTAAATATTATTTTTTATCTCTCATCTCTAAAATCGCTAAAGTCATTACAGCGGAGAATTTCAAGATGTATGAATAAAATGTAAAATTATACTAGAATACCGTAACTTTAGGAGTTTAAATATTGGCGGAACTTTTAATAGGATAATAATTTGTGCGTAATTTCATACATGTCGATGAATGCGATACATCTAAGATACGTTAGAGCTTAATTTAAAGATCGTAGATATTCTGAGATTTAAACAAATCGAATCGCGGCTTTGTGTCCGGTGGCAAGTAGGATAAGAACCATGAACGTTTTTCTTTCCGTTATCCGACTGCGAGAGAACGACACTTGTAAGCGGAAGATTGGATAAGCCAGTGACTTCATAAAAGAAATTTCTATTTGCCAAATGCAACATTTTTGCCGGTGAAATGGAAGAAACACATCCGTGGTATCTCGCGACATAAAGCAAGATTTGTCTCACAATTCCCGTTTACGCGCGAGTAATATTTATTTCAATTACGTCAGACTGAAGGAAGAAATATCGATCTTTATAATAGAGAATTTTTCGGATTTCCTTAAATTGACACTTACTATTTGAAGGCGAAATTTACGAGGAGTGAAAATGCGTGTAGCGCGAGATAAACACAAACACATATAATATATCTCGTGTTTATGTGTATAAATAAATAAAATAGATATAAAATATAAATTAATTATACTTATTTTTCAATTCTAATTTTAAAAAATTGAATAATGACAAAGTTTCTAATTGTTATATTGACAATTTTTAAGTTTTTAATAAATATTTCATCACGAAATATATTACATCGAATAAAATCGAATTGATCAAATTACAATAAAAATTACATAATCATATATTTTAAAAAAGTAATATATATATATATATATATATATTTATATTATTTTTTTTTAAATATACGATTATTTAATTTTTATTGTAATTTGACCAATTATATATATATATATATATATAATAATAAATATATATATATATATATATATATAATAATATATATATATATATATAATAAATAAATATATATATATATATATATATATATATATATACATATATCGAATAAAATCGAATTGGTCAAATTACAATAAAAATTAAATAATTGTATATTTTAAAAAATAATATAAATATATATATATATAAGGAAAAATCGATTTCGCGCGCATTTACGGTTATGAATTGTCGTTAGCCGGCTCAGATGAGTTGGCCAAGTTAGATGACAGATTGTCCTTTATGTTTTAATGAAGACACACGGTAGACTGATCTTTAAAACATCGCCATTAATCATAGTAGCTCGACGGCAGAAATATTTCACTTCCGCCAAGTTAATTGTCATCTGCAAGCTATTCAGATCCCTCAACTGCAACGTTCCCTTACTGCGACTTAACCGGCGGGAAAGGTGAAGATCTCGCGTTAGACAGCAAGTAGTTCGAACCAGGCATTTCCATTTCGCTTTAAATGCTAATGAACAAGGCTGAATCGGACCAAAGTCGTCGTTGTCAGGTCGCGAAGTTAAATTCGCGTTTCAAGAAAGGCCGGGAGAACGAGAGCGAGATCGGACAAATGCGCTGGATCTTTTCGAATTAATTCCGCGGTGCGATTATCCGGGCCGGAAGTAGCGGATTAGGAAATTTCGGCTTCTCGCCTGAAAATCTCCTCTCTCGTGCCTTATAGAACTTAGGAAAGCCACGGATGTCCGAAGACCAACCACTCGATTCATCCGAGGGAACGAGGCTTAAATCTGACGTAGCCGGACGCTGTTCAGAATGTTTGTGTATATATATCAGTTTCTTCATTATTCACGCGAGATTGCCAATTTCCAAGACGTCAGGGAGCTCGACCGATGAAGCAATCCCGGTCCCGTGCGATCGTTTGTATCGATCGACCTAACCGTATTTTGAATAGCTAGGTGCATTATATATAAAGCACCTAATTTTAGAATAGATAAATTAAGCTTTAATTCGTAAATTAAGATATTTTTACGTTCTTAAAATTTTTGAAAATGGTAATCGTGGGACAATATATGGTATTGTGGAAGAATCTTATAAGAGTTCCTCTGGATTAATATTTACTGCAATAAAAAAACATGAATATGTACATAGTAAAATTAATCGAATATATTTTATATCTTATTGTGGTAGATATTAATATTTTTATTGTGGTAAATATTAATTAGAGGAACTCTTATAAAATTCTTTCAATATTATATTGTCTTACAATTATCATGATTTTTAGGGTAAATTCTACGAGAAAATTCTGTCTATGTATATATATATATATATATATATATATATATATACCCATCGATCGACCTAACCGTATTTTGAATAGCTAGGTGCATTATATATAAAACATCTAATTTTAGAATAGATAAATTAAGCTTTAATTTGTAAATTAAGATAAATCGCATATTTTTCTTAAAATTGTTCTTAAAATTTTTGAAAATGGTAATCGTGGGACAATATATGGTATTGGAAGAATCTTATAAGAGTTTCTCTGATTAATATTTACCGCAATAAAAAATATGAATATGTACATAGTAAAATTAATCGAATATATTTTAATATCTTATTGTGGTAGATATTAATATTTTTATTGTGGTAAATATTAATTAGAGGAACCCTTATAAAATTCTTTAACATCCATGTTAGTTGTAATTTTTCACTCATAGATGTAACATTTTTAATATAACATATATTACATTGTAGTTATATTGTAATTATATAGCAAATAGCACATTGATGTATTGATAAGTCAGTGCTATCTTAGGATATAATGACAATATAATTACAATGTAATATATGTAATTTTAAAAATGTTACATCTATGAGTGGGAAATTACAACTAACATATACGTTACATGTAACATGCTTGAATAATATAACATTTATATACCGCGTTTGCTGGGTATATGTCAAACGTGAAAATAAAAATATAAAAAAAATTGCATCGTTTGACGGGGAGCAGAAACCCAGTTTTATAATAGTTATTATTTTCGGATAAATAGATTATAGGATGAATTGCACGTACGATATACAGAACGATATGCGCAATTTTTATTTAAACAATTTACTGCGAAGCAATATTTGCGTAGGAATTCTGCATCGATTAATCTTTTATTTGCGCAACGCGCGCGATCATTTTCTGCTGTACAAATTATTCAACGATTTTGAAAGCAATTTTTTTTTTAAAGACACTGTAGGTATATATTGCAAAAATTATAATTTGAATACAATTTGATCGAGAAATGATGCCTAATAAAAGACGAGGGAACGTAATTAATTCATAAATATAAAATAATGTCAGTATAGACTTATCTCTCTTACGCGGCAAAGTTTTAAGCGACGTGTATGGCAGAAATATAATTTCGAAAACAGCTTAATCGGAAACTTTAAGTAGCATTAAGAGAGATGTTCGTGCATAATATACCACAATCAGATTATTTGAGCGCGATAAGGCTCGGGTATATATTACGAATCTCGTTATACGTATCATTATCAGTTATACGCTTGTGTAAGTATAGTATTCTGCCAAGTAATGCCCACAAATTTCGCTAGACATTATGTACAATATATATATATATATATATATATATATATGAGAAGTCAATAATTTTCGAGTTATAAGCGATTGAAAAAAATGGGTTTTTTTAAAACTAAACGTTTTGAAGTTAAAAGTCTAACATAATTACATTCTTCAGTTAATTTCAGGTAGAGTTTACTATAATAAAATTTTAATTTGAGGCTTAGTTATAAAGATACATAATGACAAATATTGGAAAATTGTAAAAAATGATGACCTTTTTCGACATTTTCGCTGAGGAAAAATCGTTCCCAAATTGTCCAATCCAATCCATTTGTAATCGTTGGTCCGTTAGTTACCGGACACCCTGTATATGCAGGTATATATTTGCGCGCGAAAAATGTATAGTCCTAAATTGCCTCAATGCGCATTCGAATTAAATGCAATTAGGCAAAGCCACGCTACCATTTCTGTCCATTGCATTAGGTTGAACTCTGTCTAATTAAAAGCACGCTCCAATTAGTCCCCGGATAACTAGAGTGTATTCACGGTGCAACAACTATCGCAACTTCCATCCAACTAAGAGATTTCTGATAATACGCGTGAGCTCGTCCACCTCGTTTTCGTCTCTCGTCTCGCGGCATAATAAGGACGTAAGAGTGCTTCCGATAGGAGAAAGACTTAACTTACTATATTTGAATTAAATTAGACAAATTTTCGACACAGAAATCGCAGTTACGTCAGATCGAATCGGTGACGATTATCACGATAGGAAATAAAGTGGACCATTTTTTTACTTTTAATTAGAATTAATTTAAAATTTGTAATTAAATTTATTTAATTTAATATAATATTTCATCGTAATAGAATATTTGTTGACAAATTTTCGACACAGAAATCAGTTACGTCAGACCGAATCGGTGATGATTATCACGATAAAAAATAAAGTGGACCATTTTTTTTACTTAATTAAAATTAATGTAAAATTTGTAATTAAATTTATTCAATTTAATATAATATTTCATCGTAATAGAATATTTGTTGAAAGCTTTAAAATTACGATGAAAAAATCTGATATACTTTCGGAATTATTGTACTATTATTTATTACAACTAATATTATTCGATGCAATCGTGTGAATAGAATAATTATTAGACAGTTTATCTTTGTTCAAATTCCTAAAATTAAAATTATTATAATTTATAGTTGATTTTATTCAATGCGATATAAAATTTCGTAAGAGAATATTTATTTGAAAGTTTCAAAATCGCCATTAAAAAATCCTCCATCATACTTTAGAAATTATTGCACTACTACTAATTACAATTAATATTATTCGACGCAATCGAATGTGATATAATACAATTACTAGAAAGTTTCTCCTTATTCAGATTCCTAAAATTAGAATTTAGAAAATAAGTAATCCATTTTTAACGCGCAGTAAAATACTACGCGGAGAAACTTTCGGAGTAAACTCGCTCGTGTCTCTCTTCATAAATTAAATTAAAAATTTCATATTGAGATAGGAATTTTATATACGCTCCGTCGAGTAAAAACCGTGCTTAACGTACCGCGTGCATTATACGAATTTAAAAAATTGGGCACGACTAGAATCTGATTCGCACGGTATGAACGCGATGATAATCCACTCAGTTCTCGCTCAAAGAGAACGAAATTAAACGCGCATCACGGAAAGAGACATTAAACGCGATAACAGGACGAGGGCGATATCGTTTTTCTCTTCGCGAGAAACATCGAATTCGATTTCGAAGGCTCTCGCGAGGCTCCGCAATAAAATGTTTTCATATTGGCAGAGTAGCCCGCAATTCGATACACGGAGGCGCACCCTTGTTCCGATCACCGAAACAGAGCATGGCTGGGAGGGAGAAAAAAAAAGGGTGTGACAACCGCGTCGTCTATCGGCGACCATTAATTTCTCTCCCTCCGAATTCACTCGGCGAGACGCATCGGAGCTCGTGCAATTTTTCCGCCACGCGACCACGCGCGCACCTGCAGCGCAATTGCATTCCACGACTGTGCGAGCTCGCGCATTTTGAGCAATATGCGAGTTGTATGAATGTATAGCTGGCAGTGCATATATATAGCCGGCGTTTTGCGAAGCCAGCTCCATTAATACGGATAACGGATATTGATATCAGAAAAACAGATGGATATACTCGAATAATTTTGTTCTTCAAAAAGACGCGTTGTAAATAAGCCGATTACACCCCATAGTATCAATAACCTCATGTTTTTTCACGAGATATGCTATATACTGATTGCAGTTCTCTCGTTAGGTTTTTTACCTCAGCTGTCATCGTTGAAGAAACATATTTTGACAGTTCGAAGAGAATAGTAGAAGGGTAGGTTTTGTTTATTTTGTGTACGCGAATCTAATATTTACTGCTTTTGATGAACGAATAAAAGTGTAATATACTTTTCTTTTATTTTTAAAACAACATGTTGAATGATTATCATTGCCTGTTTTGACAGCTCGTTAAAGAATTTAGCAGTGAATTCCAGATTCTATATTATCTAGATATAAATTTCATATCAAGTTCTTTGAAGCATGAAAATTAAATATGTTGTATTTATATGTACCGTATATGGCTATAAATTTTCTACATTGACAAGAACATTTTCAAATGGATTTTATTAAATAATGTAATTTTACTGATTTATTTACTAAATAAATGACGCTTATGCTTTGTAATATTCCAGTTAAATAATAAATAATTAGGGATCTTTGAAAGATTTATTTTAGGATTAATATAATTGGATCTAAATTACATTTTATTACAATATTTCAAATTATTCTACGACTCGCTAATTACATTAAAACACGCTTTGCGCGCCATTAAGTAAAATCGTATAAATTAATCAGAGTGATATGAAAATCGGATTTCTCTTCCATTAAACGTCAAAGGTTCCGGCCGAGGACAAAACCGACCGTTTTCATTATTATTGCGACTTGTGCGGTATACTGATTTTTTTACGAATTTTTACTCTGTCAATAACGTACGTCGGCGATTCGTCGACCCGAACCGATCACGTGCCGTCGATTATAAAACTCCGCCATTTCCGGCCCTACAACGCAATTTTATTATTCCCATCAAATCGATCTCGATTCCAAATATCTGTACGTATACTGTCGCGTCGCGCGTACCGGTTATTATTCCGTTCGCACGTCATCGCACTTCCGGATCGTGTTGTGCGATCGACGACGAGTGCGGTAACCGGGAAAATGTACGTGTAATTCAAATTGGCGCAGACACGCGGCAGCATGTCCGTATGATTTTGTTATCGCTTGCATTTTGTACGAACCCCGCGGTGAGTACAAATTCAATAACAAGATATTTCACTCGGCTCGATTAAACGACATGACGTAAAAATGCAGTGTCACGCGAGAGCAAAAATCTTAAAAAAAAAATGCCTGACAGTTTTCGAGAATATAAAACGCTATTTGTGCATGGAGAAGCTGCAGTATCCTCCACAAGTTTGGAAACACCTTACATTAAACAATCGTATGGCAGCGATCTTGTAGATTTTTTGTATCAATAAATCGTAAAATATTTAAATGACATTTTTATTTATGACAAATTTGATTTTTGTCATTATTATTTTTAATTAATAACGTTTCAAATAATATACTGATAAAACATTAAGTTTATATTCTTGCATAATTACGAATATCTAATTAAAGAATATTTCTTTAGAGAATTTTTCTCCTAAAATAAGAGGATTGTTTTGACAGATCTGTGCAGATTTTTTGTATGAATAAATAGTAAAATATTATTTATGACATTTATTTATTATCGCTGCCATGCGATTGTTTAACTGTAAAATGTAAAGTGTTTCTAAACTTGTGAAGTATGAAATAAATAACAAATGTCCATTTATAAGACTGTTTTTTTTGTTATCACGATTAATAATATTTCAAATAATATACTGATACAAAAGTTTATATTCTTGAATGTTACGAATATCTAATTAAAGAATATTTATTTAGAGAATTTTTCTCTTAAATTAAGAGGATCCTTTTCACAGATCTGTGCAGATTTTTTCTATAAATAAATCATAAAATATTTCAATGATATTTTTATTTATAACAGATCGCTGCCATAAAATTCTTTAACTGTAAAATGTAAGGTGTTTCCAAACTTATGGAGAGTACTGTATATGAACGTTTCCGTAGAAATAATCATAATTTATGCACACCGTGCCAAATTATCATTCTTATTTTGATTCGATATAATTGGCAAATAATAATAAATATACACACAGACTTTATCGATTTTTCGCGCGTCGTTGCCTCGATTGACAAATGAGCGCGACGATTCGGAAAAATTCGAAAATTTATTCGCTCGCGCATGATTATTTTACTGACAGGTGCGCATTATTCGCGTCAAACTCAATCGCTGCTTTTGCAGGCAGACAACACGTAACATTGTGTGCTCTACTCTCAACTCGATATTTGCGCCGTTGTATTATTTCGATATATGCAAAAAAATCCGTGTCCGATTTTATTTTACGTGTTGTATATTTTATTTGCTATACCCGCGCATATTTATAATCGTAGATCTCGAAATATTCGGGATACTCGAAAGATGTGCATGATAATAAATTGAATCGCGTAGAGCAATGGCTGTTAATTGATTGATACACGTATAATGATTTCAGTTTGTCCGCAAAGCACACTTGCATTAATCTGTCAAAATTGATACCAATGTGATATAACACGTATTATCATCGGATATCTTTGCCGAGGAGAATTTTGACACTTCGATGGATATTCGATACCCGATACTATATATATCTTCCCTTCATGATATTAAATTAATTGCCAGAAAATCAGGCATGATAATAATTGATTGTTTATTGGAAAAATATATTATTTATATATATGCGGTATCGATATAATAGTTTGATATAATAGTAAAAATTTTATAATACATTTAGCTGTGAAATGTAATATAAAAATATCTTAGCTGACGAATTATATTCAGATGCAATTTATTTGCAAAATCGCAAAATGCGAATTTCAATATATATGTTATATATTTTAATATCGATAATATATCGTGCAGGAAATATATATAAAATATGTTATTATTGTTAATATTTAACTGTTCGTAATTTCTAAACATGGGAGCTGAAATTAAATGTTAAGGATAATTCACCGATTTTTTATTGATCTTACAAAGTATGTAAGATCACTGACAAATTTTATCCTTGGGTAGATTTAATTCTTAGTTTAAAAAATTGCAATATGTATGTATATATTTTTTTTCATTTCGTTTAATTTAATCAAATTAATTACGAAGTTAAATTATTCTTTGATAAAAAATAAAATACATATTATAATTTTTTAAACTGTAAAAAATTGTGAATGTCTTCTAACAAGCATTAAATGTTATTCATCTTTACTTTTGAAAGTATAAGCATCAGAAAGTTTATCTCACATCACCCTTGGTGCTTGGAATGCGAAACGAGATCTAAAAATGTGCAGTTCTAAAAATATCTTTCTTTTATCTTCTGTACCAGATATATATGAGATAAACATCACTTTGAAAAGTCGTTGCGTGAAAAATTGAAGACGTAAACGAAATTGCACATTTTTAGACCTCGTTTCGCAACCGAAGCACCGATAAGGACACAATCTGATTTCGCTTTACGTGGGAAATAGGAAATCTATACGCGTTTTTAGACCTCATTCCGCTTCCAAAACACTAATATGACTAATTTTTTTTATTTATAACTTTATAATAAATAATTAGAGATAGTTAAAATTTTTCCATCAGGGCTCTAACTTTCATACATATTTTAATACCATTAAAATCGATGAGAATAATATTTAGTTAAAAATATTTATTAATAATTAATTTTAAAAAATGAAATATATCAATATCAAAATAATATCCTCCGAAATATAATAACCCATACAGCACAAAATATTATGAATGTTTTCAAAAGATATTTCTAAATATTTGTATAAAATATGGCATGAAAACATTTTAAAATGGTTTTAGGAATATTTTAAAATAATTTTAAAAATGTTCTTTATCGCTCAGATAATTTTTTATTTTTTTAAATATTTTTGAAAGACTTTAAAAATATTTCTTAAAAGATAAAATAATTCTCGAAAATATTTTTGAATATAGATTTAAAGAAAATATTTCAAAAATATATATCAAATATTTAAAAGACTTTAAAAACATTTTGTGCTGTATAGGATTATCTTTTTTCAAGAAAATTTTTTTTCTACGGATTAAGAACTCGGAGAAACTTGCAAATGAAAATACGATTGCCTATTGAACTTCTACTGCGCAAGAACTTTTTTTATTGCTCGCTGCAAAACGAATTGTTCCCGGTATCAGGCCATTCCTCATGCAAATCTACTCCAGTTCTTTCGTAACAGCGTACGTCTCCGCAGTATCTCACGGTGTCGCGAAAGAAAGAAAAAAAGGAGCATAACCGCTCGCGGTTATAGAGCCCGTAAGCTATCCCAGACAGATTTCAAGTTCGCCGAGACGAGATTCTCGCCTACAAATAGTTTGCCGGAGCTTTATTGTTTGCCTCGGGCAGAGATAAGACAGGCAGGATGTGCGTCTCTCATCTCCCTACCTCTTCCTCTTTCCGTCTGTCCGAGTCACAATCTTCCTTCATCCCTCATGTCACACTCGCGCATTTGCGTGTGTCTTGCCGCATATAAATTACGTTAGCGCCAGTTCATCAACTTTTGCAAACTTCTCTCCAGCGAAATTCCCGTTTCGGATTATTACTGCCCCTGCGAGGCAGTAATTTTTAACGTAATTGTGAAACCGCAACTCGTTTGCCTCGATAATTCAGAAATTAATATCGAACGAAACTGCGCGCGCCACTTTTAGCAACTCGTCTCGTATAATAGAAATTATGTGCGAAATTATTGTAAATTTTCTCATTTAATTATCGAACATATAAATGTATAATACACTGAAAAAAAGCTTGTTAGCTTGACTAAACCTTTCAACTAAATTACTATTTTATTGTTAATTGAACATATATTTAGTATTATATTTTATATTTAATAATTTATAATATTTTTATATGTTATCAATTAATGAAATAATATTTAATTGAAAGGTTTAGTCAAATTAACGATTTTTTTTTAGTGTACACAGTTTATATGTATATATACAATATATAAATTATACATGTATAGTGAAAAAAAATAATAAAGTTACAATGTAATGAATAATACATATTTCGAAATAATCGTGTCATCACAAAAATTCTACTTAAACTTGCAAAATACGTAGTTACAGAAATCCTGAGATTCTTTAAAAATTGTCTCGAAACAATTGTTACTTTATTTCCACATTTCTCTTATGAACAAATTAAATCATATCTTCTGAAGAAGTCGCTGTTGTGTGTGCACCAGGCAAATGTAATCTCGACTTTATGTAAATAAAGTCGCGAGCTTTCAGTTTCCCATCAGGTTAAGAATCCTAACTCCCCAGAGATAGCACGCGAGAAAGCTTTATCATGTATATAGATAGGAGAGCTTTTCTCAACGTCCAAAATCACATTACGGAGATATAGGTGCTCGTGATCGTAATGTCGCTTGCATCACTTTTTATGCTTAAGAAAAAAGAAAAAAACCTTTACGACGATATATGTAAATTATAACAACAATATTTCTTATGTTAGATAAAGCTCGCGTCGTAGCGAACGTATATTATCAACGTTTATCTCGAGAAGTTCTCGCTGACAAGGTAGAGAATATTAAGGGGATACTGCCGTTGTTCTGTTTTACCGACTTTAAGTTAGGTTAGGTTCGCTTTTTATTGAACATACAGATTAAGAAATCATCCGCAAATCTTTTGATACAGGCTTTTAATCTCATTGTTATTACTTCTGTATTATTCTTTCATGTCATCTCTATCGGGAGCGTCATATTTTATGCACAAATAAACTGCAGAACTTTTGTATTAAATGAGTATTGTTACGAGCTGATGCAAGAGGCCGATAAAAAATTGTAATTTTTTAACTTTTATTGTTTTCTTATACGAAATTACAGCGCTCGCCGTTCATTATTATCAGTACTTTAATTGTGGAGAAGAATCTTTCAATCTGTATAGCCAATAAAAAGAAAAGCCCTTGAACTCAAAGTCGGTAAAACAGTCGTGGTTAGCATTCCCTTAAGAGAGAAAAGGAAGAAAGGGCAAGCATGAAACTGGTTAGAATCGCGTCGGAAAAGTTGATTAGTCGCGCTAACGAAATTCGCGCGCTGTCAACGGAAACGCAATATTGAATCAGCGGAAAGGTGCGGAGACACGTCGCACACTTTAGCCCCAGGACAAACATTAAAGCTCCACAAACTACTCGCAGGGCAGAGTAGGAAAGCGGCAGCCGAGAGAGAGAGAGAGGAATGTGTAAGACTAAGCACGGACTCCGGTCGTTTCCTGGATGCTTCCGCGTGTTTGTCCGCCTCAAATACGTGCCTTCCATCAGACGCAGCGCGAAGAAGACGCCGAAGGAACGGATAGGAAGGAAATGAAGAGACGGGAAGCGGCCGCGGGACGGAACGCGGGTCGCGTCGTGCTTAGCATCGTTTCGCGATTCTGAAATACGAGCGAAATCAATTCGCGACGTGACCGACCATCGCCCTCTCTCGCGCGTCTTTCTCTCGATTCAGCAGAGAAAACATTCACTAAAGATGTATATATACCCCCCGGAAAATAATAATCCGCGTATACAGCCCGAGAAACAATTTTTTATATATAATTATATATAAATAATTGTATAATTATACATATAATCGGAAAAAAATTATATGTGAAATTATATCCATTTTTATACATAATTATATAAATTTATATATAAATTATAAGGATTCATATATATTTATATATATATAAATTTATATAATTATATATAAACAACACTTTTATCTAATTATGTATGGACATATTTTATATATTATTTTGCGATTATATGTATAATTTTATATATTTCTATATAATTTTATATTGTTACATATAAAAAATTTTTCCCCGGGTACTCTCGATTCAGGAGAGAAAACATCCACTACTAAAGATATATATATATATATATATATATATATACAGGGTGTCCGGTAACTAACGGACCAATGATTAAGGGCGGATTCTCTGGCCAATTTGGAGACGATTTTTCCTTAGCAAAAATGTTGAGAAGTCAATAATTTTCGAGTTATAAGCGATTGAAAAAAATGGGTTTGTTGAAAACTAAACGTTTTGGAGTTAAAAGTCTAACATAATTACATTCTTCAGTTAATTTCAGGTAGAGCTTACTATAATAAAATTTTAATTTGAAACTTAGTTATAAAGATACGTAATGACAAATATTGGAAAGTTGTAAAAAATGATGACCTTTTTCGACATTTTCGCTGAGGAAAAATCGTTCCCAAATTGACCAAAGAATCCATTTGTAATCGTTGGTCTGTTAGTTACCGAACACCCTGTATATATATATATATATATATATATACCCTTCCGGAAAATAATGATCCGCGTATATAGGATGATTCTGACAGTTCGGACTGGTACGTGTTTCTTGTAACTGAAGGGGAAAATATGTCGCACTCTTGTTACAGATGCATCAATGCATCGCCTGTCAGTTTCAATTGCATTTTTTGGATGCAGCTATATTTTTAGCACACATTGATTTCTTTCGTTATTCCGCGCATAAAAGTATTAAGTGAAAAGTCAATACTTTTCAATAATCTCATTTAATACGCACTTTATAATCAAAAAAATAATAAAATAATCCAAAATAATAAAAGAATCGATCTACGAAAAACAGTATAGTCGCATCTTTAAAAAAATGCATCGAGCAAATGCATCTGCAAAAGTGTTTATCTTCAGCACTGCTGAAATGAAATGCATTTTCTCTATCATTTTCTTTTATCTTACAAAACAACAGTATTTCATCTCAGTTGTCAGAAACCTTAAATAGTCTCGTTGTACTCTTAAAATCTTCTTTTGTTCTATTTTATAATGAGTATTGTTAGAGTAATTTTTTGACAACTGCAAATCGATGATTGATGAATACGTCAGTTCTATAGTTGTTTGAATAATTCTATAGTTATTTGAATGATTTAGCAGTTCAAGTGAGAATGTTTTAATTACGTTGACGTGCATCGAGATCGTTCACTCATTCATTTTTAAGCGAATATCCATCAGTTAACGTTATTTACATTATAACATGAAATAAAATGTAATCTTTTACTACATCAATTTAATATCTAGCGAAGACTAAAATCAATATTGAAATACATTTTTGCATTTATAAAAATATATATAATATATTTGTCGACGTACTATTAAATCATGCAAAATTTCGATACCATTTTTTATGAAAAAAAAAAAAAAAAAAAAAAAAAATGCAAAATATATGAACATAAGAATTATCACTGTTTTTTTTCTTCTTATTTTTTTACGTAAAAATAAATAAAAAGGGGAAAATTGGCGGAATATTTTATCGTTTTGCTGAAATCGCTTCGACCGGCGTATAATTTGACATATACACATAATAATAATGAAATCCAAAATGCAATAAGAAAATCACAACGAGTGTCGACGCGCTCTCGGGATGGGACGGGAGAAATAAATAGCGTGTGAACGAAATTATTTCACGCAACGTCACTATCAAATCTGTCTCTAGTATTCTCGCGCTGAATATTACATTTTCCGCCGACGTTTCCGTCGAGAAATGCGACGACGAGATGAGTGGATTAGAACCGGCGCGGCAACTTCGATGCGGCAGCGTACCGTGAATTTCATAATTCACGGAAATAAACGCACACGCGCGACTAACAGCGTTATAATTAATAACCGGAGCATTTCGTTACCCGCGCGCGTTCTCTCTCTCTCTCTCACACACTATTTTAATAATATGTAATTCGCGACAATTCGCTTCTTCTCGAGAATCCTCTCGCGCATTTCTCTCTCTCTCCGGATTCATTCAAAACTCCACCAATTTACCGTAATCAATAGTCCTGTTTTAATGATCGTAATTTTGCGCCTTCCCGTTATAAATGCGCCTTATTGAGTCAAATGCTTTTGCAAAATGATTTCTCTCCCATTCATCGATTTTACGGGGTGATTATATATCATCCTGGTGAATTATACATCATATCTTAGTCGCGCGCGCTAAGGTGATAATTATAGATCGTTTTGAAAATTTAATAAAGCGAGGCGATCTGAATGTCATCTTAAAAGTTTGATAACACTGTCAGAAATATACTGAAAAAAATTTAGTTAATTCTTGTAAGTATTTATTTCACTACTGTCAAGCAAATCATTTATTTGAAACTAGTAATATTGATTTGATATGAAAAATATTTATTCTTGACATAAGAAAATCCTTTTCAAAACAAAGAAATATTTATTTGTTTCAAATAAATGATTCATTTGACAGTCATCTTGAAAGTTTAATAACACTGTCAGAAATATACTGAAAAAAATTTAGTTAATTCTTATAAGTATTTATTTCACTACTGTCAAGCAAATCATTTATTTGAAACTAATAATATTCATTTGATATGAAAAATATTTATTTGACATAAGAAAATCCTTTTCAAAACAAAGAAATATTTATTTGTTTCAAATAAATGATTCATTTGACAGTCATCTTGAAAGTTTAATACCACTGTCAGAAATATACTGAAAAAATTTAGTTAATTCTTATAAGTATTTATTTCACTATTGTCAAGCAAATCATTTATTTGAAACTAATAATATTGATTTGATATGAAAAATATTTATTTTTGACTTAAGAAAATCCTTTTCAAAACAAAGAAATATTTATTTGTTTCAAATAAATGATTCATTTGACAGTCATCTTGAAAGTTTAATAACACTGTCAGAAATATACTGAAAAAAATTTAGTTAATTCTTATAAGTATTTATTTCACTACTGTCAAGCAAATCATTTATTTGAAACTAATAATATTGATTTGATATGAAAAATATTTATTTTTGACATAAGAAAATCCTTTTCAAAACAAAGAAATATTTATTTGTTTCAAATAAATGATTCATTTGACAGTCATCTTGAACATTTAATAACACTGTCAGAAATATACTGAAAAAAATTTAGTTAATTCTTATAAGTATTTATTTCACTACTGTCAAGCAAATCATTTATTTGAAACTAATAATATTGATTTGATATGAAAAATATTTATTTTTGACATAAGAAAATCCTTTTCAAAACAAAGAAATATTTATTTGTTCCAAATAAATGATTCATTTGACAGTCATCTTGAAAGTTTAATAACACTGTCAGAAATATACTGAAAAAAATTTAGTTAATTCTTATAAGTATTTATTTCACTATTGTCAAGCAAATCATTTATTTGAAACTAATAATATTGATTTGATATGAAAAATATTTATTTGACATAAGAAAATTCTTTTTAAAACAAATAAATATTTATTTGTTTCAAATAAATGATTCATTTGACAGTGTTGAACTAAATATTTGTTCAATAATTTAACAATTTTTTTTTAGGGTATATTCTGATATCTCTTGAAAGCGGCACGCGCTCTGCGTTATCATATAGACGAGTATCAAGTATATAATCATATCTTTTCCAGGCCGAACCAGCGTTGATGTACGACAGTGTACAGGTGTTCGCGGTGGGATTACGTACCCTGGAGCAATCCCATGCTCTAAGGCCCGCCAATATTTCCTGCGAGCTCGAGCACCCCTGGGACGGAGGATTGTCTCTCATCAACTACATTAACTCGGTGAGTTACTCTCTTTTCTTTTTCCGCGTTTCTTTATACGCGTTAATATATATCGCGACATATATATATATATAAAATAAAAATTGGAGAAATTGCGCGACTTATATATTTATTAACAATATATATTTCGATTATATAAGAGAGATGGAACTTATAGAGAATACAAGTAAATATAGTCGAAAAAAGTATAATAATTTTTTCTATGAAAAAAAATGTAGAATAAAATTTTTTTCATATTATTATTCATATATATAAAATAAAAATTGGAGAAATTGCGCGACTTATATATTTATTAACAATATATATTTCGATTATATAAGAGAGATGGAACTTATAGAGAATACAAGTAAATATAGTCGAAAAGAGTATAATAATTTTCTATGAAAAAAAATGTAGAATAAAATTTTTTTCATATTATTACACAAATTTTGATAACAATTATTAATATATTAATAAAAAGAGCATCATATTTTGTGTTTTATCGCAAAAAAAGGTAAAGTAAATTATATTATTCTATATATAAAATGAAAATGTAATAACGATTTTATATTTACAATAAATAAAATATTGAGTTTATTGTGTCAGCCATTGTTAAAGTGAATTTAATTTATATGATACAATATCACTGGTAAAAATTTTTTATATACAACAATATAAAATTATAAAGAAATATGTAAAATTATGCATATAATCGCAAAATTATATATGAAATATGTATACATAATTAGATAAAAGTGCTTTTTTATATATTATTATATAAATTGATATATATAATAAATAAGTATTTCTTCATATATAATTTGACATTATTATATATGAACCCTTATAATTTATATATAAATTTATATAATTATGTATAAAAATGGACATATTTCACATATAATTTTTATTATATATATAATTATACAATTATTTATATATAACTATATATAAAAAATGTTTTACCGGGTCGTCGAAAATAAATGCAAAAGTATTATAAACTTTGCAATTTCTAGAACTATATAATTCTGTGGAAAAGAAAAGCGATGTGTCAAAAAAAAGTTATTCTCTATTTTTCTCTAGCTCTTTTTCATCAGAAATCACCTCTTTTACCATTTAGTTTGACAACATACGCAACAGGGATTAAAGATGGAAGTGCGAAGTTGCGAAAATGTGAAAATGTATCTCGTAAGAATTCATTTTCATAAACGCTCGAAATATTGCAAGGGGGAAAATATATATTCTCTCAACGAGCGATGCTTATCCACGCCGCAAGTTCGCGATTTTCGTGGCGGTAAATACATCCGCGGGATGTATTTTAATTTTTCATATATAACACCCGTCCGCATACATTCTCGCCTACGTCGCGGCATCTGCCTCCCGACTTTTCCTTGAAAATAGGCATCGTCTAGTCTAGTAGAAAAGTAAATCCGTGCTCGAAAGCTCGCTTCATCGCTCTTTAAACGCGCCGGATTCACCCCCGAGAAGTAAAGAGAGGGAGATATATCCCGAGGGAGAAGAAACGTGCTGCGGTAGCTTACCGTAAATTGCCGCTGCTAAGATCTGGCTGATGTTCGAAACAAACGATATTCGATATAGCAAACGCCCCATTCATATATAATACATCAATATTTAACGCGATTGGAAATCTCGGATATCGATCACATATCGGACATATGAAATCTGGAAGAAAGAATATTTCCTAGCTCCCCCAAAAAAATCGCTCACATTCGTCAAACTATTGTCTGATCAGTCTTATTCTATCAATCTCGATGTATCATGAAGATATAGAAAAATAATATATTTTATAAAATATTTTCACAAATATTTAGTATATTTTAAAATATATATTTTTTATATATTGATGATGCATCGATCCGTAAGATAAAATTGATCAGACAGTTTGATGGATGTGAACGATTTTGTATTTTTTATATATTTATATATTTAAAATATATTCAATATATTATAAATTTATACACAATTATTCGATCGAGCATAATATATTATAAAATATTCGATTGAACATTCGTATATAGCTCCCGGATTGCTATCGACTCGTATTGTTCATTTCCGAACGTGTGGCACGAAGTGACTTGGAACAATTTCGCTTTAAAGAGAGCAGCCGTAACGCGTTTCTATAAATTTCAATCAACGTTTTGCGCGCGAGTGCATGTCGCTCGTATGAAGGCAGGGTGCGACGTGGCGTATAGCGCCAGGGCGCGACGGATAAATTGTTTAATACCATGATGGACGATTCCAAAGCTGTCACAGACAGGGGCCACAAATCCTTCCGTGATGTTGTACTTCCCCTTTTCAACCTGTACGACATTCTTCCCGTTCCCGTGTCCGACAAAGTACGATATCCGGCTGTAGTGTTTCGGGATTGATATCCACTCGCGAAGATATTGCGATATATATCGATATATTACACACAAATAATATCTTTTCCACGGATAAATATCATATATGTCTTTATAAAGTTTTTAATCTTTTTTTTTTATTTATAATTTTCTTATTTTTATTTATTTTAAGATTGATTAATGATTAAAAATTGCTTGAAATATCTATATAAGTACTTTGAGGATTTATAACATTAATATTTTTAGCATGTCTCTCTGTACGAATTTTTCTTCATTAAATAAAATTATATATGTATATGTAACTTGTATAAATATAAAATATAAATATGAAATATGTATCCATCTATCCACTCGCGAAGATATTGCGATATATATCGCAATGTTCTCTAATAACAATATATTACACACAAATGATCTCTTTTCCACGGATAAATATCAAATATGTACTTTATAAAGTTTTTAATCTTTATCTTTTTTTTAATTTATAATTTTCCTATTTTTATAAAATATAAATGTAAAATATGTCTCCATAAGTTTAATTTTTATCTTTTTTATTTAAAAAATTTTTTATTTCTAATTTTTCCATTTCCATTTTTAAGATTGCTAAATAATAAAAAAACTTGCTTGAAATATCTGTAAGTAATTTGAGGATTTATAATATTAATATTTTTAGTATTTCTCTCTATACAAATTTTTCTTCATCAAATAAAATTATATATGTATAACTTATTGTATAAATATAAAAAAAAAACATATATATAAAATATAAATATAAAATATGTCTCCATAAGTTTAATCTTTACCTTTTTTATTTCTAATTTTTCCATTTCCATTTTTAAGATTGCTAAATAATAAAAAAAACTTGCTTGAAAATATCTGTAAGTAATTTGAAATTTATATATAATTTTTAACATCTTTGGTATTTCTTACGAATTTTTCCTCATCGAATAGAATTATATCTGTGTAACGTGTTGTATATTTCTTTTACTTTATCTTACTATTTTTTGCACTAAAATTCGATTTCGAGCGGGTATAATGAAAATAATTGCGCGCAACCGACCTCCTTGAAAACGTGCACCACATTAACGGGGAGTCTCTTTTACACACGTTCGATCCAATTTCCTCGGATTTTGATTCGACGACCCTTCATTAAGCGGAAAAGTCCCTCCCGTGCTATCTAAACCGGCGCATAGAGTTCAATTTTCCCCGAATTGTACAGACTTTCGTAACCTGGCGCGTACGTGACTTTTGCGCTGCTTGTTAGGAAATAAAAAGTTCGTACGATAAATGCGCGAGGGCAGACCATTGGAGAATTTGAACGCGGGGCTGTAAGAGAAAAGAAAAAAGAGGGATGAGAGAAGAAAAGTGTAGAGAGAGATAAAAAACACACGGAGATATATAAAGAGGCGAAGACGCGAAAACTGCGTTTTGCAGTTTCGCTGGGAAGAAGGAACAATAAAAATCGCCGTCGATACGTCTTGGAAGGTATATTTCCTCCTATTTTTTTTTTTTTTTTTTTTTTTTACGTCAAAGAAAGATCCATTCCGAAAAGAGAGATTAGTCAAAGCACGCCTTCTCGCAGAGATGAAAGGAGGCGCAGCATGCGGCCAACGCGCGGAATGAAACCAACCGTCGCGCCGTCTTAAGAGCACGACAAACATCGTCGTACATTCTCCGGTTCCACGTCCCACGAGCGAAATAACATCGCGCACTTTGGACACGGCACAATGCGACCGCCCGCATTTGCCGTGGAGCAGAAAGCGTCTCATTCGCTGTACCTGCATTCATAATTAATTAAGTTTATCTCCTCCGGTTTTCTCTCTCTCTGTCAGAGCTACAAGTTTGTAATCTTCAATCTAGAGAAAACCAGGACCCCGTCTCTAATATCTCGCCTGCTTCTCCTTAAAACGAGGAACCCCAGCATCATCATCCCTCGTCGATATCGAGGGCGCTCGCGATCATTAATTTAATAGCGAGATTCCAATATCGGACGGGAGAGTCTCCCGAACGAGATCCGGGAATATTTGCAATTTTCCACTTCCCTGTTGAAATTCCGGCATAACATCATGCGTGCCGTACGTTAGATTATGACATCGAATATGTCGAAATTGAATTAGCGACGTCGTCCTATATATTCGAGGTGTGTGCCCGGGACGGCGTGACAGACGCACGTGTGTGTCCGTCTTCGCAAGCACGACTGAGGGATCCAATAAATATCACGTGACGCGCGATACGATTCGTACATGGGGTGGCGTACAAGCGACCAACTATGAATACGCATTCGCACGTGAATGTAACTATCTGCGGTGTACAGCATGTGCTTGCACAGTTGAACAGTCGGGAGTATCTTGCAGAATTTTCGGAAAATAAGGGAAAACGCGCGTCTCGGATTTCCCGTAGAGAAATTATTCATTTGTTAAGCGGAATGATTAATTTTTATTTAATATTTTTAACGATAGGAATTGTCGAAATTTTATAATTGTGAGAATATTTTTTTTACACCCTAGTTCTCTATTAATGCGCGAAATTTTTTTATATAAATATTTGAAGTTGTTAGAATATATTGTAGAACGGGGATAAAGGAAATAGAGAAAAATTTGTCAAATAAAATTTGTTGTCGAGAAATTAAATGTCATAAATATTAATTTTATTTTGTTAATTGTTAAGAAATTTAGAAACACGTGGAAATACATTTTTTATATAAATATTTGTTAGAATATATTGCAGAAGAGGCAGAAAAGAAAATAGAGAGAAAAATTCGTCGGATCAAATTAGTTGTCAAAAAAATTAAACGTTATAAATATTAATTTTATTTTGCTAAATGTTAAGAAATTAAAAAAACACATGGAAACATCCTCTATATAAATATTTGCAGTTGTTAGAATATATTTTACACAGAAGAGAGAGAGAAAAAATAGAGAAGAAAAATTCGTCGAATCAAACTAGTTGTCGAGAAATTAAATGTCATAAATATTAATTTTATTTTGTTAAATGTTAAGAGATTAAGAAACACATTTTTATATAAATATTTGTTAGAATATATTGCAGAAGAGGCAGAAAAGAAAATAGAGAGAAAAATTCGTCGGATCAAATTAGTTGTCAAAAAAATTAAACGTTATAAATATTAATTTTATTTTGCTAAATGCTAAGAAATTAAAAAAACGCATAGAAACATCCTCTATATAAATATTTGCAGTTGTTAGAATATATTTTACACAGAAGAGAGAGAGAAAAAATAGAGAAGAAAAATTCGTCGGACCAAACTAGTTGTCGAGAAATTAAATGTCATAAATATTAATTTTATTTTGTTAAATGTTAAGAGATTAAGAAACACATTTTTATATAAATATTTGTTAGAATATATTGCAGAAGAGGCAGAAAAGAAAATAGAGAGAAAAATTCGTCGGATCAAATTAGTTGTCAAAAAAATTAAACGTTATAAATATTAATTTTATTTTGCTAAATGTTAAGAAATTAAAAAAACACATGGAAACATCCTCTATATAAATATTTGCAGTTGTTAGAATATATTTTACACAGAAGAGAGAGAGAGAAAAAATAGAGAAGAAAAATTCGTCGAATCAAACTAGTTGTCGAGAAATTAAATGCCATAAATATTAATTTTATTTTGTTAAATGTTAAGAGATTAAGAAACACATTTTTATATAAATATTTGTTAGAATATATTGCAGAAGAGGCAGAAAAGAAAATAGAGAGAAAAATTCGTCGGATCAAATTAGTTGTCAAAAAAATTAAACGTTATAAATATTAATTTTATTTTGCTAAATGTTAAGAAATTAAAAAAACACATAGAAACATCCTCTATATAAATATTTGCAGTTGTTAGAATATATTTTACACAGAAGAGAGAGAGAAAAAATAGAGAAGAAAAATTCGTCGGACCAAACTAGTTGTCAAGAAATTCAATAAATATAATTTTATTTAATTCACAAATATTAATTTTATTTTAAACATTAAGAAATTAAGAAACACGTGGAAAATACATATACCGTCACTAATATCATTTATTGCGCACTCACAATTTATCCTTTAATACATCTATAATGCGACCCTATTCTCTCTCTCGTGCCGACCGCAAAAGTGCCACGGAATAGCGTTAAAATTGCAAAACTCTTTATTTGGCGGTTTTCCGAACGTTTTTATCACCGGATTAGCTATTTCGCATTGTTTGCTCGCGCGCCTTTCGAGCATCTTTCATTCTATGTGGATTTTGGCATCAGCGGTGAACTCTTGTTTATGTCCCGTCGGTATTATCCTACTTTCTTACCCCGATTTAACCCCAAAGTGTCCTCCCTCCCTCTCCGTGCCAAGGGCAAACGTAAAGCAGGTCATCGGATTAAAATCCATCCGTTCGCCAAATTTGCCATAAATAAGTTTAAACGAATATCGCGGGCGACGCTGGCCGGATTGTTGAGGCGCCAAGTTCGCAAACTCCTCAAACAATCTTTTTATATACACTATTCGACAGAAATTTACGATCCAGCTTATACACATCTCTCTCTCTCTCTCTCACGTTTCTTTTTCGTTTCTATTCCGCACTCAGCTTCATTTAATTAAATCTTAACCGAGCGCATTCCGTTTAACTTAACGCCGGTGCTTCCGCGCTTTTACGAACTCAGCTCTAAAAAATTGTTCATCTCTCGTGGTTTATATAAAAGTGGACGGCCGGCGAACGTAAATTTCGCAAAATTATAATAGTAAAAATTACGCGGAAGTATTAAAAAAAGAATGCGATATTTTTTTGAAAATAGGATCGAACCTTTCAACGTAAAGGCAGCATCTCTCTTTACATTCCTAACAAATTAATTGGGTTTATTTTATACAAGTTCATCTCAGTGAAGTTTTTGCCGAGGAGCATTAAATGAGATCTAGAATGTAACAATTTTAAAAAATATCAGCATAAAATAGATTATTTTAATCTAAAAATAAATATTATTGTATAATAATTTTATATTATATCATAAAAAATAAAATAGAGAAACGTTACTGTCTTTTAAATACTTACATTTTACATAAATCGATATATGTTCTATCGATTTAATAATAATTTTAATTTGTTATTTATTAGTTTAGATAAAGGTTTAGAATTTCAAACAATTACATTTAATTTTGTAACTAAATTACAATTTCCCAAAGATACCAGAGATACAAATTACGCGTCGAAAATCACATTGAACCGCGTCGAAGCGCATTTTGTAGTGCTCGTAATTCGCGCTGCTTTATCTTCCCTTCGGTAAATTCGATTCAATCTATATAGAAAACAATACATCCGCACGATATGTTTGCGGTAAAAGTATATTATGTGGATCGCTAAACAAATATTCGCACTAATTTAAACTGAAAATGAATTTCTGACCGTTCGATAAATATTGATTTTGCATTGACAAATTATATGATACGTAATTCCAATTATCTGATTATTCTTCTGTAAATATAAAGTAATTGCTGTGTAAATCTACAATTTTGTTAAAAAATTATATAATATACGTATAATACGAAAATTTCAAATTAAATTTACTTTTTCCAATTTATCATGTAATATATATAATCAACTTTTTTAACTTACATTTTTTAATTCGCGAGAGAAAGTAAAAATTCTTAATACACACTTGAAATAATTTGTAAATATTCAAAAATTAATATATAAATAAATTGTTTAATAATTTCAAAAATATTTGTGATATCAAATATGAGAAACAGAAAAGTTATTACGTACATTTTTTAATAGGAACTTTGTGTACAATTTTAAGTAACTTTAGATAGTTCCTTTTTATAAAATATATATATTTTTCAATTTCGTTGCAAATTCTTTATTACAAGAAAGCGCGGTCAGTTATCTACCGTGATATCATCTTTTACAACTAATTAACGAAACGTACGATCTATGAAAACGAAATTCATCGCGCTCGTAACTTTCGTACCTTTATAGCGTGCAGAAAATTCGCTCGTAGAAACAGAGCCGTTCTGACATGCATTACAATTGCACTTGGTCGGCCTTTTATTATCTCTTTTCATGCGTCTGCATCTACAAAACCGCAATTTTATTTTGAAGTTACCTTTGCGCAGTCCGTTAGTACACTGATGGCATTTTTACAACAATCCATTCAAAAAGATATTTGTTTTATTGTTGTTCTTCTTCAAATTTTTGCATTTATACATTTCCCGTTAAAATGTATTTTTTTACTTTTCAGAATATAAAATTATTATTTATTTATTTTTTATTATAGAATTTATATTGTATATAAATTAATTTTTTTTTAATATATTTAAAAAAATACCAGATTATATACGCAGTTCTGCAAAGAATGGAACAAATATATGTAGTAAAAAAAAACATTGTGTCACATACGTGGTGTTTTTCCTTTGTTTCAACGAAATATATATCAGATAGTACATTTGAACGCATACGGGATTTTATCGTGTATGTATACGAATAACAAATTGATCGTCCTTCTCATTCCTTTATCTCATATCAGTTTCATTATAAACTATGATTTGCTAGCTCGTTCTCGGTCGAACAATTGATGTATATCTCTATGATTTTACATATTTGAAATTTATATTCATGTCTGTTTTTATAACAGCCAATTTCAGTAAGAAAAAATGCTAATTGCTAATTTGGAAATATATTTAAAATTATTATAGCATGTATACAAATTTGTGCGATATTTAGATGTGTAAATAAAATTAAATATATAATAGAATTTATAATATTATTTATGTATTTTTATCATATATATTTATATATCAATTCTATTATATATTATGATAGAATTCAAATATAATTATAATATAAAAATAGTCTATCTATTATTTTATTATGCCTATATTTCTAATATATAATAGAATTTAAATAGAAATAGAAATACAATTTGCAAGCTAAATATCAATTCAAAAGCGAAACGTGTCTGATCATAAAGTGGTTATAAAAACAAGGCCAAATCTGCGAGCTTTCATGCATAAATACAATATCAGTCTGTACCAGCATACAAGGAAGTTGTCCTTTTGAAAGAACGCTTTCGTTTGTCCGCGGCACAACTAGACGTGATATCTGTTTTTTTTTTTCTTTTTTTTTTACGTATCGTTCTTAATCGGCTTAGCTTTTGTTTTCAAACCAAAAATATACAGGCATATGATGAAAAATTCGAAAGAATTTTTCAAAGGTAAAAGCAATATTGCTCCTTTGTACCCGCATAGAGCCACGATTCAAATTCGTAAAAATTGAATTTATTTTTTCTTTTACTGTAACTATAGCTTCGCTATAATTTAACTCTAACGTTATCTGTAAAGCCGTGTTTTGTTGGGCGAACGGTATTGTGATGCACGTACAATCGGTTTCCAATCGCGAATTATACTGCTAAATTGGCGGACAATTTGACGAATAATTTTCGATAACGGAGCAACGTCGATTTCGACTATTGGGCACTTTCATTGTTCGACATTTTGCCGCGATGCAAGTTTAACCGCGCAACATCCAGTTTTAATGAAAATTAAATGCGAAACGCAAGAACACAATAAAAAGAGAATTTCATGTGCATATATATATTTTTTTATATATATGTATATACATATATGTGTACTGTATATGTACATATACAGGGTGTCCGGTAACTAACGGACCAATGATTAAGGATTCTCTGGCCAATTTGGAGACGATTTTTTCTTAGCAAAAATGTTGAGAAGTCAATAATTTTCGAGTTATAAGCGATTGAAAAAAATGGGGTTTTTGAAAACTAAACGTTTTGGAGTTAAAAGTCTAACATAATTACATTCTTCAGTTAATTTCAGGTAGAATTTACTATAATAAAATTTTAATTTGAGGCTTAGTTATAAAGTTACATAATGACAAATATTGGAAAGTTGTAAAAAATGATGACCTTTTTCGACATTTTTGCTGAGGAAAAATCGTTCCCAAATTGACCAAAGAATCCATTTGTAATCGTTGGTTCGTTAGTTACCGGACACCCTGTATATAGAGAGGAAGAGTGGTACGTTAAAATTGCAAGCGTGTCGTCTTTTACCATGTCTCATGTTCCACATAATACTACATCTTCGCTATTCTACTTTCCCAAAGCACCTCGAGCTTGTGCAATGCTTTGGATGACCGCTTACTGAAATTGCCCTCCGTTATGCTCTCTAGTTACCTACCGCAACTCTCCTGCTCCTGTTTCCTTTTTTGCTGTTTCCTTTTTTTTTATTTTTCGTTTCCCACTTATCTCCTATCTCTGACTCGCTGTTTTTCCAGTTTCTTTTCTCTCTTCATCAGCCCGGAAATCCAGATCCCGAATAATTCAGTGCATTAGTATCTCTCTTCGAGAACAAATATTTATATATGTATTTAAAAAATCTATATGAAAAAGAATAATTTAAAATCTGTATGAAAAAGAATAATTTAAAATCTGTATGAAAAAGAATAATTTCTACATTTAGTAAAATTTTTCGAGCAGATTATTTTGCACGAGTTATTTTAAGAATTGTCGTGTAAAGCTTTATTCCGCGACAGATATATAAATATTGCACGTTCTCTTTGATCCGCGATACAATAATTTCGAAAAAAAAGAAAATAATATTTTACCCGTCCATTAAATCAGGTCTAGCAAAATCGCCGGATTAAGGGGATCCTAAGCTATCCTAAGTTTCCTTCCTGTTTTATCGACAAAATGTGAGGTTAAATAAACTATAAATCTATTTATTGGATACGGATTATCTTTTACCTGAAATTAGAACGCTTCGCTCTTTGTTAATATTAAATATTTTAATATATGCAGGAAAAAGATTTATCAATCTGTATAGTTTCATTTGTACAGGAAAAAGATTTATTAACCTGTATATGAGACTATACAGATTGATAAATCTTTTTCCTGTACAAATTAAAGTATTAATATTAACAAAGAGCGAAGCGTTTTAATTTCAGATAAAGAACAATCCGTATAGTTAATAAATAGATTTATAGTTTATCTAACCTCACATTTTGTCGATAAAACAGGACGGAAATTGTTCGCCGAATTGTCAATGTCTGTCGCGCAAAGCAGCTACAAGTCGACGGCCCAATTACTCGCGTTTCGAGGCGAGGAAGATTTTCCTTAAGTGATTAGAATATCCATTCTTCGCGCCATTGCCCTAAGCCGGCCTGTGACGGCTCTTAGATCCCGTGGGATTTAGATAGCGCCCTCGGACGGCGTCGTAACGTGCCGGATTTGCTGGGACGCGGATTCTCGCGCACGCTGCGCCACCACCCGGCCAAATTGCTCTCGTTCTACTTGCCGGCGCGTAACGAGCGCAATATAAAGCGATTAATATATCGTTTCATAAAAGCGGAGCTTGTTGAGTGGTCGGAGAAGATTACACGCGACGTAAAGCACGCTTGGGTTACTTGGCCTTTGTCGTCGCGGACGCTTCCGGCAGTAAGACATTATTATTTCATCGGTTGTGTGACGGGACCACTTTTCGCGAGTGTGTTGCTCGCGAATGTTAATTATAAGGGCGAAAAGGAGACGGAGAATTAGCAAATAACAGCCATTGTGTGCAAGCTTCGCGCTAACGATTTACGTGGATTTCAGCCCCGAGTGCTCAACAAAACGAAAAACCCCTTTCCTCTTCGACGCCTCGGGTCCAATTCTCACAAATATTTATTTATTTATTTATTTATTTGTTTGTTTTTTTGCTACGCATAAACAGAAACTGCTGCCTTGATATATGACGAAATTGAAATATGACGAAATAAGGGATTACATATAGCGCTCAAAAATGGCCTACTTTTTCAAGACTTCGTTTTTTCGATAAATAATGTAATAATAATAAGTTATTAAGTTTTGTATAAAATAATAATTTTTTATTCTTATGACAAATTGTAGAGCATCAGTGATGAACATGCATAATTCCAGTCTCTGTACGATTTTACACTATAGATTAGTTCGATCTGAAAATATTTTCTTGTACAGAAATGTTGCAGTTATGAATTGTCGAAAGGATTTTTTTTATTTAGACAAATTTATGAAATTTGATAACTTGATTAAAAAAAAGTTTCAATTTTGTCTCACACACACACACACACAAAACTTTTCCACTTTCTTATCAAAAACT
Source organism: Nylanderia fulva (assembly GCF_048542155.1). Lineage (NCBI taxonomy): Eukaryota > Metazoa > Arthropoda > Insecta > Hymenoptera > Formicidae > Nylanderia > Nylanderia fulva. Next base: position 2,175,841 of record NW_028189302.1, read on the forward strand.
TATAAAAAAAAAACAAAATAAGAAACAATCGGTAAAACCTTCGAAAATTCCTAGCCATAACATTTCTTTACGAGAAAATATTTTTATTTTTCAAATCAACCTAATTTTTATGGTGCAAAATCATGCAGATACTGGTGCACACAATTTATCATAAAAATTCTAATTTTTTTATATATATATGCACTAAAAAGTATAACTAAAATAGAGAATAGAGAATAATAAAATAGGGCCATTTTTGCGCTCGACAAAGGTATATGTAATCCCTTAACGCTATCGCGATATATTTGTCGAGAGTCGAAAGAGGAGGGATTTTTTTTATTCTTCTCGCAATCCCGTATAAATAATATCTGTTTTCTTCGACAATATTACGTTCGCATCGAACAATTGCATGGAGCGACGACGTCGCAAACGACGTTGTTTATTCGCCCGTATTTATGATCTCGCGCACCCGCTTTGCAATGCTAATGACAGCCGGCTGGCATTTAGTTAGATAACGTTTGGAGGCGCGCCAAGGTAACACCGAGTTTCCCTGAACGCGCGCGCGATCGCTTACTCCTATTGACAATATACCCAGACGTGTACAATGGTCGATATTCAATTCCGGGACACTCTCTCTTTCTCTCTCGCACCGTCCCTCAAAATCCTGCCGCGTATATCAGATCTTGCCGGATGCACAACGCGCGAAGCTGCGGCGAACAAACTACCTTTTTGCGAGACGTCATTTAGATCGATTTTTTTTTTTTTTCGATATTGACTCTGTGCGGTTCCGCCATAGCTTCGCAACGTACCCTGTTTTACCCTGGCATATCCGACAGCTGAAACAAGCTGATACGCCACCATATAGTGTATGTACAGACAAAAGAGAACGATCCAATGTGCTATCCTAAACTCTGATGACGGTGGATTGACGTTTGTCAAGGAAAAATATTACAGAATCACATAGTTGTGATTTTTGTATCAGAAAAAAATATTTATGAAAATTTCGTCACATATGGTAGAGACGCAAATTCTCAATTTGATATAATTTATCTTCAAGTTTGAATATAATTTTATTTTATTCTTTAAAGATAACTTAAATTTATTTTAAAAGAAAAAATTTATGTGATGATTTGGACGGTTGCCGAAAAGAAAGAAAATTCTTGTTGCAGTGTCAGAATATTGAAATTTGTGTAGAAAGGTTTACAGAATTTCCATTACGATAAATAAGTACATGTCATTTCAATGTAATTTAATATAATTTAATTTTTAAAAAACATCAATCTAATTTAACTTTTTTATGTAACATAGGAACATATTTACTTTTCTGAAATATAGTTTTATAAAAAAATATACATATATTATGTATGTCATATACATCTTTTTGATGATATTTCAGCACTTGTCAAGGAAAATGTGACAGAATAGTAATTATGTTTTAAAAAATATGAAAGTTCCATCACGACAAAATAAATATATTTTTCTATTCATTATGACACATACATACACAATTCAGAGTATTTTGCTTTAATTTAGCATTTTAATGAATATATAATTTAATATTTGAAGATAACAAACAAGTACATTCTATTTTCCCAATTTATTTTTACGAGAAAGTGCATGCGCTATATGTATATTGCATAATATTTTCTAAACTGATCAGTTTAATTTTCTTGCAAATTAACTAACTGTTAGTGACAAGTTAATTTTATTATTAAAATAATTTTGTCACGCAGTCGGGGTAATTGCAGTGCTTGCATTCTCTGAATAAACAACGTTGCGAGATACAGGTACATGCGAACACCTATGCATACTAGAAGGGATACAGAGTCGGTTTTTCGTGACGAAAACATTCCCGGCTTATACAAACGTTCCCACGGGCGATGTTATCGAGGATCCGTTCTCCCGAATTCGCATCTCGACACGAGGAATGTCCCTAGGCGACGCCGGGAATTGCCGCGCGATATAACCGAGTTAGTTTCCGCTCCTCTAATAGGGCATTTCAGCATTCTGCTAAATCCTAACCGGAGCGACATTATGCCTCCAGCCTCTCGAGTGGCTTAATTGAACCGAACGAGAAATAATTGCCGCGGCGGAAGCTCGCGTAATATGACGTCACGCGAATGGGAGACGCTCCTCCTCGCCCAGATCGCATTCTCTCTCGCCGAGGATGTAATCTAAATCCTTGTAAAATTACAATTGCAGACGAGAAACGGCGCTGACGCGTCCGGAATACCTAAGCGTCGAATAGACGACCGAAACCGATTCATTTTATCCGCAGCACAATTATTATATTATATTAATAATTTAATTAACATCTGACACTTGACGGGAATGCATCAGCTGATTGTGATTCAATATTCAAACTAATTTATTTTATCCATAACACAATTATTATATTAATAATTTAATTAACATTTGACACTTGATAGAGATTTATTTTATCCGTAGTACAATTATTATATTAATAATTTAATTAACATTTGACACTTGACAGGTATGCATCAGCTGATCGTGGTTCAATATCGACCGAAACGATTCATTTTATCCATAGCACAATTATTATATTAATAATTTAATTAACATTTGACACTTGACAGGTATGCATCAGCTGATCGTGGTTCAATATCGACCGAAACGATTCATTTTATCCATAGCACAATTATTATATTAATAATTTAATTAACATTTGACACTTGACAGGTATGCATCAGCTGATCGTGGTTCAATATCGACCGAAACGATTCATTTTATCCATAGCACAATTATTATATTAATAATTTAATTAACATTTGACACTTGATAGGGATTTATTTTATCCATAGCACAATTATTATATTAATAATTTAATTAACATTTGACACTTGACAGGTATGCATCAGCTGATCGTGGTTCAATATCGACCGAAACGATTCATTTTATCCATAGCACAATTATTATATTAATAATTTAATTAACATTTGACACTTGATAGGGATTTATTTTATCCATAGCACAATTATTATATTAATAATTTAATTAACATTTGACACTTGACAGGAACGTATCAGCTGATTGTGTTTCAATATATCCGAACCGATTTATTTTATCCGCAGTACAATTATTATATTAATTAACAATTTTTCTATTACATTATATTATATTAATAATCTAGTTAGCATTTGACATTTGACAGGGATGCATCAGCTGACTGTGGTTCAATATCGACATCCCAGTCAGCGGTCCGTCCAGACTTAATTATACTGTCAATGCAATTGACATTGCGGTAATCTCTCATCTCAGAGATCACCAGCTGCAAGACGTGTGACGTTCGCCAATAACACAGTTCCGGTTACGTTGTGACGCACAAATCCTCCCACTTCCTCCTTCCCGTTGTTCACGACGTAATTAGCAACATGATTAAAGCGCTTGCTTTGGGTAAGTGCGAGGGATGATTGCATGGTAAAGCGCGTGCAAACGAGCTTCCCCGTTTTTATCACGACCGGAGAAATACAACGAAACACATACGCACACACGTATATAAATTTACAGAGAGAGAGAGAGAGAGAGAGAAAACCGCGTCGAAGAGAACCGAGGGATGGAAGAGCTTGATTAATCGCGGGAACACGCGAGAACGCTGAAAGCACACGAAGACAAGATTACACCCTGGCCGGAGAGAGAAGGATCCCCTGACTTTCCCCTTAATTAAGCGTTCGCTGATAAGCCGCGCGCAGTTTATACGTTTAGCGCCAACGAGACGAGATACGTGTTTCGGGAGATAAATCCCTGGGAAGAGACCGGGAAGAATGTTGCTGTTTGAATAATTTATTTAAATGATTCTGCGTCAAACACAGGCGTCAACTTCTCTCGACTAAGTCTTCTCTTCTACCAGAGAGCAGAACGAAGGCAAATCGACGCTTAATATCGCGTGATACCTAAACTATAATGATATACTGCGTATACGTCTATATAGACGCCTTGAATACAACCTGTTGAATACGGAATTGCTTGCGTCAAAATCTATGATAGGGGAGGTAAGTAGAAAGGTAGGAAATGATAAATTACCTGACCCAGCTTTGGAGATCAGCGCAAAGTAATCGAAAATCACATATTCACCCCCTCTCTAATTAATTCTCCGCGTTTATTTCAATTAAATTATTATACGATTATATGAGAAAATTGCAATATCGCAGTTTAAATTTTAATGAAAATGTAGGTATAAAAAAAGGCTAGTAAGAGCCAGACCACTGATATTAGGTGTAAAAATATTATTTTCTAATTCCTCTATACTTATTTTGTATAAAATAATAGTTCGTATATTATAAAATGATCATAAATTATATATTATTGTCAATTATTATTTTAATATATTATAAATATTATTTTATACAAAATAATTATAAAAGAATTCAAAAATAATTATGTTGCACTTAATATCTAATTTTCTCTTAAAATTTACCTTAAAAATCATAGTAATTATGGCATAATACGATATTAGAATAATTTCATAAGAATTTCTCTGATTAATATTTACCACAATAAAAATATAAAATATGTTCGATAATAAAATTTATTACGTGCATATTAATATTTTTTATTGCGGTAAATATTAATCGGAGAAACTCTTCTAAATTTTTCCAATACTATTATTAGCGCAATTTTCAGGGTAAATTCTAAGAGAAAATTCTCTTCGTGTACAACTCTTATTTAATACTGAATATATATTTCTACATTTGCCCTTTCGATTTTTTCAATTTTAATGGTTTCGTTGGTCTTTAAAAGTCCCGATGACACGAGGCAGCGCGCCTTATAATTTACTTCCGGCCTTTAGAGGAGCGCGTTGCTGGCCGCCGCTGTAATTAGGTATTCACGTTCAGCGGCGGTTTACCGCTTAATTCAGTCGCGACTTCTGGTACGGCCTGGCGGTACTTTTTAAAAGGTCGTTTTACGGCCTTATCCCAACAGCTATTCCCGTCAGGAACACACCGGGAGTTGTCTCCCTTCCCGTTGTTTCACGACTTGGTCCAAGTTCGAGGCTTTAACTGGGGCAGGAACGGGACCATTAATTTACGGCCGTACTTTGTTATCCCCCGGTTCCGTTTCCACTTCCGGTAGGAGCCGCGCCGAAACGACCTACGCGAACGATATTTTAATTAATCCATTCCGCGTCTCCGAAGAAAAACAGACGCTCGTCATCTCCGCGCGAAGTCGCATTTAACACACAAAATATTCACGAATATTTTACGCTACCGTAATAAAAAATGTATACAGGGTGTCCGGTAATTAACGGACCAACGATCACAAATGGATTCTTTGGTCAATTTGGGAACGATTTTTTCTCAGCGAAAATGTCAAAAAAGGTCATCATTTTTTACAACTTTCCAATATTTGTCATTATGTAACTTTATAACTAAGCCTCAAATTAAAATTTTATTATAGTAAACTCTACCTGAAATTAATTGAAGAATGTAATTATGTTAGACTTTTAACTCCAAAATGTTTAGTTTTCAAAAAACCCATTTTTTTGCTAAGAAAAAATCGTCTCCAAATTGGCCAGAGAATCCGCCCTTAATCATTGGTCCGTTAGTTACCGGACACCCTGTATATATTATTTGTATCTTGGCGGACGAAATATGTATATGTATTGTGTGTGTGTGTTTGCACGGAGCAGTTACCGAATACCAGGATTCGGAAGCTGTAAATAAAGCTTACAACCGCGTACATTATCCGAGCGTGTAACTAAAGCCTACATGCAACATTGTATGCATTGCTTTTAAAACCATTGTACGCATAACTGGAATTTATCGAATCATATTGAAGCTAAATCCGAATAACCATATTTGCGACGTGCCATCAACTATTGGCATTTGACGATTTGACGATTTTATTGTTAAACACGATTAAAATTGCTCGATACCAATATGGTATGGTTTTTATCATTGCCAAAATTGTCGTGTGAAAATATATATTTTGCTGCTATTATTCCAAACTTTATTACATTGCGCGGAAAAAATTTTCCGCGGTTAAATTTAAGACATCTCTGTATTTAAAAAAAGAAGTTAAGTAATTAATGAATTAAATTTTTTTTAATTTAGTTACCATACCTAAATTTTAACTATTGCAATTAATAAATATATATAATAAATATATATATATATATATATATATATATAATATATATATATATATATATATATATATTATATATATATATATATATATATATATATATAATATATTGTATTTTTTAAATACAATTTAGTTTAATCAAAATGCATTTTAAATGCATTTTATGCGTTGTCTTTAAGCTATAGTTTAGCACACTGAGAAAATTTGTTAACTTGACCAAACCTTTCAAGTAAATATTATTTTGTTAATTGAACATCTAAAAATACTTAAATTAAATCTAACAAAACGTATATTTGATTTATATACTAATATGTTCAATTAATAAAGTAATAATTAATTGAAAGGTTTAGGGAATTTCCTGTTAAATTATACTTAATAATATTAATCACTATAGAAAGCTAAAATTTAGACATGATAGTTAATATTTTTCTTCTGTGTTAGAGAAAAGAAACTATTACATTTATATAGAGAATTGCCTTTTTATTCCTCGTGGCGATAGTTTTTCGACTTTTCGATCACGTGATAAAAAATTTACCTTTAAAAGGATGAAACGATCAATCCTCCATTCTTGTTCGACTCTATAAGCTCTCATTCAATTTTATACAGTCAAGCTCGATTGATTCGGAATCGCTTGTCTGTAGAAGCGAGAAGCTGATTCCATCGCGTGTCTGCTATCTCATCGATCTTATTTAATTTTCAAATGGATCTGCCGGGAATCTTAAATCGCTCAAGGGGATTGAAAGTAATCCTTACAAGATCAGGGCGCAGGTTTGCAACTCGAGAGAGAGTTGCTTCTTTCGCCCGGGCTATTTGGATGATTTGAATTTCGAGGAATCGAGGATCTTCTTCTTCCGAAAGTGTGTCACGAGAGAAATCCTCGTAATTATTTCTCGATGATATAATACCATTATATAAGCGACGACCTTTGCAAAAGCGATGCTCGAATTCCGCATTATCGAAATTTCTGCCGTTATCTGATTACGAACAGCGAGATAGAATCATACGATAAATTGCGAGTTTTCCGCAGTGAGAGAAATACACAAAACCCATAATCGTGTATATTCGTGATATTAGGACGACGTATCGAAATACAAAACGACCGAGTAATTTATAATTGTGCACGCGCGAAATACGATTATCGCGAAAAATTTGCCGGCCATTTCGGACGGCTCAATTTTTTTACATCGTCTATTTGCGGATGATACTCGAAATTGGAATGTATGTAGAAGAAAAATAGAAGCGCATTTCAATATTGATTTTCCATATATATTAGAGATTTTACGTAAAATATCGATGACAGTTACAATGGGGATTTTTGATCGAATTATGGTCATATCGTCACGTACTCGTAAATAGTGTATTTTATATATGTACCACAAAATTGATTTTATAATAGTCAGCAGCGCGTGAATTCGTGATACTGCCTGTTATTATAATTATGCAAAATTAATCGCAAAGGAAAATAAAATTGACAGCGATATTCCTGTTAATTTCGAATAAATAGATCATCATAGACCAGAATATCGACTAAGTGATAATTTGCTATGTACTCTAAAATTTTTTTAAATTATAATATCTCACTTTTCTCGATCCTTTTGAAATATAGTAGAAACATGTCGAAAGCAAGGAGTACTTTCAGTTTGAATACTATTTCTTTAACTTTTTCCGAGGCTACAATCTCGAAGCTTTTATCCAGTAGAATCTTGTGACTGTAAATACGCACTTCATCTGCGAAACGGAGTTCTACAAGACAGAGAGAGAAAGAACGAGAGACGACGTCTCAGTAATTGAAATATAAGTGTCCAAATTTAGCAATACGGGTGACTTTCCTTTCTGTGATGTTTGAAAGAAACTTCAGCCCTTCTTGTTACACAAATGCCTGCTTACTTGAGACTTTTTGTATGTCTTTGCGCAATTTTCTCATCCTTTTTTAAAGGTAAACATTTCCTTTTATGCGATGTAGACAAGGCAAACAAGTAAACACGACGTCGTTTATGATTAAGCTAAAAAATGCCGAGTTTGGGGTCCTTAAGAATATTTCGCTAGTGATACAGAATCGAGAAATTTATTTTTCTAAAACAATAAAATTTATCAGGGTGTCTAGTAAAATTTGAAAATAAAATTTAAGGACAATCCAAGGAAATTTGCACGATTTTCCAATAATATAATAAAGATATACAAGAAATTAAAAAATTGCATGTTCTCTTATATTATATAATATATTTGAACGTTTAAAATCTATAAATAAATTATGCGTAACACATATTTTTGGATTTCTAAATAAAAATAGATTGTATTATTTACAAAATAAGATGAAATATTTTTTACTCGAATAGTCTCAACTGCTCTTTTAGCTGAATATTTAGAAGCAACGAAAAAAAAATCAAGAGAATCTATGAAAAATTGCAAAATATTTCAAAGACCTCAAGAATTTCAAGCATGGCTAGATACCTTAATCCATATAAGAAATATATAATAGCACGATTTTGAAACTTTTTTTTTAGAATTTAATTCATTTTTTTGTTATTTTATTTTTGCTTATGTATTATTACTACATCAATTTACTAAAGTAAAAGCTTTTACGCGATTGATGTAAATGATAAGGAATAACGAACGAATTGTTTTGTCGCAACATTCTATATTATCTCTCCTACACGATATTTCATCATTCGGTCAAGGAAGGAAAAAAAATATTGTCGCGCGCTCACGTAAGAAAAATAAGCGATTTTCGTGTAGAGTCGTGACTTTTTTTACGACACCGTCGAGAGAGCTCAACCTGTCGGCGCCGACGAGGTCGAGAAAGTGTCGAGTCACATATACGGGCTGTTTACTAACTGCCAGCTAGTTCTAGGACTAAGGTTTACACCGGCAGTTGGAGAAAGAGACCTGATTTTTTATTTGGATTCATTCTGCGCGAGAGAGCGAGTATTGTTTCGTGCCAAATTTTATTTTCCGAGCATATTTAGCTAGAGTGCACTTTCGAGGATAAGTATATAAATCAGACGGAAGATGAGAGAGAGAGAGAGAGAGTTAAGTACGGTATAGACACTTTGAAGATATACATATCCTCCTGCGTGATAAGAGCGTGGATTATTGATTGCTTGGAAAATGTGTATATATAGCGTTTTACTCTCGTTCTCTGCAATAACTTTGTTGTGGACCAACGAAGTTAAACTGCGAATAATTTACTAATGGAATTGGTTTGCGTAACCATCCATTCGTGCGAATCTATTGTTCGATGAATCGTATCATTATAAAAAAATAGCGTTAAATAAATAAGTATATATATATATATATATATTTATTTATTTAACTATATATATAAACTTTACATTTTTTTTTAAAGAAACGACCATATTTTTATATGTATTATTATCGCTTTGTTCAAAAAATTAAAATTGAATTTTTAATTATACAAAATTGCACACAAAATTACATGTTTCTTTATTTCTTGAAATTACTAAAATAATATTTGCGTTTTTGCTGCGTAAATAAAATAATTAGTATTTAAAATATATAAAATATATAAAATATACAAAATAAAAGAAAAATATATAAGCGCTCAAACATTTTCTTTTTTACTGAATTACAATAACTTATCTATGCACTGTTTTAATTATAGTTTTTATTTAGAGTATTTACTATATTTTACTAATTAAAAATATACATTTTGACTCTAATTACGATATATATTTCGCCATATTCATTTTTATGTACTGTTTAAATGTTTATTTATATTTATTCTAACTTCTAACTATATTAATTAATAAATGAGAAAGAGAGAGGATTAACTTAACGACGATTGTTTTTAAATAAATGCACATTTACTTTGCCACTTTTCTAATTATACATATTATAAAATTTTAATAATTTTTCCCCAAAATAAAAATTTCTAACCTTTGTTTTAATTTATTAGTTTAGTCAATAATTTTAATTATTCTCAGGTTCTGCTTATATTTATTATCTTCACGGAGAAAAAAATAATGTTTAAAATAATATTTCCTTAAACACAAAGCTATACTTAAACGATTACTCTTCCAAGAGTCAAAGAACCATCTATAAGCGCCGATTATGTCGTATTATGCATAAAGCGCGAATGCATGATGAAAATTCGGAGAGAGATACGAATACGCGTTTCGCTTTTAAGGCAGCTTCTCATATTTTGGGCAGAGAATATACGAAGCCTCGCGAAAAGGAATGATAAAAGTCGTGGCCACGTTCAGGCATGAAAGGGGATTTTCTCTCGGACAGAGACAGCTGGTATGTTCCACGTAATAACAATTTACAATTACCTCGATGATATATCTTTAGAGGAGAGCCTACGACTCTTGCTAGACGCCATGTGACGTTTTTCCTGGTTAGCGATCGCGCTCCGGCACTCACAGATTTTAGTCACGCTCGACAATCCGGTGGTAACTTCCGCTTTGGCTTTAATTAGACCCGTCGCGGAAAGCGAAACTGCCGGGTAGCACACGTTGAGACCGGGAAGAAGACGTCGCTGAATTTCCCGATCGTCCGTTCCGGCGATTCGTTCTCGCGCACCTGAATTCTAATTCCTCGAATGCGATAAAGAGAATGGTGCACAAGAATTTTACCGCGCGTTATTTATTGCAAGAAATTTTATATTAAATAAGATACCATTTGGAACGGTTTTCGAAAATACATCATTATTTGTAAATACAAATTATTATTAACCAAATTTTAAATCGCTAGTAGAAATATCAAGAAATAAATTTAAGCGATCAATCTCAGCAAGAAAGATTCACATTTAAGCGATCAGATCAGCAAGAAAGATTCACGGGAAAATTGCAGCTTTGACAGTGGAAAGGGCAAATCAAGATACAAAAAAAAACATACAAAAAAATATCCAGCATTTTTCTAAAAGAGAATAAAAATTAAAAATCTCTCTTTTTGAAGTTAAAAAATTTTATATTAAATAAGATACCATTTGGAACGGTTTTCGAAAATACATCATTATTTGTAAATACAAATTATTATTAACCAAATTTTAAATCGCTAGTAGAAATATCAAGAAATAAATTTAAGCGATCAATCTCAGCCAAAAAGATTCACGGGAAAATTGCAGCTTTGACAGTGGAAAGGGCAAATCAAGATACAAAAAAAATATCCAGCATTTTTCTAAAAGAGAATAAAAATTAAAAATCCCTTTTTGAAGTTAAAAAATTTTATATTAAATAAGATACCATTTGGAATGGTTTTCGAAAATACATCATTATTTGTAAATACAAATTATTATTAACCAAATTTTAAATCGCTAGTAGAAATATCAAGAAATAAATTTAAGCGACCAATCTAAAATTCTAGTTTTACTGAATAAAAATTTGTGCTAAATTGGTCGCTTAAATTTATTTCTTGATAAATTATTATGTTACAATATCTAGTTTTCGAGATATCATGGATTAAAGTTTTAGTTAAGCTTCTTTATTGCCATTTACAATTGACTTTAATGGATTTTAATTACGAAATAGTCGACTTTTATTATTTTATTGATGGAAAATGGTTCATGACAACACGATAAAAGTAAATAAATTTTTAATGGGGTAAAAATTAGCTTTAATCTGATATTTTTTTCATATTTTTTTAAATTTCTGCTCACAAAAAGAGGATTTTCTGGACATCGTTCTTTATCAATTATTTGTCGTTTAATGTTTTACAAATAACATTTTGATGGAAACAGAGAGCGGGATAAAAGTTGACGAGAAAAAAAAATGCAAAATTCACTCAGAGAGATTTTGCTCTTGCATTTTCATCACCATGATTGCTCCGGATTTTATTCATTTCTTTATTTTTCAATCGCATGAAAATCTCTCCCCGTTTAATCTTCTCTCTATTATCTCCGGTTGTCCGTTCTAATAATGAAAACGGTCAATGTCACAATGCGAATGCTGCTTGATGACACAAAAATTTAAGTATTAATCTGGGATAAAACACGCGCATTTTCTTTCCCGCGGAAAATGAAAAAGAGCGTCGCCATAATTTTTCAGATATGCTTCGAAATCGCGACGTCTTCTTGATTTTTTGCCAACAGACTGCAATCTTCCATTGGCGTCTGATCAATTTCTCGAGTTCGGAAGAAAAGCGTTCGTATTGAAATAAAAAGCCGCTCGCTAAAAAGAAATACACGCGCAAATAGATGACATCAATTTCGGCAGCGCGACACACTTTTTTTGAAGATTCAAATTTAATCTTTTTCCGACAATAACGCGTGACACACATATAACGACGATGTAGTTATTTGTTTTATTAATTTATCGTAAAGCACGCTCAAACGTGCGTGAAACGATGTTTATTATTCGCGGTCTGTGAACTGTCATGACATTTTACATTTACATTCATTTATGCAACAGCATAATGTACATTTTATATGAATATTTTACAGGGGGCAACGCAGTATAATATATTTAAAACATGCCAGGTTGCTAATTCAGTACAATGTCGCTTTTTCATACGTTAATTTCACACTTTGTGGTCACGCGCAAACGAAAAATCTGGTCAGAGACTTTCGCGAAAAAAAAATCTACATACTCTATATATAAAAATTACGTAGAGAAAAGAAACGTAGTCGCGCCAGATAAATAACCGTTGATTATATAACTACATATTTATCTCCGTTGGAATATTATACATTAAAGTTTTACGTAAGCCGCTTAAAAACCGGCACGCAAATTTGTAATAATCTCATTAATAGTTTCGCGTTGCCAGAGAGAACAAAGCACTCTCTTTCTCTCTCTCGAGGGAGTGCTATATATTATATATATTAAAATATTTCTTATATATTCGAAATGGAAGAGAGCGCGGAAACTTGGCGTTACAATCGGAATGAGAAATCGCGAATTCTCTCTCGGCTGCTGCAAAATGAGGTAATCAAACTTTAGGTCGCATTTACTCTCCGCGCTCCACTTTATTTTCCATTTCCATGCATCCGTCTACTTCTTGCGTCATCCCACAAGAAACGAAACTCTCTTTCTCTCCCTCGGACGTATTTTCAACTCTTGCCAAGCGGCAATATTTATCCAAGTTCCTCCATTCAGATATGTTCTTATTATTATACCTCCCCACTTTTAACGCGGTGCTGAGAGATTGAGTGCACTTTTACTTTGTTGCCACACCGCTGTTTTATCGCGGAACTCGCGAGAGAACGAACGCGAGTTCCGCGGAGCATCGACAGGTTCAGGTGGAACGATGATTTTTACGCGAACCGATCTCGCGGGAGAAGCTCGCGAGGCGGGCTCTTTTTTTCCTTTTTATATCCGGCATTATTTGCTGTTTGTATTTTGTTACGAGACGCATCGTGCTCGTACATAGTGCAGAGTGTATATTGATGTTTGCGCGCGTGCTTTCACATTACACGCCGTAACTTTGGCGCGTGTATATACATATAACCGGAGAACTCTCGGGCTCTTAAATACTTAATCACGGGTTCCTGCCGGATTCCTTCGCAGTATTTCTTTCATGTCGACATCTCGGATGATGAAAGGAGTAGAGCGTTTCAATAATTTACCTTGTTTCGCGCACTTCACGTTACCGTTGAAATTTTGAATAAAAGTGCATTATGATGCACTTATACAATTATTTTCCAAATATATGCATGTCAAACACAAATGTCAATTTTCAGAAATTATTATTTTAATGGTAAAATTTTTCTCAAGTTTATTTAGCGCACTCATTAATTTTTGACGACCGGAATTAATCTATCTCTTAATCAAATCTAATTATATTTATATTGTGGAAATAACAACTTTTATGTAATGATGTTATAACAAATTATTTTAAGTATTTCGATAATTTTATATATGCAATTGTTCCCTTTTCTTATTTTGATAAATTAAAAAATTATATTTTTATTTATATTTTATTATAAGATAAAATATAAATTGTTATATAATATATGTATATAGTATACATTTTTATAATACAATTTTATAATAAAATTTAATAAAGAATTAAAAATAATTCTAATCTACAACTTTTTTTACAAATTGCAAACAAATGGAAAGCATGTTATAACAATGTTATATTAAGTATTTCGATAATTTTATATATGCAATTGTTCCCTTTTTTTATTTTGATAAATTAAAAAATTATATTTCTATTTCTATTTTATTATAAGATAAAATATAAATTATTATAATATATGTATATAGTATACATTTTTATAATACAATTTTATAATAAAATCTAATAAAGAATTAAAAATAATTCTAATCTACAATTTTTTTTACAAATTGCAAACAAATGGAAAGCATGTAAATTACAGCTTTTATATATGAGATATCATAAAACTCGAGATACCAAAATATTTTCAACAATTTGTCACCGACGCGCAGTATAATCCTTTTGATATATATTACAGGGATTTTTTGCCGTCACTTATTATTTGCATCTCTCACTTTAGGCTTTACGACGGTAAAAGGAGAAGCCGGGGAAAAAAGTTTCTCAAACGCGAAACCGTCGATGCAGAAAATTCAACTTTGAAGATCTCTCGGAAATTTATGCGTTCCACGATCCCGGTTGAGAGAGACGAAGTCTGTCTTTCTCTCTCCCTTTCCTCATAATATCGCCCAACATCGATGGCCCCGTAGATTTCCGTGGCATTTTAAACGAAAACGACGAAAAGCGACCCGCTGCCTCCTTCCAACCCACTCGTTCCCCTTCTTATTCCGGCGCGAGATATCCGCGAAGGAGAAGCTTTATAACGACTTTGCGAGATTCGCAGAGCTCGCACGCGAGCGGTAACGACTTCCTAAGTGCGAAAATTTTTAAAGCTACCGGGAGAAAATTTCTGAGCCCCCGTCCTTCCTCCGTTTTAGAGAGCCGTTAGCGAAACTTCGTTCATGCCGAGTTTTGTCTCCGCGGCGCCGATGATACGCACGATGAAAGATTGAGAGATTTATGGGGATGACGCGTGTTCATCGTTCTCTTGCATTGCATTTTAATGCAGCTTATATACCTGTACACGGAAAGGAGAGAGAAAATCCTCTTTCCGTCTCTCCGCGACTTTTCACCGAGCTGATTCTTCATTTGTGCTCGCGCGTATTCCAATGCATCTTCATATATAATAATATATATTTTTTATATATAAATTTTATAGAAATTTATATATAAAATATATATAATAATATATATACATATAATATATATTTTTTATATATAAATTTTATAGAAATTTATATAAATTCTCTATGTAATAATTTTATAGAATATATAGAAATTTATTTATTTATATATTTATACATGTAAATAAATTTGTATATATAAATTTCTGTAACTTTATATATAACTTTTATGTAGCGCTCAAATCCGATTTCGTACATTTTTCATGATCATCGAGAGATATCGGAATAAATTTGTACTTATTCCGCTTTTTTTTTGTTGCGTTGACAATAAAAATTTAATTATATTCAATATATTTAAATCAGAATTTTTATTTATATCTGTAAGCGGAATTGAGCACGCGAAGAAAGAAGGATCGAAACAATTTAATAGAATATTGCATACGTTTGCAATAAATTGTTTGTTGTGCTCCAAGTTGAATTTTCTGAATATCATCCGAGCGAGGGATAACTTCCATCTCTCATGCACGGAACAGAGAGTGTTCGCTCTCACAAACGAATCCGCAAACGGTTTTTGTTGCAGGTCGAGATGAAAGGGATCTCCGGACCAATTGAATTTAAAGAAGGACGCAGAATACAGTTTAAATTGGATCTGCTGAAACTGAAACAGCACTCGCTCGTCAAGGTACGTCGTGACTTACAGTGCAAAACAGGAAGCGCGCGTCGGAAGAGCGTGAAAAAAAAAGAAATATATATATATATATATAAACATACAGAACATGCGTGCGTATGTGTAATATATTTATGTAATTATATGTGCGAAACTAGGTCGGCGAATGGCGTCCCGGAGCAGGCGTCAACGTTACAGATACCGCTGCTTTCTTCGAGTCTGGCATCAGGAACGTATCTCTGATCGTGATCACTATTCTGGTGAGTCGCGCAAATAACGATTTGTTATATGTTTAGCGAATAAAAGTGACCACACAAGGAGAGAGAAATATTTTTCACACGTTTTTATATCAATCTACGTGTATACGTAGTAAAGTGAAAATGCATAAAAACAAATAAATCAATAATAATTAGCAATTTTAATTTTTTTTGGAATTATAGTAAATTTTATTTAACAACAGTTATCTTATGTGTAAGAAAGTTACATCATGTATAATGATGATGAGTTATTTAGAAGATAAATAAAGTATAATTATATATATATATATATTTAACATATTTTCTTCTTATTTATTCTGCATATTTTAATAAAGTAAAATAATCAAAAAATATCAATGCAATTTACGAGATATTTTATAGTGGACATATGACAGAAGACATAAAACAATATTATTTCTAAATAAAAATTTCCTTTTCTTCGGAAATAATGAAACTGCTAATTATTATTGGTTCACAATGATCGCTACTGTATATAGAAAAGATGAGCGACAGAACCGAGATATTGTCGCATATGCCGGGAGTGTTTCAACTATTCCAATACCGTCGTACCAACCCACCCATTTTGGAGGAAACGAGTCGAATGAGGAACGCGCGATAGCCGTTGAAAGTTCCTCGATATGGTCGGCGCCAACGTGTCTCGTCGTAAATTCGCGTTACGGTCTCAAAGCGTTTTCCGTTATTCTTGCATGAATCCCGTAGCGCACGGATGCAAGAGATGCCGTACGTGATGATGCATCACGAGAAAAAGCGGAGAACTCGCGGTTTTATGGTTTTTGCGTGGACCCCCCGGCGACAGTGGCGAGGGAGATGGGTTTCTATCGCTTGAAACTGATATCGGACAGGAAGTGCGGCGCGCAAAATCCGGAAACCGTGACGAGTGGAATGTCAAAGAGCTCACGCGACATGTAATTTTGCCTGTTTCATTTTTTAACGTCTCTCTTTTTCTGTTTTAAATCACACTGTCTTCCTTTCCCTACTCATATCGCTAGAAAATCACTGATTATTTCGACTAATCAAATAGATTATATTGGGCGATCAAGAAATTTTTATTTTATCTGAATTCATCAACATATTGTATATCTGGTGATTATACCATTTATTTTTAATTATACTTTCATTGTTTATGATAATTCAACGTGCAATACCTCAGTTCATCAATAGCGTATCGTGTCTGACTAATATAAAGTTTTACTACTGCAAAAATTTCTGATAAAATCTCGTTAATTTCTTGATACATATATAATTTTATTAATAATAATAATAAATATTTTTCTTGTAAACTTCTTCAAAATTAAAAAAATATAAAAATATAATTACATGATTAAATGTTATATTTTGCTATATTTCATACATTGTTTTAATTATGGGCAAGAAATTTTTACTTTATCTGAATTCATCAACAAATTGTATCTGATGATTATGTCACTTGTTTACTTGTATTTTCATTATTCATGATAATTCAACGTGTAATGCTTGCAATTCATCTATAGTGTATCGCGGCTGACTAATATAAAGCTTCACTACTGCGAAAATTTTCTTATGCGATAAAATCACGTTAATGTCTTGATAAATAAAATTATAAACATATAATTTTTTCTATAGTAGTATAATAAATAAGATTTTTTCTTATAAACTTTTTCAGAACTAAAAAAATATAAAAATATAATGACAAGATTAAATGTTTTATTTTGCTATAGTTATAGATCGTTTCAATTATGGTCATTAAATTTTTATTTCGTTACCTGAATTTATCAACAAATTACATATCAGATGTCAGATTATATTACTTGTTCAATTTTGTTTTGATTATTTATGATTATCAATGGTTGTGGTTCATAGGGCTGACCAATATAAGGTTTCACTACTGCGAAAATTTCCTTATCGGTTAAAATACCGTTCATATTTTGATAGCCCAATATATATATATATAATTATATTAATAATAGTAATCATAAACAATATTTTTTGCTTTTATTTTCTTTAGAAAGTAAAAAAATAATAATTACACAATTAGACTGATCAATATAAGGTTTCACTACTGCGAAAGTCCTTGTCGATTAAAATACTATTGACATCTTAATAATCCAATATATATATAATTATATTAATAATAGTAATAATAAACAAGATTTTTTTATTCCTTAGAGCGTAAAAATAATAATAATTACTCGATTAGGTATCTTTGCTAAAGCCAAATATGATCAAGAAATGTTTACTTCATTACCTGGATTTATCAATGTTTCATATATCAAATTCGACTATTTGTTCACTTATGTTTTGATTATTCATTAATTTAACGTATAATGCTTGTGGTTTATTGATAGCGTATCGTGGCTGACCAATATAAAGTTTTACTACGCTATCACATTAGTACGTTTAATTATATATATACAATATATAAAATTTTATTAATAATAATAAACATAATTTTTTTGTAAACTTCTTTAAAACATAAAAATATATAAAAATATAATTACGTGATTAAATGTTCTATTTTGCTATAGTCATACATCGTTTCAATTATGATCATTAAATTTTTATTTCGTTATCTGAACTTATCAACAAATTACATATCAGATGTCAGATTATATTACTTGTTCAATTTTGTTTTGATTATTTATGATGATCAATGCTTGTGGTTCATTGATAGCGTATCGTGGCTGACCAATATAAAGTTTCACTACTGCAAAAATTTTCTTGTTATGTAAAATCTCATTAATGTAAGTTGATAGTTTAATATATATACATATATATACGTATATTAAGCTATTAAGACATATTAATGAGATGTTATCTAACAAGGAAATGTTTGCAGTAGTGCAACTTTATATTAGTCAGCCACCCTACGCTATCATATTAATACGTTTAATTATATATATACAATATATAAAATTTTATTAATAATAATAAACATAATTTTTTTGTAAACTTCTTCAGAACATAAAAAAATATAAAAACATAATTACGTGATTAAATGTTCTATTTTGGTATGGTCATATATTGTCTCAATTATGGTCATTAAATTTTTATTTCGTTACCTGGATTTATCAACAAATCGTATATCAGATGTCAGATTATATTATTTGCTCAATTTGCATTTGATTATTTATGATTATTCAATTTAATGCTTGTAGTTCATCGATAACATATTGTGGCTGACCAATATAAGATTTCACTACTGCTAAAATTTTTTTGTCAGATAAAATCTCATTAATATCTTGATAGCTCAGTATGTACATAATTATATTAATAATAGTAATAATAAACAAGACTTTTTTCTTGTAAATTTTTTCAGAACATGAAAAATATAATTACCCGATTAAATATCTTTGCTATAATAAAATATAGTCAATAAATTTTTACTTCATTACCTGGACTTATTAATAATTTATATATCAAATAGACTATTTTTTCACTTATGTTTTGATTATTCAAGATAATTCAACCTACAATGCTTGTGGTTTATTGATACCGTATCGTGGCTGACCAATATAAAGTTTCACTACTGCAAAAATTTCTTTGTTAGATAAAATCTCATTAATGTACCTTGATAGTTTAATATATATACACATATTAAGCTATTAAGACATATTATTGAGATGTTGTCTAACAAGGAAATGTTCGCAGTAGTGAAACTTTATATTAGTCAGCCAGCGTACGCTATCACATTAGTACGTTTAATTATATATATACAATATATAAAATTTTATTAATAATAATAAACATAATTTGTTTGTAAACTTCTTCAGAACATAAAAAAATATAAAAATATAATTACGTGATTAAATGTTCTATTTTGCTATAGTCATACATGGTTTCAATTATGGTCATTAAATTTTTATTTCGTTACCTAGACTTATCAACAAATTACATATCAGATGTCAGATTATATTACTTGTTCAATTTTGTTTTGATTATTTATGATTATCAATGCTTGTGGTTCATTGATAGCGTATCGTGGCTGACCAATATAAAGTTTCACTACTGCGAAAATTTTCTTGTTAGGTAAAATCTTATTAATGTACGTTGATAGTTTAATATATATACATATATATACATATATATGCATATATTAAGCTATTAAGGCATATTAATGAGATGTTATCTAACAAGGAAATGTTTGCAGTAGTGCAACTTTATATTAGTCAGCCACCGTACGCTATTACATCAGTACGTTGAATTATATATATACAATATATAAAATTTTATTAATTATAATAAACATAATTTTTTTGTAAACTTCTTCAGAACATAAAAAAATATAAAAATATAATTACGTGATTAAATGTTCTATTTTGGTATGGTCATACATTGTTTCAATTATGGTCATTAAATTTTTATTTCGTTATCTGGATTTATCAACAAATCGCATATCAGATGTCAGATTATATTATGTGGTAAATTTGCATTTGATTATTTATGATTATTCAATTTAATGCTTGTAGTTCATCGATAACGTATCGTGGCTGACCAATATAAGGTTTCACTACTGCAAAAATTTCTTTGTTAGATAAAATCTCATTAATATCTTGATAGCTCAATATGTACATAATTATATTAATAATAGTAATAATAAACAAGATTTTTTTCTTGTAAATTTTTTCAGAACATGAAAAATATAATTGCCCGATTAAGTATTTTTGCTATAATCAAATATGGTCAATAAATTTTTACTTTATTACCTGGACTTATTAATGTTTTATATATCAAATTAGACTATTTTTTCACTTATGTTTTGATTATTCATGATAATTCAACGTACAATGCTTGTGGTTTATTGATAGCGTATCGTGGCTGACCAATATAAGGTTTCACTACTGCGAAAATTTCTTTGTTAGATAAAATCTTATTAATGTACCTTGATAGTTTAATATATATACATATATTAAGTTATTAAGGCATATTAATGAGATGTTGTCTAACAAGGAAATGTTCGCAGTAGTGAAACTTTATATTAGTCAGCCACCGTACGCTATCACATTAGTACGTTGAATTATATATATACAATATATAAAATTTTATTAATAATAATAAACATAATTTTTTTGTAAACTTCTTCAGAACATAAAAAAATATAAAAATATAATTACGTGATTAAATGTTCTATTTTGCTATAGTCATACATGGTTTCAATTATGGTCATAAAAAAATATAAAATATAATTACGTGATTAAATGTTCTATTTTGCTATAGTCATACATGGTTTTCAATTATGGTCATTAAATTTTTATTTCGTTACCTAGACTTATCAACAAATTACATATCAGATGTCAGATTATATTACTTGTTAAATTTTGTTTTGATTATTTATGATTATCAATGCTTGTGATTCATTGATAGCGTATCGTGGCTGATCAATATAAGGTTTTACTACTGCGAAAATTTTTTTGTTAAATAAAATCTTATTAATGTACCTTGATAGTTTAATATATATATACATATATTAAGCTATTTAGGCATATTAATGAGATGTTATCTAACAAGGAAATGTTCGCAGTAGTGAAACTTTATATTAGTCAGCCACTCTACGCTATCACATTAGTACGTTTAATTATATATACACAATATATAAAATTTTATTAATAATAATAAACATAATTTTTTTGTAAACTTCTTCAGAACATAAAAAATTATAAAAATATAATTACGTGATTAAATGTTCTATTTTGCTATAGTCATACATTGTTTCAATTATGGTCATTAAATTTTTATTTTGTTACCTGAGCTTATCAACAAATTACATATCAGATTATATTACTTGTTCAATTTTGTTTTGATTATTTATGATGATCAATGCTTGTGGTTCATTGATAGCGTATCGTGGCTGACCAATATAAGATTTTACTACTGCGAAAATTTTCTTGTTAGATAAAATCTCATTAATATCTTGATAGCTCAATATGTACTTAATTATATTAATAATAGTAATAATAAACAAGATTTTTTGCTTGTAAATTATTTCAGAACATGAAAAATATAATTACTCGATTAAGTATCTTTGCTATAATCAAATATGGTCAATAAATTTTTACTTCATTACCTGGACTTATTAATGTTTTATATATCAAATTAGACTATTTTTTCATATATGTTTTGATTATTCATGATAATTCAACGTACAATGCTTGTGGTTTATTGATAGTGTATCGTGTCTGACCAATATAAAGTTTTACTACTGCAAAAATTTCTTTTTTTAGATAAAATTTCATTAATGTGTCTTGAGTCTAATATATATACATATATATACATATGTATGCATATATTAAGCTATCAAGGCATATTAATGAGATTTTATCTAACAAGGAAATTTTTGCAGTAGTGAAACTTTATATTGGTCAGCCACCCTACATTATCACATTAGTACGCTGAATTATATATATATATATATATATATATATATATATATATATATACAATGCATAAAATTTTATTAATAGTAATATTAAACATAATTTTTTATAAACTTCTTCAGAACATAAAAAGATATAATTACACGATAAAGTGTTCCATTTTGCTATAGTCCATTCATTGCTTGAATTATGGTCTTTGTTTGTGTATCTAATCATATGTTTCTGTAATGCTGACCAGTCGAATCTATTCTCCTAGTAATTCATTATGATCAATTACACCGTTATCTCACCGTATCATAGAACGGAGGAGCTGTGACGTGTGATGGTAAATCACAATGCGGTATGTACGGCATAATACGCGTGTGATATTGGCAAGTCACAAATACCATTTGATATGAAAGAAGATCGTAAATCGATCAGTGATCATAGGAAGATAATTATTGATGACGACTTATTGCTGCCGCATCGTGAAAATCAGCAATGTGTCAATCAAGTTTTTCACATAATTAAAACTTTAATTTTTTTTATCAAATTCTATACATATAAATACAGACTTTACATGCGCGCGCGATTCTAAAAGAAATTTTTATCTCAAAGAAAAAGAAATTTGATATAATAACTACTCTTTTCAATTTTTATTTTTATTATTTTATTCAATATTATGTTATAATTCTTCTTGAACAATAAGAGATGATATTTTTATCTATTTTTATTCGATCACATATATAAATAATACGAAAGCGCGAATAAAAATTCCTTTCTACAAGGCACATTGATATATTTTTAATTAGTTGTATTAGCATTAGAATTGATTATCAAATCGATTTCGAATATTCATATTGATTATAATGTACGTAAACACAATTCATTTAATTAAATATTGCAATTTTTCTTTCTTTCTCTGTAAAAGAGAAAAGAAAGAGAGAACTCTCCCTTTTTCTTTCTCTGTACGAATAGGAAGAACAACGTGCAGCCAATAATTGTTGCATATCAGGGGGAAAAAAGTGTTTTAAAATTAAAAACAGTAGTAGAGAGAATTTTAAATTAAAAATATCAATGAGAGAAATATTTGAACCACATTTTAATTGTGTAGCAACTAAAATAAAAACTAATAATACTTTTAAAATTCCATTATAATTCCGTTATAATGAAATTGAACGAATTTGAATAAATTTGAGATTTTTTCTAAAAGTACTCACAATATTTAATTAAATGTTTGTATATCGTTATAATCTTTTTCGTCTATTTTTTTTATATATCAGTAGCTTTTTTTAAATATATATCGAGAACAAATACACAATGCTGAATAGTTATTATAGATTTCTCGTTTCAGTTATTTGTTTTGAAAATCAATAATTATTCGTATGTTATCAGAGTTGTTCATTTTCAATAATTATTTTATTACTGCTGTTACTTGTTAGTCACGCGAAAGCTTAGCTAAAATTGCTCGTTAATCTTCGTTAATAATTAGCACATGCACACGGGTCGGCTCTATATCGACGTATAAAATGACCGCGATGCTGAAATTTGCCTGACCCTTCTCCTGTTAAATCTTTCACACTCTTACAGCTTCACACTTCGCGTACTTCGTCGCTCTATTCGAGATTCATGTATTATTCAAAAGAGAGTTAAAAGTGGCCTTACAACCTCCATTAAGTTGGCTTTAAATTAATTTTATATCTCATTTTCCGTCTTTCCCCAACGTTGAAGATTTTAATGCTCTCTCAGGGCTCACATTTAAGAAAAGATACGCGATATTAAGTAATTATTTATAAAAGTCACCGAGTGTTTAATACCATTCTCTCTCTCTTCTCTTAACTTACACCTTTTAAGAAACGAATTCATTTTTAGAAAAGATTTTTTCTTCACAATGGGAAATTTACGATAAATATATTTTCGTCAGATTCTCTCTCGCGAGAAATAATATATCTCTCATCTCAACGAGGATTTTACTTTTAGCTACGCGTACAGCTAATTTTTCATCTCTATTTTCATACGCGCATTCGCGCAGCTTATTTGGATTAAATCTTATGTTTGAATTTTCAAGCTTTTTTCCCATGCATATGTATGTATATATACGTACCGAGCTTTTGCAAGCAAACGTAAAACCTCAAACAATATATATGAATAAAATATGTGCACAATTTCTAGCCCTTCTCTTTTTTTGTAAATTCAGTCGGCAAAATTAATAATATTATAAAATGACGAGAAGTTAAAAGTATTGATAAAGCGTACAATTCCGTTAGATAATGAATTTGTAAAAAGATCTCGATGAAAATCAACGTACTCTCTACTTTTACTTCTTTCTAGGTATGTTATTTGTTGACACAACTTAATTAATGCGTGTCAAATGCATTCTTTGCTATCGCAGTTAACCCCGGGTTGGAATTTTCATATGCAGCTCGTAAATATTAAATCTGGTCGACATTTCCTCTAATTAAATCTCTCACGTTTTCGTCGTAATGCAGCGACTGGCCCGATTTTCGAGAGAGAGAGAGAGAGAGAGAGAAAAAGAAAGAGAGCTTCATGAAGTTACTTTATTGCATTTCAAGAAGCCTATTTGAATTTAAATTTAAATCCAGATCGCACCCGCGCATGCGCCAGATTTTCAACTCTTCGAATATACGAGACGACCGGCGTAATAATACCGGAAACATCTTTTTCTCGTCGTACTCGTATTTCCGCTCGCTTCTCGTACAGAGATAATATTTACTCGCAGGAGAACGCGATGGATTTTCTCTCGTGTGCGAGTTTGTTTCTGCGTGCAATTATCAGAATTATTCAAACAATTTTTCTCGGTCTCGCTTTTCTATATTCTACATTAACCCCTTCCAACATTGATTATATCGTATCGCTGCTTTGTCAAATATTTAATTTCGCGTATCTCGTATGGAAAAAAGATTGAAATGTCTGATAAATGATGAACTAAATATTTGAATTTCATTAAAGAATTTTCTCCCGTCTTTAAAACGATACCGAATGAGAACGAGGAAAATTAGAGACAAGGAAAATTATATTTACCGTGATTATATTTATTTTGTCGATGAAAAAAAATAGTAAAAAATCTCTAAATTTAATATACCTTTCTCGCACGAAATTTATAAAATTTTTAAATTAATTTTTTAATAAATAATATGTCAAGGTGTCTATAGAAAAAGGATACATTAATCGAAAGATTTGTCAAAAAATTATCGAAAGGCTGTAAATCATTTATTTGAGAATTTTATTGGAAATTTTTCTCACTTCCCCTATCAATCTTGTCATCATCGGAGATCATTGTCGACTTATAAAATCAATACTAAATTAAATAATTATCGTCATTTGCGCACCTGCGTCTTCTAGGTCTAATGGTGCGTGAGAAACACGCGGTGTGGCATGCGAAACGCATCCCTCCTTCTCCAGGGAGTGTTTGGCGTAATAGTCTATCGAAGAGTAGTCTATTTAGTCGGTAATCAACATCGAACGCGAGTGTACTCCGCCATCAGGTCCGCGAACATACTCGGAATGCCATCGTAAATACCAATTAAAGCTGTCCATATTCAGCTACGAAGATGCACGACCCGTTAACGCCCGAAAACTCCTCGATCGAATATAATGACATGACATTTTCACGCGAAATTCATACGGGTTGTTTTAGTTTTGACGGATAACGCGAACATTTGTCTAGCCGAAATGTCATTGCCCGCTCTCCATCGCGTTGTAACTTGCAGGCATTTTTTTTTTTTTTCATGGCTCTTGCGTGTAAATATATTTTTATTTAATTGCTTTATTTGTGTGACAACGTAATAATATAAATATATATATAGTCGTTCAAGAAGAGACGACCAAAAGTACATAATTTATTAAATATGTCAAAAGTCAATCTAAAATTTTTTTTTAATTACAGAGATTTTATTCGCCGAATTCTCGCCAAGAAATGTACTTTATTAATCTCTAATTTTTAAGAGAAATTTTATTTATTTAAAATTTATATCACATCATTAAATTATAATAAAATAAATGAATAGATTTATATGAAATTATCGAGTTATTATGATCACAAAGTGCAGTTACTTATGAAAAGGAGACTATAAAATGGTCTTTTAATTCATCTATACTTATTTTCAGCCGTTCAAGTACTTAAGGAAAGACGATTAAAAGTAATGTATTAAATACGTCAAATTTATTAAAATTTATTAAATGTATCAAAAGTTAATCTGAAAACCTTTTCTTTTTTTTTTTAATTACAGAGATTTAAATTACAGAGATTTTACTCGCCGAATTCTCTCCAAGAAATGTACATTATTAATCTATAATTCTCCAAGAGAAAATTTAATAAACATTTTTTTATTTAAAATTTACGTTACATCACGAAATTATAATAAAGTAAATGAATAGATTTATATGCAATTATCGAGTTATTATAAGATCACAATAAGATTATTTTTGATTTATCTATACTTATCTTGAATATAAATATAGAAGAATAAGTAAGTATAGAGAACAAAATAAATATAGAGAAATTTAAAAATAATTTTACAGTCTTATTTTCATCCCTAATTTTTATTTTGACATCAGAGCCTCTTTGATTTATCTTTAATCAAGCCTGTATCTCATGTCTCAGCGAAACGAGCGAGGGGAATCAAAATTGCCCTAATCTCCCCGAGCTCAGACAGAAGCAGTCACCCTCACGGGTGACTCTTTTATCCGAAAGAAAGGGAAGGAAAAAATTTACATCTCCGCGGCCTGTAAAAATTCTTACGATAGAGCCGCGAACGCCTTATCGTTACGCGCGTCGACCTTGTCGCCGACCATATCGGTGAAGCCAGAGCAACGGAAGAGCTTCGTGAAAAGGACCGCGGGTGCAACAAAATGGGGCGGGAAAACCTTAGACGAGAATGGAGACGGTGGAAGAGAATCGCGAAACAAGGCCTCTGTAAGGGATGCGAATGAAAGAGCGGTAGCTCCTTTTTATGATTCCCGTAGGAGCAGCCGTATGTGATGCTGAGAAGCGGAGGAAATTTTAGCGGAAATGCGCGCTACGAGGGCTTCTGCATCGACCTGCTGGAGAAGATAGCGGAGATGGTGGGCTTCGCTTACAAGATCGAGCTCGTGCCGGACGGCAAGTATGGCGTTTACGATTACGAGACCGGCGAATGGAACGGAATAGTGCGCCAGCTGATGGACAAGGTGAGTAAATGTGCGCGGCTGAACCTAGATGTAGATCCATGTGGATTCGGATTAGCGAGAGTAGATATGAGATATTTTGTACAAACCTGTAGCTCGATTGGTTTTTCTCGAGTTTTATGACAATTAATCACAAATATCGTACACTGAAAAAAATACATGTACTTTTTTACATGGAAATTACATGCCAAAACTGGAAAAGTTACTTGCTTATTAATGTAATTTTTTCCATTTGTTTCAAAGTGAAAATATTACCCTGAATTTAATTACCCTGAAAATCATCACGTAATCGTGGGACAATATGGTATTGGAAGAAATTTGATAAAAATTTTTCTGATTAATATTTACCACGATGAAAAAATTAATATCTACCACAATAAGATATAGAATATGTTCGATTAATTTTACTATGCGCATAGTAATATTTTTATTGTGGTAAATATTAATCCGAGAAACTCTTATAAAATTCTTCCAGTACCATATTGTCTCACGATTACCATAATTTTATTTAGGGTGAATTCTAAGAGAAAATTCTCTCCATGTACGTATTAATGTAAAAATATATGTAAAATATAGATAAAATGTAATTTTAAATTTACTATCCACTGAACATGAAATATTTTTAATCTAGAAAATATATAAAAATATATTTCATAAAAAATTACATATAATCTGAAATCTTCCATATAAGTAGCGATATTGCATGATTATGCTGGGTCGGAAAAACCTAGCATAATCACATAATTTTACGAAAATATTTTTTCAGTATAGATATACCCTATGCTTAAAAAAAAGATCGATAATTCAATGCTTCAATATAATTTTTTTTGTTCCTGCGGACTTTTACGGTCTTCTTAATTTTCTATTATATTAATGAGTGTGTACGAAGGATGAATCTCGCGATGAACTTTCGAGATGGGAAGATGACATTACCCGATAGGACGGTGTAATTTAGCCTGAATTTAACGGAAGCAGTGTATAACACAATCTAGTGTGCTAGAGATTGTTAACTGTCAAATCCCATCGCGGATAATTAGTTTCAATAGACTCAGCAAAGGGTGGTTAATCGAATTTTGCTACATTTAATCATTCATTTCATCAATATATATATTTCCTACAAATTATTTATTCGAAGAATCGTCACATTGATGGCAGACACAAGATGCGGAATGTCATTTCCCAGACATATCCGTGTTAGAAAGACGTTAATCCCGTAAATTGACACGACCATAGCTGCGGTGTCAAACGACAGAGTGGAATGTAATCGCGATATCGGGAGTCATCGGTGGCCATTTTGCCGCCGCATTCCGATTGGCAACTAGCGAATCCGTGCACTTGGCGTATACATGAACGTGTATACGGCTTAGAGAGATACGACGGGACACCCTGGATAACGTGGCGTCTCGCTTTTGCAATTCAAATCACGGACATCGAGAGATCGACGGCGAGACGCCGTGTGTATATGAGCACGCGTTTCTCTACCAGGAAGGCGTGAAACTAGCCCGCGGATATTGCTACGTCTACATTTCAAGTAGGCGATTGATTAAGTACGAATACGCCCGTTCCGGCGAGTTTCAATATCTCGCTGACATTCCTAGCAGATGCGACGACGACGACCGCCAGCCTCGATAACCACGTCAACGTGTCGGCCCGTATCTGCCGCAAAGTATATCATCAGAGACGAAGATAGGATACCGCTGTGCAGATAGTTCGGAATTAGAGATAACGCGCTCGCGTATCGATTTCAACGTCAATCCGCGTCTCCGTCGATGCATAATTTTTCACCCCTTTCACCAATGTACGAGCATCCGGGTACCAAGTGCGTGTTTTCGATACGTTGCACTGCGATATTTTTTTTTTATAGCAGCTGAATATCGAATGTTTTTCTCGTTATATTTTTCAAACATTTTGGAACACAAATAAGATTTTTTTTATTTATGTATTTCTTTTGAATGTATGTATTTTTTATATTATTTGGGTGATAGATGTCAACCATGCGATCTCTAATTTTATTTTACATCTTATTTGACAGAATGATTCTAAGATTAAATGTTAAAAAATATATGTATAAATAATACATTGTAATATTTTAACTTGTCAAAAATATATTAATTTTAATATAATTACATTAAATGCATTTTATTTAATATAATACATTATATTATATTCCTGTAATTATATTAAATTTAATATATTTAAATTATAATATTATAATATATGTATTTATATATATTTTTTGACATTTAACCCTAGAATCACTCTGTTAAATAAGATGTAAAAAAAAATTAGAGATCGCATAGTTGACATCCATCACCCACTTTTAAAAGACACAATTAAAATATTCAAAGACATATTATTTGAAAAACATTAAAATAATTAAAAAACAAATGTTACGAGTATATTTATTATATATAAATACATATCTTATACATATAAATAGACGTATTAGCTATTAAACTTAAATTAAAATTAAATTAAAAACGTATGTGAATTAAAACTGCAGATTTGTACACGTGGGTAACTAATGTCATCCGCGCAGCCACTGTTAAAATTGCTTTGGATACCCGGATGCCTGTTCATTGATAGAAGGGTTAATGCATACATGTAGCATCCTATTGTAAAATGCATGTCCGTATTACACGACTTCAATCCACGGTATCTAACGAAATCGAACCAGTAAAAACCTTATGTGTATTTGCACCAGCTGGTTTTATCCCAAATTAACCATTAAATTCGAATTCTAATCGAGAGAGATCTCTTTCTCTCTGCCGATGCACTCCGTGCGAAATGCACACGCGAATGTATTTCTGCGCTTCGTAGACGAGATTTTTTTCCTCGCAAGTGAGAGAGAGAGAGAGAGAGAAAGAGAGAGAGACCAAAGACCACCCGCTTTTATCTCCTCTCTGTTTTCGCACGTACTTTCTTTTCCCCGGGTATATATTTAAGAGCGCGCTGTCGGTTTTTTGGGAAAAGAACTAAGTAGAATGTAACTAGTCGTGTATCTAGCGATATTCTACATTCCAAAACTACTTTCGCCATAAATCCCGAACTTCTGGGATTGGGTTCAGTATCCGGCTGCTGCGAAACTGCAAGGGCGCATTTTTATCACGATGAATAATGTATAACCCTGCGTGTAATAGAAACTACGGCCTTGTATAGAAATAATTAATTCCGATGTAAGCGCGACGAGGACGGCTCTCTCTCTCTCTCTCTCTCTCTCTCGACATAATACCGTCGGTTTTGCCTAAATAGATAACTTTAAAAAGAGGAGACATGCGCACAATAGTGTGCTGAAACGTTTATTTAATGTTATCACCGGATAATGGGAGAGCACGATTAAAAGAGTCTACCGATATCGATAACATAGGCGGAATAATCGCTACGAGATAAAGAGAGAAATGAGGGACAAGAGAAAGGTATATCATGATTATTAATCATTTAATATTTCTCGATGCAAATCAGAGCGCATTAAGCGCTCCTGGCTGTTCGCGAAATCGATGATGCGATAATAATGATGATGATGAGCATGTAAATATATACACATATGACGTGAAACGATAAGAAATCGCGATACGCGCGAGTCGGCGAAATTTCTCATGGAAATTTCTCTTGCAGAAGCAGAGGATGGCAAGAGAGGGCATTTGCTCTCTTTGGAATCATTAAAAGAATTATTTTCGCATATTTAATATAAAAAAAATTAAATTTAAAGAAATTAAGTAAGAACAAAAATAAGAACACAATTTTTAATTATGCTACTCTCTTGAAAAAATCCTGCGGACGCTCATGTCGAGACTTTTTGCAGAACTCTCATTAAAAAATTTATTTTTGCATATTTAATATAAAAAAATTAAATTTAAAAAATTAAGTAAGAACAAAAATAGGAAAAAAAATTTTGAATTATGCTACCCCCTTGAAAAAATCCTGCAGACGCCCATGTCGAGACTTTTTGCAGAACTCTCATTAAAAAATTTATTTTTGCATATTTAATATAAAAAAATTAAATTTAAAAAATTAAGTAAGAACAAAAATAGGAAAAAAAATTTTGAATTATGCTACCCCCTTGAAAAAATCCTGCAGACGCCCATGTCGAGACCCTTTGCAGAACTCTCATTAAAACATTTATTTTTGCATATTTAATATAAAAAAATTAAATTTTAAAAATTAAGTAAGAACAAAAATAAGAAACAAAATTTTGAATTATGCTACCCCCTTGAAAAAATCCTGCAGACGCCCATGTCGAGACCCTTTGCAGAACTCTCATTAAAACATTTATTTTTGCATATTTAATATAAAAAAATTAAGTAAGAACAAAATTTTTAATTATGCTAGAGAGGGCATTTGCTCCCTTTGGAATCATTAAAAGAATTATTTTCGCATATTTAATATAAAAAAAATTTTGAATCATGCTACCCCCTTTGAAAAAATTCTGCAGACGCCCATGTCGAGACCCTTTGCAGAACTCTTATTAAAAAAATTATTTGTACATATTTAATATAAAAAAATTAAGTAAGAACAAAAATAAGAACAAAATTTTTAATTGTGCTACCCCCTTGAAAAAATCCTGCGGACGTCCGCATGTCGAGACCCTTCGCGGAACTCTCTGCCGGTCGTTACAAAGCGACCGGCACTACGTTATCCGGACGGTGGTATTAATTTTGTCAGATGATCATTAATAATGCTCGCCGCAGTCGTCGCTCGTCCCCTCTTTCTCACCTTTCTCCCTTTCCTACCCCCTCGTTCAGAGAGCGAAACCGAGGACGGAAAAATGATGATAAAAAGCGGCGCGTAATATGCCTAGAAAACGGCGTCGTATTTTAACGCTTAAGCATAGTTAAGCGGATCTCGCCGAGAAGTCCGCAGTCTGGAACGTCAAAGCGAAGATTGGTCGGGACCACGTCTAATTAAGCATTTTAATTAATATAATATACTTCTAAGTTCCTCTCTTATAGGCTGGACTCTGTTCTGTTTCTTTCTGCAGACTTGCATTTAAAGCCCACTTTAGATTTTTAGATAATTATGTGATTAAAAATTTGATACAGAGATCTCTCTATTTGTGACCTCGTATTTCATATATTTTAATGTGTAGGT
This sequence comes from Nylanderia fulva, assembly GCF_048542155.1. Taxonomy (NCBI): domain Eukaryota; kingdom Metazoa; phylum Arthropoda; class Insecta; order Hymenoptera; family Formicidae; genus Nylanderia; species Nylanderia fulva. The sequence goes on from NW_028189302.1 coordinate 2,208,551, forward strand.
ATGTACATGTACTGAAAAAAAAGATTTAGTTAATTCTTATAAGTATTTATTTCAATACTGTCAAATAAATCATTTATTTGAAACTAATAATATTTATTTGATATGAAAAATATTTATTTGCTATAAGGAAATTCTTTTCAAAACAAACACATTTATTTGTTTTAAATAAATGATTTATTTGACAGTATTGAATTAAATATGTGTTAATTAAATTTTTTTTCAGTCTATATATATTTTGCTTGTTCAAATGTTTTACTGTATTACATGACACTAAATAATTTATTTGTTTGTTAATATTATGCACATCTACCAAAAATTTATATTGTAAGATCAAAAAGAAAATACAATATTACAGTATTTTTTAAATGCACTGTGATTCTAATTGTAAGAATCCCAAATATATAATACGCTATAAAGCATATTTCGTTTAGCACATGCAATGTTTCATTTGAAAAATATGCTATATAATTTAAATATAAAAAAGTAAAAGAAGACTAATATAAATAGACCCACAGTATATCAATATTTGTAGAATAAGACTTAGTGTTTTATTATCGCTATGTAAGAATGTTTAAAAATTCATAGTAAAAATAGAAAGTAAAATCCACATACCTTTAATATATACAGCGCTGTAAATACATTATAACAAACTCTCCTGCTTTTATTTGATTTTTCAACTCGGAATAATTTCGGAATATGTATATATTAAGAAGAATATCTTCAGCGAAAAGAATTTTGTCACAAAGAGATATAATGTTTGTGTTTCGTAATAAATGAATTTCGAGATTGCACATATTTCTATAATTGCTCAATTTTATATGCTTTTTATGTCCACATAATTAAAAAAGTAACGCGCAAGTATATATAATGTGAAATGGTTCAATTTTGTATGCAAATTAAATTTTTAATTAAGAATATCGTGTTTCAATATTAGTTTTTATTTATTTTGTCTGTAAAATCAACTTTTCATTAACTAATTGCGTGTATTCAAGCTGTCAATAACAGTTCCATATTAATATTAAAATGATCGAACAAACATTATAAATTATAGAACATTCGTAATATAAATTTATCGTTACAGTATGAATTAAAATAATAAATTGTATATTCAGTACTGAAAAATCGATTTTAACTCTTTCTTTACTACTCCGAGATTGACGAGCAATTATTTTAATAAAATTGATATTATTAAAAAGAACAACACTCTGGACGATTTGATAAAAGGTGTGATTTATGATCTATGAAAAAAACTGCTAACATTTGGTATGAATAAAATAGGTAGCAAAATAAAAAATTAAAATAGCATTTAACAATAAAATAAATATACTCCAGATTAAAAACAAATTTTAAAATTATATAAAAAATTCATATTTAGATCAAGTAAACTTTGATTTTAATAAACTGTGTTATAAAAATATTTTAGCGAAAAATTTGTAAAATAAAATCATTCAAAATTGAAACCATTCAAATCATAAAAAAATGTTTAAATTAATTAATTATTAATTCCCTAAAAAAAACTAATTATTAAATAAAAATATTGCTCTCTCATTTTATTCAGGTTTAAAACTTTCTTAGAGAGCATTCTCTTAGAGATTTGGTTTTCTACTTAACACTTTTACAAAACGATTTTGTTTTATTTTTAATTTTTCAGTATATTTAAATATTGTATTATGTTTTGCGAGTTGCTCGGAGCAAAACATTTGTAGAATTATTTTGTTTTCAAAATGAGCCATTTCACAATAACACAATATTTGTATATTTTAATATATAACATAGAAACAATCACCAGAAAGTTTTAATCATGTTTATGAATATGTCAATGCGCATGAACAAAAAAAATCGAGAATTTTTACCACTTTTATTTACTTGATATATATTTTTTTATTTTAAAGAAAAATATGTAATTCATTGTTTTTATGAAAAAAAATGTATATATATAAAGATCTATAATTTCGTCAATCTTTTCTTATATAAGTTAAATTAACACATAATTTATTAACTCTTTTTTCTGAATTGCGTTTTAATTTATTCCTGCTGATTAATCTACAAACCAATTTCTGGTGATTAATCTATACAGAGAATGTTATACATATATGTATACATGCAATAGATTCACCGATCTGATGCGTAACAATAAAGCTCTATAGTACAAATTACAATAAAATTCTCATAATAAATATACATAATTTTTTATATGAAAATTTATTATATTTTATATATATTTAAATCTAAAAAATCTTTTAATAATTTTTATGATGTAATTTTTTATTATAATAACAATAAATATTTGTTTATGGTATAAACAAGAACTTTTAAAATTGTATGTCAAATAATAACTCTGCTTGATTTTATATCAAATGATAACTCTGATTGATGATCTGCTTTTCAATTTAATTATGACACAGAATGGAATGCTGTCCCGAATTTAATCGCGATTACTACGGATTGTTTCAACATTTTCACTGTCGAAAAGATATATTATATTCGAACAGAAATATTATATTTTTTATACGTGAGAGAGAAAATATAAATATTACATAACACTAATTTGCAATTAAAGCAACAAGTTTTTGGAGTATATTCGCTGACACGCGAAATATGCAAAATGTTACATGAGATATTAATTTCCCGCACGTGAATTCTCCTGAATAGGATGATGTATCGATATTTCATTTTTTTATCTGAAACACGTTGATAAATGGGATATCGTTTGTCGGCGCCACGTGAAAAAGTAACGAAGCTAAAAACGAATGAACAAAACAAAAAAAAAAGGAAAACTCTCGCTCGCGATGTATCACTGTCGTCATAGAAATTATTAATCGACAAAAAAACGATATTCTCAGCAGAAAAAATATTAAAATAAATAATGCAAACATCGCGTACATATAAAAGTATCGCAGAGAATTTCTCGCGAAAAGAAATCCTATACAGGAAATTGATATCGTCCTTTTTTTTTCCGCTAATATCCCCTAGCATACTAGCAGCTTTAATCGGTTTCCCTGGCACGTTCGACTTCTCTCCCGACACGTCGATGCGCGAAAACAGCATTGCTCTTTACACACACGCACACACACATACATACGTGCATACATTTCATAAACGATTGACGGCTCCGCAATGGCGCCGTGCCTGTCATCGCGCGAGAGCATGCCGCAACAAATTATTGCGACCGTCATCCGCGGGTCGCATGAATCACGCGCGAGAATTAGTGACATTGCGAGTCTGAAATATCTTTCGCGGGATGAACCGGCGGCGGTACCGTTTCACATCGATATATCGACGCGTCGCTCGATAGATCTTCCACGTCGAAATCTCCATTCACTCGCGGTGCATTTATACGGGACGATTTTTGTAGGGCATTTATAAGGCACGTGAGAGAGAATAAAAATTAAATTGCTAACGCACATTTTTTTATATCATGGACTTTGATAGGAAAATTATTTAGGAACGTAATACGCATATAATGTCCTGTTGTAGAATTGGTAAATATAAATACTTTTATTAGCGTTAACATTTATTTAAACGTCAATCGTTATTTTAATAAAATAATTAGAGGAATTATAAAACATTTTTTTTTTTAAAAGTATCTTTATATAATAGACGGAGAGATTTTTCTCTTAGAATTTATCTTGAAAATTATAGTAATTTATAGGACAAATTTTATAGAGCATTTATAATAAGACTCGTGAGAGAAAAAAATTAAATTGTTAACGCAGATTTTTTTATGTCATGGATTTTGATAGGGAAGTTATTTAGGAACATAATATGCATATAATGTCCTGTTGTAGAATTAATAAATATAAATATTTTTATTGGCGTTAACATTTATTTAAACGTTAATCATTATTTTTAAAATACTTATATAGAGGAATTATAAAACATTTTTTTCTAAAAAAGAATCTTCAAATAATAGACGGAGAGAATTTTTTCTTAGAATTTACCTTGAAAATCATGGTAATTGTAGGACAATATATGCATAGTACTAGAAAAATTTTATAAAAGTTTCTCTGATTAATATTTATCGCAATAAAAAATATTAATATGTACATGGTAAATTTTACTATAATACATAGTAAAATTAATTGAACATATTATTGTAATAGATATATTAATATTTTCTATTACGGTAAATATTAATAAAAACTCTTATAAAATTCTTTTAATATCATATTATCTTATGAATATTATGATTTTCAGCATAAATTCTCTCTGTGTACTTCCATCAAAATAAATATAATGAAATTATCGAAATGAATACGAGACGATATTATATTAATAATAAAGGTATTTTAATTTTATTAAATAAATTATTACTATAATTATTAATACTTTTTACCTCTTCTTTTTATGCAATAATATATAATAGAAAGAGATAAACAATAGGATAGTTATGCAAATTAATATTCTGTTTATCATCAGGAACAATAATGAGGATATAAATTCATATATAGAATATGAAGAGCGATAAATAGAATCGAAAAATATTATACTAATGCATTTGAGGATATCACATAACGTATAAAATATCACATATAATGTTAATTATTATTTAATATTATTTAGCACCTGTAGAGAGAGAGAAAGGGAGAGGAAATAAAAATGGAATCAAGTAACAGTTCCGTTTTCAAGTAAAATAAATAGGCGTGAAATGACAAATAGCCAAAAGAGGCAGTGCTTTTCGTTTAAACGCGCATCGCACAATTGAAATGCAGCCGTAACTTTTCGAAATAGATACGTAAGGCGTGAAAATCGAGCGTTACGTATCGTTCCGCGACTGAAAATCGACGTTTCGCGAATATTAAGAACGCGAGGGTGCATAAATCGCGTTTCGCCGACATCGCGCAATAAAATTGTCGCGCGACGTGTACATTCGCGTGTACTTACAGGAAATATATAACGTACCGTGCACCATGATGTACGTACGCGCGAAAGGAAAAGACAGGGGATTTCCCTATCTCTCGGGGTGCATTCCCCAGACCCAGATATCCGTTCTTCCGGCTGCGACGCAAGCCGGAAATAAATCTAACCGAACTGTCGAGCGCGACTTTCGCAGACGCTGAAAAAGCACTCACTTACTTAGGTACCAAATGTGCATACGCACTTTTCCCCAGGTGACTTCATTCAATCAAGTGGAAACAGCTCGGTCACCGAGTCAGCTGTTTCGCCTGCTGCACGAAATCTAAATAATTTCGAGCGCGCGCATCTGTCAACCGAGCGAATAAATCAGAAGCATAATCAACATCCCGCAATATCGCTGTATTGTTATTATATTAATTAATAAATTTAGATAACTGTGTTAATAATTTATTTATATAATAATACATATAATTTATAATATATTATAATTAGAATTGAGAGATAAATTAATTGAACATTAATAGTATACATTTATTTATTATAATATAGATAATTATATATATATATAATTATCTATATTATATATATATTATATATTATATATTATATATATATAATATATATATAATATTATATATAATATTATATATAATGTATATATTATATATAATTATATATATATATATATATTATATATATATTATATTATATATTATATATATATATAATTCGTATCTTTGCCTATAAAAAATTAAGTAGTTAAAATTGTACACATTCATTAATCTTTTTCTACATATTAATTCTGCAGAATTACACATTTTCCCAATAATACATGATCTGTCAGAGACAATCATTGTAAAAATCGATACAAATTAATTTATAAAAATCAATAAGTTTCTTACACAACAATATGTCAATTTTTACACTAATCATATCTGACATATCTTGCATCGCTAAAAAAATGTGTAGAAAAAGACCAATAAATGTGCACTTCATTCTTTTCGTATATATATTATTACATATCATATCATTTATATTTAATAATATACACATATTATTAAATTACTATCTTCATGATTCCCTCTAATTTCGCAGAAGGCTGATCTGGCTGTCGGTTCGATGACAATCAACTACGCGCGGGAGAGCGTCATCGACTTCACGAAGCCTTTCATGAATCTGGGCATCTCGATCCTCTTCAAGGTAAGTTCTCTCTCGCAGCGAGAGGGACAATATCTCCTCGTAACCGCGTATCCACGTCGGAATTAATCTCGTTGCACAAGGTAGCAATTATATCCGCGCGTCCAAACCGCCTCCGAGCGAAGACGCATTTAAAGCTATCTCGTATGAGCCAGCCACCGCATAATGCCCGGTTCTGGAAATGGCGCTCTACCCTCTGATAGCTCATATTTTTATTTCCTCCGCATCATCCCCACGGCGCATTGTTGTCGCGAATCTTGATTCTCTCACCCGGCCGGTCTCGTTGAGCTTTTTCCCACTTTCCGTGTATTTTTCCACGTCGCGCATCTGTTATTCTTATTTGTTTTTTTTTTTTGCGTATGTAGCCCCTATTGTTATTGTTAGGCTATTTTCGTTTTCGTTCAAGGATCAACGCAATGTCGATGAAAGTTATGTGAAACATGACATCTCTTTCGATATTTCGCGCCTTCGTGTTTTTTCTTTCAATATTCGCGCTCGACGATATCAAGTCAAATTGTGGATGTAAAAAAAGGGTATGTTTTCGCGACCTCTCGACGAGATGGACAGCAAATTTGCTGGCCAAGTAATTTTATCCGAGGGATAATGTCGTCGAAATAATGGAGGGAGTCGTTATCCATATGACTGTAATTCCGTCTGACTTTGGTTTGACCATAACTAGTCCTTATCTACTTGCCCGTGAAACGACCACTGGCTGATAATGCGTATAATACTCCCCTGAAATTTGCTGAAGCAATTAATAATCGAATGTGTCAATATTAATTGCGTTTACGTGTAAAAAACTGTAAGACTTATTAACGTCAAGTAGTAATAACTGATATATGGTCCGGCTTAATATCTATTTTATATATTATATACTGAATCGTTCAGAGTATTTTTTTAATGCGGAGACCAGATTATTTATTCACGTTGAAACACTTGTACAATATGCATAATGCAGTTATTATTATTAAATAAATTTAAACTAAATTTATAATTATTGCTAATAAGATATTAATTTAAATATACACAGAGAGAATTTTCTCTTAGAATTTACTCTGAAAATCATGGTAATCTATTACAATAAAATATGAAATATATTCGATAATTAATTTACTATGTACATATTAATATTTTTTATTGAGGTAAATATAATTTAATCAGAGAAATTCTTACAAAATTTTTCCAGTATCCAATTTCCATATTGTCCCACGATTACCATGATTTTCAGGGTAAATTCTAAGAGAAAATTCTCTCCGTGTATATTACATCGTTCAATAAAATTATTGTCAAATAATTTATTTGAAATACATACATTATTTTATTACGAATTGATCAGTGCTACAAATTTTTATAGATTCGTTCTTGAAAAATAATACAAATTAATTATTTACTGAAAAAGAATTTATTAAATTTGAATAAGTATTTATTTCATTACTGCCAAATGAATCATTTATTTGATACTAATAATATTGATTTAATACGAAAAATATTTATTTAATATATTTATTTAATATATTTATTTAATATAATTATTTAATATAAAAAAATCCTTTTCAAACCAAATAAATATTTATTAATTTAGTCATTCTTTTCAGTGTTGAAATTACTTTAGTAAATAATTAAAAAAATGCACGCATTATGTATGAAGAAAAAAATAACAAAGCAAAAATATATCTCTGACAGAAATCGGATCCTCGTTATAATTCAGTTGTTCGGTTATAAGATCGCGCTATCACAGTAATATCTTGGCGATGCATTCGAGCGCATAAGTGTGCACATATGCGTTTCTCGCTTATATATAATGCAAGCAGCACGTGTTGTGGGGCTGATAGAGAAGCGAGGGAACAGACTAATTAGAGGCGTTCTCGCAAGTGATGGCGCGTAGATGATTTAATAATCGGAATGTACATATCATCGATCGCGGCGCATATGCGTCGAATTTAGCGAACCGGTTAATTCAATATTTGTTCGACGAGCCGTTTTTCTCGTCAGAATCCCATTCTCTCTCTCTCCCTATATATGCATATATCCAACTCCAACTGTCCCTTCTCACAATCCTGTCTTATCCGCTTGAAGCTTTAATTATTCTCACAATGTCCCGCAGGGAATTTCTTCCGACTCGCGGATTCCGCGATCGATTCGAACGACAGTGCAAGAATTACCTACCCTCTTTCTCTCCCTTCAAGTTTCGACTCGCGCTAAATAATTCGAGATGCTGAGATCTACGGAGTTAACTTCTCTCGGGCAGCTGCACTTTATACCGTAACGAGCGACGGTGGGATTCGCTTACTCCGAAGTTAATAATGGTATTGCACCGAGCAGGTGGGTGGACAGAGGGGGATGAAAGGGGGTGGAACGATACCGATGGAGAAGTTAATTTCACGAGCTTTTGTAATAAAATTTTCGCGACGACGAGATCGTCCCGCTGTGTCGCTTCGCTTCCCTCGGCTCATCTCTCATTTCTCAGTTTTCCGCGGGAAAAGCTTGATCGGACATTTGGACCGAACAAAATTTACGGGCAGTTTCTCATTTTTTTTTTTTTTTTTTTTTTTTTTTTTTATCTCGACCCGTTTGTTCTCTCGATCTCTGTAAAATGAAGGTACAATTTCCTTCCGCGATATGTAAATCTATATTTCGCTTTTGCCATCTCATCAGACTGTTATTTTAATAAGGAACTGTATTAAACTCTATTAGAGTAATTGTGTTTAATAATGATAATGAAACATATAAAACTTTCTGGAAAATCAATAGACTTAATTATTATAGATAATAATCCTTAAGGTTCGCCAGTAATAATTAATAAAAATTTATTATAAATAATTAGTTAAAATACAACGTTTCGGCTGTCATTGCAGCCCTTTTCAAGTAAATCTATAAAAAGTTACATAAAAATAATTATAATTTTAATACATTTCATCGCAACAAATAATTTTAAATTCAAAATTTAAAATATGTTACATACCAAACGATTTTTACCATTGAGGAAAGATTTTTCTTAATTATTATGTTCAGAATAATTAATTGCACTCCACTTACGCTTTATTTCAAAAATTGATCTCTCTTGACGTTTCCGTTCCGCACATTCTATCCAGTTTTATATTTTCACGTTGTAATCCTTTAATCCTCTTGACTGGTTCCACATTGTAGCATAGATAATTACGATAATGGGAATAGATATACAAGAGAAAGGGATGTAATTGCATATATTGTCTCGAAGATCTCTCATACAATGTCCAAATGAAGTTGTTCGTCTCAGCTGCCGACGACACAAGTCAATTGCTTAATGAAGATAATTAAGCCAATTACCATTACCCAGTCAGGCGACAGCAACGTGATAATCTTCCGTCGCAAATCACTGTAGAATTAATTATAGACTATGTATTACACTTGAACAGAGTCTTTCTTATACTCGCAAAAATGTCTCTTATCGAGATTGACATTACAATCAAATAAAGATTAGGGAAAATATATATGACATTTTTTAAAATAATTATATTAGGTTCGCGTAAATTCAAAAATTAATAAGAAAAAATAAACGTCTCTTATCGAGATTGACATTACAATCAAATAAAGATTAGGGAAAATATATATGACATTTTTTAAAATAATTATATTAGGTTCGCGTAAATTCAAAAATTAATAAGAAAAAATAAACCGACTAAAAGAGCAAGGAAATTTTAGATGTTAAATAATTTCAATTCTAACATATAATTGAAAAGTCGTTTAACATTTAACATTTCCTTGCTCGTTTAGTGACCTATTTTTCCTTATTAATATATGACATTCTCTTGCATATTTGATTGCAAAAGAAGCAACTGTTTATCAAATAATTATAAAAATCGATGGAACTAGTCAATTATCTTGAAATAACTCATTATAATTACAATAAAATAAAGATTAGGGAAAATATATATGACATTTTTTAATATAATTATATTAGGTTCGCGTAAATTCAAAAATTAATAAGAAAAAATAAACGTCTCTTATCGAGATTGACATTACAATCAAATAAAGATTAGGGAAAATATATATGACATTTTTTAAAATAATTATATTAGGTTCGCGTAAATTCAAAAATTAATAAGAAAAATTAAACCGACTAAAGGAGCAAGGAAATTTTAGATGTTAAATAATTTTGATTTTAACATATTATAATTGAAAGGTCGTTTAACATTTAACATTTCCCTGCTCGTTTAGTCGGCTTATTTTTCCTTATTAATATATGACATTCTCTTGCATATTTGATTGCAAAAGAAGCAACTGTTTATCAAATAATGATAAAAATCGATGGAACTAGTCAATTACTTGAGATAACTCATTATAATTACATTTTCACCAAAATGGCGAGTAAAATGAAGGTGTGAGAAAGCCGGTAAGTGGACTTCTCATAAATCGATTAAAACGACGGAAGCTTCTTCATCGCCCTGATGACGATAGCTTGCTTTCCAATGCGGACTGAAGGCTCGTTTCCGCCTGAGTAGAATTTTCCTCCGGCAAACACGAGAAAGAATGAGAGATAGAAGGAGTGCGAGTCTCTTTTCGTTGATTGCACCAATCGACGTCGACAGGCGCAAGCGCGCCTTCTAATTAATGTAAGGCGATCGTTTAATTGCAATTAATGTTGCAGCCATAGCCGTTCCCTGTATTCTCAAAGCGTCCTTTAATCATCCTGTCACCTATCCATTACGATTCCACACGTACATTAGAATTATCGTCTTATTATTTATGCCAAAATTGACCTCAAATATAAGATAAACCGATCTATTATTATGAATTCGATATGCAAATTCGGGATAGTTTTGCATTTTGCATATAGAATGAAAAAAATTATCTATTTATATCTCTTTGTTATTAATAAATAATAGCTATTTGTTAGCTAAAAGCTATTTTTTCAGCGTTTTTTATTATTCTCTGAATCAATATCCGCTGGCAAGAACAAATGTTGAATTTTGCATCTGCTAATTCCGCTTGTACAAACGTTATCGCTCGCAACGAAAAAGAATCCACACCTGGGACTTATTGTTAGTGTATTCGCCGATACACTATGAATAAAAAATCATTGGATCGATACTATAATGCTATGAAAATTATTGAACAAATAGCTCGCTGCTCTCCCAATAGAGAGCTTCAATAAACCTTTTTCTATTTATTTTTATTTTGTATATATACCTGTATATATATATATATATTTATTTCTATTAGTTTATTTTCTTGCACAATATAGTGTGTATGCATTTTTAAATTTTTTTTTTACGTTACTTCTCTTTATATTTTTTCTATTTTATTGTTATTCCGCGACATTTATGACAGATATACACAAATAAATTTGAACTTGATATGTAAATTATTTTATATAATATTATGCATTAAGAGTACACAAAAATTCGGAATATTTGGAATTATGGATATAAATGTATGTGAAAACACATAATTAAATATAAAATCTCAACAAAAGTACAATTGAATAAAAATTCAATGCGGCCAAAGCAAGTTCCGCATTATTATATTCAGCACAATAATAAATCAATATTGATACGCTAGTCATCAAACTTAATTAAGAATCGTTGAACTATCCGCGTAAAATTTTTGTTTATCATCAGTATACATATTTCTCCGATATAGATATTATGAATTAATTAAGCTATATTAACGCAAAATTATTCTCTCTTTTATGAATACACAATATATAAAATACAACACTTTATTTATTAATTAAAATAAAACAGCATGAACATTTTTATTGAAAGCTTTCGCGTTACCTAGTTATTTAATCATTAATTCTTACATGCATAACATTACGATGATTGATATACAGGTTTTATATTATTTTGATATTTATATTAATAATTAATATATAAAGATTATTTAAAATTATATAAAATATATAAAAAATTAAGATATTAATTTTACATGTAAGAAGATATTTTGCATTAAAAAAATGGATATTTTTGTCGAAGATATTCATGCCTCTAGCTCTAGATTTTGTATAAGATTAGCAGATGTATATAGAATTACTATCCTGATTGCCTTTTATTTTAATATTTATATTAATAATTAATATATAAAAATTATTTAAAATTATATAAAATTATTATAAAATATATAAAAAATTAAGATATTAATTTTACATGTAAGAAGATATTTTGCATTAAAAAAATGGATATATTTGTCGAAGATATTTATGCCTCTAGCTCTAGATTTTGTATAAGATCAGCAGATGTAAATAGAATGAAATCCCTTGCAGGTACCGACCAGGCATCAAGCGCGACTCTTCTCTTTCATGAATCCATTAGCGATCGAGATCTGGCTGTACGTTTTAGCAGCGTACATTCTGGTCTCGGTGACGATATTCGTCGTGGCTCGTTTCAGTCCCTACGAATGGAACAATCCGCATCCGTGTCACGCCGGGCCGGAAATTGTCGAGAATCAGTTCTCTTTATCGAATAGCTTCTGGTTCACCATCGGAACTCTCATGCAGCAAGGCAGCGATTTAAATCCCAAGGTTTGCGCCCAGATTTTCACCATTCGAAAGTAGCGTGTAAGCTTAAAAAAACAAAAAATTAGTGAAGTAAAAAAAAATCGTATACTACGAAATTACGTAGATTTCTCTTTAGCGTTACATATGCGGATGAAAATATCGTCATTAATATTATTGCATTATGTTAATCAACGTGATAATTATTTTCCCAAGTAAACTCATCACCACTGGTTTCGCTTATACGTAATAGATTGTTATATGAATTATATTGTGCATCACGTAATTATTAGATGTTGTTTCATATTGATAATTGAAACAATGCGCGCAATCTTAAAATATTTATGTTTCCTGATTAATTTATGTGACATTATATCATCAGACACTAATTAATCATCTAAATTACTATCCTGATTGCCTCTATTTGGAGTGATTTTGAATATACATATGTTCAAGTTCTTTGCTGGATAGAAATAATATATAAATAAATTATATACTTTATTGTATTATATATATTATATATATATATATATCCAAATCACAACACATGACACATTATTTTTAAATACAATAAAACGCGCGATTTGAATCAGAGAAAATTCATTTTAGAAAAAAGTTAATATTTTCCTCAACATTTTGCAATTTTCTTAGCAAAGATGACAAGCCTTTCTATTAAAGAAATTTCCAGTCTTCAATTGCACAGACTGTAGCTTTAAATTAGTTTTCAAACACTATTTAACACTATTAAACAAAATGAAGTACGTTAGTCCTTGGAACAACTGCAAGATATAGAAGAGACGAGGAGAATATTGGCTTTTCAGCATTAATGAGAAATTAACGTTAATGCAAATTTAAAGAGGCTATTGCAATATCGGGAGACAAGATTGCGATATAATATCGATTTTAATATCTTTCATCGTTTGGCAAAAATTAATACAAAATTCAAGATGTATTGGATGCAAATTAATCAGTGTCTTTCACAATTCGGTGCATTTTCACAAAGCTTTATCGCCTTATCAGGCTACAAGCACGCGTATCGTGGGCGGCATATGGTGGTTCTTCACCTTGATCATCATCTCGTCGTACACTGCAAATCTAGCGGCTTTCCTCACTGTGGAAAGGATGATTACGCCGATAGAAAATGCCGAAGACCTCGCCAGCCAAACGGACATTGCATACGGAACTCTCGAAAGCGGAAGCACAATGACTTTTTTCAGGGTAACTATTTTTTGACTACTTATTTGCGAAGCAGATAGTGTGATAATACTAGCATCAATATTTGTAAAATATTGTCAACGCGTAATTATAATATCCTTTGCGCTCATGTCATCCTACAATTATTAAAAAATTAAATAATAAAATTAATATTAGGTAAAATATATTTTTGGCAACTACTAATGTATTAAACGTTAATATAAAATTGAAATAAATCCCCTACGCTTTACATTGTATAATATTATAAAATAATGATTTTATGATCTTTTATCCGGAGTTATGATTATTTAATTAATGTATTAATTTGGAAATTGAAAAAGTCTTCACCAATCTATAGTATGCTCTGGAAAACAAACAAATTAATTTACTTCGACGGATAATGCGAGAAAAGTATTTACACAGTTTTTCACTTATGTTGTCATTATTTAAATAAGGAATCAGGAGTCTAAATTATGAAATAATGTTCGATCAAGGATTCGATGATCGAGACGTACAAGAAAATGTGGCGATTTATGGAAAACAAGAAGCCATCGGTATTTGTGCCAACCTACGAAGAGGGTATCCAACGAGTTCTTCAAGGTGATTATGCCTTTCTGATGGAGTCAACCATGCTGGATTACAGCGTCCAAAGAGATTGCAATCTCACACAAGTCGGCGGATTTTTGGACACTAAAGGATATGGAATCGCTACCCCCATGGGTAAGTTTGTTTGTATGTGTGTCTATGTGCAGATATTTTTTTTATAAAAAAATTATAAAAAGATTTTTTACACACATTGTAATTCATAACAGTTTATCGAACAAAATTTTTAATTTTATTTTAGAAGTAAATTCCGATTTTTTTTAACGAGAAATATATGATCGACAAATTTAAAACAATATTTGTAAATAATGTTAGCTCAATTTTCAACTGATCTTCCCTTCAACATTTATTTTATTTCGTAAAAATTTTAGTTGTATGCGCTGTATTGTATGTTAACATGTATTGACTGTATCAATATATGTACATAAAATATAATTTTAAAATAAATTGAATATTATAAAAATATTTCATCACATCCATCACGCGTAACGATGATTTACATTTGTTAAAACGTTTTTTTTATTCTTTGAAAAAATTTTCAGGCTCACCATGGCGGGACAAGATATCTCTGGCAATTTTGGAGTTGCAAGAGAAAGGTGAAATTCAGATGCTGTATGACAGATGGTGGAAGAGTCCGGGGGATACTTGCATGAGGACGGAAAAGGGAAAGGAGAATAAAGCCAACTCTCTAGGCGTCGACAACATAGGTGGGCACTTTTCTCCCAGAATAGCGCATAAGGTCTAAATTATACGCGCCATGAGTTTTCGCCGTGGGGTCATAAATCAGAAATGCCTCGTTACATTCGCGGACATTCTTTGCATTACCCTCATTATCATTCTTCATGAAAATAACTATGTTGGATCTGTGTTTTAAATCTTTTGAATAAACATTTCCATTTAATTACATATCATTATGTTATGCACACTAGAGTATTCCAAGATTTAAGTGCAGAATTTTATCAAATTATTTAATTATTCAATTATATGTATTCAGGATGTATCTAAATAAGTGCGAAAAATTCTTCATCGAAAATTAAGGAGGATTTCTTATATTCCTTTTATTTTTGTTATCAGGTATTAACGATACAAGAAAATCAAAAAAATATTAATAAATATCCTTTTTATTAGTGAAAAATATCCACCAAGTTTAATTTTTTTTTTATGTAATATTTTATGTTAAAAATTTTTTTTTCCACAAATAAATATTAATAACAGAACTTAATTAGCTCTTATTGCCTTTTATATGTATATTCATTTTTTTTTATTTGTCTGAAATTTGAGAAAAAAAAACCCTATCGACGTCTCGTGCGTCTCAAGAATCGCGTTTTCTTTCTGCTTAGGGGGAATCTTCGTGGTCCTACTGTGCGGCTTGGCATTCGCCGTGCTCATAGCGATCTTCGAGTTCTGCTACAATTCCAGGAGGAATGCACCGGCGGAACGGGTGAGTGCATCGACCGCGAAAATCAAGACGCTGAAATAGGTTTCGATAAATCGCCGTCAGCACGTTTTCGTCGTTGCACGACTCAATTCGCGAGCCAAATTCTCCGACGTAGATGCGCTCGTTTCTCGAGTTTTAAGCTCTCGGGTTACTTTTTCCCTTTTGCGCTATTCTAATTATTAAAATTACTTGGCTGCACGAAACGCTGCGAAATCTTGCCGAGTAAAAATCATGATAAACGAGGAAGCTGCTTTTTCAAGGAATATTCATAGTCCGTCCAAGCGAACGATCCCGATCCGATTGAACTCCGAAGAGTTGAGGGATGTGCATGAACCGTACCGTATGCATTGCATGACGTTCTCTGAACTTTGTTTCATCGCTACGCCATGGATCCCATCAGCATGAGCTCATCGTCCATTGAAGCATGAGACTGCAACTCGCCCCCAAAACTCAGTTGCGAAGAAAGGTCCGTCATTGCGAAAACTTTTTACGAATCCCTTTGCTTCAACACGCGAGAGTTCTAAGATTATTTTTCAACTAGTAAATATATATATGTGCTCCGAAAAAAATATAGTTAATATAGTTTCGTGTCACAAGATGTGGAATGAATTAGCGAAAAAATGGAAATTGATTTCTTATTGTTAATAAGTTGTAAGGAGGTCAGAAAGTATTCTCCTTCAAAATTTTCAGATTCAATATCGTAGCTTCAAAATTAAAAAATATTTCACAATCAGATTATTATTTATTCTTGCTTGTCTTATATCTCAAAATGCAATTTATACTTCAGAGAATGAAAACTAATCATCTATTTACTTGTCGCTAATTCCAAAACATCCTTATGAGAATTATCCTTCATAATCGCGTAATTAACGCACTAAATAAATAATGAATTCTTGTGGGCTGCAGCAGAGGCCTCCGATTCCTTCGCCTACTTCCGGCTCTCTTCAGGGGATTTCTCAGGCCGTGCAGCAACAGCAGCAGCAGCAACAATGCCAGCATCAACACCAGCACCAACCGCATCAGCAACAATCGAATCAACAGCAGGAGTCACTCTGCTCGGAGGTGGCGCGCGAGCTCTGTCGTGCCTTACATTGTCACGCGTCGTCTCGACGTCAACGCACCTGCGACAAGTGCTCCACGCACGTGATTGGCTACCCGGACAATCCCACTGCCACCCCCATAAATGGGATGAGATCCCAGGTATAATAATTGGATTATTTATAAGAATAGGATTTTATATAAAAAATTTAATAATTATATTATATATATATAGATTTTTTTTTAGTTCAATATGATTTATAAATTATATATTTTTAATTATTTATAAACCATTTTTTAATTTTGGTAAAGAAAGATTTAAAACAGATAAAAAGTGAATTGAATTTTATAGAAAAAAATTTTTATTAAATTTTATTAGTGAAATAATTAATATAGAATTAAATTTTAAATCTTTAAAAATTTTTATATTTGTATTTTTATTAGTTTATATTTATATAAAAATTTTATATTTATAATTTAATTATAAAATTAGAGCTTCTCCATCGATTGTCGATTTGATGGGTCTATTAGCTGATGCTTTTTTTGCAAAATGTCAACATAATTAAATACGAATCAATTAATTTCATCATAAATTATTGTATAATGATATGATTTTAAATTAAATAATCATGTTTAAATTATGTAATCATTATATGTATATTATTAAATACGTGTAATAATGAAATAATAAATGAATGAATAACTAAAGATAAAAATCGATATTGTGATAAATAGAAACAATGTGTTTGTCTTATACATAAATGAAAATGTATCTGTCCAATCGGAATATAAAGTGTGAAATATGAAATGTTCGGAACTTGGAGAATTTTATATAATATTATAATACATATTCATGTCACATTTTTATATATTATATACATATGTAACACATGTTACACATGTAACATATAAAAAAAGCATCAAAAATATTTTTTCTCGAATATTTATTCGTGACGCTAGAATAAATTTGCATAAGCTTCGTGAAAATTTATATTACAATGAAAATATAATACAATATATGTGAAATGGAAAACCTGATATATTTTTTCTCAGAAAAAGATTTTTAGTGACGGCATAGTTCTCTGATCATCTTCTCTTTGGTCAAGTTGATATTCCTATCTTTTATATTCGCAACAGACTTTATATTATATCGCATTATCACAGCTTTAACCAGGAGAGAAGTCAAGCCTCCTCGTTATATCGTTATTCAATTATATTTTATATTCACCGAGCTTCTACATCCTTATGTTCATTAAGCTCATAATTGCATTCAAATGTTCTTTAATTAACGTGTATCTGACGAGCGAATTTATTTTTCGTCGGGACGGGTATAGAATTTATTATATCACTCTTTTTCCGAGGAAAAAATTCGCGCAATATTACAAGACGGAGATTTTATTAAAGTGTTATTAAAAGATCAACGTAATTTATGAAATTCCGCGTTAAAAATGTGTTAAGCAACGTTTGAAAATGTATCAAAACATTTTTAAATTGTATTTCATACGTTGCTGTAATAATGAAAGTGAATATTGGTTTCTATAATTTACAGACTTTCAAAATTCACAAAATCGATAAAAAAAATAATAAATCAATAAATAATTAATAAAGACTAAAAGAATATTAAACATGTTATAAATAATGGCTTTTTTAATCATAATTTTATTAACGACTATATTTTTATTTTTTATTACTTAATTATTATTTTCTATTTAATAGAATTTAATTTAATATATTGAATTTTTTAAATTCTTATTAATGATTTTGGGATAACTTGTAGGTTCTAAAATTCTGTAAATTAACATATAATATATTATGTAATAATATTACATAAAATTTTTTATTACTTAATTATTATGTTCTATTTAATAGAATTTAATTTAATATATTGAATTTTTCAAATTCTTATTAATGATATTTATTAATTATTTTGGGATAACTTGTGGGTTCTAAAATTCTGTAAATTAACATAATATATTCTGTAATAATATTACATAAAATTTTTTATTACTTAATTATTATGTTCTATTTAATAGAATTTAATTTAATATATTGAATTTTTCAAATTCTTATTAATGATATTTATTAATTATTTTGGGATAATTTGTGGGTTCTAAAATTCTGTAAATTAACATATAATATATTCTGTAATAATATTACATAAAATTTTTTATTACTTAATTATTATGTTCTATTTAATAGAATTTAATTTAATATATTGAATTTTTCAAATTCTTATTAATGATATTTATTAATTATTTTGGGATAACTTGTGGGTTCTAAAATTCTGTAAATTAACATATAATATATTATGTAATAATATTACATAAAATTTTTTATTACTTAATTATTATGTTCTATTTAATAGAATTTAATTTAATATATTGAATTTTTCAAATTCTTATTAATGATATTTATTAATTATTTTAGGATAACTTGTGGGTTCTAAAATTCTGTAAATTAACATATAATATATTATGTAATAATATTACATAAAATTCTCTCTCGAAAATTTTACACAGACGTGGACATTTCTACAATTACATATTACATAATCATGTTACAGAGAAGCAGTCTGGCCGTACCTGTAGTCGAACTGCCTCCACACATCCACATGCATCATCACGCACCGCCGCATGACTATGACGGCAATTAGAGGGTTGTCTTAATTAAGTAAAGCAAACCTCGACGACATTAATTGTTAACCAGGAATAAGTACAAAGCGTATCACACACGCACGCGTCACGAAGAGCAGTTATGCGATCGATTTGTTGATAGAGAACTCCTGCCGAGAAAGGTATAGTATTTCGGCGTTCCGGACAATTTTGCACAATATATTAAATAATAAAAAAAAGTGTTCGCATCGCGTTTCTGACGTTTTCGCGAGTGCGAACTTTTCAAACGCTTTTTGTAAATCAACGTGCGTCGCTTTTTCGCACACATTTGATAAGTCTGTCGAAAAAAAAAAAATTCGTCGACCCGATACTCCGATCTATAAATTATTGATGAAGTAATAGTAACGTAGCTCTAAATTGACTTTTTTCGGCCGCAAATTTTGTACGATTAATTAATTCACGAAATGATATAATTATTCTGAGACGAAATAATGTATCTGACACTTTAATCAAATGGGATAACGTAATTCAATATAGAATATAAAAATCCTAAATCGAAAAATTAGGTCTAATTTATTAATTTTCGATCGTGTCGAAGAAAATTTTTTCCTTCATGTGATGCAATCAAAATAATTTTTTTTAACGTACGAATAATTAAACATTTTACATAAATGGACTGTAAACGCTTTATTCTCAAAATTACATTTTCGTGCAAATTCTCATCCTGTAAAATAACTTAAATATAATCTACGAAAGAATGTATAAAAATGGAGTTTTTCTCTGATCACATCTGGAGGTGAAAATTATCTGGCGAAACGAGTTCTTTCCATTCTTTTTGCGTGTACAGTCTCGTTTATGTTAAGTCTTGAATTATTACAAGAATCGAGCATTGCGAGATAGCAATCGATCAGACCCTCAATTCTCCTTCAACCGACACGATATCAAGTTCCATTAAGAGAGTAGAGTACGCTAAATCTTTAACGATAGACGATGAAAAAACCTTCCGTCCCACGTTTAGAGAGAACTAAATCATCTAATATATCGTGATCATCGATATCTCTGATTGTTCGAAGACACCTTGTCAATGCGTTCTCTCTCTCTCTTTCTTCCTTTCTCACTTTCCCTATCAGAGACTGCCTAAAGTGTAAGGTAACTTGCGAACTATATTCTGTAAATATCGCCGCGGATAAAAAGCAGAGCAATCAAATTCGTAATGGGAATATTTTATGCAAAAAAAAAAAAAAAACGTGAGTTATGCGAGTGAGTAATCATTAGTACTAATCGAGTACGACAAAGTAGATGTTTGGTGTCATGTAACGTGTGCTGTAACAATGCTGGATAGTCGGCGAATAAATGTAAGATAAGAGAATCATCGCTGTTTCTTCTCTTTCTAAGTCTCGGTCCTTTTTGAATTAATCAGCGATATTAAAAAAATTAGTGCAAAATAGTAGAAGAAATGAGGAAAAAAGAGTATAATAAATTAGTAAGAAATATCATGAATATATAATTTTAAATAGAATCTAATTTAATGAAAAAATCATCGACGTGCAGAAAAATCATCAATCTTTCGACGAAATATTATGCATAGAATTATCTTGGAATTTTTTCAATTCGGGAGATACAAAATATAGAAGAAGAGTCTTGTTTTTTTATATAACATCATTTATTAAGGGATAAAATAAATGACAAATAACATATCGCTTATATGAAACTATAATATTTCTTAGTGTTCATTATTCGTTATGATATAAAAGAAATCACATCACATACGACCCCCTCCCTGGGGGAGGCCGCCCTTATGGCGGCGAATTTTCACGCACGATATACAACGAAAAAGCGAACAACGCACAAATTAGCGGAATTCTCGAGCGAAAAACCTCCCCCGAAAAAAGGGTCAGTTCGAAGCGAAGCTCGCGTCGATCCGTGATAAGATTAGGCTACGACCGCGATGCTTAATCGAATCAACGTGATCGAGATGTTACGGCGAGTTTTCGCGCAAGAGAATTCCTTTTTAGCATTTTTTGAAATCTTTTTTTTTTTTTTCGTCGGTGCAATCAGCGAATTACTATCAAAAAGGACCTTTCTTTCTCTCTTTCTCATGCGTACATATATTATTCGAGGACTAAATCTAGAGGGAGCGTGAAAAAACGAGAAAAAGGACCACTCTTTTTCTCCTTTCATCGCTCCACATCCAATTACCTCAAGTAATGCAGACTCAATTAAAAAAAAATCCTCTTTGATAGTAATTCGTTTATAAAAATCGGGGAGGGAGTCTGGTCAAATCACTTGTAATTATCACACAATCATTCCCGATACGGTGGCATGTACAATTTTTTTAATATGCTTTTTTGTGACTTTTGGAGGTGGACACTCGGCTTCTTGCACAGTTCGTGCATTTTCTCTCCCTTTCTCTTTTTCTCTCATACACACACTCTTTCGCTCCCTCTTACATACCATACACACACACTCTTTTTTCTCTCTCTTCTCACCCTTTTTTTTTATTCTTTCTTTCTTTTTCTTTCTTCTTGAAAACCCATTCGAGACGACTGTGGACGACGAGCTTAAAATCGGTTCAGTGTCTATGTACATGACATATCATTTTTTTTTACTTTTTTAAAAACGCTTTATATACTCCACACTTTTTCGCTTCTTTCTCTCTTTCTCCTGTGTGACTTCTCTCTCTCGTCCACCTCCTTCTCTCGGCAAGTTAACTTTACCAAGAGACATCAATTCGACTCGAAATCTCGACACGCCCTGACCCTCTCGCGTGTCTCTTCACGAGAGAAACAGAGAAGTTGATAAAAGTTTAAGGGGACTACGATCAGACACGATGCACGAGATCCTTCGGAGAGATCCTTCTGTTATCCTCTGACACAAAAATTTATATAGACACAAACATCTAAAGTGCATTCTCGAGAGACTTTCGATTTGTTTAAAGAATTCCGTGAAATATCCTTCAAGCGCGTGAACGTTTAGAGATCATCTCGATGTTCGATGTTTGATCGTATCCCTATAATGCAGAGACATTCGCCTCTAATTACGCACGACTTAATCGCTATTACATCAAAATCTCGATTTTTTTTCTACATCTTTTATATCCCTCTATCCCTTTCTCTCACTCTTTCTCTCTATTTCTCTCGTACCATATTATTTCTCTTCTTAGAATTATCGCGAAATTATGATCCGCCGCAATGTGTGATCGCTACAGCAGCACGAATGAATTCGCGAGAATCTCTCGCGTTAAGAATACAAAAAGAAACAATGAACAGAAAAAAAATACGAAGCAGATGCGCTGCTTCCAATAATGGTTACAACGACGATTTTCTTTCTCCCTCTACAAGTCTGAGACGTATTTCTATTTTCTCTCTTCCTCTGTCTCCCCTTTAAACTCTCTTTCTCCATCTTTCGCAATTACTACATTTATGAGATCAATTCTGCCGCGGTTATCGCGAACACCTGTTGCAATCCGATTATTATTGCTCTTACCTACAAACTTACTGCAAAGTCTCTCTTTCGCTGATCATAAAATTAAAAAAAAAAAAAAGTGCGAAAATGATAAAAAATTGGCGAGGGAAAAGACAGTTCGAAAGATAGAAGAATAAAGATTCGAAATATAAATAACGCAAAAGAAATAAATAAAAAATACGTGAGAGAGAAAGAAACTGATTAAAAAGAGAGAAGAAAGGAGAAAGAGAGAGAACCGAAAAAATTCAACTACGATCTCGTAAGATTCGTGTCGCACCGTTTTTCTTTTCTTTTTTCGGAACTCGTGTGAAATAAATAAAATTCTATATAAAATCCTTATCCTTTTTTTACAGAATTCGGATGTATTAAAAATACACATCCGCGTATATTTTATATAAAATTTGAAAAGAGTTGAAATAACTCTCGAAGCCGCGACATAATTAATTATCCTAAATAAACGTGATTATCAATGGTAATTAATGAACATTCACACTCATCTGTGATTGCGTAACGCGTCGAAAAAAAATACATACACATCGAAACCTATATATTTATTATTAGTCGCCTAAGACGAAATTAAAAAAAGAAGGAGAGGATCGGAGTTACGTAAAATCATTGTGTATGTCGGGGAGAAAAATATCGCGATACTTAAAAACTAAACGCGCGAAGAATTTTGTTCCTACATAATTCGGACATAAAGCATATAATCGTAGAAAATATTCGTGAGTAAAATGTAATCGAATATTTACGATATTTTGGTACAAAGTGGAGTACGTTCCTTTCTTCTTTCTTCAACACAAGCACATTTTCTCTGCGTAAATAATCCATAGACTGATTGAAATTCGGATATATATATATATGTAATTTATGTAATATATTTAATATACGATACTCCTCTTGTGTACATCTCTTTGGTTTCAACTTTGCGGACGCGAGTTCGATTAAAAAAGACAATCTACCGTAAAAATTCAATGATCGATTTTGATTCTTGAGAATTTGATATCAAGCAGTACGTATCCTTGCAAAAAATAAAAAAAAAAGATCCGAAATTTTCCAAACTCATCGATCGCGATCGACAACTTAATAAATTAAATTGTCGGGAGAACGAAAGGGAGAGGAAGAGACAGATAAACAGAAAGATACATATATATATATAAATGGGGAGCAGAGAAGAGAAAGAGAGTTTCGAAGCGGAGACCGGAAAGTAATTTAACAAAGGGGAAAGGGAAGGGACACAGAACAAAAAGACTGAAAATATTGACGAAAACTGCGAGTGTTCGCCGTGTCGGATCGCAAAATCGCTATTTCCTTTCTTCCCTCCGGGGCTGCCATTCACGATGAACAACGACAAGATGCAAAGCAACGAGAGAAAAAGTTGGATCGCCAAAAAGTTATTTTGGTTCTGCCGATTCGGCTACAGACGCGTTTTTCCTCCTCTTTCTACCTTAAAATTCTCGGAGAGTGATATGTAGAGGCGTCGTCTAAGGAAATAAGAAAACGCGTCGCTCTGTTGTTTGTTGGTCGAAAGTTGTCGTTATCCATGTTTTTCTCCCGCATCATCATCATCATCATCATCGCGTGTGTGCGTGCACGTCTTCGTATTGCGGACTTCCCAAGTAGCAAAGTGACGTCATTAAACGTCATACACTTGCTACCTGGGTTGGTACTTTGGAACGCTGGGTTTTGCATCGCCGGAAACAAACAGTTCGCTCTCCGGATGAAATATGTTATTCGATATCGTTCTCGGTAGACTAGATAACAATGATCGAGTATCGAAACCGGTGTAATATCGGAAAATCTAAATTTACAGAAACATGAAAATGTGATTTCTCCCTCTATATATATGTATATATATATAACATTATGTATATATACATATATAATATATAAATGCGTATATACGGATATATGTATGCGTATAAATGTACACATACATAAATTCGCATATACATATTCATATTTATCCGTGACAAGTGATCAAAAGAGGTGAGTTTGGGATCGTGAACATTTTCATAAAATTTTGAATGGCGCATTTGTAACTTTGTTTACTTTGAAATTCTGATATTTTTAGAGAGAAATTTGCTTTATATATTATATATATATTTAGATAAAACTTTTATTTCCTATTAAAAATTTTAATCTTTATATATTTACATATGTATTAAAATAATATATATATATATATATATATTTCTTTTTTGCATTTATACACATGTCATAAAAATGTTATTTCGCGCCCTTCTCAGGGTTCGAATTTATCACAATTCACCGAAATTACGCCAGTTTCAATTTCTAGTATGCGTTTCTTTCTCGTTGCTCGCTTATGCGTCACTTATCATCATCATCATCACCGTTTTCGTTCGATCGAGATCAAAAGAGAATCGTTATTTATTATAAATTTGTATTCCAAAGTACCGATCATTCTGATATTCATTGAACACACATGCGAGTATATCGATTATTTGAAGAGTGTCCGCGCATACAAACACACATTCGCACACACACACACATACACACACATATACAGTTATACAATAAAGAGACGTTATAATTACAAAACGTAGATATACATAGAATCGTCAAATCTTCTGCACGCACTTTTTCTCTGGCTCTCCCTTCTTTTTCTCTCGGTTAATCGTAAATATGCGTATATATGTATCTATATAAGTGTATACATATATGTATATATCTTATATAATGTACATATACATATATATATAGACACTTGCTTTGTGTATGTGTGTTATACATATATATGTAGATATATGCGATCACAGAACACGTATAATTCGCGTGTAATAGTTTGTGCCACGTTCTTCTTCTTGTGTATGTATCGTGTTTGCGTGTACCTTAACGATCTATTATAAGGATTTGATTTGTGTTTAAACAGCCTCTCCTCGATCCTCCTCACACACAACACTTTGACACCGGTTTTCGCTCGGTGTCCCCCAACTCTTGTACAACGATCGTAATTAATCGTCGAGGGAGGGACAGGCTCCGTCAGTTGCGTCCCCCATCGCTCTATTAAGTTCTCTCTTTCTCCTCTATAACGCATTATTAGAGGCTATTAGAGGGAGGGAGGCTATTAGAAGGCATGAAAATTCGTTGATAGATACCCAAAAAATCACACTCTCTCTCTACTTCGTGCCATCTTCTTCCTCCCTCCTTCTTCAAGTATCACCATCGGCGCAGAACGAATACAATGATTGATCTTTTTTCCGATTTCAAGCTAGCAGCCGAATTTGACAATAAACCTTTCTCAAGTTCCCTTCGATCGAGACTTTCCCCGAGTAGCAAACTGACGTCATTAAACGTCATTCGACGTCAAATGACGTATACTTGCTACCCTTTAATCTCCTGTCATCGCATTGAAAAAGTGCAACAATGTCCAATCCTCAAAAAAAGCGATCTATCCCGCTGTATTTTAATCTCACAAGATGAAAAAAAGACAGTCTGTCGGGTTGATCGGAAGCAAGTTCACGATGCATCTCGCATTCGGCTAAACGCATTTCGACAATAGAGCGCGTCATCCCTCGGTAAATAAACACAGCCGATAGGCATTGCTTCTCTCCGCGATCGCGTGCATTGAAAAAAGTGTGTGTGTGTTGTATTTGTATGTATCTGCATCTGTGTGTGTATGCTGCACGCGGTCGCGGATCGTCCTACAATCTAAGGTTTGCTCGACATATGCGTATGACGAATGGTAAGTAGATAGTTTTACGTTAGCTTTCACGCTTTCTTCTCTGTTTTTTTTTTTTTATGAAATATGGAGTCGTCGAAATGAAAATAAAACGAAGATAAAACGCATTGTACATATGTATATATCTATATATCTATATATATGCATATGTACAACGCAAAAAGAGACAAAATCGCGATGACGGATTAATAGATTTTCCTAATATAAGCCTTACAATTAATTTTCCACTTGTCGACAAGAGTTATATCACCCGACACAAAAGTAGAAAAACGAAATGACGCGCGCGAAGATAAAAATTTCTTTGTCTCGTGTAAATTGATGATCGATGCATGATTTTCCTCTCTTTTTCGCGACTAACTTGTTGGCGAATCGCGTGAGAAGAATCGAAACATATAATAAACGCAGAGTGAAAAAAGTGTAATATAATATAATATAATATAATATAAATGTCGGTGTGTGTAAAGTTATAAAGCGCGACGCGAAAGCTACTAACAGGCGAGAGCAAACGGTTTATTTATTTTTTTTTAACAGATCTGAAACATAAACGAAACGCACAAATAACAGTCTGCTACGATGCCGAACGTAGAAAAATACAAGTGTCTATGTACAAAACAAATTATAATCTTTTTCTTCTCTCTTTGTCATCCCCGGCCTTATCATATTTTTTCTTTTTTCCTTTTCCTCTGTCTGTTCGCACAACCTCTTTCTTTCCTCTTTCAATTCCCCCATCTCTGATCTTTTCCAATCCTATACACATTCATCGCAAACTGTATTAACCTTATTACGCGAATAGACGGAACCAGAACATGCGGGTCGACATATTCGTAAATCGCTCGAGGAACAAAGGATGCGTTGAATTCCTTGCATCTTCCTTTTTGCCCCCAATTCGTATCTTCCTTTTCTTCATCTCTTCTTTCTTCCTCGCTTCTTCATTAACGCCTTCCTGAGCGCTGATTGAAGAATCGCTCCTCTGTGCACGATGTTCCAGATGAGACTCGTTTCTTCCATGCGGGAACTTCTTACATAGTGCAGAGATTGGCCCGAGAAAACAAATCGACAAACTGACAGACAGCAAATAGACGAGGGGATGACGCGAAACTCCGCTTTAGGTCATATATCGCATCACGGCACGAAGAGCATATAGCAATTCCGCTTGCATGCGAGCCTCGAGAATCATCAGGTTTACGTGGACCTGGAAAAAATAGAAATTATATTTAACAACGTGTCGCTAACTGCCTATGCAAAGAATAAATTTTTCCTGTGTTAATACATAAATATATATATATATATATATATACTTCTATTTTTTCTTTTTTCACATGTTAAAAGTCTTATCGGAAAAGTTGAAGTGACTAATTCCAAGCACAGTTCGTACGAGCTAATCTTAACTATCATGAGAAATAAGTAACAGAGAGGCTATTTTTAACCTGACTGCGTAAAGCACGTTATATACCTCGTATTTAACACGTTTAACTTCTGAACTTATTTACATAAATCGCTATTCATTTAAATTTCTACAAGATTTAAAGACAGACGCAACTTTATCGCGAGCGTATTATCAATGGAATTGCATATATACTTTGATAAGATCATCGCTCAATTTCAAAATGACGGATTATTGTACAAGAGACCTCTTTTTTACTCCTTAAATAAATTATTTTAATCAAGCACGCCGCAGGCTAAAGTAGTTGTTCGGTAACAAAGTCATTCAAAAGTTAGGTAACGTGGCATGAGAAAAAATTTAAATGACTCTAAAAATATCTGATAAATATTTCCTTCTTTCAAGAGATATGAAATTAAAAGAAAGTCTAATGCTCTTATATAAACGTCTTCCGTTACTCGTAATTCTTAATAAAAAGAAAATGTATCTTTTAATGTACCTTGAATTAAAAAAAAAACAAGACATTAATATTAATTTGATAAATGTTACGTGTTGACGATGCTATTTATATTACCGTAAATATCTCTTGAGATGCAGATTTTGGTATCACTTCAATTTTAACATGTAAATTAAAACTTGGAAGAAAAATTCTCAAGAGATAAATTTTGGCTAAATATCTTCATTCTCGAGACTTATATCGACGTTTACCTTTTCGCTGTGCTTGAACTCCCTCATGACGCGATCGTAATCCTTCTTGGTGACACGTTCCGGATAGCAGACGGCACTCTTGATGAAAGTTTTCAGGCTACGCTCGAGCAATTGATTCACCTCGTTATAATCGTAATCGTCGTGCCTGATGCCGAACATGCACTGTATATAGTTCCAGATCGCCCGTCTGAAACGCGACGTGTCGACCTTGCTGTGCGTGCCCATGGTGTAGTACGTCAAATTGTACGCGGTCTTGAATTTATCGTCCAGAAGATTACCGACGTCGTTATAGAGACGATTCACCAGGGAATATCCGTGATCGTCCCACGAGTAGTCCTGGACGCGAAAGGTCGGTATGTCGTTCAGCTGGCCGCGCTGGAAGAAGAGAATAAAAGAATCATAAGAGAGAGAGAAACATTTTGTACCGTCGAAAGGTCGCGAGAGATGAAAAATTATGTCAAAAAAAAAAAAAAGGAAGCAGTAAACTAAATATATAACTCGGATTATCCGGCGAATCAACTTTTTGTTCTTTTTTTTTTAATAACTTGCGCATAATCAACGCGTGGCGTAATCGTCGCCCCGCCTTCGCATGACTCCTACCTCGAGTCAAGTTGATACACAACGTTGTTGTCGCGCGGTAAATATTCATGGCAGTTACGCGAGCGTATACGAAGCAAGCTCGGCCGACTTTAAATATTCATGGATGAGCCACACGCTACCTTGGGAATATCCTTTCGGCTCTAATCGATTACGCGCTACTTGCTAGGCATGCCAAAACAACGCGCGCGGAATCATCGGCGAATGAATAACACTGAGGGTTTGGAATAATAGCGACACGCATAAATGGATGAAGGAGTCCAATTAAGGGATACTTAATGCGAGTTTGACGATTATTTTCGGTAGTTAAGGCAAGGATCGAGGAAGCTCCTCTCACCTTAGCGAAATCCTGATAGATGAAGGTGGGATCCTCGATGAATAGACCGATATCCGAGTCGAGGACCGAGCTACTCCTCTGCGGCGCCGCTGCCAACTCAGCTGACTGCGTCTCGACGGTCTCGAATCTCTTGGAGAGCTCCTCTTGCGTGATCTGATAGGACTCGGACTTTTCCGAGAGGCGTTTCATACGTTCCATCAGGGTCTCCACGCCGACCTCCTGCTCGCCGACTATGCTCGGTGACGACGGCGGTGACGGCATATTTTCTGCGTCAAATCAAACAAAACTCAATATTACATGTGTATTTTTTAGGATTTTTTTATGTATTTAATGTGCTGTCGACCAAAGGACCCCGCATCAAATACATGGGATTTTGGCTTTTTTTTTTCTTCATATGTTGTATGAACAAAAAATGTAATGGACTCGAAGCTAAATATTCGATAGTTACTGAGTTACAGCCAGTCAATCAACTCGCCAAGTTCAAGTTTTTCGTATTTGGCTAGCTGTAAATCAGTAACCATCTATTTGAATCTATTAGATTTTTTGTTTAGCAAATCATAAGTTACAACATGTAAGAAAATCAGCTGATCTTCCTGGGATTGAATTTCATCTAGGATTTTATATAGAATCAAAACTCTCGTATACTAATCCTATAAAATTGAATCTTATTGTGACTTCGTATATTATATATCATCATGTGAATTCTGTTTTCTTATATCATTGGATCAATTTTTCTTAGAAAGGTTCAAACAGCTTTTAAAGGTTTTATTCCTAATGTTATAATAATTTGTAATTTTGAATAATTTGGATTAACATATAGATATATATGGTATAATCGATATTATCTAAATCAGTAACCATCTATTTAAATCTATTAGATTTTTTTGCTTAGCAAATCATAAGTTACAACATGTAAGAAAATCAGCTGATCTTCCTGGGATTGAATTTCATCTAGGATTTTATATAGAATCAAAACTCTCGTATACTAATCCTATAAAATTGAATCTTATTGTGACTTCGTATATTATATATCATCATGTGAATTCTGTTTTCTTATATCATTGGATCAATTTTTCTTAGAAAGGTTCAAACAGCTTTTAAAGGTTTTATTCCTAATGTTATAATAATTTTGAATAATTTGGATCAACATATAGGTATATATGATCGAAATTATCTAAAAATAAAGTAGACAGATAAAGTTGAACATACGTATATTATAATAATGTGAATTCTGTTTTCTTATATCATTAGATCAATTTTTCTTAGAAAGGTTCAAACAGCTTTTAAAGATTTTATTCCTAATGTTATAATAATTTTCAATAATTTGGATCAACACATATAGGTATATATGATCGAAATTATCTAAAAATAAAGTAGACAGATAAAGTTGAACATACCGGTCTTGCCGTCGCCGTTGGGAATTTTCTTGGGACTGCTGGTCAACTTATCTTTGGTGGGCGGTACGTTATTACTATTGTCCTGTATGTTCTCCTTGTAATGATGGCCAGTTACGTTATCCAATTCCTCGTTAATCCCGCAAGAAAATGCGAAAGACGACAACGAGTGGAAGTGAGCTAACAGGACTATCGCTTGGACGACCTCGGCTAAGGACCAATTATCGTCGCCCTTAGTCAATTTCTGCAATTACAACCAACATATTTTACTGATATTTTCAAGCACGATTCAACGAATTGAGGATAGAGTAGAATTTTCGTTTCAAAATAAACCGCTTACCTCTATGTGCGACTTGTTCAGGAGCCAGGGTCTATGAGCTAGGATCTTGTTGATCTCATAGAGATCTTGCAGCTTCCCCGGAATCGATCTCAGGCCTTGGAGCCAGGAAGGGTCACCGCCCTGCAGAAGGAACTCTCCCTTCTGCAGGTTTATAAGGTAGCTACATTGGTGCCTACCCGCGGCCTGAAATTACACGATAGACGGATCTTCAAACCTGTTTTCTCATCAACTTATCTGTCGATTTATTCGTGATTTACCACTCGAAGCCACTTTTACAAAGCGCTTCTATCGCATAATGTAATCTCTCCCTTACACAAACCTATCGCAGGACATCAAATCGAAAAGGAACCGTATATAATTCTATTTATTACGGAAGAAGGAATTAATTAGCTAAATTATTATCTATGATAATTATTTGTAATAATATATTATTATTGCGATAATTACTCGTAATAATATATTATTAGGATAATTGTCTAATATTTTTAAATGACAGTTTGTTAGAGAATTCCCCGTTAAATGGAATAATAAAAAAAATTAATCGCCACTTAAAAACTAAGATTTAGAACGTGGTAGTTAAATATTTCAGGTGTAATATAGAGCCACCTAAAATTTAGCTACGGTAGCTAATTGACGAAACGTAATTTGAATATAAATGAAGTGCACGTTCAATAGAAACATTTCCAGATGCCAAGTAATGTCGAGTAACGATATAATATAATCGCGGCCTAATTAAAATGCACATTGCGCTACGTGCAATAAATCATTTAATTTATGACCGGTTAAGCTTCGACAGAGGCCTCGTAATCTCGATTATCGCCTCAGGCCGCGCATCACAATAAGCAGATATTATATATATATATGTATATGTGTATATATTCCTGTGGAATTGGCTTGGGCAGATAATGTTCGTCGATAAGATAGTATCTTACTACTATCCATAGGGAAATAAGCGCGAATAAAACGAGCGAGCTCTCGCGAAAGCAATTTCGTCCCACGAGGAATTTCTATTCGAGTATCGAATGCCGTCGATTTGCACGTGCATCTCCCATATTGTATGTATATGCAATACGCGTGATAGATTTCCCGTTCCACAAATTTTCGGAGAACGATCAGTTATTGGCTCGATTTTCGGGCACAGAAGGGAGGGAGAGATTTCTAGCTCGACGAAGCATCCCCCGGTGCGTTTTTTCAATTTCGACACAACGCGAGAAATTTCAAACACCGGCGAATTGACGACGACGTGCGATATGATGCATCGCGGCGCGAAATTGCGCGAGGTCGCGACCGAAAATATCGCGACGCGTTATCAACGTTATCATTTTCGCCACGTGTCACGTCGAATCCAGCAGATATCGCGCATTCGAGCTTCGCTCCGTGGACACTGGTGTTTAATCTCTCTCTCTGTCTTTCTCTGTCGATGAGCAAACAATCTAACGACGAGCAAAAACCAATTATTATCGAACCGGCTAATGTGTTAATTTTCATCGGCCTTCGTAACTGACGACAATGAAAAGTCAAATAAAAAGATATTGTGATAAAAGATATAGTCGAATAAGATATGCGAATAAGATACGTTTCGAAAATAATATCGAGAAGAAATGCCTGAAGATATTCAGAACAGATCCTTCGCATATGTACGAGAATAAATAATAATATAAAAGACCCTTTTTTTTAAAAATTTAAAATACAAAAAAATATATGAAATATTTGTAATATAAAAATTTAATATTAAAAATGTAAAGAATGAATTTTATTCCTTTGTCGATGAACAAATAATATCTAACGACGAGCAAAAACGAATTGTTATCGGCCTTCGTAATTGATGACAATGAAAAGTCTTGGCCAAATAAAAAGATATTAGTCGAATAAAATACGTTTCGAAAATAATATCGAGAAATGCCTGAAGATATTCAGAAGAGCTTCTCATATGTACGAGAATAAATAATAATATAAAAGACCCTTAGTTTTAAAAATTTAGAATACACAAAAATATATAAATATTTGTAATATAAAAATTTAATATTAAAAATGTAAAGAATGAATTTTCTTCCTTTGTCGATAAAAAAAACAATATCTAACGACGAGCAAAAACGAATTATTATCGGCCTTCGTAATTGATGACAATGAAAAGTCTTAGCCAAATAAAAAAATATTAGTCAAATAAGATATACGTTTCGAAAATAATATCGAGAAGAAATGCCTGAAGATATTCAGAACAGATCCTTCGCATATGTACGAGAATAAATAATAATATAAAAGACCCTTATTTTTAAAAATTTAGAATACAAAAAAATATATAAAATATTTGTAATATAAAAATTTAATATTAAAAATGTAAAGAATGAATTTTCTTCCTTTGTCGATGAACAAATAATATCTAACGATGAGCAAAAACGAATTGTTATCGGCCTTCGTAATTGATGACAATGAAAAGTCTTAGCCAAATAAAAAAATATTAGTCAAATAAGATATACGTTTCGAAAATAATATCGAGAAGAAATGCCTGAAGATATTCAGAACAGATCCTTCGCATATGTACGAGAATAAATAATAATATAAAAGACCCTTATTTTTAAAAATTTAGAATACAAAAAAATATATAAAATATTTGTAATATAAAAATTTAATATTAAAAATGTAAAGAATGAATTTTCTTCCTTTGTCGATGAACAAACAATATCTAACGACGAGCAAAAACGAATTATTATCGGCCTTCGTAATTGATGACAATGAAAAGTCTTGACAAAAGAAAAAGATATTAGTCGAATAAGATACGTTTCGAAAATAATATCGAGAAGAAATGCCTGAAGATATTCAGAACAGATCCTTCGCATATGTACGAGAATAAATAATAATATAAAAGACCCTTATTTTTAAAAATTTAGAATACAAAAAAATATATAAAATATTTGTAATATAAAAATTTAATATTAAAAATGTAAAGAATGAATTTTCTTCCTTTGTCGATGAACAAATAATATCTAACGATGAGCAAAAACGAATTGTTATCGGCCTTCGTAATTGATGACAATGAAAAGTCTTGGCCAAATAAAAAGATATTAGTCGAATAAGATACGTTTCGAAAATAATATCGAGAAAAAATGCCTGAAGATATTCAGAACAGATCCTTCGCATATGTACGAGAATAAATAATAATATAAAAGACCCTTATTTTTAAAAATTTAGAATACAAAAAAATATATAAAATATTTGTAATATAAAAATTTAATATTAAAAATGTAAAGAATGAATTTTCTTCCTTTGTCGATGAACAAACAATATCTAACGACAAGCAAAAACGAATTGTTATCGGCCTTCGTAATTGATGACAATGAAAAGTCTTGGCCAAATAAAAAGATATTAGTCGAATAAGATACGTTTCGAAAATAATATCGAGAAATGCCTGAAGATATTCAGAAGAGCTTCTCATATGTACGAGAATAAATAATAATATAAAAGACCTGTATTTTTAAAAATTAAGAATACAAAAAATATTTGTAATATAAAAATTTAATATTAAAAATGTAAAGAATGAATTTTCTTCCTTTGTCGATGAACAAACAATATCTAACGACGAGCAAAAACGAATTATTATCGGCCTTCGTAATTGATGACAATGAAAAGTCTTGGCCAAATAAAAAGATATTAGTCGAATAAGATACGTTTCGAAAATAATATCGAGAAATGCCTGAAGATATTCAGAAGAGCTTCTCATATGTACGAGAATAAATAATAATATAAAAGACTTGTATTTTTAAAAATTTATAATACAAAAAAATATAAAAAACATTTATAATATAAAAATGTAATATTAAAAATTTGAACAATAAATTTATAATACGGATTTTATGTAGACGCGACTGTTTGAGGAATAAATTACCTGACGCAAATTCGTCGGTGATCTATTTATTTTCGCGTAAGTAACTTTGCAAAGCCTCTGGGTATAAAAGGGGAGGAAGAAGGAGGATAAGGGATGCATGAGCGATAGATGCAGCGTGATCCAGCCATAGAATCGATCGGTCATCGTGACAGAATAAGGTATCGATATGACGGTAAAGAGCGAACGTGAGTAAAAAAAAGGCAGAATAAAAAAGAAAAAAAAGAGATCGAAAAGAGAGGAAGAGAGAGTGTATGCATAAGAGAGAGTGATAAAATAGGCAAACAAGACATCTGTTTGCCATAAGGCATCTCTACGGAAATCAATCGATTCGAGAGATTCGATCGCGAAAAGCGATAAGAGAGAAATCCGCAGATATTTAAAAAATCTAATGGATTTTCTCGAAAAACACGATTTAATTTTAATAGTTTTATATAGATAATGTGACAGGTTCTATTAATAATTTATATAATGGATAAAAAAGAGAAATCATGATAAAACATGGAAATTATTCGAGCGCATCGAGATTGAAAGAGAAAAACAAGACGAAAATGATAAAGATTATCAGCATCAATTTTATCACCTAATCAATCCAGAGATCTGATTATCACCAAATTCGTCAATTATGAAAGTTTGCGGAAGCATTATCGCTTCACGTTTCGGAGCAATTATATCAGAAATTAATGAATATTAATTGCCGTAAAATGTTTGGCAAGACTTTACACATTTTATGGCGATATCGATTTTTTTTTATTTTTACACCGTCGCGGATTATCGCGCGCGAGAATTGGAAAGATAATATAAAGTACTGAAAATAATATTTCATTATCGCGAGAAAACAATATGCTCGTGATTGATAATGACGAGAAAAACGCGAGTGCGTACGTCCGATATATATTTCGATACTCCGATATATTATCCCTTCAATATAGTCACGAATCGGAAAACCACATTTTGTTTTTCTTTTCCAAATCGCGAAAGAACGTACCTTTCTACCCTCTACCCTCTGATAACCCCATCGCAAAATTACAAGGCTACAAAATTACGAGTGGCCAGTGATAACGATAAATTCGCCGCGTTTCGTCATAATTCGTAATCAACGATTCGCAATTTTACATAATTTTTTCTTGCTATAGGAACATTATTTTCAAAATTGATCACTATTAAGCTTATTATAATCGTTGATAACAAATAATAATAATCGCAAGAAATTTATATCTACATCAGTTAGCGGATATAATTTGAGACGAGCGATTGGCGACAATTAAATGACATTTATCTTTCAAAGTCGGTCTGATATTATATTTTCTTTCATTTACAATTTACACACACACACAATAAAGTTGAATTTATTTTGTATTGCAAGCGTCACACAAATTCGCGATGTGTTTGATGCTTATAAAAATAAAATTTAAACGTATTTTTTTTAAATATCATAAAACTGTGACAGTTTTATTCGTTTGTAAAGAATAAATGTAGAATATTTATCTATAAAAAAATATGGATATCTCTATCTATATACATATATCATTTTGTAAAATGTTATATAATATTTCCAAATGTAGATATATCTACCCAGATTTAAAAAAATAAACTTCAAGATATTTTAAACAAATATTTGTGCATCATTTTTTACTTTCTTCCAATATTCGAGATAAAAAATTACAAGATAATCTCATTCAGAAAAACATTTAATAAAGTATAACTTTCTAAAAGTATTAGAACAAATAAATAAAGAAATTATAAATCTTGAATTTTTATATTCAAATAAGTCTTGAGATTGATTTTTATACAATTATTTTTTAATTCACTTTTTTTGCAGCAACTGTCATTTCCATCGCGAGTCGAGTCCCGAAGAAGAAGAGGAAGAAGAGAGTTCATACATATCGCGCGAAATGTTTACCGGTAGAAAAGCTGTTTTTCATATACCTTATCACTTTATCGTGCTCCGTTCCATGTGTACCAACCAACAATTTATCCTCGTCCTCGTCTCACCCCGCCGCAAGATAAAGTCTTTCTCGAGCGATCGTTTGCACACCACGATGATATTTCGCTTATACCACCAGCCTGCCAGTGTGTCTCCCGAATTGTTATCAGATCGAGATAATTCGAAGACCAACAAACGCGACGATCAAATTTAAATTGGAACAAACTCAAAGTCTGAATTTTCGCGACAACATTAACATGAAAGTAGGTATATTAATTAGTAAAATAATTAATTAATATATAATTTAGAATATAGTAATCATGAAAAAATTTTTTTTTTAATTCCTACACACGAAAATTGTTTGACATATATCAGCTGATCAAAATGACTCGCGACGACTTCCGATTTTAAATTTAAATTGGAACAAACTCAAAGTCTGAATTTTCGCGACAACATTAACATGAAAGTAGGTATATTAATTAGTATAATAATTAATTAATATATAATTTAGAATACAGTAATCATGAAAAAATTTTTTTTTTAATTCCTACACACGAAAATTGTTTGACATATATCAGCTGATCAAAATGACTCGCGACGACTTCCGATTTTAAATTTAAATTGGAACAAACTCAAAGTCTGAATTTTCGCGACAACATTAACATAAAAGTAGGTATATTAATTAGTATAATAATTAATTAATATATAATTTAGAATACAGTAATCATAAAAAAATTTTTTTTTAATTCCTACACACGAAAATTGTTTGACATATATCAGCTGATCAAAATGACTCGCGACGACTTCCGATTACGACTGCGTCAAAGACGGAAGCTGCGACCTCAATATTATAATACATCCTGAAGAGATAACAGTCTGTGCAGTTTGCCCAAGATTTTGCAATAAACAAAGTCAGTGAATGCTCGTCCAGCTGCCGTTACAACTCGACAATTTAGACTGAAACCAGTTTATAGAATCTGCATACTTGTTCTCAAGCTTATATCGAGTGTCTCTCAAAGATAGTTCTCATCATTTATATAGCGTCATATTTTTATTTTATACATCTGCGAAAATTCAATGAATTAATTATAATTATCAATATTAATTATAATTATTAATTGTAATTATTAATTAAAATTATGCAGTGCAAACGAAATCTTAATCGAGGAAGGAGTTTTTTTAACAAGTCATCTGAATTTTGCAAGAGAAGAAAACCTAGAAATCAAATAAACTCCTTTCAAATAATTACGTGATAAATTCGTTTTTTCGAATATTGCAGAAAAGCCAAAAATGTGCTGGAATATTTATCTATATAAAGGCTTTTGAAATCGCATATTTTAAAAGACGAATAAAAATACGACGAAACTTTACAGTGCTACTTCAAAAGAAGATATATTGCAATTTTATTCGAAGCAAACACATCACGAATTTGTGTGGTTTCTTGTTATATATAAGTATAAAGCCGCCAAATCTATTTTATCTCTTTGTGTGTGTGTTATCTGACAAGCCTGTTTCTCGCACAAATCTATATATTCCGACTGTTAAATCATAAATGACTCTTTTTTATTACTAAAAAATATAAGCTTGTCTGATCCATGCAAGCAGGTTTTTCGATTGATCGATTAGATACATTCACCTATATGTATTATTTATATTCGATAAAACACTTATATGCATCGGAATTTAATGCCATTTCCATTTTACGATTCAAGTCGTCGATAAGAAGAAAAAAAAAGTTGTCGCTAATTGAAAAATAAAATAAAACGCTATCGAAGCGCACTTCTGTAAAAATCTGTCTCAATTACAATAACACGATTTTATGAAAAGAAGGAGAGCGTTGTTTTCAAGATGATTCCTACACGCGTCATATTTTTTTATACACGCACGTATATCGGAGAGAGTTATATAATATTGTATATAACAAAACGGCGTGTTTTGATGCAAGAATAGCTAAAAGTAATATGATGAACGAGCGCACATGGATCGTCGAGTGGTAAAGATCATAAAGGAACAGTCACAGTCTGTTATTTTTCACATCTTCGCAGAGCTTTTCTACGACAACGTGCGTGACGTTACGAAACGCACGCGCGTTGCATTTACTCTCGAACATTTGATAACCCTCGACCTGTTGACCTGCCGCTGCTCGAGGATGATCGGGGAACTCTTCGGAGTAAAGACGAAGATGGCGAGGAACGAAAGTAAAGTTCAGTCTCCCGCGAGAAAAGCTACGATTCCTCCTCTCGCACGCATGATAAATCGCGTTCAAACTTAATTGAAAATCTCCCGAGAAGAAAGAACACTTTTCAAAAAATTGACGAGACATATTTTGATAAACATTTATTTTATACACGGAAAGAAACTGTTGATTTCAAATACAAATTGATTTAAATTTTATATCGTTCATACATTTGTTTGAAACAAATAAATATTGCTTTCAAACAAATGGTGTCAATGGCACTATTTAAATAAATATTTATTTGAAATCAATAGTTCTTTACTATATATGTGTGTGTGTATAATATATATTTTTATAAATATATAACACAGAGAGAATTTACCCCGAAAATCATGATACTTAATCGCACAATAAGATATAAAATATTCAATGAATCTTACTCGATTTTACTTCGACTGATTGTACATATTAATAATTTTTATTGTGATAAATATTAATCAGAAAACTCATAAAATTCTTCCAATACCATATTGTCTCACAATTACCATGATTTTCAGGATAATTTTAAGAGAAAATTCTCTCCGTATATATTATAAATAATACATATAAAATAGATACAAATATTTTTCAAAAAAAAGACGAAAAATATTTTTCTAAATTAAATATTTTATATATGTATATACTTTACATATATAAATATTTTTAAATATATATTTATTCTGATAAACATACATTTAAATTATAAATATATATATATTACATTTTTATAAATAAACATATTTCAATAATGACCGAAAAAATCAATTAATATGCGGGAGAGTAGGAAAGATTCGAACTTCTCGACGAGAAGAACTTACGAAACTTCGTAGGTGATCAGAATAAGAACTCACCATAATGGCGATGAGATGTCGGTAGTCATAAGGAAGTGGTCCATCACCCCGAAGGATGAAATGCTGAGTCCGCAGGAAATGTTCCAGGTACGTTGGATGCGATGACATAACCCTTGAGACATGATCCAGCCTGTTGTTCTGTACGAAGGCATCCATCAACAGCACATGCGTCTGTAACACAAAATACGTCGCACGTAAGTAAAAGCGTGTCACTATAATTAAGATTAAAATGTTTCCCGCAACGCATATATACAAAATACTTGAATCTGAGAATGCTTCAAATTCCTAAATAATTAACGTCGAGAAAAAATGCGCGACAAGAGATAACTAAATTTCATTAAAAATTCAATCACTACAACGGATTATGGAAATTATCCTCAACCCTGCTTCGCCTCGGAACGAGTTAGACCCATTTTTTCGAGTATAGAAAGATATATATCCCCGCATTAAAAATTTATCAATCCAGTCGCATTACTGAGCCTATAAAACCCGTTAATCATTTCCGGCGTCTGGCGATAAATTTTAAGCATTAGAAAGTCACATAGTGTATTTATTTATTTTTTTTCCATCTAACGTGTTTGCATATATCAATAACGCGAATTGAGATTCCACATGCCTTATCGCGCTTGATTTCACACAGCTTGTGTGTGTCATCGTGTGACAAGAGCGAAATGAGGGACGAGAGGACGCATATTGATATGCGCTGATCGCGATATCAATTACATAATCGCGTTTGTAACACGTGCTCGAATATGAGGGAGCGGAATATCCGGGTCATCCGAAAGCGATCCGCGCAATCAGGTGTTTGCGTTGCATCATTCGACAGTTCGTCTTGACTACAACTGATTAATATATCACCTCGTGCCTTTGTGCGTATGTCGCATAGAGATAAGGCCCCCAGCTAAAATAGATATATCGGCATAAATTACAGCTTCGCGCGCAGTAGACGAAGCTACATTAGATACTCGTTAGAGCTTGCGATCGATGGACGTCGGCAATATATACAAGATTATTGCAGCAAAAAAAAAATTATAGACGAATTATGAACAGAAAAAAATAATCGAGATCTATCGACGTGTAGATGGAATGTTTGCATTTCCTCTAATGTCATAACATGTAGAAAATAATCCGTCATCGCGAGAGTAAACAAACGTGACTTTTCCGACACCGAGTCACGTTTCTCGCGGCTCAATAATGCGATTTACCGGCTTGTTAATATTTATAGTTCCTGTTTGCCAGTTTCTTGTATTACCAATATATTGAAATCAACTCATCCGTTATAAATATTCCGCCTACTGTCAAACTTATTAGCCAAGCTTTCGCCGGTCGGAAGAGTCACTCCCGGTGATCGATGAACGCTGACGCAATCGCATTTTAGGATCGCCTCGTACGCACGTAGGTATATATCCGAGGACGAGAAATGTACGGCGAGTAAACACGGTCGTTTGTCATGCGCGTGCTCGCGCTACGAAATCGCGCGAATCGATATCGAACTCGAAATCCTTTGTCTCCCGCGCGAGGTCATTTCGCGCGCCGAGAGGTTCATTTAGGCATCCGCCTTTTAATCGTTTCTACGATCCTTTGTCTCTTCCGCGTGCGTGCGAAAAGTCCTTCACTCGTTAATACACAGAAGAAAGAATACGCGACCAAGAGTGCGAAAATCTCGGCGCAACTCGGTGTATAAAATATTTTCTTGCCTACGCTCCTCTATGAACGGACCACAAATTTTTTTTCTCGATAAAATAGGAAATTAAATAGATTTTATGAAAGATAAAAATAGAGATCTAATTTTTAAGCTTTATACCAAATTTACTTAATTTCTTGGTAATTAATTTTCTTTGAAATGGATTAACTACACGGGATATGAATTTAGTTTGATAACAAGAAATTAGATAAATCTCTATTCTAGGTTTTTATTTTTAATAATTTTCATATGATTCCAAGAAATGAAATAAATCTCACGAATCTTTTATTAAAAATAAATCTCAAATTGAGATTTATTTAATTTCCTGATAATCAAGTTTGCTTGAATTATTAGTTGTGAAAGCTTGAATTGTGAAAACAAAGCATGAATTTTCTCTGATACGAGATACCAAGAAATTAAATAACTCTCGATTCAAGATTTTTATTAAAAATAAATTAAATGAATGAATAAAAATAAATTAAATAAATCTCGATTAAATTGTTTTTAATAGAAATATTCGAGATTTCTATTTTTAATAAAAAATTTTTGTTGAAAATAAAAATCTCGAAAAAATTGAGATTTATTTAATTTGTTTCTCTATCATATTAAAAATGCGTATCCTATGCACAATATAAATTGGTTTCAAAGAAAATTAAAATCTTCCTTCAAATTATAACCATCAGGTTCTTGCTAGCCTGTTTAAAAAATATGATTTTCGATATATATGTATAAAATTGCTCAATATTTGCAATTTCAATTATAT
The DNA here is from genome assembly GCF_048542155.1 of Nylanderia fulva. NCBI lineage: Eukaryota > Metazoa > Arthropoda > Insecta > Hymenoptera > Formicidae > Nylanderia > Nylanderia fulva. The sequence goes on from NW_028189302.1 coordinate 2,251,207, forward strand.
CTGTATAAAAGTAAAAGAGAAACATATGTTTGATTCTTTTTTTTTTTTTCAAAAGAGCGCAAATAGATAATTCTGAGATCAATATCTCTCACAATATCTTGACAATTAACGACGATTATTTCGCAAGTCATCGCTTTCATATATCGGTTGCTTAGTCATTAAAGCAATTAACACATTGTTAATTACGCATTATTGATATTTCTTAATAATTCGAACAATATATCGAGCAATCATCTTATCGATTTTTTTGTCCTGCTATAGCATTTGCGAACGTTCACGTCTGAAGCCAAAGTGATAAAAGAAAAATACTGACCGAGCCAATAAGCATTTAAATTGTAACTAATGCGACTGTCGACGAACGAACTGAAAGTAAATAGCTATATGACACAAGTGTACACAAATGCAGGCATAATTTGTCCCGCAATGATGCGGTCGACCTTGTAATGGGTCGCTAACCTGTGCAAACATATATTATATATATATGTATAAAATCAATAAATAAATTATACATATTATACGTACATACCTATATGCATATATAAAAAAGTGAATGTTGTTGTACAACATTATTCGATATTAATATCGACGAAGAAATATAAGAAGCATTTCTTTTTTTGCATTACTAGACATGGTTGATGCACCAAATTTTGGAGTTTTATCCCTCTTAAAAATAATAATATGCACATGTCCGAAGACGGAAGCTTTCACGCTGAAGGAAATGTCAAACGATGTTGACCGGATATATACGCCGTGTCATCCATTATAATCGTCATAGAACTATTTGTGAACACCAAGCGCGATAATAAAATAGCGGGACATGATTTTACGTGACGATGAGAAACGTCGGCCACGAATCCGTTATCACTCTTACTAATCGGATTACGATTGAAGAAGGGAAAGGAAGCCATCTGAGATTACGCTGAACATTATTTAATTATATTCGCTGCTCGTGCGATCTCGATTTCCCGAAACTCGACGCAAACGAGCGAAATAAAAAACGGAATTAAATAAACGCGCTTGCGGAGCTAAAATCAACACCGCCGAATGATTAATCGAGGAACTCGCACACGCGCGTCTTCGATCGTTTATTATCATTATTATTATTATTGCACGTTCGATTACGAAAAAAAAAAAAAAAAAAGAATCTTATCCGAGCGTCAGATTCAGCTGCGATTCTCACCAGACATCGAGAGATCGATGTAAAAGTTTATAAATAAAGAAAGAAAAGGGGGTATATATATCCCATAGGGTATATAAGCCCCTCTCTTTTTCTCCTCATATGTTGTAAAAATAATTATCAATCTTTATAAAAATAAGTATCGAGATTTTTTTTTTTTTTTTTTTTTTTTTTGCAAAAATTGTATTCCAAGCATTTAATTGATCGAGACTTATACAACATTATTCTCGTGTAAATTCATATAAATCAATGCAATCGCGCTAGATTCAGATTCCTTTTGCGTGCTGCGAGAAGCCAAGGTTTCGCGCTGTTAGAGAATTCCGCCAAATTTTCTTCGTATTTTCCATCTTTGAAATTCGCGAACTTTGTTCTTGAAATTCAAGCTAGTTCTCATCCGCGATCCGGCAAATTTATTACGCCCACACGTTACATTCCTGCCGATTTATCGAGCAGGTCGCACACGTGGATGATTTGCGCTGGCACGTCACATTTATACAAAAATGAATTTAACAAAAATCGTACGTATCTCGTTAAGAAATCGGCTCGTTTATTATTAAGCGACATTTGCGTTTACCGCGAGAAGTTCGGGATCGACGCGTCGGCGGAAATAACAGATTACTCAGTGTCAGTTAACCAACGTGACGGCCGGAAATTGCGAGAGCAGTCCCGAGTACTCGAAACAATTTGCTCGATACTTTTCGGCAGGCCTTGACGAGGACGCGTCCCTCCGGAAGAGAAAAAGATCCTCCAAGAGAAATATATATATATATATTTATTCGATTAAACATGAAAGCCAGGATGTCCAGCAGACTCGATGAAAAAATTCCCTGACATTTTCAGATTTTCCAAGACCAGAAATTAATTGTCCCTGATTTTTTAGTATTATTTTTTTCAAATATTTAATTTGCATATATCTATATGATAAATCAATTAAATCATGAAATTCTTGAGATCTTTTTGTCAGCAATGAAAAGGTCCGGAAGTTGAAACAACAATTTAAATCAATTATACAATCTGCAATATGTACGATAATCGAAGCAAACACATGTCACTATATAAACTGTTTAAATAATCACCTTTTTTGTTTATATTATATCAAATTTTTTAGTTTTATCTCTATCAAACACATTGAAATAAAATAACACGACGATGAAAATATAAATGGACAAACACGCTGTAGATGAATCGATTTTTAACAACACAGAAAATTAGCGTGCTGAGAGTCAAGAAAAAGTTCATATTTATTTAATGAAAAATGTCAAATTATTGAGACAAATGTGGAATAATGTGAAAAAAATCCAGATAAATAGTAAAATTTCCTGACAATTCCAGATTGATACAATTCCCTGACAATGCCCGGTTTTCTAGATTTCCCTGAACGCTGGACACCCTGAAAAAGATCCTCCAAGAGAAATATATATATATATATTCGATTAAAAATGAACGTCGAACGTGTGAATCGATTTTTAACAACACAGAAAATTAGCGTGCTGAGAGTCAAGAAAAAGTTCATATTTATTTAATGAAAAATGTCAAATTATTGAGACAAATGTGGAATAATGTGAAAAAAATCCAGATAAATAGTAAAATTTCCTGACAATTCCAGATTGATAAAATTCCCTGACAATGCCCGGTTTTCTAGATTTCCCTGAACGCTGGACACCCTGAAAAAGATCCTCCAAGAGAAATATATATATATATAATATATTCGATTAAAAATGAACGTCGAACGTGTGAATCATCTCCTTCAGTCGTTTCCAAGGTTTATCGGGAAATGTATCTTTACTGACTGACCGTCACACATCATTTTATTGGCTCCGACTCCATAAACGTTTTACTGTGCGATCATCGCAAGAAAAACGCACGCGAACTGATATTAATATTAATACCGACCATTATCTAACACACACTCGTCATTTTACTACGTAAACATCTGCTTGATGACCCGTTTCGTTCTCTCGAGTGTGTACCCGGTATTTTTCTGCGTTACGTATTGACGAACATAAAATGAAAAAAAAAATAATCTACGCATACACAACAATCCGCATCGCGCGATATACATATACATGCATCGACAATCGACAGTCATTAACCGTTAAACGCTGGACATGTGACGCCGTGCCGGAGAGACAAGTTGTTAAGTTGTTTTTAACATCGAGTCTATTTTCTCGCGACGCATATTTTTTTCCACCCGGTTAAATTAGCCATCAGCCATTCGTCGCGCAGGCGTGTTTTCAGGGACTTCGCGAGATTGCTGCTTTATTCCTGCATATTCCGACCTAACCGGAACAATTCCATTGATGAAGTTATTTGTGTGTGCATAAGCTTCTGCCACAGAGAGAAATTCTCTCTTTCCCCACTATCTATCTATATCTCATATATGTATTCCCTCGTAATTTTCTCCGCCGACATCCACGGATCCAAGGTAGCTCGCGATTGAAACCCGGGTATAATTTTGCCGAGTTCAATTTTCGAGGCTACAAACGGGTAGAAATGATCTCTCTATGCTTATTTGCGATGGTGGAAACGCGACGATTCAATGCGAGATTCTCGCTCCTCCTATATGTGTATCTGGAGCACCGGAAATTGAGATCTCGTCGAAATTATAACGCTTTGTCTAGAAAATAGTCGACATAGATATCGTTGCTAGATCTGCATCGACTGCATTAATTCATCACGCATTCTCCATTCCAATCCTCCGTTTTCACCACTATAATTTTCCTATTTTCTTTATTCGTATCAGAAACTCTGCATTTTCCATCGTAAAATATATATATATTAAAATTATAGAATTGTATATTAAAGATGTATATTTAAAAAAATATATATTTTTTTCTCTTAAAATTTATTCTGAAAATCATGCATGATAATTGTGAGACAATACGATATTGGAAAAATTTTGTAAGATTTTCTCTGATTAAATATTTACCTCGATAAGAAATATTGTACTTAGTAAAATTAATCGAACATATTTTGTATCTTATTGTGACAGATATTAATATTTTGTTCCACGATTATATACCATGATTTTCAGAGTAAATTCTAAGAAAAAATGTTGTGTCTAATTTGTTAAATCCTAATATTAATTCCTCTTTCTTTATTGCATCTTTTCGAGCTAATCTTATTTGCGTCTGATTGATTAATATCTTTTTAATTTCTTATCTGTTGACGTCTGTAACTTTTCAATACATACGTCAATATATTGTCATTATTGTCAATTTTATATTTAGAATTTTTGTTTTCCTAGTATTTCTTAATTAATATCTGTCTCTTATAATTACTTAGCATTTGCGCATTATATTTTCACATTCGTATTCATCAATCATACTACTTATATTATGCCTTTCTTTTTTTTCGCTTTTCTTATTATTAATACATACACGTGTCCGACTTGTGATTACTTCTTGCACCTTCTTCGATCAAGGAGGTCACATCCTCGAGTGATTAATTAATTAATTATATGAAAAAGAAAAAAAAACGAATAATCACGAGATGAAAGGAGCCGCGCTATTGGACGTGACTCGCTTCGCGAAAATAGCCAGCTACGTCGCAGGACGTGGACAGACATTACTCAATTAACTCGTATACGCAATTTGGCAAGTCCTCTCTCTTTGCCTTCCCCTTTCGAGAGAGGAACCCCTTTTTCTCTTGGCGGAGACTCCTGGCGATCGGCCCAAGAGAGTCGCCCGAGACTTGGTGGCGAGATCCGGTTTCCTCGACCCTGGGGCTCATCCACCCACCTCTTCATCCCTCGTTTCTGCTTCCTAGGATTTCGATTTCGCGTCACGTCGAGAATTTTCCCTTGCCAAATATGCGCCATGCGATCGGATGTCATTTACTTAAGGAAATGCTGACCATAACTGTTTTACCGACTTTTAGTTCAAGAGCTTTTTTTTTATTGGCTGTACAGATTGAAAAATCCTTCTTCACAATTAAAGTACTGACGATAATAAACTGGGAGCGTTGTAATTTCGTATAAAAAACAATAAAAGTTAAAAAATTACAGTTTTTATCGACCTCTTGCATCAGCTCATGACAATACTTATTTAATACAAAAGTTCTGCAGTTTATTTGTGCACAAAATATGGCGCTCCCAATAGAGATGACATGAAAGAATTTTACAAAAGTAATAAAAATGAGATTAAAAACCTGTATCGAAAAATTCTTCAATTTGTATATCCAATAAAAAGTGAACCTAACCTGACTTAAAGTCGGTAAAACAGAACAACGGCAGCATCCCCTTAAATTCGAGTGACCACATCTCTACGTACGTGACTAGAACAATTAAAGGGTGCCGAAAACTTAATTCTTAAAGGAAAAAAAATATAAAAAGAACAACCTTCCCTTGCAATCAAATGACCCCAGGAAAAATGGCCATGGAAAATTATGAGGATAGAAAATTACGCTACGTGATTTTTCAGAAAGCAAAAATTTGTCTCGTGCAGGGAGCTGATGCAAATTCTATGGATCCGGAGAAAAGCCGCGAAGAAAATCTTTCAGACCATCAGCATCCGGTACCTACCAGAACCGTACATCTTGATAGTCAATAGGCAATAAACGAGAGATCTATACGATACATCTCCTTCGCCTTTCATTGTATCGTTATTGCGATATTCATATTTCATAACTGACGTCTCTCTCTCTTTCGCACGACAATGCACGAATGAACGAATATATTTCTTTTCGTAATGATACATTAAACGCTATTGTCCATTGTCAGTCGCGGCAATAATTACTGGAACAAAGCCGCGTAAATTATGTATGCGACATACATATGGACACACGTATGTATGTATGTATATATGTATATTTGCGTCGGTGTCGCGGCTGAAAAATCCGGCTGAAAATTTCGCCGTAACGGAAACGACACACGTTACAGAAAAATTCCGTGAAAAAGGTGTCTCTCAAACATTTACGGTTGTCTAAAATACCGAGAAAATTGCACTTCTATTTTTCGCCTGTCTCTGCAGCTCCCGAATTTCCCTCTCGTGAATTTGCAATTTAAAAGCGGAGCGAAATGAATGGCCGAGATATTTGAAGGTCGCTGAAAAATTCACGCGTTCGCAACTCGTGAATGGGCCGTTAAATAAAAAAAAGAAAAATTTGGTCCTAAAATTAAAGAGAATCTTCAAGGACGTAGGAGAAATCTTTCGCGAGAAGATGGAGATCGCGTTTGACTTGTAAATTAGCATCTGTGCGAAAAAGTTACGGTACGAGATTTACGAAATTACAGTGTATTTGATGATTACTAATACATTTCAGATAAGAAAACCGTAAAAGAAAAAGAAAGAGAGAGGATCAATAGTAGATCCGATTCGATACGATCTTTCGAAGCATAATGCATCGTTTCGATGCGGAAAAGAGAAAAAGAGAGAAAGTCTGAACTTCTTTATAATTCTATCCTTGAGACCTTATTGGCGAAGTTTGTAATACGGAGAATTGTAATTTATGCACTGAGTGTGTACGGTGCATGATTTATATGGAAAAGTGCATAGAGTGCATTTGCCCGAACGAAATTATCGTGCAAAGTTGCACGTGTGTAGTAACTAGACGTTGCGGGAGAGTTTGAGCTTTTATCGATATAAAATCACGGATATTAAAGTCGCGTGAATTTTCAACGACGGCAATTGCAGCTCGGAAAATTTTCTATCGCTATCTTACGTTGTCCCATGCATGCGCATGCACTTTAGAATTTTTTTACTACAATATATATTAATTTTAAATATATTATAATTTTTAATATTTTAATACTTACAATTAATATTTATAATTACAAATTAACAAATTTAATGAATTACTAATATTACAATAATTTTTACTATTGTATAATTTTAGAAATGAGACGACTCGAGAGTTGGAAGTGAAATCAGCCTGTCTTTTTGGGCGGAATGTCACGGTCGCGTAATAACACGAGCAAGATCGGAGAACTAGAGCTAATAACAGTGCAAGATTTTGCGTGGGCGCGATAGAGCGGAGTAAATAATTTGCCCCGAGAAGGAGGGAAAAGAAAAATGCCACGCGCGTCACCGACATTTATCGCGAATAAACATTGCACTACCACCGGCAGCATCCCGGGAATCGTATGTTTGTCATGAACGTCTTAAGACGCGCGAAATGACGCGGCCGTTTATGTACGTGTGTATTCGCACACAAACACGAGGCCTTGCCAATCGCCCCGCTATATTTATACGCGGCCTTTTTATTTCAGCGCGGTTATTTACCACGCGAACTTAACATTTCGCTTCGATTGCAGCAACGAGAGGTTGCAAAGTGCAGCAAAGTGAAACACACGTCGGGTGACAGTCATGAAAACACATTACATATCGTCTATCCGCGTTAAAAGCGCAGATGACGAAGGGAATATATTTTCTTGGCAAGGGTTGCGCGCGAAAATTTCCGAAGAATTTCAGGTTTAATTATATGAACGACGTGAACGTGCGATTTCTTATGAATTAGTGCACAGAGGGAATTTTCTCTTAGAATTTATCCGAAAAATCCGTGATAATTATATGAGACAATACGCTATTGGGAGAATCTTATAAGAATTCTTCTGATTAATATTTACCACAATAAAAAATATTAATATGTAAATTTTACTATATATATATTAATATTTTGTATTAAAATTTACTATTAACATTATTAATATTTTTATTGTGGTAAATATTAACAAGAGAAACTCTTATAAAATTCTTCCAATATTACATACAGGTATATCAATATTTTTTATTGTGGTGTAAATACTAATCAGAGAAACTCTAATAATTTTCCGGATAAATTCTAAGGGAAAATTCTCTCCGTGCGCAGTATCATAATCTAAAGATTTGGGTGCAAATTTGCGACATATCTTATATACAAATTTATTACACGACGTAACGTCGTTTCACGTTACATGGGTGATCATTAGTTTAATTTTAAAGGCGACCTCGCTCGCCTGCCTCCAATTGCCATAATTTCACCGACTATATTCCCCACGTGATGGTCCATTGATCAACCGCGACCAACCATCAGTGGAGGCTGATCATGATTGCGGTTCGATTATCACACACCAAGAGAGAGAGAGAGAGCGGAGAGAGTGCTAATAATCTCCCGGTAATGATACAGACGAATACTTTTTTTCTCAGTGTCGCGCCGCAATTGCGAAATTATTTAACGATCGGTGGCAAATGGTAATTATCTATGCGGGAGATACTCAACGCTGCATGCAAGAGGAAAACAAAAAACAGCCGAAGCCCAAACATGTTGTCATCGGTCTCACTTATGGTCGTATTGTCACGTATCGTGCGCGAGTCACGAAACACAATATGTTTTTCTAATCGATTTAGTCACGCCACGTCCATTATCGTATAGTTATTTATGCGGCGCGCGCGCATAAATAATAATATTTTACGAATACGGACAGAGAGTCGTTAATCTTGATGGCCTGAGAAGAAAGATTCGCGCCGCTGCATCTATGAATTTTCAGTGACGTCGGTTTACAGCGGTAAAAACTGCGCGAAAAGTTTCCAATCTTTCGCCAAGTACGCAGAGAGAATTTTCTCTTAGAATTAGAGAAATATTTATAATTGTGGTAGATATTAATATTTTTATATTGTGGTACATATTAATTAGAAAAATTCTTATCAAATTATTCCAATGCTATACCATAATTTTTAAATAAATTTTAAGAGAAAATTTTCTCCGGATACCTACTGTATTTTTGACACATTGCACTGTGATAATTTTTTGATACCAGCTACTGGGCGTTGAACATTTTTTTTTTATTTTAAGAAATTTCCGGATAGAAAGACACTTTATACTATTAGAGTATTTACTTAAATCTTGTAAAGAAATTCCCTGAGAATTTTCTGATCTGAATCTTCTAAAAGTATTTTCGTTTAAAATTCCAAACAAATTAGACTGCAATTTGTAGATGCAGCTTTTTAAAATAAGTTTCTTTATTGCATCGCTTTGGAATATTTTTTATTCATATGATGCAAAAAAGTTATCGAAAGTGCAGATTTTCTAGCATTTAATATTGATTTATTAATTGTAAAATTAATCTGGACAGTATATCTATGATATAAACATAGATATAAAAATATATAATAGAATACTAAAATTGATTTAAATATTACTATATTAAAAATTTTACAATTTTGTATAAAACTTGCAGAAAAAAAGTCTTGATACTAAGAAAAGCTCGTCAATAAAAAAGCGCATGAAATTTTAATAAACATTTAAATATTTAAAAGTCGAGATAAAAGTAAAATGATCAAAGATACAATTTTTGAAAACATTTTCCGAGTCTCAATAAAATCCCATGAAAATTCCCAGATTTTCCAGAATAAAAAAAATTCCTGACACAATTCGACTTTCCCAAATTTTTAACATTCAATATAGTTCTAACTACCCAGGTATCTGGTTCACTGACAGAAGAAGAATTAAAATCAAGAGCGAATCGCTTTTTAATATAAAGGTCTTCAAGTTTCGCAGAGAGAAAATTGCTCAATTTTGTAATTTTATCAATTTTAGTATTTTATTATATATTTTTATATCTATATTTATATCATAGATATACTGTCCAGATTAATTTTACAATTAATAAATGAATAAAAATTATTCCAAAGCGATGCAATAAATACTTAAATAAATTAGTACTCCCTAAGATGTTTCTAAAAATGGTTTCCTTTTTTTATTTTCGCACACAATCATATCTTTAACGTTTAACGATATAGACGTAGATCTATATCGCCCTTCGTTATTGTCTGAATTAATTTGACGAGTTCTTCTTTCAAGGCGGTTCCCTACACCGATCGCGCTACTTACGTGCCCTATTAGGACCGAAAGCGCGATAATAAAACGTAACGCGTGCGCGAAACGGCGAAACGCGGACGTGCCAGATCCAGGTGAACAAAGGGGCTATTAGCCTCGCGATTTATCCACGCTCCGCTTTGTTGTCCGGTAATTGACGCCGGGGTTTCCGAACGGAGCCCGTTATGGGAAAACTCGTTTCGTGTTTCGCTATCGCGTCGTCAGGGTTTCTGCGCTTCGGCGAAAGGGTCACACAAGGCCCTTTCGCCTTCTCTCTCTCTCTTGCTCCAATTTTCGCTAACGAAGTTATTCCCCGAGACAATACGTCCAGGGTTATTCGCGAAATTTCGCGCAAATTGCCGACAAACTGACGGCCTTAGGGCTCTTCTTCTCCCACCATTGTTCCCTTTGGTCTCTCGTTCGTACACAAGGAGAGACTTCAAATCCAGATTTCGCGTTAAGTAGAGTTTCTTAATTTTACAACGTCAAATTAGGTAGAATATTTGTTTGCTAACAAGCTTTTCTCGTAAACAATGCCTCGTTGATACCTGATATTTATAATCAAGGCACAATTCGTGAAATTAAATAATGACAGATATGTGAAAGGACTTAATTGCACCGGCGTCAATTATTGCACGCCACTGTGATTAACGAACTTTTTTCTTTTCCCTTTTTTTTTTTTTTTTATAAAAAGAGCGAGCCTTTCGAGCGTGCCTTTTCGCCTCGTTAAGAGCGAAAACGACTCACGCTGTTCGAGAGAAAAACGTTTCTCCCGGTTCTTCCTCGCTGAAAGGTTCTCAAAGGAAGGGAAGCCGACATTCTCCTCTCGGGCGACGCTCGTTGCTCGCCAGATGGCCGAAACGAAACGGTCGTAAAACCGTCGTCCGGCCGCGAAAGCACCGATACGTTTCGAGAAAAAACGCGCGCGCGAACTCGGAGGAGATTTGGAAAAACATGACCCAATTTTTCTCGCCGCCAACGCCGTCGATTATCGTTCTCGCACGTGCGATTTCGCGACCCTCGTCACGTGCGACCGAGTTTAAACATGCGAACCTACTGCATACATATATTCAAACGCCGTAGACGTTTAAACTGCTATTTACATCGGATGTGTGTATATATACATACGTACACGTGGACTTTTTGCTCAATGAACGACGTCGCTTGTTTCAAGAGGTGCCGGAGAGTAAAGAAAGGACTGCCAATACGAAGGTGACGATGATTATATTTATACAGACAGAATTTACAATCGTGATAATTGGGACAATATGGTGTTGGGAGAATTTTTTGATTTTTCTCGACTGACAGAAAAATTAATTGAATTCGAATAAGTATTTGTTTCAATGTGCTGCCGAATAAATAATTTTTTGAAACTATAATCATATTGATTTGATGTGAAACATTTTTGCTTCAAATAACTAATTTATTAGGCAGTATTGAAATAAATATTTATTAATTTAGAAATTTTTTTTCAGTGTCTGATTAATATTTTTATCACAATCAAAAATATTAATATCTATCAGAAAAAAATTGTGATAAATATTAGTCAGAGAAACTCTTGAAATTCTTATTCCAATATCAGATTGTCCTAAGCATGATTTTCGGAGTAAATTCTAAGATTAAAATAAAATAAAACTAAAAATATAATAAAATAAAATAAATAAATAAAACTCTTTCCGAGTATACCTGAACATTCTTATTAAATTAACAGGTAAAAAAAAAAAAAAAATATCGCGACGGAATGTTTCCTATACATGTCATCGCATATTTTTCCAACGTTTCGAGACAAGTGACAGGACAGAAACGCGACAAACAGCGTCAGGCAGCGACAGGTGGGGGAGGGAAAAGGGGGTGGTAGCGCCTGTTTAAAAGTCGATTCGATTGTTCGATCATGCGTGCCCAGTTTCGCAAGCGGAAAGAGAGATAGATAGATGGAGAGAGATTCTGACGTGCCCGCTTATAGGACGCATGAAATGAAAATTTTATCGATCGCCAGAGGTATCTCTCCGTCGTCCGAATAGAGTAAATTGCGATGCCGCTTTATAGAAGCTTTATACACCGAGTTGCCTGGCGGGAATCTTCGCCGAGTAAATCGGGAGAAAAATATGAGGCCGGGAGAGAGAACCTTAGAAAAATTCCGCGGATGAATATTTAAATGTCGAAAATGTTGTTTAATTTTACTTATTTCGCGAGATTTAATGATGATTTGATGATGGAAAAAAATTGGCGGATTTTATTATATTATATAAAAATATTATATATAAAATAATATTACCCTTCGATTTCTTAAACAATTTTTGATGGGAAAAAAATTTGCGAATTTTATTATATATTATATAAAATATAATATATAATAAAAAATCGATAGGTTGTTCCATATAAATAATTATTTCATGCAATACAAATTATTTATATTATTATCGAAAATATAAATATGAATTATTTTATATAATATATAATAAAATTCGCAAATTTTTTTCCCATCAAAAATTGTTTAAGAAATCGAAGGGTAATATTATTTTATATTTAATATACGTTATTATATATAAAATAATATTACCCTTCGATTTCTTAAACAATTTTTGATGGGAAAAAAATTTGCGAATTTTATTATATATTATATAAAATAATTCATATTTATATTTTCGATAATAATATAAATAATTTGTATTGCATGAAATAATTATTTATATAGAACAACCGATCGATTTTTCTTATATAAAAAAAATTGCGAGTTTTATTATATTAATCTTCCCCTCGCGAACAATACAGCTAAATCAGTATCGCGTTTATAGAGATCGTTTCGATGTCCCGAGGACGACGCAAGATAAAAATATTTTTCGGCAGAATAATCCTACCGACACAATATATACATATATGTTGTTCCTCGAATATCTCTCGGGATATATTCTAAAAATATCATCTCGCACTTCGCGTCGCTTCATTTCACAGTTATTGACTCCGATTTTCTCGCCCCGTGTCCATAAAAAAGTTGAAAGAAGCGGGCCTATTACCATAATATCCGTTTTTGGAAAGCAACTCCCCGTGAATATTCCTCGTATCAATCGAGTTTCATCTCCACTGGAGAGACGAAATCTTTTCGTCATCTCGCACCGCCGAAAGCGAACTCTACAACATTGTGAGAGAGAGTACGTAATCACCGGAATAAATCTTCGGGGCAACTTTTAAACGGCGAGAGACGCCAAGAAGTAGCGCGGAAGAGAAGAATTTACGTCCAGGTTTGAGAGGGAAAAAAGGTCGATTATTGACCCAAGGGCCTTGTGCTACATTGTGTATTGCGTATATCAACTCCTACACGTGTACCATATATATAGTAGGGCGCCGAATTTTTCAGCGAACCACTCTATGAATTGGCTGGCGCTACGAAGGTTGTTTCCCTTTCTTATGCAATGCGTAAAAAAATATCGTAGAAAAAAATATCATCCACTACATAAATTTGTGGCGCGAGTCGTATTTTTCGCGAAAGAGAGCTTTCTCTCCGTTAAAAAATATATCGCTGTCTAGAAGGACATACTAACTACCTTAATTAAATTTTACGTGCCTCGATATGTTATACCTGAAATTTAGTTATCGCGTCTAAATTTTAATTCTCTATGGTAATTTATATTTTTAACTATAACTTGATGGGGAATTTCCGATTAAACTGTAGGTTAAAATATTATCTATTATAATATAATATAATTATACTACACGGAGAGAATTTTTCGTTATATTTTACTGCGAAATTCAGTACAAATTTTATCATGTTTGATAATAAGTCGAAAATTATCATGCTGCATTGTAAAATTTATATAAAATATTTTGTCACTTTTTTGAAGTTTATTCTATTCAAAACACTTGAAGAATCCTAAGCTTTCAACTTAGTTTTTAACATATTTTAAAATTATTGAAATTTTACTATATACTGTGGTAAAATTAATCAACATATTTTATATTTTATTGTGATAGATGTTGATATTTTTTATTGTGATAAATATTAATCAGAGAAATTCTCCTTAAATGTTTTCTATATCATATATATTGTCCCATACGATTACCATGATTTTCAAAATAAATCTTAAGAGAAAATTCTCTCTGTGTATAATAACTAATATTTTTTTCTGTATTGCATTTATTTTTATCATAAATAAGTTTACAGAAAAATGATAGAAATGATATAAAGCTCTGAAGGAAACGCGCATTTCATCGTTCCGATTAGGTAGTTCGAACTATAAGGTTAGTGAAGAAGTTTGATTGAATCGGAGAGATGCTTCAACTTTTATATAGTTCAATCTCTCGAATTCATCGATCGTGTAAAACAGAACGAAATGAGGAAGCTCAATGTGACAGTGAAATTTATTCCGTTATTATACAGTTTGCAAAACCGAGTGACGAAGGTGACCGCAGGGCATTGTCGTTATTATTATTAATATTATTATTATATCGTAATATATATCCAGGGAGGAAAATAAAATATACGTGTGAAGTGCCGTTGAATATCTCCGATAGGCGAAGCGAGAACCCGGATTGACGTTATACGAGTGGCGCGATAAAGCATTAACTCTACGGCTAAATTGTAATCGCATAAAATGCAAAATGTCGGGTTGTCCGGATGACGTTATTTTACATCGGCGCGAATTTACATACCGTGTATATTTCGGACACAATCGCCTCTCTTTCCACCTTCGCCAGTTGCAAAATACAATTTAGAAATTAAATTCGGCAATAATTTTTTAATGAAATTCGCAGTAATATATTTCTTGCTTTTATCGATATATTTACACATGAAAAAAAAATTATTAAAACGACAGGCGTTATTTATCACCCGTGTTTTATATTAAAAGGAAAGAATTTGCGAGAGAGAAATCAATTTCGAGGGAATAAACATTTATTTCTTCATCATTGACGTTACCCAATAATATATCTCTTTCGACGAGAGTCTTTTAATATCCTTCAAATCGCGAGGGAGAATATAATTCACGCGAATAACTTATGCACTCTCGTTCTTTTTTTTTTCTCTCGAGAAGCGTTGCACGTACAGAAATGCCACAAGTCCAAGTGGACATGAAAAGGAGTTAATAGTAGCTGATTCGCGAGAAATCGGGCGGTCGCTAATGACGGTAATGGCCGACCATCAGTACAGAGAAATAATTCCATCGAAGATACGAAGGCAAAGTGCCAATTACGTGCAGGAGCATAAAGCGAGAATTAAACTGGCATAAAATTTTTTTTTTTTTTTTTTTTACCACCGCTACGTGACTAAAAAAACGGACGATCTCGGAGGAAAGAGGAGTGTCGCTTAAGAAGCGGAAGCGAAAGATGGAATATAACGTTGCCACCCACGCGGAAATTAATTGCAACCTACCGCGATACGACTTAATTAAGATCAACAATTAAACGAACTTGTGTGTGTATGTGTCGTACGGACAATTGAACGTATCCAACAATTGTTTTCTCTTCACCATCCCGTGTTTCCCACAAATGGCCGATTAGTCTGCCAGACGATATGGATGTGTGTGCCAACTATATATATATGCATTACAAATGTAACCGCGGATGCACACAGGGTGTCCCGGAATCCTTCGTCAGATGAGTCTTATGCAATCGCGAGAGAGACAGACAAGATATTTTATCGAACGAAAAAATAGGTGTAAATTTTAACTACCTCCATATTACACATGTAATTTAGTTATTATGCCTAAATTTTGGCTAATGTTTTTTTTAGTTATAGAACTCTCCGTTAAAGTGTAACTAAAAAGTTGACAGCTCATTTTTTTTTCGTGAAAATGTCGAATATATTAGTCTATTCTAGCTGGAAATATTTTCCTACGATGTGAAATAGAAAATAATTTTCGAGACACCCCCTATACAGTAACAGAGTTCACATATACACACGCATATACACAGTTACTTCTAACTAGCCGTTATTACGGGTATGTCGGTTGTTACACCGGTTAATAAATCGAAATGTCAAACTCGACATTAGTATCTTGCTTATCGCGCGCCAAAGTGCAAAATTGGCACGCACGTTCGAGCAATTTGCCTCAAATATCGTTCATTTGCATAATCATAGAATTGTCGTAAAATAACTATTCTTTTTTCTTATAAATAGAAGCATACTACATTTTATGTAAATAATTTTTGGTCTTTAATTATTATTTCAAATTTGTATCATGGAAAATCGTGGATCAATATTGAAAGAATTTTAAGACTCTCTCTGATTAATATTTTTATTTTTTATTATGGTAAATATTAATTATAAAGGAACTCTTATAAAATCCTTCTAACACCATATTGTCTCACAATTACCATGATTTTCGTTTGTAAATTCCATTTAGATGGCAGGAAGCATCGATATTACAATTACAGAAATGAATAAAATTATAATACAATTGTATGAAAGCTTGCGCTTTCTATTATTCATACGTTTTTACAGTATTTACTATAACAGTTTATTAATAGACACAAATCTTTAATGTTAAATATAATTCAATAATAATCACTTCTCAAAGCGTTTGCTTTGCCTATATATATTCTAATGACTCATATAGTCGCTTATAGTCTCCAGGTCTCGTCATTTAGGATGTTATCAAAGAAACAGGTCGCAATAAAATCTAACGGGAGTAAGTCATCTTTATCTGGATAAAAAAGTTGTTCAGATATAATCGGTATAATATTATAGGAGAACTATTTCCGACAATTCTCGCAGAGCTAGTTCTTAAAATACTATATGTTGACTTAACGCGACGTCTAAAATTCAATAATAAAATACAATATATACTCGATGAGACAGTATCTGTGTGTCTGAATCTCATATTATTCACAAGGCGAAAGGAGAAGATATCAAATGTACACGTCTGCGATCGAATTATGTCTATTTCATCACCCACTTATGAGGTCGGCGATCTCGCTTATATAACACACGATGCGAAAACAAGAAAAAAAAGAAAGAAGAACCAGGCTGCACCTTGGACAACCGAGACGCTCTTAAGTCATCGGCATTTTTTTTTTTTTTTTTTTCCAAAGCGCGTTTGCGATAAATGCACTTTTTGACGTCGCTTATCAAGAGAACGCAAGAGGGTATTATTAAAACTAATAATTGATTGAAAAATCTGCGATATATGTCGGGTGTCACAGACGTATCGCGTCTCACATAAGGTGATCGAACGGTACATATTCAAGGCGATAGGATCGTTTTATCATTTTATACATACATACATACGTCAACAACGTCATATTACGTGCAATATATCCCGGCGCATCTCGCGTTGCATATATAATGCAACTCAAACATGCTTGCTCGTCGCGCATTTACGAGGATGTACGTAGTTTTCAAGGGAAGATTTCGCGTCCTTTTAAAGCGAAACGATAAACCCCTCCGTCTAAACACGCTGCCCAGCCGTGAGACAACAATGTACCGGGTTACGGGCACTTGTTTGCCTGGCCTAAAACAACACGTCTTCTCCACTCGAGTGGCGTGTACAGCCTGGAGAAAGAAGTCTGCGTATGTAGGTGTAAGTGTGTGTGTGTGTGTGTGTGTGAGTGGGTGGGTGTGTGTGTGTGATGCCGGTCTTATCACGCGCGTGTGCACGCGCGAGCGTGACGAAGACTCATAGCAGAGTCTGGCTGATCCAGCAATTTCGGTCGAGCATGATTAACACAAAATACTCAACGCTGAATCGCGAGGTAAACGCCATGAAATTATAGATTTTAACCATTTTTCGTGTAACACGCAAACAAAACAATTTATATATCATGTTTAGTTTGACAAAAAAAATATTTATAGGTATACACTTAACTCATGACATTCATTCATCTGTTTAAAAAATATATAAACATGTAACGAAATAATTTATCAAATAGAAAAAAATATGTAATGTCCAATATAATATTGGAAGAATTTTGTAAGAATTTTTCGAATTAAATATTTTTATCTTATCACAATAAAAAATATCTACCATATCTAATAAGATATAAAATTTACTATGTACATACATATTGTTCCAAGATTCTCATCATTTTCAGGGAAAATTCTAAGAAAAAATTCTCTCCGTATATTAATAAAATTATTTAAAATATAACATATAATAATTATCAATTATGACAATAATTGTATTGTTATATGTATATAATAACACTAAAAAAATAATATATATGTATTCTTATATCTTTCTTTTTCTTGATAAATTATTTTGTTAAATGTATACATTTTTTAAAACAGATAAGTAAATAATTAAAAAAAAATGTTACGTGGCGTGATCAAAATTAGGACAAATCTGGTGTGTGCGTGGCGTGTGCGTGTGAGCCATTTGCAACACATGACATTATATCACACATGATCCAACAAAAAGTGCGGCCATTTCGAGCGGAACGAATCAAAGCATAAGTCGAGCTGGACTCGACAGACTCGTTCTCTCGATATCAAAGGATGGTGAAAAAAAAAAAATATATATATATATATATATATATATACATTCTCTTCGGCGCAGAAAACAACACGTGCGAGCGGATAAAAAAATTAATGTTACGCGAGATTTAGTACGAGTATTGTGGCCTGCAAGCGCTAAATCTGGAGTAATCGATAAAGAATTGCAAAGAAGATGATGGATATCTGCGTGAATAAACACAGAATTGACTATAACTTTCATTTTTTTCTCTCTCGATAAAAGACGAAAAATAATCGCAACTCTGCGAATCCGAAGTTCGATTTTTACGAGAATTGATGCGAATAGAAAGATAATGCTGTTTAAAAAAATTTTTCAAAAGAGATTAAGACAAAACGAAATTCACTAATCTGCTTAAGAAATACACATACATGACAAAATGACAAAATAATTTATCAAAAAATATATGTATATAGGTATCTTTTAAATATATATTTTTATATATTAAAATCTATAGCAAACAGCACTTTATCTTTATTTTCTGTAAATTAATAAAATCTTTTTATACGATAATATATATATATATATATATATATATATATATATATGTATTTAACAACTACTATAAATCTAAAATTACTGTTGCATTAGAAAACATTTTAATATATTTATTCTTATTTTCGTTACATGTTTTCTAGTTTTACCAGAAGTGTCAAAGCAAAGATTTAATTTCGACTGACGTCTATTTTTATGCATACACAGAAATAATTTTTTCTGTCATAACTTGTTCGGAGCTATTCAAGACTGTCGAGGGATTACGTCTATTATTCGACGAAGGGCACCATTCATCCTATATTACACAATACTCACAACGACGTAGGTACAGAGATAGATACAAGACATTATCTGTTACAGAAGAAAAGTCGTTACCCCCGAAAAGAATAGCAATAAAACAAAGTTTGTTAATGGATTCTTTCTTCTATTCTTATATAGACCTCATGTCAACCTTGGTATTCTTTAAGACAATACACTTACCCACAAAATTCATTAACATATATGTTCATTAAATATATATGTCAAACTGAATGCTTAGAATTTAATTACCAATGATTTATTTCAATATCGCGAGAAAATTCTAATTAAAAGAAATTATTTTCCCCGACATAAGATTGCCCGCGATTTTATTTTTGAATTCTTCTATCTAACAATAAGTAGGGGATAAGAAAGGGGCTTCCCCTATATTTGCGGGCTTTTTATTTTATATGTAAATGGCTACGCCACTGCCTCCAAATACATACGGATCAATTCAACCGTGTAAACGTCATCCACCGCGACTGAATGATCTAAGGTACGTCTCTCTCTCTCTCTGTCTCTCAACACGTGTCCGTATTACGACTTCCAAGGACGCATACATTCTGTCTCCGTATTACGCACGATGAATTCCGATTGCCCCGATTATTAATCGGCACGGTTCCTCTGTTTCGGCCACTTAAATCCTCAACCAGGGTCATGTTCGAATTTATAATCGCAATTTCGAGCCAATCCAGAACCCATTACACACTGTATTTATTTACCATGTATTATTCCGCAAGATAACGCACGGAGCGAATTATTTCTTAGAATTGACCCTAAATCATGGTAATCCTGGGAAAATATACCTAGTATTGGCAGAATAATTTTATAAGGGTTTCTCTGTGATTAATAATTACAACAAAAAATATTAATATATTGAATATATGTAATATTGGAAGAGTTTTATAAGAGTTTCTCCGATTAATATTTACCACAATAAAAAATATTTGTGTACATATAGTAAAATTTAATATTTTATATTTTTAATATTTTTAATATTAATCAGAGAAACTCATAAAATTCTTCCAATATCATATTATCTCACGATTACCATGAGGGTAAATTCTAAGAGAAAATTCTCTCTGTACATATTCGAGCGCGATTATAATGTCACAATAGAAAAAAAAAAGGAATCCTCTCTTTCTTTCAGAAAAGAAGGAATTATATATTTTCGCCATTTTCCATCTTTCGAAAGATAGTCGCATAACATTAAATTACATCATGCTTTCTTTTTTCACACACGTGAAATTAAAAATAAAATATTTCAATCGACGTATAGAGAGCTCCGATCGAGAAATAAAAAAAAACCTACATACAGAATAAAAGTGACTGCGATGTTCTACGCGCAAATAAGTGTGGTAATAATAGCTAATACTCTGGCAGAATATTTGCGAATTACCCAACACGCGCGAGCAAACACATTAATCAGCAAGAAGAGAGAAGAAACGGGCGTCTTTCTTTCTCTCTCTCTCCTTGTTGGACCGAGTAGTCACGCGAGTGATCTGTGCTTCGACGTATCTGCCGATATCGGCGAGGGTTTCCAAGGTCGCTCGGATAAAATCCGATAATTTAATTCAGGCGATTTGACCAGGCCAAATTTCCAGAGCGGAATACGTGCCTCCCTCTCTCTCAGGGTGTCCAGCAAACTCAATAAAAAAATTCCCTGACTTTTGAAAATTTTCCAAGACCAGAAATTTAATTTTTCCCTGACTTTTTAGTACTATTTTTCCCAAATATTTAATTTGCATATATATCTATATGATAAATCAATTAAATTATTGAGATATTTTGGTCAACAATGAAAAGATTCGGAAGTTGAAAAAACAAAAATTTAAATCAATTATACAATCTGCATTATGTACAATAATCGAAACAAACATGTCACTATAAACTATTTAAATAATCACCTTTTTTATTTATGTTATATCAAATTTTTTTCGTTTTGTCTCTGTCAAACACATTGAAATAAAATAACACGACGATGAAAATATAAATTAACGAACGCGCTGTCAAGGAAAAGTTTATATTTATTTAATAAAAAATTTCAAATTATCGAGACAAATGTAGAACAATGTAAAAAAAATCCAGATAGATGTAAAATGTCCTGACTTTTCCCTAACAATTCCAGAATAAAATTCCCTGACCATTTTCCCAGTTTTCCACAAATTTCCCTGACACCCTGTCTCCCTCTCTCTCCCTCTTTCGATGCGAAAAAAAGGTCACGACGAATATATATGTACAGAGTGATGCAGTTCGTTCTTAACTCTCACGATGGATCTTCCAATTTACGAACGAATTACGAAGCCGATCTTCCCCTTTAGCAATTTCCTGATTTTAGAACTTGCTTACAACTTTTTCCGATGAGGAAAAAAATCAATTTCATATTCATTAAAGAATTCGTCATTAAAAGTTGAGCGGAGTTTCCGGGACACCTTGTGAAAAAATAAGATGGGCGAAGGAGGCCGAGGAGAAAAGAGAGAGAAAGAGAGAAAAACTCAGCTGGAAAATACGAAAACCAAGGAAGAGGAAACAACGAGGAGGAACCGAGATCGCGAACAAAGGAAACTTCGCGAGTTCGATGCTCCCTTCTTATCAGTAGATGGCAGTGTTATAAGGCGCGCGAGAGAGAAGGAGAGAGAATCAGGCTGTTTCATTGGTCGCCAGCAACGTGACGTCATCGTATTGATTACCGGTCTGCCACGTGACAGCCGCACATTTCTCTATCCTTCTCCGTCTCACCGTTCTCATACGATCTGTCCTCGTCGCACTCTGATCACTCTGTGTCCCACTGGCCGATTCGAGGCCGATGATGCACAAAGAGACCTTTAGGTCTTCTCTCCGGTCCTGAACCAGGAAGCACGCAAACACTTCCGGCTCGGCTGTAAATCTCGAGAATTGCGACGAGTCGAGTTCCGGATGGCGCCGTACGTTCTATAAATTATGAATGACGTTTACGCGCAATTGCAAGATAAAGCCGGAAAGAACTCTTTAGATTTCAGATGAAGGCTAGAGCAAAGTCGTATATATGTAATCAAGACTAGGATTTAGTATAAACATTCGAAAATAGTGGTTAATTTCGGCAGACATACATCGAGAGACTTGGCCTTGCTCCATTTGAGAATTTATTTTAAACAAACTTGTGAATCTTTAAATATTTTAAAATTTGTGACGTATTCTTTATTTGAATCTCAATTATATCACATAATCTTAATAATTTACACCGAGTCGAATTGCAAGAAATATCTTATTAAAATTGATTGCCACAAATAATTGAAATTACTTAAAAATTAAATTTTAATACTAATTTAATATTAATTTAAAGCCTTTTTATTTCAATATTACATTCGTCGCGGATTAGATTAAATTTTATGACTCAATCCAGATTGTGTTGCGGCAGAAATTGTAAATATTGAATGTAACACGCGATGTCTTTGTACAGCAATAAGCGCCGACAGTTTCTTTGATTTACAGCTTGAAATTCTTCTCGATTTATCCGCAGATAATATGATATATATTTCTACTGACTTCTATATAATAACACTTGAGTTTCTCTCCGCAAAGATATAAATCCCTTCCCTCCCAATAAATTTAACATGTTTATCTTTTCATCAAATTTCTTAGCGGTATATATATATATATATATATATATATATATATATATATCCCTCGTATAATACACACCAAAGATATTATTCAGCCGCTTATGTAATCATTAATCGGAACATTAGCGCGATGGAAGGAAATTTATCGCGACGAGTTTCGCCCACCGGTCGCAAAAAAGCAGAGACTCGCGACCGGTTTTGAATAGTTGAAAGGAAGGGGTCCCTCGTCTTTCACCCGGCAAAAGTCTTCAGCATCGCCGTGATGATGTCGAGGAAAAAAAAAAAGGGGAAGGAAAATGTCGGGAAGAACCTGCCGAAGAAGAGGCGAAGGCGGCCTAGGCCTCGTAAACAACGTTAGAAACTAAAACCCAGATCTCCGAAACCAGTTCCAGCGGTTGGAAAATAATTTTACGACACAGGGGGACCCGAGCGAGGGATATAAAGGGAGATAGAAAATAGGGGGCAGAGGGAGAGAGAAAGAAAGGCAAGGGGCGAAGAGAGTGGTGTTTATTTCCGCCTTAGGGAAGGTCCATCAAGGACGGGCGTCGAGGAACGTATAGGTCTGCTCTTATAGAGAAGAACGTGAAAAATTCATCAGATTGTCCAGCAAACTCAATGAAAACAATTCCCTGATTTTTTATAATTTTCCAAGACCAGAAATTTATTTTTTACGACTTTTTAGTATTTTTTTTTCCAAATATATAATTTGCATCTATATGATAAATGAATTAATAAATCATGAAATCCTTGAGATATTTTTGTCAACGATGAAAAGGTTCGGAAGTTAAAAAAAAAACAAAAATTTTAATTAATTATACACTCTGCGTTATGTACGATAATCGAAACAAACGTGTCATTATAAACTATTTAAATGATCACTTTTTTTATTTATATATCATATCAAATTTTATATTTAATATATTTTAACCAATTATATAATACTTTTTCTAATTTTCCAAGACCAGAAATTAATTTTTTCCGACTTTTTAGTATTGTTTTTTCCAAATATATAACTTGCATATATGCATCTAAATGATAAATGAATTAATAAATGTTAAATCATGAAATCCTTGAGATATTTTTGTCAACCATCAAAAGGTTGGGAAGTTAAAAAAAACAAAAATTTAAATTAATTATACACTCTGCGTTATGTACGATAATCAAAACAAACGTGTCACTATAAACTATTTAAATGATCACTTTTTTTATTTATATATTATATCAAATTTTATTTTTAATATATATTTAATGGTATCCAATATCACAACAAAATCTTTTTAATAAAAAATTAATGTATTTAATTTTTAATAAAAAAATGAATTAAAATAAAGTTCTTGAGCAATGTTATAATATATTTTGAAATATATAATACATTGAAATAAAATAACACGACGATGAAAATATAAATTAACGAACACGCTGTCAAGGAAAAGTTCATATTTATTTAATCAAAAATGTCAAATTATTGAAACAATGTAGAATAATGTGAAAAAATCCAGATAAATAGTACCATTTCCTGACAATTCCAGATTAATAAAATTGCCTGACAATGCTAGATTTTCCAGATTTCCCTGACCGCTAGACACCCTGACAGAGGATGTGCGTTCAAAATATTTAATATAACAGGTTTGGAAAAAAAAAAAAAAAAAAAATTACACCCCCGATGATATTTCATATACGACGTGAAAAATTATTCCGGTTTCCAACAGAGAGGGAGTATCGCGTTCTATTCCCCGACCCCCATCGAAGAGGTCTTATAGCACTATATAACAACCGAGATCTTCCGATTCTGGAATCGGGTGGAGAAGAAATAAATTTCAAACGGGGGAAAAGAGAAAGGAGAGATGCCGTATACGACGCTATACCAAGTTTAATCTTGACAGGTATATGTCTCGAAGACGGAGAAAAAAAAAAAGATCCCGCACGGGGATGGAAAAGGGGGTCGAGAGGGAGGGGAAAAAAAAGGAGAAAATTCGATAATCGTGTTCGTGTCCCGGGAGGGACACGAAGCCATCCGCCGTTGAAACTCGTCAGGCATGTTAAGAAAAACGAAGGGATGAAGGAAGAGTGGAAAAAAAAAAAGCCGAGAGATAACCCCCTCGAAAAAAAAGACAAAGAAAGGGAAATCGAAAACGGGGTGGCGCGGCGAATAAAAATAGACGATAGCCGCAGTCTGATATTGCGCAAAGACGGCCGCTTAATTTCACCTTCCTCCATTTGCCTCTCCCTGATGCAGAAACGGGGCGCGAACGAAAATAAACCGGGCTACACCTCGGGGGTCCGAGGCGGCGAATTTCCAATTTCCCGCAGAAATTAAACCGACGCGCCGCCGCTCGGTTGCGTAACAAGAGCGAAACGTTAAACATGCTAAAAACCCCGGGTTTTTTTCCCTTTTTCACACTCTTTTTTTGTCACCCGTAATAGCGAATCATGATGCTGACAAAGCGAGAAGGGAGTCAGGTAGAGAGAAGAATTGATACTTATATAGCCGGTAAATTTTCCTTTTTTTCTCCTTTGTCGGGAAAGAAGGGTCGGAAAAGACCTTATTGTTAAGACTTATTGTGGTTGAATAACTAAACACCCTCGGTCTCGCATGACGCTACTGAGAATTAGCTTAAACCAACAACAACCTACTGAGTTTAGCCGCTAACGAGCTTCTAACGAGTCAATCACCTTGACTCGAGAGAGAGAGAGAGAGAGAGAGAGAGAGAGAGAGAGAGAGAGAGAGAATAGTATATTGTGTATCAAGTGCGGAAAGTTGACAATTGGACACGAGTGCCCCACACGAGTGTACAATTGTCAATCCGCACGTGATACATATACTATTTTGTATTACAAGTGCAGGCAAAGTGGCTTTGTGCGCGTTTTCTGTGCGCGCCATTTTGCGGCGTGAGAAATCGGCCGCTTTCCGCACAGAAAACACGCACACAAAGTGCCACTTTGCCTGCACGTGTAATACAAAAATATTATACATTTTTTACACGTAATAAGAAAAAAGGGTAAAAAGGGGGTCCTCCCTGGAATTAACAAAAATTAAGCGTTTGCTTTCCCTTTGAATAAACAGTAGAATTTACTTGCACATTTAATATAAAAAATTTTTTTAATTAAGTAAAACAATTTTAACCATGCCCCTCTTTCTGGAAAAAATTTCGCGATGCAGTACTTATCGAATTTTCTTTATCTTCAATTACCAAACGTGTAATACAAAAAATATTGTATGTGCCAGAAGATATATTTTACGTCGACGTATCTCGAGTGAATTTATCACGGTTTTCTCTTATTATTGCCGCGAGGTCCATCCTCGATCGAGGGTGAGGGATGATGAAAGGTGCTGATGAAATTGAATAAGGCGAATTGGATACCTCGATATATAGGCACGGCCTCTCTTCGTGAGAGATGTTTCGCAGATAAAAACTAAAGACTAAAAGAAATGTCCGACAGCGTACTCAAAGTTTGGAAAAAAGCATAATTCTTCTCATAAAAATATAACACTGAAGAAAAATTTGTTGACTTGACTAAACCTTGCACCTAAATTACTATTTTCTTACATTTAATATGTTATATTTTATTTAAATATTTTAATTAACAAAATAATATTTAGTTGAAAGATTTAATCAAGTAATTATATTTTTTCAATGTACATTATTTCGTTTTTTCTCATTTATTTTATTTATGATTGTTATGAGCATTTATTTGCTCCAACCTAAGTCTTTATACTTTTAATTTTTATTCGATTTTTCTTCCTCTTTAGTTATCACACGAAATGTTAATAATCAAATAATCAAATGTGGAAAAAAATAATAAATGAATCTAAATTAATGATAAATATTAAAATTAATGTTGTTGAAAATGATGAATTATTTTTCAAATAAAATGAATCTGTCTCTTTTCAATAATTCTATTTCGTTTTTTCTCATTTATTTTATTTGATTGTTATGAGCATTTATTTGCTCCAACCTAAGTCTTCATACTTTTAATTTTTATTCGATTTTTCTTCCTCTTTAGTTATCACACGAGATGTTAATAATCAAATAATCAAATGTGGAAAAAAATAATAAATAAATCTAAATTAATGATAAATATTAAAATTAATGTTGTTGAAAATGATTAATTATTTTTCAAATAAAATGAACCTGTCTCTTTTCAATAATTCTAGATTATTAATAGTTTTAATTAAATATTTGATAAATCTAAACATTTAATAATTTAATTTCAATATGATTCTCTAAATTATGCATTATATTATAATATATTCGTCGCAGAGGTTAAATCTATTTTCCCGATTGAAAATGATGAGCGCGTAAACACGTAATCGAGCTATAAATGTTATATGAGGAACGTTTTACGTGTTTCCAAGGACGAAAATTCTCGATCCAACGTTAAAGCACAGGCTGATGAAAGAGGGATGAAGCTGACGCAAGATCGAAAATTCTTATATATGTGTCACACACCTAGTCTTGCACGCTACGAAGGACAAATTATTCGAAAACACACAGCTGCTTCCTATATAAATGCACGTAATAGTGTCTCACGATTTCATGGCACGCTCGACGCGGCCGCAATAAAAATAGATAAAGAATAAATATTCATATGTACGCGCCGACTTTGTTTACGAGAAAAAACCTTCCGGATTCCTAGTTTAAATTTGTAGCTCTCTAACTAAATGACTGTTAATGTCCAACCAGCTGACCATTTTTTTCTCGACACTCGTCCATGATCTAATCTCGTCGCACGTGTCGCGACTGACAATAAAGTAATTAAAAAAGTGTGTTTAAAAATAAAAGCGACTCAATGCAGTAATGACGTATGAACAAATACGTGCGTCAAAAATTATACAAAAAGAGAATAAATTGTGCACTTTATCTGAGGTATGTGTTTTCCGTTAAACAAATTATCTAATCGCCTAATAGCGTCCATTATAGATTACTCGTTTCATTTCACGATGTTATGTTACATTATCGAAAGCCTACAAATTATTGCGATTGTTGCGCAAGATTAAATCGAGATGATCACCTGATTTATCACCTGATTACCAAGTCACCACCAATGGCTTATCAAGGCACGTGGCGGAGAACACAATATCGTCCCGATTTAATTAAATTAGTATATGAACTGGTACCGCGATATTTTTTTCTCTTCTTTTTATTCGAACAGAATCAATCGGCGGAATTAATCATCGCTCGGCCAATGAACTAGAATTGGTGATCGAGATTGTCTTTCACGAAGCGAGAGAGACAAAGAAAACGGGATGTTCGGTTCTTATTTGTGACAAAGAGTACAAAGAGCAGCTCGTAAGTGTTGATATTCGTCATTATCGATAAGAATACTTTGTAACCATTTTTATATTAATTGCGTAAAATTCGGAAGTGAATAGAGAACAATTAAAAAAAAAATTTGATCCTTGTATATATAATGGAATTTATAAAAATTAAGGTTAAAAATTCTAGAAAATCCATCTTATGCATACTTTTAAATTTTAATAAAATAAAATTTATCTTAAAAATCATGATAATCGTGGAATAATATGATATTAAAAAGTTTGATAAAAGTTTCTCTAATTAACCACAATAAAAAATATTAATATCTACCGCAATAAGATATAAAACATGTTCGATTAATTTTACTACGTACGTAGTAAAATTTTCTATGTACATATATTAATATTTTTTATTGTGGTAAATATTTCGTCAGAGAAACTTTATAAAAATTCTTCCAATGCCATATTGTCTCACGATAACCATCATGATTTTTTAAGGTAAATTCTAAGAGAATTATCTTCGTGATAGTGAATAAAAAATTAAAAGGTTTCTTTGTATTACATTGTTAAAATACCTTTTTCAAGTTTTGTAAAAGCATTGTAAAAGCAAATTTAATTACTCGGCTCAACGATCATGTAAAATATATACATATATGTCACGTTTAATTGTAAGTATAAAATATCTGTGTACAAAATTCATTTTCCCAGAAAACATCATTAATCTTGCAACGTCTATAGAACTGACCTTGCTTTTCTCTAATGCGTGCCAAATATTTCGATACTTGGCACATATCATAAAGCTTCCTTCATACACTCAATTATTATATCATATAAGGACGGAGCTGAACAAACTTTCGCGTATATCGTTCAATATTATATTTTAATGGAACTTTCCGAAACTTCTACGCAAAATTACGCAAAAACAACCACATATGTCAAGAGAATCCCCCGGCATTCTTTAATAAACACAGAAAAAATTAGTTACAGTAGCTAAAATTTTAGATGTCCCTGTGTATTACATATGAAATTTTAGCTAATACTTTTAGCTATAAAATTCTCCGTTAAACTGTAGCTAAAAAATTAATTACCATAGCTAAAATTATAGTAATAAAAATATTAGTAACCACAGCTAAAATTTAGGCAGGATTAGGTAAGTTAATCATTTTTTTAAACTAAGTTAAGTTAAAGTTAGTTGGGTATAAAATTAATTTAGTTAAGTTAAAAGTTGCATGAGCAAACAATTAACTTAATTAAATAAGTTAAGTTAAGATTTAATTAACTGAAGTTAAATCAAAACTTAATTTTTAAAAACATTTATATTAAATTAGAATTTCGTTTGTTAATTCTTTCAATATTTATAATAACAAAGAAATTTTGATTTTTATATAGAAATATTTTTTTGTGATTACAATTAATGACAAATGAGCATAAAAATTAATACTTTTAGGGTCAATTTTTCCAACTTCTCGGTAAGTTTTACCTGATAAGTAGCATATTTTCGTCTTTTTTCAGATAAGTTCTAAAAAAAGACAAAGATATGCTACTTGTCAGGTAAAACTAAAAAATCAATACTGATATTCAGGGATAAAAAATTTAGCTTATAGGAAAAAAAATTACTTTAAGGTCAAAAAATTAGTTAAAAGTTCTTAACATTTTTTTAACTTTTACCTAATTAACTAGTTATTACCCAACCCTGAATTTAGGCATGCAATAAAGTTTTAGGTCGCAATATATAGGGACAGGTCAACTTAAGCTGCAGTAATGAATCTGTTTTTCCGTGCAGGAAAAGCCGAGAAATTTCTAGAAAGCCGAGGAAAATGGTCCGCACGCGTAGACGCGTGACGTGTCGTTATCTCGACGCGAGATCGGAGGAGTGCGTGCGATTAATCGGGTAAAGGGAAACCGAGCGGAAGCGGTATATAAAATGAATACGTAAACAGGGAAGAGGAATCACCGTTCCGTTTTCTCTGTTAAATCCCGAGGCTTCCCGGCCAACCGGCAACGTCGAAGCACGATCACGCGACTCCAACCTTCCGTCTCTCTTTCTTCGCCGCCAAGTCATCTTTCTCCCTCACACAAAGACCGGCCGGCTCTCTCCCACCACCGGCTAGTTATTGTACTCTATTTCTGCCGATGAGATGAGCCGAGTAAGATCTCGGTGACTTTCCGAATGCGTGCCGGGCGCACGTGCGTGTGCAAAAGAGAGAGAGAGAAAGCGATCCCGAGAGAGATGCATCTTTCGAGAGTGCATCAAAGACACCGTCGATCTCGAATGCACACACATAAAGTGCCGGACAAAGAAAGTTCTTTATGTATATGTAGATTTTTTTTTTTTTTAAATAAGATTGTTTTGAAATTATAAAATAAAATAGGAGGAACGTTTTGTCATCCGAAGAGAATTTTTATCACTCATTTTAAACCCAAAAATAGTATTCGAGAACGCGTACATTTCTGGCTTGAAACTTGTTTACATTGAAATGCCTAAATTATTCGTATTTTGTTGTATTCCGCGATATTATGCGATTATATATATATATATATATATATATATATATATATACATATATTAAAAGAGAATTGTCGATTGATTCTCAAGAAGGGAACGAGAAATGAAAAATAACGAGATTGATTATGCAGGATGTTCCATAAGAAATTGCTGAAACTAATTAACACTTTTAAAATTAATTTTTATCAATAAAATAAACTGATATACAAACATTTTATTTCTATCCATTAAAAACTGTAGACTTTCCACTTTCCAACACAATTTTTGTTTTCTCAATAACTGCATGCATTAAAAAATGACAGCTGATTAGTTTCAGCAATTTTCTATGAACACCCTATATGTACTAAATACATCGACAACGATTGACAGCAAAATTATACATACGATTGAAACCAAATATCCGCATGATGAAACAGCGTGATAGTTTTATCATGTGTGAAATATTACTCCGTTTATTCAATTCTAAAGACAATTACGTAGAGCGACACAACAGATAAATCATTCTGTGCAAATATCCCGAAGTAAAACATACAAAAAAAAAAAAAAAATGCGGGACAAAATTAGCTCTAAAAGAACAACGTTCAGACATCCGACAAGTGTGCTTATCAGTAACAAAGGTGCTCAGCATCTCGCGTGGAAAGTTCCAGAGAATTGAAAAGTCATCGCGAATCTAGATTGTAGAACAGAACGTAACCTTTTTCGGAGCAAAGAATTTTCTACTCGTTGCGCGAGCAACGTTTGTGTATCGCCGCTACATTTTCAGGAATAATAAAAAAAAACGTGTGCTTTTTCCCCTGCCTTCTCTGGACAGAGGAAATATTTATTAGAATACGTAAATATTTATAAAATTCTGAAATCCTCGGAGAATTTGTTGGTTTTAAGATAGAGTTAGATTATATTATCAAACTACGAGAATTATACAGATTATTCAAAGATAAATATGTCCTCACGCTTCGTTTACATTTTCGGGAATGCGATGTGTCGACGCGTTCGCTCCCCTCGAAAGCAAAGAAATTGCCGAAAAAATTGGAACACTCACCACACTGGGAAAAAAACTGTCATTGACGCGCGGCCAACTTCGCGCAGCTTCTTCGAGGAAAGCGAAAGGGTCGACTAAGGAGAAAAGGGAGAAATTCCAGCTCGAACTCACCTCGTTCGCTCCCATTTGACCCATGCTGCCCATCGTGGGACGATTCGCGATGGTATCTGCAGCCACCGGCTGCGAATCGCTCTCGTTAGCGATGGGAATCTTGGCGGCTTTCGATAAGGACACTGAAGATAGTCACGCGCACTCCCGGCGAGCAAACCAACCAATTCCCGATTTATCCCCTTTCTCTTTTCTCTCGACGACAAAAGTCGCGCGATGATGCAAGATGTGTGTATATATATATATATATCCGAAATGTATCCCGACAATTATCACCGGCGAATCAGAAGGCCGGATTCGGCGCGACACGTCCGTCGATTGTCACTGCGCGCAACGAGCGGAAGTAGGTTCGATGACGTCGCGTGGTTGTTACCAGTCATAATATTATCACAAAAGGGGACTCTGCGAGTGTCGTCTCCGGGTTGAATCGCGGAGACTAACGTCACACCGTACTGTATCGACACACAAAGCGAGAGAAATCAGGTTACGGCGGGAGAGTGTGAACAAAAATTCGCGATCCTCACCCGATGACAGCCGGTTACTAACTGACGCCGCCAAGCGGTGCCCCGAGCGAGTCGCCACGCCGATCATCTGGCCGGCTGCCGGTGACCGAGTGGTGGGGGAAGCCCAGTGGTGGGGGTAGAGGGATAAAGCCGCGGGAGGAGAGCGCACGCCGGTTTTACGCGTCCGCAAGGCCGTACGATTGGGAGCTCCTTGGGGATACTCGCGAAGATAGATTTTTGACAGGTCGAGCTCGAATTAATATGCAAAAGACGGAACATCGATGCAGTTATTATTATATAAATTTTAGTAGAAAACAGTACACGGAGAAAATTTTCTCTTAGAATTTAGTCCCTGAAAATCGTGGGACAATATGGTATTTAAATTAATTCGATTTAAATTAATCGAACATATTTTATATCTTATTGGGATAGATATTTATATTTTTATTGTGATAAAAAACCAGGATTTTCAGGGTAAATTCTAAGAGAAAATTCTCTCTGTGTAGAGTTAATTAATTGTACCTTTTGCAATAATAATATTTAAAGATTAGTAAAAATTCTCGAAATAGAAAGAATATAAATATTGAAATTAATGTAAAAAAATTATTTCTCATAATAATATTAACTCCCTCTTTCTCTGATTAATTTTTTCTTCGATGTAAACAAAGAAAAGTCAGTCGAACTTTATTAATATTTACGAGAAAATTGTTTAAAATTATGATAATATAAATTAAAATTACATATTTTATTTTATTTTAATTACTTTTATATTATTATTTGTTTAGATATTTTTATATCTTCACGTTACATATTTATCTTTGAATAATCTGTATAATTCTCGTAGTTTGATAATATAATCTAACTCTATCTTAAAACCAACAAATTCTCCGAGGATTTCAGAATTTTATAAATATTTACGTATTCTAATAAATATTTCCTCTGTCCAGAGAAGGCAGGGGAAAAAGCACACGTTGGTCGAAGCTGAAGAGACGGCCCTGCATGCCGGCCTGATCAGCTGATGCCTTAGCAACAGTGGTATTACCCGCACTAAATATATCAGAGAGAAAGAGAGAGAGACTTCACGTCTCAACACAATGAAACTTGTAACGAGAAGAACGATGAGACAGAGAAAGAGTATCACATATCGAGTAATAACCATAGTTTCGTCATGCAATTAATCGCGTCGATGACGTATAACTATACGTATCGATTTAAGGGATGCGACACTCTTTCTCATCGATCCAATATTGCTCGTATAATTTGCTGAATGCGATTGCAATCGTGTGAAAAAATTCCGTGATTTTATCTTTAAAAAAAAAATCGACAGAAGAATAGCAAAGAGATGTGATTATAAAAATTATTTAATATTAAAAAAATGAAGCGTATATATTAACTTGCACGTACGTATCGATTACGAAATTCATTTTTTTCCTCAAAGATTTTTTTTTATCACAAATGACATAAGAAAGAATTTGAAAAATGTTATGCAAAGAATATCAAATAAATATACAGTGTATAAAAAAATTAATCAAGATTATATATATATTTATTTTTTTTATAAAAAAATATTAATATATGTTAAAACATTTATATTAACTCTGATATGTTTATTAATTTATTCACTAATAACTCTATGATATATAAAATAATTGATTATATTCTCGTAAATTGTATATCTATCTCTTTTTCCCAGACTCAGAGAAGTCACAAGTATAATCTGACCTAAATAGAGCTTATAAAAATAATTGCCAGATTGCTGATAAGCTATCTCTAACTACCAAACATCGTTAAAGTGCGATTTCACTGATGGAAACATAAATTCGACGATGATATTTGTCATTACATTATTAATATTCTGCAATTATGTCGATGATTAATACCGCTTATTACTGTCGAAGCTAATACTCGCAGATAATAGATTATTAATCTCAATCGTCCAAGAAGCCATCAAAACAAGCGTCCACGAGTTCATGCGTCGATATTAAACGCAAAGATAAAGGGAGGCCAAGAAAATTAGATCAACTCCTCAACTTAAGGGAGCCTACACAGGAGTCAGAAAATAAATGAGAAACACGCCCATGATGTCATCCTCTGCAAACGTGGGTCCTGAAATTCAATTAAGCGCGGGAAACGTATCATGTGACATAACAGTTTCGTGCGCGCCGTAAATGTTTGGGATCAATGAAACCACGTCTTCCATCCCTTCCGTCATCTCTTCGCGGGAGAGAAGGTAAATGAGACGCGGACAAAGTCATGGCATCGCGCCATCCAGAGACCTTCGCGGGATTCCTTGTTCCTTTGTCTCTCAAGGATACCGAGAAATGAAGGCGCCAGAGGGATCGACCCTTCATTTCCGCGAGCCCTTTAATGAGTCTTTGTTAGGAGCACACGAAATGTCGCGCAAGAGAGAGAAGACGTAAGTACGTCTGTATAATTCGAAACGAGAAGCTACTGCGCAGAAAGGCTACATTATTTGTTGTAAATAAACGTCACACGCATATAAATATATATATATATAATTATATATTGACGGACGCAGTATTAGATCACATCCGATTACTCTTGACCATCGGTCATTTTACGCTCGGGAGCAGATAAATGGAGGATAAACATTTATAGCTTTCACCTCGATCACCAGTCTGGGAAACGAGGCACGCGTCACGCGGATTCGATAAGAAATCACGAGGAAAAAACGCAACGATCCCGCGCGACGTTAATTATTATCGCCGATAACGAGAAATCGCGCAAATATGACGATTTCCGCAGGGCGGCTGCGCTCGATTTCGCACGACAGTCATCATCGTCGATGATTCGCGGCGGATTTTCCCTGAATGGGGCGGACCGGATTCCGAAGACGTCAATCATTCGCGCAACGCGGATATGACAATTATATTTGTTTAATGAGTATAATTTGTACAAAACTGATTTCAGTAATTTTAAATAAATACACGGAGAGAATTTTCTCTTTGAATTTACTCGAAAAATCATGCTAGTCGTGGAATATTTTTATGAGAACAAATATATTAATAAAAGTTTCATCTACTGATTTTTTATTTATTTATTTATTTTTTTTTTATTAATTTTAAATATATTAATGTCTATCACGAAATAAGATATAAAATATGTTCGATTAATTTTACTATGTACGTAGTAAAATCAGAGAAACTCTTATAAAATTCTTCAAACGCCATATAAAGATCCTAAGATTATCTGGTTTCAGGAAATTCTAAGAACTCTTTGTGTATTTATTTAAAATTATCGAAATAATTCTTTTGCAAATTTTACTCTTTAAATTTATTAATTAGTAGCCTCACAATTTTTAACTTGACTAAATTATTATTTTGTCAATTAAACATATATTATTTATATATTCGATAACCAAATAAATTAGTTGAAAGGTTTACTCAAGTTAACGAATTTTTTTTCTTAGGATTTTTACCGAAAAGGGAAAAATCAAAGAACTTGTTGAGAGCAAGAAAAAATTGTAGACAGATTCATCTTTTATGCGAGTAAGGGTTGACGTATGAAACGTAGACTTTTCCCCTCGTTTTCATAATCAGATGAAACGTCATGACCGAATGTAGCAGCGGCTTCAACAGTTCTCTTTCCCGACTTGTCCGCAGAAACAGGTATTGAATTCTCCGAGAAACGTGTTTCATATATGCGTGAATTGACAGGCTAGATTATTGGATAACTAGATACATAGATGGATAGATTAGCTGAAAGAAAGCAACCGCACACACGAGAGTGCGGTTCCGCGAGTTCATAGTTCCTTACAATCGGAGTTAAATATATATATATATGTATATGTATTCGAGTTAAGATTGACACGTTTTTTTTTTTTTTTCATAGATAAATTCTCGATAAATCTCGATAATTGATATAATATACGCAGAGAATTTTCTCTTAGAAATTTAACCTGAATGGTAATCGTGGGGCAACATTGAAAGAATTTTGCAAGAGTTTCTCTGATTAAATATTTACCACAATAAAAAAATACAAATACGAATCGATTATATTTTATATCTTATTGTTGTAGTTGTTAAATATTAATCAGAGAAACTCATAAAATTCTTCAAATTCCAAAAAAAAATTCTCTCTGTACAAGATAGACTTGAACTGCAAATATATACCTTAATACAAACTTATAAATTTAAATGTATAAGGACGCGAAATTAATAATAAGCGAGGAAGATTCTTAGAACACACAACTGGAGTTATTAAATTGATATCGGTGTTCATTCTAGTCTTTCTTTCCATCTTTTCTCAATTAATATGCAGAGTTAGCGTTCAAATAATGTCATTCAAAATCTTCAACGTTCATTGGGCTATTTTAGTGAAGTTTAGCGTGAACTCTCGGTCAATCACGATTTCCACGAAAGAGGAGGGCTCTCTCTTTCTCTCCCAGCGCGCTGCGAAGTTTCTATTATTTCGTATTCCCGGGAGAAGGCGGATACAGGCGCTCTTGGGCGAGGTTAGTATTGGAAGAGCGAAGAGGTCAACGCTCGGAAAAGCGCCTCTCGTTACTGCCATACGATATTACCAGGCCGTCCCTTGTATATCCCTGTTCCTCCATCGCCATCGAGTGCTCGATTGCTC
Source organism: Nylanderia fulva (assembly GCF_048542155.1). NCBI lineage: Eukaryota > Metazoa > Arthropoda > Insecta > Hymenoptera > Formicidae > Nylanderia > Nylanderia fulva. The sequence continues at coordinate 2,288,027 of NW_028189302.1, forward strand.
GATCACCTCTCCTGCTTCCTCGAACGATCCATCATTTTGCCCCTCATTTCGTGTCCTCTACTAACCCTCCTCTTCCTCGTCGTTTTCTTCGCTCGCTCGATTTCATCCCTTACGAATTACGGGGGCTGAGACTCGATCCGAGTTGAAGAATCCGCCATTGTTTCTGTTTCTCCCGAGTTGCTCCGTTATTCTGGCCGTTTTTTATTGGGACGCGATATTGGAGGCACCCCAGAGCTAACTAAATCATCGCTCCTTCTTTACGTTTATGGGGCCTATATATATATATATAGATCGTTTAGAAACGCGCATCAAAGAATATAGAAATAATATAAAAAAAGATACTACATTGCATTCAGTCGTTAGTTTGCATCGGACTTGCAACGATCATGAGTTCCGTTGGGATTCTCCGGTGATCTTGCATCAAGAAAAATAAAGAAGAAAAAGAGAAATTGAAGAAATGTTTTATATAAAAAAACAATATAAAGGGATTAATTTGCAGAAAGATACGGAGAATTTTAGTGGGATTTATGATCGTGTTCTTGACGCTATTTAAATTATTTTTATTTTTACCTATTTATTTATTTATTTATTTATTAGACTTTGTTATGAGGGTTTAGATTGCGAAAGACACATTAGTTTTGTCTCGATTTTGATTTACTGTATTAATTTATTATGCATTTACGTTTGGTATGTAACATATTTTTGTATATGAATTTATAATTATTTGTTGCGATGAAATGTATTAAAATTATAATTATTTTTATGTAACTTTTTATAGATTTACTTGAAAAGGGCTGCAATGACAGCCGAAACGTTGTATTTTAACTAATTATTTATAATAAATGATTGCCAGTTTGGTCGACTTTTACCATTGAGGAAAGATTTTTATATAGATCGTGTTTAGAGAAAAGAGAAGCTTATATCGGGACTGAATTGATATGGAGCGATGTTATGACAGTCCGAAGACACACTGACAGTTAATACGAAGGGAAGAGAAGTAGGCGCGCCTTTTTTTTTCTACAAAGTATATTGATATATTTAGTTCACTGGCCGTGCGATATTTTTAAATTACCCCGCTGTCGTATTATTTTTATACGTATATTTCGTATTGTTGAGAACAGAGAACACAAAAGCCGCGTTTCTCATTTACATTTTTATTTCTATTTATAAAATAATTATATTTATAAAATGACTATTTTTATTTATAAAATAACTATTTATATTTATAAAATAATGTCTTATATTTATGAAATAATATATTCGAGGGAGCTTCTAGAAGAGCCTCGGAGTGGAGATACGAAAGTCGACGATCTTAATCAGCTGATTCGCTAAATCATCGTGTCAGGCCCCGGCGGCTATAAACGTAAAGAAGGAGCGATAATATATATATATATATATATACTCTCCTCTAATTCGCCTTTTATTATTCTTTCCTTCTCGTTTCATTAATTTTCTCCTTACCATTTCCCCATTTTCATATCCGCCTTCTCGTTTGACTTCTCTCTCTCATCATCTGTCCGTCAAGTATCTCCGTCTCTCTTTTATCGTTCCGTTATAACGGAGCAGCCTACTACTCGGAATACTATACGGTTAGTTGCTACGAAATCAATGGAAAGTTTTATCTACCGTAACTCGCGATGAGTAATAACCGGCTCCACGCTCGAATGACGAAAATTGCTTTTACCTTGCGCGATGGGAGAAGCCAGAGCTTCGTTCAATCGGTCTTTCGGTCAGTGGGTTCCTAATACGATCTACACATACATACATACATATATATATATATGTATATTTATGTATTTCATCAAAGAGATATCGGATATCTAGCCTAAGAAAATTGGAACCCTCCTTAGAGCATTATTGACGTCTAATTATATTTAACTGAACATAATTGCGCTATTAAAAGAAATAATTAAGAAGCTGTAAAGACCTATTTAATCGCGAAATGAATGTTATTACGATTAGGAGGCTATTACGGAATCTTCCACGTTTTTTTTTTTAATTTGCTGAACTGTTATCTCGTTTTTTTTAACGTATGAATCATGAATGTATCGCGGAATTGCCAATTTTGGATGTGCGAAGAGCACATTTCCAGTAGAATTAGCAAGCAAAACAGATAATTCGTATACGTACGAAGGACTACCTTACGAAAATGTATTTTTATTGCGCAAAGCGTGCGTGTGTGTTTAAACGCGTTTTTTTTTAACCACATGTTACTCACGCTAGTTATACATTGTAATAGCTCGCTACTTTTCGTCCCGAATGCATTTGCATAATCAAGATGTGCCATCACATGCCAAAAGAGTTGTAAGAACGGCTAATGAATAACCAGCGTGCATGAATCACGATATCAAAATACAAATTTCAAGTTGCCAAACAACATTTAAGCAGATTTCGGATTTGAGAGAAAAATTATAAATTAAACCAGTCCTATATAACGACGTTAAAAATCATTTTATTCGCGATAAATTGACAAAAATAATATATTTAAATATATTTCATAATAAATTATAATTATATTTAAAAAAACTCTGCTTAAAATTCATTTCACAATAAATTTTACTTACGAAATTTACTAAATAAAAAAAATTAATTAAAATTTCTAATAGTAGTAGTAATATTTAAGATGTTGAATCCAATTAAAATTTATTCCATAAACAATATATTAAAATTACAAAAAAAACCTTTCATAAACGTTTCAACCGCACGCGGTCTTCCTCAGTATAACAATGTTAAATACTTTATAATTCTTACAAAAAATAAATCATAATATTCTTAAAATAACGGACTATTAGTAATTTTAAGAATATTATGATTTATTTTTTGTAAGAATTATAAAGTACTTAACATTGTTATACTGAAAAAGACCGCGTGCGGTTGAAACGTTTATGGAAGATTTTTTGTAATTTTAATATATTGTTTATGGAATAAATTTTAATTGGATACAACATCTTAAATATTGCTCGATAAGTTGGCCTTTTTGAATACATTTGTTGTTTTATAAAAAAAATTAATTACTAAAGTAATATGGGAAAAAATTAATTTACTTAATTTTACTTTGAGTTTCTTTTACATGTATACGTATATCGATCATAAAATTTCACGCGGAATTAAATATATACAGCGCAATCCAAAATAGGCAACGCTACATTTTCTCGACACTAATATAAGTTATGCAAGAAATTGATTACGAGCGCGCGAGAGTATTCTCGAAATTTTGATAAATATGTTACGTATCAGTCTCAAGAGTGACATGACTCATTCTGTCTATTGTTGCACTTTGAATAGTTATGCACTCTATCTATATCTCCCGTTCCTCAATGTCCTTGCGCGTAATCTTCTGTTAAAAGCCGCCTTCAGAGTCGCCGATATAAATTGTTTAAGAACGACAATGAGTCATGTCGGCTGTAAAACTTTGCGTAACAATGCCGACACGTCTGCCGACCCCGATCGCTAAACGAGGATCAGACTACTTTGCACAAGAGTATTTGCACAGATGTTCTTAAGTGGGATCTTAAGAATCATTTTTAAACAGACAAAGAGTGTCGCATCATCAACAAAATATATCAATTAAAGAGTCTGACATTAAAAATAAAAACAACATGTAGAAAGAAAAAAATAGATGCGTGTGTATGCAAATTAATTATTTATATGAAGTATGGTTTAAATATAAAATGTGGTGAAAAAAATAATCAGAATATTATAAGAGCTCAATTGATTAGTTGAACCTTATAGTGCAATTTAAATAATCAGTGTTATCACTAATTACAATTAACCCGAAAATGCCCCAAAATATTTTTAATTAAAATATTTTAATTAAAAATAAATTATTTTAAAGATATATTCAAGGTTACATCTTATTGTCTTATAATAAGAGATGTCACAATTATACATGATTTTATTTAGTTAATATCTCAATTATATTTTAAAACGCATCATATTTAATGCAAATGTATATACAACAGATTTAATATAAAATTTCGATAAGAATCGAAAATAAAATACACAGAGATACATACAAAAGACATATCTCTGTTGTCCTTATAAAATGTTTCTTGACCAGAGTCCAGGCCGTAATATTTTTATGCCTCTGATATATCTTTGCACGCGATTTTTTCTTCTCTCCTTCGTTTTTGCGATAAATTCGCCAAAATAAACTCGTACGTTTTGCGGCAATACTTTTTATTGGATAAGAAAATATACGAAATGCTTCTCGATCCCCGATATCAAACGGGCTCATAAAAACCATTGGGCATAAAAGCTCCCTAACTAAAATCGTTCGTTCTCCGTACGCGGAGGGTTACGTAATTTTTACGACGCCTACTTGGTCGGAAAGAGCTTACATCGGGGAAAAAAAGAGAGATAGCATCGAGTAAATCGATACACAAACTACATTCGTTCCTTTGTTTGCCGCGGTGGAATCTTTCATTAAAATCAGAGAGAGAGAGCGAGAGAGCTCGGACATTTCCGAGGCATATCCTGTTTACGCGCTGCAGGATAACGCAAATATGTATGTATATAAATCTCCGACCTATGCTAAACAAGCTTAAGCTTAAAAAATTAATGCCAATGCATATTTATCTCTGTCGAACTGACAGTCTCTCCTTCGGGCGCAGCTTCGCCCGAAGATACGAGCTGGAACGTAACGCGTATATAACGATTATATACCACGGCTTCCCATTAATATTAAAGGGAAAAACATTAGGCGAACATGCATTTGTATTTGTAATGTGAATTATTCAGCGCGGACTTGGATGATTTGCATTTTATCGAGACGCGATATGGGTCAGCCATGTACGATATCACTCGATATCTCTCCCGTCTTGTCTTGACGACAATATCAACATATTTGGAAAAAATCAGTCTAAATTACGAATAAAGCTTATCAACACTATAATGCGTATATAAAAAAATGTAAGTAAAAAAAAGACAAACGGTGGTGCGAATCGATAAAGAAAGCCAAGGAACGAGGAAATAAAGTTGAAAAGTGTGGGATTATTAAAATTGAAGATAAAGAAAAATCGATAAGTACTGCATCGCGAAATTTTTTCCAGAAAGAGGGGCATGGTTAAAATTGTTTTACTTAATTTAAAAATTTTTTTTATATTAAATGTGCAAGTAAATTCTACTATTTATTCAAAGGGAAAGCAAACGCTTAATTTTTGTTAATTCCAGGGAGGACCCCCTTTTTACCCTTTTTTCTTATTACGTGTAAAAAATGTATAATATTTTTGTATTACACGTGCAGGCAAAGTGGCACTTTGTGTGCTTGTTTTCTGTGCGAAAAGCGGCCGATTTCCCACGCCGCCATTTAGCGGCGACGCAGTGAGTGAATAAGCCGTGTTCAAAGTCATTGTCCACGGCTGAAAGCCGTGGGCAAAGCATTGCCCACGGCTTCAGCCGTGGGCAATAACTTTAAACGCGCAAGATGGACGGCGTGCGATCGGCCACCTCGCGCACAGAAAACGCGCACAAAGCCACTTTGCCTGCACTTGTAATACAAAATAGTATACTAAATAATATACTATTTATTTTGTTATACTAAATATACAAGTAAATTCGTGTTTATTCAAAGGGAGGACAATAAATGCCCCCTCTTGCCCCCTCCCTCTCCCCTCTGGCCGCTTACGTAACGCGAGTATAAGGCGAGGGAGCTTTTATTTCAGATTAAGAGAGATACTCTTGCAGAATTTTGTAAACACACTGCGCGATGTGAAGCATGCAGATGACAGACCCGCACACGTGGCGGAGACACGCGCGCGAGGAAAAGCGCGGCGAACTTCTGCATAGAAGGCCCTGTATTACGGCTCGTTTCGGGCTTTTCCGGAAGCGGACAACGAGGGGCGTAAAGCGAGGCAGAGGAACGGTGCAATTTTCGACGATGCGCCGGAAAACGCGATCGTTGCGTCTCTTTGTTACAGCCGCAGCCAGCGTCACGGCCGGGCTCGTAGAACCGGCTATTTACCGGAATCGTAAAATCGCGAACAAAGGTTCGTTAGCGCTATGCGGCGTCGTTTCCTTTTTGCGTTACATAAAAGGGGGAGAACCGGACGGGAGGGGGTGTCGAGGGGTTGATGACGACGGATCCTCGCGTTTTCGCGTCACGCGAAATTATTTCGCCGAAATGAGAGGGAACCGGCGAGTGTCGCCCGTTTTTTTTTATTCGCCGAAAAAAACTAATCGTGTAATTAAATTGCTGATAAATTGTAATGTTCCTGTTTGGCGAAATAAAAATAACCAGTATTAATATAACCTTGTAAAAAAAAAAATCACGAGTTAATTCGCGTCTGACTTCTTTATACAACGAGGAAAATTTATACGTCTTTAAAAGGAATTTATAGGTCGAATCAAGTGATTAGATATAAATCACATCGGATGTACGGTTCATATATATTATTGCGGCAATAATCGGTTTTATAGTTCAAGAATTACGCGTCGTTTCGATGATCTTTATTTCTCTGTTATTAACGAGCCTGATATTAGTTCCTATTTGAGACCATAAATGTTTATTTCCTTGCATTAATAGAAGACAGATTGAGGAAAATATAGTGGAAAAAAAAGTTGAAAAAAAGATATAATTTTATAACAAAGAACCATCCCGAGTCGAAATTTTTTTTCCTATTTTTAATCTCAATTTTCTAATATATTTTGAGATTAAAAAACTTAAAAAACAAATTACTCTCTTTTGAAACAATTCAATTCATACTTTTATTTTACGTCTCTAAATAAAAACCTCTTTCTTTATTACCGGAAATAAGAATTCAAAATCTATATAAATCAAACCTATTTAAATCTTTTAGAATCCATCATAAACGTGACAAAATTAAGGTTGAAAATATTGTAGAAACAAGATTTGAATTAGGAATATGTATAAAGTATATAATAAAATTTTAGCAAAAAAATTCAAGTTGATAAAAAAAATCGATGCTCCTTTTCACGCTTCGTTTCATCGGATCCAACAATTAAATTGCATTGTGAAAAGAAAGTCGAACTGATTCACGATGCAATAAAGTGCAATTGTGAACTTGTTACGTCAATTTTACGCCGCGATGCATGGCTAATTGCAAGTGCAACGATCTGATACGTCTTACCGATGACTCATTAATGATCAGCTGATCGTAAAAGCTACGTGATAAGTCCATTAAACATCTTCCATTAAACAATGGAAGGAAGACGATAGAATCCATACACGTATTATGATAAATATTTATGATCAATTTTCGATAAAATCAAATAACACGTTACCTTATCGATTCAATAACAAGTTGTTCCTGATGTATTGTTTACTCGTATCTGATTCTCCAAAAAAAAGAGAGACGCTAGATGAAAAAGCAACACTACGAATTGACCAAAACTAAACGCCTACCTACGACGGCGATTCGCCGAGACGTAAGACTCGTATGTAAGAAAGTGTAACGCTGCACACGTTATTTAATGCTGAAAATCTTATTACCTGCCTTTCTCTCATATTCAGGGGGCGTAGCTCAGATGGTAGAGCGCTCGCTTAGCATGCGAGAGGTACCGGGATCGATACCCGGCGCCTCCAAAAACTCTTTTGCCCCCTTGTATAAATAAACAAGGATCTCGCAAAATGAAAAATATAACTGTCATTTAAACAAAAAATCATTTGCCCTTTGTCTTTTAATCAACGCAACGAAAGAACCAGAGAATCTTTCGTTTGTGGTTTCAATTCTTAAGATAAATCGAAACGACAGATGTAGAAATTTCGAATTTGCAAGTGAATTAACTAATTAATTTTTATATAAGTACACGAAGATGAGAACTTTCTCTTGACACGGAGAGAATTTTCTCTTAGGATTTACCTTGGAAATCATGGTAATGCAGGGACAATATTATATTAAAAGAATTTTATAAGATTAATATTTAGCACAATACAAATATTAATACGTACATAGTAAATTTTACCTATTTTATATCTCATTGTGATAAGTATTAATATTTTTTATTGTGATAAATATTAATCAGAGAAACTCATAAAATTCTTCCAATTGTCTCATGATTACTATAAATTTCACACAGAGAGAATTTTCTCAGAATTTAACCTGAAAATCATTTGATTTTCGTTCGATGAATTTTACTATGCTTAAAACATAAAATTTACTAACAATAAAATGTATATAGCAGAATTTACTATGTATTATACATAGTAAAATTTTACTTTAACTCATAAAATTCTTCCAATGCCATGTTGTTCCACGATTATCATGATTTTCAGACTAAATTCTAAGAGAAAATTCTCTCCGTGTATATACCTACGAATTATCGAAGATATAAAAACGATTTATTAAAAATAAAAAAAATCACGTATATAATAATCTGTATAAACGCGCAACTTGAACTTCCTGCTCCGTGAAGCTGCAAAAAGGCACACACGTATATATGTTATACAAAGGTGTAGTGCAGAGCTCCAGCTCGTAACGGTATAATATAATTCCGCGAGATTGCGGGCATCAGTGAACAGGTACGAGAGATCCACCGACGTGATTTCCTCCGGCAGACATTTGCATCGACAATGCACGCGCCTCGACCCCTGATAAAGCGGGAGATATCCGTGTCAACTCGATGCACGAGTTGCTGACCGTTCGCTCGTCGAGTTTCGCGAAAACGCGCTCGACATTATACAATATATCCGCGCATGCTATTACTATCTCTATTGACGACAGAGGTCGCGCGCGAATGAAACGTCAAACAAAAAATAAATGTGCTTCTTATTGAACAAAAAGCATCGTACTGACCAATTATTATAAATATTATAATTATTTAATATAATATTTTTAATATTTATATTTATTAATTATTTAATATAATTAAATTTATAATAATATTTATTTAATATAAATATTATAATTATTATAATCATAAAAATACCATAATTGAGAATTATTATAAATGCGATAAATATTTTGTTAAAAAATTGAACTACCTGAAATAAAATAAAGAAAGATAGGACAAAAATATTTTTAATAGGTACATATTCTGAAAATCGTGAAAATTGTAACTAATAATGAAGATGACGCGACGATATAAAAATTCACGTTTGACGAGTGTGGTTATTTTAGTTCTACAGTGTCTTTTTTTTTCTTCCTTCAAGGAACTCTCTTTTTATTGAGAATACGTGACGGTGATAACTGAGTGAGCATTGCATAATAGTGCCAGAATTGCAAGCGCCGAAGGCTTTGTCACGATGTTTACGAGCAGCGAGGAGCGGCCTTTTGACAAAAGGTCTTTTTGCGTTGGAGAAAAAACGCGCACGAGAGATTCGCATCGATACGCCTCAATATGCGGAATAAATTCGCGATCGGAGATAACTTTTTAACACAGCCGCGCGACTTGGGGGCCTTAAATAACTGCTTGCATAACGTTGCAAGTATACACGTAGCTCGCCGGGTATCTATAATCTGTTTACGAACGCCGGTGCTTTAATTGCTGCACTTCGGCGCCGATAACGAGCCGCAACATTGTTGTAACAGCTGATAATATAATTTGCAGATGCGCGAAGACGAAGAGAACAGTCTTGCAGCTGTCTCTGCAGCATTATTTCAAGATGCATCTGTGCAAAGTCTGCCCAAATCTATGAAATCGATGCTTCTTTTCTTCTCCTTTTTTGCATCATCCGCTTCAATTATATATATTGTAAAATTTTCAGACTAAAGAATGATATCTTTATTAGAAATCCAGAAGAGAATTTTCGTGGAATATATATATTTAATATATATATTTGATAAAATATATTTTTCTAAAATATGGAATAATTTGGAATAATTCTTCTGCTGTCAAAATTTAATTTAATTAAGCACTATATTTCTGATCAAATTCAAAATCGATTCTTTTAAAATAAAAAAAAATATTTTTTTTTTTAATTCGCTGCTCAAAATTATATAACGTTGACATTTTCGTGAAAAAAAACTTATTTCGATTTTCGACAAAGATCTGCTACTATTGTATTATCAAATGTGTATTATCCAATATATTGAACTGTATATTAAAATGGTGCTAAGTTTCGTTACGGACGACTAATCTTGAAAGATACATCTGCTGCAACATAAAATACCGGCCAAAATTATATCACCTTTTGATTTCTTTCAGCATAACTTGTTTTCAAGTGCCCGGATCTCTATCAAATCATAACATGTTTTGAAGGATAGTACAACATTGAATCATAATTCAATATGTTATACCGTCCTTCAAAACATGTTATGATTCGATAGAGATCTGTGCACTATAAAACAAGTTCTGCTGAAAAAAATCAAAAGGTGATATAATTTTGACCGATACTGTATTGCAATATTCCAAGAAGTCAATGCGCACATTCCATTAAAAATAATAATAATAATAATAATCGCTCCGATATTATGTGAAAAACATGATAAGAGGGCCAAGCCAGACCAGACACAGTTGACATAAATTGGACAAACTGCAAGATACTCAAAAAAAACTTAATGCGTGTCTCGATATAATCTTCATCTCTTACAACTACAGAATTGAAAATGACAAAAGAATTAATTCCATTCTCAATTACAGAAAGAGAGAGAAGACTGAATCTTAGAAAAAAACAAAGTAATTATGAGCGATATGAGATAAAACTAATAATGATTCTTACCCACAATAAGCATAACTATTAAAAGGCCTCACAATTAGCGATAAATGAATTTCTTCGATTCTCACGTCTCACGTTGTTATTGAAGGAGATATTAACAAAGGGCAAACAAAATTCAGTATAAAACACGATCGACTCTCTTTTATCAGCTACGTGTTTATATCGATTAATAAAAGGCGCATGAAAGTTAAGCATACAAGATGTCCAGCAGAGTCAATGAAAAAAATTCCCTGATTTTTTCAGATTTTCCAAGACCAGAAATTTATTTTTTCCCTGACTTTTTAGTATTATTTTTTTCAAATATATATAATTTGCCTTTGAATTATCAAATTTTTAGTTTTGTCTCTATCAAACGCATTGAAATAAAATAACACGACAGTGAAAATATAAATTAACGAACACGCTGTAGGTGAATCAATTTTTAACAACACAGAAAATTAGCGTGCTGGAAGTCAAGAAAAAGTTCATATTTATTTAATGAAAAATTTCAAATTATTGAGACAAATGTAAAATAATGTCGAAAAAATCCAGATAAGTAGTAACATTTCCTGACAATTCCAGACTTATAAAATTCCCTGACAATTTTCCCAATTTTCCAAATTTCCCTGACCGCTAGACATAATGTCCCTTTTTTAATTGAAGAAGAATTTTTATTTAACAAAACGTATAAAATATACGTTTGTAAAAACGTATAAAATTCCCCGACAATTTTCCCAATTTTCCAAATTCCCCTGACATAATGTCCCTTTTTTAATCGAAGAAGAATTTTTATTTAACAAAACGTAGCTCGAAAAAAAACGTGTAGCTCCGAACTACCCTTTCGCATTAATGCGATTAACTTGAAATCGTACAAACGGGGAAAACGAATAGTCCGGACACACGCGAAACACCCCGTGTTCGAGAAAAAGGGGTGGACCGCCCTCTGTCGCAGCTTGCAACTCAATTAACGAACGCCCCGGAGTTATCTGCACGTCGCTTCGAGGTTTCCACTCGTGCAATTCGGCGCAAACAAGCGCTTCGCGAATCCGTAAACAGAGAGACAGAGAGAGGGAGGAGACGACAGGGTGAAAATGAGAGAAAGCAGACCTGGGGTGCACGGAGGAGTTTACGTTGTCAAGTTTTCCGGGCTTTATTTTCCACGCCCCATCGGCGAAACTCCTAGAATTTTCACTCGTACCATTTTCTTCCGACAATACCGTCCTTGCCGCTCGCGCAAAAGGCCGGTTTAACGAGAAAACTTGCGTCCTCTTCCCTGGTGGGAAGGATCCTGTAGGAGGAGCAGAGGGATTTCGCCAAATGAAATCCACGACGAGTTTTCTATTGTTCGCTCTCACGATAGTTATGCCAGTCCGCTCGAATTATTATACTGAAAATTGTGTACGTGTATGTATATTCGATCATTTATATGTATATTTATATAATGTGTGTTTATGTGCGTAAGACTTTTGATTCGCGTGAAATTTCCTGCGAAAGATTGCCCGATAAGCTGTCTGACGAAATAATTGCCTGCGTTAATTTCCTCGAGAATTAAGGTTTAATTCGCTGAAAAAACATGGCTCTACACGGAGCGTTCGAAAATATTTTTAATTGCAACTATTATAAAGCAATCTAAGAAAAATAATCATATATATATACATGTAAAATTTATTTAAAAATTCTGGGACATAAATTAATTCAAGTTCTTTTAATATTAAATAATTATTGAAAAAGAATTTTTTTTAATGATTCTACACATATTTTTTATACCTGGAGAGATTTTTTCGTTATATTTTACCGCAAAATTCACTGCAAATTTTATCACGTTTGATAATAAGCTTAAAATTATCATCGATTAAGTTGGATTGAAAATATATATTATGCTGCATTGTAAAATTTATATAAAATATTTTATATGTTGATCACTTTTTTGGCATCTATTTAAAACGCTTAAAGACTAATCAGTTTTAAATAGTGTTTAATATATTTTAAAATTATTAAAATTTTTTACTATACATTGTAGTAAAATTAATCGAACATATCTTATATCTCATTGCGGTAGATATTAATATTTTTATTGTGGAGAAACTCATAAAATTCTTCCAATTGTCTCATGATTACTATAAATTTCACAGAGAATTTTCGTTCGATTAATTTTACTATAGGTATACATGATAAAATTTTACTTTAACTCATAAAATTCTTATTGTCCCACGATTATCATTTCTTTCGAGGTGAATTCTAAGAGATAAATTCTCTCTGTGTACATCTGTATAATCTGAATTAATTTATACGCCAGCTGTCAAAATTGGAAAATAAATGTTTTCTGCTCCGAAAAAAAAAAAAAAAAAATATTAAGATCGGTCTCAACAGAAAAGCTCGGCAAGGACCTCGACGACACCCCGAATAAAAACCGTCCGATCGTTCTCGGGGCGATGAAAACCGACAGTCGCACGATTTCCACGTTGCGCGAGGAAGAGAGACTGCTGCGAGTATCGCATCCTAATCGCCGCATTTCTCTCCCCTAGTGCGTGCTCGCGTACGTTTTCGCTTCCGGAGAGGCATCATCGGCGGATCAATGCCGAACGGGCGGCTCGTAACTGCGTCTCTCCGACTTTTATGCCCCGATAAATTAAAGGGAAACCCGGCTGTGAGAGCGCGGTCGGGCCCGCGTGTGTCTTTTGGAAGCGCGTATATACTGATATATATAAGCGGGGTGACGAGCGAACGTCGGTGGTTGGACGTCGGGTCGTAAAACCAGAGCTGTATCAACAATGTATTTTTCTTCCCCCTATGTAGCAGCGCTAGCATAGTCGAGCGGTCTCTTCCCCAGCCGGCTCGCTGGATCGATGATCTATCGCGATCGCGTACGCACGCGGACGAATTTTATATCGCGATAAATTAGTCGGATTGCGCGCGCGAGCGAGAGATTCTGCTGACGAAATTAAATCGGACCGAGGACTATATTCCCGTCGAGCTATCAAATTTACGGCCCCGAATGTCTCCAAGGATTTATACGTACAGCTGGAATATACGTATATATACATTGTGTCTTATGTAGATCGTTCTCTCGTCGCCCGAAATAATATGTATATATATATATATATATATATATATATATATATATATATATCGTGTAGTTATATAGATATGTATGTCACTTCCACAAGATCGAGGAATGTTTGCCGCGTTAAATTATAAATTCGATGAAACAATGGCGGTGATAAAGTCGCGAAGAGATTATATTGCTCCGATCTGTTTAGGAGATTTATTTGTGCTTCTAATTGTACGAGAAGCTTTGTCTGGATTATAAGAATTTACCGAAATGTCGTGTCTCCCTTTATGCACAATAAAATACTAAGATTATTATGAAAAAGAGGGAAAGCTCGAAGTACACTTTTGTAATCCGTTATCCTGCGGAGTAATGATTCGTATAAATGTGACAGATGACTGGCCTCAGGTGTTACTCTTTTCTCTATCGCATTCGATTATAAGAATTTATCAAAATACCTTGTCTCCCTTTATCTATAGTAAAATACTAAAATGATTAGAAAAAAGAAGAAAAATTCTAGACATATTATAGTAAATTCCTTGAGGATTCTAATTTTTATGTGCTAGCTGTCAAAATTGGAAAATAAATGTTTTCTGCCCCGAAAAAAAATTCCAAGTACTTTTGTTCAAAATTCCAGGTAAAACTTAAATATTTCAAATAATATTTAGAATACAATTTTGAAATAAGTTTATTTATTACGCATAATTTTTTTAATATAAATAAAGTATTTTTTAATGTAATAATGTAATATAGTATTATATTATAATAAAATATATTTTATTAATATATACTTTATATGAGACTAATCAATTTTATATTCTTCGAAACTATATTTCAAAATCAAAGGGGCAATTTTTTTCAAAATTTCCTTCAAATCAAATTCCATGATAATTCCCGAATTGTTCAGGGTAGAACAAAATTCCCTGAGAATTCCAGGTTTTCCAGGGAGTATACTCAAAACAGATCATCCTGCGGAATAATGATCCGTATAAATGTGACAGATGACTGGCCTCAGGTGTTACTCTTTTCTCTATCGCATTCGTTGATTATAAGAATTTACCAAAATACCTTGTCTCCCTTTATCTATAGTAAAATACTAAAATGATTAGAAAAAAGAAGAAAAATTCTAGACATATTATAGTAAATTCCTTGAGGATTCTAATTTTTATGTGCTAGCTGTCAAAATTGGAAAATAAATGTTTTCTGCCCCGAAAAAGAATTCCAAGTACTTTTGTTCAAAATTCCAGGTAAAACTTAAATATTTCAAATAATATTTAGAATACAATTTTGAAATAAGTTTATTTATTACACATAATTTTTTAATATAAATAAAGTATTTTTTAATGTAATAATGTAATATAGTATTATATTATAATAAAATATATTTTATTAATATATACTTTATATGAGACTAATCAATTTTATATTCTTCAAAACTATATTTCAAAATCAAAGGGGCAATTTTTTTCAAAATTTCCTTCAAATCAAATTCCATGATAATTCCCGAATTGTTCAGGGTAGAATAAAATTCCCTGAGAATTCCAGGTTTTCCAGGGAGTATACTCAAAACAGATCATCCTGCGGAATAATGATCCGTATAAATGTGACAGATGACTGGCCTCAGGTGTTACTCTTTTCTCTATCGCATTCGTTGATTATAAGAATTTACCAAAATACCTTGTCTCCCTTTATTTATAGTAAAATACTAAAATGATTAGAAAAAAGAAGAAAAATTCTAGACATATTATAATAAATTCCTTGAGGATTCTAATTTTTATGTGCTAGCTGTCAAAATTGGAAAATAAATGTTTTCTGCCCCGAAAAAAATTCCAAGTACTTTTGTTCAAAATTCCAGGTAAAACTTAAATATTTCAAATAATATTTAGAATACAATTTTGAAATAAGTTTATTTATTACGCATAATTTTTTAATATAAATAAAGTATTTTTTAATATAATAATGTAATATAGTATTATATTATAATAAAATATATTTTATTAATATATACTTTATATGAGACTAATCAATTTTATATTCTTCGAAACTATATTTCAAAATCAAAGGGGCAATTTTTTTCAAAATTTCCTTCAAATCAAATTCCATGATAATTCCCGAATTGTTCAGGGTAGAACAAAATTCCCTGAGAATTCCAGGTTTTCCAGGGAGTATACTCAAAACAGATCATCCTGCGGAATAATGATCCATATAAATGTGACAGATGACTGGCCTCAGGTGTTACTCTTTTCTCTATCGCATTCGTTGATTATAAGAATTTACCAAAATACCTTGTCTCCCTTTATCTATAGTAAAATACTAAAATGATTAGAAAAAAGAAGAAAAATTCTAGACATATTATAGTAAATTCCTTGAGGATTCTAATTTTTATGTGCTAGCTGTCAAAATTGGAAAATAAATGTTTTCTGCCCCGAAAAAGAATTCCAAGTACTTTTGTTCAAAATTCCAGGTAAAACTTAAATATTTCAAATAATATTTAGAATACAATTTTGAAATAAGTTTATTATTACGCATAATTTTTTAATATAAATAAAGTATTTTTTAATGTAATAATGTAATATAGTATTATATTATAATAAAATATATTTTATTAATATATACTTTATATGAGACTAATCAATTTTATATTCTTCGAAACTATATTTCAAAATCAAAGGGGCAATTTTTTTCAAAATTTCCTTCAAATCAAATTCCATGATAATTCCCGAATTGTTCAGGGTAGAACAAAATTCCCTGAGAATTCCAGGTTTTCCAGGGAGTATACTCAAAACAGATCATCCTGCGGAATAATGATCCGTATAAATGTGACAGATGACTGGCCTCAGGTGTTACTCTTTTCTCTATCGCATTCGTTGTTTATAAGAATTTATCAAAATACCTTGTCTCCTTTTATGTATAGTAAAATACTAAAATGATTAGAAAAAAGAAGAAAAATTCTAGACATTATAATAAATTCCTTGAGAATTCTAATTTTTATGTGCCAGCTGTCAAAATTGGAAAATAAATGTTTTCTGCCCCGAAAAAAAATTCCAAGTACTTTTGTTCAAAATTCCAGGTAAAACTTAAATATTTCAAATAATATTTAGAATACAATTTTGAAATAAGTTTATTTATTACACATAATTTTTTAATATAAATAAAGTATTTTTTAATGTAATAATGTAATATAGTATTATATTATAATAAAATATCTTTTATTAATATATACTTTATATGAGACTAATCAATTTTATATTCTTCGAAACTATATTTCAAAATCAAAGGGGCAATTTTTTTCAAAATTCCCTGAAAGAATTCCTTCAAATCAAATTCCATGATAATTCCCGAATTGTTCAGGATAGAACAAAATTCCCTGAGAATTCCAGGAAATATACTCAAAACAGATCATCCTGCGGAGTAATGATCCGTATAAATGTGACAGATGACTGGCCTCAGGTGCTCCTCTCCTCTCTATCGCAATCGTTTAGACTATAAAACGGATCTCGCTGAAAAATACTTTATATATAACCAGAAAAATACGACACGTTCGCTATACAATGCGACGATAAAACTCGGTGTCCCGGTGTTATCCACTCAAGGCATCATCGTGGGACTCGAGTCGAGAGAGAGAGAGAGAGGGACAAATTTATCTTCCGACAGATTAGTACCTGCAGTAGTATATACGAGAGACGGACATATAGAAGAGAAAATAAAAATAAAAAAAAAAAAAGAAAAAGAAAAGGGGAGTCGACCGGAGGGACCGGTTAGGTAAAATCTCGGAGAGTCATCCCTCCGTCACGAAGAACGAAGTCAAGCACTTGTGTTAGAAAGGGACGGTCGCGCTCATGTGTCAACGGCGTAATAAGGGGAGTTTGAACCGGAGGGTGGGAAAGAAGGGAGGGTGGAGAGGCCCGAAATTGCGCACCTCGCTCTGGTAATAACACCCCGGCAACCAATCTGGAAAAGGAATTTAATCGCTCTGCTTTCGGTTTACGGCGCGTAAAATCCAAATGAGGGAAAAAAAGGGAGAGAGAGAACCGGTCTTATGGCCCGCTTCCGAATGTAAACAGGAGTTCGTAACATTTCCTCTGGCCGACGAAGAAGAGACGCGTGATAAATAAGCTTCATTGTTCTGTCAGTTTCTCCCTCCTCCCTCTTCACCCCTTCCTCACCATTATTGTTTCCGTTACGAGTTCGTGCGAGTATAATACATTGTCTTTAATGTTTGACACTGACGATAATTCAATGCGTGAAATTATTCTTCGCCGTTTTTTTACGGTCAACTCTCACGAAATAATCATTATCAAATTATGTAATATTTAGATATAACAAATTTTGTTTAAGAAAGATTTGTTTTAATTATCCGCGTTCTATAAGATAAGAAGTTATTCTAGGATACTAATCTTATCAATATATTTATATATTATATTTATCAATCATCAACAGTCGATGTCAAATAGCAACACAGAATCACCCTGCTGTGGTAATTTACGATTTCTCTCCCGGCGAAATAACACGCCTTCTGTCACAGCTGTTAAAAGGCCAAGAGATGTTAAATATAACATCAATAGAGTATATCAAAATAAACAAGGAGCGAGTTACAACATTTTCCCAAAGATTTTCCCGCAACAATTCTGGAGATCAACTTTCGCGTGGACGCTGAATCGAAGGAATAAACGTCAACTTGAATGTTATGCGGCATCAAAGCCGCATGATTTCCACCTAGCTAGCCCGAGTCTTGTTAAAGGAGGAAAGAGAGAGAGAGAGAGAGAGAGAGAAAGGGAAAAAAAATAAATTCAATGTCCGATACGACTGCCAAGCAGCCACCCTTCGTTTCCGCTCCTTTGTGCGCGACCGAGATCGCGTTAGGCACGGTGACATTCCTCCTCGTGTAAGGAACATAAAGGGCGCTTATACCGAGCCCTGTACAGGGCGCGGCCCGAGTCGTGACTGGCACACGTTATGTGCTACGCAATCTGGAAGGATGGATATGACACGCAAGGAAAATCGGCAGGGGGGTTTGTTTATGTATATACGTTATATTGCTTGCACATACAATTGTGTCGCATGTATTATATATTGTGTTATATATAATGTATAATAAGTAATATATAATAAATATATAATATATAAGTATATAATATATAATAAATATATAATATATAATAAATATATAATATATAAGTATATAATATATAATAAATATATAATATATAATAAATATATAATATATAATAAATATATAATATATAATAAATATATAATATATAATAAATATATAATATATAATAAATATATAATATATAAGTATATGATATATAATATATATAATAAACTTGCAACTAGTAATTAATTATAATATATTTGTGAATTTATTAATATATTTATTTATATATTTTTTATATAATTGTATATCTATACAGAGAGGGAATTTTCTCTTAAAATTTATCCTGATTACAAGAATTTTTCAAGAGTTTCTCTGATTAATACTTATCACAATAAAATATGTTTGATTAACTTTACTAAAATATATAATAAACTTTCAATAATTTTAAAATATATTAAAAGCTAGGTTAAAAACTTAAACATATAACATATTTTATATAAATTTTAAAATGCAGCATAATATTTTTAAATTAGCTTAATCGCTCATGATAATTTAAATATGCAGCATAATAATTTTCGGCTTATTACCAAACATGATAAAATTTGTAATAAATTTTGCAGTAAAATATTCTCTCCGTGTATAAATTTATATAATTCATATAAATAAATAAAAATATAATAATTACATATAATAAAATTCTTTATATGCAATCGAATATAATATTCTGTCAAACTTTATATAAACAAATGTATTATATATTTTACATTTAGATAAATATATAAATATATAATAAAATATACAATATAAAAATAAATTATATGCAATAAAATTATTTATATATAAGAGAATGAAACATTTTTCTGTTTCACGAGAGAGAGAGAGAGAGAAACAGAGTTAATGAGAACACTTTGTGAAGCATCTATAGACAATAATCCGTGATGAAGCCAACAGAGGCTGCCGAGAATTCATGATTCCAGGGCTTTCCACGAAGAAGACCTACACGCCCATGTACATTTCCGGCATTTTCGTATTCGAATCGAGCTCTCTCGACCGAAACCATCGTTGTTCTCGTTCAGAAGCTCTCTAATTATCCGGACGACTACGATTAAGAACAATAGTTAACACGCCTCGCCCTTCAAACGATGAACGGACATCTCTAACTTCGCAATCCACAGTCTCTCTTGGACGAGAATATGATTCGAATTTCTTCAGACATTCGAGTCTCGTAAAAAAACGAGGATTTTCTTATTCAATTTCTGGACATCATCTCAATCATATCTAATTCAAAAACAATCATGTCGAAATGCCGATAAAGAAAAAGATGTGTTTGTGAAGATCTACGAGGAGCTGTAGATAAGAGAAAGAGCGCGCGGACGAATTAATCACAGCCTCGTGTGTTTGTGTATTCATGGAATTTCATCAAGCGCGCTGGCTTATGAGACACCAAGGTTCCATCGAGCGATATCCGATTCCGCATGAAGAAGAAAGAGGGAGGGGAAGGTGGTCCGGTGGTGGATAACACGAATCATTGTTAACGATCGGTAAACAACGAGTTTATCAGCGGTCTGATGCAACGCGGAAATCCGTTTCATCAGCCGCTTCAAATAGAGCGTACAACAGCGACTACTTGCTAATTATAAGCGTTTTTCCGAATAAAAGCCGGATAACGATCCGCCTTGAGACACCCTCCGAGGTTTCTTTGTTCTACAAAAGCTACGATGACTCACCAGTCGAGTGTAAGGACTAATCTCCCTGCGTGATAAGTTTGCGTGAAGAATCAAGCTTTCAAGTCGACGAGGTTCGCGTGCGTTTGCGATAACTTCGATATGGCAGGATTACGCTTTGTCAAACATCGATATTTTTTATGCCTCGTTTTTTTCAAAATATATATACTTCAAAAATGTCAAATATAAATCAACTCAACTATATTTAGTTTGGAGAACGAATGACAGATGTGTTGACAGCTTGCATAAAATATATAGTAGGGGTGTCCAGCAGATTCGATGAAAAAAATTCCCTGACTTTTGAAGATTTTCCAAGACCAGAAATTCATTTTTTCCCTGACTTTTTAGTATAGTTTTTTCCAAATACATAATTTGCATATATCTGTATAATAAATCAATTAAATGTTAAATCATGAAATTCTCGAGATATTTTTGTCAACAACATAATCAAATTTTTAGTTTTGTCTCTATCAAACACATTGAAATAAAATGACACGACAGTGAACATATAAATTAACGAACACGCTGTAGATGAACTGATTTTTAACACAAAAAATTAGCGTGCGTTTGCGATAACTTCGATATGGCAAGATTACGCTTTGTCAAACATCGATATTTTTTATGCCTCGTTTTTTTCAAAATATATTATATATACTTCAAAAATGTCAAATATAAATCAACTCAACTATATTTAGTTTGGAGAACGAATGACAGATGTGTTGACAGCTTGCATAAAATATATAGTACCTTCTCAGGGTGTCCAGCAGACTCGATGAAAAAATTCCCTGACTTTTTAGTATTGTTTTTTCCAAATATATAATTTGCATATATCGGTATAATAAATCAATTAAATGTTAAATCATGAAATTCTCGAGATATTTTTGTCAACAACATAATCAAATTTTTAGTTTTGTCTCTATCAAACACATTGAAATAAAATAACACGACACTGAACATATAAATTAACGAACACGCTGTAGATGAATTGATTTTTAACACAAAAAAATTAGCGTGCTGGCTTAGATTAGTTTAATAAAAAATTTCAAATTATTGAGACAAATGTAGAATGTGAAAAAATCCAGATAAAATTTCCTGACTTTTCCCTGACAATTCCAGATTTATAAAATTCCCTGATCGCTAGATACCCTGGATAAAATAAATATTTTTTATGCCTCGTTTTTTTTCAAAATATACTTAAAAAATGTCAAAATATAAATCAATTCAACGATATCTTTTTGAGCGCAAATGACAGATGTGTTGATAGCTTGCATAAAATATTACCTTTCGAATGGAAAGAATGCTTTAAGCAACACAATATCCGTAATAAAAAGTTAACCCTTTTCTGATTATATGTGTCAAAGAAACTTGATACTTTTTTATGAAGCATATAACGATCTATTTAAAACTTCCGTTGACGCATAATATATAGGCCAATCTAATCTTTGTATTCATAGGATAATAAATAATATTTAACGAAGAAGAGAAATACATGTGCAAATAAATTTATCTCTTTTCCAAGGTGCTCCGCTAAAATTTATTTCACTTAAAATATATGAAAAATTGTATAATAAATATTTCGAACACGGAATTCATTAATCTATTCTATATTAAACAACAAAAAAAATTAAAATATTCTTAAATGCTTTTTTTCACTAAATATTAATTTATTTTCTTAATAAATATATACAAAAAAATATTAAATATTGAGCCAACCGAAATAAATTGCATAGTAAACATATTTCTTTGATTATAAATAAGATATATATGTTGTGAAATCATCGTGTGCTCTTACAAGAAAATAAATATTTTCGGATAAAAAAAAAGATTTATACAGCATCAAAAATCACTTTAAACGTAAAATTCGATTTTAATATACTGTAAAATGAAAACCACTGAGGAGAATCGCATCATCTCTTCCATTTCCTCATTTCCCCGCCCTTTTTCATTTTTCAAAATCTCGTGGGTAGTTTCTTTTACCTGCTCAGGAAGACACGGGATAAAGACGTTTCTCGTTGTCATCTCTCCGAAATGCATGAAACCGCAGTTGGCTGGCCGCCAGAAAGATGTCCGTAAATTAAGAAAAAAGAAGATGAAATATTGGGGGTCTTGAAATTTTCCCCGGAATCACGGATACTTGACTCCGGCAGAGACGGACTAATGAAGGAGAATGACGACGGTTTCAATGTCGCCGTCGCGAACTTGATGCCTCAACACGTTTACGCGATACGCGCTCATGCAAATTTATGTGCAACAGGCTTAGAACGTTTTTGCTTAACCGAGTGAATCTACTTAGCGCCCATTACTGCGATAATGCAATCGCACGCATCCGCGAGAGAATGGACAAAAAAAAGTCAAGCGAAATCAAGTTAACAAAGATCGTTGTTTATTTGTTACAATTATTAATCATTAAAAATATATATATTAAATATATATAAATATATATTAATATAGATATAAAGTAGAGATTAAAGATAGATAAATATATATGAATATAGATAGATATAGAGATAGAGAAAAGAGATAGTAAACAGATAGAAATATATTAATATATATATATAAAATATATATTAAATATATATAAATATATATATATATATATTTATATAAATTTATAATAGTAAAATATAAAATATAATATATTTAAAAATATACATATATATATATTTTTTTAATAATATATTTTTTAATAATATTTTGCGTATATTAAAATATATTAATTGAAATATATTATTAATAATTAATACAAATGGTATAATGAAGAATTACGATTTGTAGCGATGCTACATATATTTAGTGAAACTGCACTTTCGACTAGAACAAAGAAAGCCTTTTATGAGCGAAGCCGGCAGCAGAGAGGTCGATTATGAGCAAAGGAGACTGATGAAGTCACACTCGGCCAGCAAAACCGGTCTTATCCTGATGGCTAAACTCGCCGGCGATGAGTCTTAACGGAAAACGATAATGAAATTAATAACAATTCTATTCGCGAAGCCGTTTAGAAAATTCTCCTCGTATTCGCGGCGATGAATAATCGACGTAAATAAATAGCATTCGCAAAAAATATTTGTATTCTCTCCATCTGTGAAAAACGCTCGGCACGAAAACAACGTGATAATGCAATACTCCTCGCGATAAGTCGCACGTAATTATGATCTAGCAATTGCCTCGCTACAAACTAACAGGATTATGTAAGGAAAGATACATGATCGCGGCTTTAATTCGTCGAGTCGGCGTGAAAAATATTATATAATAAAACGTGCATATACACATTCTTTTTGCAGTAATATATTCATATTTAAAGCGAAACATTCTTATCCTTTGTCTTAAGCTTTGTAAAAAAAAAAAAAAAATGTTTTCATACGTATATTATCTTGCTTATGTATATTCAAATTCCTCGACTTCGTTCATTTAAAAATTTTTCACGGCTGCAAAATTGTTTTTCCAACCATTTCACGCTTTCGAAAAAAAAACTCGATTTTAGTTTTCCTACCTGTTGCGTGACTTTTGGTAATAAAAACGAGAATGTATAATCTGTTGAGATTGCTATCTCAACAATTATGGAAAATAGATATAAAAAGGAAATAAATAAATCCGCAAAAAAGTTATAATAAATAAACTTGGAAAATTATCGAGTGAAAGAAAAATATATTAAATAATATTTAATAATAAATTATTTTAATATTATTATCTAATAATAAATTATTAAATAATATATACATTTTCATATTATATTCCTTTGCCTTTCAGATGCTTGATGCGAGAACGTTACAGATGGGAGAAGGCCTCATTTTTCTAGACCTTCCCGACCAGGTTTTCCTGACCCTTCTCGTCGAGTCCATTTTCCCCCAACCTTCTTGAAAATTCCAGAGACCTTTTATACACGAAGGATAGTAGAGACGGCTGGTAACCTCCCTCTCCTGAGGACAATACTGAAAACCTCCCCTAAGGATGAACCTTTTTATAACGCATTCTCGCGTAAGGTGAGATTTAATCTGGGCATAAATTTTTCAGCGACCTTAAGAAGCTTCGCGCACGTAAAAATAATCGCATAAATAATTTTTTTTTAATATTATGATATAATTCTTAATAAGACACACTCAAGCACGCGCCACGTTTTTTAAGATTTACGTTTATACAGAAAATTTATACCTCTTGGCCGAACGACTTTCCCAAAAAAAAAAAAAAAAAATATTTAATTTATATTAATCGGACTTCTTGTTTTTTGTTACGATGGGTGAACATCGACTTTACCGATGAATCATCGTTATCGCGAACTGCCAAAGGATAAAAAGCGACTTCCGACAGAACTCGCCCCGACTTTCCCTCCTTGAGAAAAACGTTCGTTTGTGCGCGACGCGAACCAGAAAAATAATTAATACCTCGAGGAGAATTTTCATTTCATTCGCACGGCTGTTACACGCCGACGATCTCGCGTACGAGAAGGTCCCCTCGT
Organism: Nylanderia fulva; assembly: GCF_048542155.1. Classification (NCBI taxonomy): domain Eukaryota; kingdom Metazoa; phylum Arthropoda; class Insecta; order Hymenoptera; family Formicidae; genus Nylanderia; species Nylanderia fulva. The sequence continues at coordinate 2,312,948 of NW_028189302.1, forward strand.
TAATAGCGGAAGTGTCAAGTCGATTAATCTTGTCGTCGTAACGCCACCGCGACACTTCCTGCTCCCAGTCCGTGTCGATTTACAGCTTTCATTGTCGAACGGATTGATTCTAACGTCGGAGGACGATCAGCCAGATGATTTGCGCGAGCGAAACGCTTCGGTCTATAATATATCACCGTTTGATAGAATAATCTATAGTTGAAAAAGCAATATGGAGAGCGCGCAAATCATTTCCCGAACACGCCGTCGAAAAGAAAAAAATGACATCTACATCAAAATTTAATATCCAAATTTTTTATACATGATGTACAATTTTTATGTATTATATAATTAATATACAAAATATATTATATTATATATGTATCTAATGTTATATAATCGAAATATTATAATTTAAAAATTAGATTCATATTTAAATATATTAATTAAATATTATATAGAGGTATTATTTTGATATTAAATTTTTATTAACGCCACGTGTCATTTTTTATTTTAATTAATATATTAATAAAAATAAATATAAAAAATAAGCTTAGAAAATTATCGAGTGGAAGAAAAGAGATAAATAATTATATTATTTAAATTTTAAAAAATTATATAATTTATTTAATTATATAAATTATATAATTATATAATTATATATAATATACAAAATATATTATATTATATATCTAATGTTACATAATCAAAATATTATAATTTAAAAATTAGATTCATATTTAAATATATTAATTAAATATTATATAGGTATTATTTTGATATTAAATTCTCATTAACGCCACATGTCATTTTTTATTTTAATTAATATATTAATAAAAATAAATATAAAAAATAATGCGTAAACTTAGAAAATTATCGAGTGGAAGAAAAGAGATAAATAATGATATTATTTAAATTTAAAAAAATTATATATATATAGTTAATATGTAATATATATTTTTGATATAATTTAATAAGATACCTGTTAAGGACGAAAATTACATAACACGAAAAGAATTCACGAAACAGAAATTCTTGCTACGCCTCGGTGTAAAAGAGTTAAATGAAAAATGCAATTTCATTTATATAAACGATGAGGAAGCGAAATCAATACACATATATATATACACGCGCGCATTAATCGCTTCAGCGACGCCGGAAACAGGATACAAAGTTAATTCCACCGGTTCTTTTCCACTTCTGATAGAGCAGCGGGAGATTCCAATTTCGTCGGAGTGGAAATCGCCCGGGTAACGCGAGCCAAAGAGAAGCAAATGTGTGTTTAATTAGTCATGGTTCACACTCTCTCGCAGGAGCGCGAAAGATAAAAGGCGACAAGGTTACTCGAAATCCAGTTCGACCGAACGGACGTGAGCGAGGGTGATTAACAATAGCTAATTAGAATTCCTTTCCTCTCGCACGTTACGCGTCAACGATTACACGGACTGCACAAAAAAAAAAGAAAAGAAAAAAGGAAAAAAGGAGATAAGGGTGAGCTAATTCACGCGAGTATCTCCCTTTGTCTTACAAAACAACACGACCGGGAGATAAACAACGATAAATAATACGCCGTGATTAGGTGACGGTGACGCGGTTGGTCCCAGGACTCGTTAAATTCCGTTCGAACCTACATTGGGGTTTACATAATGCGGATTTACATATCACCGAGGCGGAACGTAACCGCGGATTATTTTGTGTCGAGCGAATCGTTCCGCGAAGAGATTTCACGCAGATTCGACCGACTCGGGAATCGCGCTGATCGATATCGCGCTAACCGTGTGTGTGTGTGTGTTTTATATCGGTGTATGACGAAGTGTTTTCTCGTTAAAAACAATTCCCACACGCGAGACGCGCGTGTTTCGCGCCTAATTTTTTAACGCCAGGTTCGACAAACATGTGTCACTTTCTTATAGAATCTAATAGGAGACGGAAAACACAGATATCCCGCAGCGGCTTATCTCCAATTTTTAGAGACGACCAAAGTTCAATAACCATTTATCTATCTCTCTCTTTTTTTTTTTTTTTTTTTTTTTTTTTATTTCTTTTTCGCGGAATCTCAAGAAATAAAATCGCCAAAATTTATGAACTTTTATTACTTGAAGATAAAGTATTTAAATTGTCGATACGATTAAATTAAAAATAAGATAAGATTATGTATGCGAGATTTTATACATGCATACATATTTTTGTATGCATCTTGCAGGATGGTGTAAAAAAGTTTGGAGGAAATAGGAGCCGTTACGCGGCATTATTGAATAAAAGCAAGTCCGGGATGCAGGGTGAAACGCAAGGGATGCTTGGAAAGCCTGCGGAAAAAAAACTATTGCGAACTTTCGGTTCGTGTTACCGACGTCTAGACGTCTAGACCATTAGTAGATTGAATCGATACAAACTATTTCGACACGAATATTATTCGATTATCCGATAAGCAACGATTTCTGATTAAAAAAAATGCGATATTTGCAGGTCACATTCCTGCGTAACGCGCAATCGCGGTTTTACGTATTGTTAATGAATTAATATATCGTCAGATATCATATCGCACCTTTTCAGCGTCTAGACGCTTCGATAAAACACAATTTCATATTATCATTCCTTAATCTCTTTACCTTTATAATTAATTTTAAATTACACGGAGAGAATTTTTTTCATCGAATTTACCATGAAAATCATGGTAATCATGAGAAAATGTGGTATTGGAAAGATTTTATGTATAATAAAACTTACTAAATTTTACTATGTACATAAGTAAAATTAATCGAACATATTTTATATTTTATTGTGATAGGTATTAATATTTTTACAATGATAAATATTTAGCAGAGAAACTCTTATAAAATTCTCTCAGTATCATAATGTACCACAATTTTCGGAGTAAATTCTAAGAAAAACTTCTCCCTGTGTATAATATCGTTATCCAAATTTGCGCAAAAATAAAGTCATTATGCCGCGAAAACAATTATAAATATCTCCCGATAAATTTTCAAAAAAGCACCCAATAGACGTCATTTGCATTTTTTTTTTTTTTTAAGGATTCTTTTATCTTATCTTCAAAAAGGAAACATCGTCAAGTTACGCGTCGTGTTCTTTATGCAAATGTATCTAAAATTTAAACCTCTAGAACAAGACAGAGAAAAAGGTTGAGGAGGGAAACCACCTGCATCGTCGATGTAATTACACGTCGTCCATTTCGAACGAAGGTCAAAACGCAGATAATCGCATCAGCATTGTATGCCGGTAATCAGCGTGTAATAATATTATACGAGCGGATAATCGCGGAACCTACGGAATCGGAACGTGTCATTTAGGCCTCGAAATTATTTCATTTACGTACGTAAGAAAAAGAAGTCACTTTATCTCGCGAGAGATGACATTAATATTTGACGGTAACCGAATATTTTTTTACATAATTAATAATTTTTTAAATAATTTTATATAATTATTAATATTTTTATAACATCAATTCTTGCAATGCGTCTATGTTATATTTTGAAATTATTTTAAAAAATATATATACAAGCTGACCTATTAAATTTAATTAAAATTGTACAAAGATGAAGAACAATAGAAGAAGTAAGCGTGTTTACAGATTAGCACTCTTCCACCAAAAGCGGAGGTGAACAAACAAGTTAGACGTGATGCAGCCACACGATACATCATTCGGCTGACAGTTTGCTCCAAAACATTTCGCAGGGATTACGCGCGCGCTAATTCTAAAAAAACTCTGATTCCCATCGACATGAACTGTGAAAAAAATTTTACGTCATATCGATATTTAAAAATGGTAAAATTCGTAATATTTTTTTATTAAATAAGATACCGAGTAAAATATAATATTGCCGTATATCGCGAGAGAGAGAGAGAAAAATATTGATATCGAATAATTCACGAATAGAAAACTTTCGAGGAAGAAAATTGTAAGACGTTTCTGCTGTGTAACAATAAAAATATATTTTTACACTTGCGAGAAATCCGCGCGCAGAAATTCTCCGTAAACACTCGTTGACAGCCATCTGTTGCTTATTTTTCATCGCGAATTTGTGATGCTTCGCCTCTTGCGTCATTTACCTATTCGACAATACTATACTTCCAACTTGATATGCGCATATATTTTATGTACAAATATATTATATATATTATACATATTATATATATATATATATATATATATATACATTATAAATATTATTATATATATTATATATATTATTATATATTATATTATACGCACGTTCGATCGCGTATAAAATATAAACCTTCGTGCAACCATTTCTTCTTTCTCTCTCTCTCTCTCTCTCTGGGAAAATTATTTTCTATATATTATATAATATTGAATGCGCGGTGTTTAAACATATCGTTTATCGATTATATTATTAATTATAGAAGCTCCAATAAAATTTTTCTTGTTGCAAAAAAATGAAATCCTCCGTGTACACAGATGTCATGTTGCAACGTGAATAGAAAAGTTGAATTATTTAAAATTAATCAACCGTGAATCTATTGTTCGTGCCAAGGTATTAAGTGTCAAGGTAAAAAAATTGCGATGTGCAATATGCGAAGAGTCATCGATCTGAATTTATTACGGCGAATTGAGAAATCGCATCCTGTTGTGCGTGCACGCATGTGCGTTAAAGTATTACGACTGTACAATGCACTCCTGTCCACTCGACCGCAAAATTAGTTCTATGTTCTGTCTCTCATCTCCGCTAATATCGCAACACGAGAAATCAAATTCGAATATATGGCGCAATTAAGAGCTAATTCCTTGCTCGAATCCGCAATTTATTACTTCCATCAATTAACAGAAAATTGATATTAAAGATGAAAATGCTGATTTAACGTTATGTCAGTACTTTCGCTTCCAAAAAGCATTTATAGTATCAACATATATATGTATATCAAAATTAATTATATTGTATAGTTGATTAATATTATATAATATATTGTATAATATTATATCAAAATTATTATATGTATAATTAATATCAATTATGTATACACGGAGAGAATTTTCTCTTAGAATTTATCCTGAAAATCATGATAATCGTGGTATTGGAAGAATTTTATAAGTTTCTTTAATTCATATTTATCGCATAAAAAATTTTAATATAGGCATATATAGTAAAATTAATCGAACGTATTTTATATCTTATTGTGATAGAGTATTAACATTCTTTATATAATAAAGTTAAAGAATATTAAATTTTCTTTCTGTATATAATTATATATTAAAAATATGTAATATAATTGATACCGTTTATAAAAGCATAATTTATATTTGATATTATATATAATTATATTTATATCAAAAATATTGCAAATAGATTTGCAAATATCAAATTTCCTTAAATATTCGTGTCATATTATTGAATCAAGATAGAGCGAATCGTTCCTGTCAACGTCAGTTTAAGCTGGTCAAGATGAAATATTAATTAAATTCTCTACAGCTATTCTCTACATTATTGTAGTCAGTAATATTACGATTTAAAAAAAGAAGAGCGGCATCGGTTGAAAATTCAACAATTTCATTCTCTACGATATATCCTATAGGAAAAAGAGTACTTGAACGAAATGGCTGGATTTGAAAGCGATCGCTTCTGTAAACGCTTTTATTCTTCAAAATGACAAAAGTATGATTCATAAGGCCGCGTATAGGAATAAAAGATATATATATATATATATATATATATATATATATATAATAAGCTTTTACCTAGAGCTAACTCGGTTTCGACCTCATATGATTTCACAGCGAAATCCTCCGATATTGTACATTTTCAATGTCGAAGTTTCGCATTGGCGTTGTCATTCGCAACGAACGATTGAGATGCGAGATTTCGAGATTGGACATGCAGAAACGATAGAACCGGGAAGAAACCTTCGCATTCGATCAGCATTTATACTTCGACGAGCAGAGAATATTTGTCACTGTCATTATATATATAGTTGTATGTCTCATGCACGGAAAATGGCTCGTTGATTTTTGCTCTTTATTCCGCTTCTTCCTGCCGAATGTCTGATCTGATACTTTGGCATCTGGAATTGGAACGTGATAAGACGTGCAAAATCGAGAACGCGAGAAGTCGCGAAAAATGTGCAAAAAATATTGCGTAAAGATTTCAAAATTTTTAATTAAAATTAAAATATATTAATTCCTAATAACTTTTGTAACTCATTTATTAAGTGATCTGTATGATTAAAATGATCAATAGAACAGTAAACGTAAATAAGTTACAAACTAATATCCAAAATATTTAATGCTCTTCATCGGCCTTATTAAGAATTAATATACTTTTTGTAATACCAAAAAGAGCGACAATTCAATTAATTTGAAATTAAAATTTCGAAATTAATAGGATAAAAATTACATGACAGTTACGGTTGTTTAAAGCATCTGCATATTAAATTAACGATTCTCCAATCTCTGTAATAAATCGCGAAAAAAGCTCTCTTGTCATTTTTGCCTCACCTGAGACATTTCGTCCCGGTGGATATTTTTCTCTGATGCCGGGAGAGAGATTGCCATAAGTTCTCGACTGCGACGTGGCGTGTGTTTGCGCGAAAGTAGATGCCTTATATATATCGGAAAAATACTTGGCGCACAAATATACGCCGAGTAGTTTGGAATAGTAGAGTAGTTTGAAAAATCTGACGCGCGCGAATGTCCCTGACGTGTCGTCGATTTGAGTACCTCTCGAGAGTCGCACGCGATAACAAGAATATCCGAATATAACAGAAAAATGAGATTTATTTTTCCAGTTTTATTTCGCAACCAAAAAAATGCTTAGGGATAATTAAAGTCCAATTTTTCGCAAAACAGACTCCTACTTTTTTTAAGAGCAAATTTGTTCAAAGTAATTTTTTTTTTTCAAATATGAAATAAATTTTCTGTAATTATTCGGTAAAAATTTTTAGAGAACCGTTTATGCAAGAATTCACACAGATTAAATTAATATGAATTAATGAATTGGATGATTATCACAATAAGCTCGATCTTAAAATATCCTTTTTTTTGTTTCAATATTTCGCGATAAAATTGACGTTTTTCGAGATGACGACGGGGTCAAAGAAACTGATCAAAGAAAATGTCACGATGCATGAGAATGAATAAAATGATAAAAGAGAGCAGACGTTTGAAATTGTATGTTGACAATGTGTCATGTTAAATAAAAGAACACACATCATTATTAGGATATATAATTTCACATTGTTTCGCGTCACATTTTTTCACGTCATATACACGGAGAGAATTTTCCTTTAGAATTTACCCCGAAAATCATACTGTGATTAATATTTATACCACAATAAAAAATAAGAATATATAAATTTTATTATGTTACGTAAAATTAATCGAACATATATTTTATATCTTTTTTTATTTTTTATATCTTTATATATCTTTATTGTGTGTAGCAAAGCGATAAATGTTGCATTCAGCCAATTGATGTGTGCAAAATAGAAGAAAGAAGTTGATGAAATATATTTATGCGTGACTTAATCCGAAATGTATTTTGCAAAACTATGTGATGCAGAGAGAAGCGTTCGACGTTGAATGCAACAGAGAACAGAGCCACAATTTCAATCGATTTAGATACTTGACATCCTAACTTGAAAGTAATGTGTATTTGAACAGATCCAGAGAGTCTATGCCGAGCGAAAGATAAAATCAAGTAGAGGTCTGTATTAGATCACCTCTGAAGAGAAGCAAACAAGTGGTAGTTGAAGACTCGCAGTGACGTTTCTAAGCAATCGCGATATATACAATGTGCTCGATGAAAAGAGTACTTGGTGTGTGTCAACATTAAATCATCATGATACTGATTCTGGTAATGATATTATATATAATTATTATATTATATATATATATATATATATATATATATATTATATACACTGGGAAAAATTTGTTAACTTGACTAAATATTATATTTCGTCACAATTGAACATATAAAAATATTTAAATTAAATATAATCTATCAAAATAAATATTTAACTTAGATATTTCAATTAACCAATTTTTTCCAGTGTATAATTTTTCATATATTAAATATCGATTAAAAATGAAGTAATTAATAAAAATAATAATTAAATATATGCATCTAATTTTATACGTCTATAATATTATTACAGAATTTTATAATCGAAATTATAAAAAGTACGAAAAAATATGGTATCTATAATGAAACATCATATTTGTCCAATTTTCAAAAAACGTCTCATTAATTTTATTAATTCCCGGACACTCTATATAACGCTCTATATATAGACTCCGATATTATCGCGTACGATTACGAGCGTCTCAATGCCGAATGACGTAATCGTTTTTCAAAATGTCGATTCCAATGCAATTCAAATGCAAGTTAGTTAAGGCTGTTGGCACTTGCACTCCGCAAACACGCGCTCAAGATTATCTAATGCGACAAAGAAAAGCGTCTTTCGCCAAAGTTGCGTGCATATATAATAAATCGCGCGCAAGCATCAGCGATACTTTCATAATTCCCTTGAGCGGAGAATAGTGTTGTCCTTGGCTGCAACTGCAATCAAGCTGCAGTTGCATCGCGAGACGAGATTGCGTAAAATGAGAGTTTGGCCGTAGATTAATCTCGACACGGCGAGAAAAGAGGGGACAAGGAAAGTCGAAGAAATAGCAAAGCACGAGAGCGAAGAAAGAGAGAAAATATCCACGAACGCGAAGAGCCAAACGTTACAAAAGAGAGGAAAGAATAAGGGTCTCTCTCTTTACATTAAAAAAGAAGGAATGAAAAGCCAACGTGGAAAAATAGAAATGCAAAGCGCGAAAAATATGAAATGAGAAACGTAAAATATGGGGAAAAAATGCAAAAGGTAACAGCCGGATATAGAATTATAATAGTGTAGAAAAAAAAAAGAAAAAAAAGACAGAAATCTATTGTGCTCCGAAAAAAAATTTGCTCTCGAAGGCATAGAAATATCGCGATAAGAGACGCATTTAAAAATGTACAACGAGTTAAAAATAATGACAGCGAAATACGAACGAATGTGCTTTATAGAAATAAATAAATAAATAAATAAATAAAAAAGGCGAATGAAGATAACCCGAGGGTTTCGAGTGCCAGAGAGGGCAGGAAAAAAAAGAAAGAGAGAACCGAGGGCAAGAGAGAAAAAGAGAGAGAAGACGTTGAAGAAAGAAGAGCCGTAACGAGACGTAATGTTACGAAGGAAGACAATGACAGGCAGACAGCGGCGAACGAAGAGGAAGGAAGAAAGAAACGGACGTGGACCGAAGCGGAGAGAAGGGACTCTCTCGAATGATTGCTGGCACCAAGCAGTCTACTCCGTTCACCTCGGTATTCCCTCGAGCAATGCCAGGCCTCTGCCAGAGCCCAAGATTGCCGCTCGGTACTCGACTCACGCTCGCCAGGATACGAGTTCCCGAAGCGACTAATACGCGTAGAATAGCGGGAGATTTATAGTTCGTTCGATCTGTCGACAGACAGCCCAAACTCCAGCCCAGATAATCCCCTAATTATTCTAACACGAGTATTTTTCATTGTGTGATCCGTCCAGGGTTGAGCAGATACCTCGAAACGAAAGATTTAAATACGAGATACTGTTTGACACATATTTCAATACTATTGAAATACTTTGGGTTTGAAATTTATTTAAATACTAATTGGATTTAAATTCATTTATAAATACTTTTAAATGCAATTATTTTTTGCATTTTCTGGAATTGTATACTGTATGCTTGATATTAAAAATTTTATTTTTTTAAATCATAGTAATAGTAGATGATTTTATTGTAATTACTTTAATATATGAAGTATAATATAGTCTGACGGTAGAATTGTATGAAAATAATATCAAAAGTAATTAATTTCAACACTTTGAAAGATAAGTTTATTTATTTGAATTTTAAACTTTATAAAATAATAATTAAAATAGCATATAGTATATATATATATATATATATATATATATATATACATATGTAATTCCATAAATACATTTAAATACAGCATACATTTAAATTAAATAATTAATTACAAAATTCTACTTAATATATCCGTATTTATGTAAATACTGTATTTAAATAAGATACATATTTAAATACGTATCTCAGATACTTTATATAAGATACATATCTGCCCAACTCTGAATCTGTCACTTTTTCTCGAAAGTTTTTATACAAAGGGAATTTTCTTATCCCTTGAAAATTATGGTAAAATCATGGTAAAAATTTTGTAAGAATTTCTTTGATTAATATTTTTACCGCAATATAAAATATTAAATTCTACACTAAAAAAAGAGTTTGGTTGTTTTTCGACGAAACAGAAAATTACTTAAATCGACCAGAATTCCTTTTAATGCAATAAGAAGCTTGGTTGCATAACAAATCAGTTGTTTGTGCTAATCAAGATTCTTGTTGCATTAAAAGGAATTCTGGTCGATTTAACCGGTAATTCTCTGTTTCGTCGAAAAACAACCAAACTCAGTTTTCAGTCTATTACAATAAAGTATAAAATATGTTCGATTAATTTTATGTAAAAATGTACATATTAATATTTTTTATTGTGGTTCAATATTAAGAGGAACTCTTATAAAATTCTTCCAATATCACGATTACCGTGATTTTTAGAGTAAATTTTAAGAGAAAATCTCTCCGTGTAATTATAAATAAATACATATATACACATATAAAGATATATATATATATATATATTTATGTATTTCGGGGAAGAGATTTCCAAATTCTTTAAAAGATTCTCAATTCCCCCCTAGAGTCTTCGTCCAAAAAATTTTCTGTCCCAAACCAGTAAATATTTAAAAGAGAGCGAATACTCTCTCGGGTAAGAACGGATTAGCCCCGAAAAGCATAAGAATTTACCTCGCAGGATTTAACATTGTTGTAAGTTTTATTAAAACTCTTTCTTCAAACTATGAAGATATTAAAGGGTGAATCGATTTGCTCAAGAGATTATTCTAATGTCGAAATAAGATTTCCCGACATTTATAGCAAAGAGAATCTTAAACTCCTCGCTTATAATTCGTCGAAATTTCATTTGAAAATTAAGAGAAACGATGCAAAAAAAAACACGGCGTTCAAATTTCCTTAGTTAGCCTAGTTGTCATATTTGTATATTGTACCTATATAGTGCATTCAGTTTACAGGTCACTTGACACGCAACGATGTCATAGAACTCGAGTGTCACGCTTAACTCGTCCTTTCAAAGCCGCGGAGCAACTATTTAAAGAGCGATCTCTTTTAGTTCGACAAGAACAAATTGAGCGACTCTATTCGAAGGTTGTTGTTTGATTTCATCGCCAACTTCTCGTCCGTGTAAAACAGCTTGCGAGCTTACAAAGCCGCAAATTATAACTTTTACATTCTATAAAAAACGCGGTGCATATATATTTTCGAGATTACGGATTAAATTAGAAATTTTTAATTTAAATATAAATTTTATATATATATATATATATATATAATAAATTATTTATATATATGTAATAAATATAAATTTATATATATAATTATATATATAAAATAATGAATTTATATATTATATAAATATATTTATAACTATATATAAATAAATTTATATATATATATATATATATTCGCAGCTCGGAAATTAAAAATCTCTAATATATATCATAGTCATGAGAAATGTAGATTTAATTAAATATGGTGTAAACCATATTTTACGGCAATCTGTATATTTATTTGCTTCTTAAGCTTCTCGCTCCGTTCGCAGAAGATAAGAATTAAGATTCAAACGCTATAAAAACGATGTTATAAGAAATATGAGAGAAAAAAATAATAAACCGGCGATCCCAGTAATTGTTTCAGTTATGTAAGAGGAAAATGACTCTAATTGTTCCTACGAATTGGCAAATTAACTCGCCGGAAAAGTGTTATCGTTTCGCGAAATGCATCGGTGAGTCACGGTAAAACAATGTTGCGTCATCGCTAAAATTAGCATCGCTCTCTGGTAATTTATCAATATCATGCACGACAGAGACAAAGCAGCAATCGTAATTACGCATCGCTAATTATATCGCAAACAAAAAAAGAGAAAAAATTAGCGTAATTTCTCTCTCCGTTAGACCATGGAAGAGTCTCTAAAAGGCTACATTAAATTTATGATACTTATTAAGATCTCCGCGTATTATAAAGCGATCGTAAATTCATACTCGCTTCCCACGGAAATAAAATAACATTGTTTCAGCATTAAACGGAATAGTATATTGTGTATCAAGTGCGGAAAGTTGACAATTGGTCACGAGTACGGGGGATGGACGCACGAGTCGAAGGCAAGTGCGACCACCCCACACGAGTGAACAATTGTCAATCCGCACGTGATACACATACTATTTTGTATTACAAGTGCAGACAAAGTGGCTTTGTGCGCGAGGTGGCCGATCGCACGCCGCCATCTTGCGACGGCACGGTGCGAGAATAGCAGTGTTCAAAGTCATTGTCCACGGCTGAAGCCGTGGGCAAAGCATTGCCGCTAGATGACGGCGTGGGAAATCGGCCGCTTTCCGCACAGAAAACACGCACACAAAGTGCCACTTTGCCTGCACGTGTAATACAAATATATATTTATACACAATATTTATACACATATATATAATACCTGGGGATTTGTAAATCGAAATGCGTTTGAAGAAAACGAGTAATAATGTGAAGAATGAGGAAAGGGAGAAACTTGGCTTCATTCTCCAAAAGGTCATTAACGTGAACGAAGGGAGAGACTCGCGGAATTAAATAGAGATAGTTTCTTTCGTTCGGCCGGAACGGGAGCAGTTAACGTTTTACGCGCGACGACTCCTGGATCTCGCGCCACGGCTCATAAAGTTTCCCCCTTCATTCTTGAATTCCAGGAGTGGCGAAGGGAGACGCAGGTGTCGCCGGAAGCCGTTTTACGAGTCGGCAGGAAAACGTAAATCGGGATACGACCTTCGTTACGCATCCGAGAGAACGGGATGTCGAGAAGATTGTTTCGAGCCGCTCGGTTAAAACTCTCAGGCGTGACAGAGGTGGAAGAAATCGGATCGAAAGTCGGTTAATTCCCTCTACCTGCGCGTAAATCATGAAATATATACCCTTCATCGGTGATAATAAAATGAGGGCGAAATGAGGGAAGGTTTAAAGGCCAATCTCGCTCGCGACGTGACCGTAATTTTCATGAAATTCGCCAGACGTTCGAAATGACGAGATCCCCCTCAAGCAGAGGGAGAACCCTCTACCTTCTATTTCTCGTTTTACGACCGCTGGATTGATCCGAATGCAAGAACTCCTCAATGCACCGACCGAACCAATCGTCGGGAGCGTCTTCTGGGAATCCGCCTCGGATGCATTTAAATGTCCGCGCGCTCGCAAATAAACGCGGTTGCCCCATTGAATACCATTGATTGCCGACGTATATATGTATGTATATATGATATACAGGGTGTCCCAAACCAACCGTATTTTAGGTCGAGAAAGGTCATCCTTTTAATATTCCTCATTTTGGAAATCATGTATCTTTATAACTAACCCTTTTTTTTTAATTAAAATTTTATTAAAGTAAACTTTACCTGAAATTAATTAAAAAGTGTAGTTTTGTTAATAATTTATTTTTACAAGACTTAATTTACAAAAAAGCTGTCATTTCCAATCGTTTACAACTCGAAAATGATTGGTGCCTGGACATTTTTGCTGAGGAAAAATCTCAAGAAAGATCATCATTTTTTTAATGTTCTCAATTTTTTAAATCATGTATCTTTGTAACTAACCCTTAGATTAAAATTTTATCAAAGTAAACTTTACCTAAAATCAACTAAAAAGTGTAGTTTTGTTAATATAATATATTTTTACAAGGCTTAGTTTGCAAAAAAGCTTTCATTTTCAATCGTTTATAACTCGAAAATTATTGGTGCCTGGACAATTTCGCTGAGGAAAAATCGCCTCAGAAATCTCCCATTAAAGTGTGATACGGTAAGTCTGGAACACCCTGTATATCCACGCTCGAACACCCGGTGATCTTCACGATGATGTTACACAATACGATGGGCGTCTACGATTTGCCTTTAATTAAGCGAGTTATTTACGCGCGATCGCGAAGCCGAGAATCTCGCCGTGGGAATCGTCCGTCAAATTATCAAGGTGCATTTTATTCTTCGCTCATCAAGAAAACGACGTCGAAGTTACTTGATAACAGAATGAGAGAGAGAAGGATTTTTTATATTAATCTGTCAGATTATATTATTCCAATGGGAATCCACGCTCTTATTTGCATTCTCGCAAATCAATAAATATTGCCTATTTGTTAGATATTTTGAAATTATTTATTTATTATATATTTTTATATATCTTTATATAGCTTTTATTCTTCTCTATTTTTATAGTAATTTTAATCAAAATGATTAAAATGATTAAAGTAATTAAAATAATATACTGAAATAATATAATAATAAATGAATACTAGATAACATAAATAGTAATACTGATAAACATAATATACTGAAAATAATATAATGATAAATATAATAATATACTGATAAATATATTGATAAATAATATACTGAATAATACACGGAAAGAATTTTCTCTTAGAAACGTAACCTGAATGGTAATCGTGGGACAATATGATACTAGAAGAATTTTATAAGAGTTTCTTTGATTAATACAAAAAAATATTAATAATATAAATATAAAATAATATAAAAATATAATAATTTTTATCAAAACGATTAATATGATCAAAATAATATAATGATAAATGCACTGAATAATATACTGATAAACAGTATACTAAAAATAATATAATGACGAAATTTGTCAAAATATTCAAAATAATCGAAATGATTTCGATCACGCACGAATTCTTAAAAAAACATTTTCGTTTCGCGACGCTTTTCGAATCTCGATGTAAACGATCGCGAAAATAATCTCCACGCGGAAACGCGTTTCATCGAGTTTCTTTTTCCCCCTATTCAGTGCAGTATCGAAATGTTTCCTTTCATTCACGACTAGAGAGAGCTATGGTCATTTCCTGTCTCCCGAGCGTCGTTTCGAATTCAACTCGTCAAAATTATACCGATTTCAGCTCTTCAATACAAGGTATATTCAGAGGACTTTAATCCGCTCCCGTAAACTCAATGCCGAGACCATATGACAGCCCCAATCTCTCTTCCTCCTGTTTCCTCTGTGTCGAAATATACATACATACACATATACATAATATATATATATATATATATATATATATATAAAAGATCGCCATTCGCATTTCAAACACGAAGCGCGAGCAGTTTTTCCTCGTCAATATGTCCGCTTATATTATAAAACCGCGCTCGATATTTCCGCGAGCGAGTAGTTTCTTATTCTGTGAATAGCGTAATTAACTAGCATCGCGATAACGGTAAAGGACGACGATTTACAGTTGCGGCCGGTGGTTAGCTGTCGTCGCTGATCGAAATCCGGAAGTGACATTTCTCGAATGCGAAATGAAGGAGGGATGTCAGCGAGCGAGGACGATTGACAGGGACTGATCGATCGATCGATCGAGGGATATCAAGCGCGATTCCATTCGAAAGAGACAACGTCCCGTACGTAACAGGTCTTTGCCAAGGACAATTGCTTATTAACATAATTATTGGCATAATTGACGGCTGACCTCACCGGCAAGCGTCCGGCAAAAGAGAAATTAATCTCCTTTGCATAAAAACACGCTTCTTCTTCCTCTGTCCACCGAGCTGAGTAAGCTTTTTTTCCTTTCTGAACGCGAGTGATAAAACGTCATTCGCGCAAAACAAGTTCTATACTTAGAACATATAAATTAATGGCGTTAGAACGCGCGATTTTAAACGTCAAGGAAATAACTTGACGATCTTGCGCGATTATATGATGCCGGTTATTATTTAAAAGAATGATACGTTTGCTAGCGAAATCGATAAACGGATAATTATGCATAGATCAGATTCGTGTTAAAATAAAATATTAAAAGGAGCATCGAATGTGTCTCAATATCACGCGAAATAATTGTTGATAGTTTAATTTAGAATATTATAAAATAATAATTTTATTTTAGAAGTTTCTTCAACTTGACAGCTAGGTTTTCAAAAACACTGTCAAGCATAACTATTTTGCGAGACAGCAAGTTTAATTATGATGATATAAATAAAAATTAAGTGCAATGTTGTAAAGATTGTCAAAAGTAATTCTACAAAAATTGTGTTTTACTGTATGTATGCATAAGAATTGAATTTTATCTTCAAAAGTTATATTTAAACAGTTTTATTTAACCATATTGGTATTTCAATTAAAAATAAGTATACTTGAATTAAAATATTGTATTTTCACTGAAATATAATTATTCTGACATTATACAAAATGTCAGATATTCGCCCATAAATGTCTAAAGCCTCCTTAATAAGACTTTTATGAGTATCAAATATATTTTACATATTATTAAACCTTTATCTTTTACGATCTCTCCATTCTTTTATATTACATTAAGAAATCTTTGTAAATTTAGTCTTTTTAAAAAGAGTTTGGAATTTATATGACTAAATAGTTGATTTTAGGAATCAACATATTTATATATAAAATAAAAATGTAGTATCAATTTTATATATAGATTAAGAAACACCGACCTACTAATCAACTTAATTCAAAATTATGCAGCAAGTTTCTAAATTACATTATTATATATGCACGATAACGTATAAGATAAACTGAAAGTGCATAAATTCTTGATGCATAAATAAGTCAAAAATGCAGAATAAAAGTTTACGAAACTTTAAAAAATTGTTCTAATTTAATATTAATTTTTCAAGTCAGTTGTTTTCTCAAAAATAAAATCTCGTAAAGAAATAAAATTTTCCCATATTTTCGATTTATTTTCGCGCAAAGTATCAACTTCTTTCCAGTCGTATTACATTTTCCCTGCATATACATATAGTGTCGTTTATATATACAAACCGACTTCGGGAAGACGTTAATTTTCGCGGCCAGGTCGAGTCGGGGGAAAATAGAGAAACGCGTATATATATATATATATAGTTGAAAAAACACCGGGCAAAGGGAAAATAAACTAGTCTAGTTTAATTCGACCGCCGCCGATCTGACGCCACATGGAGCGGTTGCAGTTTGTGTATCGGGAAGGGAAGGAAAAACCAGTTCAGAGAAAAGGACAGAAAGGGACTCTCTCCCAGTCAGACGTATGAACGGAGATATGGATAGAGAGACATGTGTATGGCATTTTCTAGGAAAAAAAAAAAAAGAAAAAAGCCGACGGGAACGAGAGGATGAACGACGGCGGAAAAAAAACCGTGGGAGTGTAACGATTGGAGAAGCGATGTATTAAACAAAGGAATTAGAACGTTGCTTTCGCGTGTACGTGTGACAGAAATATACATATAGTGCTACTCTTTCTCCCGTGCAACCTCACATTTACGATAGAATAAACTTATCGCGAACGAGAGCGGTTTTATATGTTTTAACTCTTTCCGACTGATTCACAGAGTTACTCCGTGCAACATTAGTTTCCACAAACTACATCTATATTGCTTTTCAATTTTCACTTAGAAAGAGAATGATAATAATTAGCATAAAAAATCGCTGAATAAGAGACTACACTGGAAAAATGTATGTTAACTCGATTAAATCGTTCAATTAAATATTATTTTGTTAATTCAGGGTAAATAAAATTTACCCTGAAAATCATGGCAATCGTGGAACAATATTGGATTTTTAAGAGTTTCTTTGATTAATATTTACCACAATAAAAAATATTAATATGTACATTTTTACATATAGTAAAATTAATGAAACATATTTCATTTCTTATTGTCGTAGATATTAATAATTAAGCAGAGAAACTCATAAAATTCCTTCAATACCATATCATCCCACGATTATCATAATTTTCAGGGTAAATTCTAAGAGGAAACTCTGTGTTGAAAATTTAATTTTTTTGCAAATTTAAATTAAATTAGTAATCGATGCATTTCCAATAAAAAATTCATCTGCATTAGAATTAATAATGATCTTACGCAAAAAAGTGAAAAAGAAAGAGAGACATATGCAGGCGTACACATTATTCACTAATCAAATATTACTCACAAATTTACATTTCGAATTGAATCGTCTGCAACACTCCATTGTTACTTATGCAACAGCATAATGCATATTATATTATATACACACACACACAAATGTATATATAAAATTATGTTTGACAATTATGCACGTAACATATTATGTTACAATATGACATATGCAACAACCAAATAAACATACTATTACAGATATAGCCAGGGGGAGCAAATTAAATCAGCGATGTTACAATGGTCTGATCTCGAGCTAGCTCTCTCTCTCTCTCTCCTGCGACAATTAATTAACATTTAGCACTTTCCCGCAACGATAACGAGATGACGTGAATCGAGTGCTGTTGCGCAGATTCAATTAACTACGTTACGATAACCGGCGTATAAACATCGCGCTAATACGCTATCTTCTAACACGCGATTTTCCGCGAAAACGTCGCGTCGGAAGGACGCTCGTTCATAATTCGGGGTCCTAAATGAATCCTTAATTGCGCGCATCCAGCCGCATACTTATCCGGCTCTTTCTCTCAACCTCGGAATACCGAATACGTGTAATGTATGCTTCCACCGAAATATTCCCGCGGTCTGAAAGCGGAACTGTACAACCGGGTGTACGAGCTGCGTTAGAAATATTAGGCGCACGTGTGCGTTTAATTTACATATATGTAGATCCCATTCAAATGCGTGCATCGAATTTATACGTCCCCCACACACACACACACACACACACATTATGCAGCGGGACCGTCATATATTATGTATTACGATGCAATTCTCGTGAAAAAAAAGTCGCGCGATTTCTCCTCCACCCGTTAATCTCATCTGTCAGGAGGAATATATCGATATGGCGGAATATATCTTTACGCCGATTTCTTTTTACCAAAGAAATCGAAAAAAATGTGCAAAATATTTCCGTTATATTATAGGTCATTAAATAATGTATAGTTTTTTAAGTAGTTTAATTTTTTCTAATTAATAAATATGGATTCTGTCTCTTTTTTCTCTCTTGCTCTCTCTCTCTCTCGTTTTTAATTTTATCTAGATTGATAAATGAAATTTCCGGTTTACTTATTCAGATATACGTGCAAAGTGG
The DNA here is from genome assembly GCF_048542155.1 of Nylanderia fulva. NCBI lineage: Eukaryota > Metazoa > Arthropoda > Insecta > Hymenoptera > Formicidae > Nylanderia > Nylanderia fulva. The sequence continues at coordinate 2,332,101 of NW_028189302.1, forward strand.
GTTGGTGAAAGGATGTATTACGGACTAATTAGATACGTCGGTCTTAAAGTAAATAGAAAAACCACACGCGCGTTAACGGTGTGACATTAGTCGAGCTACAACTGATGATAAACTCGATAGATAAAAAATAACAAAACGTTCCAGCACACAAAGCTCGCTATTAATAAATATCAATCTTCGTGAAATAATTGTGGATAAATCGTCGACACGATGGTCTTCCGTCCACGATTTTACAAAAGATGGGGATTAACAGCGAAGAAAATTGCTGATTTGTAAATGATACTTTTATATTTAATCGCGTAGTATTTTATTCACGCTTTATTAACCTAAAAATATAACCGTGCCTGTAAAAGTTATTAGACCGACATTAATAAATTTTACGATACAATTTTGAAGAAATCTCATCGCGAATGAAAAAGTTACGCTCGTAAACAAATATTCTTATAGATAGAATAAAATGTTGATGTAAACTATATGGCTGTAAAGACGAAGTAAAATCCAGAGATACTTTAAATTCAACGATAAAAAGTTATTTGCCCCGAGATCAAACGGTTATTTGTCCATATCTTCGAAAGATCTCGCTGCTATTTACGCCAAATTGCGAAATTTTATACTCCTTTTCGTCTCCCGCAGCAAAATTCCGATCTTATGTTACGGAACGGCGTCAATAATCGCTCTATCTTGGATAACGGAATGGAAAGCGGTGTGCAAGCATATCCCATTTTACGGCAGCAAATACGAGAGAGAGGATCCGCGGAGATAATGGAACGATTGGAAGAGATGAAACGGCGCGAAAGACGGAATCACGATCCCTAGAGTGTCTTTCTCTCTCCTCGAGATCGTCGTTGAAATTCCAGAACCATCAGACTCTTTATCGAGGAATAAACTTTCTTGCCACATAGGCGAAAATCGTGCGAATCTGTATATCCGTCAAAATAAAAATCTCTCTTTCATGATAATCGATGACGTTTGACAAAAAAACCGCCCGAACAGGGACTCGAACCCTGGACCCTCAGATTAAAAGTCTGATGCTCTACCGACTGAGCTATCCGGGCCTTCGGAAGTTGGCCACCTCTAGACTCTCACACTGCACTTGTCAAAGCTGCTATATTGGTTCAGTGGAGATTTGCAGAGAGATAACACGCTCAGCCACGTGGAATAAAAGTCTGACAGCTGCTTAATGACATTCACCTTAATTATGCTTCAAAATATATTTTTATTATATTTTTTCAGAATTTTTTTATAATAATTGTATAGATTTTTTATAATAATTGTATGCAATAATCCTGTAATAATATTATAGACGTATAAAATTAGATGCATATATTTAATTATTATTTTTATTAATTACTTCATTTTCAATCGATATTTAATATATGAAAAATTATACACTGGAAAAAATTGGTTAATTGAAATATCTAAGTTAAATATTTATTTTGATAGATTTATATTTAATTTAAATACTTTGATATGTTCAATTGACGAAATATAATATTTAGTCGAGTTAACAAATTTTTCCCAGTGTATATAATAATAATATATATAATATATTATATATAATTTATTATATATATAATATGCTAATAAATTATATATAATAAATGTTCATAGTTTTAAGTTTACTAAACTGCTCTAATATGTTATTCCTAAAGGAATGTCAATAAGTACCAATTGATAGCCTCGTCCATTATGTGCTTCAGCGTGTTATCGTTGCAAATCCCTTGATTTATATTAATATCTTGGAATTAAAGTAATTAGTACCGTTCTGTATATAACTAACTGCGAATGGAAGATAACGTTACGTGTTCATGGAATATTTATGGGAAGATATTCAGGAATATCATAAATGCGAGTCGCATTATGAATTACAAGCAATTGCAGTAGAAGTTAATTGATCTTCCGGAATTTTCCGAGAAAGCCTGGCATATTTTTTAGCCCCATTTTTTACCCCAAATATACATAAACTCTTGCGTTGGTTATAAATTATGATAATTCTACAAAACATGTCAAGCGGATATTTTATTCGCATACATTATACGAGATATTATCAAATTATGAATCATTATTCCCGTCATAAAAAAAAATCGTATATCTTTTTATCTATTATATTCAGAAATAATGAAGAAAAATGAGATTTTATCTCACGAGTTCGCAAAATTGAATATTAATAATTGCGCTCTAAATATTCCAACGTCTTTCCAGTCTAAAAAAAATATGGTATATCTATTGAAACATCATGGTTCCTAATTTCTATTATCAAAAATCGCGCGACATTAGTTGTAAATTTGCTTTACAGATAAAGATAAGAAAGACACGTCTTCGATAAAAACGCATTTGCGAAATATCGCGTTTGACATTCTTGTGACTCACACACCTCTCTTCCCCGTAAACAAATGTCGTAACAAATCGGAGCATGCAGATTCGAATGTGCAATACGGATTGTTAATTTGCGCGTCATCGAATTTTATCACCGACGGTGATAAACGGCCGAACTCGCGCAATCGCGGCTGTTTTTCTAGCAAACACGCACAGTCGGTGATTCCGTATAGTAAAATGCAGTTGATTGATGATCCTCTCGTCATGTATATGTATATGTATATCGCAAACACACACACACACACAGAGAAGGAACTTTGTTACATCTTTCGGAGCGTGCGCCCGAAGATAAATAATTAATGCATATTAGTATTTTTAAATTCCTTTTCTCCGAACATCGTAACATCGCTATTGTTTATATATCCCGTTTACTGCAACGTGAAATCATCGAAGACGCAGTAACGGTCCACGACCTTGACACGAAAGGTTCACGGCTCATCAGAGAGGTCAAGTCCTCCCGGGAGATTATCGCCGGTTAATTAAATATGTACGGCTTCGAGAGAGACAGTCCTCTCCTTTCGCTGGATAGATACTGGGAAATATGCACGAAGACAACCTTTGCACTTATGTCAGTGTATACGTGTGTGCGCAATTTTGTCTAGATTCTTATCGGCTGCCCTCGTCTCATATATGGTTAATTCGAATTTCTAATGATTTATGACGGAAATATCGAGCTTTTTTTCAAAACGTAGACACCGATTTTTTTTTTTTTCATGTGGACACGAATTTTTTGAAGAAAATGTCACCGAGAGAAAGATGGATGTGTAAAAAGAATTTATAATACTTGTCGACGTGTTCGTTTATAATTTTTTGTTAAATATAATGAAAATATTTCTCCGTTAGCAATATTTTCAGATAATAACGAGAATAACTGCGATAAATTATCCGACGTAACGGATGTATATATTTCCGCGTCATTTCACATAAAAAAAGATATTTATTCTTATCGGCGGAACGCTGTGAATAAACCATAAGGGTTCCAGGGATTCAGGGTCGTTGTCCAGAATCAACGTCAGAATTTCCCAAAGTAACGATATATTTTACCTGGCATCGCGCCAGAGTGACTTCCCGATGTGTCAACTTCTCGATATTACGCGATGCGACAATAAGCGCCTTGTTCGAAGTAATTTCATGACTCTCCCGAACAGCTGCAGCGATAACCAAGGTTGGATTGATGGGAGATGATGGACACAATGACATTTCAGAGCCCCCTTTATCGTAGTCTCGATATCACAAGTGCATACATAAATATTGACCCTAAACTCTTTTCCTCAATATATTATATTAATATTTCTATTATATCGCGTTCTAAAATATATTTATTATGTAATTTATTTAATTAAAGAATGTAAATATAATTTATAAATATAATTTATAAATATAATTTATAAAAATAATTTATAAATATATAAATATAAATGTAATTTATATTTATTATATAATTTATATATACATAAATTATGTGAACAACATTTTATGAAGATGCGATAAAAATTGCTTAGGTTAATTAGAAAAATAATTTGAATAGGAGAGAAGATGCACAAAAATGCGGAAATTATAATATCGAAATTAAGCGATTGAATTAAGCGTGATCCAATTTTTCCGTTCACGTTACATTACGCAATATGACACGATAATGTCACTTTATCACCGGAACATGATAATGAATGATGAAATAACTGGCGATTATTCGGCAGCATCGGTCATAATTATCGGCGCATGCAATACTGCATCGAATTCGCGTTATTTTGACGATTACGTGTGATTCGTGGAATCGTATACGAGTGATAAGCCCGAGCAGAACCGAATAAAAACACTCGAGAAAACGATTAATGAGCGATGACAACAAAGTCCTCAGACTACGTCACGTGTAAAATCGCTGAATTTATTTCTTTTTCGCGACACCTCGACACATTTCTCGACCGTTCAATAAGTAAACGATATAGTTCGACTTACAATGCAATCTAAAAAATATTTTCATTATTAATTTTTAATTATTAATTTCATTAATTCTTCCATATATCTTTAAAAAATGCACATGTACTGCAATAAATTAAATAGATTTAATAAATAGATAAATTGAAAAAATTTCTTTCCTTTGATTAAGAGTAAAAGAAGAAGTATACAATAGTTCCAGATTATATACCGTCTGTATTTCATATACATATGTGAAATCTAGTCCGGAAAAGTTTTTATCCTTAGGTGAAAGGATTCGGGGATTAACTCAGAGAACTTCTATTCAGAAGTCTATCGTACGACATTTTTCGCGCAGAAAGAATGAGACAGGGATGAGGAAGAAGAGCAATCTCCGATGCACCGACACTCTTTCTAAGAAACTCAGCGAGATAGAACGAGCCTTTCTTGGAAAGACGCCAACCGCGTCGAATCGCAAATATAGGCAGTTAAATACTACTCTAACTCTCGGTTACGCAATTCTGGACTGATTCAGCTTTAATTGTCATTTGGATTTTTTTTATAAAATATTCTATACGACGATAAATTTTTGCAATAATGATAAAAAGATGACGGTAATCAATAAAAATATGTACATACATGTGAATTTAAATTTTGTCAATAATCTGTATAAGAGAACAATTTTAAAATTAAGTTTTATGAAAATATCTAGAAAATATAATAATATAATATATATATATTAGAATATTAAAAAAGTTTTTTGCAATTATCAATTATTTCGAAAATCTGTTTTTGAGAAACTTTTTTCTTACGTAATCAATAAAATAACATTTTTTTTATATACACTCGACAATTTCAGAAAATTGTGTTTGACAAAAGAACTGTCAACAAGTAGCCCGATGAATTCAGTCGGTAGAGAATGGAACTTGAAATCTCAAGGTATCATACCTATATATAGACCCTAAATTGCATGGCAAATTCGAACCCCACATTGAGCAAACATACCATTTTTTTCCTCACACGCGACTGAAGAGATTAATGATAGCCACCTGTTCAAGGCCGCCCTAGGAATGAATCGTTTCAGTTATCGAGGAGTGTAATCAATTGTGTGCGATCACCGGCGAGCGTTCGCAAAAATAATTGCATTTTTATGTATGCGCGACAAATATTGATTTTTTGCTTATCACAGAGTGTATTTTTCCAAAGTACGCAAACACGTGAAATCTTTATGCCATAATCTTATCGTGACAGACTTCGCGGATGAGGAGCTCGTTGAACGATATTGCAACGGTATATTTCCTCGCGATAACGGCACATTCGTTGATCCTACTGTCAATCCCATCGACATCGTGCGTTATTACAATCTCTTTATTTTATGGATTCATTTCATTTCATTTCTAGATAAATCTTTTTCTCCATTATATTTTACATTATTATATTCAATATTATAATTATTTCATAATTATATTAATTTTGATATTAAAAATATATTTTAAAATATTATAATATAAAAATATATTACATTAATTATTACGGATTCCTTACATTTCATTTCTAGATAAATCTTTTTCTCCATATTATTTTACATTATTATATTCAATATTATAATTATTTCATAATTATATTAATTTTGATATTAAATATATATTATAAAATATTATAATATAAAAATATATTACATTAATTATTACGGATTCATTACATTTCATTTCTAGATAAATCTTTTTCTCCATATTATTTTACATTATTATATTCAATATTATAATTATTTCATAATTATATTAATTTTGATATTAAAAAAATATATTATAAAATATTATAATATAATATGATATAAATACAAAATATTATAATCTAATGTAAAAATATATTACATTAATTATTATGTTAAATTAATGTTTCATGTGAAAGAATGCTAAAATTTGGATGTCGGTCGATTTTCTCGACGTGACAACCAATTATTTTACATGAAATGCTTCGTGTTATTATTGCAAAAACTATTTTACATTATTATATTCAATATTATAATTATTTCATAATTATATTAATTTTGATATTAAAAAAATATATTATAAAATATTATAATACATATAATATGATATAAATATTATAATATAATATAAAAATATATTACATTAATTATTATGTTAAATTAATGTTTCATGTGAAAGAATGCTAAAATTTGGATGTCGGTCGATTTTCTCGACGTGACAACCAATTATTTTACATGAAATGCTTCGTGTTATTATTGCAAGAACTTCGATGATATCTAAATGCAAAATACCGTCACATATATATATATATATATATATATATATATATATCACCTTGCGCGGAAAAAAATGCGTGGGACAGGTGCGAGAATTTCGGATGGGGAAGCAAAGAGGAGTCGCGAATGATAGAAGGATCCTATCATTCGGCGATGCCGAAAAGAACACCGGGAGTGCCAGGTGTTTCGAGAGGTTTATTTTCGATTGCAGTTTCATCGAGTGCCGGTGCACCCGGGGGCGAGTCGTCCGGTATTTTTAGCGATCGTTGCACGGCATGCGACCACACCACCGCGACGTTTCGACACGGCCCGAAATAAGATGTTTATCGAACCGCTCGAACGGAATCATTTTCCTAAAGTTTAGGAAGGAAGCTGCTGCTCACTCCCGAGAAGATTGCGCGAGAAAAGCGAGCAATCGTTCGCTTCCGCGAGAAGCGAAACGCGCCGTAAATAGATTTTAGCGCGCGCTCGCTAATAAATAAATACGATCATTTTTCCTTCGTTTCTCCACATCGTGTAAAACGATACTTGGAGATTGTTGGAATTATTTTTGATTATTTTAGTAATGCAAAAATATTCCTTATACTATTATTTATCACATTACACAGAGAGAATTTTCTCTTAAAATTTAGCCTCAAAATCATAGAACAATATTGGAAGAATTTTATAAAAGTTTCTCTGATTAATTTATCACAATAAAAAATATTAATATCTATCACAATAAGATATAAAATATGTTCGATTAATTTACTATGATTTTCAGGTTAAATTCTAAGAGAAAATTCTCTATGTGTATTTAATTTAATTATTTTATTTTGTAATATAATATTATCCAAGATAAAATATATATTGTGCAAATTAAAATATTAATATTTTTCATTAATAATTTTTTAAGAATAATTGTATTATTTTAGTAACACAAAATTATATAAAATAAAATCAAATATGTTCCTTGTACAGTTATTTATCGTCTTATTTAATTATTTTATTTTACGATATAATAATACTAGTTCGTCGCATGAGATAAATAGGTATATATATATATATAAAGGAGTTATATAAAAAAAAAAAAAAAAAAAAAAATACAGATTGTGTCAAATGTATCGAGACAAAATAATTCTTCCCCTCTCTTTCTTTCTCTGTTTTTAATCCGTTTAAAAATACGCTACGGGTTGCGAACGGTTAAAATTCGCGTGATTATTTTCGCAGACCACTTCTCGAGCGCTCGCGATTATTTCGGGAAGCAACTACATTCCACGCGCGCGTTTTCTAAAACTATCTCTACCTACTTGTGTTAGAAACGCGACGGATCGTTGACCCCGTGCACCGAACTTAAAATCGCGCGCGATTTCTTATCGACGAACAAGAAGATGCGCGAGAGACATCTCGGCGTCTGATTCTTCAATCGCTGGAAAGAGTGACACATTATGTTGTTCTCGACCTTTCCTTATAGCACATATTTCACGTCTATGATGACATATAAAGCTGCGGCTAGAGTCTCGATTAGGCTTATCTCGCTCCGGAGATTAGATACTTTCCGTGCGCAACAAGCCGCTCTTCGCGCGTTTATTGAAATGAGGTGATGGGGAATCGTGATTCTGGTAAACATCGAGCAGGCGTGCCGCGCCTTTATTTATTCACCGATCGATCGATCGATCGATCGATCGATCGAACGCGGCCCTGACAAGCGAAACAATGTGTCGAGAAAACTCAGAAGAATAGCGCATTCGCGTCTAGGAGTGCGGGCAAAAATAATTTGTGTGTATTAAGATTCCAATTTCTCATCCTATCATACCTATTTTTTTTCCATGAAAAAAGTTTTATCAAAAAATTATATTAATTAAAAATTATAAAAATTTTAAAAAAATTATAATGTATACTTAAGTAGAAATTTATAATATAAAAATATATGCAAATTTATATATCTATATAAAATTGTATTCTTTTTTGTGAAAATAAATATTATTCGTGTCTAGAAGGGCGGGCAATATGTGCAAAAATAATTTTGCATCCTATCACATACCTATTTTTTCCATAAAAAAAGTTTTATTAAAAAATTATATTAATTAAAAATTATAAAAATTTTTAAAAATTATAATGTATACTTGCGTATAAATTATTTATAATATAAAAATATATGCAAATTTATATATCTATATAAAATTGTACTCTTTTTTGTGAAAATAAATATTATTCGTGTCTAGAAAAGCGGGCAATATGTGCAAAAATAATTTGTGTATTAAGATTCCAATTTCTCATCCTATCATACCTATTTTTTTCCATGAAAAAAAGTTTTATCAAAAAATTATATTAATTAAAATTTATAAAAATGAAAAAAAATAATAATGTATATTTATGTATCAATTATTATTTATAATATAAAAATATATACAAATTTATATAGCTATATAAAATTGTACTCTTCTTTCCGATTGTGAAAATAAATGAGTTTCGCGTTAAAATTAATCCTCTGTAATTTGATAAGCCATCCAAAAGTCTAAATCTCATTCCGTCGGACTTACGTCTTTATTTCGAGATACGCGGAATTAGGTCAATGGTCCTGAAACTCGGCTCACATTGCAAAGCATTCCGGAACTACGAGAAGCACGCTGCGTAACTTCAAGCTGCTTATTGACTTGTTCTTTTGCTTCGTCGTTCGAGTTCAAGAGTACACGAGTGGCAACAGATGGCGAGGACTCGAGAAAAGTTCATCTTAAGAAACTTAGAGAGTCGAGAATAATCCATGCGTTGAGATTCTCCCTCCGAGAAGGCGGAGAGAAGTAGTATAGTTTATTGTTTATCTTTGCGCATTAAAATACAGCTCGTGAAGGAGCCATTCTGCGGAACTTAATCGCAGAAAAAAAGAAACGACGCAACGTCTTCAAAAAAAAATATGACAATAAAAATAAATAAACGCAAATGGATTATTGCGTAAGTTTGAAAATTATGGACTCGCGTCTCTCCGTTTTAAAAGCGAAGATAAAAAGGTTACAACATGTTCGTTTTAAATTTTTGACACTCGTATTTTTTTTTTTTTTTTTTCGAATCGTTCAACGATCTAACGGCGTAATATTCGAAGACGAGGATCTTCCTCGACACGAGAAGAGAAGCTCAGAACTTTGCCGATCACGTGTGTCGTGCATGACGAAAGTGCGAAGAAAAACGACGCGTGTAACGAATTTATTACGATCGTTCGCGAACGGAGAACCAACGAACTGCCAAGTCGCCGCATAGTTCACTTCACTTTTACATGGCGATTATACGAACCTGTTGTCTCGTAACTTCAACTCTTTTTCAACTCCTCTAACTCATAAATGTGACTATTATTAGCCTCGAAATATATAAATAAGTATATAAGTATAGTTCCTGTTGGTTGAACACTTCGGGTATAAAAGGGGACACACACCTCATATACATATTCTCATATTTCTTTATGTTTGAAGTTCTCTCGAAATCCTCTGATTTCGTAATACGAAATATATCTACTTCAAAAAAAATTGCTTATGATTTCTCTCCATATATAATCACTCTTGTATTTTTATTTTAAATTCCATATAAATTAATAAAGAAAATTTGCGTGAAGTTTTTTTTATTTATTGTATGCGCTTCCAAAGTTGACAAATCAGCTGATCATCGACCGCTTGTAATTTTCATAATTCTCAAAGACACAATTTTTAAAAAAATTCCTCGAGTCTCAATAAAGTTTCCACAAGAATTCCCGGATTTTTCAAGGTACAAAAAATTCCAAATATTTCCGATTTTTTTTCCGAGAGTAGACACCCCGTAATAGTAACCCATCGATACCCCAATATCAAAACTATTTTTATATCCGCGATACGTGAGCGCGCTTTTAATATCCCAGTCACTCCGAGGCGTTTCGTCATTCTCTAATATTTTGTCATTTAATTATAATCTCTCGCGAACCTTCTCAGACGAAGCGATTCGCGAAGCGAAATTGAAGCCGCATAGCACGAGGTCGTCACATGATAACATGAATCGAATAGTGTCTTACGCACACGTACGTGCGATACGCACTGCACAGCAACGCATAATATGTGATGTGGGTGACGAATAGCGGATATTTCGGATGGTATATACCTGGCTTCCCATATCTTGTCTGACATGAGTGCCCTGCATACTCGAAACATCTCTATCGAGATCAAACCGCGGCAAGATACAATAGCAAGAAAGAAGAAGCGGACTTAAAAAGAGCGAAGAAAGCTTTTGTTCCCCAAAACTTATTATTATGGTAATCGTATACAGAAAGAATATTTTTTAGAATTTACCCTGAAAAGCAGAAGAATTTGAAGAGTTTCTCTGATTAATATTTACCACGTTAAAAAATATTAATATCTTGCACAATAAAATATAAAATATGTTCGATTAATTTTACTCTGTGTACATATTAATATTTTTTATTGTAGTAAATATTAATCAGAGAAACTCTTAAAATTATTATTATAATAATCGTACATAGAGAAAAATTTTTTTTAGAATTTACCCTGAAAAGCAGAATAATTTTATGAAAGTTTCTCTGATTAATATTTATCACAGTAAAAAATATTAATATAAATTCTATATATTATTACTATTAAATATAATTATTATATAATATTTTATAAAAGTTTCTCTGATTTGAATATTTACCGCAGTAAAAAATATTAATATCTTGCACAATAAAGTATAAAATATGTTCGATTAATTTTACTATGTATATATTAATATTTTTTATTATAGTAAATATTAATCAGAGAAACTTTCTCTTACAAAATTCTTCCAATATCATATTGTTCCACGATTATCATAATTTTCAGAGTAAAATCCTATATATTATTACTATTAAATATAATTATTATATAATATTATTATTATATAAATAATAATTATTAGTACACAAAAAAAATGGTGAAAAGAGTATAAAATTTCGTGGCAAAGTTTGTCGCGAAAAATCGATCTCTGCCCTAAGAAACAGCAGTATTCATAGTAGATGGAGATGGGGTGTGTATATATGATATGTATGTGTGCTGTGCTTATTTCTCCTGTTTGCATTGGCAAGAACGTCCAGCATCAAGTGGTTGCTCTACATTGTTGGAGCGTATGTTAAACAGCGCGGCGGATTTATAGATAGCAGAAATAATAAATGTCTGCGCATTCAAGGCTACGCGATACCTGTAAAACCGTCGTATGTTTCACGCGTCCAATCATTACGTAATCCCTCGAGGAGGCAAAGCGTAAGAACATACACGCGTACACGCACATATATGGTTATCTATTCTCGTCTCGATTGAGGAGTATAAAATATCGGGTTAACAAACGCGACTTTCTATTTTTAAACTTCACTCCGAAGCATTTTCTCGCACTTTCTTGCGAACAACTGCATATCTCTCGTCGGAGCAAAACCCCTCTATTATTAGATTCTCAGCAATATTTTGTATCTTTAAGAGGCCATTAACCGTGTATAATTATACCAACTATATATGCACTCTGGGATATATATATATATATATATATATAATATCTATGAATATACAAATAGCGCCTGTTAATTTCCTACCTCCGTCTCTCGCGGCCGGTTCACCTCGAGAGTGATTGCAAAAAAAAAAAAACACGTGGAAAGCCAGTTCTTAATTAATGACACGCCTAATATGCAAGGAACGTATATCGCGCGATCATTATTGTCGAACCTAGGGGCCGATTTTCTTCTCTCGCGAGTGAAAGCAGAGCACGCTATAGTTGATATCTCGCGATATTTTGCAAAGGTATACTATGTATACGTGGCTCGCTCGCGTGTCCGCTTTCTTGCCAGATCATATTAATTGCAGACTCGCGCCCGCTAATCACCGAGGAGTTTCCTCTTTCGTTCTCTCCACCTCGACGATCCCAAGAATTGCATTCGTCTAATTGCGATGACCATTGCTCCGAGAGCGGAAAGACGCGTTCTTTCTCCTTCTTTCTCTGCCACCGTTTTTCTACGCCATTCCCCGATTCTCTATTGTGAGCCCCGGCGAAATTGCAAGTCGGTGAAAGCCAGGGTTACGGAGATAATCGTCGGAAATTAACGCGATACTTATCGCTCTCCATAATTGCCAATTAGTGCTAACGATTAAGATCTTTGCGCGTATCATAGATTCGTTAATAAGTTCAATATTGACACTAGAACCATCACTTTTAGGCCTCGATATCAGACATCAATCATCGAAAAATTAAAGCGACGTATATATATATATATATATTTTTTTTTAATTAAAAATATTTTTAATTTTTTATTATTTATTTTTGACTTACTATATAATTTATTAATGCTATTTTTTTAAATATTATTTTGATTAAAAAAATATTTCTCATTTCTAGACGTTTAATAATTTTTTCAATTATAGGAATTCGTAAAAATATATGAAATAATTATTCGGAAAATAGCCTATTTGTCTTGTTAGGTACAAGTGGTCCAGTTGTATTCTCGTAAATATTGTGGTAGCGAGAGAAAGTGCGATGGAAAACGCAAAAACGTGTATGTGGAGTAATTATAATTTACAGGCCCGACGCGCGAATCTGACCGATCCTAGAAAAGCGTTTCGCAATCCGCCCTGTATAAACAAGCCAAAGATATCGCGCGACGGTTAGCTCGCACACAAAAGTAAAGATAGAACCTCTCCTCTCTTAGTAGCGCGAGTTCGCGCAACAAGTACTGCTTGTAACGTTGGACGGCCCGACTTTATTTTTGGATCACCGAGTACATCCCGGTTAATGACGGCCCGGTGGTGAATTTAGATTGGATCTTTCCCGTCAATCAAGGAACCGAGGCTGATTAAGCGAGATATCGAAATCAGTTTCCGCTCTCTTGTTTAGTTGACGCGTTAGATTAGATACTTGTTTGTATGCTAATAATTTTCTTATCATACGCGCATTATTGATCATTAACATTTATTTTTAGACAGTTTCCAAATGCTTTTCTTTTTTACAAAAATATATTTAAAAATTTAATAAAAATTTATATACAAAATTTAATATAAATATATAATAAATATATAAAAGTATATGAAAAAATATATGTATAAAAATGTATACATAAAATTAATATCTACGTTTCTTATTAGACAAATAATTAGCACGTAATTAACAACATTAAAGACATTTTAAAACTGCCTAAAAATAAATGGTAATGCGATCAATAATGTATGTATGATAAGAAAATTGTAATATGACGTTAATTATGTATGCGCGACGTATATCGCTAATTATATATAAAATATTTTTCTCAATAAATACAATATTGTAGAAAAAAATATCCTCTATATAGAAATATCCATAAAACAATATTAATGTATTGCGATTGGTTTTGCGCGATGATCCTTCCTTGTGTGCTTCCGGTTTCTTTAATGTATCTAATTTTTTGCAATTTATCTTTAACGAAATAATATAATAAAATTGTGCGATACGCATTGTTATCGCACAATAATCTCGATCTACTTCTCTCTCTCTCTCTCTCTCTCTCTTTATCCTCACGCGATCCTCCGAGCGGTGCTCAGTATATCACGAATGATAATTGCGGGAACAAACGGGCGTAGTCGCGTTAAATTATTGTCTCCTTAATCAAGCCGGCAAACTTCGAGCGCGAATGTATTTGACTGCTTTACTCAGCCGCGCTAATCACGCTAATTACAAACTCTGGATCTCTTCGCTTTGCTCATCCTCATTAAGTTGCCGACACTAAAGCCGCGAGATAAGGAAAATTGGCGAACCATACGGATAAACAGACGGGCTTACCGAATCGCAACTTGCATCGAAGAGTATCTAATTAGAGAGGGCTGCACAATCGAAGGATATATATATATATATATATATATATATATATATATGTACATATATTGAGAACTTTCCTTGAGAAAATATGTTTCAGAATCAGGATGCCCAACAGACTCAATGAAAAAAATTCCCTGACTTTTTCAGATTTTTCAAGACCAGAAATTCATTTTTTCCCTGACTTTTATATTATATTTTCCAAATATATAATTTGCATATATCTATATGATAAATCAATTAAATGTTAAATCATGAAATCCTTAAGATATTTTTGGCAACAATGAAAAGGTTCGGAAGTTAAGAAAACAAAAATTTAAATTAATTATACAATTTGCATTATGTACGATAATCGAAGCAAACATATCACTATAAAATATTTAAATGATCGTTTTTTATTTATATTATATCAAATTTTATTTTTAATATATTTTAACAAATTATAATACATATATTTTAATATATATTTAATGATATCTAAATATATATTTAATAATATCACGACAAAACTTTTAAATAAAACATTTTTAATAGAATTAATGCATTAATTTTTAATAAAAAAATGAATTAAAATGAAGTTCTTGAACAATATTATAATTCTTGAGCAATGTTATAATATATTTTGAAATATATAATATATATTGAAATAAAATAACACGACGATAAAAATATAAATTAACAAACACGCTGCAGATAAATCGATTTTTAACACAGAAAACATTGGGAGTCAAGAAAAAGTTTATTTAATAAAAAATTTTTAATTATTGAGATAAATGTAGAATAATGTAAAAAAATTCAGATATAAATAGTAAAATTTTCTGACCTATCCCTCACAATTCCAGATTGATAAAATTCCTTGACCGCTAGACACCCTGAGATTCCGATTTTGCGAACGCGTTATAAATAGGTTGCCACACGAATTACGAAATAATTGTTCTATTCGCCTGATCGCCGTTGTGAATAGCAATTTTTCGCCATCGGAGCCTTTTGTTTCGATGAACAATGGGACACAGTCAACGCGCGATGACTGAGTTAAATGCATTTACATGATTATGCAGACAAAAAGTTACACTCGTCTGCCTGTCTTAACTGCATAAGGTGAACAATTCCTCATTGTATCGACGCACTGGCGTATAATAAGGCTCAGTCCACGCGATAGGAATGCGTTACCGCGATATTTAGTCCGACAAGAGAGGCCTTCGATAAACGATATAAAATTAACACACGCGACTGGCAAAATCGACATCCGCGAGAATCACATTTATTTTGCATGGAGAAATATATTAGAAAGAAAATTAACAGAACTATAATACAGAAGAATACAAAGAAATGGATAAAGCAAATTTACACTGTAAAAAAAATATGTAAAATTATATAAATAATAAATGTAAAATTACATGATAAATAATAAAAAGGTAAAAATTTCTATTATTTATCGTGTAATTTTACACTTATTATTTATGTACTTTTACATATTTTGGTGTAATATATTACATCTTTTTTTACAGTGTATGTAAAAGTTCAGAAAAGTTAATTAAAGAAGAGACGCATTTATTTGAGACAAATATTACTACTAGAAATACAAGATATTTTAGAAATAAAAAATTGCTTTAGAATTAATAATATATTAATTAAAAACCTAATTCCTTCGCATGTGTATTGAAAAATGATATATATCGACAATCGTTGGCGTAATTAAAAAAAAACATGTATTGCGCAAGCAGATAACGCGATAATGTTAATCTTTGAAGAAAAAAAAATTACAAACACTGACAAATGCAAAGTTCATTCTATGTTTGATCTATATTGGCAGCGACAAACAAATTGCTTCAAAAAGCGCGACATGCCCAATATGCATAATGTTAAAAAAATACTTTTCAAAGCATATATTTATTTTATTTAAGAATGAATATTGCATTTTTGTGTGTATAATGAATCAAAATTAATTTCAGAAATATATAAATTTATATCGCTATATTAATTAAAAAAAATCTATCAGCTGATTTGTCATTCCCGGGAATCCTTTCTCTTTATGTATGTATAATGTATAATATTAATTAAAAACCAGGGAGACCGGTTAAAGCCACATATCAAAAACACATGTATTTATGCTTTTTCCGTAGGGAAATAAAATTAATCTGATACGCGTTTAATGACCTAGCAACACGAAATCACCTGATTCAAACTTGAATCACCCGTTCCAAGAGCCACTGAAATTTACATCAAAAACCTTGTATGTACACACGAGGAATGCTTTAATACATAAATTTATGCATACACCGGAGGCATATATGTATATATTTCCAATATATGCCCCGGCATGCGCCTAAATTCATGTGTACACATGTCAGTAATATGCCTTAATACATAAATTTGCATACATGCCGGGGTATATTCTGGACACATGATTCGTCTCTATTTAATATTTTCGCATCCTGACCGGTGATTATTTGAGATACAAGGTAATTATTTCATTTTAATAAATTTTATAAATTTTGTATTAATAAAAATATAAGTAAGTAATTAAAAAATAAACAACATAATTTTATTTTCCTTTGAGACCCTTTTACGGTTTCTCGAATAATTAATAATCGTAATGCATGCGCAAATATTTAGAAATTTAGAGACCAACACGTGCGCCAAATATACCTCGATATGCATGCAAATTTATGTGTTGGAAAATTCTGATCCTATGTACACAGTTATAATATGTATATCAGGTATATGTTATTTTTAATATCCTTCTGTATATGGTCAACGATTTATAAAAACACACTTTCCTCCTCTTTTTTATAAAAAAAAAAAGATAGAAAAAATATTACGCGAGAGAAAAGTTTAACGCAGAAAATCGAAATAAAAACGATGAAATGTCAATAATAGAAAAACAGATTTAGAACTGTTTGGACTGCGCGATAAGGAAAATGAGAAAGGTGCGATTATACGCTATTGCGATTAACGCAGATATTATGTAATCGACGAGAGGCCTCTCCCCTGTCTCTCGTCTTCTCGGCGAAGCAACAAGTTGTCTCGCCGCGTGCGATCAACGACGTTCTTTTCCGCGAAAGACTTCGACGTTTCCGACAACTCCCTCGTGCGCCCCATCGTGAATGTATCTTATCGTGAGCGATTACGAGCTCGTCGCCGCCGCAGTGGCTGCAAAACTCGCGCTTACACGTGTCTTCACTTAAGGTAAAGTGCGAAAGCGCGTT
Organism: Nylanderia fulva; assembly: GCF_048542155.1. Taxonomy (NCBI): domain Eukaryota; kingdom Metazoa; phylum Arthropoda; class Insecta; order Hymenoptera; family Formicidae; genus Nylanderia; species Nylanderia fulva. Next base: position 2,349,666 of record NW_028189302.1, read on the forward strand.
AATGCATACGATGTTTCGCGATGCAGATCCGTTGCACGCACACAAATTGCATTCGCAGTCCCATAAATCATGAATTCGCTCCTAGAGAACGACGTTTCCAAATCTATTTCTTTCAAGTACTACTCGTCATTTTTTTTTTTTTATATTTTTCGCACAAAAATATTAGGATTGTTAAAATTGTTAAATATTTATTGTGCAAAAAATAGTTAACAATTTTAATAATCCTAATACACATGTATTTATGCTTTAAATTAGCTATGCTTTAAATAGGCTTTATTAGGATTATTAAAATTGTTAAATATTTCTTGCACAAAAAATATTTAACAATTTTAATAATCCTAATATTTTTAAAAATGTTTAAAAATTTTTTTTTTTTTAAATGTCATGTCAAATCTCATTCAACGTTGAAATCTATTTCTTCCAAGTACTACCTGTCATATTTCTCATATTTTTTGCGCAAGAAATATTTAACAATTTTAATAATCCTAATATTTTTAAGATAGTTTTAATTTTAAAAAATGTCATGTCAAATCTCAATAGATTTTTTATTCGTGTGAAAATTGTAATTAAAAAAAGAATTCTAACGTTTATGTCATATCTAGATATCTTTAAGATATGCTTATATAATTATATTATACGATTTACGTTTTCAAATACTGTTATGCAAAAGCGCCATATTCTCCTCATATTATCATTTTACATAACACAGCGTTGAAAGTACGCTCTATTATCAAGCCGAGTTTATATTATTTTAGTTTTTTACAAAAGCTCTCCACGATTTTTCGATGCTCCATGATAGCTTGGACACGTGATGAGAATGCGTTTTATTTATAAACATCGATAGACATATACTATACACACAAAAAAAAGAGCACTCGTATACAGATAAACAGCATGCCACCACTGTCGCGAGATAACGAATAATTTTTTATTTAATCAAGAAAAGGAGATAAAGACGAGAGTGAGAAAAAATCAAAATGCGTAAAAATGATCGGATGTTTCTGCAAATGATTAAAGAGATAAAGTTCCGTCTCCCTGAGAGACTCCCATCCTTTGTCTCTCATCATTTTCTACCTTATTCTCCACCTAATATAAAATTTATTAATTTATACCTATTGTTTTGTTTTTTTCTTCTCTCTCAAAGAGAGAAATTTTTTATCGAGAATTCCAGTTTACAAAAAATAATAAAATAATAATTTTTAAAAGACTCATTTAAAAAACTGCTGTATATGTAAGACTCTCTTCTTTAGATTTTAATGACTTCTGCCACCATCCCGTCCAGCTGCTGCTTGCTTTATACAGAATTACGCGGCGCACTAGACGCGAGCAAACAAACAGATAAACGAATCGTCGACTCGTTGACCTAGTTACGACTCCTCGATAGATACTCGTAGTTAGCCATAGTGGGAGTGACAACGAAGTCTCGCGTGACACCATTCACCATACGATGGAAATAATATCGCTGGATATTCATAATTCACGCGTGAATTGGTGTCTCGCATTTGTTGCAGAATATTAAATAAATATATGCGATACGAGATACGCAACTCGTTTATGTCAAAAGGACCGAGAAAGTCGAATTTATAGCTGCTATGAATTTCAAATACGTATATACAATTACATTATGTATATATTTTTTTATTTTATTTTGTATATATTATATATACTTATTATATATTTATATATTTATTTATTATATTTATTATATATATTTATTATATATATATTTATATATTTATACACAGATTAAGCGACATGTTTAATAATCTGTAATAAATATATATATATATATATATAACAATGATATATATAAAATTAATAATAAAAAATAAATTTTTATAATAAATTTACTATGCTACTATTTTCTAAAGACAATAATATAAGGAAGCATTAATAATCTTAGCGCAGATTAAAATGATCGTACCTACAGCTAATGCAAAATGCATGTTTCCCTCTCTCCTTCGGTAAACGACGTTGCACGTTGTTTACCGAAATTTATATTCAGGAAAAGGAATCGCGCGCGTATTAAAAATTCTTCGCGTGCAACGATACGAGTATTTCATCTCGCGTAGCGTAACGCCTCAATTGAATAACGCCGCATTATTAAGTTCGTGTAACTCGCCCGAGGTGAAGCGGAACAGACCAATTAAATCTATTTGTAATATGCAAATAATATCGCTTCGCCCTCTGTTATCGTGCCGGACCCATCTCGCGTAAAGGAGAGCTCGTACGCTCGACGGTGAAATAAAGCGAGAAAAATATTGTGTGTATAACGAGCGACGGTTTTATTTGCCGTAATGCGTCAGTAAACGGTAGCCAAGGTGAAACGAGTTCTTATCTGGATACCGGAGGAATTTCGCTCGTTCGCTCTAAGTGGATAATAAATTATGCATGATACGCACGATTAGAGAAAGAGAGAGGAAGAAACGAGGAAAATGTTGCTTTATATAATTATAGAATTTTCGTTAGAGAGAGAGAAAAAAATGATTTTTCTACGTCGAGGAGAAGATGTCTACATTGAAACAAAACTTGACTAAACCTTTCAACTAAATTACTATTTTGTTAATTGAACATATATGTTAGTATTTAAATCAAATATAATTTTATTAGATTTAATGTTATATTTTATATTTAATTTAATTTATTTATTAAATTTTTAATTATATTTAATTTGATTTAAATTTTTATATGTTCAATTAATAAAATAATATTTAGTTGAAAGATTTAGTTAATTGAACATATATGTTAGTATTTAAGTCAAATATAATTTTATTAGATTTAATGTTATATTTTATATTTAATTAAATTTATTTATTAAATTTAATCATATTTAATTTGATTTAAATTTTTATATGTTCAATTAATAAAATAATATTTAGTCAAGTGTTGAAAAATTTTTGTTCAGTATACTCTGACACGTCAACATTTAATTGGTCCATAACAGAGACGATGAAAGATGTGCGTCGTCGTTCTGAAAAATAATCGTCGAGAAGGTGCGGCGAGAAGACGTATAGCGAGCGTTTCTCTATAAGGTTTGCAAATATATAAATAGTCATCAACATATCGCACGAGCGGAGGCAACGTATATACTTAATCGTAAACCTACTTGCTTATAATAAACCGACGTGCTTCTAGCGCGCATTAGAACTGTACGACTATGTGTTATGAATCTCCCCGTGTGCATGTGCATTCGATGCACGTATTAAGAGGAGGCACCGAGAGAACGCCAAGTATTTAATATAACATTGGCGCAACACACCTCAAAACGCCCGCAGCCGCCCGTAAAATGGCTTTTCCAGACTTTCCCATGGCATCGCCGTGACCTATGGAAACGTCGAGGATCACGTGCAATTGTAAATTCCGAGACTCCGATCGCGAATAATAATACATGTATATATATGCGTATATAATCGATAATTGAATTCAATAAAAGATTTTTTCTCAATCTACAAAAAATACGTCTTGTATGACTAAAGCGTGTCGAGTGTTATTCTCGAACTATAAGTATGTTTATACTTTGTGTAAATGCATTTTCCAAAGTAAAAATGGTAAGATGTGTTTCATAGAAAATTATCCCAAAAATTAAATTTTTCCAACTATTAATATATTAAATATATTTCAAAAATATATATATGTATACATTTAAACTTATTCTGAAAATCATCGTGATAATCGTGGTATAATATGGTGTGGAAAAAATTTTATAAGAGTTTCTCTAGATTAATATTCACCACAATAAAAAATATTAATATGTTAAATAGTGAATTTTCATAAAAAAATATCAACATGTACGTATTAAAATTTACTATGTGCATATTAATATTTTATTGTGGTATAAATATTAATTATCTCTGTATATAATCATAAATAATATACATATATTTATTTGTATTTATTATTTTTTTAATTTACGCACAAAACCGAAAATATTTAAATAAAAGTCGTAAATAAGCAGAGATAAATTCTGATTAGTCTAACTAAATTATTAGGTATGCTATAAATATTTATCACCATAATTTATAATGATATGTAATAAAGTAATACTTTGCAATTATTCAAATGCTCACACAGCCGCTTCAAATTACATTTTTTTCATATCTTATCGTTAAAAGGTCCGAATCTGCGACGAGAGATCGGCATGCGTGTGCATAAATGCCGTCCACTCGAAAACAACGAACTTATTAACGAGAATCAATCGCGCCCGTGTCTCTCCTTGAGACTCTCTCGCGCATGCACACACGTACATACACTTTCTACATGGGCTCACTTAGTATGCAAACGATAAATCGCGATCGTTGTCGACGTTTTGCACGTGTCTTACCACGCATGCGTATGCACGCACGTACGCACCCGCACGCGTTCAGTATTTATATGCGTGGGTAACTTTTGATGCGTGACATCATCTCGCACGACGAACTGATCGAGCAGCAGCTCTGCGCTTGCAATTACCGTGCATAATAGTGCGGCGTTTCAAGGTCTGCCGTAAAAAAAAAAAAAAAAAAAAAAAACAACAGCTGTGGAAAATTCTCGCGTATGATTTCCGCGACACAGCACGTGATAACAAAAATCTCTTTTATTCTTGTGTCTATATATGTATATTTTTATTTATTTATGTGTCCTGCATTTAGTATACGTATATATACATATATGAATAAACAAATAACCAGACAATATAATTTATGCATAATTATAAGAGGAAAATTATTTAGAATTTTTAAAATGGCTATCAATTGTTTTAAACAATAAATTATTTATAAATTCAGTATTTATTATTATTTAAACGGATAGCTACATTATAAAAATAGCAAGTTTAAAAAAAGAAGTAGTTTTCCTTCACACTAGTAAAATATTTTTATCTTCTTTTTTATTTGCGAATCATAAAATAAAAATAACAAATAGCCTTGTGTCTAAAGGAATTGATATTACTTCTTCAGAGTTAATTTCAGCCAACCAAAGTAGAATATTACTTATTTCTATTTCTTGCCACACATTAAGAAATACTTTTCAAAGGTTAGTATTTCTCTTGTGAAATAGTCCGTTAAAAGTATCATTGTTTATTAAAAAATGCTTCGATATTTTTCTGAAGGAAATATCGGTTCTGAATTAATCAAGAAATGTATGTCTAACACTGAGATGTGGTTCTAAAAATGTTAAAATATCGCATAAGTATATACACAGAGAGAATTTTCTCTTCAAATTTATCCTGAAAATTATGATAATCGTGGGACAATAAATAGTACTAGAAAAATTTTATAAGAATTTCTCTGACTAATACTTACCACAATAAAAAATATTAATATCCACCGCAATAAAATATAAAATGTGTTCCATTAATTTTATTATAGAGTAAGAATTTTATATATAAGAGTTTCTTTGATTAAATATTTATCATAATAAAAAATATTAATAAAAATAATAATAATTTTTTATATCTTATTAATATTTTTTATCGTGGTAAATATTTAATCGGAGAAATTTATAAAATTCTTCCAGTATTGTCGCCTGATTTTCCGGATAAATTCTAACTATTGTAGCTGCTCGGAGATGCAAAACAAATTCTATTTCGTAATTTCCTGCGCGAGGAGAGACTGTCATCGAGAGTGCCACGCGCTCGCCGAAGTCGCGAGATCTTCGATTCATTATTATTGCAAAGACGACTATGAGCGCTGTGCAATCACGGAGGGAAGTGAAACGAGGCTGATAAGCGTAACCCGTTACAGCCGGTTTCACGATAATATTATACACAGTGCTCTCTCTGTGTGGAGAGAATGTGCGGTCGATAAACAATGCGCAATGCGCGATAATGCAACATGGTGCGAAAAAATGCCACCGATCTCGTTGCGAGATCGGCCGGCCAAAGACGATGCGTTGAACCGGACGCATCCGCTTGCAGTTTTTGAGCTAGTTAGATAATGTTATATTCCGTCGGATATGATATATATAAATAATGTAATCGTGCGTAAAAGGGATGTTCGCGAACGCATGGTGCAGTTGCAAAATTCTCGCGCCGAAATTGCATTGTATCCCCATGCTTCAATTTTTAGCCACGATTCTAGCTTTCAAGTAAAATTTGAATTTTTTTTTTAAGATAAAAAAGGTACGATCGAATTTTTTATTAAATAGAATTAGATTAATATAATTAAAATTAATTAATGAAAGGCTCGTATAAATTAACAAAATTAAAAAAAGTTGAATATTGTAGGAAATATTGTAAAAAAGGTACAATCGAATTTTTTATTAAATAGAATTAGATTAATATAATTAAAATTAATTAATGAAAGGCTCGTATAAATTAACAAAATTTTAAAAAGTTAAATATTGTAGGAAATATTGTAAAAAAGGTACAATCGAATTTTTTATTAAATAGAATTAGATTAATATAATTAAAATTAATTAATGAAAGGCTCGTATAAATTAACAAAATTAAAAAAAGTTAAATATTGTAGGCCAACTAAACTTAATATAATTAAAATTAAATATTTTTCATTTTATTATATATTGTACTCGGCGCCTCAATTTAATTAGGAAAGACGTAAATTGAATTTTTTAAGGTAAAAATAGCATGTGTTTTGCCAAATTCCGCCCACAATATTATTAAAATAAATATATTAAATTATCAACATCTTTTCCTCTTTTTTGATATACCTCAAAATAAAATTTAAATAAAGTTTCTATAAATATACATAGAACCATTACCTTGGTTAGATTATTACGTCGCAAATATTTTTTATTATGCTTGCTGAAGACATAAAATAATGAAAACTTTTCGCGGTTGCTTAAATTGTACGTCAACAGTTTTAAGACCGTAAATTTCTTGTTTATACAGATTTTACGTGCCAAAGATACCTTCGTTATCCCTAAATCATTCAACGAGTCGTATCTGAATTTAAATCTTCCTATTAAAATTAAAAATAGCTTTGAGTAGAACACTTGTTTAGAAGCAGGCGCTAAATAGTTTCCTAACATTTTTCTTTTTTAATCTGGTGTAAGGTTAGTCCAACAAGATAACCGAATACGTTAATATTATGACGATATGACGCTTCTATTTCTTCAAAAATTAATTAATTAATTCGAAATCGAAATAAATTATTTTTTTGTGCTATTATTCGATAATATGAATTAATAATAAAATACTAAAATTTTCATAATCTTTCATTAATAAATGCATACATATAATTTCGATCTATATTATCAGTGAAAATAAATATTCAATGCAATTAAAATTTACAGCTGATTTATCATCAATCCATGAAATGAAAAAGAAAGCTCAATTTTAATTTCGGAAAATACATTTTTCTATTGCTCTATATCAATCTATACTAGAAAACGCCAAATAATTAAGACTTCCGCGAGAAAACTAATTTATCTAGACGAAGGAATTTCCACACAGAGAGAATTTTCTCTTAGAATTTACCCTGAAAATTTATATAATAATCGTGGGGCAATATGGTATTGGAAGAATTTTATGAGTTCCTCTGATTAATATTTACCACAATAAAAAATATTAATATGTACATAGTAAATTTCACTATATTACGTAAAATTAATCCATCTTAAATTTTACATATCTTTTTTATATTTTATATTAATTTATATTATATTTTTTATATCAATCCATCTTAAAAAATTTTATATATCTTTTTTATATTTTATATCTTATTATAGATATATTGTTCCCACGATTACCATGATTTTCAGGGCATATTCCAAGAGAAAATTCTCTCTGTGCACGATTTCTCTTTTTCAACGTCAGAACAATTCAACGGGTATACGAAGAGGGAAGCTCGCAAAGCAAATCGTAAACACAAGGTGCGTCGAGAGGAAGCGTAAACTGCGTAAACAGGCTTACGTGAACGCGAGGACCTCTCTTTCTCTCTTTCGCCGGTAATTGAGCACGTGGAAATGCGCGCGGAATCACGTGCAACCGGCTATTATTGCTCGATAAACAAACCCGCGTATATTTTCGGGAAAAATAATCGCGCCTCTGCTTCGCGTATAGTATAACGTTAAGTGAGACGCAACGCGGACAAAGGGGAATTATATTAGAGACGTGCGGCACACGCGCCTTTTCATTCGCATTTGGACGCCGGCCCAGGTATTTCCGCCATGCCGCGCCGGCGCGTTTATTACGTTTTCCGTCGAGAAGCAGCGGGCCAAATTCTCCTTTGATCGAATCGCGCTACGCAGCTGCCCCCGAGGCATCTGTGTATCTCGTTAATCATATAGAAAGCGCCGTATCATTTCTAAAGTTCCACGATTAAATCGATACGTCGTCTTTTTCTCTCTCAAGGCGTATACATTCTTTGCCGAACGCAATAATGTTGTCGAACGAAACTTTCTTTTAGGAAGAGGACCGCGGCGGAAAAATTATTCAGAAATTCCAATCGCTTTTCATCTGCAAGGTGTCTGACATAAGGTGTCATGCTGAAAAAAAAATATATATATATATATATATAAAAGAAAAAAAAATATATATATACAATTAGATCGTTATTTGGAGACAATTTTTACTCAGCAAAAATATTGAGGCATCAATATTTTTATAAGCGATTGAAAATAAAGGGCTTTTCGCGATCTAAGAGCCTTGTGGAAATAAAATTTTAACAAAACCACATTCTCCAATTAATTTCAAGCACACTGAAAAAAATTTGTTAACTTGACTAAACCTTTCAACTAAATATTTTGTTAATTGAACCTATAAAAATATTTAAATTAAATATATAACATATTAAATTTAACAAAACGTATATTTGAATTAAATACTAATATATATTGCTTTAAGAAAATAGTAATTTACTTGAATAAAATTTTAATTTAAAATTTAAAGATACACGAGGGCAAAAATTGGAAACATGCAAAAAATGATCGACATTTTTGCTGAAGGAAAACTCGTCTCCAAATAACGAGATCTACCTGTATATTTTCGGTGTGACACTTTATGTTAGTACACCCTGTATAAATACCCTATTCTAACTCCGCGAGAATACCGACGCTATTGATACAGGATTTGTATAAATATATGCAAATAGAGATTAGCTAATAGAGAGAATTAACGATCTCTTTCGCTCTCTGTATCCGATTAAAAGCGATTCAATCTCCATGAATCGTAATGACACCTTAATCCGCATTTCATCAATCGCGCTTAATCGAATCCTCTCCGAGGATGCAAAAGCTGGATATGGATGTGTTAATATCCTCTACCTGTCCTATCAATTTTAATGAGAGATCAAGGCAATCGTGTCTTCGTATATCCGAAGAATGACAGGTCGAACACGTGCGACACGGGAAGACGAGAGCTCGTACAGACGATATGCAAACTATCGATAATAATCGGCACTCGTGCTGTCGCGACGATGCGCAATGATGCGTATCAGTATCCGCGGGAATCATTAATTAACTTGAGTACATATATCTCGCTTTGTTCCGTTGCGCGTCGAGAGGAAGGAAGAAAAAAGTTCTCCATTAATCAACTCCCGTTTATCGAGTAGCTCCGACTTAACTCGACTTTGAGGAATTCGCTTTTAATTCACGGAAATTCTCTCGCGCGTGCCAAAAATATCGCCGCCAAGGATCGTACATCATCCCCCGTGTGTATACGCGCAGGTAAATAATCTTTTCCTAAGATTTATTATTTTAAATAACGCGGAAACGGGACGGCGAGACAGACTAATATCCAGGGTGTCCAGCAGATCAATGAAAAAAATTCCCTGACTTTTTCAGATTTTCCAAGACCAGAAATTCATTTTTTCCCCGACTTTTTAGTATTATTTTTTTCAAATATATATTTAATTTGCGTATATCTATATGATAAATCATGAAATCCTTGAGATATTTTTGGCGACAATGAAAAGGTTCGAAAGTTAAAAAACCAAAATTTAAATTAATTATACAATCTGCATTATGTACAATAATATATATTTAATGATATCTAATATCACAACCAAACTTTTAAATAAAACATTTTTAATAAAATTAATGTATTAATTGTTAATAAAAAAATGAATTAAAATGAAGTTCTTGAACAATATTATAATTCTTGAGCAATGTTATAATATATTTTGAAATATATAATACATTGAAATAAAATAGCACGACGCTGAAAATATAAATTAACAAACACGCTGTCAAGGAAAAGTTCATATTTATTTAATAAAAAATGTCAAATTATTGAGACAAATGTAGAATAATGTAAAAAAAATCCAGATAAATAGTAAATAAAATTTCCTGACAATTCCAAATTGATAAAATTCCCTATGACAATGTCTGGTTTTCCAGATTTCCCTGACCGCTAGACACCCTGTTTATTAGCCGGCGCTTCTCGCACGCGTGACTTTATTTCGTCACGTCGCGGCGTGATGATGCACACGTGCATAATAATGCGTGCCGTATAGCGGTCGCCTTTAAAAGGCGCCAGTATCTGGTGCGCAACGCGAATCAGCGAATGTGCGACGAACAAATATTGCGCGGCGCAATAGATCGACACGTGGCCTACGGTTGGTCTGGGTCCAGTCGAGGACGACTGATACACGTGTATATACATATACATATAGCGACACGTTCGAGTCACGCTCTGGCCCTCCAGGCCCATTTCAAGGCCTCCCTCGCTACGAAAATAGGGTCACCCTTCTCACTCTCCCAGAAGGCTCCCTCGAAAGAAAGAGATCTTCGAAGATCTCGGCCGCGAAATCTGCCACGTTTCCGGCCGGCAACTACGATGTTCTGTTAATTACTCCGAATTTATGTGATTATGCTAAATTATTTGTATTTTTATTGTTTTACAATATCATTTATTTATTTAATTTATATATATACGGAGAGAATTTTCTCAGAATTTACCCTGAAAATCATGATAATCGTGGAACAATATATGGTATTGGAAGAATTTTATATAAGAATTTCTCTGATTAATTATTTATCATAATAAAAATATTAATATCTATCGTAATAAGATATAAAATATGTTCGATTAATTTTACTATAGTAAAGTGATCGATATTAATATCTTTTATCGTGGTAAATATTTTAATCAGAGAAACTCTTATTTTCTTCCAATATTGTTCTACGATTACCATGATTTTTAGGATGAATTCTAGGAGACAATAATTTATATACTTATATATTTATTCAAGTATAAGACAGAACTCGTTGTTTTTCGGCAAAACATTAAGGATCAAAGATCGCGTTCTAAAGTTCTAGAGATTTCCAAAGTTGCACTTTACTCTGTTTACGCGTATATACGATTATAATTACGGGCACATTTCAAATGCAGACATTGCAAGTAATTATTTAAATACATTAATGTTTCGTTTGAATAAAATAAATAAAATAAAAATATATTTTTTTCTGTGAGAATAATATATATAAATAATACATATCAGATATATTTATTTAAAAAATGTTAAAATTATTTATAAAAATAATAATTTTAAAAAACTATATTATAAAAATTCTTTTTTGAAATATCAGTAATTAATATACAATGTTTTCAAACTTTGATCGCGATCAATTTCAATATTACTATCTATAATTCTAAATGTTTAAATATAAATATATGCGTTAGAAAAAAAAAATCATCGCTTATTTAATTTTAATTTGCAAAAACAAATAATTTGATTTTATAAAACAAATACAAATTTGAAATACTAAAAACCAAAGACAGAGAATAAAAATAAAACATTTCATCAAAATACTCGTATTGCTCATACAATGGAAGAGATAAATGAATTGTTTCAATGGAATATTTGTAAAATTTCTCTGTGTAACAAAATATTTAAAATATTTAATTCTGCTTCGTAAAATCAAATTAATCTTTCAAAAAAAGATTTTAATCAACATATAAATAAATTATTATTTTACATCAAACATCTACAATCCAGAAATAAAAAAAAAAGAAAAACAGAATAAAAGAGAAACATGTTTAAATATTTATACGCGTTAATATTTTACTTCCTATTTCAAATTCTTTTTTCCTTTGCTTGTCCCTGCATATATTTAACGCGGAAATATACATACGTGCCTCTTTTGCGACATGTTCATTTGCGAAGGCGGATTGCTATCACATGCTCGCTCGTGCAAAAATAGTCGCAAATACGGATGGAGAGTACATATGCAAAACCCCATAACCCGCATCTCATTGTCAGACGCAGTATCCTTTGTCGCGATACCAGGATATATACCGAGTGTCTCAGACTCTCTGTCCCTTCTCTGTTTAACGAGAGTTACTCAAATTCAAGGCATCACGGAAATATTTTTAAACGCTGATAATTAGAAGTAATTAAAAAAATTCAGCTTTTCAAGCGTAAATAGATAATGGTTTTCGAAAAATATGTAGAAAATTTTTCGAAAAAATTCTGTCATGTGCTTTGTCTCCAGTTTTTATTTACTAATAATTATATATGGTTTAATATCATTCCTTGAGGCACTTCTCAATTATTTGGTTGAGACCAAAAAATTTTGATGGACAAAAGTAACGCGTGTTGATCGCAAAACGGATCAGATCTTTATCAATTCCGGTTCGCCACAAAACCGTATGAAGAATAAACGCGTAGACGACACTATCTTTTCGAGCGCGACCTACTTTGATCCCTTTTCTACGATAGGAGCAGTTAGAGGAGTCTGGGAATGTGCACATGTAGATAGAATGAAGCGGGCGATAATTTAACACTTAGCAGAGACACGCATAATATTGCGCTCTTCGTCAGCCAGCGCGATATGTGCATTTTTGTTTGCATTCTGCTGATCGAATTCGCTTCCGTTGATAATTTCGGATCGCTGACAATTTATATAGTCCGAACCTTATATTCAATTGATACATTAAAAACATCAATTAGAATTAACGACTACTTTATTTTATACGATTAATCACGATTTTTTTCACGCCATATTTTAATTGATAATTTAATTAATAATAATATTTCTTTTATTATTAATTAATAAATAATTAATAAATAATTCTTTTTTATTATTAATTAATAATATTTCTCATCACCCTTTTTATAAGCCGATTTTGGAACGATTCGCCTGCAAAAGAAATTATTTTTGTCTCACGTGTCTACCTTGAAATTACTACGAAAGTAATGTGCAGCATCAACTGACACGCGTGCATACAATTGCAGCCAAGACGCGATAACGGGGCGTTTGACCCCGGTGTAATCGCGAATCGGACTGTAATCCACCGTTACGATGACGTAGCCACGCTAAAATATTTTAGCGCGCTAGCTCTCGCGATATTTAACGCCACTGTATACAAATAATATGACAGCGCGGATGACAAATAGACGGAATATGGACCTCTTGATAACGGACAAGAACAAGTCGAGCATGTGACAATGACGCTATTGTAAGAGATATCGTTTCTAATTTCGTTTCGGCGGATTATAAAAATGGGAGCATCAACGAAGCATATACGTTTTTGTATCACGAGAAATTTATAATTTATTATAATTTTCTGATTGTGAAATTTTTTCTCGTCATATCTCATGAAATTGTGAAATTACATAAAAATATGTAAAATTATACACTTATTATTTATGTAATTTTACATACTTTTTTACAGTATATTTTCTACTCGGCGATATCGCAATTTGCAATAATGTTTCTCCAGAAAAATGGCGCGTCTAAAATTCCCAGTCTGCACGTTCAGAAATGCACTCTTTTTAATTGACGAAGTCACGGAATTTTGAATATTAATGTTTGTTCATTATGAATAATATTTCACATATGTATGTTCGTGAAATGCAATAACAGCTGCGTAAGAGTGCATCTTGCGCAGGTGGAAGCTTTTACTTGCAATTTTTACAGAAAAAAAATGTCAATAAATTAATAAAAACGAATTTTGAAATCGTAAAAAAATAAGACGCTAAACGAAACATGCATATGTAAAATCGTTGCTACGTAGGAGAAACTCATCAAAAACTTCTGTATATTTTTCCTTACAACTCCGTGCAACTAACCTTGCAATTCCGTTAACCGATAATAAAGTTGTTTGCAACGTCTCCACTTTGTGAGATAAAAACTTTAAATGCAGTTTTTTTTAGAAACAACGTTTTTATCGTAACATAATTGTTTCTAAAATATTTCGTAAAACCTTGAATTAATTCTTCCTTTAAAATAAGATGTCCTCCACGTTGGTGACGCATAATTATTAAAAAAAAAAAAAAAAAAAGAACGTATTGTAGTATCTTAAAATCGAAGCGGCCACGTTTAAACGTCAACATCAGCTGTTTAATTAAAATGATCCGATTAAAACAGAAGTAATATACGAATAACCGCACAATTAAATTTTTTTTCGAAAAATGGACTTGTTCGACCCTACAACGATCTCTTTCACTCGCGCAGGTCCTCATAGCTCATTCGCCTTTTACTTATCAGACGCAGTCGTCAATAAATCGTCGAATCCCCTCGCGTGATAAGAGCTCAATGAACGAGCCGTCGACATGCGAGTGTATTGTTTTTCTTTCTTTTTTTCTGTATGTTCCTCTCTCTCTCTTTCTCTCCATTGCCGATTCGTCCCCAACTGTCTACAGTCTACGTCGTTCTATTTGCGCCGGATGGATGATAACGCAAAATTGCAAAGATTTAGGACTCTTGATAAATATAACCGGGAATGATTTTGATACGTCGTCTTCGATTATATATATATATTTTTTTTTTTGTAGATAAAAGTCAGGGAATGAATATCTCGATAAAAAATGTATGTATCCAATAAATAGAATATTAATTTTGATGTGCGTCCCTTTCGAATAGTTTGATTTTATTCTCTAATATGGAATGTAAATCCGAAAGTAGTTTCTACCAATTATATAAAAATTCTCATCTCAAGCGTAAAACTATATGAAATTATAAACATCTATTTAAAAATCCTTACGTAATACTGCATGTAGAAACGGATTTCGGATCTGCATTACTTATTTTAAAATGAGGTGAAATGAAGTTAAGAACTCCATTCAAAACTTCTTGCAATCCTGTGCGATTTAATCGAGCTGCCAGTACAGCAGAAAAATCAAGCTAGTGTAGATGATAAATTAGACTATAATAAATCCAGATAAATTACGGTCATAATTTTAGATTGCGAATAAAACTAAGAAAGAAAAACGCAAATACATGTCGGTTCTAGCATGTTACGTATAAATTAATTGGCCAATTATATCCCACATTTCAAGTAGATTTTAAAAAATTATGTTTTTTAATGTTTAAGTGAAATAATTCAAAATTTATTATCCGTGAAGACGATAAAAATATAAATACGCAAGAAAACTATTTATTTAAAATGCAATAGTAGAAATTGTTAATTAATGTTTAAAGAATTTTTAGAAATTTTTGTTTATAAAATATTATTTAACATTTGAATTTCTGAAATATACTTATTAATTTAAAATATTGTATTTTCTGTATAAAAATGACAGAAAAATAAAAATTGTATACATGTGCAAATATATATACAAGTATAATAAAATAAATAAATAAAATAAAATTAGAAGAAGTTGTATCCCATTTTTGTCTGTATATATCTCTTTATACACGAAGAAAAAAATATTTGAAATATTTAATTTTGAAATATTCTAAATTCTTCAAATAGAATTTTAATTAATATACGGATGTGAGAGAGAGAATTATTACACACGTGTCATTTGTACAAGGAGATAAAATAACTTTTTTACATGCATGTGACTTTATATTTTTACCCTCTATTTTTGAAATAATATTTTGCTTACCTGTTTGATATACGCACACGCGTGTACAAATGAAAGAGAGAGGGAGAAAGAGTTGTTACGCGTCGTCCTCTTATCATCTTCGTGCCAAAAACAAGCAACACGATGATAACGGATTGTGCACGCGCGTCGGAAGAAGGTCGGTGGCGCTCGAGAAGAGACGGCGGCATGCTTTTAATGATGATTTGTGAAAAAACAAAGGGAAAAGCGCCAGCTGATAACCGCTCGGAGATAAGCGGGCACTAATGAATATTAAAAAGTATGTTTGAATACGAAATATCGCGTGCTCGCGCTGAAATGAAGCAGACGGCAATTATACGATGAACAGTCGCGATGACATCAATAGTCAACTCCTCGAATCGGCAAATAAGTACACTAAAAAAAAGAAATTCTACCGCATAATATATATTATAAATGAATATAAAATATCATATATCTGGAGATGCAATTTTAAATTTATTTTTAAATTTTTATGACTCATTTTTATTTAAATTTATTTCAATATAAATTTTTATATTATTACTTAATATAAGTGTTTGTATTGCTTATATTAGATAAATAATAATAGAATATTAAATTAATAATTACATTAGTCATATATATTTAATAATTATATGAAACTTAATAAAAAAATTTTACTTTTATATGAAAAAAATGTATTTTAATATCAATTTAAATAAAAATTACAGTCTAATAAAAATCAAAAAATGGCCGTTTTAATTAATTTTTCTCCTATTGTTGCTGCTGTGTCAGAATAAAAAAAATTACATTAATATAATGCGAATAGCCGGCGCTTTGTTAGAAATACTCAACCGTGACTGCCTTTTAATAGACCCATTTCCTCGGCCATGTAAAAGGACCAACAACACGTGGCGCGCGTCGCATTTCTACAAAATTATTTCGAGAATCTCCGGTTCAGATATCACGCCTGCGAACAATTCCCAATGGTTTCTGGCATCGGCGGAGAAGAGATTACAATGGATCCCACCGTCGCCACGTGCCGTAAACGTGATTTCGTGATTGCATCACACACCACCATCTGCGCCGGCGGCGATATAAATATCGCGAAACAACTATCGCGAACGTAATACTTCCACTCGACGAACGATTTTTCAAATTGTCGGCGTATAAGAACGAGAGAGAGAGAAAGCGAAGAAAAATCGATTCGCGTAAGATCGCGACATTATATTATATGTATATCGCCAAGTGTCGAGAGAGGCTTCAAGGCTAAAGCGCAGCCTCCAGATGGAATCCGTATAATGCCAAAAATAAAACCCTACATATCCGCGAATATTATATTTTTCTCTCTTATTTTCTCTAGTTTTATATCAGAGTGTCCAGCAGACTCAATGAAAAAAATTCCCTGACTTTTTCAGGTTTTCCAAGACCAGAAATTTATTTTTTCCCTGACTATTATTTTTTCCAAATATATAATTTGCATGATAAATCAATTAAATGTTAAATCATGAAATCCTTGAGATATTTATGTCAACAATGAAAAGGTTCGACAGTTCAAACAATTTTAATCAATTATCACAATCTGCATTATGATAATTGAAATAAACATAATTACCTTTTTAATTTATATTATATCATATTTGTTAATTTTGTCTCTATCAAATACATTGAAATAAAATAACACGACGCTGAAAATATAAATTAACGTACACGCTGCAGATGAATTGATTTTTAACACAACAAATTAACGTGCTGGCTTATATTTATTTAATAAAAAAATTTCAAATTATTGAGACAAATGTAGAATAATGTGAAAAATCCAGATAAATAGTAAAATTTCCTACCTTTTCCCTGACAATTCCAGATTTATAAAATTCCCTGACAATGCCCGGTTTTCCAGATTTCCCTAGCCGCTAGACACCCTGTATATATTTTATGTAATAAAAAGAAATAAAGTGGCGACCATACACAATGTTAAATGTGTGCGTGCATCCTTTTTTCAAATTTATTAAAAAAGTCTACACTCCAAAAAAAAAAATTACAGCATTACGTGAATAATAAAAAAAAGTGTAAAATTACACCATAAATCATAATACGTCACCTTCTAATTTCTTTTATAATTTTCTGCGAATCTTGTAAAATGAAGTAACATTTTGATTAGACACGATTCTAAATATATTATAATTTTTAACCCACTGTTGACGCGCGTAATATAATCTCTCCAACCTAATCGACACACACACACACACACACTACCGAGATAACAAACACTCTTGATAGAAATAATGCGCGATGGGCTGGAATATTAAGCGCGTCCCTCGACGCGCCAGCTTCGAAGAGAGAGAGAAATGATAGGATGAAAGTAAAATAGCAGCGTTTCATTACGCTCCTCGGGACAATGACCCATGGTAACAACAGATTATCAACTTTAATGAGCGATAAGTAATAAGCGCAAAGATAACAGGTGGTGGTTGCAAAAATATCGCGCAAAAATTACATCCGGAAAAGGAGACGTCGCGAAGGCGCGTCTCGTCTTTGAATTCTAGAATAATGCCCGAAGAATCGGAATAATCTTTATGACACTGTTATAAAGTCAGACGATATCATTTAACGAGAGCTAAGTTTGAGCGTCTTGTTTATCATTTACATGGATTCGTCTTTCAAAAGCGCTACACATTTCTCAGCGAATATAGCGAGCACATTTCAAATTTCAAATTATTAAAAATATTTCCCATGCGAATAATATAAATACGTAAGAAATGTTTATATATATATATATATATATATATATATATATATATAGTTATTTTTTTACAAATTTATATTCAACATTCATTTCAAGTATAGATATATTATTACAAATTAAATTTTTTTCGATATTTTCTTTCTTCAAAACTAATTAATGATAATTTTATTTCTTTATTGCATTTCAAATGTGTATATATATATATATATATATATATATATATATACACATTTGAAATGCAATAAAGAAATAAAATTATCATTAATTAGTTTTGAAGAAAGAAAATATCGAAAAAAATTTAATTTAATTAATTAGTTTTGAAGAAAGAAAATATCGAAAAAAATTTAATTTGTAATAATATATCTATACTTGAAATGAATGTTGAATATAAATTTGTAAAAAAATAACTAATATAATTAAAAGAAATATAAACAAAAATTCATTTGTAAAACAAAGCCACTTACTAAAAAAATAAATAGAATGCACACACACTCGCGAAAATAATATTTTTCCAAATATTTTACTGCCCATGGTAACAAAATAAAATTGTTTCAATTAATATTTTCATTTATTACTCCAATTCTGTAATCAAATATTTTCTGATTCGTGAGAACAACTTAATATAAAAAAATAGAATTTTAATTAAGATATAAATAAATTATATATATATTACATCTCTCTCTCTCCTCTCTCTCTCTCTCTCTCTCTCTCACATTAATTATTTATAATCAAGTGGCAGAAAAATAGCTTACATAAATATTTCCCGTTATTTAAATATTATTTCCCGTTTTTTAAATATTATTTTTTTACCCATCCGTTTACGTAATCCTCGTCTAATTTATTTGCACTTTTTATAAGTAAACAAATGCGATTCACGATATAGATCTTTGAGGTAAACAAATAAATGTTATATTAACATATGACGTATATTTACACGTGCCATATAAATATATGCAAAAAATCATAACACTTCTATATTAAAGACTTACAATTAGCAGAGAAGATTCTGGCACTCTTACAGAAGGATGTACATATATTTAACTTCGATTAATAATTGCAAACAAATGTTGGCCAAAAATAGGAGAATCTTTCATCCGTCACAAGATCAGCTAGGCACGAAATGCATTTTAACATGCATTATAAGTGCATTAAATGAATACTGAAATATATCCTATCTCTGAGTTTTCATTTATCTTTCGGCATCATCAGCCGAAAACAGTCTTCCGTTCCTATCATACTCATGCAACCATAATAACATCTAGCAGGAGTCGTCTCGTATTAACGCCGCGAGCTTAAGCAACACATTAATAGACGCGGAAATAGATCGTTTTCCTCGAGGGTCCAAATCATTCGGGGATTTCGCGATCTCGTGTTTATCGCAGCTCTCCCTTTACATCGCTTAATGGCCATTTAACGGTCTCGACGAGTGAGATGACTTGTCCTTGACTTGTCATCTCACGAAAAACCGGTTATTAAAAGTCCTTCCCCGAGTGCGTTTCTTTGTCTCGCTCGTGACGCTAGAAGATTGCGCGATCTTACACATTATATGTTTCGACGCCAACAGACACGTGGTGCTTCTGGCACTTTGGCGCCGCTCGAGAGGCTCCAAAAGGGAAGCTGGTCTGTCTGTCTGTCGTCCAACAGTGATTCAGCCGATGGACCCGAAACGGCTTATTCGGAATGAATTTTATAGAGTATTCATTTTTTTTGCAATTTTCATTCAATTTTTCTTTCAATTTTAATTCGATCGATTTCTCGTTTGGTGAAAATTCGAGACGCTGACCATTTTTTATTTGAGCGAATAAAATTGGAATTAATTATTAATAAAAATAGATTTTATTTCGTGAGTTCCAGAAACGATTGGAAATTCGGCGAATTTCTAAAAATAGATCGTTTCTTATTCATCGTTTAATTTAAAGTAGATTTTACTCAAAGTTAAATTTTTACGATGTATATAGAGATACATTTTATATAAAATGCAAAATTCCAGATACTGACAGCTTTCGACTTAAATGAATAAAATTAAAATGCTGTTAATTAATTACTATTAAAAAGTGATAATTAAAATAAAAATAAATTTTATTTCGCGATTTCCAGACAAAAATTAAAAATTCGAATTTATAAACTTCATAAAAATAGACATCGTTTAATTTCAGATTTTATTCAAGGTTCAATTTTTAAGATGTAGAAATATTGAATGAAAAATTCTTCGCGACTCTGCATATAAATTGTCATTTAATCCACATATACATGTCAACTCTAATTTAAAAAAAAATGTGTACAAAGCGGAGTAATGAACGAAGATGTTCGGGAAATTTATGATGTGGTATCAACAACTATACATTTTACATCACGAGAAAAAACGGGCGGAAAAGGAAAAAGATGAAGAACCGGAGTTTATCTTCTTGCGACTCGTCGTCGCATTACGTTATCATCCGTGATGACTGTATGATCGTGTTTATCTTACTTTAAAGAACCGTTCTCGCTCGCTTTATACGTGATTCATTGCGAATGCCGTACGTATTACGAATCGCACTTGCATCCATGGAGAGGCACAATCTCGTAAAGTTTATGGCATTATAAATAAACACACAAAGAGAAGCAGCGTCAGAAGTGAAAAAGAGAAAAGAGAGACAGAAAGCGATTAAGCTGAAACGAGACGTAATGTCAGAAGTACAATAGTTCTTATTTTCGACACAAAAGTGATCAAACTCGACACTGTCTTCCCCGTTTAGCGTCAAAATTATAGAAAAAGTATCATGAGATACTATTATAAATTTTTTCTATACATTTGTTACGCGAAGAAAATATAATGTAAAAGTTGGAATACATTTTTTGTTGCGAAATCTCTTTAAAGAAAAAAGAGATTTTATTTTTGGATTTTTAAATATAGTCTCGAGAGGGCACGTGTATAGTTAAGATAATAATTATTAAATATATTTCAAGATAGAATTATTAAATTTAGCGATAAAAGCAACATTTATCATCGAACGTCGCTTTTATCGCTAAATTTAATAATTCTATCTCGAAATATATATCTAATAAATATTAACTATACACGTATTATGCAACAATGCTCAGGACGCAAAATCATTTGTTTCATAAATAATAAATAAGATCAAATTATGACAAGAGAGATAACACTCGCTTATGTAGTAAAGTCTGAATAAAATTCAATTAAATTAAATCGATATTATTTATATTATGCAAAATCTTAATCGCAAATTTATTTAATATTATATTAATCGTGAAAAAAAAAATAATCCAAAATATTAATTTTTTCTCTTATATTCTCTGTATTTCTAGAAAAAATCCATAAATTATCTATACCTTAAATAAAAATAAATTGACAATTATATCGAAAAAAATCGAAAAAATAAAAAAATTGCATGAGAAGTTCTAATTGTGTGTATTATATATATTATATCGCGACGCGATTGATAACAGAGATGTTGAAATAGAATCGCAAAACAGTCTATATTTTAAGGTCGAAATTTATAGACGATAAGAGCGAAGGCCGACGACGTAACTTTTTCGAGAGCTATTGTTGGCCAAAGTGACTAATGCGACTTGTTACATAGACGATCGAGATAATTATCGACCAGACACTTCACGAGATGTTTGTCGGCGTAGCGCTTAAATCAGGCTTATTGACATTCAGATTCACGTTCTGGATACGATTGTTAAAGTACATCATCGTTTTAGACTCGCAAGAATGATTCTTGCACTAGGCGTATATGAGTAATTGCGTAAATGAGATAAATCGTTATTTTATTAATCGAGAATATTATTGTAATATGGTAAGATAAAAAGATCTTTAACCTGAGAGAAGATTGATTATTAATATAATAGATTGATTATTAATATTATTTCTAATACCTCCATGTATAGATATTTTAAGTCTTTATTTCTACTAGAGTGTCCTATTAAAAGTATCTTAAAATTATAAATAATAAAAATTTTTCGTTCTAATACTTTGTTATATATGTATAATTATAAAATAAACTTTCATTAAAATATATTGCTGATTTTTTAAAATTTTGTATTTAGTTTGATTCAATAAATTTATATTTGATTATTTTTATTATAAGTTATTAAATTTCTAAATTTTTTTTGCATTTAATGACACATTTTAGTAAGTATACTGTCAACAATTGTAAATAAAAGTTTCTCGCTTTATATGCTATATATAATACAAATGAATTAAATATGAAAATCAGCAATATATATTTTTACTATAAAATTATTTTACATCTTTATATTGTATATACAAAACTAAATTTACGATACATTGCAGTATTTCAACTTTAAAATAACTTTTAACTTTAAAATAAAATCGACTTGCAAATGTTATTTATGTATCTTCAAAGACAGTTTCGAGAATAGATAAACCGCGCGCTGTTCAATTTTTAATCAATCATTTGTATTCCGTCATCATTATTAATTATTTGTTATCTCACTAGCAATTTTCTTTAGTCCATCTGCGTCAGAAATTGATCGAGGCATTATCTTAGTAAATATACATGAACTTATGAACCGATCTGATCAAAATAATGGAGAAACGCGTGTCCACTGTATACATATCATATATGTATACATATATTAGTCATTGAAATTAAAACCATTTTTTTTTTTTTTCAAGAAGCCACATTCTGATCAAACTATGATAAATCTCTCTTTTCCCTCTTCTTTCCCACATGTCTGTAAAATCGTGTAAAGAAATATGTAACGTGAAAAGCAGTGTTGTGCTTAGATGATTTTAAATTTAGCTAGATAAAGATGAGACAAAAATATATAAATTCATCTCAGATAAGATAAAGATGATTTTGTTTTAAATATGTATATCTAGATAAAAAATAAAATTATATGACGATTCATCTAGATAATGATTTTTAAGACTGCTTATGTAAACGCAGTTATAAAAAAATGTAAATTATAAAGAGGATATAAAAATATATGTGCTCATATTTTTATTTATAATTTTTTATCGCTTACTGCATAAGTTCCACTATTTAAATATTCTTATGTGCTATAATTCTAAATCAAAATTGAAAATTATTCTAGCAGATAATTTAGTAAAGATAATACTTTGTTTCATCTAAGATGCAGATATAGACAATACATATTTTTATTATCTATATAAAAATAAGATGACGCCAAAGTTTCATTTACATAATCATCTATATAATTTTATTCAAATAACAGTAAACCCTGACTATATATATGTATATATATTGATGGGATGTATATAGCATATAAAGCGAAAAACTTTTTTTTACAATTGTTGACAGTATACTTACTAAAATGTGTCATTAAATTGAATAACTTATAATCAAAATAATCAAATATAAATATATTAAATCAAACTAAATACAAAATTTTAAAAAATCAGCAATATATTTTAATAAAAATTTATTTTAAAATTATATATAACACAAAGTATTAGAACGAAATATTTTATTTGATGGGATATATATTGACGTGTCCGCAACGATGTCACAGGTAATCGATCAGCTTCTTGTGCACGCGTTCACTATGAGAGAGGCACTTGCCCTTTGATTTGCAAGTCTCTCGTAATATACCCCTTCGCCACATAAATCCCCGTCGCAGCGAGCGCACTACGACCGCAAAGGGTTAATTGCTATATGTAAATCACACCGAGCCACGTGTACGCGGTGAACACGTAACACACACGTGGGAACACGGATACGCGCATGCATCCCGCTCCGGTTGCAGAGAGATCCCGTAACCCGCATCGGTTGCATTATTTATCTATCGAGCGATTGCGTTTTCGAGAGGCGATTTCGAGGGGTATTTATTAATGGACAAATGATATTTGCGCGCGCGCGTGCACAAGTTATAGAGAAATGTTAATTGGATGTTAAACCCGGCCACACCCTCTATTTATCACCGGCGGCTTAATGACATTTATCCAAGGGGGCCCGCAAAATCTACGGGCTTTATTTAATTCACTGCTTTCGATTTCATGAGAATTCGGGCTTTCCATTTAATAACTCTCTGCGTAGTCATAAATCCTACAGGGCCATATGCTAATTAGCGGTCATATTCTTATTATACCACCCTGATAAAAATGTATTTTCAACTTGCACGCGCGGAGAAACATTGAAAAAGAAATCTTCGCGAATTAATATTAATATACCACGATGAAAAAATTATTCCAAGTTTATAGCAAAAATTTTGTCGGTATATTAAATAAAATATGTAATTAATTCTGTAAAATTTATTAATTTGAATAAATTATCATTCTTGATTGAACGCAAAAATACACTGTAAAAAAATATTATATGTAAAATTGCATAAATAATAAATGTCAAATTACACGATAAATAATGAAAATGTAACATTTATTCTTAACTTTGCACTTATTATTTATGTACAATAATTTTACATATTTTTTTACAGTGCTTCCGCACGCATAGATTCTTCCCTGCAGCCAGTGCAATGACGCACGTTGCATAGCGAATCATCATTCTATGTATGATGTGCATCGCGCGTCATCATAGTCGAGGGTATAATTTGTTTCCAGCTCTTATTCTTTACGTGCGCGAAAGGTTAACGACCGTGGAGGAAGCTTTACATACATTAAATTATCGCAATCCATTTGTATCCGCGACCATAACAGCCTGTCTGTGATATCGGAAACCGCGTCGATTTTTTTCCGCTCCAGATTCCTCGTATAACACTTTCATTCATTTTTAATATTAAATTGACGGAAAAAGAGATTATTATTCAAATTGATAAATTATAGAGCTAATAAATTACAGAAATACTGTATAAATTATAATCCCGAAAACAAATTTGATAACTCAAGTTAACTAAATCAAATTAGCTAAATCTTTCAAATAAATTACTACTTTGTTAATTGAACATATATTAATATTTAAGTCAAATATAATTTTGTTAAATTTAATGTCATATTTTATATTTTTAATTTAAACATTTTTATATGTTCAATTAATAAAATAATATTTAGTTGAAAGATTTAATCAAGTTAACAAATTTTTTCGGTGTATAATTTCAATATATATATTAATTCAATAATTGACAATAATTCATGTTATATATATTATAATATAATTATATATATTATATATCATGAATTTTTATCAATTATTGAATTATATATGTAAATTATTAGAATTTCCAAAACTTGCGATATAAAGTTGAGAAAATCAATTTTTAGACATCTCTTTTGACATTTAGAGATATCTTTGTAATAAGTGATGCAAAAATGATAAGAGATCTATGCAAAGCACTAAAAAATTCGTAGTTACAAAGCCGTATCGTCAATTACGGAATTTCAAGTAAAATATATATATATAGCTTCAGATGCAAATATCCATTTGCTTTGGTTGCGGAATAAACTTGAATATTCGCAAAGTTGGGGATAGACGCGAAAGGCGCGCCCTGTTAAGAACCGTAACACATTATAGAGTCCTTGAAGTACCAATTAGCGAAACTAGGCGCAATCATGCTCATGTGTGTGTTATGGGCTGTCGTACCAAATAAACGCTAACTCGAACTTGTAAGCTCACGCTTCCAAGTATCACGAGAAATTAATGATCCTCTTTTGCTCAGCGCTACAGTTTTCTTCAGGCTCTCGCTCGCAGGAAAATCCGCGTAAGACGTACCTAATATTCGACGAGCCAATGAAACTCGAGATTCGCGAAAGACTCGCAAAGAGAACCGTGATGGCATTATCGAGGCCTTGAAGTACCAATTAGCGAAACTAGGCGTAATCATGTCTGTTATGGTTGTCGTTGCAGATAAACGTTTCTCTCTCTCTCTCTCTCTCTCCCTCTTCTAGATTTTTACGCTGAAAAAATGACTAAACTAATGCATATCATTTATTTGAAATAAATAAATATTTTTCATATCAAATCAATATTATTAGTTTCAAATCAATGATTCATTTGGCAGTATTGAAATAAATACTTATTCGAATTAAATATATTTTTTTCGCGAAAAATTAACTGTTCTACTCCATTTCGCGGGCTGGCTTCTACTATCAGCTGATGACGTTTCGCCGATTTAAACGAACCGATATCGAACGCAACGACGATCCCGCGTTCGCGACCTACGTCAGAACGCGCGTTTCATTACGTAAATGATTTTCCATTTTATTATTAGCCGCGATTTGGCAACCACTGTTGTTTACCAAGCCCGGCCATATACGTCTCGTGCGCTCGCGAGCGCTAGTTATATTACGGAATTAACGTATGTATATATATATATATAAATATACATATGTGTATGCACGTATAGCGTCATTCAGGGACGCTAATCACCGGACGGTAACGCGACTCGAGAATCCCTGATGTAATATTATTCGCATCGCGAAATATCGCGTTACCGTAATATTAAATTTCGCGCGTAAACAAACCGCGAAACCTCTGACATAACAATTCGAATTATGTAAAGAATTTAAGGGAGTGATGCTGGATCGTAATTCGATAAATATATTCATAATGCATAAGTTGATAAGAGATGTAAAAGGAGAATATATATATAGATAAGATCTTCAAATCCTACAAAGAAAAAATTTTCTCTTAAAATTTACTCCGAAAATCATGGGACAATATAGTATTAGAAGGATTTTATAAAAACCTTCTCTCATTAATATTTACCACAATACGACATAAAATATGTTCGATTTTACTATTTCTCTTCGTGTACTCAGAACTAATGGCAAATTCCATTTTTTGGCCAAATTAAAATTAATTTTTTCCTTAGCAGAAACTTAAGAGAAATTGTTTTGAATTATTTTAATTAATTTTTAATTATTGGTTTTTACGTATATGTATTGCAAATTTAAAATTTTTCTTTCTAACACTACATAATTTTGTATCTTATAATCCTCAAATTAAAAGTAAATTCCATTGAAATTGATTTACGAATATAGTTTTGTTATTCCATTAAAGTAAATTCCACCTGCAATTAACCAAGAATGTAGTTTTATTATCTCTTTGGCTTTTCAAAGTTCAGTTTTTCATCTTCAATCGTTTATTAATGCTTCGTAGAACGAAAATTATTGATGCTGTGACATTTTCCTCCAAAAAAATCAATTTTAAATTCATCCAAGAATCTCGAAAGGATCCGCGGTAATTTTAAATTACAGTGTACAGAAAAAACACAAACTAATTAAAACAGAAGAACGATAATAGAATTTAATTTTCCCCGCGTCTAGTCGCTCCAAATCGCTTCGTCCGAAAACAGGGTGTCCAGCAGATTCAATGAAAAAAATTCCCTGACTTTTTCAGATTTTCCAAGACCAGAAATTAATTCTTTCCCTGACTTTTTTGTATTATTTTTTCCAAATAAATAATTTGCATATATCTATATGATAAATAAATTAAATGTTAAATCACGTTAAAAACAAACGTGTCACTATTTAAATAGTCACCTTTTTTAATTTATATTATATCAAATTATTTAATTTTGTGTCTATCAAACACATTGAAATAAAATAATACGACGATGAAAATATAAATTAACGAACACGCTGTCAAGGAAAAGTTTATATTTATTTAATAAAAAAATGTCAAATTATTGAGACAATGTAGAATAATGTGAAAAAATCCAGATAAATAGTAAAATTTCCTGACTTTCCCTGACAATTCCAGATTGATATAAAATCCCCCGACAATGCCCGGTTTTCCAGATTTCCCTGACCGCTAGACACCCTGGAAAAGAAAAGTTGAAAAACCCGTTTCCCGTTGACGAAGAAAATAAAAGGTGAATAAAAAATGGCTTCTTGAACAATATTTCTACGCGTATGCTTCGCGCATGTAAGAGCCGAGTCACACGGTTAGTTCGCTCCGCAACGAGCACGACCGCAAATTGTAAATGATGGCGTTGTAAACGGCCCGGCGGCGAACGTCCCTCGCATATGTGTGTTGGTGCGTGCGAATTTGCACATAATGCGCGAAAGCGAGCTTGGGAATTTCAAAGCAGACATCGCTGACAGCGAGAACGACACAATGGCGCTCGGGTTTTCGCATTTCGATACCTATACGAGCGGAAGTCATAATCTCCGCATATTAACGATATTATCCGCATATTATCTACTATGCTAAATGGACGGATGTCGGATGACACACTTTTTATGCAAATCACTTCGAAGGTCAATTACAATCGCCTATACACTATATATATATATATATATATATATAAGATAATTTTGATATACCATTTTTATGTTACTTGAATTGATATGTAATGTAATGATTATTTTTACAAGAATTTTGATATACATTTATATGTGTTATTTGAACTAATATGTAATTTATACATATATAAGTATATATTTTTTAATAAAACATATGGAATAATTATAAAGAAAAAAGAAATTATATATATATACATAAAAGATAATTTTGATATACCATTTTTATGTTACTTGAATTGATATGTAATGTAATGATTATTTTTACAAAATTTTGATATACATTTATATGTGTTATTTGAACTGATATGTAATTTATACATATATAAGTATATATTTCTTAATAAAACATTCGAAATAATTACAAAGAAAAAAGAAATTGTATTCTTTCAAGTTTCTTTTTCTCTATTAATTTTATCTCATTAATTTATAAAATCAATTATGACAAAAAAAAATCTTAAAAAAAATAGCAATCATAAAAAGATACATCAATTATCTGACTAAAATTATATATAGAGAATAATCATCATATGCGTGCAAATCAAGTTGCGAATTTATAATACAAGTGTATAATTTATCATCGCGTGATATTATCAAAAAAAAAAAAAAAAAAGAAAAAGAAAAAAAAATAGTGATGTATTGTCAAAAAATGATGCCATCAATCTGATAATGACTATTTGCACGTCGTCACGAGGTCGTTAAAAAGTAATGAGCATCCATTTTATCGCCGGGTATTATTCGAGCGCGATATTTACCTCGCCGTCATAATCGTCTCGATTAATCCTCGGAGAGATGGCGAGTACACTCGAAAAGTCATTAACCTAATTGATCGATCCTCTCCTCGCCATCGTACCGAATACTTTCACCGAAAAGAGTGCGAGAGTGCTTTTACTCTCCGGCGGCCTGAAAAATCTCCAGGCGAAAATTAAGTCCACGACCCCGATACTCTCGCGCGAGCACGACAACTTGAATATGTATGCGAATTCCATCCTGTTTACAACAACGAGTATCTGGCAAGCCTCGACGACGACGACGACGGCGACTGATCATGAGTGTGTGACACAGATATTTTCTTAATCTCTAAAAGGCTCACAATAATACGGCCAAATAAATGCGTCGCACTAATAACCAGCTTTTATCATTCTTTTTCTCTCTTTTACCATCTGTCATACAGCAAGCAATCCCACCCTAAGCCTGAAAACAAATCGTTGCGCAACGGCGAGAGATAAATTGTTCCCGCTTCGACATTAAATCGACGTTAAGGTGCGGCTTTCGAGCCAGAGGAATTACAAACCGATCCTAAACTCGGAGAGATGTGTGTGAGAGTCGAATTTTCTTCCCCCAGATCGAAAACAAATCGTTATGTACGCAATTCAAATAAGTTACTCCCGCATCGAGTATTAGATCGGTATATAATGGTTTCCGAGAGTTAACGTCAGTTCGATCCGAGTTCGAAAGTTCAAAACCGGTCTCTCTCTCTCTTCGTCACGTAGCGATTCCACCTCGCGCGATTGAAAACAAGATCGTTACGCAACAGCGAGAGCGCGAAGTTCCTCGCTCAACATTTGTTGATTTCAAATTGCGAAAAGTCACCGCGACATTCCACCTTGAGCGTTTCAAAGAGGAAGAGACAGTAAATATTTAAACGTAAACGCAATTCCTTCCAATCGCTAGTCAATAAATAGGAAAATCAAATAATCGACCAAACTAGCGAAAAATCAATTTATTAATCTTCACGACCTTTCGACCATGTGATTGTGGGTCTTATCAAGCGAACAATAAATCAAGTCGTAACAAAAGTTCACAAATTATTGTTTTTCGTTACGACTTGATTTATTGTTCACTTGATAAGGACCACTATCACATGGTCGAAACGTTGTGGAAGATTAATAAATTGATTTTTGCTAATTTGGTCGATTATTTGATTTTCCTATAAATATTTAAATATTTTTCAGGCGATATTTTACGTAAAAAAAAAATAAACACTTAAATCAGTAATGCGCGATATTTTTTCCTACAATAATGGCGACTTCTTCTGGTGATTTAAATGCCGTATAGTGGTCTTACGACTGTCGAGCTAAAAGTGTTGACTTGTTGCTCGCATCGTCAAAAATAACCATTTGCAGAGGAACATTAGAAGTACATTAGAGACGAGACTGTGGAGTTTATGCAAAGCGTGCGAAGTACATGTGGCCCGTTTCCCCTGAACTTCCATAACGACTTTGCTGTGCATAGAAGTGAATAACCGCATCTCGTGGTGCTCACTCGAGTTTTATGCTATTAGGATGCGCCAACAATTTATAGGAGAGACGAAGAGTAATGACAATATGTAATGCGAGAGCTCGTTATGTATATTATACGCGTATTCAATCATTTTTCGATGATTAATTTCGGAATCAAGTCTTCGAAGAAATACTTTGTTGAAGTCATTATTATTACGTCAATAATATCCCGCAAAGGATATATGTATATAATTTTTTTAAAAAAGACCGATTCAATTTTCAGCAAGGAATGCAAAATATCGACAAATCGAAAACTGATTTGTTCAAGAGTTATCATTAATTTCTTTTTTAAAATATTCTTTGAAATTATATATATATATATACGATATATATAATTAAATTATATATTTATACATATATTATTTTTAAAAAATATTTTTTAAAAGAAAATAAGGTAAAGACACTTTGCAAAACAGGTCAACAAATCTATTTTCGATTTCTCGTTACACATTTATTATATTCCTTACTGAAAACTATACGGAGAGAATTTTCTCTTAGAATTTATTCTGAAAATTATGGGTAATCGTGGGACAATATAATATTGGAAGAATTTGTATAAGAATTTCTTGAGAGATTAAAATTTATCACATAAAAAATATTAATATGGTACAGTAAATTTTACTATGTATAGTAAAATTAATCGAATATATTTTATATCTTATTGTGGTATTAATATATTTTATTGTGGTAAAAATATTAATCAGAGAAACTCTTATAAAATTCTTTCATTATCATATTGTTCCATGATTATCATGATTTCCAGAGTAAATTCTAAGAAAAAATTCTTTCTGTGTGTGAATCATTTTTTGAAATAAATTTCAATCTATCTAAAATTAATCAAAAAAACAAGATTGATAAGATTTATTGTCTAAATTATGATTTGCAAATTTGTGTTACTTTTATAAATTGATCCCTCCCTTCTCAGTTATCTATATTTTGATATTTTAATTCAACTTTCCTACGTTTATCAGATGCACCTATATATTCCAATTATCGCAATCTTTAACACACACTAAAAAAAAATTATTAACTTGACAAAATATTATTTTATTAATTCAACATATAAAAATATTTAAATTAAACATAAAATATAACATATTAAATCTAACAAAATTATATTCGTCTCAAATATTAATATACGTGCAATTAACAAAATAGTAATTTAGTTGAAAGGTTTAATCAAAGCTAACAAATTTTTTTAGCGCACGTGACGTTGTTGGTTTTCTTTTCTTAAAAATATTCTTAAATGCTCTTTCTTAAATATATTCTTAAATTTCTAGTGAAGATATATGTACGTTTAATGCCTCGATCTCGCGTTTGCACGATCGAGTGCGTGCGCGAAAATACTCGATCGGACGATGAACGATCGACGACCTCGTTAACGTCGACGACACTTTGCACCTGCAAATGCAACAGTCACGCATACGCGCGCACCGCAAACACTGGTAGAATATTCACCCCGGATACTGACTAAGCGCTAATGACATTGGATTTAAATCACGCGTATGCAAACGTATATTAATTGTCAACCCGATGTCCAACCTTTCGGTCTGCGCGTAATCTCTCTCCGCCGGCGTGGAATATCTAAATTATCCGATAAATAAATCACCCGATATATATATATATATATATATTTATATATGTATATGTATATACTCCGTTTAAGTAGATAAGCAGCGGACGATTGCCTTTATAATCGCGCATGTCTACCCGCATTACTCACGTGAATATACATATAGTTTACATATATTATCTCTCTCTTTTCTACGAAGTATTAGTAATTTTGATGATTATCCAATATACTATTTTTTCGCGAAATGATATATTAACGCGTAAAAGAAAATTCGCTTCTCCCAGATTCCACTCCCGATGGAAATGCAACCTAGAAATTACGGGAATCATTACTACTTCCCTTCACGCGGATCCTTTCCCGCGAGATGAGATGCGATCTAATAAAGACCCCTTCCGCGTTAATGCAACGTGCTTTCTATACGCGCGCGCGGTACAAAAGTCATCGTGCAGCCACTATATGCCGGAACTATACGCGGCTTCATTTGCATGTCAAAGGAGAATACGGTCGTTTATGCTATCCGGTGCATACCGAACGAGCGGTAGCAATGATCGCACGAAGGTCGGTAGTGGAACACACACGCATATGTGATTCGAATCCCTCCGCGAAATCCGCGACGAGATATATAAATCCGTGTGTAGGGTGCGAAAATCGCATCCCTCTTTTCCCGGGCTTTTGGGGGTCGAATAAATGGCCAGGCGCGATTTTCGACGGAGAGACGAAGATAGAGGTTCGACGACCGCCGCGCGATTGGATAATGAGCAGTGTCGCGGTAAAATTGAAGAGAATCGTTCTTCGAGTCGAATTACGCAACGACAGCACGACGATGATTACGTGCGACTGGCGACGGTTCTAACAGAACTGAAGAAATGAATAAAAGAAGGCGAGCCTCTCTCCATCTATCTTAATTGACGCGATTAATTTCAGACGTTCAACTTCTCACACAACTTCCTTTCCAGTTTAAATTTTTAAATATAATTTATAAAATTATATATTTAAATATATATATCATATATAAAAATATATTTTTAAATTTATTTTTATATATTTATCTATATATATATGTCATATATATTTAATATATATATTTTTTAATCATATAAAAGTGATTATTTGTAATAAAGAGCGATTCAGACATGGTATTAAATTGTATCGCAGCATGAAATCTTATTTTCGCATTTCATTATATGCGCCAAAAAGTCGCATAAAAAATGTAGAAATATATATACAAATTTACAAACTCAAAAAAGACTGATTGTTTATATGACTAGTTTGCTCTACAGCATATGTACATAATAATGGCTTATCAAGTTAAAAGAATATTAAAAATATTTGGTACAAACCTGTTGTCACAATATATTTAATATATATTTTTAAAAATTCGTAGAATTATTTTTATTATATCAGTTATATATAATAAAGAGCGATTCAGACATGTTATTAAATTGTATTTTGCAGCATGCGATCTTATTTTGGCATTTCATTATATGTGCCAAAAAGTCGCATAAAAAATGAAGAAATATATAGAAATATACAAACTTAAAAAAGACTGATTGTTCATATGACCAGCTTGCTCTATAGCATACGTAAATAATAATGGCTTATCAAGTTGAAACAATATTAAAAATATTTGGTACAAACCTGTTGTCACGATATATAAATATATTTAATATATATTTTGAAAAATTTATTAAATTATTTTTATTATCAATTATTTTATTATCAATTAAGAGCAATTATTTAATGAAGAGGGATTCAGACATGGCATTAAATTGTATTTTGCAGCATACGATATTTTGGCATTTCATTATATGCGCCAAAAAGTGGCATAAAAATGAAGAAATATATAGAAATGTACAAACTCTAGAAAGATTGAGTTCGTATTATTAGTTTGCTCTAATAATATAGCAGACATATATAATGATTTAACAAGTTAATGATATGATATTAAGAATATTTGTTACATACCTGTTGTCACAATATAGATATTATCAAAACAGACAGTGCCTTTATCGATAATATGAAATAATAACTGATATTTGTAAACACGAACGACCAACTTTATATTTAATTCTTCCGCGAGTGTTTTTTTATTTTACATAAAAATCTATTAAAAACCAATTTGTGCGAAAAATCTATTAAAAATATAATCGAAAATAAATAATACGTTACTGGCTCGAGACTATTCTTGACACAAAATTCTTGACATAAAAAACTTGAAAAAAATATAATTTTTGTTCTTATATCGCGACTTAATATTAATTATAAACCAAATGTAATATATTAGACAAATATTATATATTCGATATATGTATAAAAAAAGCAGTAAAGCATCGCTTAAAATTCAGTATTGAGTAATCGATAACAAACTTCCACATGCATGTAAATATTATAATTATTTCAATTAAATATAAAAAGTAAGATTAAAAAGTAAATCATGCTTATTCAGCATTATTATGATTAATTAAGATATTATTAGCAACGATGAATAAAATGTAATAAATAAAGCATAAGATAAATCGGAGTTCGTTAGTTCTTTTTTTTAATTTTCATCATTACCATATCTGCATCGCGTTGGTCACTTCATGATAATAGTCACGTAGATAATAATTTTCCGCGCACAATTAGCATTGCCGGTAATCTTTATACGCCTATAAAATGTTCTATATTTAACTTTTCTATGCATGACACAATACTGTTTTGTTGCCGTAATCGTTCTCATCTATCGAATATATTTCTCTTATAAGCGCAGACTTTTTGTCCCAGTCTGCGTGTCGCGATTGTACGCGAACCAATTATTATTAATAGAACTGATTTATATCAGTGTCAATCATTTTCATCCACAAGCAAATATAATAAATAACGTGTTCGTTTTTTTACTCACCAACCGCTATTTCGCGCATTTATGATGTAATCGTAGACTCACCTTTTCGTCGAGATTGTTCAGGTCCGGCAGCTGAAAACAGAATAAAATTTACATATATTTCTGATTCACACTCGATACCAATCTATTAAAGTTTATATTTATATGACATTGAATCTATATTTATGTTTTGTAAATCGTTAACCATTAACTTCAGGTGAAGAAAATAGCGCTAACCTAATTGAGAGAGAGAGAGAGATGCGAGAACACACATACACACACACACACATATTAAAGTTAATAAGAGCAGAAATAATTGTACATTCAAACCAAAAAGTCAAATTAGACATTTAACGCTTACAATTAAACGCAAATTGATTAATCGATGCAATACTTTTCCCACGAAAATCTCCGAATTTGCACACTTCGCTCCAAACGACACCGCGTTTTTGGAAACTTTGACCGCGAAGAACATTGCGCGAAAAAAGTATAGTCGAGGCGCCACCTGTCGACGGCGTCGGCGAACTAATATTCCGAGGTTACCGACGATCGCGCGGCAGTGAGCCCGCGTGATTGCGAACCGCGACGACAGATGTCGCCCGGCGTCTCTAAAATCTCGAGACCCCTCGCAAATTGAAGGAAATTGATGTCAATTTATATCAATCAGCCGTAGCGACTGGTTACAATCTCGCGGACTCCGCGCACAACGTGCCGGGATTAATTTAATGTCCGATGTGCCCGACCGCTTGATTAACTTTCATGGTCGTCGTACGTGCTCCGAGGAAAAAGATATTGCGAAGCTCTACAAAATTATTTACACGGAGAAATTGAAATATAATCAATTATCGAATGCATATATATATTATAAATGTCCCCGTATTTAACGGTACAATTAAGAATAATTAATTGTCTCGTGAAATTAAAGCTATCGAATATTAAATATTATTAATGATATGTAATTAATTTTGCACACTTCATTGTATATTGCTATGTGGTAATTTTTGCAACATGCTTCCAGGAAGATAAAAGAATCGAAATAAATATTCGCATTGGAATAATTAAATCGCTAAAAAATATTTAGCATAATAATTATAAGTTAAATGTTTAATATATAATATTATATGTATATTATATTATATATATATATGTAATATTATTATATATTTTATACTATGTAAAATATATATTATATTTATATTATAAAGATTAATATATAATGTATGCATGTAATATATGTTTAATACATAATAATATACAATATATTATATATATTTTATATTATATACTATATAATATATTATATATTATATTATATATTATTTTATATATTATCTTTACATAATATAAATATAATGTAAATGTTTAATATATAATATTAAAATATGTAATATATTAAAATGTATAAAAATATATAAAATATTTATAATATATAATATAAAAAAATATATATATAGAAAGAATTAAAAAAACGAAAAAAATATATGTTTCAGCTTTCCTACTGAAAAAAGGGGCGAAAAGAGATGTCTGAAATTCTCAGTATAAAAACTCACAGTATAAAGTAT
Organism: Nylanderia fulva; assembly: GCF_048542155.1. Taxonomy (NCBI): domain Eukaryota; kingdom Metazoa; phylum Arthropoda; class Insecta; order Hymenoptera; family Formicidae; genus Nylanderia; species Nylanderia fulva. The sequence continues at coordinate 2,386,543 of NW_028189302.1, forward strand.
AAAATAATCACGATTTTGAATTTATTGAAGCGCGGATGCAGCAAGATGGATCGATCGGATTATCGGAAGGGCCCCGGCTATCAATTAAAGTTTTCTCGGCGGTCCTTTTATATCGCATCCCTTTCTTTCTCGCTCCTTTCTACCGAACAATTTCGAAATCGCTGACCGAGGACGGTCAGCGGAATCCGCTCCGGTAAATGCGTAATCGCGCATAAATCAGCTCGGAGAAGGAGCGATGCATATTTATGCGCCCGCGGCACCGCGAAATTAAATTCACACATTTCATCGGCCCTATAAAGCATGCGCATATTTTGCGCGACGGAATGCTGAGAATGCGAGTAGCAGTCGCGGAAGATGCAGATACGGGAAGAGATTCGTTCTTCCCGCCAAAATGATCTCCTCCATTGTCGCGCATACTAATTGAATTGCCTTCATTAAGACACGGATTCGTTAACGCATTGTCCTCTACGACGATGATTCTGTATTCCTATCCGATGATTTTATACATTTTCTCGACTGTCGAGAATTATTCATTTAATACGTTAAATCGCGATGGGTGATATTTAGCTTGATGATAAATTTATTGATAAATTTGTCATGCTGTAAACAAGAGGCAATATTAATAGGCTACATGATTAAAGATACAATTCACATTTCATCTTGCACGGTAAATGTCGAAATTATAGCAATTCATAATGTATATTTTTATCATTTTAGCTTATACATAAATTCAAGAGTAAAATACATTATATGGATTAATTTGCATACCAGTAATATTTTTCTCTGAAAAATCTGAAAAAATAAATTACATAAAATTAGTCATCAAAGTCATAAATACTTGGCAACACGTGTTCGTTAATTTATTTATTATTAAATACGCAATATATATAATAATAAATCATTTTATTAAAATATATATCACTCAATATGTTTTCCTGGAGAACAATCCTCGCGAGATGTAGGTACAACAAAAGCGACTACGTCGCGTGTAATTTTGAATATTTTATAGCCACAGGATAATTAACGGCGATAAGCAACTTAAGATTAATTTAAATTAAAAATAGTGCTTGAAAAGACTCTTTTCGGATAATAAAATAAACAAGATATCTTTATAAGCATTATATAGCATTAAAATTGTTGAAATCTTTCTTTTTTACTTTGTTTTTTATTTTTTATGAAATATTGTCACACACTACAGATGTTTTTTTTTCACTTTATTTTTACTGTCTAATTTATATTCATAAATTAAGTATTTTCATAAATTTAACATTTTTCTAATTTGATAAATTGCTACCACAAATATTACATTTTGCCTTATTCTTTTCAAAAGTAAAATATTGTTATACATTTAATTATGGACTCTCTGCGCACGTTTATTTTCATAAAGTGTGTACACGAATTAAATGTATTCTTAAATTTGATGCTGTTCCGTGACAAACCATGCTGATATACATACTTTCGAAATTCAAATATTGTATTTATCATTTTTCCAAATTATCAAATATTTAACAAGTACACTGAAAAAAATTGTCAACTTGATTAAACTTTTCAACAAAATATTATTTTCTTCATTCAACATTTTAAATTAAATATAATATATCAAATCGAACAAAATAATATTTAGTTGAAAGATTTAGTCAAGTGAAGAATTTTTTTTCAGTGTATGTTCAAAGTATTATTTTCTTTGACGAAAAAATAATTCATAAATTAAGTATATTGAATATAATAATTCAAATATTGTATTTATCATTTTTCCAAATTATCAAATATTTAACGAGTACACTGAAAAAAATTGTCAACTTGATTAAACCTTTCAACAAAATATTATTTTCTTCATTCATTACATTTTAAATTAAATATAATATATCAAATCGAACAAAATAATATTTAGTTGAAAGATTTAGTCAAGTGAAGAATTTTTTTTCAGTGTATGTTCAAAGTATTATTTTCTTTGACGAAAAGATAATTCATAAATTAAGTATATTGAATATAATAAACGTTTACAGAATACGCTCGATCGCGCAGCATATTGAGGGAAAATCCCTGAAGGAAGACAACACAAAGGCGGGCAAAGGCAGTTTTCTTGTATCTGCCCATCACAAAGTTTATCGAGGCAACCCTCCTTTCATGTCCCTTTCTCTTACATCTTGATAGCAAACTCTGACGAGATGGACCTTACGAGATTTAGCTTTCTCGTACATGTATTATCAGAATAGCTATGGATTTTCGGACTCTAAAAACGTCTTGATATATCGAGATTTTCGTATAAGAGGCACCGTATATCTGAAATAGTCTGAACCAGCCTTTCAGTCGAGTTTGCTTGCTCGTTCGTGGATTCAATCATCCTATTGCTCATGTGACGTTACATCCAATCCAACACATCAAAGTTACTTGTTCTGTATTGACATTAGTGCTGCTAATTCGGATGAATCGCATCAAAGTGTGCTGCTCACGACGAAAAGTGCATTTAATTTGAATTGCCGAATTCAATTCGATTAGAAACATCTTAATTTACTGCCTTTTTACGCTCCTTCCACATCCAGTCGTGATTAAGCATACATATAAAGCTAATATTGATTGCTGTTTCATCGCAGAGAAATTTTCTCTCGATCAAAGAATTTCAATTCAAAATAATGTATAAAATTCCGACTCGTGCGTCGTATCAATTATTTTTAATAACAGAATTTTTTAAAAATGCAACATTTTAAAAATAACGTAGGATTTTCAACAATTTTAATAATATTTATATAAAATAACAATGTTTGCTGGTAAACAATATTATTTTTTTAATTTGATTTATGTTTATGATAAATATTTTTTTGGATGAAGAATGTATCTCTAAAGCAAAAATAACTAAAAAATGACGAAAGATAAATGAATGTCGACGCTAATGAAAAACGATTAGTGAACAAGATAAATCGAAAAATTAAATATATATTATATAAATTTTGACAGAATATACATATCAATGTTACTGATGCGATAAAATTTATCAAACTAACAAAGTAATGTTCAAGTTAAAAACAAAATATTTTAGCCATGAAGTCACGTATAAAGCAACTCATAAAAGTAAAAGAATAAATGACGATATAATTAATAATAGGTACTGTATCTCCAAAAACGATAGAGCAATATGCATGATAAAAATTATCAAGCTAATATAGAGATAACGTCAAATTTAAGAAAACACTTAATTCGTGTACACATACTTTATAAAAATAAAAATGCAGGACAAAAACACATAGTTAAATGTGACAATACTTTTATCTTCAAAAATAATAAGATAAAATGTAATATTTATGGTAAACATTTATCAAATAGCAAAGATAATGTCAGATTTACAAAAATATTTATTTGTGCGAATATAAATTAGCTAATAAGAGTGAAAAAAATATTGTCAGCGTGTGTGATAATATTTCACAAGAAGATAAAAGATAAAATAATGTAAAAAAAAATATCCAATATTAAAATACCACATGTTTACAGACTTTCATCAATAATTGTAGACCTTATCAAACAACTGAAACGCTGAATAATTCAGAATTTGTTTATAGAGTTCCGTCAAATTGCATTAATTTTCTCAAGCAATTATGTCAACGAAATGAAATAAAAAGAACATTAAAAGAGTGAAAATAATTTGTAAAAAAATCTACCTAGCGCAAAGTGCATTGCAACACATTATCAATGTAACGGAGTGATCAGATAAAGATATGTATTTGATTTGTTTCTGCGACATGTGGCGATTATTCCCGGATTACAACTGCAAGCGACGAGAAAATAATGGACGTGTCTTGTTTGTAATTTTATTAGAAACACAAACGAATATAGTACGATGTTGATTATGCATTCTCCCGGTCTCATGCATAATTACGTACATGTACATGGGTATTTGCTCCCGAATCCCATATGCGAGCACAATTTGTTGAACAGCATTGCCGTCCGCTTGATGACGGTACTTCGCCACGTATGTTTGCGATTTACACGACGAATAAACTTTGATTTACAACAGCTATTTTGCTGAACGCAATCTCTGTCCGCGCGCATCCGCGACAAAAAAAAGGGAAGGAAAAACATAAATTTTATTCGCCGTATGCAATCGAATAAATGTATTTTTTACGATAAAATCAACGCAATCATGCGACTATCTCGGGATTATCTGTTGCATCTTCAGACAAGTTATTATTTCTTAACATTAAAAAGCACATTTTTTTTTTAAATGTGCAACCAATTAAATGATAATTTCTAGATCAAGACAAATTATTTTTTAAACCTAATGTAAATTTTTTTTTTTTATTAATACAATTTCTACAGTCGCGTGGAATTAAATCATGACGGTCTGAAGGTCATCTCTGCCATTAGAATTTAAAATTAGATGAAGCTTAAACGCGGTGCGAGATTTATATCAGAGTCGAATCGAGTGATGGAACTCAGACTCGCATGAAGAATAATATCAGCGTCGTTCTACGAGCATCTTCCGTTTGTCGGAGGCCGTAAATTCGTTATTCGCGTAATCTTGCGTGTTCGCGCGAGTTTATGTCCGTCCTTGAGAGCGGGAACCTTGGAACGTTTCCTTGCATCTCGGGGTTCTACTTTACCGGGTCGGAAAGATGGATGAGGGCTTCGCAGGAGGCGAGTAGAAATAAATTTAAACGAGAGGTCTGTGCGGTAAAAAAATTTTTTTTTTTTTTTTTTTTTCGTCTTGAAACCTCAAGGGCGGAGCCAGTTTTTCATCAGTTTACGGATGCGCGGAAAGCTCGTTCTATCTATATTTCTCTTTCTCGCTTCCTCGTTCGCGTGAGGATATCGCGACAAAAATTCTAATGAAACGAAGATTTTCCGCCGAATAAGGCTAGTAATACTAGAGAGATTCTTCTCCCAACCTCTTTAACTTGCAACGGTACTGCACTTCGTGCAATTTCACGGAAGACTGAGAACGCTCACCGAGATTTTGTATATTTAATCAACGGTGTTGCATGTCGGAGGGAAATGGGAGAGAAAGAGAGACAGTATTATAACATTCCGTGGAAATGCATGTCTAAAAATAATTATTACTGAATTATTGCTATTTTTGATATAATAATACACGTATAAAACATGTGCGATTTTTTATTACACAGTAAAATTAAAACATCATTTTTCTCATCCGCGAAAAATAATGCAAAATTTAGCTAAAAAGTCTTAAGGCGATTAAAGGCGATTAGAGATTATGAGAGGATTAAAAAAAGCATTTTATCGAATAGTTTTTAAATAAAACTTTTACTTATTATCAAATTGAATACTTAAAACGTCGCTAGTGGTATTTAAAATAGAAACGATATATTTAATTCGACCCAAACTAGCCGAGAAATTTTTATTTTATTTCCACAACGTTTCGACCATCTGTTTTTGGTCCTTTTCAAGTGAAATCAATCATTCTTTTATCAAAGAATTTTTCACTTGAAAAGGACCAAAAACAGATGGTCGAAACGTTGTGGAAATAAAATAAAAATTTCTTGGCTAGTTTGGGTCGAATTAAATATATCGTTCCTATTTTACTTATTATGTCGCAACAATGCAATATTTATTTTATTTGAACAAAATATCCACATTGATAAAAAAATATTTATATCGAAAAAAGTAACAAAAGATTAAAGAATATTTTAGAGCGAAAATAAATTATTTATTATATTAAACAATTTTCAAAATCATTTCTCTTTCAACATATAAGAAAATTCGCATACTTTCAAGAAAAAAATATAACAAAATAAAATTAACGTGTAAGTGACAATATAAAATGTATTAGAAACAAAAATAATAAAAATAATAAAAAAGATACAAATACAATTTAATATAAAAACAAATTAATGTTGAGACAACAATAAAAAATGTTTTAAATAAAAAGAAAATACAAAGGTTACAATGTAACATATTTTCCAACATATCAACAAGTCCAGAGATTCTTCTTGAAAAATAAACACGATTATAAATTACGATTGGAAAAAAGTACAATACCCAATTAATCACTCTTCATATAAAAAAATTTTTGTGCATAAAAATTATTAAAATATCTACAAAATAACATTATTATTATATATAAATTTTTAAAACTTTGCTCAACAAAAGTTTGAAGATGCATATTTTAAAAAGATGTACAATCAATAGTACGCGGGAGAAAATAAATTTTCAATAGAATAATTTTTAGCAAGATATAGTTTTATACATAAAACATGTAAATCTAATAAACATAATACAACAATTTTATAAAAAATAGTTTACATCATGCCAATTTCTTCTGTATATTTTAAATTATATTAAATTGATGATTACGTAAAAATCTTTACCTTGCTCGGTATTATTCCATCTAACGATTTAATCACTTTAAGGGTTTCCCAATGTCAATGTCGGATTTTATTTCTCGAAAGTGATATTCTAGCACTAAAAAATAAAAAAAATAAATAACACATTACGAGGAAAATCGACAATTTTATCACTAAATAAGAATCAGATCAATTTTATTAAATTTTGTTGATTTTATATTTCTTAATCAAATATTTATCTTTAATTTTAATTAAATTGAACAACACGTGCAATAATAAGATTGTCGATTCTTTCTCGAATCGACAGTCATGAATATCTGTGCTACTACTCGGAGCTCTCTACCTAAAACTTGTAACGATATACAGAGTGTCTTAGATTTGATACACATATTTATTAATAGCAGATTTTTTAAGTCATTTAAAAATAAAATTTGTAATATCGAAATATCAAGATAATAATTTTTAAAGTTAATCAGTCAAATTATTCAAAGTTCTTTGCAACGACAGATTTGTGATACTCTTAAATATCGGTGTTTCCTATTTTTTTTCAAATTGTAAAATATAATCATTTTTACAAAATTATTAAAAAAATTATTATATTGGTATTAAGATTTTTAATTCGAAACAATTTCAGGAATCTGCCATTGGCAGATAAGATTTTGAAACACCCTGTATAACTCCGACCCATAAAGTGGCCGGAATAAATCTGCAGCAGCACAGCTGCCGCATGGGACCATTAAATCTTAACAGCATTCGATGTAGCCGTTGATTTCTGGAACGGGAGAAGATAGTAAATTACTCGCATCTCGATGCTCGTAGCGAGTGCAGGTTGAAACGAAATCAATCACGCGTCAATACTTCCGGATTTGAAGTATTTTTCTTTTTTTATTCATCATCTTATATCACACATCTCGCCTCTTCTACAACGTATATACAAAATATTTATAAAAGTTATTTTATACAACAACATATATACAATTAGCATAAAATACAATCACACGTTGAAATTTCTATCACACAATTATAAGATCGACGTGTATATTTTACAAACACTTCTTCTCCTTCCGTTATTATACGCAGGTATAAAAAAAAATCAATCGATCACTCTTGTTATTTGCCACATACACACTTCTACAGCTAACCGATCGCTATATTTTACATAAATACAACTACGTTCATCACATATTAAATCAGGAATCTCTTCGACGCGTACGAATTTTGCAAACATTGCCCGGCCCATAAATTCCAGAGAGTTTCCAGAGAACGCCATAAAATCGACAAGAGCGTACACAAACTTCTGGATCGCCATATCGATCGGATACCACAAATACGCGCGTGTTATCACAAATCCTACGCGATATTATAGCGATAAAATCCCGTCCATCCTGATCTACAGGTCGGACGAAGACAACAACCGCGTTCCATCCCGGTCATTTCGGAGATGTTGTTCGTCGGATGACATCATCGGCGATACTCGGAAATTTTCGCTCCATAGTCTAATCTTGACTGGACTTCGGTTGCAGCCACTCGATCCAAGGATTCGAGATCACCAACTGTCAGATCTCGCGTCTTGAACACGTGATTATCGAGACCACCTGCGTATGACAAGTATATAGAACGAAGAAGAGGCATCGAAGTACTTACATTCTAGCAGCGATTGAACAACCTAGAGTCTACAATAGGGCTAGGGCATCCGCTGGATTTTTTTCAGGAGAAGGCATGGTTACAATTTTTTTTTTGTTTCTTATTTTTTTGTTCTTACTTAATTTTTTCATTTCTATTTTTTTTTAATATTAAATATGCAAAAACAGAGTGTCTAGTAAAATTTGAAAATGAAAAGGGACATTTCAAGGAAATTTGCACGACTTTCCAAAAGTATGATAAAGATGTAATTGCACGTTAATGAAAATTAATATATACGTTACAAATATTCGATATATTTTTTACATTATATTATATATTATTTTATATAATATGATATTGGAAGAATTTTATAAGAGTTTCTCTGATTAATATCTATCGCAATAGAATATTAATATTTTTTTATTCAGAGAAACTCTTATAAAATTCCATCCAACAATTATCATAATTTTCAGAATAAATTCTAAGAAAAAATTCTCTCCGTGTATAAAAAAAACTTATGCGTAACATATTTTAGGATTCCGTAAATAAAAAATATATTCTATTATTTACAAAGTAAGAGATTAAATATTGCTAACTCTTTCAGCTGAATATACATATATAGAAGCAACGGGAAAAAAAAAAAAAAAAAAAAATCTAGAAAAAATTGAAATATATTCCCAGGAGATTTTTAAAGAAGAAACAAAATTCCAGAAGATTTCGAGGACGGCTAGACACCCTGAAAATAAATTCGAAAATACTTAGGAACCGTGGCAAACCTTTGATTATAACAGAAGCGACGTGGTGCTGTCGACGACGAGACGCGATTAGCCTCCGATGAGCAGCCACGGCAGGAGAATGGTGACGCAGAGAGCCGCTATGCAGCTGGAGAACATCGCCAGCGGACTCGCGGCCGTCTCGACTTCCGCGTTCTCCGCCGTGACGTAATCCTCGTCGCGCTCGAACTCGCGGACCTCGACGTCGCACCGGAAGCAGACTCGCGCGGTGCTGCTCTTGAAGTGAGAGCCGTCTTTGCGCAACACCTGGGCTCCGGAACCCTTGCGCTCCAGCTTCCAACCTGGTTCCTGCATCAGCGTCGTCCGGCGTCTCTCCTCCAGCATCATTATTATTTCCGGGAAGAGGAGATCCTCTGATCGGAATCGAAAATCGCAACCTTAGTCCTCCTAGTCGAGTACTTCGCGAGTGCGGAAATACGGTTTCTCAAGGGATAGGAGATTGGAAGGAAGAAGGAGAGACGAGACTCCGGGAGATAGTTGACTTACTTGGCTCCCAAAGTTACTACGGTGCGCTTCTCTCTAGGAAAGCGATATCTTCGCTAGGCGTTGTCGTTGTTCCCTGCAGCGGCGTTGTTCGACGCAAGAATACCTTGCCTTGGTTGTACCTGCAAAGGAAAGTTCTAGCATAAATCGATGAATTGCGCGCTGTAACACACGAGCGGTAGCTTTAATATCAGGTTCGATCGCACACGATGGCTCTCAAAGAGGCGACTCTACGTGTCGGAAAAGTTTTCATCTACCTATCGCGGATATTGTAAGTTGTTTCCTCTATATGGTATTCCTCGTTTTTACGATTACATGTGACGGATCACGAAATTATTCAAGGCTGCTCAATGTTATTCAGTGGAGTTTTATAACGCATTACACACAGTTTTTTATCTATTAATTTATATATATTTAATTTATTTTCCCATATTATTTTTTCTCGTGTATTAATAATATCTTCTCATATATATTAAATATATTTATATAAAATATATTTTATTTCATATATAGTAGATATATTTAATGTACCTATATTCTCATATCATATATTAATTTATATATATTTAATTATTAATATAAATATTATATATATTTATAAATATACATTAAATTTATTTCTTACATTAATTAAATATATTTATATTATAACAAATATATTTAATTATTATATGTATACACAGTTTTTTATCTATTAATTTATAGACATTTAATTTATTTTCCCATATTGTTTTTCTCGTGTATTAATAATATCTTCTCATATATATTAATTATATTTATATAAAATACATTTTATTTCATATATATTTAATGTACCTATATTCTCATATCATATATTAATTTATATATATTTAATTATTAATATAAATATTATATATATTTATAAATATAACATTAAATTTATTTCTTATACATTAATTAAATATATTTATATTACAACAAATATATTTAATTATTAGATGTATATATATTTAATACATACTACGATAACAGTTATTTGAAACCTCCTTCTTTCTACGCGCGGACGTAATTTCCTAAATTATAAACACGGCGTAGTTGCTGTAGAGTTTCTAAATCTTCGCGACGTGTCACGTTTTGCAAAACGCATTATAGCCTCGGACAGAAACCGGTTTCGTACTTTGTCGGGTCAACGTAGCGGTGGCGATTTATCGGCTTCCTGCCGGCAGAGAAACGAGAATTAATCGAAGCAACTTCGGCAACTCTGCCGCGGCTTCCGGCAGTGAGATCGCGAACAGCTGTTAATACCATCCCCCATCTCTCTCTCTCTCTCTCCTTTTCGTCGAGGGAGGTCGATCCTCGCTGACAAACCCGTATTCACGATTACAGGCAATCTCGCAAGTGTAACCGAAAAACGACCGAAAAGAGAGCAAAAACTCGTCTGAACCAATAACAGGAGAGTAACAAAAATATAGAGTAGCAAATCCAGCTTTTATTTGTACAATAAAAAAAAAAAAAAAAACGCACACGTTTTTTTATCCCGCACATTCGCGCAATTCCTAACTAAATATTGTAATGAACTGAAAAACGATTCTGCACATTGAGAGTTAAAATAATGTGAAATTCTTGAGATAATAAAAACATTGCGCGCACGCCGCGATAAATTTTCTCCGATTCATGAAACGTAATAGAGATGCAAATTCGAGGCGATGTACTAAATATCTCCTTGTTATTCGTCGAGAATCGTGAACCTTTCGATACCGAATGCAATAAATCGTAGCTATTTTTATACCGGGGGAAAAAAACCACAATGCAATCGATCAGACATTTACACAGACATTGAAGATTAATACGAAATCGATTCTCAAATATACGTCCATTTTCCAGACGGATCAATTTTTTATACTTGCACGTTCAGCTGTAGCTGTAATCGGAGACTCAATTTCCTCAAAGTCCTAAAATAGCGCGTCGCAGTGCAGATAATTAAACTGCAATTTGCCGTGTCGATGATTAGAGCTTGTCGAATTAAATCCGTTTGCATGCGAGGGTAAACAGAGCTGGGGACGACAATGCAGCCTAATTACAGACCGACGTCGGCGCAGACAAACATACAGGAAAGCGGATGCGAGATTATGATTATTGAGGGAAACACACTTTTGTACTTGTTCGTCGTCGATCCTTTTTTTCCCTTAATTACGGGATTTTATCGTTCGCAATACAGACTGACAAAAATGCAAAAAATTCCTACTACTAACATCTCATAAAATAAATAATATGTTATCAGGGTGTCCAGCAGACTCAGTGAAAAAAATTCCCTGACTTTTTCAGATTTTCCAAGACCAGAAATTTATTTTTTCCCTGACTATTATTTTTTCCAAATATATAATTTGCATGATAAATCAATTAAATCATGAAATTCTTGAGATATTTTTGTCGACAATGAAAAGGTTCGAAAGTTCAAACAAAAATTCTAATCAATTATCACAATCTGCATTATGATAATCGAACAAACATAATTATCTTTTTTATTTATATTATATCAAATTTTGTCTCTATCAAACACATTGAAATCAAATAACACGACGCTGAAAATATAAATTAACGAACACGCTGTAGATGAATTGATTTTTAATACAACAAATTAGCATGCTGGCTTATATTTATTTAATAAAAAATTGCAAATTATTGAAACAAATGTAGAAAAATGTGAAAAATCCAGATAAATAATAAAATTTCCTGACTTTTCGCTGACAATTCCAGATTTATAAAATTCCCTGACAATGTTCGGTTTTACTATTTTTTTTTACATGTTCGAGTTACTTGATAAATACGTGATTCTAAATTTTAAAATAAATTAATATTTTTGAAAAATAATTTTTTATAAATACATGTGTACTTTTTATATAAGATATGAAATCAGGATCTTATTTTCAAAAATGACGCACACGGTAAACAAACAAAGAAATAAATCATGTTCACGATTCGATCAAGGATCTCTTACATGTTGAACTTTGGAATCAACACTCGTCTAGGAACGTTTCATAATAACACAAAAAAACTTTCAGAGTAATGACCTGCTTTATAAAAACTCAATCTCTCTTATTCACACCTCCTACATTAATATTCATTATGCGTGAAAAGTTAAACAACTACACTTTGCACTCGGTGTATTAGCTGTTGTATTTTATGCCACAAGATATCAAACTAAATTGTGAAATATCTCGTATTGATTTTTTTTTATTTTACCTTAATATTGTTATATGCAGAATTACTAGGACAATCAGTAAGTGTGAAAAAAGAAAGGATTTGTTCATTTACTACATTAAGCAATATTTTCTTTCTTTCTAGAAATCTAATACAACTTGTCATGTAAGTCGATACTGAAATGTCAAAGGAAAAATGTCACTGTTTAACAGTATCGAAGAAAAAGCTTGTAACATCTTAGATAAGACATCCCATATATATATCTTCCTCAAATGTTTTCGAAAACTTTTCACTTTAAATTATTCTAACTCTTTCTCGGAAGTTTTTAATCAAAGTTCGAAGTCCGGAAGAATTCTCAGACAGTGACATGCATATATAAGTCTTTTTTGTCGCTTATTCTTAGCGTAAAGAATCCTTTCTTCCTCTTTCTCTTGAATTTCCGTATCCCTGAAGTGAACACAGAAAAAAAGGAATCCTTGATTCAATATATTTTTATTCTTGAACGCTATTTGATCAATTTAAGCATAGAATGCTCTTTGTAATCACAAATTTTCATTTGCCTTAATAATAAGTTTGTGTAAAGTATATTTTATCTTTAAGATATATTCTTGTTTTAAAAATCGCATATGATAAAAACAAACTTAGTCACATTTGAACTATGAATTATTATATATATATATATATTTGAAACCAAGAATATTTTGCACTTTGTTTTAAGGATAAATTATCCTTTATCCAAAATTATTTATATTTGGCGCTATTATAAGAATAAAATATACTTGAATCAAGGCATATTTGCATTCTCTCAAGGATACTGTTTTTTCTGTGAATGAGACACAGTATACCACGATTTCTCATACTCTCACCGCGAGTGAAATTATTTCTCTCTTTCTCTCGATCGTTTGTTCAATCACAGATTTGTACTTCCACTTAAAATTCCATTGATAGAATAGCAGGGCCAGGTACCGAAACTCAATTAAATCTGTCAATTAATCGTTCTATCGCGCATTGAATAACCCTCTCCCTTCGCAAAAAAATATTCCAAAACGCAACTATATTCCAAACTTGTTCCATCAAACATATCAAATATCAGCGTATATAATTTTGTTCATTACATCACAGAAAAAACAGTATCCTTGAGAGAATGCAAATATGCTTTGATTCAAGTATATTTTATCCTTATAATAGCGCCAAATAATTTTGGATAAAGGATAATTTATCCTTAAAACAAAGTGCAAAATATTCTTGTTGAAGCTGAAATTTATTTATAAATATTGCAAAGACAAGAGACAAGTAAGCATTGATATAAGCGGTACTTTCAAAAATATATAATTTTTAGTTCAAATGTGATAAGTTTGTTTTTATCATATAATGATTTTTAAAACAAGAATATATATTTTAAGGATACTTTACACAAACTTATTTATTATTAAAGCAAATGAAAATTTGTGATTACAAAGAGCATTCTATGCTTAAATCAATCAAATAGCGTTCAAGAATAAAAATATACTTAAATCAAGGATTTCTTTTTTTCTGTGATGTATATTAATTATAAATTACAATATAAATTCAAAGTGTATCGCAACACCGTAAATACCAACATGCTTCCGCATAATATGAGGCAATTTATTACAATATTAATACTCTTGCATAATTATTTCGGGAAAGTTGCGCGCCGCAAATATCGTTTAGCTTATCGAATAGTTTTCGCGCGTAACGGAACTCTTAATTAGCTGAAATTTGTTAAACTATAACGATCCTATCCGATATCCGGAGATAGCGTGCCGCTTGTAGCAAGTAGACTTGAAAGAAGAGCTACATCATCGCTACATTGTCGTGAGCTTCTCCCGAGCAAGAGAAATGCAAATGAAGATTAAGTACCACAAAGTACAACTTACAGTCGTCTTTCTTCAAGCTAATAATAAAACGAGAGCAATGGAATTTTCTTTAAGCTCCGATCTTCTTCTGTTTAACTTACTTCACCGCAAAAGAACAATCGACCGACGACAGTTCTCTTCGTGTCACTTTCGAAGACACGATTATGTGAAGAAATCAGCATGTTAATGAAGTCGGAAACGACGTAGCTGCCTGAACAATGAAGGGTTTGTGAATGCGTAAGTGATTGATATATCGGGCCAACGAGCAAAGTTCGATTCCATTAGTGACACAATGCAAGCCTTACAATATTTCATATTCTTGCATTAGTTTCATCTGTTTCAATTACTATGACTGACAGAAAAATATACGATACAAATTAAACCTGACAAATTAATAATGACAAGTATACTAAAAATTATAGAAATAATACCTATCATACAACAACTTATTATTCACCCATATTTTCATTTATCCAATAAAGAAAATCAATGACAAAATTTATTCTATGTCAGCCGATATTTAATATTCACTAAACTATAAATAATAAGATACAAAATATAGGAAAATAAAATTTTTAGCTTGAAAGAATTGCTAAAAGAAATACTCGATGAAATAGAATTCAGACCAGACTGATCAATTTTCACGAATAATTTCGGAGCACACTCCACTTTATTATTCTTTCATAGGAAATTGTCCTTATTCTTAAAGGGAACTTCGACGTGCAGAAGATATTATTTATTAAAAGTATCATTCGCGCTCCACACGGTATATATATAAAATTTTTAGACGCGTTGTTCTTAAAACGAAGCTCCAAATGGATCCTTCTCGACTATCGCAGACATTCGAAAATATCTGATTAAATTTTCAAGCAGAAACGAGTTTAAACGCGCGACTTCTCAAAGTTATTTTAATCTCAATAAAGATGGAATCGTGCACTGAAAAAAATGACTAAATTAATGAATATTTATTTGAATACTCCTAAATAAATCATTTATTTGAAATAAATATTTTATTTGTTTTATACAAGATTTTCTTATATCAAATAAATATTTTTCATATCAAATCAATATTATTAGCTTCAAATAAATAATTCATTAGGCAGTATTGAAATAAATATACTTGTTCGAATTCAATAAATTTTTTTCAGTGTGCATTCATTCAATTATAAGACAAATTACGCGGACTCGAAAATCAACCCGGGAATTTCGCTTCGAAATTCACACCTAGAAAACAACGCTGTAAACAATGCTTTGTCGCGTTATCGGAAGATTGGTTGGAGAAGTTACGAGATCACACCGGTAACAAAACCGGAATTTCTTTACAAAAAGATCGTTATCGCTCGCGAGAGATAAATATCAGATAACAATGTAAAGAGAATTGTTGAGAATACCATCCTATTTTCTTGAAATTAAACTATTCACATTATATTTTGTTAGAAATAAATTCAAGCATTTCAGGGAAAAAAGAAGATGCGTCAGGCTATCACACATATACAGTGTTTGCTGTTATTTAAATAAAATTATATAGCTGATCATCTAGATGAAATTTTGGCGTCATCTTATCTTTATATAAATAATAAAAATATATATTATCTACATCTACAACATCTTGAATAAAAAAAAAGTATTATCTTTTCTCTTAGTAAAGAGATAGAAAATTATAAAGAAAATAATTTTCAGATAATTTTGGTTTAGAATCGTAGCACATAAAAATACTTAAATAATAGAACTTAAGTAGTAAACGATAAAAATTTATAAATAAAAATATGAATACATATATTTTTATATCCCTTTTATAATTTTTTTATAATTGCGTTTACACATAAGCAGTCTTAAAAATTATCTAGATAAATCGCCATATAATTTTATCTTTATCCAGATATATTTCAAACTAACAAAATCATCTTCATCTAACATAAGATAAATTATATATTTTTCTCACCTTTATCTAGCTAATTTTAAAATCATCTAAGCACAACACTGCGCATCGCGAGAGTTCAAAGAGAGTCGAATAAAGAGATCCACACAACATCGAGCAAAGTGCAGGAGCAAAGTCCAAAGAGAACGAGATGCGTTAATAAACTTCTCGGCAAAATCTTTCAACTTGATAGATAGACTATACCACTTCCCGTTGCATTCTAGGACGGTACTTTCGAGCTGTAAGTGGTACTACTTTCTCCGAATACTTGGGAATTTTTGCAAAAAGTGCGGTCCCCATTAAAGACACTCATTGATTACGTCTGGCTAAGCAAGCATCGCATTCATTCATCGATCATACAATTGTACATCGTCGCGGATGACAGTTCTTTCTTTCTCTTTGTGATTTCTCTGACATCCATGCCGAGAACCACCATCGTTTCTATCACGGCGGAAATGGCACGTGCTATTCACAGCTATGCTAATATGTAGGAGAGATGAAGAGAAGCTCGTTAAAAAGTAATAACCTCAATCGCCATCGACCTTCCCGTTACTCACGACCGCACACAGATGTACAGAGTGTCTGGCATAAGGTATCACACCGAAAATATACAAGTAGGTTTTCAGGATGTCCAGTAGACTCAATGACAAAAATTCCCTGACTTTTTCAGATTTTCCAAGACCAGAAATTTATTTTTTCCCTGACTATTATTTTTTCCAAATATATAATTTGCATGATAAATCAATTAAATCATGAAATCCTTGAGATATTTTTGTCAACAATGAAAAGGTTCGAAAGTTCAAACAAAAATTTTAATCAATTATCACAATCTGCATTATGATAATCGAACAAACATAATTAACTTTTTTATTTATATTATATCAAATTTGTTAGTTTTGTCTCTATCAAACACATTGAAATCAAATAACACGACGCTGAAAATATAAATTAACGAACACGCTGTAGATGAATTGATTTTTAACACAAAAAATTAGCGTGCTGGCTTATATTTATTTAATAAAAAATTGCAAATTATTGAGACAAATGTAGAATAATGTGAAAAAATCCAGATAAATAGTAAAATTTCGTGAGAATGCCCGATTTTCCAGATTTCCCTGAAGACACCCTGATCCTGTTGTTTGGAGACAATTTATCCTCAGCAAAAATATTCAGGCATCAATAATTTTCGAGTTATAAGCAATATTGAAAATAAAGGATTTCCCGCAAACTAAGTTTTGTGGAAATAAAATATTGACAAAACCACATTCTCCAAATAATATCTCCGTTTAATTTTTCAAGTAGAGTTTATTTTTTAATAAAATTTGAATTTAAGGTTTAGTTATGAAGAAAAAAATGCTGACTCTTCTCGATATTTTTGCTGAGGAAAAATCGTCTCCAAATATCGAGATCTACTTGTATATTTTTTATGTGACATCCTGTATATGCATACACAAGTGTGCCGAAAAATTCTTAGATAAAAATATATTAAATAAGAGCGATAAGCGTGCGTTGTGTAAAGATTTACATTTCTTTCGATGGACGATAAAAGAGAACAATTATCGAACAAAAGAGACACTTGACGACGAGATAGCTCGAGATTTATTAAGTACTCGCGCACTTATTATCTCTCTGGATATTTCTGAATCCAGAGCGAAAATGAGAACTCCGATAATCGTACACGTGACGAAAGACATTTTCGCTCGCATTTCCCAGTCGGGAAACCGGATTGGTGTAAGATATCTCGTGGAAAGAGAGGTAGATGATTATTCCACCGCGCTCGATTTACAGTGGCAAGTTTAATGTCACCGAGCACTCTTAGTTCTAGAAGGTAGAAAAGAAACGAGAGCAGGCACATTTCAATTTAGTAAATGGCGGGAAAAAAGGCCTCTTCTTGTCCTCTTGCCTTCTCGCGTCTGCAGACTCGCACAAAATTTTTTCGACATTATCTGTTTCCGGATATTAATCGTGTACGAAATTTAAAAAAAAAATACTCGATGCAGCAGCAGTAAATTGATGCCAGTGTTGGACATTAATTGCGATTAAAATTATAGTCGACTAAAGTAATCCGTTAATCAATAATTGAAATTAATCTATCGTGTAATTGAAATTAATTTAATCGATTAATGATATTAATCGTTAATCAATGTAGAATTAATCGAAGCAAAGTAATCGAATCAATTTTTGAAATTAATATTACATTGAAATGTGATCATTTGATTCTCTTTATTACGGAAGTTTTTCTGTAATATCGCATTACAATATATTCACCTGTCAGATATACTAATTTCAAAAATCGATTAAATTAATCCCGATTACACACACGATGAATAATTGATTTCAATTATTGATTAATTACGCAGAGAGAATTTTCTATTAGAATTTACTCTGAAAATCATGGTAACCGAGTTCTTCTAATTAATATTTACCACAATAAAAAATATTAATATCTACCACAATAAGATATAAAAAATGTTCGATTAATTTTACTATGCACATATTAATATTTTTTATTGTAAATATTAATCAGAGAGAAACTCATAAAATTCTTCCAATACCATATTGTCCCACGATTACCATGATATTTTCGGAGTAAATTCTAAAAGAAAATTCCGTGTAGGACTAAAATGCACTGAAATTGTAAGCAATTAATGTCTAGCAATTACACTTAAAAAAAAATGTGTTAACTTGACTAAACCTTTCAACTAAATTACTATTTTGTTAAAGCAACATATATTAGTATTTAAGTCAAACATACGTTTTGTTAAATTTGTTTAATATGTTATATTTAATTTAAATATTTTTATAGGTTCAGTTAACAAAATAATATTTAGTCAGTTAACAATTTTTTGTTCAGTGTATGCTCCTTCCATAAAAATCACAATTCCCTCTTCGGCGAGCGAGAGACAGAGAATAGTTATAAACAAAAAGACGCGAAAGAATGGTTTTTTTCGGAAAGTAACGATTCCCTCGGCACTCCGTGTCCTTCATGTGTGCGTGAATTCGCGTACGCATTGAATTCCAGCATTTCGCTGGACGCGAAAAAGCTCGCGGCGGGCGAATCATGGCATTCGCAAAGGCTTTGTACCTTTTGTTCCGCGAACTGGCAAATCTCGGTGCGCGCGCGGTCATTGACGTTATGACGTTCCGGAAACGTTCGGAAAAACGCGGAACGGGAGACGGCGACGGCGTTTCCGCGCGCGGAATGTACAACGGCGAATGAAAAACACTGGGGAAAAAAATACCAGACCCTGACGTCACGTCCGAGAAATGCGAATGAAAAACTGCGACGTGACGGCACAGTCACGTGTAAAAGAGAGAGAATTTCGCGTAATTTTAAGCCGTTTTTATTCCAACGGAATTTTCATTCGAGAGAATTATTTGTCGAGGTAACTTGTATTTTTGGTTTATATAGTAATAGGTAAAAAAATTTCGCGCATTAAAAAATTCGCGAAAAAATATATTTAAATTCTTACGAGAAAGATTACGCTAAGTATTTAAATTTCTTAATCACTGATTCCTGAGTGGGGGAGTCTTAATGTTCCTGATTACGCCATCGCACTGCATGTAAAATGAGGAAAAAAAATCTGGAAGAATGACGACCATCGGAAGCGCAAACTGAACAAACACGCCTTGTTATTCCCCGGTTTTATATAATGGTCGAGTCGATCATTCGGACATCTGACGGATTTGGCCTTCCCGTGACCCTTTTTATCCGCCATCCATTGTCCCTTATCCCGTAGCAAAAATCTGTACGGTCCCGCTAAAAAAGGAACGTCCCTCGCGCGCGTCCGGAATTTTCCGTTTTTACAGATGGACGGAAAAATAGATATCCTTCGTGAGACGCGAACACACGACGTGCCGTTTTGTGCGAGTGAAGGTACGTGATGATAAGAGAGGATTTTTTTTACACGAACGGAATCGTAATCTCTCTCTTCCAGAGAGAAGAGGAAAAAATGTTGATCCAGCATTTAGTGCTAATATTCAATAATTTTAATGTTATTATTAAAAAAATTAAAATTTGTTACCTTTCAGCATCTTTTGATGCTCGATACACATACCAGAAAATTATGCGCAGCGTCACATCAACTGAAATTCAAAAGGTGAATCAATCCCCTCGAATTTATCGCGATAACTGTAGCGCTGATAAATATAAATAATAATGAAAATGCTCCGCTGCAACGAAACTCGTCGAGTTAATGTCCCGAGTAAACGCGATCAATTCGCGACGGCGCATGATTACGCGTATAATTGTTAAACGAGCGGAAAGTACACAGATTCCGCGACGGACGAATGAATTCGAGGTGTGCATACTCGTAAAAAAAAGGCAAGTCATTCTTTCGCCGGCACTTTCAACAAGAAATGTGGCCTCGGTAAAAAAAAGCCGCGCCTCGCACATTTTGTATTTACTCGGATTTCGTGCAAAGTGCGAATGATACTGATGAGAGTTACGTAACATCTACAAATATTTTAACAACGGAAAAAAAGAGACGTGGAAAGCGCAGATTGTTTTGTCCAATTGATAAAAAATATACATAACGACAAATCTGAAAATGTAATATGCAAAATAAAATTATGTAAAACAAATTATTTCAAATAATACATATATATGTATATTATATAAAACACAAATATAGACTTTATTTTAATTATATTCGTATGCTTACCTTTTTTCTTTTTTTCATGTCTACAATAAAATAACATATGCGAGTCACTGTTTTTTTTCAAAGAGGTTTTTTCTTTTTTTTCGAATTCTACATGAAATTGTATATGATCACTGCGCGTGTAACTTAAAAAGAATACTCGTAAAGCTTAGTGACGTCAAAGCTAAATTATTCAACAGATAAACTACAAAGTACTGTAAGCATTGAAATATCCGACGTACAAAACCTCAGAAATAGATCGCGAAAAAAAAACAATTCAATTTACTTTCAGAATTCATTAGGCAAATGGGACGAAGCCAAGCTGTGCTTTGAAATAGACAGTTATTAAACAAATTGCGCCATAAGAATATATATAAATATACCTTTTGACTCGTCGTCTTTTCGTCGAAGCTTCGAGCATCGTCTGAATAGTTTTTCAATTAATTGAATAAACTCCTTGAAAGTCAATTGCTTAATTAAACTACATTTATATTCCGAATAGTCTCGAAATCAATTAGCGAAATTGCAGAATAGTTACCTAACTCTTACATTTTCTTCCTAAGTATTATACTATATATGTTAATATAATTATATTGGCATAAATTGAATATGATTTTAATAACAATGATGTGGAAAATAAGTAATTGTAAATATTGATTTACCAAAAGCTACCTCCGCATTTTCCACGTTTAATCTCGAGTTATGGGCTTCATGCCTCAATTTTCATCAAGCGTCACCTGACTCGACAAACATTTAGATTAAACCATCTGCTCGTACAATTACACAAGAATTCTGAATAGTCGCACGTTATTACTCTTGTATATATATATGTGTGTGTGTGTATATGTGTATTTTGTGTCAAATTCTTTGAATCTTTTAGAGACATTTTTTCAACCTAAAATATAAATCCAAAGATTTTTTCCTCCGCTATTCCATATTTCATTTGTATAACAATTATTGCTGTATTGTTTAAAAAAATTAATTATGCAAATACATAGTCACTGTTTTCGTAAGTGATACGTTTTTAAATGTAAAATGACTGCCGTTTAATTATTCAGAATGTTTTATTATTATACTAACGCTTGATAGCAAATTCTTTATTTAACTTAGAACGGATTTTTCATTCACATAAATATCAAAGCTCATAATTTTTTGCAATTTTCTATCTTTAACATATCTATGTACATAGCTAACTTATAAATTTAAATTGCGTGAGTTAAATGTACATAAAATGAATATGAAAAAAACTTTTTTTTATGAATGTATTTGCCTAAAATTTAGTTAATAAAAATGTTTTTCAATAATAATTATTTAATGCCTGTTAGTCTGCGTATGTGTGCGCTGAACATTTTTATAGAGATTTTATATATTCAGATTAATCTATAAGTACATAGAATACTTTATTAAAAAATTATAATAAAAATATAAAGTAGATATAAAAAAATGATAGTGTGATGCATACTACTTCTTTATTACAGTTCGACGCCCTTTTTTATTTCTACGCAACATACCGTGAAATTTCTTCCGAGAACACATTTGGCCCGATTTGAAACGCGCGTGTTTAATCGCAAATTTACGCGACGACGTTGTATAAAGCCCGGATATGCATTTACATAGGCGACAAGGGTCGTCACTTACCGTTGCTTACAAGGACGAACCGTTGAATAGTCGATATTAGCATTTCAGAAACGTCTAAGTGCGCGAGATAACAATCCACGGAATGTACCGAAAACAAACCTCCCATAACGATTAATTTAAGTAAACAGTTACATGTAGATTTTGGCTCATATACATATATTAACAAATAAGATTTTGCGTAAGAGTAAACGGGAAAATCGCACATAATCTTAAATTTCGCTTTATACAAATTTTAATTTTTTATATTCAATGTTTCTCCGTTTTTTGGAATAAATAAAGAATAATTAAAAAATATTTACTTATTAAAATTCACATGGTTTTAATACAATAATAATTTGGAATAATTATATAATTCCGTGATTCAGATCCAATTTTTTTTGTTGAGAACCAGATATATATGAAAAAATGATACAACAAAAACAAATAGAAAGTCACAAATAACAATTTAATTTGAATTTAAACTTTACCGTATATGTAGAAGATTAAATTGCTGGACTAATTGCAAAACAGTTTAGGATCAAAATTTAAAGCCTATTATATCTATATTAAATATTTAATTAACAAATTAGATTTTTAGATAGGTTGACAAAATTCTGTCGATTAAATTTCGTATAAATTTTACCTCGATCAATTTAATTTCAGAGACGTTCAAATTTTCAAATATGGCAATAATATACAGCTATATACATATAAAACATATTACACATACAATCACATACAATTTCTCGTTACACTTAAAGAAGAAAGATAAATAAAATGCTATACATTTTTAACATTTTTATCTCATTTAACAGTAACAATTAAGATATCAATCGATATATCCCTCGAGAAAATAATTTATCATTTGTCACGATTGCGATCGAACACGAAGGTAATACCGGTGCGATAATTATCGCGATATTATCAGGTGAAGTTTAGTGTTTTAAATTTTCTCGCAAGAGAGGTCTTTTCTCTCTTAGAAGCACATCGCCAAAACACACGAGAGCTCGTACCTCGCCGGTTGACC
The DNA here is from genome assembly GCF_048542155.1 of Nylanderia fulva. Taxonomy (NCBI): domain Eukaryota; kingdom Metazoa; phylum Arthropoda; class Insecta; order Hymenoptera; family Formicidae; genus Nylanderia; species Nylanderia fulva. Next base: position 2,409,980 of record NW_028189302.1, read on the forward strand.
CAGAAAAATAAATCGCGCCATGCGACGCGAAATCGGAGCGCGCCGCGCATTTTCTCTATCGCACTTTTATTTTAACACGCAATCGCATCCAACAAGCCATTGTAACGACTCTCGTCATAGATCATTTCATACGCGCTCGGCTTATTCAGTTATTCGTATAAATAAACATAACATTCACGCGCACATAATGTTCTTAATGGAGTGAATGCCGTAAATAAATCACACCCGTTTATTATGATAATTAGTTATTTATTGCGACAGTTTATACGTAAATGAAATAAACGGGCCTTAATGTTGCTCATTCAAATGAGAATTATTTATTTAAGAGGCATTTAAAAGTTGACGCATTCTCAATACTCATTATTTATTTAATAAATATAATACACTGAAAAAAATTTCTTGACTAAGCCTTTCAACTAAATATTATTTTGTTAGTTGAATCATATACAAATATTTAAATTAAATATAACATATTAAATTTATATAACAAAACGCATATTTTACGTAAATACTATTATATATATATATGTTGATTTAACAAAACAGTAATTTAGTTGAAAGGTTTAGTCGAGTTAACCAATTTTGTTTTTCAGTGTACATTATTCAAGAAAATAATGCATCATTTCCAATTGTTTGAAAAGCGCGAGTGAAATTATTTTTTACGCGCGCAAAATAGTCGCGCTAATTATATTTGTAGAACCGCGCGTCCCCGATTCTTTCAAATTCGCACGTAAAGAAACACGTCGCGCGCGTCCTAATTTTTTTTCCACTCACCTTTGTGAACCGTCGAAAAATCGCGATCTCTCTCGCCACGTGTCGTTTCGAATGATCCTCTAAGCGATAGATAAGATCGACGATGCGTCGCGATGCACTTTGACGTTGCAATCTGCCATCGAGCATCGAAACACGTTCTCATGCGGAGGAAGTGTCGTTACATACACTTGGCGCGTGCAACTCTGGCATGCACAATAGCGTTATAACCCGGCCGTAGAACGGAGCACGTCCTGCCTCGACGGCGTGCGAGACTAAAGTGCCGCTCGTGAACGGAGTCGCCACCAGACCAGCCGGCCGACTGCGCGCGTCTGCCAAATACGTCAGTTGCGATTGCATTCCGGATCGACCGAGATGCGCGTCGATTGGTCCACGAGTCGGCGGCGCGGCAAAAGTACACATCAAAGCATCAATCTATGTACTATAGTGACTCATAATTTATAATAAACATTGTATCGATAAATGGATAAAAATATATTATATAGACAAAGACCTATCTTATCTACGAATTCCCGAATTTTTTTGAACTGTCAAAAGTTTTTTTTTTTTTTTTAAGGCTACGAGAAAGCGCAGGGGACAGAGAAATTTCGATTTTGTGCGTGGTAAAAAATTAATTACTTAATGATGGATCCTCCTATTTGCTTGAAGTTCAAAGTTCAGAGTTCTTAAAAATGAGATTTATCTGACATTTATAAATAAAATATTTCAATAAAATCCGAAAAAAGAAGTGAAATATTAATATTAATATTATGAATCATATTTAATTATGTTAATTACATTTATAGAAAAAATATACAAGATAAAGATAAGAAATATGCTTGCATTAGATTCATTGACTTTTTTGTTAAAATGTTTGCGTTACACTTACATTTTTAATACACATATACACACACATCAATTTTTGTAAGCATTTATATATGTTTTACTCCCAAGCCCCATATTTTCGTATAATTACTAGCAATAAGAAATGATTAATATACGCTGTCACGCGTTCTGTATAAGATTGTTTCGGTGCCAAAAAAAATATAGCAACAAAAAGTATATTAGATAAAAAAGATTTTTGTGGTAGTAGATTTATAGTTGAAAACGATATACACGAGTCTACAGAAAAATCGAAAAGTTCAGAAAAGCCTAACAATCCAGTCAATCTACCGCATATTAAATTATTTGCAATTTTCTCAACAATTTATTAGACAAAGGTTTATCTTAAAAAAAACTTAAAAACATATAACAAAAACACATATGTAAAATAATTAAATAACAAGTCAGAAACGAATAGTTAAAATCTTTTCCTTTCGACGAAAACCACGTGTCAACAATGAAGTAATATCTATAATGAGAATCGCTCCATTGAATTACAAACAAAAGCATATATATGTTAATGTGACATGAGACATTGAACGATTCAAGAGAACTGTACGATAAACGTTCAATGCGTCGAAAAAAAAACAAAACGTAAAAGCTTATCGAGCTCAAGACCACTCTAGTAATAAAATTTTGAAGAAAACATATTTCTTTACAGTCATAGAGGATAGTAAATATATCGCTAACATAAGAGCTATAAATTCAATGAGTCCTCGGCAGTTATTTTCCAAAAGTATTCATAAAATTTTACAGTTAACATAAAGAATATACAGATAAACATATGTAAAAAATGAGTGTATAAATATAAAATTGTAGGGGATACCTCTTGTCGTAATTAAGTTTTAAATTTGAAGAACTCTATACACAGAAATCGCATAAATGCTTCGAAAATTTCATCAAATAAAATATAAAAATTGAATATGAAAAATAATGTGTATGCATATTAATTCATATTTCCGATATCCGCCGATTTCAAATTAATTAATTTTATTTAATAAAAGCATAAAAAAGCATATATTTTGGAATCCTGAAATATGCATCCAGGAAGATCAAATTTTATATAAAATTAGAGGAGAGAGAGAGGCGAGATAAAACTTATATTTTTATAATTATATTCGTGTTAAAAATTGTTTAAAAAGTAGCACTTAAAAAATTGTATATTTATAAAAATAAAATTAATAAAAACCTATCTTGATTATGTAGTAGCTATAAAATTTAGAAAGTTAATAAAAAAATTGTTTTTATATACGTAAAAAAAAACAAGAAAATAATAAACCGTAAAAATCATCGAAAAGGGTCATTTCAACTTGAAATTACAAGTGTACAAATTATATATTTCAAATCACGCAATTATTTAAAAAATTTTATTTAAAGAAAGGATCGATGTCCAATTTCAATATATTTATTACTAGTATAAAAAACTGCAATCGATGATATAATCATGGAATAAAAAGTATAGGCGATTAATTTAAAGAAAAGCAAAAAAAGAATATATTGTGTCAGTTTATCTACAGAGATATGAAGATGCTTTCAAAATTTTAAATTTCTACATTTTAATAAAACGCTATAAGATAGAAGCCACGATTGAGAAGTAAACAAACAAATAAAATACATTACTCGAGGCAACGATGTTTACGTCATATATGACATCCTCTATGTTTGTCTTTCTTATTACTATCATCAAACATCAGATTCCGTTTAACTTCACAAGCTCACAACATTTATTCTCTCAACAGTAATTTATATGACACATTTCTTGAAATGTAGACGTTTCATATTTAAAAAAAGCATAGAATCTTAATGTAAGAAATAAATGTCAGCTGCAAATATTACAAAAAAAAATGTGTCGTTGATAAAAAATTTCGCAATCAGTATAAATTGATTAGACTATAATTTTTAAAGAGAAACCTGTGAGATACAAAAGATACATTGTTTTAACTTTGAAATTCAGAAAAATAAAAATGCTTTTGCTGTTTTTGCTATTCACTATTTAATTAGATTTTAGCAGTAATTAATGAGTCATGTTTTATGGTGGAACAAGTATGAAAATAAACCCTCCGAGATATTTGTCCATTCTTGCATGTATATTTTGTTCTACACTCATTCTGTTTATTTTTTTTTCATAAAATGATGTATTTTCTCTTTACATCGTTTCGCGGACACACTTGTAGTTCGAATGAAAATTTATGAAGATATAAAAATTTTAAAAAATGAATCAATATTGGGTCTAAAAATGAATTCGAAATGGCGATGGGTAATAATACAAATTCAATTGTATAAATATGGATTCAATTGTACACAGGAAATCATAACAGAGCCTCTATTCAATCCAAGTAATAATATGATTTTTAGATCTCTTTGTGAGTGTAATTTGCGTCGTTACATAAATACGCAGTACCCATATATCTTGGTCAAAGATAAGAAACTATTTTCACAAACATTCCGAATGATAAACGTTGGGTAAAATTGAACGAGAAAAATCAATTATCATATGAAAAGAGAGAGACTGGAAAAAAGAGAAACAGAGAGATGGAAGAAACGATGTACACCGGATAGAAGCAATATCCGTGATTCGTTTTAAAGAGGCCACTCGCTTTGAACTCGATTTTGTCCAGGAATAGTACGACGGCAATTTTTACGATAGCGTGTTATCGTTCGAGCGGCAATACGAATATTTTTTTTCCATTATTTGCGTAAAGGTCTTAGTCCTCCGTTTACCTTTATCTTCTTCTTCTTTATTAACATGCCCTAAAGATAAGGTCGCCGTGAAATAATGCAAAGGAGAAGATTGCTCGGTATATATTGTTTAATGTATAAAGCAATGGTGGTGGATTATTTAACAAAACAAGCATATTAAACACATATTTGCTTAAAATTAAAAAAATGGAAAAATGTTAAAAACTTATTTGAAAAAAATACTTGTATATAAATATACATTATTCCTTCTAATTTTTATATTAGCAATATTTATACACGATTATTATTTGTACATCCAATACCTATATTAGTTCTTATATAGAATATTAAATAATTTAATATTTATTGCCTATTGCCTTAATTATAAATACGAATTAAATTGTTTTCATGGAACAATCTAAAAAAATAATTCTTTTAGATTAAAATTTTTAATTAAAATAAATTATTAATTTACTTTGTTTCAGATTCAGCGTTAATACAGCTGATCAATCAGCTCTCCTCATGATTATTGCCACAAATATTCGATTTGTTTTTAATTCTCAGACAAGTTATTTTAATAATGAGTGAACTTGTGAAACTATGGCATTCCATGTATTTAAAGCATGAGTTTCATAAGAAGATATAAAATAGCTATGAGAAATAACTGAAATGTATTTATAGGTTTAAGTTACATATTTTATAAGTAACAACAAAAGTTCAAATTCTGATAAAAATGTTTGTTATATTTAAGTAAAGTTATATATTTCAATTGCACGCACAAATTCTTCTTTTCAGCATAATAAATGCTTTATAAATAAGATATTAAAAATAAAGAAATATTATAAGAAGAATTGTGAATAATGTGAATTTTCTTTATAGGAAAATGGCAAGAAAATGTAATAACGTAGGACAAATGTCTCGAAGCAAAAATTTGCTTAACTGTATCAAACTTGAATTTCGGCTACAGAAAAATTTTACCGCATAAATCTTAACGTCAGTTCAAAAAACTAATCATGAATAATTTCGGAAGAAACACTATGATAAAGTACGAAATGATAAGCTGAACAAACAAGAGCTACGTCAATCAAGGCGATAATGTTGTAGCGATAATTCAAGACAAAAGTGTCGTAATATCAGAGGCGTGTCGGACTTCGACCAATCGAGCCTGTTCTGAATTGAGCCCAGTGTAAATCGACGCTTGTGTTTGTCATCGGGACGGAAATCAGAGCTCGAACAATGCCGTTCTATATAAAGAGAACTCATGTTTTAGCTCATGTCTCGACCACCCACAGAAAGTATAACAGCAAACATCGATACGCGAATGAAACTCTATTCCCAACAAAGGAGAGCAATGATACTCTTAGTAACTGACAATCCGAGGAAAGAAATATCTCTGGGAACGAAAGAGTCAATAAAACCCCTATCGTGTCAAACTTTATCACTAGCTCGTTGAATTAATTATCATTAATTATTAATACATGCATGCATGTAAAATGTACATTAATTATTAATTAATTATAAATACCATTAATTATTCTCGTAAAGCAGAAACTATATTTCAAATCTTCAAAATATACAATATATCTTCATTAATTTTTTGACTAAAATGACAAGTGGAAAAGAAATTAAGTTATTTAAACACTATTTTGTTAATTGAACACATATTAGTATTTAAGTCAAATATACGTTTTGTCAGATTTAATATCTGTTATCTAATTTAAATATTTTTACACGTTCAATTAACAAAAAAATATTTAGTTGAAAGGTTTAGCCTAGTTAACAAATTTTTTTTCAGCGAAAAACATTAAATTATTTAAATTAAAAATAGAGATTTTTAGTTTCCTCAGTTATTTAATAAAATTGAAATGTAAAACAAAGGAATTAAATTTCCGTCGTGAAAAATATATAATCTCATACAATCGTTTTGAATAATAAAAATTCGTTGTCAAATTTAAATGTATCTGAGTCGTTTCAGCCAAAAATAATTCTGATAAAAATCCAGCTATCATACGTTACGTATATTTGATCTTCTACAAATTGAAAGAATGTTTGCTCCAAACTGTAATTACTTTGGAAACCGAAAGAATTATAAGAGGAGCAATCGGGCAGGAAAACGTAAAAGCCATTCGCTATCTCGACCTACACCGACGCCGTATATTACTAGCGACTGTATCGACATTTCTATCGACCCAAAGATGTAGCAGTTAAACCACAGTGGGAAGAGATTGCGAAAGGTATATATTCTCTCCTTACGACGGTAATCCAAGGAACGAAAGCGGCTTCTCTCGCGGAGCGAGAAAGATAATCAACGCGGTTACAAGAGATAATATCATTCGAAAGATTGTGAGCGCGTGCGATTCTTCAATCTTGATAATATCCTCCAAATATTTGCTAATCAAACCCGATAATGCCATGAAACCTCGATAAGGTGTAATCCTGCGATAAGAGTTACAGTTGAAAAAAAAAACATCTCTTATAAATCGATCGGGTCAAATATTCTTATCTGTCAAACGTCAAAAAAAAAGACATTTCTTATTGTGTCAGTGACTTGTAAGCTATTTTTTATATCAAGCATGCATAATTTATATATTTCTTTCATATACACGTACAATGAGTAAAACACTTTTCATGGTAGATAAAGTTACGACACGCATCGTTCAGCAATATCTGAATTATAATAAGCTCGGTTCTTTCCCATCCGCGATACGGAGGAAATTTAATCGATCGGAGTTAATTCTAAATGAAAAATTAATGCAATTGCGTTTCTCGCGAAATGAATATAAAATATATATATATATATATATAGAAGGAGACTTGTATCAAATGTCCCGCTCATTTTCAATTCGCTCCCAAACATATTTCTGAGGCAATATTTCCATAGGTATTCCGACTATGCGGCGGATATTTATTTGCCTTCCCGAGTCCGGAGCGTGGACTGCGTAAAATAGAGTGGGATTTACATGAAAAATCTCTCTATTCCATCTGACGGCTCTTTCTCCCGCGTTATCTCTCGCGCGTGCATCTATTTCGCGTCAATGATATCGTTGGCAGCGAAAAATGAAGACCGAGAGAGAGAGAGAGAGAGAGAGAATCATTATACGTGCGTCGGCGTTCCGATAAACACGCGTGTATAATTGCGTTACACGGCGTACCAGCACCGTTACACCTTTGATAAATCATGCTGCTGCCCCGAGAGAGTACGGTAATAATTTTTTTTTTTTTTTTTTTTTTTTTTTAATAAAATTACCAGCCAGAGAAAGCTTGCATAGCGTGCCCCGTACGAGAGAAAGAGAGCATCGCACTGCATAAATGTCGTTGAATATTTCAAACTTCGTTAGTGGCCCACCCATACTAAGCTCCGGAGTCTTCCCACATTGTGCACGTACATTTTGTTTACGTACATTACGAATTATCTTCCGCGTGACGCTATTTCTTCCTGCGACGTATATCATATGCGACTATATTTTTTTTATCGCTCGATTAATAAAGTCGTAATATTAATTGTTATTTTGCGCGTAGAATTCACGCTCGATCGCATTTATCTCGGAAAAAAAATCTCGTCTCAATAAAAAAAAAAAATTTTATACAAATTTATGTAAATTAGTATACCTTTATTTAATATCCTTATATCTCTCGGAAGACGGAAACTTTATATTATGCACTTTTGTTGGCTGTAAAAATTCGAAGCTATCTCTCCCCTGCGTGACCGAGTTACCGCGGAAAAACTTTTTCTTCTCTAACCATTGAAAAAACAGAAAACAAAAAAAAATACAGGAAGATACGATGGCAATTCCGTAGAGAGAGAGTGCGAAAAAAAAAAACCGAATGAATTGTAACTTTTGATTATATACGCGTAGAGAGCGAAGATTATAATGCGCCGCAATTTGCCGCGACTTGAATTGTCATTTGCAGTTGTTGCGAATGAATTACAGTTTCGCGAATTTCGCAACGGCATTTCATCGTTGCCATGGAAATTTGCTTTGATGACGGTTTATTGGTTTCGTAACTAAATGTAACATAATTAAGCGCAGAGAGCAACGCACATCGTACTACTACATCAAAACGCAATTTTAATTTAAATACACACATATATATATATATGTGTGTGTGTGTTTATATACGAAAAATAGTTTTACATTTTAAAGAAAAAAAAAGAAAACACCAAGTTTTAATTTTATCACCTTTTATGAATCACAGTTAAAAAATTTGTGTTAAATTTAACAGATTTCTCTCACATATCCCAAACAATCCACAGAAATTTTTGTGTTAATTTAACTTAATATGGATATATTAAATGGAGAATACTGCGTTTATTTTCACACAAAATAAATGTAAAACTTTGAGTAATAAATTTCATGTAAAATTAACACAGTTTATGTAAAATATGTTAAAATAAAAAATTTACATTTTTTCTATTATTTTTAACAGATAAATCTTGTCGCTAAAACAAAACAGAACATATTTATTCTGTATAATTAAAAATAGATGCACATTATTTTTACATCTTTTCTCAGTTGTTTTAATAATTTAACATTTCAGTTCAAAACACAACAACCAATATGTAAACTTAACACACAAATGTGTTAAATATTTAACACAAAAATTTCAACGGGTTTACCGTTTTTAACCACACTGAAAAAAATGACTAAATCAATACATATTTAGTTCAATACTGCCACAAATGAATCATTTATTTGAAACAAATAAATATTTATTTGTTTTAAAACAAATTTTCTTATATCAAACAAATATTTTTCCTATCAAATCAATATATATTAATTTCAAATAAATGATTTATTAGACAGTATTGAAATAAATACTTATTCGAATAAAATAAATTATTTTCTCAGTGAGACGCAGAAAACACAAATTTTCCAACCATGAATGAACTCGAGACACGTGCGATTCGCGAATAAATGCGAAGACAGGACGAATTATTATCGCATTCGTCGTCGGAGTTGGAGCCTTTTCCGCGAGATATCTTTCGAAACACCGGCCGCGAAATTAAAGCAATTGCTACCTTCTATTCATAGGAGTCATTACGTCGAATTGATAAACGCACGCAAGCACCGACGACGACAATTGGCGCATTAAAGAAGACGGGGCGAGATGTCAACGACCCGTATAATCATATATAGATGAAGGCGCGACGTCACAGAGAGAGAGAGACAAGGGGTCATGAGATAAAGTGACCACTTTTTTTTCCGACCGCGCTCTAATCGGTGTAATCTTTTTTTTTTCTCCTCCTCGTGTGAGAAAACGTTATTACTTCAATTAACATTCGTGCTTATATTAATAACGATTAGACATTGAAAGAGACACTTAGAATACTCGCTCTAATCGTTATCTTAATATGGTATTAACGATTTCTGAAATTAGTGCCGTCTCCTGATTACTTCGCTTTGATATCTCGCGCTTTCATACACGAGATGTCGAAATGGCACCGCGGTTTAGGCGCTAATTAACGTCATTAACCGGAGTAAATCGTGCACTATGCCCTTTACTGCTGCGCTTTAAGGGTTAAGCGAGCAAAATTCCGCGCTCCAATACGCAATTAATAAAGTACTTTATTCCTTACGAAGAGGGAAAATGTTTGCGGAGAAATACAAAGTGGAACGTGATAAAACACGGGATCTAATTTCGAATAAATTTTCAACTTCGATGCGCTATAATGAAGTATCGTGGAGATTAATATGTCTCTCATACCGAAAGTCTCATCTCTATAACTATAAAATCTTTCGTCATTTTATCCTTCGTACACAAATAAAATTTTCTCTTAGAATTTATAATATGGTATTGGAAGAATTTTATAACAATTTTTCTAATTAATATTTGCCACAATAAAAAATACCAATATCTACCACAATAAGATATAAAAAATTTTCGATTAATTTTACTATGTACATAAAATTTACTGTGTATATATTAATATTTTTTTTTGTGGTAAATATTTTTAATCAGAGGAACTCATAAAATTCTTAAAAATCCAATACTGCCCTGCGATTATCATGATTTTCAGGGTAAATTCTAAGAGAAAATTCTCTCCGTGTATCTATATAAAAATGTAAAAGCAACCGATTTTTATTCTAGAATAAAATAAAATATAGAGTAAAAAATATGAAGTATATATATAATAAAATTAATAAAATAAATTAAATAAAATAAATTAATAAAATAAAAAATTAATTAATAAATAAAATAACTAAAAATAAAAAATATATATATATAAAAGTAAAAAATATGAAGTATATATATAATAAAATTAATAAAATAAATAAAATAAAATAAATTAATAAAATAAAAATTTAATTAATAAATAAAATAACTAAAAATAAAATATATATATATATATATATAATATATAAAGTAAAAACAGATCCCAAGTGCGTTATCAGCGAAATTGCGCGACACGAAATTATCATTTTGAAAAAAGCGCAAAGAGGCAAATATGAAATATCGAAGATTCAATTCGCGTTCCCCGATGAAGTCTGTGTATGAAGCACGTATATGAACCATTCGTAATCGCTTGACCTAGGGAACAATATCCAATTGACTCGATCAAGATTCCCGCGAGTTTTCAAGTCCCTTTCTTCGTATACATGCATAATAAAGTGCTCTTTCTATCGCGTTTCATTTTTCGTCGTAAACATGTTTCTACGATTTTTCCACGTCCTAGTATACAACAGATGTCGTGAAAATTGGCCATCGCGTAATAGAAATTCGGAGATCGTTTCGAATTTGATTTCGAGAAATAGCGGATTCGAGAGCCAGCGGTTTCGAGCAGATGAAGTAAAACTTCGTTCTCATACCAACTATTCTCCCTCTCGATATCTCTGACGCCGGTTTCCATCCGATACCTGGAGAACTACCGCAAAGTAGAACGTTCGATAATATCCTTTGGAAATTGATCGAGGACGTGAGATAGTTATAGAAGAGAAGATATACTTTCGTATAATCCAATAAAAGCGTTCGGCCCAATAAAATTAGACAATAAAATATTTTATAGAAAAAACCGGAAAGAGAGAGAGAGAGAGAGAGAGAGAAATATAATCCATAAGTTGTAAAATTATATAAAAAAATTGCACACAACATGACGCGGTTTTTTTTACATAATTATTATGTTTGTAATCAACGCGTTATAAAATCGTTCTACAATTATTACGTGGAATGTGCAAAAAAATTCTTTTCCGTAAATACGTATCTAGTTTCGCTTGCATTCAAGGATATCCAGCATGATGTCACGAAAATGTGATATTATTCAGATGAGAAATAAATCGTATGCGTAATATCGCCTACACAATATAAGAGATCTTGCACGGAGCTAAAGACATAATGATAAAAATCAACGATCCCGATGATGCATCATCGGGCCTATTCGAGTTCTCGATGATCGATCATCAACTTCGTTGACGTCGAAGGCACGTTAAGGATAATATAAAGATGACAGACGAATCAATAAGCGATACATCAAACAGGTATATATCGACAAAATTTTATACAGCAAGCTTATCTAAAGTACCGAAGTACATGAGCTGGTTCTTTAGCGTTTAACCGCTTAACTTGAAAGATTGCAAAGTGTCGTTATTAAAATAATCGCTATTACGATCTCTTGTTTCTGAGAGAGCCTATATATATGTATTAAATTTTCAACCTATTCTTTTAGCTTTTTTTATGCTATGTTTTTTATAATCATATTGCGCGAAGAAGATAATATTTTATCTAATATGATGAAAAAATCTATATTCCTCGTTTTATTTTAAAGTATTGCGAATAATGCGCCCGATTAAAGCCATAGTGTGCGATTTATTTGTAAAAAAAAGTATACACTTGTTTACACTTACCTTGCCGTGTATTATAATAGAGGTGCACAGTTTCACTAGATAAATATTTTATAATCACTTTATAATAAATCATAAAAATTACTGACGTAAAATAATTTTTCTTCTAGAAAAAATACGTAAATTCACAGTACGTTTCCTTTATATTGAGGAAAGATTAATAGAATGGAAATTTAATGTTGCATACCGTATTTTCTAAAACATTCTTTTTTTGTTTTAATTCTGAGATACATACACTAAAAAAATTATTAACTTGACTAAATCGTTCAACTAAATTACTATTTAATTACTTGAACATATATTAGTATTTTAGTTAAATATATTAAATTTATTAGATTTAATATGTTATATTTATTTTAAATATTTCTATATGTTCAATTAACAAAATAATATTTAGTTGAATGATTTCGTCAAATCAACCAATTTTTGTAGTGTGAGGTGATTAAACTTATTTATGAATGGCAACATATCTATGTTCTCTTATTACATAACGAAGCAAAATGTATACTGTGATAACTACATTATATAATACCATTGAGGATAATTACTACGAGCTCGACGCACGTTTTTACGATAATTCGAGCAAATACATTTTACCCTCGTATTACGAAAACGTGCGGCGACACGAGTAAGTAATCTTATCTCGACCGAGGACGATAGCGTGTATTACTTACTTTGCGTAAAAGAATTCAAAATTATAATCCGCAAATTAATGCGGGACGTAATATTTGATAATAACGCAAATCGCTAAATTATGAGCACTTTTGGCGTAAAGATCGCGATATAAACTCGCGTATTAATCAAAATAAATTGCAGTACAAAATTAGTTTCTCGTTAATATATGCAATTCGCTGCTGCACATTGCATCAGCGATTCTCGAGCACGAAATGTGCGATTCGAGTAATATTATTATTATTAAATTATATTAAAATTCATAGCGACGAAACAACATTACTAATCCATATAATTAATAATTGACATTGATGATAATTAGACAATTAATTAAAGCTCTTTGGGTTATATTGAAAACTGCATTTCCTTTGTGACTTTTAACACAGGGGAAATTCATTCATTATTTGCATACAAGCTCATATATCGAACGACGTTAATAGTCGCGCTAATTACAAGCTTTCGAATCGTGCGATAACTTGATCAATGGCGCCATCTGTAAATCGACACCGTAATCAAAATATCCTTTTCTATCCTATATTGATAAAATGTAAAAATTTAAATAAATGCGAAGAATAAGATAATGAAAGAGAAAAAATATTATAATTTAATATTATTCCAATAAATACAATTGGTCAAAAATATGTGAAAAAAAATTAGACAAAATTAAAATATTCAGTATTAATTACAATATTAACCCCCACGTAATTGTTAACACTTGTAATGACAGATTTTGTTAAAATTATTTTTAAACTTTATCCAATAAGATCCATGTACATTTACTCAATCGGCAATGCAGTTTCCTTTATAGATAGCAACGTAATAAGAAATATAGTATATTTCAGCCAGAGATAGAGTCACAACACTCACGTTTGATTAAAGTAAATTAGAGGTCATCGAGGGACAAGTAAGCATGGACCGACTTGACACCCGGTATAACGTGAACCAATCGTCAAGATTGACTCATTACCGACCATTGCCAATCAGCTGGCGAGATCATCGACACTGTTGGCGCCAATGCGATGGCCCAGATTTCGCGGCAACGTTAACCGATTCGTTTTTCATGTCCTACTTTTTGTGACCACGACCGCGAGTAAAATAATTTAGCTATCCGTGCCGATCTCTAGACAAAAAAAAATAAAAAATATATATATAAAAATAAGAAAAAGAAAGTCGCACGCGTCCATTTTAACGCATCATCGATCGCGCATTTATGCGAATTGGTCCATTTTCATGATGTTCATATACCTATCTCAATTGTGATTTCAAAAAAAAACATCTCATGTTATTACGAGATAAATATCATAATCAAAAAAATGGAGTATTTCAAACTGTATTACTTTATAAATACGATGATGACATTTTGTTTGTCACGAATGTGACATTTATCCTTGCGAATAAAAAGTGATCGATTATATTATGAATAGTCCTTATCATTGCATTTAATATACATATTTATCTTCATTTATCTCCATTTATCTCAAAATATATTCTACTTTGTACGTTATTAAATTGCAAAAATTGTGCTATTGTATAAAATAATCGTAATACTGCATCGATGATAAAATTGTTCAAGATTACGTCCCACAAAATGCAAAGTGTTATATAAAAACACCCGCAAATTATAACCAACATTGTGATTTGATTGAATTGTCTCTTTCTTTTAAAATCATAATTAAAAAGACGCAGAAGCCTCGTAAGTTCTTCCAAACTTTGCTTAATTTCAATCAACGTCAATTTTGACAGTTGTAAGCACATGTTGACATACCGGTCTACAAAAGCAATTGACATGCATGCGGCAGACTCACCTCCGAGAGAGGAACGAAGGCACTAGGTCCATCGAAAGCCGGCACTGGTACTGGAAGTCCTCTATCCTGTAACGAAAAAAAGAGATTACATTTCTTACTGTATCCAGCTTCAGACTGAAAACTAGCGAGGTGCATCGGGCTCTCAGCAGCCCGGCTAGCTCAGTCGGTAGAGCATGAGACTCTTAATCTCAGGGTCGTGGGTTCGAGCCCCACGTTGGGCGAGCTTTCTTTTTGTAAATTTCAATAATTGTATCTTACAAAAGTAGCAAAAATTATTTTTACATACTCGTAAAATAAGTCGTCGAATAAAGCTCCCAATGAAAAAAGTTGAGAAAAATTTGGTTGCTATAAAAGTACAATGCGATATTATAAAGTAGATATATCGCTGAATAATTTGACTTTATTGTACAGATATATGTAAGAATGTTTTTGTCGTGTAATTATCTCTTTCAGATATTAATTGAAATAAAATTTTCAAATACCATCAATTTTTCTATATACTATTAGAAATTTTATGGAATATTAAAACTGAGAGAATTATCAATAGTTATGATCCTCGATACCGTCAAATAATTATTTTAATTTACAATTACATCATAATTAAAATTGACAATATCATTTAATAAACGACTTGATTAAATTCTATTTCTTATGCTTATATATTTTAAAACGAGAATTTTAATAAACATGTTTTATACTTCAACAATCTAGTATCTCGATTAAAATTTCGTTTTTGCAAATTTGCATTTAAATTTCGTTACGCGTTCAAAGAAAGACATTTTAATCTCCATTACACATATTTTGAGCATAAGAAAAGAGAGAGTGAAAAATTAGAATGACAAATTTTATGTACGATTATATGGATGTCACAATACGATACATTATGTTTTACGTTAAAACCTCCTTTCTGTTTCTGTCGACTTTGTGCCTGAAAATTGTTCTGCACTATGTATAAAGCTTTACACACAAGTCGTATCGATCGACCTCGAGTGTGACAATATCGGTGAGCATAACTGTCGGCCGAAACAGCGGATTCTACATTCACGCATGTAATAATATACGCATAATGCACATTTTTGCTTTGCCATTAATTGAGATAAAAATATCAATGCGTTCTTCAATGTATGTATTATTCTTTCCTACCTGTGTCTCATTTATTTTATTAAATAAATAGTATACAGGGTGTCCGGTAACTAACGAACCAACGATTACAAATGGATTCTTTGGTCAATTTGAGAACGATTTTTCCTCGGCGAAAATGTCGAAAAAGGTCATCATTTTTTACAATTTCCCAATATTTGTCAGTATGTATCTTTATAACTAATTGTAAGCCTCAAATTAATATTTTATTACAGTAAACTCTACCTGAAATTAACTAAAGAATGTAATTATGTTAGACTTTTAACTCCAAAACGTTTAATTTTCAAAAAACCCATTTTTTTCAATCGCTTATAACTCGAAAATTATTGACTTCTATTCTGACATTTTTGCTAAGGAAAAATCGTCTCCAAATTGGCCAGAGAATCCACCCTTAATCATTGGTCCGTTAGTTACCGGACACCCTGTATATGTAATAATTATCTTAAAAAATGTAAACGAGATGATATTGTTTAGGCAATTAAAAGAAATAAAAAAAACAAATTCATTTATAAACACACGTGTTTCATAAAAGAACGAAACAAAATTTGTATAAAGAGAAAATATTAATCATCTCTTTTCAAAAGAGAATCATCAAATCATTATTACGAATTTTACAATTCTAAGAATTAATCAGCGATTAATCGCAAGACAGTTTCTGAAATTTGTAGAAAGAAAATAAAAATATGTATACGTTCGAGCTTCTCGAGAAGTTCAAAGATGATTATTTTTACGGTTTACTTTTAGCCCGCTCATATTATTTATGCAATTAAAATAAATAAAATAACAAATTCATTTATAAACGTTTTTAACATATAAACACACGTTTTATAAAAAAAGAAAACAAAATTCGTATAAAAAGAAATTATTAATCATCTGTTTGCAAAAAAAGATCAAATCATTATTATACGAGTATTACGATTCTAAGAATTAATCAGCGTTCACGAGACAGTTTCCGAAATTTGTATAAAAAAAAGAATAAAAATATACATTCGAGCTTCTCGAGAAGCTCGAAGATAGCCGATCATTTTTGCGGTTAACTTTCGTCCTGCTATTCAGAAACGAGATTCAAATAAATATATTTTGAACGCCGAGAAAAGAAATGACGTTAAAAGAAAGAACACAAAGTTGCCGGTCGCAAACGTCTTTGAAAAACCTTTCGATCTTACAACGTTCTCTCGATTTGTAGTTCTATTTCCGTCTCGGTTACTTGAATATTTGCGATGCATTGCATGTTCGCTCGCTCGTTCGCTCCTAACCAGCTCGCGCGAGATTAGTTTTACCAGTATTGTCAGGTATTTCTTTTAACCGCGCACCGAAGGACGCTGGATTAGTCCAATTTGCCACGGTTCTTCGAAAAGATTAACTACCGCCGTAATAAGATTAATGACTGTCGAGTAGAGAACTATTCTCTCTCTCTCTCTCCCTCTCGCGATAGGCCGAAGTTTGTGCTTTAACCGCGAACCACCTAGGTACAGGATATTTTTAGAGACCCACGGTTCAAACGCCTCCCCAAATAACCAGTCAAAACAAGTCCATTAATATAACCGACAGTTACTCCTATCCGGTTTATCTTTTATGCATAAGCACATCCTGCGCCGGATTATTCCCACGCACTCACTTTACACGTAGCTTACGCGAGTTTCAAGTAATCACCATTTTGTCCCGTCGTCGAAGATTACCCGAAGAGACGTCAGGTTGTCAAATTTTGTCAAGACACTCGCTACGATTTAATTGTATGGGATTAATATAGGTAAAACATTTTTATTCTTTTCCGATTAAAGAAATAAAACCTGGGTGCGAAAAATTGAGTTCCGACGCACTCACTTTACACGTAGCTTACGCGAGTTTCAAGTAATTACCATTTTGTCCCGTTGTCGAAGATTACCCGAAGAGATGTCGGGTTGTCAAATTTTGTCAAGACACTCGCTACGATTTAATTGTATGGGATTAATATAGGTAAAACATTTTAATTCTTTTCCGATTAAAGAAATGAAACCTGAGTGCGAAAAGTTGAGTTCCCACGCACTCACTTTACACGTAGCTTACGCGAGTTTCAAGTAATCACCATTTTGTCCCGTTGTCGAAAATTACCCGAAGAGACGTCGGGTTGTCAAATTTTGTCAAGACACTTGCTACGATTTAATTGTATGGGATTAATATAGGTAAAACATTTTAATTCTTTTCCGATTAAAGAAATAAAACCTGGGTGCGAAAAGTTGAGTTCCGACGCACTCACTTTACACGTAGCTTACGCGAGTTTCAAGTAATCACCATTTTGTCCCGTCGTCGAAAATTACCCGAAGAGACGTCGGGTTGTCAAATTTTGTCAAGACACTTGCTACGATTTAATTGTATGGGATTAATATAGGTAAAACATTTTAATTCTTTTCCGATTAAAGAAATAAAACCTGGGTGCGAAAAGTTGAGTTCCCACGCACTCACTTTACACGTAGCTTACGCGAGTTTCAAGTAATCACCATTTTGTCCCGTTGTCGAAGATTACCCGAAGAGACGTCGGGTTGTCAAATTTTGTCAAGACACTTGCTACGATTTAATTGTATAGGATTAATATAGGTAAAACATTTTAATTCTTTTCCGATTAAAAAAATAAAACCTGGGTGCGAAAAGTTGAGTTCCGAGATGCGCGAGAAAGAAGCTCTGTAAATCTCCCCTGGTGTAGTTTGTTTATTAAGAAAGCTATAAAACAACGGCGCGCATTAAGAGCAGAAGATACAAAAGTCACAGCAGCGTAAGAATCGCGCCTGGCAGTTACTCTTCGCGAAGGACTCGGATAAATTGCCGCGAAACTGGAGAGATAAAGCTTGAAATATTCTGGACAATCTCAATTCCGCCGCGGAATGTGTACAACGTATCTCAGAATAATTGTGCACTTCCTCTCCGGGACACGGAAGTTGCTCCAAAATTACACGACATTCTATTTTTTTCAGATTTTTAATTATATTATATTTTTTAAATATTCAATTTTGTATTTTTCATTAATATATTTAATATTAATAATTTATTATAATATATAATACTTAAAATATATTAAACATATTTTAGATACTTAATTTTTGCAAGAAATTGCAGCCAAAATTACCAAGTCTTACGATAATCTAACTTTTCGTTCGTGTTGCAAAACACGTGGAAACGATTTCGCATTTCATAAAGTTGGACAGTTTGATCCTGAGGAACAGGTGTGATATTCCGTATTTCCGTACGCGTCTCTTTATGTTCGCCGCGTTTTTAACTCTGTCACGTGTTGCCTAATAAACTTTACCAAGCACATATACGTGCATACCGGGCGAGGAATGTTCGAGCGAGTGCAAACTTGAGTGTTGGAACTGTTGCAAAAGAATTTCAGCCGAGTGCACGCGAGAGTGCAAACTTCGCGGTCGCGTTAATATCTGCTTCGTCGGAGACTTCGCGGGCGAAACTTTGTACACAACCATATCTAAGCTATCCGTTATCTCTCGCATCGTTTCGCCGAGATTTTTTTCTTCCGGAGTGTCCCGTGTACTCTGACTCAGGGTAGACAGCGGTATTTAATTTCCGTCAAAGCACAGATAACCACGGACAATAAGCGGTTTTCATTTTTTTTTCTCATTTTTATTTTCGCAACTTCCTCCGCCGCGCCTCTTCAAACCCGAGAAGATTTTATCGAGAAGATAAAATCGAGATTAATCAACTCGTTAAATTGGCTGCAGATATATTTATACTGCTTGTGTCACAAGCTTGAGAAACACTATTTATCAAAAAGAAATACTTATGTCACCAATTAATTCCTATATATATATATATATAGGAATTAATTGGTGACATAAGTATTTCTTTTTGATAAATTGTGTTTCTCAAGCATATATATATATATATATATATATATATAGGAATTAATTGGTGACATAAGTAAAGAAACCAGAGAAATAGTTGAAAATACATAAAATAGCTTTAACCCTGAATAAATTGAAACGATTGCCAATTAATGTTAACGCAGATTTATTTAAACGCGAAGGACGCTATATATTACTTGGCACACGCACCAATTCCAAAACCGTCTCCGATAAACAGATTGAATAAATGATCGCTCACCTTGACCATCTGGAGGATCTCCGCGCACTTGATCCTGACGTTCTGAAAGGGACAGTTGACGCTGAGCCTGAGTATCACCGGCAGATGCAACGTCACCAGACTCAGATACTTGTTGGCCTGAGCCTGCCTGGGTCCGTCCAAGGCGTTACCGAGATTCAACATCCTGCCGACGTCGCCGGGCGTCACTTCCGGGCTCTCGAGCACCCGGCCGCTTTTCGTGGACACGTCCTCGTCCTGCGAGAGAGGCCTCTTGATCTGGCCGGCGCTAAACTTCCTCTCGTCGTTCTTGCGCAGATAATCCTGCTGCTGCGCCCGGCCGCGTGGATCCTCCGGGTTATCTTCGTGGACCACCGCCGTCTCCCGGCTCTCCAGATTCATGTCCTGGCAGTAAGACGGCTCGTTCTCGTTCTCGAAGCCGTCGAGCGTGTTGAAGACGACCCCGTCGCTGCGCGCCGCCTCGCTTTCATTGAAGGACACGTCGTCGTCGGTGCCGGCGTCATAGTATCGGCGCTGCTCGTGCGTCAGCTGATCGCCGCCGGCGGCGATTTTGGCTCGGCGATTCCGGCAGTCGAACGACGCGAGGCCGCTGAGATTGTCGTCGAACTTGGGACTCTTGCCGTAAACCCGGGTGTCCGCGTCGAGCTCGTCGTCCTCCAGCTGCTTCTGCTTGGCGCCCTTCACCTTCACGTAATTGTTCTTCGTCCTGCCAGGACAATAATCCTCGCTCGTCGACCTGTCGCTGGACGACGAGCCCGGATGATACTTTCGCTCGCTCTCGCAATTAGAACCGAAACGCGGGCATCTGGTCCCCTCGTTGTTGAAGCCCTTGCTACCCTCGTCCGAGGAGGTTGAATGGCCAGACCTGCTGCTCTCGACACCGTCGCCGTATCGCTCGCGGAACCGCCTCTCGTTCAGAAGACGTCCGTCCACGCAATCGAACGAGGACTCTGAATTGTTCTCCTCGAGAAACGACGCCGGGTTATCGTTCACGCTTTGCGGGAAGAAGCCCTCTGTTCGGAATGTCTCCTGCAGGAGCTGGTGCTGGTGTACGCTCCTCGGAGATGACCTCGTCGGCGACCGCTCGACACTCATGTCGTATCTTCAACCAAACACGATTTTTATTTATTTTATTTATTTTTTTTTTTTTTTTTAATTAAAAGCCACTCGATTGACAGACGTGCGCGCGTGTGATTCCGGCTTATGAATCTTTTTAAGTGCCATTTAATCGTTGATAAAATAATTTTGAAATAAATTAGGGAAAATACATACAAATATAAAATAAAATTGGAACAAGATAGATGTTATTTGTTGCTATTATTGTTCAATTTTTATTCGCAATTTTATTTAAGTCCTATAAATATGGAGAGCATTTAATATATTATCTCGAAGTTGAATAAAAACGCTCCGAAACTTTAGGAAGGAACAAAGACGAGAGTTACGTGAATATATTAACAAAAAAAAAAAAAAGAAAAAGACAGAGATATAGCAAATCTCTTTCTCCGCAATAGTCCTTGCAGTTATGCTTAAACGAGTATAATTTCTCCTGCGTGTTTATTACTAATCTCTATAACGTGCACATTTTAATGAACCGCTCGTGATTATTTAAGTACCGCGTTCACGTCGGGATTTTACGTGTTTGCGTGACCGAATGCTGATATTAAATCCAGAACCAATAATTTGCCGAGAGTGCACGGAACGAAATGTTTGCGCCGATTAAACATGTCCGCTCGATCAAAATTATGATACGCAAAGTCGAATTATTTTAGGAAATATTTATTACACACGATGTATTTTATACACATATAGATTATTTGTTATCTAATAAATCGTTAATTGATCAATTGTTAATTAATTGGTATTGATAATTGATACTGATAAACAAAGTTGTTCAACAAATCGTATAATTTTAACGCATCCTAGCGACACGCTCGTATTTATTCTACGGGACAGAAAATGAAATGGTCAAGAATTTATTACAGCATATCCAATTAAACCTAAATACGAATGTATGAAGGCACGTGATAGCGAACATATGTATAGTTCTAAAATTTATCGGGATTGTAATTAAAATACCGCAATCTCTAACATTATACATTGATCCATTTATCCAGAAAAACGAGGATATACAAATTTAAAAAAAACAGCGACAGGTAGAAACGAGCAGAAATTAATCAAATCTGTTATTGTCTTTTGCATCGAATCAATATAATTTTAGAATTTTTTTTTGACGTGCATCTTTATTAATAATACGAACGATAGATATAGATTAAATAAAGAAAGCTTTTAAATATATAATGTAAATCAGAGATGTATCTCTTTTTTTTAACGATTAAGAAAATCAACAAAAATGTAATAAAATTGGATACATCACATTTTTCCACGAATTGGATATAATTCTCTGTTAGAAAAAAAGAAAGTGACTTTTTTTATACACGGAAAAAAATTAATTACTTAGCTTTTAGAAATATTTTTAAAGCTATAATTTAATAGAGAATTCCCCATTGAATTACAAAGTTAAAAATACTGGTCATCGTAGCTAAAATTTAAACATACAATATTAATTAAATTTCAAGTATAATATGAGAGTATATTAAAAAAATTTAGCTAATATAGCAGCGCTAATATTTTTTTCTGTACATACAAAAAAATCTTGTGTTTCTTTCCTAATAAAGAATTATATCAAATTGATGAAAAAATGATAAATCCAATTTTATATATTTTTTTTTTAATTATAAAAAACGAGGAATATTTATAATATTTTTTTCCGCATACAAAAAAATATTTTTCTTTTTTAATAGATCAAATTGATGGAAAAATATGATAAATCCGATTTTATATCTTCGTTCGATTTTTTTTTTCATTATTAAAAATAATTTTTTTACATTTCTGACTAATAGGTATATTTTCATTGTAAATAAAAAAAATCGTTTTCTTTTCCAAAAGAGAATCATATTAAATTCATGTAAAAATATGATAAATCCGATTTTATAATTTCTTTAATTATCAAAGACATATAATTTCTTTAATTATTATCGGGGATGAGTAAGTGGGTCCTTACCTTCCGTCTTGACCGGAGAACTTGCCGGTCGCGCTCTTGGTGTCCTCGACGTCGCTGGCGTCCTCCCAGCGATTCGAACCGTCGACGCTGCCCAGCCATCCCTCGACGGTGGTCCTGGCCGCGGCCAGGGCAATGTTCCTGGCCGCCTCGTCCCTGGCGCAGAGCGGCGCCAGGAACCTACTGACAAGCTCGACCTCGTCGCCCTTGGTGGAGGCGTTGCTGCCCGACGAGCTGTTCGGCTCCCGGTACATATCCCGCGCACGTTGTTTTCCTTCCGTTCGATCCTTCCAGGATCCTTCTTGCCTCGAAGCAATCGCGTCAAGTGTCGAGGCGCCCGCGCGCTCGGCTCGATTCCCAGGATAAACAGGGCGCGCGATGGCACGACGGGATATCTATATTTTTCTTCCTTCCGATTCGCCGTTTTTCCCTCTTGTCTATTTTGCGACCTCGTCGGACGATCCTCCCTCGAAAACCCGACGCTGCGAGCTGGCGCTGCAAAGAGGAAATAACGCTGCGCTGTGTCATCAAAGCTTCTCCGATTCTGTTTTATTAATCTATAGTCGGTCGCGTAAGATCGACTAGTTTTTTTCTTTCAAAAAAAAAAAAATAATAATAATAATAATAACAACAAATAGAACGCAACAAGAAAAGTCGTCGACCATGAAACGCGTTATTCTTATATATCTGCTCCGTGAATCTCTTCTTTAATCTGACGGAAGGAATCTTAAATTTCTTTTACTTCTGCGATTTTACGCAAGAAGAGATATAGTTAAGTCGTTCACTTTATACCATCTCGCGTTTTAAATTTTCGACGCCGATATTAAAATCGTTTCGAGATCGTCTCTCCGATCGATCGATCGATCGATTGCTCGCCGCCGCGCGATTAAACGGCACTCCTTCGTTTTCCAAGGCTCCTTCTCCTCCTCCTTTAACCGGGCGTGACAAGAAAGGGATCGAAGGGAAAGAAAAAAAAAAAGAAAGAAGGAGCCGATCCCGGTACTATCCTCGCGCAATTACGCTCGTTTCGTCGCGTTTCGCCGTGAGAGAATCGACCATATAAAACTCGTTTCTCTCGGAGAGGATTTTACCGCTGCACCTCGGGATACGTTTCAGGGCGATAGAAAGTAGGCAAGGAGGCGTCGGCCGAGGCGATCTATCGAGATTCGAGTCTCGAGACGCGATTCTCTGACGAACCTTCCCGCGACGAGGAAACGATCGACCGGGAAAACGTTTTAACCCGATCGGATCCAATCGATTCGCGCCTTTCTTCTCTTTTTCCGCCTCCTATACTTTCCTCTTACGTTTGTCTTTCTCTCTCTTTCCTATTTTTCTCTCATATCCACTATCGCGGTTTTTCCATCACACGCGGTTTGTCCCTCTCTTTCTTCTTTCTATTTTTTCTTTTTTTTTTTTTTTTTTTTTTTTTCGTTTCAATACTGCTACGCAATCACCGACCGAATCACATTTTCCTTTATATCGTCACCGCATGCGTTTTCCATCGAATCTTTCGAACGAATTGCGCACAGTCTCCTCTCGCCTTCGTTCCGCGTTGGGATTAATCCGCGGAAAGTACAGGTGACATGGGAAGGCAGCAGGAATAAATTACCAATAAGATAAAAATAAATGAAAAAAAGAATTACCTCTGTAGATGAAAAAAAAAAATCCTCCGACTGCTACAGCTAGGCAAAATCAGGAATAAATTGCCAATAAAATAAGAAGTGAATGAAAAAAAGTTTCCTCTGTAGAAAGAACGAAAAATCTTGTGTATATTAAATACTCGGACGAAATCAGAATTAAATCACCAATAAGATTAAAGAGAAAAAAAATCCGTGGACGAAAAATAAATGTAAAAAATCCTCCGTAGAATCGAAATGATTTTTCTTCGGCAGATTCTTTCCTCCGCGAAGTGGAGACGCGAATAAAACTCCGGTAGAAATACTGTGCCCGCATTAAAGCGAAATGATCGACATCGATCGGCGAGAGAAGAAGGAAATGAAATTGCGCGCGGCAAAAAGACAGATTATGACGGGGGCAAAAGCGCGCATTTCGCCGAGTGATTTCAATTCGTATTGAACTTCAATTTACCGTCGGCCCTAAACGTGCCTCGATCGATCCTTACTTATGGGCTCTTATACATGCCAGACGGATACTAATACGTTAGCGACGTAAGAGGGCCACCACCTCCTAATAGGGAAACACACTTTTCAAAACGGTAATAACCGGCGAATTATCGGTGCATTATGCAATGGCAATCGAGAGAGTCGGTAATTCTTGAAGAAGAACCTTGAGGAAATCAGCATCTCTCTCGCCGTACAATCGAAACCTGCAATCTAACGCTCAATCAATGCTATCTTGGAATGGATTAAATGGATTAATTTTTCGACATCGACTTAACTTACAATTACTGTCGAGTAAACGCAATAAAAAAAAATTATTAAGTATGATATATGTATGTGATGGAAATAAAGTATTTTTATATATCACCAGCATAAAGATTTATAATTCTGCTTCGCTGGCACACTGCTGACTAATGTCCAATAACTCGGGAGTGGATCAGCTGAGTTAACAATATACATATATATATTATATATATATATATATATATATATATATATATATATTGGATATCCCGAGCCTACATATCGGGTGCGAATAATCTTTCGTGATACCGGCTCAAAATGGTACTCTTAATTAATTGCTACCTTTTATCAAGATAGGGCGATTGATCAATATCATAGTTCGGGGACTGTAATTTGATTGATCGATTGTCGTGAAAGCCTGGGTCAAGGTTCTCCGAGGTCAAGAAATAAGAAAGGTCACGTCACAGTGGCAATTTATCGAGGGATCACGAAAGAATGAAATATCGAAAGGAATAAAGGAACAAACATGCGCTCTCGCGTAGAAGGAAAAATCAATAACGCCACAGTCGGTGTATAATGTTGGTGAAAAATGTAAAAAGAAATAAAGATACGGCTTCTCTAATATATAAATGGTGGAGGAATAAAGACGCGAAGAGATAAAAAAAAAAAAAAAAAAAAAACCTAGAAATCGAAATTCTCTCTCCCGATCCTGAAATTCAGGATCTCTCACTCGCGCACTCGATTGCGTAAACGCGCATTTATTATTTCATACGCGCATTTTCTTATTGCGTAAGTCGTGGAAAAGGCCTCGGACGAGTTGCGAATGATGTTTCGTCAAGAGGAATTTCTACGGGAGGGAAAACGGACTGCTATTTCTGTCCCTTCTGAAACTTTGGCTCGAAATTCACTCTCGCTTCGCTCGCAGTCGCGAATTTACCGAACCAAGTTCGGTAATCGACTCGTCGAATTTATCATCGAATCAATGTAAATAGAATAACGATGCGGTTACATGTGTGTGTATATATATATATATATATATATATATACGATCAGCTGAGCGATGTTTTCCAAATCCTCACCATTCGAGACACGCGTACGTTTCGTGTGCGATTTTTGTGAACCCACCGTTATTGAATGATTAATGACGTTTCGACGATGTAACATATTTATAGGTCAAAGTATACGTGACTCATACATAACACATTCGCAGTATACACATGTATGTTTTGATATTGATGCTGCTACTTTTACCAGGACGATTGATTATTACCCTTTACCGTAAAACTAAACGAATCATAGACTTTGAGCAAAAAAATATACTACGAGAAACCATGTTTACAACCGGTAATATATGAAAATACATACATCATGTACATATACAAACGAAGAGAATATAATTTTCTAAACTCGGTCACTCTCTCAGTCGTGCGTTTCCTGTTTCTGTTCTTAACCAATTTACATTTACATGACATCGTTTAAAAGACGTAAAAGAATATGAGATATTTTTATTAAAAAAAAAGAGAGATTGAAATTTCTCCTTACTTGGTTCAGAGAATGAAGAAGGATGAAAATCGAAATAACGTTGCTACTGATTTAAGAAAAAAGTTTGATTCCATTTTTAAATCAACTTAATGCATATAAAATTTTTGCATATGAAAACCACACGAGATTTTATTATGATGTATCGATATATTTAAGCGAACGATGTTTAATTTATATTCGCCCGTTTCGCTTCTATATAATCAAGGAAATGATCGAGCACAATTAGAATCATTTCAGATATTCAAGCTTTTAATCATAATATTCGCGCAAATTTTAATTCTCTCGCGTAAAAAAAAAAAAAATACGAAGAACGCGCGAGATGAAATTTCCCTCGAGATTTTTTACAAAAATATAAAGAGATTGAAAATAAAAGTCTTCTTATAAATAATAATTCGCGCATTTCGTTGAGAAAAAAAGAGCGTATCAAACCAGTTTATAACGATAATCGCAGTGGTATAATAACAGTATTCCTTTGCTCCTTGCGCGCGACGTAAAGTAAGAAAATGATTGCAATAATCATTGTGTTTATCCGAGCAATAGTAGTCCGTTCTTGGAAATTAACAGGAAACTGCGAGATGACTGGAAGAGTGTTTAACGCGTGACGTCACCAGACATTTCATTTAAAAACTTATATATACAATCATTTTAACGTATATATTTAACTCGACAACATATTCACGACGATTTGTCGCCCCTGACAATGTCACTTTAATAAAGAACTCGCAGATAATAATAGTAGCTTCGCCCGAGAGATCTCGACAATATATATTTATTATTATATTATTTTTAAATTATTATATATCAATTATGTAATAAATGAGATTTTGAGATTTGTATTATTATATTTACAGTGACCGTTTCTTCGAAGAAAAAATAAAGGACAAACTTAAAAATTTTAGGACTTTGTTTTAACATGGTTCCAAATCAGTTTACGAACGAAATCACCATCTCATTCAAAATTCAAACTCGTCTTAACTTGACTTAAACCTTTGTTCAATTTAAAAAATAGTAATTTAGTTGAAAGATTTAATAAATTTTTTTCAGTGGATGTACAATAGTAAAATTTCCTACGTACATATTAATATTTTTTCTTATGATAAATATTAATCAGAGAAATTCATAAAATTCTTCCAATACCACGATTACCATGATTTTCAGGGTAAATTCCAAGAGAAAATTCTCTCCGTGTAGTCGAAGAAAAAAAAAAAAAAGAAAAAACTGTCCTCTGAAATAAAAAGAACGGATGGTCGGCGTAATTATATTATTATTTCATTGATTATTCCTAGATATTACATTATTATACGCGTTATCGCGTGACGCTGAAATATTCAGTCTCTCCTTCGGAAATAATCCCTCTCTATCTCTCATCCTCTCCTCGAGTTTGGTCCACACGTATCTCGCCATCTCGCTGTACCTCCTCATTGCAGTTCTTCATCTTCTTCTGGCTCGGTTCCCCGGGCGTCCGAGCGCGCGCGATATATATATATCTCTCTCCGTGACGATCTAAATATTTATAACGCCCAGAAGCCTTAACCCCACCACTCCACGCGAGCGAGAGGAGTATTATGAATTATTAATGCCGCGGTCCGCCGTGCTACCGCATGCTCGCGCCGCCTTGCATTCGCGATATATCCCGTACACACTTTGTCTTTCGAGATATAAGGATGGTCAGGGCACGTCGTCCCAGGGAACGTGCGAGGCGATAAAGCGGTCGATCGCGCGACCGACTCGATTCACTTGGGCGAATTAAACGAAACGGAACCAGAAGCGGATTAACGCCGCCCGCTCGCGGAATAATATATTTCGCCTCGTAATTTCGCGCGCGGAATTTATTCCGCGTCGCCAAAGAGCGTGTTTTACGACTGGATCGATGACCGAGAAGAAGAGAGAGAGAGAGAGATGCAACACACTTTGTCGTATAAGATCACATCTCCTCTCTTTGGTAACGACTGCTTATTTACGAGCCCGACGACGTCGACGTCACAGATAGAATTAACTTGAGAGAGTCGGTGAATTTCTTTCCTCGCCATAAGCTTCCTAAGATTACTATAGATTGAGGATTTCCCACGTTCTTCTCTGTCATTTATGAATTTTGCGAGATCGATACGAGATCAATAAAAAAATTACTCTTCTCGCAAAGCTTGCTTTTTTATTTCACAGTTAATTTTTTACATTTTTATTTTTTTATTAAGTATCAATATAATTAATTACATTTATTAATTATATTAACATAATTAATAACATAATGTAATAATGAATAATATATTTTTATATTATTATTAAATTATTTATGTTATTATAAATTATTATAATATACTATTAAATTATTAAAATTATTTAGTATTATTATACTAAAATCAATTTTCGAAACATTACGCTAACACATAGATACAGACACACAAAATCTAAATCTAATACAGCAAATCTCCTACTGCATAGTAATCGCGATTACCTCATCGCGTCCTTCGCTCAAAGAAATGCAATATCAGCATCAATGGTTTAATAAAAAAATGATTCACGCTACAACAAAAACGGCATCATCAGGATTATTTTCACGAGGCCGGACTGGCGTGTTTGTCGCCTGGCACCAACATGCACAGCACTAAGAAACGCAAAGGAAGAGGTAGTGCCTGATACGATAGCGTGTCATCTGCAATCCATGCAAAATATCGTATACTCTATTTTTTTACACGCATTTTTCGAATAAATAACGCATTCTTTCATCTATCCGAAATGACGAAGAGTATCTTTATCTTAACACTTTTGTGCGCACAGAGGGTGCCTATATAGATGCCTATCGCGGTGAAATGTCAAACTGATCGCGCTTACGCACGCGCATCGGCCCAAAATTCACTCGTAGATAACCCGAGGCCATGACGTCGTCGGACGAGAGATCGATCGATACGACGATGATAACATGACAAAAAGAGTTCGTCCGATGTCGCTCGGCGGTTAGCGCGCGAATTGCAAAAGCGCCGCTTTTACGGTCCTGTGACACGCGAGAGAGAGAGAGAGAGAAAGAGGGAGAACGCCGATAACATTCGACGACTCGGAAGAATAAGCGAAAAAGCCTTTGCCCGCTTCGCAAAAGCCCCGAGCTTTTTTCCACACGCGTGCAGGATCTGGTAATTTTATGGTCGCCCGGTTTTGCTCACAAGCGCGGAGGAGATGCTATCCGAAAGATCCCAGCGAGGAGCTTTTTTAGCCAGAAAATTGTGTCGCCGCAAATTTGAAAGGTCGATTCGCTCTTGGAAAAAATTTCGTCGGAGAAAATTTTTTAAATTCCAATTTGCAAAATATCTTGACGACCAAATTTCAAATTAAAGAAAAAATCTTTGCGTCGAGATATAGTTTCTTTTGATTAAATTTATAGGAGCTTTTTTAGCTAAAAAAATTGAAAGGTCGATTTCGCCCTTGGAAGAAATTTCGTCGGAGGAAATGTTTTAAATTCCAATTTGCAAAATAACTTGATAACCACATTTTAGATTAAAGTAAAATCTTTGCGTCGAGATATAGTTTCTTTCGATTAAATTTATAGGAGCTTTTTTAGCTAAAAAAAAATTGTGTCGCCGCAAATTTGAAAGGTCGATTCGCCCTTGGAAGAAATTTCGTCGGAGGAAATTTTTTAAATTCCAATTTGCAAAATAACTTGACCAAATTTCAGATTAAAGAAAAAATCTTTGCGTCGAGATATAGTTTCTTTCGATTAAAATAGGAGCTTTTTTAGCTAAAAAAATTGTATCGCCGCAAATTTGAAAGGTCGATTCGCTCTTGGAAGAAATTTCGTCGGAAAAAATTTTTTAAATTCCAATTTGCAAAATATCTTGATGACCAAATTTCAGATTAAAGAAAAAATCTTTGCGTCAAGATATAGTTTATTTCGGTTAAATTTATTGGAAGTTTTTTTAGCTAAAAAAATTGTGTTGCCGCAAATTTGAAAGGTTGGTTCGCTCTTGGAAGAAATTTCGTTGGAGGAAATTTTTTAAATTCCAATTTACAAAATAACTTGACGACCACATTTTAGATTAAAGTAAAATCTTTACGTCGAGATATAGAGTTTTTTCAGTTAAATTTATATAGTATACAGAAACAATTTGTTAACATAATAAACTTTCGACGACATATTATTTTGTTAATTAAGCATTATAAAAAAATTTAAATGAAATATATTAAATCTAACAAAACGTATATTGGATTTAAATAGTAATATATATTCAATTAACAAAATAGTAATTTAGTTGAAAGGTTTAGTCAAATTAATAAATATTTTTAGTGTACGATTTCAATCACTTAATTTAATTCGCAGCAAATACTTTATACTTTCAATCGCTCGAAATTCGACAAAAAATGCGCGTTTCTCGATTCTTTCAAATTGAATAATTTAATTCATCGAAAAAATCGACAATATAAAATTTTAAAAAAACCTGCTATCAAGATTATAAATTCAACGGATTAAATAGAAGTGATCCGCGTTATACAAACATTCCGTGTGATTCGTCGTAGGCGTGAAATCCACGAACATCATCCGCGAAACGTTTGCGGATGCACGTCCGAGAGGCAATGACTCATCTTCATGAATGCAACATTGATTCTCCGATCCGAAACACGAGCGGCATAATAAATTGGCGATGAATATATTATACGAAAGCTCAAAGGCGGTATATCACTAAAAAAAATTCATTAATTATATTGCTTTTTGTCATCAGTCATTCAAAAAATCATCGCGCACGCAATTTTTTTCTTCGGCTAATAATTCTTTCGTCGAAATGAATTTCTACATTCCTTTAGAATAACTTTTTCACGACTAAAATATTAATATTATTCGAGCGCGCTGTAAAAATTTTTTTTACATTTTGGACAAATTAATATCGTATGAATTTTTGATATAAATTTTTATCCGAAAATCCGATTTAGGGGCTAAATTCAATGCCTCTTGGGAACAGCTTTTCATCGATCCTCCCCCAATTTCTCGTTACACGACCATCATTTCTAATCGTCATTAATCATTCCGGGAGAGTACACGGGCGCGCGTTCCAAGGCGTTGACCGATCTGTACGTATCCTAAATGCAACGTTGATTCTGTTATGCTGGTCGAACGTTGGCGGAATAACAAGTAAGAGATGGATAATAGCATTACGCGCGGCGAGAAGAGACGAGGCGGAAACGAGGCTAGCACGACTTAGGAGGCCGAGATAGACGCGTAGCGTAGCGGGAGGCGGAATACGATCCTGATTGCCAAGGAGAAATCTTGCAGCGTGATCTCCGAGCGAGGCATAATGCGTCTTCGTCGAGGCGAGCGCGAAAAGAGAACGCGGTATTAAATTATAGATACGGCCCACTGGGCCGTGACGGCGATCGACGCTTCGGAGAAAAATTTCGGATACGTCAACGGCACGGAAAAAATATCGTAAATCAGGGAAATCCCTCGGGAAACTTCATTCATATAACCTTTATTTTTTTTTTTTTTTCAATCTGTAATTTTATAATAATTTTTATTTTGACTTTATATTTTTTATTAATTTTTCCAGAAAATATTTACGGAGAGAATTTTCTCTTAGAAACAGATAAAAAATTTTACCATGAACATAGTGAAATTAATCGAATATATTTTATATCTTATTGTGGTAAATATTCATATTTTGTATTGCGATAAAAATATTAATCACACAAAGAAACTCTTATAAAATTCATATATTGTCCCACGATTACCATGATTATCAAATAAATTCTAAGAGAAAATTCTCTCTGCGTAGAACCTATAAAAATAAATGTGTTCAAATTATGTAAAAAAAAAAAAAAAATTTTATTCTTGTACAAAATTACTTTATTATAAATCGATGAAAAAATTATTAGCCGACGAAAAAAATATTGCCTACGATAATTTTGAAAATGACCATAATAAAAAGCGATATTAGACTTGATGAATTTTTTTATAAATGCATTAATCAAGCTAAATCAATTGTCAAAGTATATTTTAATTTAAGAAAATAAATGATATGAATTTTATATCGTAGTGCTGATTTTAAAAATCGACGCGGCGGCTTTTGATTCGCGAAGAAAAGTCACGAACGTTCATCGAAACCTTCGAAGAGCGTCTTGCTTGCATCATCGGTTAGAAAGAGCGTTGGTTGTTATTACCGGTGGCACTCCGCGTATAGAGTAGCCTTACATATGAATACAGTAACGTGAAACCGTAAGCGAAGTATAGATTAAAGATTAAAAAACAAACAAGGTCCCTTCCACAGCCGGTGCCTTCACGGCTACTGAACACGGAAAACTCGACTCGCGATTATCGTAGAGCGACGCAGCCGGTCTTTCAAAGCGGCGAATCCAGGTCGATATTTAATGACTCGTCTTGGAAAAAAGATGGAAAAAGGAGAAATGCCCGATAGAAGAAAATCTACGGAATTACATTCGTTCCGCAAAAATCAAGTTACATATATTCGTTTCGTTTCTTACAAAATTAAAATTAAAATTACAATTAAAATATTCAATTAATATTTAATTTGACACATATAATAAATAAAAAATATCTCCGAGACTTTTCAATGCGCATTTGCATTTTCTGTGCACATGATTAAAAAAAATTTCTTAATTAATATATCTACGATATATTTATTATGCGATATGTTAAAATTATAATTATTATGTTTAATTTGAAATCCAACGTGAAAATTCAAACGTTTCACGTTTCGAGGGAAACACGAGCTCGTCAGCATTGGCCTTAAAGTCATAACTTCATCAACGTACGTAATTTCATCGCGCAATACGTTATTATATAATAATAATAAATCTTATTAAGACCACGACGTTTGCGAAACGTAATTCATTTACGTCATTGATGTAACAGAAAATAGAGACGTGTGTGCGATATGCATATACGATAGCCCGACGTAGATTGAGACTTATTCACGAGCGATGCAACACGCCACGTTTAGGCAGACAAGATACATAATCCTTGCATCCTAAAGTCGCGCCATGATTAATCGGCTAATTGACTTTTCATGAATTTTAATGAAACACACAGCCGGACGAACACTCGAGGTAATGGTTTGTGTCCATCCCGTTAAATATGATTGTGTGCGAAGTGAACGTACACGTTATTAAACATCCTATATACAGAGAATCATGCAAATGAAATGTATTGAAAAGTCTCAAGTATTTTTTATTTATTACATATTTTAAATTATTTTAATGTTTTCGTGCATTTTCTCACGAATAAAGATTCTTCGATATATTTTTATAGTGCAACTTTCCTTAAAAAATCTAATGAAATTTCTCTTTTTGATCAAATCAAACATTTTTTCAAAGTCGATTTAAAATTTTACGAAGAAATTTTCCATAGAAAAAGTTTATGTAAAATTTAATTAAAAATAATATTTAGTTATATATATATTTATTCAAACTGAATGGGTCTTCGATTTTGCCGAAATAAAATTAGAAAGCTATTTTAAGTCCGACGAATATTTGCAGTTCAGATACTTCTGATATTCATAATATTGAGAGAAAATACGTGACGCCCGGGACACCTCGTACATGAAATGACTTCGCGGTAAATGTACGAATATGAGTCAGCATTTTAATCAAGGCATAAATAATTTGCTCGTTTTCGGAATATATACATTTCCTCGTTGAGAGATACCGCTTGCCTGACAGATATTTGAAACCGCGATACTAAATACTTGCATTATACCTTTCTGGAGGATAATCTTTCCGCTGCGTCGTCTTTAAATCTTTACAACGCGACGCTTAAATAGCGATGACACCAATTTCATGAATGCATTTTTTCTTCTTTTTTTTTTTGCAACTAATATTATATTTTAAAATATAATAAGAAAGAGGTGTATATAGGTAAAGGAAACAGAAGAGACTAAGTATATATTTTTAAAATGTTAAACGTCGCTAACGAAATTGTTATCGGCCTTTAGCTTTATTATTAGAATGACGGCTTATTCCGTGACGTTCACGTGTCAATGCAAAGACTGCACGTAGACATAAGTCTGCTAAAAATATCGCGTTAAACACGTGACGCAACACGCGCATGTGTCAGCTCATATAGGCTCTCTCTCGGGAGTCCGTCAATGATCTTCCATGTAAATCATCTCCAGCCGAGATGGTTTTTCCCTCCTCCCCACGTCTCCTCATTTAATCCGCCGATTGCGCCGCAGACACGTATATAGGGACACGAAAGGTGCGTCGCTTATACGCGTGAATAGCGCGTTACGTTGCGTAATCCGCAACCGCGCATCGATGCACCGTTTAAAGCGCCGTTCTAAAATGTGCGCTTTGACAGATGAATTCCAGAGTGTCCAGCAGACTCAAAACTCCCTGACCTTTTCAGATTTCCCAAGACCAGAAATTTATTTTTTCCCTGACTTTTTAATATTATTTTTTCGAAATATATAATTTGCATATATAGGTATCTATATGATAAGTCAATTATAAATGTTAAATCATAAAATCCTTGAGATATCTTTGCCAACAATGAAAAAATTCGGACGTTAAAAAAACAAAAATTTTAATCAATTATACAATCTGCATTATGTACAATATATCGAAACAAACATGTCACTATAAACTATTTATAAATGACCACCTTTTTTATTTATATTATATCAAATTTTATTTTTAATATATTTTAACATTTTATAATGCATATATCTTAATATATTTAATGGTATCTAATATCACAACAAAACTTTTAAATAAAACATTTTTAATAAAATTCATGTATTAATTTTTAATAAAAAAATGAATGAAAACGAAGTTCTTGAATAATATTATAATTCTTGAGGAATGTTATAATATATAAAATAACACAACGATGAAAATATAAATTAACGAGCACGCTGTAGATGAATTGATTTTTAACAACACAAAAAATTAGCGTGTGGGAGTCAAGGAAAAGTTTATATTTATTTAATAAAAATTGTCAAATTATTGAGACAAATGTAGAATAATGTGAAAAAATCCAGATATAAATAGTAAAATTTTCTGACTTTTTCCCTGACAATTCCAGATTTATAAATGACAATGCCCGATTTTCCCTGACCGCTATAGACACCCTAAATTCGAAACTCGAGAATTCCGCGCGCAAGTTCTCTTTTTTTTTATTTCCATTTCATTTAAAATCCCAGGATACTGCTTAAGAAGGAAAAAAAGATTGCAGATTGGCGTAAACGAAGCTCGATATTTTTAATAAGCTCGCTTTAAACGGAGCATGGCCGTGATGCCATCAAAGCCGGCAAAAATTAAATTAATTACAGTCTAATTTTGTCGCGTCTCTAGTCGCTCTTTCTCTCTCTCTCTCTCTCGCTCTCGCTCTCGTATTATCGAACTTAACGATCCGACGAGAAACTCGTCGCAGGTAAAGGGCCAGTCCGTCAGTGCGACAGTCTCTATCCTATACCCTGTACACAAGGCTGTCTGCAAACTACTCTCGGTATATACAGCCCTTTTTCCCTCGGTAGAGTCAAATCGACCGAAAGTGTTCATCGGCCCCTGTAATCGACGTAGCAACGAATTTTCATATCCCCAGAGAGACAGAACACTACCACATGCTAAATTACATTACTGCGAAATATCGACCGCGAGGCACCTTTTTTTTCGCAAACGCCGAAATTTCAAGAAAAACCGAAGAAACGAAATTAAATATTTATACAAAAATTCAGGGCAATTAAATTGCGCGTAATATTAATCTATAAAAATCATAAAAATGTATAAGCAGATATCAGAAAAATTGCTCGGGGAAGAGAAAATTAACGGAGATACGTGCGAGAATTGGCGAAAACGAACGTGAATGCATGATCGAAAAGTGTGCAAAATAAAGCCGCTGTCGGTCGGTCCTCAGTATTTTCCGCGGGTTTAGATATTTGCGGACTCCGCCTAAAGAACCACGTGACCGCGTACATATACTTTCTAATTATATGGTCTCGTCTTCCACCTAATTTTCTCGTCGACCACGCGGAGAGGCCATGCAAGAACGAGAAAGACGAATGGGTGAAAACCGGGCGTATCTATTCTCCGGAGATCCGATGCGAGAGGGAAACGATTTTGCCATTAAAGGCGCGAAAAGAAGAGAGAGAGAAAAAAAGGGAAAAAAACTCGCGATTCTACAACGTGACGCGAGAAACGTGCGGTGGCTTCAATCTTGATCCGGCTAGGGATTTTAACCCGTAAAACGCAACGTGGAATATAATCGCCAATCGACGTCGGTACGATTTCGCGTATAACACCGAAGGATTATATCAGCAGCCTCTCTCTGTGTGTAAAAAGGGGCGATATCGATTATCAATGCGATCGTAGAATTTCGCTTATGATGGCAAAAAATGAAAAAATATATATCGACGCAAAAGTGAGAAAAATAGTACACATTTATATCTCCCTTATTAAAAGATATTTTGCTCTCTCCCTCTCTTCTTTCTTTTTAATCCTAAATTAGAGTTTCGAGATTATTTGTTTCAGATTCATTTAAAATTAAAATTTCCAAAGACCGGGTTCTCTTTCAACGACGAGTATTCTTTTTATATAAATCCTTTTGCTCTTTTCGCATTATTACATATTTATATGACAAAGTAAAAAGATTGAAACGTATATAGTCCCTGCCATTGAGATCGTCGAGAATAATCGGAAAAGCTAGTAGGATATAAGCTGTGCTCGAGAGATGGCGAACGATGTTTGCAAAAAGGATGGTAGATACTGCATGCTGCCGCAGCTATAGCGCATGCAACTGCATAGAGTGCAACAGCGGTCAGATTGGCACACTGCTAATGCAACAGCCTCGCAGCTTCTGTGTGCTCGTGCGATTCATCCGATGCGTTTCATCCGCGAACAACCGACCGATCGACCGACCTATTCATTATTCGTCTCGTTACGATATACATGGACGATTCGCGCAAAATATTTCCCCTTCTGCGAAATTGCTTATTTTTTATACAATACGTAGCTTCGCTCGCGCTATAGTCATGTTCAACAAATGCGTGGAAAGTGAAATTTTTCAAAAGTGAAATTTACTCATTCTCCAGCAGCTATTATATCACATTATCGCTCGCATTTTATATTGCGTTATCGTACAATTGTTAGATCATCGACTAGATTACATAAATAATATATGTATGATATAGGCTATAGAAGAGATAAGACGCTAGATAAAATATTTTATTGACTCTTGAAGTGTTTTAATTATTTGAAATAATTTTTTTAAATATATTTTACAGCTAAACAGTGACATAATGATTGTTGCGAACACGGAAAAAATTGACTAGCTGTTCTTATATCACAATCTGAAATTTAATTATCATGCTTAAATAACTAATATTTTTTAACTACATAATTTAACGGAGAATTTTACAATTAAAAATATATTAGTTATATCACAGATAATATTTAAGCATGATAACTAAATTTTATGTATAATCTAGGGGACAGCTAAAATTCGCAAATTTTTTTTCCGCGAATTAAAAGAAATAAACGGAAAGGGATGTACGATTTGAAAGCTTACTCTTTTTTTAGCGCTACCGTTCAGTGTAAGGGAAATTTGCATAGAGAATAAGCGATGTGCTACACTACATTCTTATACACTCCCAAGAAACAACCTGCGTGAGAAAGGACACGGGGGATCAACGATCGCTTGTAAACATCGAATAGGGAATTGCAGAAATTTTCGCACGACCCTGATATTTTATAACCCGCTGCCATCCAACGCAGGGGAGTAGCAGTTCATTAATTTTTCCCTTCCTCGCACTGTGCCAGAGTATTTTTCCACATTATGATGACGAAGATAACGATTTCATTTAGCACGGCGTACGGTTATAAATTACACACGATGCACATTTACGCTAGCCTTAATAGATCATTCGCGCCGTTTCGCATCTAATTCCTAATTTTTTTCCGTCCCTTTTTTTCGAAAGCCGATCAGATGCAACAGTAGTATTCACGTCCGTTCGCGCGAAAAATGACATAACGACAAGACGTCCCGAGGCGTTGAGGACAATTAAGAAATCGACCGATCGTTATCGCGCATTTGTGACATTTGATAAATATGTATATGCGACTGTGCTATTTGTACGAGAGAAAATGTCATGAAAAATCCGTATATCAGCGACGAAATTCTACAATTTTTTCTGGACTTGTCTCTCCACATTACGCCAAATCGATTTGTAAAATAAAGAATAAAATGTAGAGATATGAGAAAAAAGCATTGTGAAAAAACAATGATATATATTCGCATTCTATTCTATTCATTCATTTCCTGACAATAATGATACCTTATATATACCTGCAGAAATCACTCTTTAATAAATTTATGAAGCTGAATAGATAAAAAAATTATATACAAAAAATATAAATATTATATGTAAAAAGATATCAAATATAAAATATATAAGGAATAAAATTATATATCAAAAATAGCACAGAGAGATAATTCGGTATCTTGAAAAATCTTGTATATGTGTGTGTATTTATACGGAATTGCGGAAAAGTTAAAATAATGCGGGTGTTGAAACGAGCGCGATAACAATGAATTACCGCTAGAATTAGCGTCATTAACATGACGCTCCAATTGCGATACACAAAGAAACATATAAGTATATGTACCATAGAATCATGTGGATGTGTTATCCGGAAAACAACCTATAGTGCGTTTATACAGAATGCAGTTAATTTCTTTTTCATAGCATAATAAAATATACATCGATTAATAGACACAATAGACGAACAATGAATAAAAATAAAATAATAATTTTAATACAAAACTTGAATACACAGATTAAGAATTTTAAATAACTATTATTGCAAATTATCCATGAAATCTGCATTAAATGCAATAAAAAACCGGGTATATAATGCTCATAATTTCTCTCTTTTCTTTTTTAATATAACGCATTTTTTAGAATGGATATATTTGTTTTTTCAAGTAAAAAAAAGCGTGGTCTTTCTTTCATGAGATCGAAAAAACTTTAAATAAAAGATATATGGTACATGTCGATAAATATCAAAATGAGCCGTATTATATTTATGCCAGACAAATTATCATAATCAAAATGTATTCAGCGACGATGAATAATATAATTAACAGCGGTAGGCTATACGGGATCATGAAACGCAATTCAGGCCTAAACCGAAAAGTAGAACGATTCGGTCGAGACGATGGACTTTAATCGCGTTTCGAGCGAGAATAAACGAGAGCTAACCTCTGCGATCTCTCGCGTGCGTCGACCGACAGGAAAGAAGGAGAGAAGGAGAAAGAGACAACACACACCTCGGACACGGGGTTCAATGACCGTAAATTTTGTTTACGAAAATCCTTTCGTGTGGTGAGAAAAGAGAGAGAGAGAGAGAAGGAGAGAAGCCTCGGGAGAGTCGAAATTGGCAAACTCTCGGAGAGTGGACGGCTCTCACCGATACATTAAAGCGCAAATTGATATGTTTCGCTGTCAAAAGATCGCCGCACCTTTGTGCGTTTTGATCGATCGAATCCCGAAATCGTAAAACGCAATAATTATAAATCTTTATAAAGAATCCTCTAAAGGATCCTATCTCATGTTTAAGCTTTTTTATGCACTGAAAAAAATTGTTAATTTGACTAAACCTTTCAATTAAATATTATTTTGTTAATTGATCCTATAAAAATATTTAAATTAAATATAAGATATTAAATTTAACAAAACGTATATTTGACTTAAATACTAATATATGTTGATTTAATAAAATAGTAATTTAGTTGAAAGATTTAATCAAATTAACAAATTTTGTTTCAGTGTGCACATTTCAGAAAAGAGAAAAAGACATAAAAAATAATAAAAATAAATAAGATAGATGTTACTGATTAATATTTAAACGAATTTTTTATTGTGAGTTTAATAATTTTTTTTAATGATAGTTTGGAACTAGATACCCCAAGTATTTTAAAAGGAATCTGAATCGCGTTTCCTCAACATGTTATCGCGAATGAAAGAGATTGATAAGTTGCACGAGATCGCGGAAAATGCATAGATGATTGAGAATAGGCGAAAGCGAAAGATATACTTGAGACGTTTTAATTGCTAGAGATCATAGTTGATAACTTCATCTCTCGGTATTACTTGATTTTTATTTCGTGCTTCGACAGACATTTCTCTGATGTGGCTGTTGAAATGATAAAAACTGCCAAGTTTTCTAATACCCGCTTGTTATAATCCACGCAAGAAGTTTCTTGTTCAATAGTGTAATTAAGAAAAGTATATATAGTTATTTCCCCACACTCGAAAAAATGTATCTACATGTATATTTTACATTTCACATTATTTCACACCTTGAAATAGAACTTCCTATACAATAAAAAAAATATCTGCCAAATATATAAGATTTACATAAGATATATAAAATTTCTATCAAATAAATATTATAATTATTATTAACGCTGAAAAAAAAAATTGTAGAAAAGAGAACTCGATGATGTAATTAATATTTCCGCAAGTAAATTGCAAATTTATATGTGTCGTGTGCGTTGATACTAATTTCAACTCCGAAATAAAACTTCCTACGATAAAAAAAATATCTGTCAAATAAATAATATAATTATTAACGCTAAAAAAAAGTTGTAAAATATGTAAAGAGAACTCAATGATGTAATTAATTTTTCCGCAAGTAAATCGTGAATTTATTTGTGTCGCGTGTGTGCACACTAATTCCAACTCCGAGTTTAGTGTGTTAACTCATTTGTATCAACAAGTGGAATGGCCTATACACATGTATGCATACCAACATCGTAAAATGTAAAATTGTAAATGGCCAAACTAATACCGCGCAAAAAATAATTTTTTTTAAATTATACGCTAATTTAATCGCGATATTAAAATATCCTTTACGATGATAGGAAGATTTTATATACACATCACTAATCACAGAAACATCTCGGAGACGATGTTTGCCATATGAGGAGCCAATTTCGCGTTACGTAACGCAAAACTAACCGACTTACGAAAGTCGAGAGAAGAGAATCGCATAGGCATGTGACATTTTCGTCTCGTGCATAAATGCATTTTACAAAGATCGACCGCGTATATTGTGTATTTTTTTTTTTTAACGTCACGTGGACACTTTTCTGGCGCGCGTTTTAGGGAGCTTTCTATTTGCCTTCTCGGCCCCGAGAGAGTTAATAAACGACGGCGGCCTCGCGAGCCGCTGTCGTTCCTCGATGACGTCCAGTTATCGGTTATCGGCCGCGGCCGGACGCGTGTACCAATATCGATTGCACTTTTCGAATCGCGCGGAACGCGGCGATTATTCAATCTCTCGAGTGACACACACGCACACACACACATACACACAACAACACGTCATTGCGCGAGCAGCGCCTCGCTGTCTGCGATGCCTAATGTCGAAGTGGGGAGAGCTTCACCGAGTGCTAACCCTCAGTGGTTCTCAACATCGCGGATTCTCGGAAGCCGCAGCCTCGCACGGAAATCCGGCCGCTTAGCAACAACGCGAAACGTCGCGAGCGAGCGAGCG
Source organism: Nylanderia fulva (assembly GCF_048542155.1). NCBI lineage: Eukaryota > Metazoa > Arthropoda > Insecta > Hymenoptera > Formicidae > Nylanderia > Nylanderia fulva. The sequence continues at coordinate 2,452,287 of NW_028189302.1, forward strand.
AGCAAACGCCGGTTGCCAACCGCAACGATAGATGCACCGACAGTGAATGACCGGCCGGTTGAGCAATACTGGTTGGACACAATCGATCCTTTTGCTAAAACGAGCTGAATCAGTCATTAGTCATTCGTTACAGAGAATGAAATATTACAAGTAGCTCGTTTTGCCGATCTCCGTGCGCACGTGTGTGTGTGTGTTTCGTTTAACTTGGAGTATAGAAATATAAGCATGATTCATATATTTCATATTTATATACTGAATAATGTGTTTATATATATATATATATATATATATATATATATATATATGTATACTTATAAAATATATTCCTCTTTTTCAAAAGTCACTTTAACAGGGCAAAGTCTTGATTAAAATGAAATGATTCTTTTTGGAAGACACAAAAAATGTTCGATAGCACTATATATAAGAAATGTGACATTTCTAAACGTAAAAACAACGCATCACTTGTGTACGTAAAAACTAGTCTCTGACGTAATTTTTTTTTTTAATAAAGTCCTTCCTCGAACAAAATTATTATTAGCACGTGGTTCATTTAACTTTCAGATAAATTTTACATATAAAGAGCATTCTTAGAAATTAATAATCAGAGAAAAAGTCAAAGATAAAATGCAGTAACATTTTTAAACATAAAAATGTTTAAAAATAAAGTCCTTTCTCGAAGAAATTATTATTATCACATCGTCTATTTAACTTTCAGAAAATCTAAATATAAAAAGCTTTCTTATAGAAATTAATAATCCGAGATGACATCATCAGTAATAAATGAAAAATTAAAGCTTTCTTCATATTTCAGCGTATTACAATATTAAAAGACGTTTTCCATGTATTATAGAAACATTGTAAAAACAAAAATGACTCAACAATCATGTAAAATATACATGTCACGTTTATATCAACATAATACACATTACTCATATATGTTAATTACACACTGTTGGCGTTTTTACACTATATTTCAACGTAATAAAAATATCGTAAGAAACAATTATCGAATTATGTTTAACATATTTTTTTTTATCATTTTATACATATATAGAATATCAACTAAATTTTTATCATTTTATTGGGTCATTAATGAGCGCACGAATGCCCCGTTAAAGTGAATGGTAAATTAAAAATGCACGTTTCGTAACGTCGTCTCAGTCGTATACATTTCTTTTTTATAACACTCCTATATATTAATACGATTTCGTGGCAACTTCTTAACAAGGATTATATACGATCGCATAAAAGAGTTACGACACACGAAAGATCGAGGTATATATCGTCCATAAGGACCATTATTTCATATTCTCGCGTGTGCGATATATAAATTGAGTAGCGCGATAATGAACTTTAGCCAAGTTGTGTCCCATGGACGCGAGTATTAACCCTCAACTGAAGCACTGCAATCTGCGTTACATAACCGGAGAGTTACCACGCGGAGGGGCCCGGAGGGGTGAAGCCGAGGGGGGTAATATTTCCATCGTTCCATGTTGCGCGAAGGCCGGCGAAGTGTTTTACCGAAGCAATATGTTATAATCCTCTCTCGCAAAGAGCACAGAGAGAGAGAGGATATAGCTCTTGCACGCCCAGATGAAATTACGTAAGAAATTGGATAGCTCCGCGTTTTAGTTGCACTTCCTACACGCATCTTTGTATGTGTGTGTGTGTTTTTCTTCATCTTCCGCTCTATAAAACCCGAATGAGCAATCTGAATATTTTATTTCAGAGAGCAACCTCTTTCCACCCCTAAAGAGCGCGAGATCTGTCAAACGTCAAACGTCAGCGTAGATCTGTCAAATGTCAAATTTCTCGCAACAGCTGATCGATGTTCCTCCTTCGAGCGTGAAAAACTATCCGCGACAGGGTTCTTATAATATATACTATTTTCGAATTTGCGTATGCAGGAGAAAGCGCTGGATATCCGGCGTTGATTGTACGATTTTCGCGTAACGCGGTTGCAGATCGGGGTGACAGGTTTACTGACGCGATGCAACGGCAATCAGCGGTTATCGCAGCAACGACGAGATTACTGGAACAGAGAGCATACCTCCGGGGTGAGATCTGAATTATTTAATGGCGACCAAGTATAGCGCTGCGCGCGTATCATTTTGCACGCGAACGGTAATTTCTGCCTTCGATGAATAATGTATGAGTTGTGCAAAAAAAAAAAAAGAAGCAAAAACTCGCAAAAACAAGAGGAAGAAAAGATAATCGCGAACGATTTCACGCAGCTCGTATTAATCCTTAATTTATATACTGAACACTGGTTTCCTCTCTGTTTCTGACATTCTCGCGCTTTCCCACACATATTTTATATCGAACAACCATATTTTTTTCGCGTTGCTGAAATCGAATTTTATATATATCAAATGAAGGAAAGCATAGGCAGGCAGAGCGCGTTTTAGCGCTAAATACGCGGCGGGAGAATACCGGTCTGTGAGAATTTTTCTCTCTTCCGATGGTCGACAGAGAGAAAGATCGGAGGGAGGAGGCAGGGAGCCCTTACAATCGTGCGTTTTTACGAGCGAGGCGATCCACAATGTAACCGGTTGTTGCGACGATAAAACGCAGTCGAACGACGGGATCGCAATATTTTACTGCCGTCGACGGCAGCCCAATTATGATCAATTTAACTGCGCGCGGAGAGTATTTCTTTCTGACCGATCGCGCGCGCAAACGCCGAGCTGCTTGAAAAACACCGCAGCAAGATCCCCGCGATCGATTTACTTTGCTACGAATCGACGAGATACCGAATCGCCTTGGATCAGCAGCCTCCGATAGATGGGAAGATTCAGCTTCGCGTTTAATAATACCTTGCCTGGGCTTTAAACGAGACGTGTGAAAATAAATCCACGAAATTCGGACAATGAGTAATAAAAATTAAATGAAACAAAATTGTTACATTATCAGGGTGTCCAGCAGACTTGATAAAAAAAAATTCCTTAATTTTCCAAGATCAGAAATTTATTTTTTCCCTGACTTTTTAGTATTATTTTTTCCAAATATATAATTTGCATAATAGCTATATGATAGAGCAATTCAATGTTAAATCATGAAAGCCTTCTATTATACAATCTGCATTATGTACGATAATCGAAACATGTCATTATAAACTATTTAAGTAATCACCTTTTTTATTTATATTATATCAAATTTTTTTTAGTTTTCTCTCTATCAAACAATTGAAATAACACGACCATGAAAATATTTATTAACGAACACGCTGTAGATGAATCGATTTTCAATAACACATAGAAAATTAACGCGCTGGGAGTCAAGAAAAAGTTTAATTTACTTAATAAGAAATTTCAAATTATTGAGACAAATGTAGAATAAAGTGAAAAAATCCAGATAAGTAGTAAAATTTCCTGACTTTTTCCCTGACAATTACAGACTTATAAAATTCCCTGGTAATGCCCGGTTTTCCAGATTTCCCTGACCGCTGGACACCCTGATTACTCCGTTCTCGGATGATCTCGTTAGCGAATTAATAAATGCGTTTTTCGCTGTTCTTCTTGGTTTAAAATTGGCTAGTTTCTCTCTACGTGAAGCGCGTCTGACATGAGTCTAACTTAAGTATAAGCCTTACTTATACGACTTGAAACACGACGCAACGTCGAATCGCGTGTCCGCGCACTCGCCGGCGAGCTCGCAATTTCGAGTCGTTTAGATTTCCAGAAGTACCGCAATTTCTCCGCGAGACCGCCGGCCGTCGTCGGCATCTTTTTTTTTTTCCTTTTCTTTTCTTTGCTTTTTTTGCCGCTCGCACGGAACGAGCTCCCGCGAACATAATCAGCTGTTTGTCACGCTCGCAAAAGAGGAAGACCAAATTTTTGCCCCAGACTGCTTCGACGCGAATAACGTAATTAACAAAAGCATCGTTTGCTCCCTCCCTCACATACAAAATATATATCAATATATACACAGAGAGAATTAAAATTTACCCTGGAAATTATGGTAATCGTGATATTGAAAGAATTTTATAAGAGTTTCTCTGATTAAATATTTATCACAATAATATTTAAAATATGTTCGATTTATTTACTATGTACACATTAATATTTTTTCTATTGTGGTAAATATTAATTAGAAAAACTCTTATAAAATTCTTCCAATATCGTATTGTCTCAAGATTAGCATGATATCGGAGTCAATTCGAAGAGAAAATTCTCCCCGTAAAAAAATGTTGTTAACTTGACTAAACCTTTCAACTAAATATTATTTTACACATATAAAAATACTTAAATTAAATATAACATTAAATTTAAACGTATATTTGACTTAAATACTAATATATATTCAATTAACGAAATAGTATATATAATTTAATTGAAAGGTTTAGTCACAAGTTAACAAATTTTTTTTCAGTGCGTACACTTTCAACGAGAGATGCGTTATTTTAAATATTACGTTGGCAAATTTGACAACTTATTATCGATCAGCTGATCCCTGACCTACATATAAGACTATCACAAATCATCCTAAAATAGACAGATGAATATGAAGAAATGGAATATCTTGCACAGCACATATATATAGAAAGAAAAGACACATGTTGTCTATGTATACATATATCTTACATGTCTATTATATAGACATATATCTTTAGTATCTCACATTTTGTCGGCCGGCGAAAGTTCCTTAGAGATTACTGTGGAAAAGCATTGGCTAAACATTCACTTTTCCCCCTCCGCTCCGAATGATTCACACGGGGATGATTACTCGAAAGCGTTTCGCGTTTCGGGTTCGCCGAAAATCGCGCGCGCGCGCACGCCTATCTGTCATTGCAACCATCCCACTCCTCTCAAATTGACGTCACTCGCGGAACGTGTCAAAGAGGCGCGCGCGAACGAAACGGTTCGGAACTGGTTCAACGAAGTCGACCGTTCTAGACGAACAATACGAACCTCACGAAGAGAGATAGGACGAGCGGAGGAAGTAGGTAAAGAGAGACGACGACACGGAGTCGCGCGGAGCACGTGAAAGGCGATTTAAAGGGAAAAAGGAGGAGGCGGCCACGATAAAAAAGGAGAAACACGCGGAGAAAGAGAGAGAGAGAAATAGACGAGTATAGGGAGGGGGTGGAAGGAGCATGGCGAACCGGTCGCAGCCTCCGCTCGTCAGCTGGAAGCTCAGCTGCAGCCGGGCGCGGTGACCTCGACGTTGCAGAGCGGCGCTTCATGGAAAAGCGAGTCGATTTGCGAGCGATAACGGTGCCATGACAGTCCTCCTCCTCCTATCGTCCTGCCGTTTCCCCACCTTCGAGCTTCCGCGATACGATCGGATCAGATATGATAATATAGCGTGCTTTAAGCCAGACACCAACGTATGGTCGAACGATATCATGCGTGTAATGGAATTGATTTAATTAATAAAAAAAATCGTCGCGTTTTTATCGAATTGCATTAATGATATTATGTCGCGAGCAATATAAAACAGAATAATATAAAAATATAATATGAAAATGAATATGAAAATATAATATAATATAAAAAATATATAATAGTATAAAAATATAATATAAAATAAATATAATATAATGTAATATAAAAAAATTGGTTATTACATTACACGACGATCGTCATATTTATAATATAGACGAATATAGTAGATTGCTTATTCGCGAAAGTAACTCTTTTAATTTTCTTTTTACGATTTTAAACGGCTGTTGATTCTGTGAGATCCTTTCTTCTTTGTTTTCTGTAAACAAAATTACCCCGCTCGAATAATTACTGCTCGCGTATTGTAATCGCTTTTACTGCTCGTCGTGCATGCACACTGCTTTTTTTTTTTTGTTATACGTTTTACATTTAATACTGGGATATAACAGTTTTTTTTAATACTCTCATATGACACATATATGTACATTTCTTTATATTTACAATTTATGTTATATAGTCGACAGAGCGTTTTAATAAAAAGATAACAGATCTCTCTCTCCCATAGAAGAAAATAAATATTTTTCCATCTATATCCGTCTATATATTCCTCTTCAAAAGTCATTAATATATACATACGTATATTTTTTTTCAATTTTTAACTTGTAATATTTACGTAACTACCTGTTTAATTAATATTTCATTAAATATCAAAAGGTATAAATACCTAATATCACAATAATCTAATATATATATATATATATATATATAAAACGAAAGGGACACTCCGTATAATTAAATTTTACAATAAGAGGGTTTCAGAATTAAATTCGCGCAATGTACGAAGCTGTTCTCGACGATGCCTCTCAAGAGTAGCATAAAGACGAGCTACTTTAGAATGAATGACATTGCATGAGATTACTTTGGTCCTCGGCGGATTATTTTACGTTATCCGCAGCGAGAGATTCGTAATGAGATTTCATGACTAAAGCTAGACGACTATAACGAGTGACGAATACATACACGATTATTCTAAACTCTTTGTAAAATCATTCCTTTGTTTAATGGTCAAAATAATTACACGAATGCTGAATAAATGCTGAATTTATGCAATCGCTCGTTCGCGCAATTTAAATACGGTATTTAACGAAGTTCGTCGCGATTTTGAAGAATCTACGTACACTGAAAAAAATGTGTTAGCTTGACTAACCTTTCAACTAAATATTATTTTGTTAATTGAACATGTAAAAATATTTAAATTAAATATAACAAAATATTAAATCTAACAAAATGTATATTTAACTTAAATACTAATATATTTATGTTCAATTGATAAAATAGTAATTTAATTAAAAGATTTAGTCAAGTTAACAAATTTTTTTCAGTGTAGATTTCTTGAAATATACTCGTCAAAAAATCTAAATTTTATTTTACGCGGAAACGTTTCACACAGTATAATAGAAAATTCAATGAATAACTGTATAAGCGACTATATAAACGACTGCTAATTTATATTTTAATGTCATTATTCCTTATAAGATTCTATAGATACACCAGACAACTCTCGCTTCTCATCCATTACTGTATTCTTAATTAAATCTGCATGTCGCGGACTATAAAAATTACGCGTCTATAAATAGAGAGATGATTTTCCTTTCCAAAATGAGGTACCGATTTCTCCGCGATTGTTCCTTTCTAATAGTATCAATCGGGTACCATGTGCAACGTGACATCGTCGTCGAGGTCAGCACCGGGAATCGACGAGAATCTCGCGAGGTGAAATCGCCAATGTGTCACGTACTCGTACGAGAGGGCGAACAGTCATTTCTGCTCTTGACAGGAGCGTAAAAGATGCAATTAGAATGACAGGATGATGGGTATAAGTCTCTCTCTCCCTCGCACACGTACTTTTCTTTTTCTAAAAATTGTCACGCATTATGTAATATATTTATAAAGTATTCACCGTTAATATATTTGTCAAATTTAAATCATTTTCGAAAATTAATCTAATAATTTTAATGTCACGTAATTTTTTTAAAAGAATTGTGGACGTTGATGCTTGAAAAGTAAGTTTTAATTAACACGAGTCTAATTGTAAGATGAGAAATTAAAGAATGGAATAGCAGTTTTGAAATCACGAAAAAAATTAGTTATCATGTCTAAATTTTAGCTATGAACACTGAAAAAATCCATGTATTCTTACATGGAAATTACTTGTTCAAAAATTACTTAATCTTTTTTAAAGTAAAAATATAGATAAAATTTTATTTATAACATTATTTTTTAGTATTTATACATTACTAGCATTTCATATGTGTAATTCTATATATTCAGTGCAATATTTTTAATCTTGAAAATATATAAGAATATATTTCATATATGAAATTACACATAATCTGTAATCTTCCATATAAGTATAAGAATAGTCGAAAAAACTCAGCAATTTCACACAAATATTTCTTAGCTAATATTTTTTAACATTCTTCATTAAACTATAGCTAAAAATATTAGTTACCGTAGTTAAAATTTAGACATGATCATTAAAATTCAGATTGCAATATAAGGCCAGCTAATAAAAAGCTAATGAAGCTAATTTTCTTTCCGTGAATGATAATAATGTTACGAACAAAAGAAGAACGAGATTTTTCCACGTAACCAGAAGGTTATGACACATCTACTTTCGAAAGCTTTAATAAACCGACATAGTTTGAGATCGAGATTAATGGCTATTTGTCAGGAACTGTCGAAACTGGACTCGCGAGCCAATTCGTCAGGAAGTGCGAGAACGTTCGATTCCGCCCGACCTCGGTTTGCGCTAACCCTAGTTCTCTTCCCCCTTCCCTCCTCGCCCCTTCTAGGCTGTTTCGTATTTTCGATACGAGAGCAAGGTCGGACAAGATCATCGTTGCTAATCATTAACGAGTCCTCTCTCTTCCCTCCCGTGTAAATTACACGCAATCGCGTAATACAAAGAATCTCGGAGATTTAGCGCTCTGAAAATGAATCGCGAGAGGCTGTCACTGTCAGCGACGAGACTTAACGCGAACGAGCGCTACATCACGTCCAGGAATCGACCGCAGGAGGCAGCGAACCGGTCGGTCGGTGCATCAGCTGAGAGCCCAGCTGAACCCAGAGAGAGCGGCCGCTGTAATAACCTCAACCTGCTCCCTCTTTCTCCCTCGCATACACATACACTCGCGCTCGCGCATATACGTATAGGTACACACATACACTTACGACGAATTTCGTATATAAAAGGCGCCGTCGACCGGCTGATAAACTATGGTTCAGAGCACGATACCTGGTCTGGATGTCCCGGCGTGCAGACGACGACGATGGGATGTGTCCGCGGAAATTCGCCGGCGTAGCCGCGAAAAAAACACTTTTTCGAAGACCCACACTCTTGCACAATGGAATCTTCCAGTAGACTGACTGCGAGGCCGAGCCGGCGACGAAGCGAGCGGTGCGAGCCGTTCTACCTTGCGTGCGCACCCACCGTGCGGCGGCGGTGGCGGGTTCGGCTTTTTCGACGGGGGAGAAGAGACGCGGAAAAAAAGGAGAGACGCGAGATTTCGAGCCGCGATCTTCGGTGACCGGACGGTATACGAGGTCGTCCACGAGGGTTACGCGGCACTGGCACGATACGTCACGATGTCACGACGTCGCGTCACGTCACGTCACGTTACGTCGCGCACGTTCACTTTGCGCGGGCTCTCACATACAACACCTCGGCTACGACGCGAATGACAACGGTGCGGACGACGCGCGCGGTACCGCCGTGATGACAGTTCGGGCTCGCGAACTGTCACTCTCCCGCGAGCGGCCCCGCGACGACTCGATGCGCGCGCACGCGCGCCACCGCGCAGGCGCCATCTAGCGCCGCCAGAGAGGAAACACTTGGCCGTTCTGCCCGCCGCCGCGGCAGCAGCGACCACCTAGCAACAGAATCGATACCTCTCTCTCTCTTGCAAATAATATATGCCTCTCTCTTTCTCTCTCTCTCTCTCTCTCTCTCTCTAATAAATAATTTGTGAACAATATATATAAGTTCCTTTTTAAATATTTTAGATATTCCCGCGACGTGATATATTAATGTTTTCTATCAAAAATCGGGAGAAATCGCGCTGTGCGTATATTTTTTCAGATGATTTCGATGCTGTAAAATTTATTAAATGCAATGATAAAAAGACGCTAGCCGCCATGTTGATTGGCGAAGTTACTTTGCTAAATAAATGTACTGATTTTTCAGTGTTACTTCTGTTTTATGGTATTCATTATTGACAGAGACTCGATATTATTTGTAAGAGGAATGCGAAAGTGGCATTGATAGTGCAATGCTGTTAATTACGGAACGAAAATGATAACACACGGTAGGCGGTCGGATGCTAGTCGCGAAGAAAGAACTTGCGAAACGCGAGTTTTACGAGGTGATTGTCGATCGACGTTAAATACGCGCACAAACGGATCACCGATTAAAGACGACGCGACAATAGCGATCGTACGCGATATTTATATCACACTGACGGCACTTCGTGAGGTATTTCGCGATATTCAACGAATTCTTCGCGCGCGAGATTCGTTGCCGGTCGTGGAGAAGTACAGACTGACCTAGCGGGCCAAGAATTTCAAACGTATCGATTGGCAATATTGCGATTCTCGAAGTACAGTATCGATGGATCGCACGCGGACCAATAGCATCGCAGCGATCGAGTTCACTTTAATTGCACTTCTTGCACTTAAAAGTGTGAAGAAGAGTACATTTATATCTTCTATTTCTTTTTACGAGAAGGAGAAAAGAAAATAAGAACAGTAAAAGCAAATAAAACTACTATTTGATATGAAAATAAAAATGTTAATGTTAGAGATGATTAAAAATATACTAAATTATTGCGAAGTTTGACTTTTACAGCCAATTATAAAACGACGGCATATATATATATATATATATATATACCTAATGTAATGACATATAATATATTATAATCATGCATCAATTAATCTCGTACTTTAAAGAAAAGTAATTTAAAAAATATAAAAATGATTTCTGTATAAAATTATTTGTCCAAGTGCAAGTCTCAAAATATCAAAATAACGTTTTAATTGTTAATAGAATTATTCAGAATGTTATAAAATGAAATGCAAACTATTTTAAATATCACAGAAATAATGTATTGATGTTAAAAACGTATTTGATATAATTCTTATTATTTTGAAAATAATAATATAAAATATTATAGAAGTGTGCGCGATAGAAACTTATTCATTTATCGTTTTTATATTAATTCTAAATAAATTGCGTAATTATTTAAAAATTCGTTTCAAAATGTCAGACGGTGACAAAACATATCGCAGAATGAAATAAGTGCCTCTATATAATATTATTGCTATTAAGTTTTATAAAAAATAACACTTTAAAATAAAATATATTTTTTAAAATGACATTATTTTAAAGCATCGCTGTTGTCTTTGATACGAATAATTATATATAGTTTTCTTTAAACTTTCTAAATTTTTGAAAACAGGTCGAAATTTTACATAGTAAAGTATCGATAAACTTTTTTAAAAAGATTACTATATATATTAATTAATATAAAAATATTTCTCATTACTAAGAATCAACTTTTGCTAACATTTTATTATAACAACTTGACATCTTTTGTACAAAAAAGAACATTTACAATACGCAACAACTTTTCAACTTTGCAAACGCGTATACGTTCCAATTGCACTTTCATTAAATAAATAATATCATTCTTTACATTTCAATTTGTTGATAATCCGTCTCTTGTAATTCTCTTCCTCTGGTTATACATGAGGAACATGTATTTATTTTTCTAAAATGGCACACGCGCGCACACGTTTCCCGCATATCGTTCGGTCGATCGATACCCCTATCTTTTTAACATCTTGTGCAAGCTATTTCTAATGCAATTCCGTAACGTCTAGATTGATTTCAATTGACACCTGTACAATTCAGTACAATCCGATGTAAGCATTAAGATTGATATTTTTTTTACGGATACTAACGTAGTTATGTAATTCAGGAGCTGTTCACGGAATATTTCTATAACTCATATGGCTATCGATGAATCGCAAATTGTTTCGCGATGATAATGATGATTGCGACAACAAGCGGACGCTGTAGTGTATTCTTACGATTATTGTAATCGCTTCTTGAGTCTTTGCGCAATAGCAGATACGAGCGCTGCACCCTTGCCGCTTCCATCTTCCGCGTGGATTAATTTGAACTGCACAATCAAAAAATAAATAAATTATTATACTAAGAAAAAAGCTTTTATTAAAATAATGGAAAAAAAATAATTATTTCCTATCTTTATAAAGAGAGAATAAAAAATTGTTATTATAAAATTATTAATATTATTATTAATAATATTAAAATTATATAAAATAATAAAATTATTAGTAATGAAAGATAGTGTATTTAAAATTTTTAAAGCAGAACCTCGTGATGACATCAATCATTTTCTCTTTGCTCTTATAGCTAGACAACTTAATTGATATCCGCTTTATAAACGTACCTGTCGTCCTGAAGTAAGTAACGAGATATATTGCTTCATCCAGGTCTCTAATCGAGGATGATGCTTGTAGAGGGATCCATCTACGGCAACTGTAACTTGTTCCTTATCAATACGGTCCAGCAAACTCGCGATGCCTTTAACAAAAATCAATCAGTGAGATGTTTGTCTTTGCATCGAGCATAGTTGTAAGTAGCTTCATTAACTTACATATCGATACCAAAAGAGCCGCGCGATTAGAGGCGACCTCGCACACGTATTGAACGACATTGATGTCGTCCTCATCAGGAATGATGCCAAATTTCTTGATGACCTCCTTCGTGTTGCTATTACCGCCATCCACCGAGTCTCTGAAATTATTATACAAAACGATAAGCTAATTGTATAGGCTACGAATCATTATTATTAAGATTCCAATCAATTGGAGACTAACAATAAGACTTACTGTTCAATTTGCGATACCAGATCGGTAGTAAGGGTGCCAGGTGTGAAGAGTCTTTGTGTTGCGGTTTCTCCTACAAACAAAAGCCCCTCTTTGGTCAACTTCGCAAGTATCACGCGCACCACTTCACCAAGATATTTGCCAGCAATGTACTTTTCAAATCTAAAGAAAGAAATCATAATGTAACGCAAGGACCTTTACGAATCATTATATCTTGTTTCTTCTCTTTCTACAAATTCTTATTATATCATATATAAATTCAATAAATTATATCATATACAAATTTTATAAAGTATTTCTAGGAAAAAATTTGATTTATCGTTATGATTCACCGTTATCATTACTTTATCAACTGATCAATAAAAACGTCTCAATTATATTATAATTATTAAATCTTAATTATAATCATTTTTATTAATCCAGTTTGATATCCAAAACTTTTTTTCGTAGATAAACCGATAGTAACATAGATACTGATTTTCAAATATGATATTATCAGAAATAATATCCACTCCACGGGCGTGCACAAACAAAATAATTACAACATAATTACAGATAATACAACAAGATTTGCTCACTTACGTAAACGAATTCACGATAAGAGAATTGGCATCGTTCTCGCGATCGAAATCCGTTTTGATGAAATCCAAAACACCGTTGTCGCCAAATGCACCCCACTCGATATCAATGATGACCTAAAGTAAGGAAATCAAATTGATAATTTGCGTACCAAATACAGAGTGTAACAAAATATTTATTATTTAAAAAAGAATTTATAAAAAGATAAACTTTGCGATGTATGTGTGTTGCTTTTTAAAAATAGAATATCTTTACCAAAAAAATAAAGATTTATCTGAAAGAATGTGACAGGATTTTTTTACATTACACATTTTAATTTAATACATTATCACGATCTCAATAACTCACTTCTCTCTCGCCGTGTCTCTCGGTTTCCCAATGTTCGACCCGGTCAGCTCGTTCCAAATAGCAGGCGTTGCTGCCGGTTCCCAGGATAAGTCCGATCGCTACATTATGATCCAGCGTTGAACCCTGCACCAAGGTACCCGTGGTGTCGTTCAGAACCGCCACGACCTTCACTTTCGTGTCACCTCGTCGGTCCAGGGCCTCTCGCAAAAGTTTCACGATGTCCTTATTCACGGCATCCGGACAGTTGAAAGTCTTGGTCCACGTAACGAGAATACCGACGTCCAGCGAGTGTTGGATCATCGGAAACGAGAATGTGAAACCTGCGTAGATGCGGCTGATCAAGGTTGGAAGTGAAAAGAATGTGAAGTGCGGATAATTATATATGCTAATGTAGCTGGTTATATTAATATGTAATCTTTCCGTCAATTTTCTATAACAGAAAAAAAATGTTTTCTCGTCTACTTCTGATGTCTCGTCTCTATTTATAGACGATCGTGCGGTGGTTTGCGTTTAATTAAAGATTTCGCGCGTTTGATATACTCTGACTGGTAGATATACCAAGGGATCAATTTACCGAGAGGAAGCTCTACGTCCTGAAGACCCTGTGCGATGACGAAATCACTGACACATTCAGCCAGATAATTAAACAGAGGGATTGTCGAGCCGACCCTTAACTCGGGTCCGATGTAATATCGCTTCACTTCCTGTCGTATGGGAGCACCGTGAGCCAATTCCAACAGGAGTACACGAAAGTTGGTTCCACCGAGATCGAGCGCCAAATAGAGACCTTCCTCTGCAAGTATTAAAATATACATTTTAATCTCTTCATATTGAATGGTGATAAAATTGTACATTTTCTTTTCTTTTTTCTATATATTCTTTAACTGTTTGGGAAAATGAAATTTCTTTTAATTTATTTGTAAAAAATTTCATAAGTAAATTATATCAGAAAAAAGTATCAGGAAAATATATTTTTCTTACATTGATGGTGATAAAATATTAAAATTTTATAAAAACAATTTTTATAAAATAATTTTGCATATAAATCCCCTTTTTTGCAGATACACTTCAAACATCCTACTTTCCTTCTTCATCCTTCTTATTTGAGACATAAAGAAATTAAATTAAAAATGTCACAGCACATGTGAATTTAGCAGACAAATTCAAGATTAATTATTGATAATAATTGTTGATACACAGAGAGAATATTCTCTTAGAATTTATCCTAAAATTCGTGGTAATCATGAGACAATATGATATTGGAAGAATTTTATAAGAGTCTGATAAATATTTATCTATGACAATAAGATATATAAAATATGTTTGATTAATTTTACTAAAATATATAGTAAAATTTCAATAATTTAAAACTCTATTAAAAATTTGATTCTTTAAATGTTTTAACATTAGAATATACGTCAAAAAGTGATAAACATATAAAATATTTTATATAAATTTTACAATGCAGCATAATATTTTCAATTTCCAGCTTAATCGTTCATGATAATTTTCATGATTTTAACATGCAGCGTAGTAATTTTCGACTAATTACAAACATGATAAAATTTGTAGTAAAATTGCGGTAAAATATCACGAAAAATTCTCTCCGTGTACATTTGTATGTATTGTGTTGGTTGTACACTTTATCGTCGAAATAAAATATTAATTCGACATAAATAGTTTCGTTCACTCTATCTCTGACAATAATGTCTTGTTAAGTAGTGATAAGACTTATGAGATATATATATAGTGTACGATGCGATATACGGCATCTCGTTGCGGAATTAAACACGCGGGAACTTCACTAATGACCTGTTCCATCGAGCAGTTCCGGTATATAGGTGTTCTCCATTTGTAACGAGGAAGATTGCTGATGGATTCCCTTATTCATTTCTGAAATAAAGACGTCCTGTATTTTCCGGGCGGTTGCCGCGGAAAATCGCATCTTCGCCGTTTGATTCTCAATCTGCGAACAGAGGTTTTTTCCCTTTTAAAAAAACGTGTTGCGCGTGACACGTGCATTTCATTATCTTTATGGCAATCTTGTCGTTCTCGTCACGACGATGAGAAGAAAAATGTACGATCCGTAAATCTTGGTGATATCTCGACAAATATGGTGTTGTTTACAACGTCTCGTTAAGTAGTTTCTAACAGGACTTTAAACAGACAGATGTAATGCTCGTTCGTAATGTACAAAGCAGCGTGAGAGTGTAGAATTAAAGTATATTTAACAAACAAGAGATTTATAAGACCCGGATATGTAATTCAAGTTTTCTTCCGTGACGCGATCATTAAATTATCGTCTAATTATTATACGTATTATTATTCATAATTGCAATATGGGAACTAATATAACAAATTTGCATACATTAGCTTTCTTATATAAATATAGTTTAAAAATGAAACAAATGTATATTTGTATATTTAAATATCATGCATTTTTACAAGATTATATACTATATTTCATTTATCGAAGCAAATAAATGCAGTAAACTGTGAGAAAATGCAAAACGTAAATGCATATTCATAAACTGTCGGTCTACATTAACATTTTATATCTTATTTCGTAAATGATTTCAAACTTAATTTCAAAATTATTACGCAGAATTCAATTTAATGCATTATTATAATTACATCATTTAACGCATTATTTATTGCATTATTAATGACTATCGATAACTTTTTCAGATATTTAGCTGATGAAATAAATTTTATGATGCAAAAAAGTAATTTTGCGTCATACAATTCTCGCTGTGTGTTTATGTTTGCTTTAGTATTTCAAGGAGTAAAAGTTTTTCCGCAAAATAGAATTGCTTCGTAATAGTAAATTAAAAAAAAAATTGTCGTGGATAATATTATAAGCTAAAGATCAGCTAAAATTTCTCTTTCCTTAATTCGATTGGTCGCCAGAGTCCACGTTGTTATCTACATTGATAAACTGTTCACATGTCTTGAACTTTTAATAACACGGATTACCTCTCGATAACCCTGCAGCTTAGAGAAGGAGATAAAAATCGATATTTTATGACGTTTGAGCCACGATAACCCAAAATCCGATTCAATCCACATTTACCCGGACTGTTCCGAGGGTGATGAATGTAATTGCAACGTTTATTTTATAATACTACTCGAATCGGAATTTTCTTCCCACTTTCAAGCTCAATGAAAAGTTTGAGAATCTCACGTGTGGATTTTAAAGGATTTTCGAGATTTAATTTTGTGAGCTATTTTGTATAAGAAATAAGCAGTAAACGAATAAATTTCGCATTTAAAGATTTAAGAGAGAAAAATTTTCGTAATTATAGTTTAAATAAATTCAGAACAGAGGAGATCTGACTGTTTAAATTATTAAAGTAAATGTTGGATTATAAATCGAAAGTAGAAAAAAAATTTCGATTTAAATATACGCGACTCTCTTTATTAACTAAACATAAAGTTATAATTAACGGGCCTTTTTATAATATCTTTCCCATCGCTCCAAATTTTAGAGACGGTATAATTAAAGTATATGATAATTAAAGAAATCTTATTAAAAGAAAATCAAAGAGAAAAATGATGTTGTATCATTAATTACAGACACTTTTCACAAGTTACTTCTGAATAAAATTTACCGAGTTTATCAAGATTTATTCGATCCAAGATAAAGTCTGTCGAAAATTCCAACGTGTAATCTCCCTTTATGTACTTGTTGTGCTCGAGTATTATAACGACCTCTTACAATTCCGATGTTAGCAATTAGAAAGAAAGTACTCGATTTTTCCTTTTTTTCTTTTTTTTTTATAAAAAAGTTATTTTCATAAAAAAATATTACGTGCAATAATTCGTATATGATGACATGTAATACAACTGATACGATATCTAATCTATACGTGGTACGATTGGCATAAATGAAATGGGAAAATATATCTATTTGTACGATCGTTTCGTGTCACTAAACTTTAAATTAATGTCGCAAGATTAAGAACTTTATTCGCCTTGTACATAATTCAGGATTGAGCTGAATTCATGAATAATCCAAAAATTCATCATTTATTTTCTCAACACGTGTCGTAAAAAATCGGCGGATTCAATAATGCTTTATAGATTCAGAAGATGAATTTGAGCAAAAATCTAAACAAAAATTACATTGCAGTTTCTCTTTGTTTCATATCTTTTTTTTTGTTTAAATAAATTATTATTTTAACCTATTATTTATAAAAAGTTTCCTTCGTGTTCACATCTGATGATTTATAAAAAAATCCGCATGTCTGATATTCATTTAGAGAAATATATAAAATAATAGCTCAAGAAAATAACTATGAACAAGTTGAACGGATGACATGTATTGCATCGCTTTCTCAGTAAAAAATATTTCTTTTTATTCTAATTTTTAATAAAGAATAATTTATTTTGTAGGTTTTCTATCCTCCAACGAGAATTCATCTACAAATCGTGCGTTGATCGTTATTTACTTCGTTATTTACATACATCTTTATCACACGAGATTCTGATATAATATCAGCTTCAACTGCATCGTACGATGAGTGTGAGAGAGCAGAAGTTCAGGGTGAACAATTTATGAAATTAAGCGTTTAAGATATGAGATGGATGTTATAACATTTATTCGCAAACATACATATATGCTGACAAATACAAAGTATGTATCGGTTATAAAGTTCAAATATATACTCACTTTTTGTCGTCTAACATCGTCGGAAAGTATCAGGGGCGATACTTGAATCGCCTCGTGGAGCGCACGATCCTTTGGTACAACCATGTCGAAAGCTTATCGAATTTCTGAAAGAAAAGAGAAAGAAAACATCGATATGTAATCAGGAAAGTTTATAAAATATCACAGCTAACTCGACGCAGCAGCAGCAGCGAGGTCAGAAACATCTTGGTTTAATCACAAATAGTATTTCCACAAAAAATAAGTTTCAAAATTAAATATATCAAGTAATTAGAAATTGTTTTATCTCGTCAATTAGCAATCTATATTAAGAGGGGATATAAAAAGAGGCATAAAAAAATAGCCATATATTCATGAATTTTTTCTCGGAAAGTATTAGAATTATCATAATAAGGTTTTATTATATGTATATTTAGTAATATAAAATAAAATTTTTATTGAAAAATATTAAAAAATGTGGCAGATATTTCTATTTTTTAAAATTCGCAATATTTGTAAAACAATATTTATTTGAATATAAGAACAAATTTTTTATTTATCGTTTTTTGGCTGTTAAAAAAATCCTACGATAAAAAATAGATTTATCAGTATATTTTAAGAATCAATCGAACTTCTTTGTTTCAAATAAACCATTATAAATTGCATATTGGATACCGTAAAACGCAACAGAATCCGATCAGCAGCAATATCTGCCAGATTTTTAAATATTTTTCAATAAGTATTTTACCTTATATATAGATATATTACTAAAAATACATATAATAAATTGGTGAAAATTTTGATAATCCTAATATTTTCTAAAAAAAATTCATGAATATAAGGCAATTTTTGGTGCCCCCTTAATTTCCTAAATTGAAAAGATCTAAGATGAAGAAAGAACTCATGAAGTAAAAAAATAAAGAAACACATGTGTATATATAAAAATCTGTATTATTGTAATGAAATGGTGGAATTAAAGTGTCATCAAAGGTAATATTTTAATAAAACTCTAAAAGATAGACTCTTTCTGTGTTTCTAATAAAATTCTACTTCTAATAAATTAATGTAGAGCATGTTGTATAAATGTCTGCAATAATATACTGATTAGGCACCAAATAAAATATTGTAGTAGATATCACGTAGACACAACGTTCAGTTTTTTAATAATCGTTTTTTCTATTATCACAACGATTTAGTGCGTAGTACACACCCGTAAGTGTAACTTTATGTATCAGCAGGGTCAGTAGACGGTCTCAGCTTTATCAATATGTGTGACGTATATCCGCATGACGAGGGCACACTCGTTATCTATCGAGTACTCTCTTCTTCCGAACAAGATTGACATTTTTTTCTCCTAACTCGGTTAAATCGATTTTCTTAAATAATCTTCCTGACTATAACTTGCATTTTTTTTACTAAAATTGAATAAATTCTTTATAGAAGTTTTCTATTTTTAACATACTCTTTTAATTAAGCGTATACAAAAAAGATGAAATACAAAAAATATAAAAAATAAAAAATCTTATTGATTTTTCTATTCTTCTTTTTAATTAAATATTCTTAGCTATAAACTGTTCTTTTAATAATAGCTTTTCTAAATTAAATAAAAACTGGAATTCAAATAACTGATTTTTCTTATGTATAAACCGTAAAAAGAATAATATTATTTGTATATTTTATTATATATATTTTACATTTATATTATTTTGCATAGTATCGTAACCTAATAAATTCCTCAAGCTTTAATTGTTATGTATGAAAAATGTATACGACTGCACTTAATAAGATCACATACAATATGCAATAATTAATTATGTTTATTTCGTCTGGCTTGAAAAATAATGCTTGGTTTAATAATTGATAACACGATTTGTTATGCTCATAAATCGTGTGCGTCGTAGTAAGATAGAGTCCCCCTCGTCATAAATAAATTTGTGTATCGCCCTAAATCAATTTCACAGCCTCGATTGGGAATTCCCAAAAAATGGAACGCGTTGCATCAGCGGTTGTAAATGGAAAAATACTTATAATTAACTGAATGTTTCATGAACTCTCTACATCACCGAGTTTTAAATACGTGAGATTAAATTCACAAGTCATTAAGAAGACAACATAGTGAATTGTTACAGTCTCGAGTCGGCTGCATTAAAATGTCAGAAGCAGCATTTTAATTAAAACATAATCGTGATTATGTTTTACAGATTTTTAAAAAATGATTCTCAAATGACGATAGAGAATCTAAATTAGGGTCATGTTAAATAAATAAATGTACAATGTATATATATATATATATTTATATATATATATTTATATATATATATACAGGGTGATTCAGGAGGAAAGGTAAAGATTTTAGTGGGTGATAGTATAGGCAAATGCGAACAAAAAATGTCCTATTAACATGTATCTTATCGTTCGAATTATGAATACTGCTGCTCTCATAAGAACGTCAAGATGACCTCAGAAGAGCTACACGTAGTACAGTCAAAAGAATTAGAAAGTGTATTGAAGTCGGAGGTGACATTTTTGAAAATCAACTTTGAACTTAGTCATTTGCGTCTACTTTTGTTTGTGCCTTTGACTTTTTTCTGCTGTGAGTGGTTTATTGTAACCAATAAAAATAAGACACATGTTAATAGGACATTTTTTGTTCGCATTTGCTTATACTATCACCCACTAAAATCTTTACCTTTCCTCCTGAATCACCCTGTATATATATATATATATATATATATATATATATATATATATTTATATATATAGTTATTAAAATAATCTGGCTTTCAACTTTACCGATAACGATTCTCGATCAAACTCGATCGTCCATTCGAATAAATGTTAATTCTGTCGTGAGCGTTTAAATATCAATTCATCGAGTAGACATCGTCGATGTCCTCTACAAAGCTACATTATTGTATGTGTAACAATGTATTTATTAACAGCTATTTACATATAACAACAAGGCCATGAAAACCCAACCGACTATCTTTCAAGTTCGATTGACTTTCAGATAATGTGTCATCATTACGTATAATTTCTATCAATTCCACATTCATCTCGTTATACGCACTTCGTCCAATTTTAATCTCAAGGTGATCGGAGAAATTCTGCTCTCACCAGTATTTGACCTAAATATACATTTATCGCAATACTGCATATAGCATTCACAGAACGCAGAGATTTGGACACAGAATTTTGCACGCATTAATAATTTAAAAATAAAATAAAATACAAAATAAAGAAAAGAAAGTCGATGATAATTCTATAAAATAATAATTTCATTTTTAATTATATAATGTATAAATTATACAATGTATATAAATTATATAATAATTATATAAAATTATATAAATAAATTATATAAAATAAATTATATAATGTATAAATTATATAAAATTATAAAATTTATATAATGTGTTTGTAATTGATAATTAATATATTTAAGATTCGATATAGAGAGCGCTATCTTGGATATTCTACAAGCGTAAAGATTAGAAAATTTAGATCGACCTAAGACCTAAATGAATGTATTCATTTCTCAGCTGTAACACAATATCCTGACCGTAAATCTCGTTGTGTGATTTTACGAGATCAGGTAGGCGAGCAGCTGCGAAAAGCGCAGCTAGAATATTCTTTCCTAGCTGCAAACTGATGGCGAATGAGGCTCTATTGAAATCAATTGAAAGGTGCAAAACGTCAACCGAGATAATTCAGCCAGTTGACCTGCCGTGACGATTCTAATCCAGAGTGCAACACGCACTCGTTTGTCACCCTTTCGATAACGAGCCCGCTATTTCGCTAGACTGCGTCTTTTTCATCTTTTACGAGCAGGAAAACGCGCGATGCCGTTTCTTGACACTTCGTAATCGACTATCCATCCTCCATTTATCACACTCTATAGCGATCAAGGCATCAGCTATTAACCGAATCTGACGTAAGCACAACATTGTTCCTACCGCGAGATTAATGAAGCCGCAAGGATTCCGGATAATTTAACTTGCAATTTTATCAATGCCAAATGTCGCGTAAAACATTCCGTGGGTTTAATTCTAATTTCATTCCAATTTTACTTGTATATAGTTTATAAATTTTTTTTAAGTATTATTATATTAAATATCGGAATATATACACTGAGAAAAAAAAGTTATTAACTTGACTAAATCGTTGAACTAATTACTATTTTGTTAATTGAATATATAGAAGTATTTAAATTAAATACAACATATAACGCGTTTTGACTTAAATACTTATATATGTCTAATTAACAAAATAGTAATTAGTTGAATAATTTAGTCAAGTTAACAACTTTTTTTCAGTGTAATATCTCAAATAAAAATTATATTAATATTTATTTAAAATCTAGCTAAATAATAGAATCCAGGGATTCGCTGCTTTTTCTTGAATTATAACTTTAAAATCAAATATATCGAGATATTTTTAAAAGAAAAAATATATAAATATTTTCAAAAAAAATGTATCATTACGTGCATTAAACGCGTCTATTATGGAGAGAGAGAAAACAGATAAATGTGTAAAAAAATTATATCGTATTTAAACAGATAAATATGTAAAAGAATTATATCACACATTCGTAGCATATCTTAATTTTCTATAATCAAATGCGAAAAATAGTAGGAGTTGTAGCTTCAGAGCAAAGAGAACTTTTTTCTTTTTATATAACAATTTTTTTCAATTAAATTAAAATCAAACAACAAGGGATTGTTTCAATTTTTTAATGTTTTAACGAGAAGCAATTTCGTTGCAATTTTCAAGATTGGGCGCTAAAACAAAAGCAGGAAATGCAACGTGCAATTTATTTTTGTTATGAAAGAGTAATATATATATGTACATACATACATACTCGAAATTACAATTAGTCGATATTGTACAACTCTTGAGAGATTAGGTCTGGCGTCAAGTGCACTCCGGTTATCTAATCGAGTGCGCTTCTCCAAACAGCTACCTACCGTTTGAATAATGGAACTTCCGTAATTCATGACTATTATCAGCAAGGGCACCGAATAAATCTCGGTGAGATGCGTAAGTGTCAAAGACAGGAATGCGCGAGATTCGCATTCTCGAATAAATTTCTCTCTATACATATTTATCGCATTCGATTTAAGATTCAATAAATTTTTGTGAGAAATTGCAATCAAAAGGGAGACATCCTTTTAAGAGATTCGCAAAATGATACGAGAACGCTAATTTTAATTACGTCAACTTAGCAAAGAGGTTTTAAATATACATAGAAAGAACACTTTTTTTAAATGAAGCACTTTCTCATATAATTACGATGGACGTCTGTTCTTTATTTTAGAGGACAGGCCTTTATTTCGATTAACTGTCCTTTAGATTTATTCATTTTTTTAAAACTCAATTTTATCCTTTATTTTTTATTAACACGAGAATTTGGAAAACGAAATCTCTTATCTGAAATTTATTTAAGAAATCAAGAATTTATTTCGACATAGTCGAATCAGTTTCAAACTGTAAGAATAAGAAATTGATTTGGAAATATGTCGTGAAACAAAGCTCTAAAAATTATTTAACATGTCCTTTATCTTTTTTCTCAGAAAATATATGATCGCCGTACATATAATACATAAAAGTAAAATATCTAACAGAGACGAAAACTGAAACGACAAACTTTTAATTCTTGGAACGAAATAAAAGTCAAAGTTGCATAAATAACATTACGCGGTGCGATAACGTTCTGTCAAATGAACGAAGCGCAGCGAATGTTACGCGAACTGATGCAGAATGATTTTTATCGCGATATCCTTACATTTAGTCATATAGTTGTAATTGACGCCGTAATAATATATCTCATGAGAAACACGCTACCGCGATCCGATGACGTCTCTGCTATTCGGCGGAACCGGTCGAAATATCGCTGCTAACGATCTTACGTCAATTACACGGTGTAATTTCGAAACTCTGTATAAGGAATAAACACACGAGACCAGATAAAGTGGCTCGGCCAGATTGTATTTTCGAGAGAGACCTTGCATATCTTACGACCACGCTATCAGCTGAAAGAAACCTTAACGGAACGCGTTCCCGGAGTACATTAATTTGCGTACGTTCGCTGTTTGGTGAGAAAATACACGCGGATTTTTTTTTGTGCATGTCATTGAAGTCGTATTAACCGATAGCAAAAGGATTTTTCTTTCATACATACGGTGATCATATTTTCTGACAGAAAAAAAAGGATAAAAATTTAGAGCTTCATTTCAACCTGTTTTCAAATCCATTTACGAGCAAAGTAAAGATCGACGAGCAATCAGAAGTTTTCGTACTAATAATTTCCATGTTAATATTACATTAGACATTAAAACGCTAAATAAAAAAATAAAAGACAATATTGTAATATAAAAGACAACATTTTAAAAATAAAGAAGAAAATTGAATTTTGGAAAAATAAATAAATTTGAAGGACAACTACTTGAAATAAAAAACTGTCTTCTAAAATAAAGAACAGTCACCGTATTCATACACTAAAAAAATTGTTAACTTAACTATACTGTTTAACTACATTACTATTTTATTAATTAAATATATATTAGTATTTAAGTCAAATATACACAGAAAGAATTTTCACTTAGAATTTACCCTGAAAAATTTTTAAAAAAGCGAAAACAGATTAATAATGTACATAGTAAATTTCACTATATACATAGTAAAATTAATCGAACATATTTTATATCTTATTGTGGTAAATATTAATATTTTTTATTGCTGTAAATATTAATCAGAAAAGCTCTTATAAAATTTTTTCAATACGTATTGCCCTACAATTATCATGATTTTCAGGGTAAATTCTAATAAGAAAAAATTCTCTATGTACATTTTGTTAAATTCAATATGTTGTAGGTATTTTAATTTAAGTATTTCTACATATTCAATAAACAAAATAATATTTAGTTGAACAATTTAGTCAAGTTAACAATTTTTTTCAGTGTACAAGATGTGAATTTATCTCGGAAATGCGTGGAAGTTTCAAGTGAAACAATTCAAATAAAATTTAATTAAATTTTGTTGTAAATTAAGGTCCGATTTTTCCCACTTCTCGGTGAGTTTTACCTGAAAGGTAGCATATTTTTGAATAAGTTCTAAAAAGCTCTTCAAATAAGTTCTAAAAAAAGAGACAAAGATATGCTACTTGTCGGGTAAAACTTACCAAGAGTTGGAACAACCAGCCCTTAATGAGAAATGTTGAAAAGATTTAAATAAATACCTACATAATAATTAAAGATATAGTATATGAAATATACATATTATAATATCTTCGAAAAGATATAATATATGTATGTGTAAAATGTATTATACCTTCAATTAATAAAATAATAAAATGTAATTAATAAAATTAAATTAATAATAATACACAAATTTTAATTAATAATAATAATACATTTTTATGCAAGTTTAATTGAAAAATATTGAATTTATATATGTATAATAAATTAAAGATAAAATATACAGCACACGTTTACGTAATACGTATTATACAATCATGATGATTCGATTTTTCGATTGATAAATCTTTCGAGACAAAATTAGATGCAAAGTATTAAATACTCGAATGGAATTTCGTCATAGAATTTTTTCAACTTTCCTCCAATTTTTCTAATCGCTTATCATGACCATATATCTCAATCAAACAACTACTTATTAATGTCTGTGACCGATAACTAGATCCCGGAGCTACGGGCAATCTAAAAACGCGCAATCGATAAGGCAATTTAACGGATTAACGTTCCGATAACGCGTAATTCCGGTTTGAGAAAGAAAAAATGCAAAATACGGCAATTAAATATGTATGGGGAAGTTTTGTCGCGCGACTGCATTCCACGACGAACGGAATGCTTCTATAACGAGAGTCACGTGTTTACAACATCGTGTAATACTCGGCGAGACGATGCGATGGTATGCACGACACGTTTAATATTTCAAGGACCCACGTGGTTCTCTCACCGGCAAAGTAAACATCGCGGAGAAGCCGGGGCGGATCTTGATATATCTAAACCGCGCGATGACATCTTGATTGTGCGTCTCGAGTGAAAGCTATTGTTTGCTCGAAAACGAGGGCCAAATCGGAGCAGTCGATAGATCAATCAACTTGATAAATCAACTTGAAGAATTGCGATTCGCGCAAGCTGCGTATCTCATTGGAAAGCCAATGGCGCGTCCTTGTAATCGTCGTGATTTATCGACAAAAAGATGTCATTTTATCTTCGATTTCTCTAATATTTAATGGCCTCGCTTTTAATTTTATTTTCAATAATAATAATATTATTCGTGCTAACGCGATAGAAAAGAGAAATGACTGTTATCAAATAATCTATTTTGCGAGAGCAACACGATATGATTTATTCGACTTCGAATATGTAGAATGTGTCGCTCGTAAATTAAATGCAAATTGCCTGTAACAATATGTCAAGAGCAGTACCTTGAAAGTGACTCGAATCGAAGTTCCGAACTCCGCGGTTCACTAAATCAATGCATACTTATTTTTGTTTTTACCTGTAGCACAAAATCTCAAAAATACAGAAGAATGAGAAACCTGTGGCTTTTTTAAGAGAAAATATAATTACCTAACCTAACCTAACAAAAACATTTTTATAACTTTTATTTTTTTTAATATATATCTAATTATTAGGAAAAAATATATAATTTTGACATATAACGTTTACGTTTATATCAATGAATTTCGTGAAATTTTGTCTCATTCAGAAGAACCTGAGCACTGTTTTTATACCGGAATATCCTTCTCATTTATGCCATACGCAGCACACTCGATTATCATGTTATTTACTCTACAAGTAGAGACGTTCCATCAAAACAAAACATTTCGCATTCAACAGTATACAGAGTATAATGAGACAGTTCGAGGAAAATTCAATTTACGTATTTGACAGCTAGAGCTATCGACAGGTGGATAGTCATCGAGATTGAATCGGATGGCGCGTTTTTGACAGACGCGCGCGCGACACCCGCGACATACTTCACACAGTACCTGAGACGACCCTGTATACGCGCTTCCTCCTTCAAAGTCGGTCCTGATGAGACGAGTGACGTCGGGGCTGATCTCCTCCTCGATGTAACACAAACGCGGATGCGAGACCGATGGTGAAATACACCCGCCACGGCCGAGCGACGACTGGTCGTGCCTCCGGACGAGCTTCCCCCGTGTATCGCGCGATCAACCAACCGGCCGGCTCGCGAGATCTACCACTACTGACGCGGCGTACGTCACTATCTCGATCGCGCGCACGCGAGAGCGCGAGAAGTCGCAGCGGGAAGGGAGAAGGCGGTGTGACGTTTACGTAAACAGAGAGGCCTGTCGTGAATCGGTGAGTAATTGTGTACGGCGTGATTGTTTTTGTATTATTATTGCTACACTCGAGGCAAACATATATATGTACGTGTTTGTTTTGATAGTTTCCGAGATTCTCGATTCACGGAACTTCGAATTCTCTCTCTCTCTTCGATTTTGAGATATTTCGAGATATATCGATCCTATGAATTTAAGAGTCTGAAGTTTGAAACGCATGCTTCACTTCGGACGATACAATAATATTTTGATGAGTACTTGACCGAATGTTAATTTTCGATTTTCTATATACATGTTTACAATTAAAAGTCTTAAAGTTAACATTGTTTTATTTCGAAATAAAGTGAGAGAATATTTGTGTTGGAATTACGTGTTTTGATAGTTATTTTATAACCATATCTTGAAATATTTATAATTATAAATCGGAAATCTTTTGATCAAAGACCTTGTATATATAAGGAAAAATTGATTTTGGAGTGATTAAAGAATACACTTGTGCAGTTTAATGAATTAATTAAGTCGAAGCACGAGTATCGACCACCGACTGCTTGACAAAGAACAAGTGGAAGCACGTGAATTGTTCAAGAGTAAGTTCAAACATTATATAATCTTCATTCGGATGAGTAAAAAGCGAAATTAATTGGATGTAGAAATTATTGTCATTCTATTGATATTGCGTTAATTTCTATCGCAATTGGAGGAATGTTGAAATCAACCTTAAAAATTAAAAATGATGGAATATGTCACTATAGATAAGGCAGCGCATAAATAGACGCTGTTGTAAACAATTTGAAGATTTCAATTGAAAAAATCGGCACATGAATATATAAATGCTGTTGCAAACATTTTGAAGATTTAAATTTAAAAAAATTTAAATAATAGAAATAAAAATCTGAAAGAATTTTAATTATTTTCTCACGTGCGACACGTTCGTTTTTTTTTCCTTCTAAAAATACTTTTCTACTATATCAAATCAATTTTTCCGAATGTAAAATTTGAAAATAAAAATTCTAATTTTAAACAAACTATTTAAATTAAATATTTTAATTAAAATTTAAAAAACTGAACGAAATATGTTGTCGAATTGTTTATGATTGCACGTGGTTTTCACATCGCGTGACAGTCATTATATCGGTCTATTAATTCTCAGCACACTAAACCCACGCATACACGCGTAAATTTGTACGAATCTGATGAAACGGATCCAATGCATCGTCTGTTTTTTCATCTTCACTCGCTTTATCTTCAAATCCAATTTTTTAGTGCATATGTTATCTGGAATGTAAAAAATTCGTTTTATCTCGAAAGAAAAAAAATCGTAATCAGCGCTTATTCCAGAGAGATCTCACTGAGAAATTACACACGAATGCGCATAAATAAATTAAGAAGCAATTTAATTAGGCAATATCTGTTATTTTGATCTAAAAATATATTTTTAAATATTACAGTTTTTCAATAAATATAAATTATTACTATTTATTAACGTGTATGTGTATATATCAAATATTCTTGCAAGATTTTATAAAAAATTATACATTATATATATAATGTTTTATAAAGTCATTAGATAAAAATTGTAAGAGAAAATTATATAATATACATACTCCTTAAATTGCATAGAAATGTATATAAAATACATAGATATATACGAACAAGCAATAAGTAACATCCGTCTCGACAGACTACATAAGCTGAATGGAGTTTGATTAGAACAGCCGATATGTGTTTAAATTTAGATCATTGCAATTGCCCGACCCTAACAGGCCCGTATAAATCATTTCCCTTTAGTGAAGACCAATCTTACATGCCTCTATGTTCGATTGGATTGGATTGTACTTCATAATCGATTGAATAAAATATCGATGAAGCGTTAAATAATGTGATATTAATTGTACTATGAACAAATAATAAAGTTCATCATATTTTAATAATTTTAATAAATGCAATAAATTGCTATTTGTGTATGAAATTTCTATTAAAAAAATATAATTATTAAAAAAAATATTTTAATACTACAAATTTTTGAAGAGTCATTAAGAAATAATATTGTGGTAAATTTTTCAAAATAAAGTCGCTGTAATAATGATTCTGTAATTCTGTAATACGCAGTGTGATAAAGAGATTCCACGAATAGGGGCATTGACATATAGGGTTAATAAGAGATGTCAAATGTGATCAATTCGCATGACCGCACTTCGAAAATATAGTGGAGAGCATTTCATCGTCTTGACGCGTCTCAACGTTTAATATCTAAAGTATTAATACAACTGTGTGTAAATACGCGCACATATATATCGCAAACTTGGATGGATAACTTTTTTATAAGTGAGATTTTATTGCACAATCATGATAGAGAACTAAACACTTAACTAACTGCTAATGATAATATCGTATAGTATTGTATAAAAATAATTAAACGTATAATATATGCACGTACGAACACTATATATATTAAACGCTATATTAAATTTATCATAAATTATGTTAAACAAACTAGAACATATTGCAAAAAATATTTAAAATGCGAATAAAGTAATAATATGAATTAGTACAATATATTTATTTTAATAAAATTATCAATTTTTCACAACTTTCATTTTTACTAATTTTCTACTTTTTTCGAATATATGATTTAAATATTAATACATGCGCTCATAATAATATAATTTGCATATTTTTTACTATTTCTAATTAGATTTATATTAAAAAACATATAAATCTATATAACAATTACGTAACCAACACGATGTTATCACTCGGGTAATAGATCATCTCCAAGTTCTTCGTCACCAAAATCATCATCTCGTTTTCCGGCTGCTGTCATAGGACGAGTAGGGAGTGGTCCTATGGGATCTGTATAACTCGTACCTGAAAATAATTGGAAATATAAAGAAAAAAGCAAAAAACAAAGCTATTACTTTTATGATTCTAATAATATTCAAATCAATAAATGAGTGTATGTATGTGTTTGTATTGTGTAATTGACACATGTTCTAAAATGGAACTCGAAATTATATAACCATAATAAATATATATATTTATTAATGTGATATTGTTTGTGATGTGGTATTGACTTAATATGTAAATATCCTAGCAATGTCTGTTTTTGGATTCACAACTCGAATCATATATAACTATTTGTCAGGTATTAAGTGATAAAGAGAGAATAAAAATAGACAAGTAAAAGTGGCTGCAGCCATCCATCATTTATTCAATCCATTAGAGTGGCTCGCGCACCACCTGTAGATCACCGTTGCCGATGTTTGCTTTCAATGGAAGTGTGCATAATGCTAAAGCATTAATAATCGAATAATCGTTGAATTTTCCATCACATAATGTTACAATGGTATGATAAAATATCTCACCTAATAATAAAACTAAATTAGAGATATAAAATTAAAAATGTAAAATATGGAAATAAAATCATAATATAAAATATATTAAATCTATAATTTTATATATTATATATTATATAAAATTATAGATTTAATATATCTACACTTAAAAGATTCTTAGACTTATAAAAGATAATAACTATATGTATAAGAAGCACGAGATAATGGAGATTTCAAAATACATGAAAAGTGATTATATTTCTTGAAATTTTTTGTATGATTGTACCTTGATAATCGTTCCGACCTGAGATTGGTCGTCGATCCGAACTTGATCTGTGGTCTGATAGACTCACTCCTGAACCACCTCGCGATGATGTTCCACTATTGCTCTTTCTAGATCCTGCATAAAATATATGATCAAATTATAGGTAAAAAAAAATAATTTAAAATAATTTAAATTTTTTGTAAAGTCTATTACAAAAAATTTAGATTGTTTTAATAAAAAGCTGACCCATAAAGATTTGTTTTTTACAAGATAGAATAATTTTATATATTAAAAAAAAATAGTTGATCATATATAGAATTATTGCAATCGTTATTATATCATTAATTCTATTGAGTTAATTAAAATACATAACAATTGTCAGATTATACATATATATATATATATATATATATATATATATATATATATATATATATATATAATCTGTTATTGTAGGCTAATTAAAATATATGTATTTACCTGTAGTGCCTGGTCTTGCTGAACCTTGTCTCTCTTTTAATTCTTTAGCTTTTTCAGCCTTCTTCAATTCAGCTGCATACATTTGTGCTTCTTTCAAACCCATATCACTACACAGTCTGATCAAAAACTTTAGGCATTCTATATTATCTGGAAATTTATTGTGAATATCTTGATACTCCGTGAGAGCTTTATGAAATTGTCCAGTGCGTCTTAAACAGGCAGCTACTAATAATCTCCATCTTGGTTCATCTGGTGCGAGTTCTACTGCTTTTTCAAAATAAGTCAATGCCTTTTCAGCAACCTTAAAATAGAAATTTAAGAAATATATATATAGAATATTTTTAATTTAATTTTATCAAAAGTTTATATTGCAAATAATAAAATGCTATACCTGCATCGATATGAAATATGATCCAATCCAATCTATCACTTCAAAATTTGCAGGATAGAATCTGTGAGACTGTAACAAATATATACAATTAATAAATATAAATAAAAAATATTGATGACACAACAGAATAGATAGTCAAAGATAACTTAATAAGTAGAAATAGAAAATTTACACTTACATCATTATAAAACTGAAATGCTTGCTGCTTGTCTCCTATCGAGTCATACATTTCTCCCAATTTTTGTAGAACTCCTGGGTCGGATGATAATATCCCTAACAATTGATTATACCTGCAATATATTCCAAATGTGAGAATCAAATTAATTACGTTCAGAAATTAATACCACACAAATTTTAGTAAAATGACAATAATAACAATAAATTAGTTA
Source organism: Nylanderia fulva (assembly GCF_048542155.1). Taxonomy (NCBI): domain Eukaryota; kingdom Metazoa; phylum Arthropoda; class Insecta; order Hymenoptera; family Formicidae; genus Nylanderia; species Nylanderia fulva. The sequence continues at coordinate 2,484,415 of NW_028189302.1, forward strand.
CAAAAGTTAAGAAAAATATATAACTTAACAAAATAACTTAACCATTCAGATGCTTGATCGATATCGCTCATCAGCTGATACAAATGACCGATTTGATATAACGTTTGTGGATCGTGTCTAACGATATTACGAATTTTCCAGAAACATTCTAAAGCCTCCTCAAACATAGTCTGTTTTTTATAAACTAAGCCTGAAAAAATATTTTAATAGTTATAAAATAGAAGATGCATTAATTTACACATTTTTTATTATCATTGAATATAAAATAAATACGAAAATTTGTTCAAATTTTAATAATTATTAATTTAATAATAATAAATAATTATAATAATAATCTAACAACATCTATTTTATAAAATAATTACCTAAATTATACAGTGCTTGTACATGACTAGCATCCGTTTCTAAGGCACATAGCAATAGCTCTCTAGCAATGTTCAGATCATCTTTTTTAATTGCACAAGCAGATAAGTTAACGTAGGCTGCCGCGTTGTAAGCATCAGAGTTACGAGCTGCTTCTCCATATTTCTCAGCTTGATCGTAATCTCCTTGCTAAATAATTTTCTGATTAAACATAATAAACTGATATTTAACAGATAGATATTCACAGAATTTTACTCACGAGATAATAAATGAACGAAAGCATAGTTGCTGCTGCACTGTTAGCTTTAGTATCGCGATTTTCGAACATCTTTAATGTATCTATGGCCAGTTGCGTTTCTCGATTAAGTAAAAATACCATAGCTTTGTTTATTTCTAAATCAGCAGCTAAAGCACTATAAGCTGAGGATTTTATCGCATCGACGCACCTGAAAGAGTTGAGTGAATAAATACAGAGAATGTATACTAAGATATTTCTATGTGATATAATTTCTTAAATGTAAATAATAATAATTTAAGACATACCAGGCAAATCCAGCTGTAAGTGTATCTTCAATAACGGGTGCTATAAGTTTTGCTGCACAAAGTATACTTTTCTCAGCCTCCAACTTCATTTCTTTTTCCAATTTAGATAAATTATCAGTTTTTATAACTTCATTTAATATATTAGATGTAACATCATCCTGCAACACATAAATAAACAAATTTAAACTACATAATAAGTATACTTAATATGTCTAGTATACGACTTAATATTTGATTTATAATATATATGTAAACAAAAAAAAATTATATATGAATAAATATTCATATATACTCATCATTCAATATATCATATACATATACAATAAACAAATAACATCCAAACAAAATATTTTTAAAAAATATTTAAAAAATTTAACATTGAATACTTGATGAAAAGAAGCAATTAATATGAATGTGTTGCTATGTGAAATATGTGCACCTTTATGCATAATAAGTTGATACACACTGTGATACGTAGTAGTGCAGGTGTTGGCAACGTTTTGAGAAATACATAGCTTTAGTAAGCAGAGTACAATCGTGCCAAAACTCACAGGATTTATGCTATACTTGTCCTCCTGATCTATATTAAGTTGTACTTCTAATAATTCTAAGAAAGCTCTTTTCATCTTATCGCGATGAGATAATGCAAAATGACACAAAACAGCATGTAAGCCTGCTTTAAACTCAGCTTTTTCTCTCATGACCCATTCAAAACTATTCGCCGCTTCTTCTAACCGACCCATTTGCACAAATAACATGCCCATGTTATGCATAATCTTTATTCTGTGAAAGTTAGTCAAGTTAATAATAATATTGATGATGACATAAGGCAATTAAATTCCTCTGCAGTTGTCATAAATAAATTAATAAATGTAAAGTTACCTTAGATCCTTATGAACTGTTGGAGCTTGATCAAATGCCATTCTATACATTTTGATAGCTTGAGATAATTGGCCCATCTTCACATAAATATTACCCATATTGACTTTAAGTCTGGCACTATTGCTAAACATCCTGTTTCTTGTTATTGCTTGATAAGTTGCTATAGCCTCTGTGTACATTTCATTATTTGTATATTGAACCGCTAAGTTAAACAGCACCTGTTGAAAAAGAAATTTAAAAAATGTGTATATATATAAAATAAATATATATATATATTTTTTTTTAAATAACATATACATATATGTATATGAACAAAATCTAAATTACTGATTTTATCATCAAATATAAGAATTTATAATAATTCAATGAGCTTACAGCAAATGTCAAATCTATGTTGTGATTATCACTGAGACCGGCTTGTTCCTGCAGTCGTATAAGGGCCCTCTCCCTTGAGGAGGCTTCGCGTGCGCGTTCTAAAGCGACCCTCATATTGTTTTCAGAAGCTGCCTCTGCAGAGCTTTCTATCAAACTCATTATTTTTCTTTCTGACGTTTTTATTTTTTCTTCTGGCCTAAAATTTAAAAAAAATCATAAAAAGATATTTTAATGTTATGCTAATTGATGTGTGTATGATGAAAATATATCAAATATATAGTAATATCTTACGTGTCTTCTTTATTGGTTTCCAATGGAGGTGCAGGACCTTTAACACTACTTCCCATATTAAGAGGATCAAAAGCTTGTCGACTAGTATATCCAGCACTTCTTACTGCTGTCATAGGTCTAACTCCACCAGTCATAGGCTGCATAGCAGTACCACTTCTTTGAAACTAAAGAAAGTAAAGACATAAAATAGATTATTAAACTTAAAACTATGTCATATAAAAGACTACTACATTAACATATTAATAAAATGAATAACTTATGCAAGTATAACGATAATAAATTACAATAATTACTATTAAATATTATAAGGATAATGTTAGATTATATAAACTGCATGTAGATTATATAAACTGCTTACTCTGCTTGATGTTCCAAAACGCATTGCTGTGCCTGGTGTCTTTGGAGTGAACTGTCAACAAATATCAAATTAAAAAATTTGTAAAACACAAGAAATATTTAATTTTTAATAATTACACTAAGTGGTACTAATAGATAGATATTATATAAGAAACTAAGACATTAGAATTCTGTCTAATGACAAAGATATGATGACTTAACATCGTACTTACTATTGATCTTTTTCCATAACTTGTTTTGATAACCTCCTGAAATAATTCATCCTGCTCAAGATCCTTGTACATTGATGCATAATCATTATATCCTGTATAAATATCATCCTCGACTGCTACAGCCATAGTCTATAATTTTACAATATAATTATAATTATGTTTCCATCAACTTTTGTTATATATATATACATATATAAAAATATGAGAGCAATCGTTGACTGATATTCTCCAATGACTTAAATAAATAAACATTAAATAAATATAATTATTAACAAATACTAAATATTAAACAAATTAAACAAAATTATCTTTCTCAGAAAAGAATTCTAAATTATAAAGAGTAAAAGGAACGAGCGAGATTCCAACAAATTGCACATCAAATACGAAGAATAATTCTTTTCTCGAATTAGACTCTTACTGAAGTTTAATGCGTAGTTTTCGCTGAAATTCACTGTACAACTGTACACTAACAGATTCTTAGTAAATATTGCAGTAGAATAACAGAGAGAGAAGCTTGAAAATGACGTTTTGATAGAATTCTCCGTACAGTAACGCCATCACATCCACTTATAAAAATCGAAATTATTTAGCTAACACTTTCGACACTGCCGATAAAATCACCGTTTTGGGTTTGTGTCCATACTATATTTAATTAAATTATGGATCACCTTTCATGATTTAAATGTATAATTTTTTGAATCTATAACATATATTATATATAACTATATATATGTAATTTATATACAGTACATATAATATTATTTATTTTGTGTGTGAATAATATTTCTGTCATTATAAGAGTGTTATGTATATATATAAAATATTAATTCGTTCTTTTCAAAAGTTCAATACTTTATGTTTAATTAGGGGTATTGTAATCCCTTAAGGCTCGTCTACATAGACAATAAGCAATAATACAGAATGAAAAGTAAGAAATGGGATTTGTTCATTTTGTTACTTCCGATGAAATGAGCGAATCCCATTTCATCGGACTGCTTACTGCTTATTCTTTACTCTGTATTGCTTACTGTCTATGAAGACCTTTAAATAAGCATAAATAGTTACACGATATATACAATAAACCATTTGATGGTTCATGCATATCTCCTTTAAGTAGTCACGTGACTGCACGATGCCCGCGCGCATGCGCTCGGCGAGTTAGCGCACATCTGTTTTAAACAACGCGCGCGGTCGCACAATGTTGCGCGTTCGACGAATTCACATGTGTCTACTTTAATCGAAGTTTGCGGTTGCGCGATAGATTCACGCATATCTACTTTAAAGAAGTACTCGGCTACGCGAGACTTGCGTGCCTAATTCTAGATTATCAACTTTAAAGCAGGCAGCCGCGATTTACAACGCTCGTACACCCGACGTGTGTCAGGTACATTTACTTTAAGCAATCATATGATCTTGCTGCTGTATTACTCATCTCGGTTTATCTGTATTATGTAAAGAGTGAGTAATTTGAGAAGGTATAATTCTTATTTTGTTAAATGAATTGCTAAATGAAACAGCGCATATAATTACGTCCGGTTTTAAAAATCAAGGTTATGTTTATGTTGTTCGAAGTATATAATAAATTATTTCTCTTACACTTAATTTATTTTCTATATCTAATATGAAAGATCGAGAACCAATTACAAAAAATCAAAAGATATTTCTCATCGTCTTGTAAGAGCAGGTTATGAAATGAAAAATGAAAGTCAGTCAAGCGCATTTTAAATAAATATATATTTCTAATATATATATATATATATATATATATATATATATATATATGTTTATGTATTTATATATTTATAAATATATTTCTTGGTAAATTAAAAATTCTGGCAATCTCGTTTATGAGACGCGCGAGAAGACGAGGAATTACAAGATGCGTCCTTGAGATTCATCTTTATCTTTATCACACATTGTTACGTCGATTTTCCGCGAAGTTATCTCTTTACTCATGAAATTATATTATATTATTATGAAATCGCGCTCGCCATTCATGAATGAGCGATCGCGCTGGAAGTGTTAGGAGTTTAGGAGTAGGATAGATCATGGTTACTACGCGGTTACTATAAGTAGTAAATTCAATCACACGCGCGACTCGCCTGATTCACATTCGCTTAGAATCATATCGCGGTCCTCCGATGTGATGGACTTAGTTCTCCTTCATTTAAAATCCAATTTAATGTATAAATGAATTTCTCAGTAAAAAAATTTCTACTGAGAATAGATATACACAAGAGAATCAAGTTTGTATCAGCTGACAGCATTTAATTTCTACACTGAAAAAATGGTTAACTTCACTAAACCTTTCAATTAAATTTTTTACTCTTTTGTTAATTGAACACATATTAATATTTAAATCAAATATATGTTGTGATAGAGATTTAATGTATTATATATAATATTTTTATATGTTCAATTAACAAAATAATATTTAATTGAATGGTTTAGTCAAGTTAACAATTTTTTTAGTGAAGAAAAATAAACTTAATCAGTTTTAATTTTTTGTTATATATTTTTTATTAAAATAAATTAAATGTTTTACTATTTTGGAAATAAAATATATGTCTGATATTAAATGTCAGACTGAGGTGGAAATTTTACATACTTATATGGCAAAAGAATTAACTTATATGTCAGAGATTTTTTAATTGAACAAATATAAATTTCGGAAAATCTAGGAAAATAAAAAAAGATTAGTTCTACATGCTCATAATACCAAATAATTGAATTATAAAATAAATCGTGATTTTCGTATAATATATGAATATTTTCGATTTTTATTTTACATTTATATTAATTATTTGTTAGATTATTATCAATAGTTATTTTTTCTCTAGTTTTATTTATTTTATAATTATTATAGTCAAGGATTATTATTCTACACATTAGTAGAACTGCCAAGTAAATAACATTATAAATAGTCGAAAAATGAATCGTAAAATACTGTTCAGAAAGCATGTCACGTAATACATAAATAATATCTGAGCCAATTTGGTGTACTGCGAAGTTAAAGAGAAAGAATGAAGAAAGAAAAGGATAAACAAATGGGGTTTCCCCAGAGAGATCATTTGGGAGATACGCTGCATTTTAAAATTATTACAACAGAAACATTTTGTAAATTTCCTTGTGCTCATATCACTCTTTGATAGTGTCAGTTTTCTATAGAGATTGCAATACTGACACCAATCAATATAAATTAATTATCACATAAATACATCATTATTTCGCAACAAATGAGGTTTCAATGAGGGATTGGAAGTCCATGTTTATTTTACGTCATGAGCGCAAAAGAGAAACAAGGATAAAATCAAGTGCATAATTTGTTAACAAATCTGTTTGAAATATTCTCATGGGATGCAATCTACGCATTAGTGACGTATCCCTTGTTTGACGTAGGAAGTTCTCCAACCGGAAACTTTCCTCGAGTGAAGTTTGATGACAATGACATGAGTCACTTTGTTTACTACGTCTACATCTCTTTTTCCTCTTGGAAAGTTTCTACAAGAGTTCTACGTAATGTATGTACCATCTTTCTGACATCATTGTGATGCCACTCGAATTCCCCAGTTATAAAATTTTCTCAACGCAATTGTTAAAACTTTTAATTAATTTATAAATAATGAAATAGTATATTGGTTGAGATGCACTATCTTTAATAACTTTCCAAAATAGTAAGATATCACAAAATCACGAAAATCTATCTTTCACAGATTTAACTTTTATGTTTGATATTTTTTCAAAAATAAATTATTACAAATAAAGCTGATTTTTTTATTCCCATTGAAATTAAAATATAAGCACAAAAAGACCGTATATTTTGTATTTGTATATGAGATAATATCTCCGATAATAATAACCGATCAAGTGATTATTCACAATCAGATTAAAACTCTATCAATATTTTGAGATCTTTTTGACTGACGTAGCATACAGAAGTAGAACTTCGAAAGAGAAGAAAATAAGATACGGGTGATTTCCTTCCAAGAGATTGTCTGAAGAGACTGACATGTTTTCATACGTCAATGAGTATCCATTATTTGTAATTTCACCCGCGCTAATCATTGTTAATTACGCATAAGCAGATGACGACAACAACTGAATAAATAATCATACATACCTCTTTATCAAAGTTTTCCAATTAGAGATTGGAGACTGGTCTAAGGTCTACATCACGAGCAAAACGGAAATTACGATAAAGTCACGCACATTGAACGTCTGTTTTACTTTCACGTCATCATGATTACCTAACAAGTTCATTTGAAATGTTTTCGAAGCATATAATCTACTTACAATTCGTTTTATACATCCTCTTTAGCGACCACCAAAGATTTATCTCTGAAAAAGTTTATATTTTATGACGCCTATAATCAATTATTCAATAATCATTTATTTGGATTTCCTCTTTCTTCTAGAAAGTATTTCTACATTGATTTATGACGTATACATGTATTATTCCTTTGCTACTATCACGACACCAATTATTACGATACTTTCTCATAACAATTGTTAAAATTATTCACTGTATTAATGATTAAATAGAAAATGCGTTGTAAATATTTTTAATAATATTTTAAAATTAGAATATCAAAATCAAGAATATTAATATTAAGAAAATTAAATTAAACTTTTAGGTATCAATTTTTTTATTTTTAGGATTAATTTTCGATTATGATAAAGGCTTGATTTTTGATAATTCGATAACTTCTACTAATTTTTGCAGATTAAATAATCTTTTTATCCTTAAAAAAATTCGCATGGTTCTTATTCTTCAATTATTTTTAATTGAAGAAAAAGATACAAAAATATAAAACTTTGTATAAAACATATTAATATATTGCTAAAGATAAAGTATTATGTAAAATAATTTAATTGTGAGATATAAAAAGTGAAACAGACTTTCAACATGCTGTAATCATTTTATGACAATCAATTGACATTATTAAGTTCGAAGATCAATCGCAATTTCTTACGGTACTCATGCACTCATAGCAGTCATTGCAACTCATATTCATTGATAAAAGAGATATTTATAGAAACATTACATTAATAAAAGACACAACTATAGAACAATTATAAATAGCTGTTATTATCTTATCGACATTAATCATGACATATTTATTTGGTATTACGAGACGAGAACAACTCTTTTTTTCTTGTTATCAGGCTCGCGGAAATCGTACTCCGTTCATTGAGCTTCACATTTTTTGCACAGATTTGTGACATATTAACTTTAATCAATTGATTAAACATGATACTGCGAACGCAATGCTGTTCTCATTCTTCGAATTTGTCCTGAAAATCTTATCAAGCTTCAGATGAGATATTTGACTTTTCAAGGATAAAATAGGAGATCCTGTATATTTTTTTAATAGATTGACTACTTTGCATATTAAAATTTAAAGCGTTAAATATTAAGAAAAATTTTTAAATACATTCTGAAACTAATATGTAATTCCTCAGATATTCAACTTTTATTTAAAGTTTATGTCATATTATTCTACTACGAGTTCAGTAAGTTTTGCTAATAAAATCGACACACGAAGAAATTAAGAAAAAACAGACTTTGTTATATATTTTTTGTATAATTATTATTTTATAGACTATTGTAGTCATTTTTTTTTGCTTGGATGAAGTAATGAATAAACATGTCACTGTCTTATTGTTAGTAAATATTCTCTTACTTTTATGTCAGTGTTATTGTACAGTTATAGTAAGATAAATAACTATTTGCTAACTGAAATAGTAAATATAATAAAATGCTTCAGGATATAAATATTTTTTTTTAGTATAATCGACGTTCTATAAATTAAATTATATCATAAAATATTATTCTATTTAAGAAATTATTCTATTTAATTTCCAAACTTCATCTCTTACAGCAAACCTTCCCCACTTATTTTAACATTTATCTTGAAAGTCAATCTTTCAGAAAAAAACAATTTTCAAAGTAAATATTTATAGATTAACAATTAAGATTGTAGTAAGGCTTTCAATGTAAAATACATATTTAAATTATTAGCTGGAAAGAACCGAATATATAAATAATAGTTAGTTCAAAAAAGAATTAATTTTCATGGAAAAACTGATTAATTATTTATTGGAAGACAAGTGTTTATTAAAAGTAAAATCTTGAATTGAGATTTCTTAGTTTCTTATTAGTACCTTGGTATATCGTGCCAAAGAAAATGTGTGTCCTGTGCATAATCAGTTTCAATAAAAATTAATTCTTTCTTGAAATTGATGCACTATAATTCGTCCAGTATTTCTAGAAATATTTATTTAACTATAAATTAAACAGAGTTATACTCTGAATGTATATACATATACATATATTATACATATATTAATACAGAAGTTATAATCGAGTTTATAAAACTGGATATACATATGTATAAGCTGTAAGAATAATCGGTTGCATTGAAGTTTGACAATAAATGTTTATTGTTCACATTCGATTCATTTTAAAGAATAGTAAAAAATGATCACAAGATTTTTAATTTTTAATAAATTATTTTAAATTAATCCCAAAGCAATCATAATGAGAAAAGTTTATAGACACGCGAAATAAAAAAATCTTTACTTACCTTTGAACAACAAGGTGTCAGTTATTAATTTTGAACGTAAGTTAGCTTCAAAGTTCAACGCTGTTGCTTTTGTAATTTATGTAAACGATTGCACATACTTACTTTGCACTATTTTCAAATGAATTAGAGTATTTGCCGTTGTAGTCTCTTTACTTGTGAAGTTTCGCAAAGGTTTTTATGCCTTATGAGGGGGGCGATTCTTAAAATTAGTTGTGACTATTAACAATTCTATCATTCTTGTAAGTCCGATGCATTTGCTCTCATTTATTGGAAATATAAATAAGTAGAAGTGAGAGGTTACATGCTCCTCCTTCTTCAAATTTTTACATAATTAGAGGCATATTTAAAATTTTTTTTTTTTTAACTAACATATATTGTATATACATATATCAATAGATTTTTTTTCTTCTTTTCTTAATCATATATTTTCGAAACCGAAAATTGTCCTCGAAAAATACACATTAAACTTTTCGATTGACTCTATTCGAATTCTTTTTAATAATTTTATATGATACTAAAATCTTTGTTCAGTGATATAATTCTCATATATGTATACATATGAGAATTATATTTAAAAACTTGATTTATCTTTCTTTTTATTTTGTAATTTTTATAACTTCGATATTTTAAAAGTTCTTAGCTCATATGTTTCATTCATTCATCATCACTCTTAATTGTATTTATCATATAATAAATATACCGTTTATAATATATAAATAACATTTATTTTTACAAAACAATTTAATTTATAAATAGTAAATAATAAAGTATAATAATATAAAATAATAAATAAATACAATATATTAAGAAATAAATTAGAAATAAATTCTAATTCTAAATTCTAATTAAATAAATTATACTAAATAAGTTAAATCTACTATTTAGTTTTTTTTATATTAAATATACACTGCTGTTTATGAAAATTGCAACACAACTAATATCATTATTCCTTCATGGTGTTGGAATTTTCACAAACAGCAGTATATAATAACAATCTTTTTACTTTTTAGAAGCATACTAAATACTAACAATAAATATTTTCTCTAGCTATATAGCATAAGTTAAATCTATTCGGTTTCTTAAGTTAAATATGTAATTTTTTTTTTTTTTTTAATTAAATGTAGGAGCATAATTAAATACTAACGATAAGTATTCTTTCTAGATATGTAGCGTTATAAAAATTCTGAAAAGTAACTTTTTTTTTAATTATTTGTAACTTTTGTTGACATTTCCATATAAGATCTAGCTTATAGAAAATATATTTTTTTTTTTTGCATATATTCTATAATTTTTTTTCTCTTAAATCTAAATATTATAGTCGTTGATATTATCGTCGTAATAAATAAGTAAGAAACGCATAACTTTAAATTTAACAGTACTGAGATATCTCTTCTAATAAAAAAATACGATTCGTTCGATCACAATATCTATATGATAGAAAGACATGAAAACTTAATAAATAAATACAATATGTTAAAAAATAAATTATAAATAAATTCTAATTCTAAATTCTAATTAAATAAATTATACTAAATAAGTTAAATCTATTATTTAGTTTTTTTTTATATTAAATATACACTGCTGTTTATGAAAATTACAACACAACTAATATCATTATTCCTTCATGGTGTTGGAATTTTCACAAACAGCAGTATATAATAACAACCTTTTTACTTTTTAGAAGCATACTAAATATTAACAATAAATATTTTCTCTAGTTATGTAGCATAAGTTAAATCTATTCGGTTTCTTAAGTTAAATATGTAATTTTTTTTTTTTTTTTTTAATTAAATGTAGGAGCATAATTAAATACTAACGATAAGTATTCTCTCTAGATATATAGCGTTATAAAAAATCTGAAAAGTAACTTTTTTTTAATTATTTGTAACTTTCGTTGACATTTCCATATAAGATCTAGCTTATAGAAAATATATTTTTTTTTTTTGCATATTTTCTATAATTTTTTTCTCTTAAATCTAAATATTATAGTCGTTGATATTATCGTCGTAATAAATAAGTAAGAAACGCATAACTTTAAATTTAACAGTACTGAGATATCTCTTCTAATAAAAAAATACGATTCGTTCGATCACAATATCTATATGATAGAAAGACATGAAAACTTAATAAGTAGAATCTTGTGCAAATTTAAATCTTCAATTAAACGATTTAAAGCGCAACGACAAATTCCTGGATGATCTTGGATGATTTCTTTTCAAGTGTGGCAAGTTTCTCAGTTCCGAACTCTGTCGCTCGATTCAGATCCTTATGAAATATCGCGTTCATAATGCGAGAAACATCAGGAAATTTTAGCAAGAAGAATAGACATTTCAACGCCCAGTACATTATTGTCTCCGACCAACTAAGAGATTTATACAGGCCAGGCATGTCGAGCTTGAGTACGTTGCACAAATAAAGCAAAAAAGCTTTATAACTTTTGAAGAGAGCAATGAAGCCGATTCCCTCGAAGACGCAGATGGACATGTGCTCCCATTTTGCCGTCACTGTGGGAAAATTTGGCTTTACCCAATACTCGATGAAGTCTTCGGCACGTCGGCGTACGTCCTGCAGACTGCCACGACAGAAGTTGTACTGATCCTCGATGCCCAGCAAGTAGCCCAGTCCGCGCCAAAGATGACAGAACGCTTCGAGGTCTTCTTCGCTGGCGTTGTGCACTCCGAATTGTTCAGGATAGAGCACTATCAGGCCCATGAGGGCGAACTGCGTGCCTGACATGTCACCTTGATTCAGACCCTTCATCCTCAACATCGTATACGGACATTGCCAGCTCTTCCCTGTCGGACACGTTTCTTCAAAGTCCCTCGCGATTGTTTTAAACGCCGGGCACATTAGTTGAGTAATTTCGCTCTCCCGATCGATCTGATCGTCGCTTATCTTGCACAATTTCTCTCTCATGTTACGATGCAGTTTTCGTACCATCTGGATATCGCGATAGGCCTGCGTTCCTTCGCGCCAAGGATCGCTTATGTACCAGTTCATGAAACGTCTATTTGTTGACAAGTAACGTTTGAAGGCGCGATACGGCGTATCGGATTTCTGGCTGAGGATTAGCGGCTTCAGTCCGTCAGCAAAGTTGAATATCATTAGTAGACTCATCAGGCCGCTTAGGGCGACGCCGGTCAAATAACGTAGGGCGAATTGTTGTCCACGATAAAATTTGTCCATATCTAACCAATCTGGCCTTTCGTTCGCCGGTCGGCCGCAATCCCCATCTTTAAAGATCGCTGGCAAAACGAATCTTAGAGATTCGGGTATGTTTGGGAAATATTTGTTAATATTGTTTATAAGATGGTCATATTGCTCTTGAAGTGTCCACTGATCGAAATCCACTGGCAAAGAGCTATTGACGAGTTCCTGTTTACACTTTGTTATGAATTCCTTGTGCTGGTCCATTTTGTTAAATTCAATATGTTGTAGGTATTTTAATTTAAGTATTTCTACATATTCAATAAACAAAATAATATTTAGTTGAACAATTTAGTCAAGTTAACAATTTTTTTCAGTGTACAAGATGTGAATTTATCTCGGAAATGCGTGGAAGTTTCAAGTGAAACAATTCAAATAAAATTTAATTAAATTTTGTTGTAAATTAAGGTCCGATTTTTCCCACTTCTCGGTGAGTTTTACCTGAAAGGTAGCATATTTTTGAATAAGTTCTAAAAAGCTCTTCAAATAAGTTCTAAAAAAAAGAGACAAAGATATGCTACTTGTCGGGTAAAACTTACCAAGAGTTGGAACAACCAGCCCTTAATGAGAAATGTTGAAAAGATTTAAATAAATACCTACATAATAATTAAAGATATAGTATATGAAATATACATATTATAATATCTTCGAAAAGATATAATATATGTATGTGTAAAATGTATTATACCTTCAATTAATAAAATAATAAAATGTAATTAATAAAATTAAATTAATAATAATACACAAATTTTAATTAATAATAATAATAATACATTTTTTGCAACTTTAATTGAAAAATATTGAATTTATATATGTATAATAAATTAAAGATAAAATATACAGTACACGTTTACGTAATACGTATTATACAATCATGATGATTCGATTTTTCGATTGATAAATCTTTCGAGACAAAATTAGATGCAAAGTATTAAATACTCGAATGGAATTTCGTCATAGAATTTTTTCAACTTTCCTCCAATTTTTCTAATCGCTTATCATGACCATATATCTCAATCAAACAACTACTTATTAATGTCTGTGACCGATAACTAGATCCCGGAGCTACGGGCAATCTAAAAACGCGCAATCGATAAGGCAATTTAACGGATTAACGTTCCGATAACGCGTAATTCCGGTTTGAGAAAGAAAAAATGCAAAATACGGCAATTAAATATGTATGGGGAAGTTTTGTCGCGCGACTGCATTCCACGACGAACGGAATGCTTCTATAACGAGAGTCACGTGTTTACAACATCGTGTAATACTCGGCGAGACGATGCGATGGTATGCACGACACGTTTAATATTTCAAGGACCCACGTGGTTCTCTCACCGGCAAAGTAAACATCGCGGAGAAGCCGGGGCGGATCTTGATATATCTAAACCGCGCGATGACATCTTGATTGTGCGTCTCGAGTGAAAGCTATTGTTTGCTCGAAAACGAGGGCCAAATCGGAGCAGTCGATAGATCAATCAACTTGATAAATCAACTCGAAGAATTGCGATTCGCGCAAGCTGCGTATCTCATTGGAAAGCCAATGGCGCGTCCTTGTAATCGTCGTGATTTATCGACAAAAAGATGTCATTTTATCTTCGATTTCTCTAATATATAATGGCCTCGCTTTTAATTTTATTTTCAATAATAATAATATTATTCGTGCTAACGCGATAGAAAAGAGAAATGACTGTTATCAAATAATCTATTTTGCGAGAGCAACACGATATGATTTATTCGACTTCGAATATGTAGAATGTGTCGCTCGTAAATTAAATGCAAATTGCCTGTAACAATATGTCAAGAGCAGTACCTTGAAAGTGACTAAATCGAAGTTCCGAACTCCGCGGTTCACTAAATCAATGCATATTTATTTTTGTTTTTACCTGTAGCACAAAATCTCAAAAATACAGAAGAATGAGAAACCTGTGACTTTTTTAAAAAGAGAAAATACAATTACCTAACCTAACCTAACAAAAACATTTTTATAACTTTTATTTTTTTTAATATATATCTAATTATTAGGAAAAAATATATAATTTTGACATATAACGTTTACGTTTATATCAATGAATTTCGTGAAATTTTGTCTCATTCAGAAGAACCTGAGCACTGTTTTTATACCGGAATATCCTTCTCATTTATGCCATACGCGGCACACTCGATTATCATGTTATTTACTCTACAAGTAGAGACGTCCCATCAAAACAAAACATTTCGCATTCAACAGTATACAGAGTATAATGAGACAGTTCGAGGAAAATTCAATTTACGTCTTTGACAGCTAGAGCTATCGACAGGTGGATAGTCATCGAGATTGAATCGGATGGCGCGTTTTTGACAGACGCGCGCGCGACACCCGCGTCATACTTCACACAGTACCTGAGAGGACCCTGTATACGCGCTTCCTCCTTCAAAGTCGGTCCTGATGAGACGAGTGACGTCGGGGCTGATCTCCTCCTCGATGTAACACAAACGCGGATGCGAGACCGATGGTGAAATACACCCGCCACGGCCGAGCGACGACTGGTCGTGCCTCCGGACGAGCTTCCCCCGTGTATCGCGCGATCAACCAACCGGCCGGCTCGCGAGATCTACCACTACTGACGCGGCGTACGTCACTATCTCGATCGCGCGCACGCGGAGCGCGAGAAGTCGCAGCGGGAAGGGAGAAGGCGGTGTGACGTTTACGTAAACAGAGAGGCCTGTCGTGAATCGGTGAGTAATTGTGTACGGCGTGATTGTTTTTGTATTATTATTGCTACACTCGAGGCAAACATATATATGTACGTGTTTGTTTTGATAGTTTCCGAGATTCTCGATTCACGGAACTTCGAATTCTCTCTCTCTCTTCGATTTTGAGATATTTCGAAATATATCGATCCTATGAATTTAAGAGTCTGAAGTTTGAAACGCATGCTTCACTTCGGACGATACAATAATATTTTGATGAGTATTTGACCGAATGTTTATTTTTGATTTTCTATATACATGTTTACAATTAAAAGTCTTAAAGTTAACATTGTTTTAATTCGAAATAAAGTGAGAGAATATTTGTGTTGGAATTACGTGTTTTGATAGTTATTTTATAACCATATCTTGAAATATTTATAATTATAAATCGGAAATCTTTTGATCAAAGACCTTGTATATATAAGGAAAACTTGATTTTGGAGTGATTAAAGAATACACTTGTTCAGTTTAATGAATTAATTAAGTCGAAGCACGAGTATCGACCACCGACTGCTTGACAAAGAACAAGTGGAAGCACGTGAATTGTTCAAGAGTAAGTTCAAACATTATATAATCTTCATTCCGATGAGTAAAAAGCGAAATTAATTGGATGTAGAAATTATTGTCATTCTATTGATATTGCGTTAATTTCTATCGCAATTGGAGGAATGTTGAAATCAACCTTAAAAATTAAAAATGATGGAATATGTCACTATAGATAAGGCAGCGCATAAATAGACGCTGTTGTAAACAATTTGAAGATTTCAATTGAAAAAATCGGCACATGAATATATAAATGCTGTTGCAAACATTTTGAAGATTTAAATTTAAAAAATCGGCACATGAATATATAAATGCTGTTGCAATTATTTTGAAGATTTAAATTTAAAAAAATTTAAATAATAGAAATAAAAATCTGAAAGAATTTTAATTATTTTCTCACGTGCGACACGTTCGTTTTTTTTCCTTCTAAAAATACTTTTCTACTATATCAAATCAATTTTTCCGAATGTAAAATTTGAAAATAAAAATTCTAATTTTAAACAAACTATTTAAATTAAATATTTTAATTAAAATTTAAAAAACTGAACGAAATATGTTGTCGAATTGTTTATGATTGCACGTGGTTTTCGCATCGCGTGACAGTCATTATCGGTCTATTAATTCTCAGCACACTAAACCCACGCATACACGCGTAAATTTGTACGAATCTGATGAAACGGATCCAATGCATCGTCTGTTTTTTCATCTTCACTCGCTTTATCTTCAAATCCAATTTTTTAGTGCATATGTTATCTGGAATGTAAAAAATTCGTTTTATCTCGAAAGAAAAAAAATCGTAATCAGCGCTTATTCTAGAGAGATCTCACTGAGAAATTACACACGAATGCGCATAAATAAATTAAGAAGCAGTTTAATTAGGCAATATCTGTTATTTTGATCTAAAAATATATTTTTAAATATTACAGTTTTTCAATAAATATAAATTATTACTATTTATTAACGTGTATGTGTAATAAAACTAAATTAGAGATATAAAATTAAAAATGTAAAATATGGAAATAAAATCATAATATAAAATATATTAAATCTATAATTTTATATATTATATATTATATAAAATTATAGATTTAATATATCTACACTTAAAAGATTCTTAGACTTATAAAAGATAATAACTATATGTATAAGAAGCACGAGATAATGGAGATTTCAAAATACATGAAAAGTGATTATATTTCTTGAAATTTTTTGTATGATTGTACCTTGATAATCGTTCCGACCTGAGATTGGTCGTCGATCCGAACTTGATCTGTGGTCTGATAGACTCACTCCTGAACCACCTCGCGATGATGTTCCACTATTGCTCTTTCTAGATCCTGCATAAAATATATGATCAAATTATAGGTAAAAAAAAATAATTTAAAATAATTTAAATTTTTTGTAAAGTCTATTACAAAAAATTTAGATTGTTTTAATAAAAAGCTGACCCATAAAGATTTGTTTTTTACAAGATAGAATAATTTTATATATTAAAAAAAAAATAGTTGATCATATATAGAATTATTGCAATCGTTATTATATCATTAATTCTATTGAGTTAATTAAAATACATAACAATTGTCAGATTATACATATATATATATATATATATATATATATATATATATATATATATATATATATATAATCTGTTATTGTAGGCTAATTAAAATATATGTATTTACCTGTAGTGCCTGGTCTTGCTGAACCTTGTCTCTCTTTTAATTCTTTAGCTTTTTCAGCCTTCTTCAATTCAGCTGCATACATTTGTGCTTCTTTCAAACCCATATCACTACACAGTCTGATCAAAAACTTTAGGCATTCTATATTATCTGGAAATTTATTGTGAATATCTTGATACTCCGTGAGAGCTTTATGAAATTGTCCAGTGCGTCTTAAACAGGCAGCTACTAATAATCTCCATCTTGGTTCATCTGGTGCGAGTTCTACTGCTTTTTCAAAATAAGTCAATGCCTTTTCAGCAACCTTAAAATAGAAATTTAAGAAATATATATATAGAATATTTTTAATTTAATTTTATCAAAAGTTTATATTGCAAATAATAAAATGCTATACCTGCATCGATATGAAATATGATCCAATCCAATCTATCACTTCAAAATTTGCAGGATAGAATCTGTGAGACTGTAACAAATATATACAATTAATAAATATAAATAAAAAATATTGATGACACAACAGAATAGATAGTCAAAGATAACTTAATAAGTAGAAATAGAAAATTTACACTTACATCATTATAAAACTGAAATGCTTGCTGCTTGTCTCCTATCGAGTCATACATTTCTCCCAATTTTTGTAGAACTCCTGGGTCGGATGATAATATCCCTAACAATTGATTATACCTGCAATATATTCCAAATGTGAGAATCAAATTAATTACGTTCAGAAATTAATACCACACAAATTTTAGTAAAATGACAATAATAACAATAAATTAGTTACAAAAGTTAAGAAAAATATATAACTTAACAAAATAACTTAACCATTCAGATGCTTGATCGATATCGCTCATCAGCTGATACAAATGACCGATTTGATATAACGTTTGTGGATCGTGTCTAACGATATTACGAATTTTCCAGAAACATTCTAAAGCCTCCTCAAACATAGTCTGTTTTTTATAAACTAAGCCTGAAAAAATATTTTAATAATAATAAAATAGAAGATGCATTAATTTACACATTTTTTATTATCATTGAATATAAAATAAATACGAAAATTTGTTCAAATTTTAATAATTATTAATTTAATAATAATAAATAATTATAATAATAATCTAACAACATCTATTTTATAAAATAATTACCTAAATTATACAGTGCTTGTACATGACTAGCATCCGTTTCTAAGGCACATAGCAATAGCTCTCTAGCAATGTTCAGATCATCTTTTTTAATTGCACAAGCAGATAAGTTAACGTAGGCTGCCGCGTTGTAAGCATCAGAGTTACGAGCTGCTTCTCCATATTTCTCAGCTTGATCGTAATCTCCTTGCTAAATAATTTTCTGATTAAACATAATAAACTGATATTTAACAGATAGATATTCACAGAATTTTACTCACGAGATAATAAATGAACGAAAGCATAGTTGCTGCTGCACTGTTAGCTTTAGTATCGCGATTTTCGAACATCTTTAATGTATCTATGGCCAGTTGCGTTTCTCGATTAAGTAAAAATACCATAGCTTTGTTTATTTCTAAATCAGCAGCTAAAGCACTATAAGCTGAGGATTTTATCGCATCGACGCACCTGAAAGAGTTGAGTGAATAAATACAGAGAACGTATACTAAGATATTTCTATGTGATATAATTTCTTAAATGTAAATAATAATAATTTAAGACATACCAGGCAAATCCAGCTGTAAGTGTATCTTCAATAACGGGTGCTATAAGTTTTGCTGCACAAAGTATACTTTTCTCAGCCTCCAACTTCATTTCTTTTTCCAATTTAGATAAATTATCAGTTTTTATAACTTCATTTAATATATTAGATGTAACATCATCCTGCAACACATAAATAAACAAATTTAAACTACATAATAAGTATACTTAATATGTCTAGTATACGACTTAATATTTGATTTATAATTTATATGTAAACAAAAAAAAATTATATATGAATAAATATTCATATATACTCATCATTCAATATATCATATACATATACAATAAACAAATAACATCCAAACAAAATATTTTTAAAAAATATTTAAAAAATTTTAACATTGAATACTTGATGAAAAGAAGCAATTAATATGAATGTGTTGCTATGTGAAATATGTGCACCTTTATGCATAATAAATTGATACACACTGTGATACGTAGTAGTGCAGGTGTTGGCAACGTTTTGAGAAATACATAGCTTTAGTAAGCAGAGTACAATCGTGCCAAAACTCACAGGATTTATGCTATACTTGTCCTCCTGATCTATATTAAGTTGTACTTCTAATAATTCTAAGAAAGCTCTTTTCATCTTATCGCGATGAGATAATGCAAAATGACACAAAACAGCATGTAAGCCTGCTTTAAACTCAGCTTTTTCTCTCATGACCCATTCAAAACTATTCGCCGCTTCTTCTAACCGACCCATTTGCACAAATAACATGCCCATGTTATGCATAATCTTTATTCTGTGAAAGTTAGTCAAGATAATAATAATATTGATGATGACATAAGGCAATTAAATTCCTCTGCAGTTGTCATAAATAAATTAATAAATGTAAAGTTACCTTAGATCCTTATGAACTGTTGGAGCTTGATCAAATGCCATTCTATACATTTTGATAGCTTGAGATAATTGACCCATCTTCACATAAATATTACCCATATTGACTTTAAGTCTGGCACTATTGCTAAACATCCTGTTTCTTGTTATTGCTTGATAAGTTGCTATAGCCTCTGTGTACATTTCATTATTAGTATATTGAACCGCTAAGTTAAACAGCACCTGTTGAAAAAGAAATTTAAAAAATGTGTATATATATAAAATAAATATATATATATATATTTTTTTTTAAATAACATATACATATATGTATATGAACAAAATCTAAATTACTGATTTTATCATCAAATATAAGAATTTATAATAATTCAATGAGCTTACAGCAAATGTCAAATCTATGTTGTGATTATCACTGAGACCGGCTTGTTCCTGCAGTCGTATAAGGGCCCTCTCCCTTGAGGAGGCTTCGCGTGCGCGTTCTAAAGCGACCCTCATATTGTTTTCAGAAGCTGCCTCTGCAGAGCTTTCTATCAAACTCATTATTTTTCTTTCTGACGTTTTTATTTTTTCTTCTGGCCTAAAATTTAAAAAAAAATCATAAAAAGATATTTTAATGTTATGCTAATTGATGTGTGTATGATGAAAATATATCAAATATATAGTAATATCTTACGTGTCTTCTTTATTGGTTTCCAATGGAGGTGCAGGACCTTTAACACTACTTCCCATATTAAGAGGATCAAAAGCTTGTCGACTAGTATATCCAGCACTTCTTACTGCTGTCATAGGTCTAACTCCACCAGTCATAGGCTGCATAGCAGTACCACTTCTTTGAAACTAAAGAAAGTAAAGACATAAAATAGATTATTAAACTTAAAACTATGTCATATAAAAGACTACTACATTAACATATTAATAAAATGAATAACTTATGCAAGTATAACGATAATAAATTACAATAATTACTATTAAATATTATAAGGATAATGTTAGATTATATAAACTGCATGTAGATTATATAAACTGCTTACTCTGCTTGATGTTCCAAAACGCATTGCTGTGCCTGGTGTCTTTGGAGTGAACTGTCAACAAATATCAAATTAAAAAGTTTGTAAAACACAAGAAATATTTAATTTTTAATAATTACACTAAGGGGTACTAATAGATAGATATTATATAAGAAACTGAGACATTAGAATTCTGTCTAATGACAAAGATATGATGACTTAACATCGTACTTACTATTGATCTTTTTCCATAACTTGTTTTGATAACCTCCTGAAATAATTCATCCTGCTCAAGATCCTTGTACATTGATGCATAATCATTATATCCTGTATAAATATCATCCTCGACTGCTACAGCCATAGTCTATAATTTTACAATATAATTATAATTATGTTTCCATCAACTTTTGTTATATATATATACATATATAAAAATATGAGAGCAATCGTTGACTGATATTCTCCAATGACTTAAATAAATAAACATTAAATAAATATAATTATTAACAAATACTAAATATTAAACAAATTAAACAAAATTATCTTTCTCAGAAAAGAATTCTAAATTATAAAGAGTAAAAGGAACGAGCGAGATTCCAACAAATTGCACATCAAATACGAAGAATAATTCTTTTCTCGAATTAGACTCTTACTGAAGTTTAATGCGTAGTTTTCGCTGAAATTCACTGTACAACTGTACACTAACAGATTCTTAGTAAATATTGCAGTAGAATAACAGAGAGAGAAGCTTGAAAATGACGTTTTGATAGAATTCTCCGTACAGTAACGCCATCACATCCACTTATAAAAATCGAAATTATTTAGCTAACATTTCGACACTGCCGATAAAATCACCGTTTTGGGTTTGTGTCTATACTATATTTAATTAAATTATGAATCACCTTTCATGATTTAAATGTATAATTTTTTGAATCTATAACATATATTATATATAACTATATATATGTAATTTATATACAGTACATATAATATTATTTATTTTGTGTGTGAATAATATTTCTGTCATTAATAAGAGTGTTATGTATATATATAAAATATTAATTCGTTCTTTTCAAAAGTTCAATACTTTATGTTTAATTAGGGGTATTGTAATCCCTTAAGGCTCGTCTACATAGACAATAAGCAATAATACAGAATGAAAAGTAAGAAATGGGATTTGTTCATTTTGTTACTTCCGATGAAATGAGCGAATCCCATTTCATCGGACTGCTTACTGCTTATTCTTTACTCTGTATTGCTTACTGTCTATGAAGACCTTTAAATAAGCATAAATAGTTACACGATATATACAATAAACCATTTGATGGTTCATGCATATCTCCTTTAAGTAGTCACGTGACTGCACGATGCCCGCGCGCATGCGCTCGGCGAGTTAGCGCACATCTGTTTTAAACAACGCGCGCGGTCGCACAATGTTGCGCGTTCGACGAATTTACATGTGTCTACTTTAATCGAAGTTTGCGGTTGCGCGATAGATTCACGCATATCTACTTTAAAGAAGTACTCGGCTACGCGAGACTTGCGTGCCTAATTCTAGATTATCAACTTTAAAGCAGGCAGCCGCGATTTACAACGCTCGTACACCCGACGTGTGTCAGGTACATTTACTTTAAGCAATCATATGATCTTGCTGCTGTATTACTCATCTCGGTTTATCTGTATTATGTAAAGAGTGAGTAATTTGGGAAGGTATAATTCTTATTTTGTTAAATGAATTGCTAAATGAAACAGCGCATATAATTACGTCCGGTTTTAAAAATCAAGGTTATGTTTATGTTGTTCGAAGTATATAATACAGATGTATAAGTATAATTTTTGGAATTATTTCTCTTACACTTCATTTATTTTCTATATCTAATATGAAAGATCGAGAACCAATTACAAAGAATCAAAAGATATTTCTCATCGTCCTGTAAGAGCAGGTTATGAAATGAAAAATGAAAGTCAGTCAAGCGCATTTTAAATAAATATATATATATATATATATATGTTTATGTATTTATATATTTATAAATATATTTCTTGGTAAATTAAAAATTCTGGCAATCTTGTTTATGAGACGCGCGAGAAGACGAGGAATTACAAGATGCGTCCTTGAGATTCATCTTTATCTTTATCACACATTGTTACGTCGATTTTCCGCGAAGTTATCTCTTTACTCATGAAATTATATTATATTATTATGAAATCGCGCTCGCCATTCATGAATGAGCGATCGCGCTGGAAGTGTTAGGAGTTTAGGAGTAGGATAGATCATGGTTACTACGCGGGTTACTATAAGTAGTAAATTCAATCACACGCGCGGCTCGCGTGATTCACATTCGCTTAGAATCATATCGCGGTCCTCCGATGTGATGGACTTAGTTCTCCTTCATTTAAAATCCAATTTAATATATAAATGAATTTCTCAGTAAAAAAATTTCTACTGAGAATAGATATACACAAGAGAATCAAGTTTGTATCAGCTGACAGCATTTAATTTCTACACTGAAAAAATGGTTAACTTCACTAAACCTTTCAATTAAATTTTTTACTCTTTTGTTAATTGAACACATATTAATATTTAAATCAAATATATGTTGTGATAGAGATTTAATGTATTATATATAATATTTTTATATGTTCAATTAACAAAATAATATTTAATTGAATGGTTTAGTCAAGTTAACAATTTTTTTAGTGAAGAAAAATAAACTTAATCAGTTTTAATTTTTTGTTATATATTTTTTATTAAAATAAATTAAATGTTTTACTATTTTGGAAATAAAATATATGTCTGATATTAAATGTCAGACTGAGGTGGAAATTTTACATACTTATATGGCAAAAGAATTAACTTATATGTGTGTGTGTTTTGTCAGAGATTTTTTAATTGAACAAATATAAATTTCGGAAAATCTAGGAAAATAAAAAAAGATTAGTTCTACATGCTCATAATACCAAATAATTGAATTATAAAATAAATCGTGATTTTCGGATAATATATGAATATTTTCGATTTTTATTTTGCATTTATATTAATTATTTGTTAGATTATTATCAATAGTTATTTTTTCTCTAGTTTTATTTATTTTATAATTATTATAGTCAAGGATTATTATTCTACACATTAGTAGAACTGCCAAGTAAATAACATTATAAATAGTCGAAAAATGAATCGTAAAATACTGTTCAGAAAGCATGTCACGTAATACATAAATAATATCTGAGCCAATTTGGTGTACTGCGAAGTTAAAGAGAAAGAATGAAGAAAGAAAAGGATAAACAAATGGGGTTTCCCCAGAGAGATCATTTGGGAGATACGCTGCATTTTAAAATTATTACAACAGAAACATTTTGTAAATTTCCTTGTGCTCATATCACTCTTTGATAGTGTCAGTTTTCTATAGAGATTGCAATACTGACACCAATCAATATAAATTAATTATCACATAAATACATCATTATTTCGCAACAAATGAGGTTTCAATGAGGGATTGGAAGTCCATGTTTATTTTACGTCATGAGCGCAAAAGAGAAACAAGGATAAAATCAAGTGCATAATTTGTTAACAAATCTGTTTGAAATATTCTCATGGGATGCAATCTACGCATTAGTGACGTATCCCTTGTTTGACGTAGGAAGTTCTCCAACCGGAAACTTTCCTCGAGTGAAGTTTGATGACAATGACATGAGTCACTTTGTTTACTACGTCTACATCTCTTTTTCCTCTTGGAAAGTTTCTACAAGAGTTCTACGTAATGTATGTACCATCTTTCTGACATCATTGTGATGCCACTCGAATTCCCCAGTTATAAAATTTTCTCAACGCAATTGTTAAAACTTTTAATTAATTTATAAATAATGAAATAGTATATTGGTTGAGATGCACTATCTTTAATAACTTTCCAAAATAGTAAGATATCACAAAATCACGAAAATCTATCTTTCACAGATTTAACTTTTATGTTTGATATTTTTTCAAAAATAAATTATTACAAATAAAGCTGATTTTTTTATTCCCATTGAAATTAAAATATAAGCACAAAAAGACCGTATATTTTGTATTTGTATATGAGATAATATCTCCGGTAATAATAACCGATCAAGTGATTATTCACAATCAGATTAAAACTCTATCAATATTTTGAGATCTTTTTGACTGACGTAGCATACAGAAGTAGAACTTCGAAAGAGAAGAAAATAAGATACGGGTGATTTCCTTCCAAGAGATTGTCTGAAGAGACTGACATGTTTTCATACGTCAATGAGTATCCATTATTTGTAATTTCACCCGCGCTAATCATTGTTAATTACGCATAAGCAGATGACGACAACAACTGAATAAATAATCATACATACCTCTTTATCAAAGTTTTCCAATTAGAGATTGGAGACTGGTCTAAGGTCTACATCACGAGCAAAACGGAAATTACGATAAAGTCACGCACATTGAACGTCTGTTTTACTTTCACGTCATGATGATTACCTAACAAGTTCATTTGAAATGTTTTCGAAGCATATAATCTACTTACAATTCGTTTTATACATCCTCTTTAGCGACCACCAAAGATTTATCTCTGAAAAAGTTTATATTTTATGACGCCTATAATCAATTATTCAATAATCATTTATTTGGATTTCCTCTTTCTTCTAGAAAGTATTTCTACATTGATTTATGACGTATACATGTATTATTCCTTTGCTACTATCACGACACCAATTATTACGATACTTTCTCATAACAATTGTTAAAATTATTCACTGTATTAATGATTAAATAGAAAATGCGTTGTAAATATTTTTAATAATATTTTAAAATTAGAATATCAAAATTAAGAATATTAATATTAAGAAAATTAAATTAAACTTTTAGGTATCAATTTTTTTATTTTTAGGATTAATTTTCGATTATGATAAAGGCTTGATTTTTGATAATTCGATAACTTCTACTAATTTTTGCAGATTAAATAATCTTTTTATCCTTAAAAAAATTTGCATGGTTCTTATTCTTCAATTATTTTAATTGAAGAAAAAGATACAAAAATATAAAACTTTGTATAAAACATATTAATATATTGCTAAAGATAAAGTATTATGTAAAATAATTTAATTGTGAGATATAAAAAGTGAAACAGACTTTCAACATGCTGTAATCATTTTATGACAATCAATTGACATTATTAAGTTCGAAGATCAATCGCAATTTCTTACGGTACTCATGCACTCATAGCAGTCATTGCAACTCATATTCATTGATAAAAGAGATATTTATAGAAACATTACATTAATAAAAGACACAACTATAGAACAATTATAAATAGCTGTTATTATCTTATCGACATTAATCATGACATATTTATTTGGTATTACGAGACGAGAACAACTCTTTTTTTCTTGTTATCAGGCTCGCGGAAATCGTACTCCGTTCATTGAGCTTCACATTTTTTGCACAGATTTGTGACATATTAACTTTAATCAATTGATTAAACATGATACTGCGAACGCAATGCTGTTCTCATTCTTCGAATTTGTCCTGAAAATCTTATCAAGCTTCAGATGAGATATTTGACTTTTCAAGGATAAAATAGGAGATCCTGTATATTTTTTTAATAGATTGACTACTTTGCATATTAAAATTTAAAGCGTTAAATATTAAGAAAAATTTTTTAAATACATTCTGAAACTAATATGTAATTCCTCAGATATTCAACTTTTATTTAAAGTTTATGTCATATTATTCTACTACGAGTTCAGTAAGTTTTGCTAATAAAATCGACACACGAAGAAATTAAGAAAAAACAGACTTTGTTATATATTTTTTGTATAATTATTATTTTATAGACTATTGTAGTCATTTTTTTTTGCTTGGATGAAGTAATGAATAAACATGTCACTGTCTTATTGTTAGTAAATATTCTCTTACTTTTATGTCAGTGTTATTGTACAGTTATAGTAAGATAAATAACTATTTGCTAACTGAAATAGTAAATATAATAAAATGCTTCAGGATATAAATATTTTTTTTAGTATAATCGACGTTCTATAAATTAAATTATATCATAAAAAAATTATTCTATTTAAGAAATTATTCTATTTAATTTCCAAACTTCATCTCTTACAGCAAACCTTCCCCACTTATTTTAACATTTATCTTGAAAGTCAATCTTTCAGAAAAAAACAATTTTCAAAGTAAATATTTATAGATTAACAATTAAGATTGTAGTAAGGCTTTCAATGTAAAATACATATTTAAATTATTAGCTGGAAAGAACCGAATATATAAATAATAGTTAGTTCAAAAAAGAATTAATTTTCATGGAAAAACTGATTAATTATTTATTGGAAGACAAGTGTTTATTAAAAGTAAAATCTTGAATTGAGATTTCTTAGTTTCTTATTAGTACCTTGGTATATCGTGCCAAAGAAAATGTGTGTCCTGTGCATAATCAGTTTCAATAAAAATTAATTCTTTCTTGAAATTGATGCACTATAATTCGTCCAGTATTTCTAGAAATATTTATTTAACTATAAATTAAACAGAGTTATACTCTGAATGTATATACATATACATATATTATACATATATTAATACAGAAGTTATAATCGAGTTTATAAAACTGGATATACATATGTATAAGCTGTAAGAATAATCGGTTGCATTGAAGTTTGACAATAAATGTTTATTGTTCACATTCGATTCATTTTAAAGAATAGCAAAAAATGATCACAAGATTTTTAATTTTTAATAAATTATTTTAAATTAATCCCAAAGCAATCATAATGAGAAAAGTTTATAGACACGCGAAATAAAAAATCTTTACTTACCTTTGAACAACAAGGTGTCAGTTATTAATTTTGAACGTAAGTTAGCTTCAAAGTTCAACGCTGTTGCTTTTGTAATTTATGTAAACGATTGCACATACTTACTTTGCACTCTTTTCAAATGAATTAGAGTATTTGCCGTTGTAGTCTCTTTACTTGTGAAGTTTCGCAAAGCTTTTTATGCCTTATGAGGGGGGCGATTCTTAAAATTAGTTGTGACTATTAACAATTCTATCATTCTTGTAAGTCCGATGCATTTGCTCTGATTTATTGGAAATATAAATAAGTAGAAGTGAGAGGTTACATGCTCCTCCTTCTTCAAATTTTTACATAATTAGAGGCATATTTAAAATTTTTTTTTTTTTAACTAACATATATTGTATATACATATATCAATAGATTTTTTTTCTTCTTTTCTTAATCATATATTTTCGAAACCGAAAATTGTCCTCGAAAAATACACATTAAACTTTTCGATTGACTCTATTCGAATTCTTTTTAATAATTTTATATGATACTAAAATCTTTGTTCAGTGATATAATTCTCATATATGTATACATATGAGAATTATATTTAAAAACTTGATTTATCTTTCTTTTTATTTTGTAATTTTTATAACTTCGATATTTTAAAAGTTCTTAGCTCATATGTTTCATTCATTCATCATCACTCTTAATTGTATTTATCATATAATAAATATACCGTTTATAATATATAAATAACATTTATTTTTACAAAACAATTTAATTTATAAATAGTAAATAATAAAGTATAATAATATAAAATAATAAATAAGTACAATATATTAAGAAATAAATTAGAAATAAATTCTAATTCTAAATTCTAATTAAATAAATTATACTAAATAAGTTAAATCTACTATTTAGTTTTTTTTATATTAAATATACACTGCTGTTTATGAAAATTGCAACACAACTAATATCATTATTCCTTCATGGTGTTGGAATTTTCACAAACAGCAGTATATAATAACAATCTTTTTACTTTTTAGAAGCATACTAAATACTAACAATAAATATTTTCTCTAGCTATATAGCATAAGTTAAATCTATTCGGTTTCTTAAGTTAAATATGTAATTTTTTTTTTTTTTTAATTAAATGTAGGAGCATAATTAAATACTAACGATAAGTATTCTTTCTAGATATGTAGCGTTATAAAAATTCTGAAAAGTAACTTTTTTTTTAATTATTTGTAACTTTTGTTGACATTTCCATATAAGATCTAGCTTATAGAAAATATATTTTTTTTTTTGCATATATTCTATAATTTTTTTTCTCTTAAATCTAAATATTATAGTCGTTGATATTATCGTCGTAATAAATAAGTAAGAAACGCATAACTTTAAATTTAACAGTACTGAGATATCTCTTCTAATAAAAAAATACGATTCGTTCGATCACAATATCTATATGATAGAAAGACATGAAAACTTAATAAATAAATACAATATGTTAAAAAATAAATTATAAATAAATTCTAATTCTAAATTCTAATTAAATAAATTATACTAAATAAGTTAAATCTATTATTTAGTTTTTTTTTATATTAAATATACACTGCTGTTTATGAAAATTACAACACAACTAATATCATTATTCCTTCATGGTGTTGGAATTTTCACAAACAGCAGTATATAATAACAACCTTTTTACTTTTTAGAAGCATACTAAATATTAACAATAAATATTTTCTCTAGTTATGTAGCATAAGTTAAATCTATTCGGTTTCTTAAGTTAAATATGTAATTTTTTTTTTTTTTTTTAATTAAATGTAGGAGCATAATTAAATACTAACGATAAGTATTCTCTCTAGATATATAGCGTTATAAAAAATCTGAAAAGTAACTTTTTTTTAATTATTTGTAATTTTGTTGACATTTCCATATAAGATCTAGCTTATAGAAAATATATTTTTTTTTTTTGCATATTTTCTATAATTTTTTTCTCTTAAATCTAAATATTATAGTCGTTGATATTATCGTCGTAATAAATAAGTAAGAAACGCATAACTTTAAATTTAACAGTACTGAGATATCTCTTCTAATAAAAAAATACGATTCGTTCGATCACAATATCTATATGATAGAAAGACATGAAAACTTAATAAGTCATAGAATCTTGTGCAAATTTAAATCTTCAATTAAACGATTTAAAGCGCAACGACAAATTCCTGGATGATCTTGGATGATTTCTTTTCAAGTGTGGCAAGTTTCTCAGTTCCGAACTCTGTCGCTCGATTCAGATCCTTATGAAATATCGCGTTCATAATGCGAGAAACATCAGGAAATTTTAGCAAGAAGAATAGACATTTCAACGCCCAGTACATTATTGTCTCCGACCAACTAAGAGATTTATACAGGCCAGGCATGTCGAGCTTGAGTACGTTGCACAAATAAAGCAAAAAAGCTTTATAACTTTTGAAGAGAGCAATGAAGCCGATTCCCTCGAAGACGCAGATGGACATGTGCTCCCATTTTGCCGTCACTGTGGGAAAATTTGGCTTTACCCAATACTCGATGAAGTCTTCGGCACGTCGGCGTACGTCCTGCAGACTGCCACGACAGAAGTTGTACTGATCCTCGATGCCCAGCAAGTAGCCCAGTCCGCGCCAAAGATGACAGAACGCTTCGAGGTCTTCTTCGCTGGCGTTGTGCACTCCGAATTGTTCAGGATAGAGCACTATCAGGCCCATGAGGGCGAACTGCGTGCCTGCCATGTCACCTTGATTCAGACCCTTCATCCTCAACATCGTATACGGACATTGCCAGCTCTTCCCTGTCGGACACGTTTCTTCAAAGTCCCTCGCGATTGTTTTAAACGCCGGGCACATTAGTTGAGTAATTTCGCTCTCCCGATCGATCTGATCGTCGCTTATCTTGCACAATTTCTCTCTCATGTTACGATGCAGTTTTCGTACCATCTGGATATCGCGATAGGCCTGCGTTCCTTCGCGCCAAGGATCGCTTATGTACCAGTTCATGAAACGTCTATTTGTTGACAAGTAACGTTTGAAAGCGCGATACGGCGTATTGGATTTCTGGCTGAGGATTAGCGGCTTCAGTCCGTCAGCAAAGTTGAATATCATTAGTAGACTCATCAGGCCGCTTAGGGCGACGCCGGTCAAATAACGTAGGGCGAATTGTTGTCCACGATAAAATTTGTCCATATCTAACCAATCTGGCCTTTCGTTCGCCGGTCGGCCGCAATCCCCATCTTTAAAGATCGCTGGCAAAACGAATCTTAGAGATTCGGGTATGTTTGGGAAATATTTGTTAATATTGTTTATGAGATGGTCATATTGCTCTTGAAGTGTCCACTGATCGAAATCCACTGGCAAAGAGCTATTGACGTGTTCCTCTTTACACTTTGTTATGAATTCCTTGTGCTGGTCCGTGAAGTTGTTCAATGAAGCAGAAGTCGATTTATCGGAATCATCAGTAGATTCATAGTCAGTCGTCAAGTCGCTACTCTTCTGAATCTCTTCCTTAAGAGCATCGGTTGTTGCATCATTCGGTAGATTCTCGTTAAAATTGTTTTTATTGCTTTTCATGGTTAGCATGGGTCGTTTCAATTCTTTCGAACCCGTCATTGTTGTCTTGTAAAAATTTGTAAATTTCCGTGCGTTAAGTCTATTAAAAAAAAGAACGCGATAAGAATATAAGATAAAAAAAAGTGGGCATTTTAAAAATTATTTTATTTTGAAAGAGAAACATGTTACACAATTCTGAGGCGAACACAGTAGAAAAATTTGTGTTTTCTTGTCAAAAACGGTCCCCGTTTAAATTTTGGTGTTAAATATTTAACACATTCATGTGTTAATTTAACATATTACTGTTCTGTTAATTGAACTTAAATGTTAAATTATTAAATGACAAAAAATGTAAAAATAACACAATTAATATGCATTTATTTTTAATTTTACACAATAAATATGTTCTGCTTTATTAGTGACAAGATTTTTCTGTTAAAATTTACAGAAGAAAATGTTGATTTTCTATTTTATAATATAAGTGGGGATGATAAAATCTAAAAATAACATTTTTTTTTATTTTTTCATAAAAAGTATGTTAATTTTACACAAAATTTATTTCAAATTATTTAAAGTTTTATTTATTTTGTGTTAAAATATTAACACAATATTTGTGTCTCCATTTAACTATATCATGTTATTAACACAAAGTTAATTATATATCCATATTATGTTAAATTAAAACATAATAACATGAAAAACGGAGGATACCTAAGTCGCCAAATGGATCATACTCGGAAATATTTCAAGCTTAGCGGAAATGATTAAATGATTAGATGCATAGATGATTGATAATAAATGTTTCTCGTACAGATACAATTAATTTTAATGGATGGCAAAAAATATGTCACAAGATTTCTAATTTTAAATAAATTATTTTAAATTAATCTCAAAGCAATCATTTGAAAAAAAGTTTATAGACACGGAATTAAAAAAATCTTTACTCACCCTTAGATAAAACGGTGTAAGTCGTTGATTTTCGATGTAACTTCAAAATTCAATGCTGTTACTTATAATTCACGTAAACGATAAACGTATATAATACACTTCACACTCTTTTCAGATAGCTTGACACTTGCTGTTGCAGTCTCTTCGCTCGTAATTCTGTACTTCAACTTGGCTCGGGAAGTTTTGCAGGACTTATTTGAAGCAACCGCGACCCCCCCACCCACAGTTGAAACTATTAGTAATTGTATCATTGTGTGAGCTCGATTCAGATGCACTTCTCTGACGCAAATTCAAAGAACAAGTGGGGTTCCGGACATTTGCTTCCTCCTTCTTTGACCCTTTGATTAAAGGAAATATCTCTTCGAATGATACATAATCAATACATCCTTTTCTGCTTTTTTTTCTCTATCATATAATATATTTCCGAATCCAAAAATGGTCCCCTAAAAATATATATTACTAGACATTTAGATATCTTCTTCAAATTCTTTTTAATAATTTTATGTGATGATAAAATTTTTTTGGTGACAATTATCATATATATGTATATCTGAGATTTCAGATTTGATTTTGATAGATTTTAAAATCTTTCATCATCATACATATAATATTAAAAATTTAGCTTATGTCAAAGGAAGGATTTTCAAATTAGACTTCTTTTTTATGTTCTATATTTAATTAAAAATATAACTTATCTACTAATTGTATATTTAAAATCATCAAATATCAATGATTTTTTATAAGACAAATTAATTGCATGTTAATCAAATGAAACAAGTTCAATTATTTAATATTATTATCGAATGTCATAAGATCGAAATGCAAATTAAAACGTTAAATGCATATTACTGATATTGAATAGGTATATAAACTTTATAAAGTCTTTTCGTTATGGTAATATTTTGCGTCTTGCATATATCAGCTTACATATGTCAGATACTGGATTATACTCGTACCAGTTACCACCAGATATACTATCAACTTTTAACTTTTTCTTTTATTTTTCACAATTTTTTACGCGTCAATTTTATGGTTTCAGTCATAACAGTAATTAATTAACTTTGTATCATTAAAAGATAATAGACGAAATGCATACACGCACTTGATGCGCAAAAGACACACAAGAGAAAAAAATACGAAATAATACGGAAAACAGTTTTCTCTCCTTTTCTATCTCAAGAGAAATCATTCGCACAGGCTGATATATCTTCATGCTAAACAACGCATATTAAACGCTCGTCGCAATTTCACACTGATCGGTCATTGATGACATCAGCGTTGCATGCAATGAAAGTTATAATATACGAAATGCATACACGCACTTGATGCGCAAAAGACACACAAGAGAAAAAAATACGAAATAATACGGAAAACAGTTTTCTCTCCTTTTCTATCTCAAGAGAGATCATTCGCACAGGCTGATATATCTTCATGCTAAACAACGCATATTAAACGCTCGTCGCAATTTCACACTGATCGGTCATTGATGACATCAGCGTTGCATGCAATGAAAGTTATAATATACGTCAATAAATTAAATTGTACGTATTGACACGCGGTGAGTTCATGTTATGTCAATAATATGCGTTGTTTAGCATGAAGATATATCAGCCTGGCCGAATGATTTCTCTTGAGATAGAAAAGGAGAGAAAACTGTTTTCCGTATTATTTCGTATTTTTTTCTCTTATTTGATTTTTGCGCATCAAGTGCATGTATAAATTTCGTCTATTATCTCTTTCGTCTTTTAATGGTACAAAGTTAAGGTACAATTTTCGTCTTTTAATGGTACAAAGTTAAATAAAGTCTACATCCGATTATTAGGAGCCCATCTTCTGTCTCGACAATTACATGAGAATAGAATCATTTCCGCTAAGCGTGAAATAACTCCGAGTATGGTCAATTTGATGACGTAGATATCTTTCATTTAACTGAGAAACTTCAATCAGTACAAGACTTCGCTCCAATAAAGTTCAAATTGTGACATGAGCAACAAAATTGTTTCATAATTCCATGTTAAAAACTTGGGTAGTTAGATATATTTCCACTGTTACGTACATTTAATTTTTATTGAAGTACATAAATGCCAATCGTATCAATTATCAATTTGTACTCTATTAAATTTTTCATCATACTCAAATTTTCTTCTGACACTTTTAAAATGAATTTTAGCAAATAAAGCTCGACAAGTATATTTTTAAATACACATACTTGAATTATAAATTCTAGCAATGAGTATCTAATTTTATAAGATTTTGTGAAAAAGAGAAAAATACAAATACAACCAGACATCGTAACAATTTTTTAAAGAAAAAACCGACATCAATTGAGAAATTATATAAAATAAGAAAATTAGAAACAAAATAATGCAATAAATTTCCTATTTGTTGTACATGTTGCATGGGTATTTGATAATAAAAAAATTAATTAAAGAATCTATAAAAAGAAATTCATTAAATTTATCAACTGTAAAGGACATCATCTAATTCGCAAATATTTGCATTCATTAATAACATGTATTTTATTTAAAATACATGTATATACATCTGTTTTAAAAATACATGTTATATATGAATGCAAATATTTGCGAATTAAATGATGTCCTTTACAGTTGAAAAATTTATAATTTAAGTTTAACAAATATCACATGTTCCAAGCGAGGTCCACAAATATTTTCATGTTAATTTAACATAATATGGATATGTTAAATAGAGGATTAAATATTATTATTAATTTTATTAAATAAATAATTTGTAATATTTATATCAATATAATTAATATAATTAATACAACTATAAATACAACCAACAATTGCAAAGAAAAAGTATATTAATGATGTATCATATAATGATTGGCGTCGATATAATCGCGGCAAAACGATAATATATTATATAAGGTCAAGAATTCAAAAAGGAATCCATCTAAAAAAAAAAAAAGAAATATTAAAACAAACTGATCTACAGTGATTCACATATCACCAATGTGAACTTCCTTATTGGAGCATTTCTCTTAACCCCGATCGACAAACTTCCTCTGCTAAACGGAAGTTGCATCACCATGAATTGATTATAGAGCTATTGATTATAGAGCTGAATTGATTATAGAGATTATAGAGAGTTGCATGAATTGATTATAGAGCTAACAAATCACGGAATAAGTATATTAATATATATAGATATGATAGGTAATATGTGTGAAAAATATATGAATATTAATAAGAGAGAGCATATATATTAATACGAATATTAATATTAATAGTAATAATATTGTATATTTATATTATAAATAATAATATTAATAAATTATATATAATATTATTAATATTAATTAATTAGATAGACCGAATTGAATGCAGCTTGTAATATGATATGATAATTGATATAATAATGATTAAAATAACAATGATAAAAAATAAGAATCGCAAAAATCTATTTAATTACTTATTTATATATTTGCTGTACAAGTAAAATCCAAAGAGCAAAAAGGCGCCAAACATATCGGCCCATTTCGGGAATTTTAAATATAATACAATGGAAAAATTATAAATGCATTCGAGGAAACATATCAGTAATAAGATAGACCTTTCGATATAATTAATGTTATAAGTAGAGATAAATTATATTCCGAACCGAAAAGTAGCTACATTGTATTGTTTCATATAGATAAAAGTTTCGTCATATTATGCAATCGTTTGAGAAGTAGAATTGGAAAGATGAGTCATATAGTATGGGGTTATTCTACTTGCAGATTGCATCCCGTAACACGTCACGTCAAGGCATATCTGGGAACACGAGTATAAACCAGTTTATACTGCATATAAATTAAATAAATACATTTCTCTATTGCCGTTTCGAAAACAACCACTTTCTTAATTGTAAAGAAAGGCCTCTAATGAGCAAATTGTGATTGAACTTATGAATTTATTATTAAATTGATGTTATTATTAAATATATAGATTTACAATAAATTTACAAAATTTCCGCAGAACGTTTCGATTACTATAATAAATTCGTAAGTTAATCAATTTGCTCGTTAGAGGCGCCTTTCTTTACAATTATGGTTTACATTTTAAGCTAAATATTAATTTGTTAATACTTTCCAAACACTTCCTGATTCACACGAGATAAACATTTTTTATTCGCATTTGAATCGATGATTTATCGCCTGTGATAACAAATCAATAAAAAAGGGCAACATTCCGATAGGAAGCATGCTCTGAAGGAAATGTATCTATTGTATAACTATATACGTGCAGCTCCAAATTTATATATCTAATTTTTTGATATCACTTATTGAAGGAAAAGCAAGTTCTTAATTAGTAGACATTTTTGATTGAAAACAGCAAAGCAGAATAATTCATACATTAGCACCAGGTATGAATATAAATATTCATTTTTTGTCAGATATCATTTAATTATAATGGTAGAATGCTATATCACGACTATTTCATAATAATATATTTTATTGAATAAATATATATATAAAATATAAATATTAATTGACGAGTTAGATAATGATTGATGCACTTGTTAGCAATATCTAATTTTAAAAAAACATTCTTAGAAATAAACTCATCGTAACTAACACCTGTTACAAAAAAGTTAATGTTTTTTGCGCTTTATCATCCGCTCTGGCTCTGCTGGCCTTATTGTTTATATATATATATTATTATTAATAGCCAATTTTATTATTTTACTTAATTCTTAAAAATATGTTTTTATTAATCATATATGTCT
The DNA here is from genome assembly GCF_048542155.1 of Nylanderia fulva. Classification (NCBI taxonomy): domain Eukaryota; kingdom Metazoa; phylum Arthropoda; class Insecta; order Hymenoptera; family Formicidae; genus Nylanderia; species Nylanderia fulva. The sequence goes on from NW_028189302.1 coordinate 2,521,820, forward strand.
AACAATTATTTTGTGCATATTATGATTACTTTTTTATACATTCTTACGCGGAAAAGTGAAGATACTTTTATTGCCAGACTATCAGTATTACTTACTCGTTTTGCATTCATTAATCATAATTGTTAAATTTATTTATTCGCGTAAGGATTACGAGCAATACGATATGATTGTACGCATATATATGATATTATGAAATACATTATCTCAAAACTCCTGCGTATCTTTAAGTGATATTTTATTACATATTAATTTTTTATAGAAATCTGCCAAAGACGACGGATAATATTTATCAAGAATTCAATGTTAATTGATCACTATTTTAAATTAATTTAAATTGAATATATAATCATACAATAATATGAAAATAATATAATCTTCGTCAATTAATTACTTTTAACATATTGTTACATTAAATTAATAATATAAGAAAATCTTCCTTCATTGAAATTTGTATACTTCTTGTTAACATAAATTGAGCATAGTTCAATGTTATAGATTAACAATTCAAATGTTTTCCACATAAAATTAACATAAGTATGCAATTCCATCTAATATTCTAATCTAAATTGTTTGTATCAAAATTAAAGGTTGCTTATGGCGCTACTTTTTTTTTAATTTAGAAAAGCAGGATTTATCTGGCTTATTTTAGCGCATCATTTCTATCAAATTCTTCTATAATCAAATATTCATTTTGTAAACTCGATAGAATTAAACAATATTTTATAATATTAAAAAATTAAAAAGTAATTTAAAAATAAAAGCAATTTAACAAATATTACGTAAGTAGCAACAACCACCCCGTATAAAAAAGTAAAGTTTTGATCAGTTTATTAATAAGTTTCTCTACATATTATAACGTGGATAAAGGATTTCATGAATTTCGAAAACAATAAATGTTAGAAATTCTTTATTGGTTACGTCTGTTTATGTGTGAGTATAAACATTTAGATTCAATAATAATGGCGATAAAAAGATTAATAATAATAACGATAATATCTTTCGTATTGTATAATCAAGATTAATAATTATAAGTAAAAAGAGCGATAATAAAAACGTCAATATAATGTCGCAGCTCGTAACATTCCGTCAAACATTCCATAGATTTGCAAGATTTTTATGTATATATATCTATATCATTTTAAAAATTTACAGAATTAGCTTAAAAAACTAACGTTGCGTCCAAGCGAATAAATTGTTAAAGTTAACTTCAATGATGGCGTGAATTGCGGATATTTGAAAATATTTGATTCAAAATTTTTTGCGATAATTATAATTTTTACAGGAAGAAACGCTTGTAGATTTTTACACTATAATGTAATCGCAAAGCTATTGAGAATTTATATATAGATTTTCGAATTACAGCAAAAAAGTGTCTGCGTTTTTACATTTTTTTTTCTTTTTACAATGATTTCGCTTTGATCACATCCGACAATATTAGTTAAATCGAGTATATTATTTACTAAAAAAAAAAATAATAATAATAATTAGCAATTGGAAAAGGCAGTAGCGAACAGAAATGAGAGGATGAATTATTCATGCGCACAAAGATATATATATAAGTATTAATAAGTAGATTTTTCTAAGAGACGGTTCCTTCCGGGAGATTCATTGTTTTAATTTTAGCTGGAAGAATATCTGCACTCTCTTGTTGACACTAAACACTACGAAATGCCGATACTAGGATCGAGCCATTATTAGTATCAGATATCTTGCGCGCGTGCAGCCTCTATATTCTACATATAAAAATATCCTCTACATAGTCAATATATAAACCATTAAAACGATATACGAAAAACATTATTTTAATCGCAAAGATCGCTATGTTATTTTGTATATGTATATGCGAACGTCTTGTGTGTGTATAACATATATAATATATAATCTATGTGTATGTATATATCTTTATATAATTCGCGTATCTTCCGATATACACACTTACACGCATTCGTAATATATCATGGCACATTCCTTTATTAGATGCAAAGATTCGCACAAACCGATCACGATTCTTTATTATTATTATTCTACATTCGTCTCTCGTCTGAATCCAACAATTATACAGAAAAATAATTTTATCGTAATTCGGTGACAATATATAGACATACTGCCACGGCTAATTCACAGAATCGATCCAAATGAAAGAGATCAGCTGTTTGGCCATCGGTTTGTGCCAATCTAACAAACTGGCGATTGATGCTCTTAAAAGGTACACAATAAAAAAAAAACGAGCACGCATATCGCTTTGGAAGAGCTTTGATGTCAATCGTTTTGCTCGGCACTCTCTATCCCATTAATAAAGCATTTTGATTTTTGGTAATATTAAAAATTCTCTACAAAATCGCTACGTTGAAAGAGGAAGCGGCAGCTCATTGAACTCAGGCACTTTTCTCGTTGGAGTCCCTTAGCTTTAGAGATTTCCCGAAATTTCGGGATATTAATACAATAGTAGTAATCTATAGGTGTGTTCTTTTTGACTAAACTCAGCTAAACTGGCTGCACTAGTTCAGAGTTTATCTTTATTACTCCACATTGGAAAAAGAGTTCTGCACTAGTTCAGCTGAGTTCAGTAAAAAAAAAAACAGACCTTATGTGTGTATATATATATATATATGTATATATTCGCAGAAAAAAGACTAACAATTGCACTAATCGATCACTCATGGAAGTCTAATTAGGCTCGCGAATATAAAAGCTCTATGACGATTAATAAATTCATCGAAAACACGAGCCACCGCCTGCAGGCACGTAAATCGCGCACTAGGAAAAACATAACAAGAGTCGAGCGAGAGATATATAGTTTTGCGAAGATACTCGGAATAAATAGAGACGCCGGGAAAGGGGGGCAAGGTTAATCGAGAAAAAGCGGAAAGTGTTAATAGTAGCGGTGCTTCGCCGGGCCGATTTCGGCGCCGCGCGGCATCGGAAAAATTAATAAAATTAAATGATATGTTGCTTCTCTTGTTAATTCGTGGTTTTTCTTCTTAACCCGTAAATGAGTAAACGTAAAACGTAAATTCTAACATTAAATCAAGCGCGATATTACCATATGTCTAAATATATCCTCGAGAAGTACAGTATAAAGCGAGAAAAAAAATCTTTGCTTGCGCGAATACAGAGGCGAACAGTTATTACAATTGTTCTCTTAGACTAGGTGCATAATATGGATTTTTAAATCGATCAAAAATTTGTTTCATTGATGTTGAGCAACGTAATTTTTTATCGAATAAATAGTTTACTCCAGAATATGAATTTACATGAATATATTTGATATATCTATATATATGTATTAAATTAATAATATTAAATTATTATTAACTTATTACATATATAATATATAAATGATTATTTTACATAATTCAAATTTATAAAGATTTAGAAGCTCTAAAACTTCTTAATGATCAACTAAACTGTTGTATAAATGATCGACAAAAATCCATAATATGCGCCCAGTTTTTATATATATATATATATATGTCCGAAATATGTAATATTACGTGCAATCTCAACTCGTCGTCATAAAATCGTTTGTATATGGCTATCGAAATACGTTCATAAGGCTACAGATGGAAAGCACGAGTGTTACATCTATCTAAGAGCACTTTCTATATTCGTTTCTATGAATAACTTGTTATTGTTTTCTTCGAGACAATAAATTGAATACTCTTGACGTAATATGTTCAGCGTAAGTTGAGATACGTCAAATATCATTGAATAATGAATTATTTTGATCTCGATACAACAGCTGAATACAATTATCGATTTTAATTGACCAACTATTTTGTTAAAACCCTATCGCGTTTTCATAGTGCGTTCTCTTGTAAGCGGTACGAATTACTTTTCTTAAGATTATTTCCGAACGAGATTAATTAATCCTTCGTTTCGTTACTTTCATCTTCACTGCTTATCCTCATAGCGGAAGGTCTTCGTGTTGGATTCCTGCCGGCTCGACGTCGTCATGGTGACGGTTTTCTTCTCCGTGACCTTGTGCATCGACTGCTTCATCGTGCGCTCCTCGAGGGAATCATTCTTGTCAAAACCCTTAAACGTCGACAGATCGTTACCGGACGTTGTGTACTCCTTGGTCTCCTCCGTAGTCTCGTAGTTGGAGCTGCTGCTCTTGCCGGGTGTGGACGTGTACGTCTTCGTCGTGATGGTCTCCATTCTGCCGCCAGGGATGACCTTGCTCTCGACGTTCTTGAAGGTCTGATGCTGCGGGATCCCTCCGCTGAATCGCTGACTCTCTACCTGCTTCTCGGAACGGAAGGTGCTCATCGGGCTGACACCCGAAAACCGATCGGTCGAATATTTCTGATCCTTGGAATCGTCAAGAGTTTGCTCCTGAATAATCTTGGGGATAGTGGACGGGGGTTTCGGTGAATACAATATGTGTTGAGGCGGCGGAGTCGGGTACGAAATCGGGGAAGGAATCCCGTCCGCGTGTCTCCTCTCCGAGGTGAAACTCTCCTGGTTGATCCTTCGCTCGATCGAGCTGTACTGACCTGGCGAATTGTCCGTGATAATCTTCCTCTCGGTGACGACGTACGGACTCCTGTCTTGATGACTGTCGATGATGTACTTCCTGTCCAGGGATCCGTATTGATTGTCCACGGTGGATCGATACTGACTGTCTTTCATCTTCCTTTCGAGCGTACTCTGCGTCGAGTGCACCTTCTCCGGGCTGATCAGATTCTGCCGATCACCGAACTGGTGACTGATGTGCTGCGTGGTAGATTGCAACTGATCCAGGGTGTGGTTCATCGTTTGAATAGGCGAGGGCGTGCTTTGCGGCTCGTACGCTCTAGTCTCGTATCGGGTGGTGTAGCTCTGGTAGCCGCTCTGCTCGGCTGACAGCTCGCCGTCGCCGTCGGCCAGGTCCGACCGGTTTTTATACTTGGCTAGACGAATGGCGGTGAGTCTGCCTCGTGCCTCCTCCAGCTCGCGTTCGATTCGTAACACTTCCGAACGTGCGTCGATCTCTTGCGCGATCCCGCCTACCATTCGGCGGTTCAGGACCAACGATCTGTCCTCTTCCTGTTGAATAGCCTGTTGCGCAGCGCGTACAAGATTATCAGTAGCACGCTTTACGGCGTTACCGGCCGCCTGTAGACGCTTTGTGCTGTCGCTATCAGGGTCCGCCTTGACCTTGCAAGCGACCAATAGCTGGGCCGTGCTGCTGGCAACCTGCTTAGCGCTGGAGATCAACTTCTCTTCGGAACTTACGCCTTGAACAAGAGCGTTCGCGGATTCCACGAGACTATGAGTGGCGGCTGCCACCATTCGAGCGGCCGAAATCAGACCCTCGGACCATTGGCCATCGTCGGAACTGGTCAACGGCATGCGGGACACTTTGCCGGTCGCGATTAGTTCCCGTTGTGCAGCACTCGCCGCTTTTATCAGCGCCGAGGTGGCGGCGGCGATCGACTTGGCGGCTTCCAGAATCATTTCATCGAAATTCATATCTTCGGGCGTCTCCTGTTGTAAACGAGAGAATACATATATTAAAAAAAAATTAGATAATTTGCAATAAATTATGAAAATAAAGAGATGATAACTGGAATGTTCTTAATTAACACTCACCCGCAACAGCTGACTTTTCCGATCGCCGTAATAATATGTTCGATTCTCGGTCGATCATTCACAACGACCAAGAAAATCAAACATATCTCACGGAAACCGGGAGACGACCTTTTTCCTGTAGCTGTAACATTACGAGTAATCACGAATGTAATAACAAAATCGAAAACCCACCTGAATGCTTCTTCTTGGTCTCAGACTGGCCAGTTTCTTGGCGGCCGCGTCGATACTAGCTGCTGCACCGAGCAGTTCGTTTTCCGCGATCACCGTAGGATCGTCCGGATCGACCCAATCGTTGCCTTTCAACAACTCCGCTACTGCCACCAGCTCCGTCACACTCTGCGCGATCTTGCGCGAGATCGCTGGCAGGGTATGCTTGGCGTCGCTCGACCTGGATGATATCTGCAGAATGGCCTGAAGCAGCTCTCGGTAGTTGATGGCGACATCGTGACCCGCTTGAAGGGTACGATCACGCAGCTCGGCGGTCTCCGCGCAATTGTAGGCTGCGCTCTTGCAAATCGTCAGCATGTCGCTGATGGACTTTCTGCCCATGTTCGCGGCGGCGATAATGTCGTCCTGCTTGCAGCTGTTGCCGGCGGAGACCGCCTTCGCAGTCGCTAGAGTGATGCTCTTCGTACAACGTACAAGGTCCTCCGGGGTCACGTGGCTCTTCTGGGTCTCCGAGCTGTTGAGTGCTCGAATCTCCTGGGCTATAGCCTCAATCGTGGACTCTAAGGCTCTAGTTCCACGCGTGTGTTCATCCTCCACGGCTTTGACCGTCTTCAGCAGCGACGTCACATTGGTCACCATCACCTGAACGAAGATCAGATCATGATGTGAGTGCATTTATTGTATACAAGTCCTTTCTACACTTGTGATATTAATATCCACGAGAGAAACGGAATATTTAGTTAGTACTATTAGATTTTGAGTGATGATCTTAAAATAATGAGCACAAATACACTTAGAGGGAAATAATATGTAGTGTGTTAACACATATTAGTGCCCGATGCGCGTGTCATGGTTACATGAGCCTATCTAAATGATCTGATGAAACGATAAGCGAAAAATTATGCGGAAGCATCAACTCTAACAGACTGTGTTAATGATCCAAAACGCATCGCTGTGAATAGAACGTACGTACCTAAGGATGATTTGCCCGATTAAATTATATAAACTAAATTGAGATAAAGTGTTCGGTGAAAATAATAGGTCGCTAACGAAGAAAGACCGACTGATTTGCTTGATGTAAAATTTTTTTAATCTATCATTTTACTCAAAAAAGTGCAAAAAGACATATTCTGATTATAATAAAGTGTGTTAATCTCGATATATTTCTATATGGTCCTAAATATTAAACTATAATCGCTCTTTTCATATTAATGAATGTTAGAAATGATCACTATATGTTGATGTCGAGTACTCGACATCTCTCGCTAATGCCTTATATAGTTTACATGGTTTTTAGCAAATCTACATTATATTTTCTCTACGTAAAAGGCATCAAACACGTTAATTACTCCCGCTATATGTCATACAAAACTACGATAAAAAATACAATGACGAAGAAGGGAAGGGAAGAACGAAAAGTCCGGCTACATGAGCAACACTAAGTCGGACGTCCGTTGTGCCGGCTGAGAGCTTTCCGAAGTGGAGAGCAGACGGATTAGTTCCTCCTCTTGATCGGACACGAACCATTCCGATTCCGAACCGCCGACGTCGCTCAGATGCACAAACTGCTGCTGCAGCTGTCGCTCTAAGACCTAAGATCCGGGAGAACCGGCCAGACCAAAATCGTCAATGTGAGAGACTCGTAGTATTAAAGTCCACCAAATTTGCATCGTCGAAACATTCATGATAGACAGATAGGATTACGCTCTACATTATTACTACTGGCTGTCATTATCACCTCCCTCCGGGAAAGGAGTGAGAAACAAGCAAAACAAGCGGAGAAAATCATTACAGACAAACAACATATTCTTTACAAAGATGTATAATACATACAGAAAGATGGAAGTACGAAGCCGAGCAAGGAGAGCCGTTCAAGGTGGACTTTAATAATGTCGCTCATATATGTATATAATTTTTTTATTTTGGTCTGGAGAAAGAGAGAGATACTCTTGTCCTGTATATCTATAATTTCGAGAACGATGATGATGAATTACTAACCTTTTTTCAGGTGAACGAGATTTTAGTAAAATGAGAACGAAATCGGTTAGAGAGGCAAATAAGAACGTGTTCGTCAAAATGAGTCGATTAAAGTCCACCCCAAAAAAATGTTTTAAGAAGGATATGCATTCTTTATGGTGTTATGTTTGAAATAAAATATTATTAAAACTTGGGAAATTAATTAAAACTCTGCAAATTTGTTATTAGTCTTCATTAATACTTACACGGGGGATTTATATTAATTTCATCAAAAAATATTTCTGCGAAACTTACAAGGTTCAGCGTATATGTTCTATGATTACACTGAAATTATTAAATTACTCGCTAAATTAATTGATTACAGGAATTTTTATTATATAGGATTTCGTCAAATTAATAATTAATAAGTAAGTTCATTATTTGAGCACATTATTCCATTGAAAATTATCAAAAACTTATCTCCTTCTCTTCTTCCAATCTAGCAAGTGGTTAATCCTAAGCGACAACGCCTGATAATTCCATTCTTGTTAGAACGACGACTAAACAATTGATCACAGAAGCAAAAGACGGAAAAAGATCCGCATGTAAGCGAATTACCTTGGCGGAATCCTTAAGATGTGCCATACTGGGGTCGTTGATGGGTTTTCCACTGGCGGCCTTAGTAGCGTGTATGAGGTCACCGAGTGCGGAAGCGACGTCCTTCACGGCATTGATTAGCATCACCTGGGCTTCCGGATTCTGACTGCCCAAACTGGCCGCTCCGTACTTGACGACCTCGGCGAGCTGGACGATGGTCGACACTGCGTTTTGCGCCGCGACTGCCAGCTGTTCTTGCGAGGATGCCGCCCCGGCGACCAACGTCTTCGTATCTTCCACCAGTGCCTTGGCGGTCTGCAGTATACTTTCACGATGATCAGCGAACGTGTCGCTCTCATTCTCGGCGTGCAACGTGCCGGCGGTGGCAAACATGATGGTAGTGTCCAAGTCGCCGATGATGCCGGAAACGGTGCTGGCGGCGTTGATGCACGCCTGAGTGCCACGCGAACCCGCCTGTAGAGCCGCCAACACCTGCGATACTTTTTCGGTCACGTTCTTGCTGTGCTCTGCGACCTCTCGTTGGGCGTAAGCGTCGCCAGGTGACATCTGACAAGTGCCGGCAGCGCGAACAATATCCGCACAAGCTCGTCCAAGTTCCTGGACACCTGTGCGAAGTTTGGCAGACACATCGGCATTGGATGCGGCTGCGGATGCTCCGGAGGTGTCGCGAGCAAGCTGGGTGTACTTATGCGATATGTCGACCGCTAAGGGACCCAATCTAGCCACATCTGTGCTAGATTTGGTCGACTGTAAATAAAAGAAGAGTATATAAATATTGTAACATATTATTTTTACTTTGGTAACATGAATATTTTTTGACAGAAATCAGCTGACATCTGTCAAAAATATTAATTTACTTTAAAGTATATAACATATTATTTTTACTTTTATAACATGAATAATATTTTTTGACAAAAATCAATTGATATCTTTCAAAAATATTAATTCACTTTAAAATATTATAACATTATTTAGAACATTATTTTTACTTTTATAACGTATATTATTAATAAACAAATTTAATTAGCAGATAAAGGTCTTTAAATAGCTGATTTCTGTCAAAAAATATGAATAAAGTATTAACTTGCTAATTAAATTTTAAAATAATAATGTATTATAAAAAGTGTATATTAGAGCATTGTATATTATACAATTATAGATACAAAAGTTTACCATTTCTTGAGCCAAGCGAGCGATCTCTTTAGCAGCTTCGACCATCCTCGTCTGATAATCCACATAAGAATCCACGGTGTCGATAGTAGACATTCGATGATCTTCCAGTCTGACCATCGCGCGGGAAATCGTGTCGATTAAACCAGTCACGATACCCGCGGACGTAGATATGGTCTCGAGAGTATTTTGCAGTTCTTGAAGAGCATCTTTGGTGGACTCAACGGTCTCGTCCACCTCGGAGTGTAGCGCGACGGCCTTCGGATTCCCACCGGACTCCTTCGTAACGTAGATCAACTGCAACGCCGACTCGGCCACGGTCTTGGTCTGGTCCAGCAGCACCATCTGCTGCTTCGAGTGCACCATGTTGGACGCGGCGCCGATCGCGCCTGAGACGAGCGGTTCCGAATAAAGGGCAATCTGATTGACGGCATGGCCGACGTTCTCCGCCTCGTATTTGGCGGCGGTGCGTAGGGGTTCGAGTTTCTCGCGCAATTCGCTCGCGCTGCTCTCCATCTGGTCGGTGAATCCCTGCACGGTGTTCTCGCGACGTGGCAGCAGGGCCTGCGAAACCGCGCTCAACGAAGCGGCATCGAGCTCGCGAATGCGCGCTGACAACTTCTCGATCGCCGCGTCGCACTCCTTCTGACCGGGTGCCTTATCGCGAATCGACGCCACCAGCGACTTGATCGAGTCGCTGACGCTCTTGCTGTGATTAGCGAGCAATTGCCAGGTCGGCGGATCCTTCGGGCTGACCGCGAGACTCTTGGCCGCCTGCACCATGGCGCAGGAACCGTCAATGATGGATTTGCCGGCGCTGGTGATCGGTTCCTGGGCGGCTCTGGCCGCGATGGATATCTTGGCCGGTTGACTCGCAAACTCGGGAGAGCTCGCGAATGTGCAGAGATTGTCGACCGCCTCAAGTAATGGTTTCGTAGCTTCCGTACATTTCTCGCGATTGGCGTCGGAATAATTCTTATCAAGCGCCTTGATCTCCTTGACGAGGCACGCCGTCGAATTGGCGACGTCCTTGGCCGACTGAACAAAGTGCCGCTTGGCTACCGGATTGCTGGTCTTACTGGAGGCAAGTCTACACGCGTTGCAAACCGCGCTGGTGTGCTTAGCGATTATGGTTGCGGCCGAGAGCACTTGCTCTTGCGTAGTGGTAGGATTGCTGAGACTCTGGCAACCGCTGTGTATGGCTTGCGCTGCTCGTAAGAACTGTGCTTGATCCACCAGACCTGGTTTACCCGCTACCGATGTAGGGTCGCTCACTCCAGCAAGATAAGCGGCTTGAGCCGCAGCTTCGATCAGGCCGCAGATCGAAGAGGAGACTCCGCGGACTGCTACGGAAAAGTTCTCGTGTTCCGACTTCTTCGCGTAGTTCGCAATGCCGGTCATACCATCACCGAGGCTCTTGCTCTTCTCCATTACTGTTTCCAGACACTCGAAGTACGAAACATCGGAGATGGGCTCGCTCGGATTGTCGAGCAGAGATCGCATGGATTGAATATTCCTGATAGCGTTGTCGCACTCGTTTTGTCCGGGCGCCGCCGAAGTGCACACGTCCACCAGGTAGTTGATGGAATCGGTGACCGCGCGTGCCGCTGCTGAAAGTTGATTCTTCGCGTTTGGCGCGGTGGGGTCGGCCGCGACCGATTTGGCGGTCACTAGGAGCTTGCCGGACGTCATGGTGACGTTCTTCAGCGACACGACCACCTGGCTACGGGTCTCGATCGTCGTCTGACCCGCCATCTCCATGCCCACGCCCAGCAGATCGCCGAACGCATTGGTGAATTGTCTCGACGAGTTTGCGAGCTGCACGGGTGAACGCACGGACGACACTATGTTCGAGGACGCGTCGTTCAGATTGGCGGCCGCGTTATTGAGGTCGCTCTGTAATTGTCTGTAAAGTAAAAATCGCAAAGTGTACAACAAAACTGAAATAGTACAATTATTCTAGGCAAGCAATAAGGATGCATTAGGCAATAAAAGAACTATAAACTGAGATAAACGAAAAAATATATAATGAAAAAAGGTTATTTACCCGTAACTCTTGCTCGTTTGCGGGAAATCATTCGTGTTGAGCAGTTGAGCCATATCGTCGATGTTATGTATTGCTTCGTCCACGTCTCTTTGTCCGGGCAAGCAGGACACACACTTGTTCAACGAATAAGAGACGTCTTTGGCGACCGCAGCTAAGTTGGCTTCGTTCTGAGGATCGTCGGGATGCTTCAGTACGCGTCGCGCTTCCTTGACCAAGCGCAAAGATCGCAGAATCACGTCGTCGGCAGTCATCAACACCTTCTTCTGCGTCTCCGGCTGGTTAGATGTAGCAGCTACTCCGCGCACGGCGTAAGTGAGGTCTTTCAAGGCCGACGCGGTCTCTCTAGCGGCGCTTCCGGTGTAATTTTTGTTACCCTGCTTGGCGGCGGACAATAACTGCGCCATAGCAAATCCAACATTCTTCGACGTTGCGCCGAGTCTCAAAGCGGTAGATTCCGTTGTCTCTTCTGGCAGAGGTCTTAAAGAGGCCGCCTCGACGGCGCGATAGAATTCACCCAGCTCGTCCTTCAGACTATTTATCAACTCCTCCGCAGCGTCGAGCTCCAGTCCACTGCAAGCTTCTCTGGCGCGCGTCACCGCCGATCTTAGATCCGCCAAAGAGGATCCCAATTGTTGTGAGGTATTGTTCAGCTGCATAGCGGATGCCTGATCCGTAACCGTCGGTAGAACAGCTCTGACAGCCTTCACCACGGCAGTACCAGGTTGTAAAAACTGCTCGGAAGCGTTTATGAGGTTTAGCTGCGCCGACGGATTATCCGGCTGTGCCTGAGTGCCTTTTACTCCCGATACCAAGTGAGGAATATGTTGCGCTATCGTGCGGCACTCCATATTAAGTTCCTCCTGACTGGCTGAATTCGTGTTGTGATGCCCGGCACCGGAAGACGCCGCGATGCACTGTGTAGCTGTGGATGCGGCCTGTTTGGCGCACGCCTCTAGACGCGTAATGAGTTTCCTGCGTAACGCCGGGGTTGCTGCCGCGGTGGTCGCGACGCGCAATTCCTCCGCCGCTTGGCGAAGCTGATCCTGCATTCTCGCATCGTGCGGACTACTGGCGCACTGTCGCGCCGCCTCCACCATCTTGGCCGTAGCGTCGGCTAGCAGTTTCGCCGCCGCCAGAAGACGTTGCTGCTGCTCTGAATCTGTCTGTCTCTCGGCCTCGCCTTTGATACTCTGAATTAATTGAGCGGTGGCTTGACCAACTACTCGTGCCTGGCGCACCATCTCGCCGGCGTCACCGGTGCTGGCGAATAGTCTGTCAGTCGCAACTAGAATCGTCTCCACCGCGCCCTCCTGAATGGACTCCTTAGCGCGTTCGCCCCTGGTCGCAGTCTTGATGTGATTGAGAAGATCATTCAAGGTGCGGCTGACCTCGGCAGCGGCGAGGCTCAGTTCCTTCAGCAGATTCTCGTCGCCGCACGTCTCGTTGCAGACATCGACCAGGCGCTCCACAGCTTTGGTCACCTCGCGCACGGCGTTCATCAGTTGCGTCTGACAGGCGGGCGAGTGTAAGGTCGGCGCTACCACTTTGGCGCAGGCTACGAGCTGCGATGTGGCCAGTGCGCATTGCGTCGCGGCCGATATCACCCTGTTCTGGGTAATTGAGTCTTCGCACGTGGCTGCTATGTTCTTTGCCTTCAGAACTAGAGCAGCAGTGGTATTGGCGACGGCCTTGGCGAGAGCAAGGAGCATGTCTTGCAGCTCGCGATTCGAGTCATCCTCTTCGCCGATGGTTGTCAATACTTGGTGCGACGCTTCGCCCACTCGCGACGCCGCGTTTAGAAGATTCTGCCGTGGCTAAAAAGTAAAATATAATGTATATAACGCGTCCTTATATATACATACACGTATAAAAAGAAATAGAGAGGGAAACATTAATGAAAGAAATATTTAAAATAATTTGACAAATTCTTCTATAAAGCGCATCTTTTAACGATCGAGGATTCGAAAATAGACTAATGTATCTGTAAAAAAAAGATACATCTAATATTATCTGCATAGAGCTTTGACGTGTTATAGTGCTTACATATTGTTCGTAGGTCGTTGCTATGAAAGGCTGCAGGAAAGAAAGAAGGAATTCGAAACTTTAACATTTAACAATCACGTCTTCTAACTCTTACATTGTTTTTCTTCTGTTCTATTCGCCACGAAATGAAACACTCACCTCTTTGGTCTCCGGCTCCGTGGCCTTCAGCAGATCGGAGAAGGCTGAACAGAGTTTCCGGGCGGCGTCCAATAATCGCTCGCCAGACGAATCATCGTCCATGAGAGCGGCTATCATTCGCACGCCCTTCGTCATCTCTGGTAAATTCGTAGCAATCGTCGTAATCGCGGCTCCCACTGCGGTATGATCGACGTCATCGGCTGGTCCCGAAGTCAACGTGACCACCTGAGCGGTCGCGGCGTTCATCGCCGCAATTTGCGAGCCTACATTCTGCTTGTGGGTGTCGATCGTCTGCTCGATCCATCTGAGGGACGCCGGATCTGTCCCTAGTTCGGGCAGCTGAGCTTTGGTAGACAGTTCCATCTCGGCGATATGGATCACCTCGTGACCGGCGCTGATGGTCGACAATAAGGCACGTTGCGGTTCGGATAGGACGGATGTCACTTTAGTTTGCTGGACCTGGGTTTTGAACAATCGTACATTGCAAAAGTCTCTCTACAGTCGATCGAATTTTAATAAAAAAAATAAGATTTTAATAAGAAAAATTGTGCTTTTTTTTGGAAACAACATTTTGCTTAACGATTAACCAATGAAAAAAGTAATAAGGGAAATGCGCTTACGTAAACGAAGCGTATACGTAAATACTGCAACTGAATAGTTGCGGCGATACAGAGTTTACTGATCGATCGAATAATAATAAGAATGTTCCCCCTATCGTGAGAGAGCATCTAAATGATCCGCGCTGGTGACGCGTAATAGAGATTTTTATCTTAATCCAGTAAGCGCTGTACCGAGAGAGAAACATGGAACGCAAACGAATCAGACGAGAGAATTAAAAAACGGAAGAGATTCGTAAACTCAACAGTAACAGATAACTGAAAATGTTATCGTAATGTACCTACTCTGTGTCCGCAATAGAAGGCGCCTAGCATGAAAATAAATTTAACCGTCTATTAGTCCCTTAAACAATTTTTTCGCTCTTCTTGACGTGCAATGATTTCATCAAGTGCGACTTTAGACATTTGCAAAAAGTATATAGCCACTATCCTAAGTATATATTTTGTATTTATATTATATATACATAATAAAATTAAAATAGCAATATGTTGTAAATATTGTAATAGTATGTTATAAGACCTCATCTCCGATTAATATTTTTTGATAGAAATCAGCTGATAACTGTCAAAATTATTATAATCGCAAATGAGGTATTATAACATTATTTACAACATATAACCATTTTCATATTTTGTACATATTATTTTAAAATTTAATTAGCAAATTTTCACTTTATTAATATTTTTGACAGATATCAGTTGATTTAAACGTTAATTTGCTGATTAAATTTTTAAATAATATGTTATAAAAATTAAAATAATATATTTTAAATAATATGTATGTTATAATACTTTAAACTCGATTAATATTTTTCACAGTTATCAGCTGATTTCTGTCAAAAAATATTAATCAAGTTAAAACGAACTTTATATAATATTATTACGCTTGTGTTATTTTAGTATAATAAAAATATGTATGTATGTATATATAATATATGTATGTGTGTATTTGTATCCACACACACGTGTCATTAATCATCCACAATTATACAGTAGTATGACACGCTCAGCTCTTGTCATTACTACATCAAATTTCCCGAAGATACCAATTTTTACAACACTTGGAGACGCGATATATATTTATAACAAGCAACTAAAAAACATCGACATCCAAGGTGAGCTTGAGAGCAATTTAGCGCTTTTTTAACAAAGCTTACCATAGGCGGGGCATGAGCGATGTTCACCTGTCCGCTGACGGTCGTGTACTGGGCACCACCTATGTGACCGGTTCCGTATGGTCGGGCCCCTACAAATCATACCATGCACATTCTAACCCGATGGATCTTATTTACAATTATCGAATATGTTCGATCGAGTCCTCGACAGCACGAATTTGTACGTTTATGTAACAATTTTCTGTCAAAAGCTACAAGCGCGTTTAATGTTTAATTACTTCATTTTATTATTATAAGCGATACTTGACGAATGCTTGAAGCTTGTTGAATGTGTATTTACAAAGTGAAAAGTGTATATATATGTACAACATATATCAATAAAGATCCGAGGATTCAATCGTGCAAAAGATATCGCTAATTAATTTCTGCTGAATATATTGAAAGAGAAAAAGCCAGTATGTAAGAATGATATTTAAAAAATTAAAAAGATTACGCAGTTTTTCAATTTACAAAACCAATAAATTTTTTAAAAGCTGCTATATGTGCAAAATATTCCTTTATCTATTAATTACATTATTCTTTCATAAAAAAATCTTGAGTCATTTTTCTGCAATGCTCGACGAAAACAAAATTATTAAATAAAATACAGCCAATCAGCTTAGCAAAAGAAGATTAAACTTTTGTTATATATATTTGATTTACATTATGTTTTGATAATTATATATAATCACTCCATTGAATAATATGATAAAATACTATTTTCAAGAACAGTCTTAATTATTCCACATTATTTGAGAATAAGATAAAATGCTATATAAAATTTTGAACGAAACACTCACCATCTCCTCCGGCCCTCATGACAGCGGGTATGGCAACCGAGACGGCTTCTACGTTTCCTTTACCAACATTGCTGGTCTCGTGTTGCATGATGGTGGCCCTGTCAAACGAAATATATGTAAAGCGTATCAAGTCATCTATCTTAAACGCTCCTATTCAACCAGAGTAATACCCGTTATAATTAGAAACTGCTCGAATATGTTTATTGGCATGACGTCTCAGAAACTCCTCCATGATCGTATTAAACTAATGCAAAATATTCACGAGACATCGCGTACTGAACGCGAAAGTCAGTTGCTTTGCGACGAGTCTGACTCGTCGAGAACTGATAATTGTTCTAACAGTATCTTAATAATGATTATTACTTCGGTCCACGCCCGCCTTCACGAAGAAGGCTAACACGTATTGATAGCGTGAGAGATACTCACTTTAGAGGCGACACACTGTCCTCCACCATGGTAGATCCCTCATCTCCCTCGATGCCGAAATGATCCTTTGCTTTTTGCTTTTTTAGGATGATATCGATATAACCTGCGATCAATTGAAGTATCTGCTCTGCTTCGGTGGTCTGCACACTGTAATATTGATCGGAGTAGTCGCCAAAGTCGAGGGTGAAAGTGTTCGGCGAGGCGCCCCACCGTCGCACAGTCGTTAACGGCCACGTCTTCAAGATCTCCTTTGTTTTCTCGTCGAGTCGCAGGACCGAATCCTTCGTCACGCCGAGCAAACGCGGTACCAGCTTGTTCTTGCCCTTCATCTTCTCCTTTACCAAGAAGAACGTGACACCATACGTGTTCAACGACCTGGCAGTCTTGGTGTATAAAACTTTGGCGTCCAGCTCCGAGAGCCCGATGTGCTTCTTATGCTCCGCGTAGACCTTCTTTTCGATTCCTTTGACTTTTACGTATGATTGCGGCAAAAATTCTTTCAGACTAAAAGAAAGAGAAAACATTATTTTAAAATTTAATTAGCAAATTTTTGCTTTATTAATATTTTTTGACAGAAATCAGCTGATTTAAGCGTTAATTTGTTAATTAACTTTTTTAATAATATATTATAAAAATTAAAATAATATATTTTAAATAATATATATGTTATAATACTTTAAACTCGATTAATATTTACTAATTAATATTTTTGATAGTTATCAGCTGATTTCTGTCAAAAGATATTAATCGAGTTAAAACGAACTTTATATAATATTTTTACGCTTGCGTTATTCTAGATATATAATAAAAGTATGTATATGAAAAATGTGCACAAATGTTATAAATAAAATATTGATAGCGGCAGAGTTGAGGAATTGTATAGAATCGCAACTCACTCCAGAAAACCCGGCTTATGTTTTTCCTCCTTGTGATCACCAAATTGGATTTGACATTGGATTCCGGCAAAAACACAAGCCTTTTCCTGCGTAATCGGATGTGTACCGTCTAAGATCGCATCTCGTGCTTGCACGTACAATAGCGACAATTGTACAGGATCGCGACTATCGATGTTTTGATCCGAGAAGAAAAATTTCCTCCTCAACAGAACCGTCTCGGATTCGTCTATGCCTTGTTCACGCAGAGTTTTACTTGGATCTATCCAATTAACTGTGAAAGAAAAAAGCAAAATGTGAAAACATGTTTGGCATTCGTTATTTATTGTCATATAAAGTAAGAGAAACATTACTACAATCAAAAAGATGATTTTTTTATCAGAAAAAAATATAAAATATTTTTATATCAGATTTTATTTTTGAGAAAATTGATTTTAAAAAATTGGAATATTTGATAATTTACCTTTCTTTTTAATTAAATTGTAATTAATTGTGATCTTTCTAATTATCTTATGTCATGTATCATTAAATTCAACTACAATTATTAATATATAATATGCAAATATAAATATGCAATATACTATTTAATAAAATAATTTAAAATAATTTAAATAATTCAAGAAAAAAATTACATTTGTAAAATATTAAGAATATATATATATTTTGATAGAAAAAAATATTTTTTAATAACTTTGTATGATATCATTTAGTACCGATTATCTTCTATTTTTGTTTCTTTGTATTTTGCAGC
The DNA here is from genome assembly GCF_048542155.1 of Nylanderia fulva. Classification (NCBI taxonomy): domain Eukaryota; kingdom Metazoa; phylum Arthropoda; class Insecta; order Hymenoptera; family Formicidae; genus Nylanderia; species Nylanderia fulva. The sequence continues at coordinate 2,540,178 of NW_028189302.1, forward strand.
TACTGAAGAAGACCCGAAGTGGGTCGAAACGTTTAGAATTTAATAAATGAGTTTGATTTGAGATCTCATTTTAATTTATTAATTTTGTGCATGTTATCCGCACAGGCTCCGATTGCCGTCAATATTTTATTTTTATTGTAACACAATAATTCGAGCCGAGATTAACAGTTTTTTTTTATATTGATATCATTTAGATTGCACTGTTTCGCAATCCATCCCGTGCGTATTTATTAATTAACTTTTAAATCTCTTAAAGTTTAAATATATAAAACTAAAATATAAAAACTGAAATACAAAATTATAGTTGAAAAAGTAAAATATAAAATTATAATTTAGTTAAAAAATAAAATATAAAAACTTAGATAAAACTTAAATATAACTATAAAAGCTCGAAATCTTATTACCTTCATCGTCGGTTTTTAACTTCTTCCTCAATTGTTCCATCTTGGCGTCCCTTTCGCCCTTCTCCTCCTTCTTCCGCTTCAACGTGAGAGTGCCGAAATTTCCGGGTTTCTGATTTTCATTTTCCTCCTCCACTAACTCGCGCACCAAAGAATACTCATCGTGATTCGTGATGCCTATCTTCGTACATATCACCACCATGAGATTTGCTACGGGTTGACTGTCGTCCACCAGCATGGTCTTCAGCGTTCCGTCCAGCATGCGCACTCGGAGAGTACGAAGCTTACGACGATACTCGAGGAGATCCCCGTTTCTCAGGATGTAATAGTCGAGATTTCGCCCGGGTTCCAGCCAGACTCCCTTCTTCACGTCCTCATCAGCGAGAAACAGGCCGTAATCTTTCGCTACGAAAAAAAGTAACGCATCTTGAAAACGGCATCCCTTATAAATTCATCCTCGAAGCACGATGTACAATTTTATCATGTGTGTTTAATATTTTTAATATATTTATATATGAATAATAGAACACGAGAAAAGAATTTTAACGATAAATTAAAATTTCTATCATTTCCATCGAAGTAATTGAGCGATTAAATCTCGACGTATGATTTTTTAAATATCCTTTTATTGCATGAATTAGTAAATGAGACATTTCGACATATTTCTGAAAATTTATTTTATTAGCATTATTCTTCGGTGTAATATTATACACAGTTAGAGTTTTTTTTTATTAAAAACTGTACCCGTAAAAATTTTTGTGTAAATATTCAACACATTTATGTTTTACTTTAATATATTGATTTTGTGTTAATTGAACTCAAATATTAAATTATTAAAACAATTGAAAAGTGTGTAAAAATTATACAATATGCATCTATTTTTAATTTTACACAATAAATATGTTTCGTATTATTAGCGACAAGATTTCTCTGTTAAAATTTTCAGAAAAATGTTGATTTTTTATTTTATAATATAAGAATGATAAAATCTAAAATTAACATTTTTTTAGTTAACTTTTTACATTAAACCTATGTTAATTTTACACAAAATTTATTTTAACTTTACTTGAAATTTGCATTTGTTTTATATTAAAATATTAACACAGTATTCTCTCGTGTCGCCATTTAACATATCCGTATTATGTTAAAGTGACACAAAAATGTCTGTGGACCATATGAGACATAAGTATATGATAGTTGTTAAATTTAACACACATTTTTCAACCGTGTAATATTAAAAAAATTAAGACTAAAAATGGAATCTAAGACTTACGTATATCTTCATCGCGAAAAAAATATTTATTTATTTTTGGAAAATGTGTGTATCACAAAAAGAGAGAAAGAGAGAGCGTTATCGAAATATTTCGATAATATAGATTCGGGGTTGAGAAAAATACACTTACGTTGTCCCATGTTGCTGGCTTCGGCGAGTTTTTCTCTGATAATACGACAGGCATCGTATACCGATGTGCTGGGATCGAACTGCATCATCTTGGTAGCATTCTTCTCCGGTATAGAGATGCGCAAAGATAGCGTGGCCATTGCGATTGCCTGGGGCGATTTTCTACGTGCGCGAAAACCTCCAGAATCACTCGACTGAAAAAAAGACAGTGGCGTAGAAGATTAGACGAGACGTTATATTAATTATATATTAATTAACTTAATACTTTATATCGACATGGGCGTTCGCAGGAATTTTTTCCAGGAGGCATAATTAATTTTTTTTTAATTTCTTATTTTTTCTTCTTAATATTTTTATTTTTATTTTTTTTTCATATTAAATATGCAAATAAATTCCAGTGTTTATTCAAAAGGAAATGAAATGCCTCATTTTTTTACTGATTCCAAGAGCCCTATATCCATCGATCAACTGGATATTTATTCCTGAGTCGTCTTAGATCGCTTCTTCTACAAAAAACGACCTCGTAAAATATTATCGGATAATTCTCCTCTGGTATTACATGGCCGATAATCTAAAGGATTATACAGGAACGTGCAATTTCCGTCCTACGACGAAATTGAACGTAACAACCGAGTCCGAGAAATTAAAAATTCGTTTTTCACGCGAGGTACCTTACTATAATTTCTTAATTGAACGCAACAAGTTGCAGAGATCGACTATTGTATTCGTTAAAACGCGGTACCTACAATTTAACGACAAAGTTGTCGATATAACGTTCAATTATACACGCTCTATATTATTAATCTTTGATGGGAGAATCGCAATTATCTTTCCAACGCCATTCAGGATGTAATCGCTTTAAGATAAAAACGCTTTATAAAGCCTGCTTATACAACATATTATTCCACCGCGAGATATATTTGGAAAAAGAACCGCGAAAATAAAATCTTCGTGCGGATTCGTGGGAACCAGCGATGACGGATTAAAAATGCCCCGGATGCGCTGAACTGAAAGAGAAAGCCACCGTGGGACTTGTGTGTCTATACATATATATATATATCGACCTCCCGATGGGACATATTACATTTGCCGTAGAATTTGCCACAGGGTGCAATCTTCCACGGGCGTAGAAACAACGGTAGAAGTAAATGAAGCGGAAATAGTAAATACACCCCTTTTTGCTTTTCCCACTTGAGTGAGAGATATTAATTAAATCTATCGATTTAATATCTAAAAATATATTTAATTGACACGATTAAATTATCATGTGCATGATGTATGCAATGTCCGACAGTTCATGAAATGATAAATTTTTAAAATATTTCTATTATGTCAAGATGTCAAGAAGACAAACTAATATAAGATGTCAAGATGTGATTTAAATGACTAGGATTTCTCTTCTAAAAAGATGAAAGGAACATGAAATGTTTATCCTAATTAAATTTGATTGTCTTAATAAAGATTATCTGGAGAATAGATCTTGCTGATAGTCGGGAGACAGAAATAAAGACGTATTCTCCGAGAATAAAAGAGATGAAATTTAAATAAAGTGTCTCATTACTTCATTCCCAGATACATAAAAGGGTGGATACATAAAACCGCAGAACTCGGGGCACGGAGCCTTCGGTTTTGCTCATCCGTGAAGATTGTTATCTTCCGGGATTGTTAATTTGCGGTGTATGATCCTCGCGACAATACATGCGTCATTAGACGTCGCGAGAATAAACAGCCAATTTCGTCGTATTCATCCTCCTGAATCGGACGGCCGGGGTTCATTCACGCGCGTTTTTCCACGTGTTCTCACGGGGTGAGTCGATATATAAGGAATGGTAATGGCGCATAAATTCGTCGCAAGTATATACCCTACGCCAATGTGGGTTTCCACCCTTAGAGGTTGCCAAGCAACGCCGATCTCTCACTGTGTCAAACTCCGAGCGTAACCCCCGACTCTATCCTTTCTTAGTCCTCCCTCTCTTTTTCTCTCCTATATTTCTACCCCTTTCAACTCGCACCCCTCACCGCCCTTCGTTTTTTCTCCGCCAACAATTTTCACCCAATTAGTTTTTTATTTTGATTTTATCGCGCATATCGAATTTCTTATTCGGGAATTCGAATGATTATCGAATGTACGTTGACAAAAAATTTGTTAACTAAATATTATTGTGTTAGTTGAAGAGATAAAAATATTTAAATTAAATATAACATGAGAAATCTAACAAAACGTATATTTAATTTAAATACTAATACATGTTCAATTAACAAAATAGGAATTTAGTTGAAAGGTTTAGCCAAGTTGACACATTTTTTTTCCAGTGTATTAATTAACGAAGCGTGTTAAAAAAATTGCAAGAAACGACGACGTCATGTCTCTCCTCTTTAATAATTAAATATTTTATAAAATCAAAATAGTAATTTAATTATATGTATATCAAAATTCTGATAATGATAATTAATTACATTTAGAAAAAAAGTTGTTAACTAAATCGTTCAACTGATTACTAATTTGTGAATTGAATATATAAAAGTATTTAATTTTAAATTAAACACAACATATTGAATCTAACATAACGTGTTTTTATTTAAATACTTATATAGGTTAGTAATTAAGAAAATAATAATTAGTTGAACAATTTAGTCAAGTTAACAACTCAATGTAGAAAGAAAAAATATATAAATATTTTATGATTTAATAATGTAACAAAAATTTGCACAGTTGATAGAAAATTGTAATAGTAAATTTTTATAATGATAAAAGAAGCATCTGAAGATTCGGGTAAAAGAACTTTAATAAAAGCCAAGTGCAGAAATCAAAAGCGCAGCCAACTTATTTCTTTATTTAATTCAAAATCTAAAAATCTTTATTTAATTTAAATATTTCGATCCTTACATTTGGATTATCCTGAAAATTTTAAAACAAGTTTGTTACACCTGATTTCTGCGCCTGGTTCTTATTAGCCTTTTTCCTATTTGAATTTAAATTTTTATAATACATCGAGTCTTTTCATTTTATTATCTTTGAAAATTGTTGGTGATTTAAATATATTTTAATTTATAAGGCTTCTATTGTTTGCACTACAGTCAAATTTAATTACGATATCACGTGCGAGAAATATCATGTGAATTTTTCCTTGCGAAATATACCGAAATAAATTTTTTTCCATATACCATTTTATTCACGTAGTACAGATTTGTAAAATACAACTCTCCGTTTTATTATTCTGCATTAATAAATATACGCGTAACTCAATCTGCGTATGACCTACATTCCGAGCGAATTTCGTGACAATCGTGATAAAGATCTACAGCTATTTATTCATCAAAGAGAGAATCTTTGATATATTCTATCAATCTATAGGTACTATCAAATACAAATGATGACGCACAAAAGAATTAATTTACTTTAATTCATACAAGGAAAAAATATTTCTATAATTTATTTCATATTCATATTCCACAAAAAAAAAACACTCACATGAGATCTCTCTTTTGACATCATAATTCCATATAACTTGCGTATGATATCAGAAATTAGAATTAAATTCCATTATTACATTTATTAAATAAATGGTTAAATATTTGTGTATCTGTTTTGCTCTCAGGATTTCCTATTCTGCATAAAAACAAACATACATAAATAAAACTTTATTTATATTTATCCGTGATTGATTTTATTCCCGATGTTTGCTATACCTGGTTAGGACGCACATTTCATCCTTCATCAGAGACGCGAACTAATACTTTTTGCTGCGAGCATCATGCGCGAAATAGCCAGAGCTTCCTTTTTACAAAAAAAAAAATGAAAAAAAAAGCGGGACAAAGTGAATATCGGAATAGCGGAATGTAGAGAAAAAAAAGATCGCGCAACAGCTCCAGGCAATCGCTCGCAGAGCCAACGGCATTTTACTGCGAAATTGAAACCACCGTTGACTACAAAGTTACTTCGTTCGATTCGCAATACGTCACCTTCCTACCCGCACGAACTCGATTCAGAGGGAATGACCTCATTACATACAACTGGATCATCAACTCCATGCACACTACTAGTAGGATGGAGCCACTTCTCGACAATGCTGGCATTGATATTGCTGGAAATTGAATATTCTTACGAAAGGGACGTATACGCGTACTCGCAACATTCATCATGAAAGACTGGTGATAAAGTGGCCAACTCTTTGTTTCGAGCGTATATTAAACTCGATTTTTACTTGCACAACAAATTCGATCAAAACTATATAATTAAATATATGATAAAGGGAATACAAATAAATTTTTTTTTTTCAATTATTATTATTATAACCGCGAAAAAACTGCATATTTCTTTTATATATTAATAGTTTATGAAACTTGTACCATGTAGAAAATAACAAACATTCTTATCATCTCTCTTCAGAGAAAAAAACATACTGAAAAAAACAACTCGTTAGGAATGGAACGGAAAATTTGTTTACGTAATACCTATAATAAAATCGCTTCTTTATTCGACGATCTTTCTCGGTGCAGCGTTCGCTTCTTTCAATGCACTAAAACACAAATAGGTCTTTCATCTCTCGCGATCGAACTTCAATATATCCCTTTGATATATTAAAATAAATTCCCGGCCATTATTCACTTTTCTACATACACATACATATAGCATGCTCGGCCCAACATGTTCAATTTTCCGCGAGTCTTCCATTCCATGCGGCGAACAGCTGATTGTCAAATATGACACGCGCGCTATTATTAACGCAGTCCACGAGGTATTTAACGCAGATCGAGATATGCTAGAGAAAGAAGAGAAGGAGAGAATGATTCGCGTTAATCAAAGGCGCCGTTTCTAAAATTAGACGTCACGTATAGTATCCGCCGTGATGATACTTGACGCGAAGTAATTGAGGGTAGCGATCCGACGCGACGGAGGGGGTCGATGAAAACCGGGCGGGAAAAGGGGGAGAAAGCGGAAGAGGCTAACAGGATAACGAAGACGCGATTATGCGGCCGGCGCTGTACAAAATCGGCTAATCCTACCGGCCTCTCGGATCCAGCTCCCTAATGGATCGTGCCGCGCATACGTGCCAATCAGCCGAGAGGCCCTCGTCGATTATCGTGGAAACGGCGAATCTATAGTAGAAACGTGTTAATCTGTCGCTCGTCCGTCATTTATCATCACGGAGCAGCGCGAGCGATTGAATAGTTTATGGACGTTATTTACCGCGCTCTATATAATTTGAAAAAATAAATGTCACTTGCGCCGAGAAAGAGAGAGAGAAGTATATATATATATATATTTCATAGCTTCTGGAAATTAAATAATAATTTTCGTAGTGTATAACATTGTTCTACATGCTTAATTATAACAAAATAAATAATAGTATAATTAAATTAATATTATTAAAAATGAAAAATTAAAATAGGAATTATTTTTTAAGAAATATACACGGAGAATTTTCTCTTAGTTTACCCTAAAATAGTAGGTAATCGTAGGACAATATAAAAAATATTAATATGTACATATAGTAAAATTAATTGAACATATTTGTATTGTATCTTATTGTGATAGATATTAATATTTTTATTATGTTAAATATTAATTAGAGAAACTCTTATAAAATTCTTACAATGTCCTACGATTACAATAATTTTCAGGGTAAATTCCAAGAGAAAATTCTCTCTCTGTATATATATATATAAATAACAAAGAATATATTAAGAGATTAAATAAAGAAAAAAAATAATTTTTCTTTTTTCTTTGGACACAGCGTGTTGAATGAATCTTTATGCAAATTTGATGCGATATCTAAATTGTTTTCGCGAGCATTAGTTTAAGTTAATTAAGATTTGTAATTGTTTCCCTCCACTATAATCTCGAGAACGACAGAATTTCATTTAAATTGCAGTTAATTTTACATAAAACGTTTACGGTTATGATTATTACCTATTATCGTTTGAACGTGCTGTTACACAACATATCTAATAATCAGTGTTTTTGCTTGAAAGATGATAGAAACGCGTTCCGTGTAAGTATTAGCAAGGCCACACGCGTTACACTGCTCACGACAAGCCTAATGCATATATTCATCGCAAATTACATTTCCTATGCATTAGAATATACTTCGCATACCCACTTCGCATGATTAATGCTGATAACATAATTTCCTACTTCCCTTATCGATATCGCCACGATTACATGGACTACTTCCGTTATCCTTTTCTCGGCACTCAGCTTCCCAAGTCGATTTAAACACCCCACTAATTACTCGGTTATACAAACTGACAAAAGCCAGATTGATAATAGATATAATTACCAACTAATTGAATTACTAATAACGATTATTTTATAATCATCAAATAATGATTAAATTATCGATTATTAATGAAAAACAATTGCACTTTTGACTGCAGTTGATTCGATGAATTAATTTACGCTAATATATTTAATAAAGATAATAATATCCCTTGAGAGAGATATAATTATTGTACGATTAATAATTCTAAATTTCGAACATATATAATCTCTGATAAACTAATCCAATAAATTTTAATCTCATATAATTATTTATGATTAATAATTACTACATAAATTACACAGTACATAAATATATCGATTTGTATACAAATAGTTTCGAAATTTATAAATATAATAACGTAATATAAATCAATTACATAATATATTACTATAATTCAGTGCATCCTCAAAAATAATTTTAAAAAATCGCGGTTGGGTAATGTAGAGTACACAGTAGATTGTGTTTTCTTATTAAAAACAGTCCCCCTTAAAATTTTTGTGTTAAATATTTAACACATTCTTGCTTTTACACAATAAATATGTTCTGTTTTATTAGTGACGATTTATCTCATATTTTAGTTAATTTTTACATTAAAATTCTATGTTAATTTCACACAAAATTTATTTTAAATTGCTTGAAATTTTGTGTTAAAATATTAACACAAATTTGTGTTAATATATTTTTTAAACAGATCCATATTATGTTAAATTAACACAAAATTTTTGTGGACCGTTTGGAACATCTGTTAAATTTAACACCAATTTTTCAACTGTGTAGGAAAGTGTCCGTATCTGTCTAATGAAATTTACACGGCTCGAAGAAGCTATTATATCATGTAATTTCACACAAAATTTATTTTAAATTACTTAAAATTTTGCATTTATTTTGTGTTAAAATATTAACACAAATTTGTGTGTTAATATATTTTTTAAACAGATCCATATTATGTTAAATTAATACAAAATTTTTGTGGACCGTTTGGGACATTTGTTAAATTTAACACCAATTTTCAACTGTGTAAAAAAGTGTCCGTATCTGTCTAATGAAATTTACACGGCTCGAAGAAGCTATTATATCATGGTGTGCAAGTACGAAACACTTACTGCCATTTACTTTCGCCGCGGTATGTAGTTACCATGCTCCATTCTCGGGGCGAGTTATAGCGTCGTCGTCAGCTTTTTTAACTTCATCGTCGTCCTCGCGAGGAGGATGGGGTGGTTGGTCGGTCGGTTCTACCCCCGTGAACGCTTTGTTCCCTTTCCCCTCCACTCTTTCACCGCCACCCCTTGCGGATGTCATCGCATTTTTCCGCGCGTCACTACCCCAGTTAAACCGTAAAAACGTATCAAACACAACCCCTTGCGAATCGCATTCAAGTAACTTACTAATCCCTACAATAATAATTCGACGACTGTACAAGAATGTCCTTATTATACAGTAGAAAAATTTGTGTTTTCTTCTTGTTAAAAACGGTCCTCGTTAAAATTTTTCTCTTAAATATTTAACACATTTATGTGTTAATTTAATATATTGTTGTTATGTATTAAGTGAACTTGAATATTAAATGATTAAAATAATTGAAAATAGATATAAAAATAACACAATGTGCATACATTTTTAATTTTACACAATAAATATAAATATATATATATTCTGTTTTATTAGTGACGAGATTTATTTGTTAAAATTAACAGAAAAAATGTTGATTTTTCTATTTTATAATATAAGCGAGAATGGTAAAATCTAAAATTAACATATTTTTAGTTCATTTTTACATTAAAACTATCTTAATTTTACACAAAATTTATTTTAAATTACTTAAAGTTTTGCATTTGTATTCAAATATTAACACAGTATTTATGTCTCCATTTAACATATCCATATTATGTTAAATTAACACAAAAATTTCTATGGACTGTTTAGGACAGGTGATATCTGTTAAATTTAACACAAATTTTTCAACTGTGTCGATTTGTCGGAATTAATTTTTTAAATTTTATTCCTGCCTTTATACGAGAAGAAAAAATTTAATTCACATTTACGTACAAGACATCTACGTTTAAAATCGATACACATATAAAGTGTAAATTAGATATTTAAATAAAAGTTTTAGTTGTGCTTTAACAACGAGTAAGTTTAGTTTGCAATGATTATACTCGCACGAATTCACTCTGTATTGTATATAAACTTTATAATAATGTATATAACGCTGTTATATGTTTATAATTATTCTCCAACATCTCTATTATATTACGTCACTTTAATAATGTCAAAAAGATGAGGAGAAAAAGATTCAGTTTTACGTTCGTGACACTTTAGTTTACTTTCATTATTTTATGTTAAATGGATGCATCAGTAAAATTTAACGGTGATATTTAATAAGACTATAGACACAAATATGTAAAATGCACACACGCTTGCAGACACATTCCGAAACGAAGCACAAATACATTCACCGATTTTCAATAGATATAAATCGATTGAATAAATATTTGTACATAAACTTCCAACAACGCAACAAAAGTTTTGATAAATTCACGTGTAAAAAGTGAAATGGCAAATGCTTGTTAACCATCTAAATTAAATGAATATTTCATCAAACTGAACAAATAAAGCCATACAGCTTCTCGCGCAGTGAAAACAACTTCGTAGGAGGGAAAAAAATGTCTTTAAATGATGCAAGAACTTGCATTCAACCTAAGTCTGACACTCTACTCTAATCTATCGTCAGAACAGCATTCTTCTTGCGAGAAACGATCGAAGCCTCATTTTATAAACTACATGTATTAAATTTTGATTTCAAAAAAATTCTCGAACAACAATTTACAATTAAATAAAAACCAAAAGCTGCTCTATTCATTGAATCGTGAAATGTCATTGATTTTCCAATTTGGTCTCTATTAATATTACGAAATAGTCTTATGAAACAGGGCGCGAAACGTTTCTTGAATTGCTAGAGCAGGGTGTCCAGCAGATTCAATGAAAAAAATTCCCTGACTTTTGCAGATTTTCCAGAAATTAATTTTTTCCTGACTTTTTTGTATTACTTTTTCCAAATATATAATTTGCATATATCTGTACGATAAATCAATTAAATCATGAAATCCTTGATATATTTTTGTCAACAATGAAACAAAAATTTAAATTAATTATACAATCTGCATTATGTACGATAATTAAAACAAACATGTCACTATAAACTATTTAAATAATCGCCTTTTTTATTTATATTATATTAAATTTTTTAGTTTTGTCTCTATCAAACACATTGAAATAAAATAAAATCGATTTTTTACAACACAAAAAATGAGTGTGCTGAGAGTCAAGAAAAAGTCTATATTTATTTAATACAAAATTTCAAATTATTGAGACAAATATAGAATAACGTGAAAAAAATCCTGATAAAAATATAGTAAAATTTCCTGACTTTTCCTGATAATTCCAGATTGATAAAATTCCCTGACAATACCCGGTTTTCCAGATTTCCCTGACCGCTAGACACCCTGTAGATACAGGCGACACAGTGCCACGTGGCAGGCTAACGAGTGATGATGATAATGATGATGATAATGAACATTGATGACGTGATAGGAGATATCACAAGTATATAAATGAATGAGATATTTACCTCGGGACGATGGCATATATTGTATTGGCTTGGCTCTTATTGTTAGCGATCTAGCGCGGCAGCACAACTACGTCTATACATTTACATTCCGGCTACTTTTGACTTTGGACTCCTAATAATACCCAGGATCGTGGAATGTTGGGCCCCGATCGCCGCCGTTTCCGATGCAAGCTTCTCGTGTAAAGATAATTTACTATCCCTACGAAGCTGCAGCACGGGTTCAGCTCCATTCCTAATATATTTACACGATAGTTTGCGACCGACGACGAGCTTCGGTATAACCTCGTAAATCTCGCTATTTACATCGACATTCTATTAATCGATCCAATCAACGATCCTCGAACGAGATTATCCATTGACGTTTGACGAAGTAAAATTAACAGAACACTGAAAAAGAGAATTATTAAATTAACAAATATTTATCTCAATACCGCCATTTATTTCAGATAAATAAATATTTATTTGTTTCGAAAAAGATTTTCTCATATCAAATAAATATTTTTCACAACAAATCAGTATTATTAGTTTCAAATAAATGATTTATTTGGCAGTATATTGAAATAAATACTTATTCGAATTCAATAAATTTTTTTTTCAGCGTTGCGACAGCAATTTTAATTGATTTGCGATTCAAAAAGATAAATAAAAAAAAAAACTCTCAAATACAGTTAAATTAATATAAAAATTATACATCAAATATGTAGATAAGATCCGCCAGGAAATGTTCATTCACTGATCGATAATAGAAAACTCGGACCGTTATTTTGGGACGAAATCACTATACAGGAGTCACAAATCGAATATTCAAAATCGACGCCGGAGAGACCGATTGTGCAAACAGATTGTCAGATTGCGTTATTTATCTCCACTTCTCCCGATTAGCCTTATCGTCGCGCGCGAGTCCCGCACAGACGTCACTGAATCTTCGCTTCGATTGCGAGGATCGATGGCTCCGAGCGTCGAACACGAGTGTCTCTCTCGCAGCATCCCTCGATTGCGACCGCGTGTATATGTGTGTGCGGTCGCGATCTAACGTTACCCTCCTACCCCTCCTCTTGCACCCCCTCTCGCGAACCGGACGGGAGAGATTCGCGATCCTCCGGGGATCCGAGACGGAATCCCGAGGGAGAGACGTCTCGGTCCAGGAAGCCGCGCGTCGCTTCGATCGCCGGTCCGAAACTGAATGTGGCGCGGTTCGGGCTACTAAGGTGGCTCGAAACGTAGTCGGGAGCCACCCCTCGTTCTCTCTCTCTCTCTCTCTCTCTCTCACCGAGGGGATGCAGAACCCCCAGAACGGGAGAGAGGGAGCAGACGTCGCTACGACGGTTTCTCTGGGATTCACATCGGGCATGTTCGGGGCTTCTGCGCACTAGTGCCCCAGTAACACACCCCCGTGCACACAGAATAGGGAAACCTCGAGTGTCGTGCGAGCGCAAACAAGTCGCGTCATTCTCTCGATTCCCCGAGATTTTCTCGACCCAGATGAGTCGCCATCTCTCAATCTTTCCTAATTGAAATCCCGCAGCAGCGCGTGATAATCTAGCTAAAATATAATTTTCAAGTAAAAATATATATATTTTCATATAATGACGTGGATATGCTGAAATATTTATCAGCCTTATCTCGTTTCTCTATCTCAAACACAAAGAATTATTGTTAAAAAATTATTCGTCCAAATACAATTTTGAAGTAAAAATATATATTTTCGTATAATGATATATATATATATATATATATATATATATATATATATAGATAATGTGAATATATGAAATATTGATCAGCTCTTTATCTCAAACACGACGAATAATTGTTCAAAAATTATTCGTCGAAGTAAAATTTTGAAGTAAAAATATGTATTTTCATATGATGATTCTAGTCTTATAAATTAAATTTCTCGACGCGTATTATTTTTCAACTACATTCTAATTTTTTTTCTCAACATTTTCATTTATAATTGCAATGCTTCGACGAATCTTTACTCGAGAGTCGCGCGTTTCAGGTCTGTTTAATACTGATACGAGAATTTGCATGAGGATCAGAGCCTACACTAATGGAGACCTAGCATTATTGTCGAGTCGCAAGAAATACAGTCTGCTGGGATTTCAAATAAACGTGCGCTCGTGTGTCTGCTTGGGTCGTTTTAAACGTCTGAACACTTGTAACGACATTGGAAATGATTAAAATAAGATGCGCTGCGCATCCTTTCTTGCCGCGCCAGTTTTTCAGCGAAATAAACAAAGACAAGTATACGGAGAAATTTTCGTAATTTAATTCTGTCAGACTTTAGGAAGAACAATCATTTGCCATATTAATTTGACTACTAATTGATAAAAAAAAAAACTGGTCTAATTTTATTAATATCGCTTGAAGACTTTAATCGAGGAAACACGTGAATCTTATATGTCTTTTATTAGTGTCAAATGTAAAATGTGTGTACAAGTGTTACAAACGTCAGACGAGTATGCCGCCACATAAAATCGTATCTACTAGAGATTTGGTATACTTTCAGCACACGTTCACGTCACCAATAAACCCGGACAGTTATATACCGTGTAACTCTATATTGGAAAATGATTAATAATACTTGAATGTGTAAACGGGGGATTGTACAGCTGAAAACTGTACTGTCAATAACGTAGTTCTATCGGCAAAACGTCAAACTCAGAATCTATATAACGTTTGCTCGTATTACATTATAAACCTTTGATTTTTTGTTCAAATAATTATTTAGGAACCTCTGCACATTCTATATTCGACAATCTATATATATATATATATCACAAAATGTATTTTACAATCACTCTTGATCCTTTTGGCGGATTTAAACCATTTACAAATGTTTACTTACCCCAATTGCATACGATTCTGTACTCATATAAACAACTTCATAAAAATAATCATATACAATTAATAGAGATATATAATATAAAAAATTATTAATATAAATTTCTATATTTATTTTTATCGTAAAATCGCATTATGAATTTGAAGAGCGAAAATCTATCTCGTATCGTCATTTCAAGCTATTCAAGGGGATGGAACTTAAAATTTTGCGTAAAGAAACCAATCCGCGAACAACATCGATTGTCATTACTGGAGTCTAACACCCTCGAACAATTTTGAGACCCCAGAAAGTCGACCCTGACATTATACTATCTGATTTCGAGACCGCAGAGGGTTGTTTTACCACGAATCGCTCTTAATAATTGAGTATACTATCTTGATTGCTTCATGGCAATCAATTTTACACCCTATGTTTACTCAACTGTCCATTAAATTTGTACGTGAAAAGATACACATGTTATATTTTTAATATTTAATATTTCAATATAAAAACTCGAAATATAAAAATATTTGAATTGCAGAGGTGGAAAAGATATCTTGTATCTCAAAAAAGTCTTTTATTTATAATATATATATATATAAATTATACAAAAATTCTAGATAAAAACTTCTTAAAATCAAAATAAAAATACTACACTAGAACCAACAAGTAATGATTTTATATCTTCTGCAATTCATGTGTCAGAAGAATTAAATATTTGTCGCGATTCTTTTTTGGGGCAGATATATACCTATATATATATATATATATATATATATATATATATATATATATACTTTGACAAAGTTAAGAGCGATCATGTCAATAAAATCAACGATTTATTTAATTAGACATTGCAGATAAAAAACTACTCTATATACTATACTGCACAAAAATTAATTATATATATATTATGTATGAAAACCTATATTTCTCATGCTTGCGGCGAAAGATTTACGCTAAAAGCAGCGCGCGACAGCTCGAAAACGAAGATATTATCCTACTTAGGTAACAATTGCTAAAGCTACGGACACAAACTCCAGTCGAACTCTTGCATCGCACAGCTCAACAGTTCTTACTCACCGCGCTAGTGTCATCATGGTGTCACTCGATCGCGCTTGTAGGATTCTCTCTTGCTCGGACGGATTCGTGGACGGTTTCAGCGCGAGTTTCAAGTGAAACGGCACAGAAGAGAGGAAAACAGAGAGGAGGAGCGCGAGAGGGAGACTTTTATATCTACGAAGAGATTACGAAGTCGGTCCTCCTTGGCTGCTGGATCTTCTCGTGCTCTTCTCGGGGGATCACGAACGTTCGCCCCAATCACAATAATAGGAGTAGTAAATCGGGAAAAGGCACAAGAGAGAAGGACGGAGCTGATTCTCGTTCGAACTCGGGATCGAGAGGAAATAAGAAAATTTTTAAAAAAACGGGACTTTCTCGAAAAAAAGATCCGAACGTGATCTTGGATCTCGGTAAGGCAATTTCGTGGCTAGATCGATAATAATGTAATCGACGCGGAGGGAAAATAAGCTCGTTGAAATTACGTTCGTCGCGCGAACGCCGGCGAATTTTTAATGGTCGGGAGCGAAAAAACGGGAATAACAAGGAAAATCCGATCTCGAAAAAAATATTCGTAAAAAAATGAAGCAACAACCTCGAAGAGAGGACGATTTATTGTCACGATCTGGACGGCGATTTTAAGGCACGAGACAGTTTCGGAGCGCGACAGCCGTGCGCTACGTCATGATGCACCACCGATGCACTACCGATTATGAAATTAACGGAAGCAAAGGCGACGTGAGTTCCGGTGACTTTTCGATTCTTTTTTTTTCAAAATAACTGCGAAAAATGATGTAACGTCAAAAACAATTGCAAGGAAAAACCGCAACTGTATTTTCGGAAAATTGCACGTAAAACCGCACGAAAATAATTTCCGAAAAAAATATCACGGTAAACTACACGGTTTTATGCGGCGGAAATAATAACAGGAACTTTCTTTAAAAAATCCTAAATGTCACTGGGAGTCGAAACGAAAACGGAAGTTTGTTTTACTCGAGAAACGTTATAGAAATCGACCGATGTCGCTTATACACGAAAGCCGGAACAATCGTC
The DNA here is from genome assembly GCF_048542155.1 of Nylanderia fulva. Taxonomy (NCBI): domain Eukaryota; kingdom Metazoa; phylum Arthropoda; class Insecta; order Hymenoptera; family Formicidae; genus Nylanderia; species Nylanderia fulva. The sequence goes on from NW_028189302.1 coordinate 2,556,814, forward strand.
GAGATCTTTTTCACTGCGAGGCAAAGTAGAAAAGGTCGGTCGCCGATCAGACTCTACCTTCGCGAGAACTCTCAAACACAAACAACGAAAAAAAAAAAAAAAAAAAAAAAAAAAAAAAAGAAGAAGACGAGGACTATAAATAACGGGGACGCGCGCGATAAGAACCAATTAAAAGCGAACCGTTCAAAGGAAGCTGGAGAGTAAACGAAAGAAAAAAGGGAAAATTTGCCGAGAGATCGGAAAACGCGCGAAGCGGAATTTGGAAATGGAAGTCGTCGGGTTTCCGAACGGCGAAAAGGGATGGGAGAAGAGAGAGAGTGCGAGGGCGAGGATGTTACCCCGACGGCTGTCGCCAAAGAAGTGATAGGTCTGCGGCCTTGCAAGCGCGGTACCCGAGGACCGAGGGTGACGAAAAGGGAACCAGCGTCGGCGCCGAGTGCGCAGACGCGAGGGTTCACCCGCGAGCGAGAACGTCGACGATTGGCGGCGATTGTTCGCCGTTAGCCCTCTCCCTCGCGTTCCGCCAGGGGGTGAGAGTCGCCCCTACCCCCATATACGGGATAAGATTGCGCGCGACCCCCTCCGAAATTCGAGTGTCGTATTGCGCTATGTTCGAAACTCGCTGGCCCTTTCGCGCGCGCGATGTGTGTTTGCGCCGCGACTTTACGCCAAGATCCAGCCGGGGTACACAACGGGGCGAATTTCGGCGGAGTAAATTGCAGCAATCGAGAGGGTGACACCGAATTTATTGGACGATTCCTGCGCGCGGACGAGATTGTAATTAGTCTAACGATGACGCGCCGAAGGACTCTGCGCTTGGGGGTGTGTCTATATAGCGTTATTTATTAACTAATAAAAATATTTATGAAATATATGAAGATGTTATTAAATAAAAAATATTTATTGACTAATTGTGACGAGTGGATTGTCAATTTAATAAGACGGCTGATTATTGAAGTATTTATAATGCATGTCAAGCAGAAGCTTGAGATGGAGATAAGATAAAAATTTAATTCTCCGCAAAGAAATTAAGAGTTTAAGAGAGAATTCATTTTACCGCATAGTTGTCATTCTTGAAAATAAAAATAAAGATTTTTATATCTTTTTTTTTTTTCAAAATAGATACACATTTTTATAGATTTTATATTTTCTATTTTTTTCAGTTTCTATCTTTAAAAAATGGAATAAAATAAAAATGATACTAGCTATTTTCCACGATATGTAACCTTTTTGTTTTCTTTCACATAACACATTACAAAAATTAAGTTTTCCATATGCAAAGATTTATTTACGTCATTCTGACTGACATATGTATATCTATCATTTAAATTATTAAAATGAATTATTCAAAAAGAGGCGGATGCGGTACAAGAAATTTTCTTTTTTAGATCTCATTATCATTTCTTGTCATTCTTCATTGTACACGTTATCTAGGATAATATTGTTATGTTTATCTTCATGTTAAATATAGCAATATTATCTTTGATAACAAGTACAATGAGGAATGAAAAGAAATGATAATGCGAGTCTGAACAGAAAAATACAAGATAATCACGAAAAAATGTATGTAATCGACATTATAATTGCTATTATGTCAGTTTAAATTCCCAAAAATTATATGTGCTTTTAATTCTCGAGATTTTCTAAGTAAATCTATATAAATCTTCCAAGTATAAATTTTCATCGTAAATATATATATATATATATATAAACTTTCGAAAAATCTCAGGTCAATCTGTCTGAATTAAAATAATTGAGAAAAAAATATTTCAGAATCAAATAGAACAATCTAGAGAATTATACACCTACATGTTGTACAATTGATCGTTCCATAAAGTCTCATTAGCGAATCAAAATTGTAAGAGCATTCATTCAAATATCTCTTCACAGTTGAAAAATTTCTGTTAAGTTTAACAGATATGACATGTCTCAAACGGTCCACAGAAATGTTTGTGTTAATTTAACATAATATGTTAAATAGAATCCCGGAGAATACTGTGTTAATATTTTATTACAAAATAAATGCAAAACTTTGAGTAATTTAAAATAAATTTTGTGTATTAACATAATTTTAAAAATTAATTTTAGATTTTATCACCCCCACTTATATTATAAAATAAAAAATCAACATTTTTTTCCCGTTTTTAACAGATAAGTCACTAATAAAACAGACCATATTCATTGTGTAAAATTAAAAAATTTATACACATTGTGTTATTTTTGCAGTCTTCTTTCAGTTGTTTTAATAATTTAATATTTAAGCTTGATTAACACAACAGCAAAATGTTAAACACATGTATATGTGTGTGTGTTAAATATTTACCACAAACATTTTAACGGAGACCGTCTTTAACAACAAAACATACAATAATTAAAAAAAAAAAAATGTGATCGCAGCGTGAAAAAAACGCGGTGTAAGATCGGGTCCGATAATTTTCTTAGACGCGGATTACGAACTATACAAAAGATTCGAAGCAAACCCACCCCTGCGGCGGGAACGGAGACGCGAAGGGATGATAATGCGAGTCTGCAGGCAGGAGGTCTCCTACGGGGATGGGGAGTGTCACTCAGGAGCACGACGTGTAAGAGAATGGTCACCGTCCCGGGGGGTGAATTGAGATGTACAGGCAATTTATGCAGCGAAAGAGGAGATGAGAGAGAGAGAGAGAGAGAGCCCACTTTCGTCCGGAAGTCAGCGCTGCTGATCATAAACCGCCTGCAAAACATCGCTGTGCTTTTTTCCTCCTGGGGAACAAAAAAATCCAACAGCCGAATTTTGCGCGCCTTTTTCCAGCTGATGGGATACTATATATCTCCGTCGCGGCGATTCCGTATCGTCAATTTACAATTTGATGATCCCGAAAAGTGCTCATTCTCTGTTGTTCTCGATCAGGACATGTTAATATTGTACGAAAAATGCAAATGACAGGTATGATTTTGCAATTCAGTGAATTGAAGTCAATAAAATTTTACAATACATGATTTCGTTACAGGGCGACTTTTACAGAGTTCTTTAAAATATAACATAGCAAGCTATTGTTTTTGTGCAAACAAATATATAGAGGTATAAATATTACTTTATAAAAACGTGTGTCGGGTTATTAGAATAAAATTATATACAATACCGAAAGAAAATTGGGGAAAAATGTAATATAACAGTCAAAATAATTCACACCGTAAAGGATTTAAAAAAAAGAATGGAAAGCAAGGTACTTACTTTTCAATTTTTTCGCGTCCGATATTTCTGAGACGCGAGAATAAATTCGCATTAGTGTATTAATTAAAATTTATTTGCTTTAAAAATTGACATTTACGGGAAGTCTCTAAAAGAGTATCGACGCGTGTTTTCTTGTTTCAGCAATTACGACGGAGGAAATGACGAAAAGCGAGCATCAACGGGGGATGGAAAACAGAAGATGGCTTTCGTTCGGAATGAATTAAGGATCCCCAAAGTATGCTTCTGCTTTTCTTTTTGTTCGTCATCTCGTGCCCCTTTTTCTCTCTCTCTCCGGCCATCAACCCTTATCGTGGTAGCGTCAATCACTCTCCTCCATACACGATGAAACTTATCGTTCGATTAATCGGCCTGACAATGCGCCTGTCGATTCGAGTTTCCCTCTCGTTCTCTTCTGCCCCACGAATTCGCGAGCGTGTGGTCAGTCCCCGAAAATGCAGCACTCGTCTGACAACGATTTACGGCCGGAAAAGTTTTATGGCTGCCAATTATACAGTGGAGAATTCTCTCTCGTGAAAATTATATAGCGAGTGAAAACGTAAACTGTTTAGAGAGTTGCTATAAATACCTTAATAGAATTAAAGTACAGTGTCAAATAAAAAAAAAAAGAGTCAAGATGCACGATTCAACAATGCGAAAAATATTTATATAAATAAATAATATTCGCAATTTAATATCGCGTTGAAATATTGTAATTTGCAAAAATCGATGTATCCCCCAAAAAGTTGGGATTTATCTAACTTTTGATAGTATATGTGCAGAGTATAATAAAATAGAGACAAAATGTGCTATTTGAAAATATATGTACGAAAAGATTACGCTACATTTGCTGTATACATATGTAGAGAAAGGTATAAAATGGCTGCAAAAGTTATGATCAAAAGTGGCAACGAATGTCATTCGTTCAACTTGTCATATAAATCTACCGCGCAAGTAGAACAAGTGTTGTCGGACTCGGTGCTTGTTTGCAGCTCGCAGTGCGAGTTTCAATGTGTAGACAGCTGTAAGTTCGGCGCCAAAATGTCTGGACCATAACATTTCGCTGTCCATCGCACGAGCCATCGATGCTCGTATTACTCCGAATATGTATAGATATGTAGGAATATATATATTCGAATATATATTCCGAAACGTCCTGGATAAAGAATATTCTCGCGTCGCATAATTTTACACTTAATCATGTAACGGAATTTGCATCCGAACGGATTATGTCATGCATCACTTCGAAATTTTAAAAGGAACGTAATTTCTTCGAATTTTACACGCGGAATAGAAATTTTTGTTTCCTTGCCCCCGTTAAAATTTTTGTATTTAACACATTCATGTGTTAATTTAACATATTACTGTTATGTTAATTGAACTTAAACTGGTTTATTAAAACAACTGAAAACGATGTATACAAATAACACAATGTGCATCTATTTTTAATTTTACACGTTAAATATGTTCTGTTTTATTACTGACAAAGTTTAGCTGCTAAATTTTACAGAAAAAAAAACGTTGATTTTTTATTAATATAAGTGGAGATAATAAATGTTAATTTTATACAAAATTTATTTTAAAATTACTCAACGTTTTACATTTATTTTGTGTTTTAATATTAACACAATAATTGTGCCTCCATTTAAACAGATCCATATTATGTTAAATTAACACAAAAATTTATGTAGACATATCTATTAAATTTAACAAAAATGGGATTATCAGAATTTTCTAATACGAAAAAGAAAAAAATCAAAAATCACAGAAATTATAAAAAGAATTTCTTAAGATGGGAAGAACACGTATTTCGCTTTCGGGCCTTTGCTTCTCCTTATGCTAAAGTCTTGTTACGTTCCGGCATTATCGAAGACGATGGATTACAGCAATAAGCGACGCTTCTGATCCCTTCGAGCATAGTTACAAACACGACAACTGTAACCGTTGAAATCCGTGGACAGATGTGCAGATCGCATGAACCGCAGGATGGAGATTAAAGATAATACAGGGAGATACAAACGGGGAATTGGTCAACGGAGACCATCGACGTTTAACGCCATTTGCGACAGACCATTTGCCCATATTCTTATTAGAAGGTATAGCTTTTATCTACGAATGTGTGACACGTAGAATAAACGTCCGGCGCGATGTTGGGAAAAAGTTTCTCCTTATCTGTGCGCCCCCGAAAGTGCATGAAACTTTGCTATAGGCTACAAAAGGGGACGCAAAATTGTAGGAGAGAGTGCTCTCTCTCTCTCACGCAATATTATCAGTTAAATGAAATCAAATTAAAATGAATAGTTATAAGTGAAAAATTTTATTTCCAAGATAAGACGCTTATCGAAATGTCTCTGTCTAGTATTTCGATTCAAATCCAAAACGTGACGTTATATATTCATAGAGAGGAGAAGTGCATCCTCGCCCTTTTATCCTTTCGATCCCGAAATGCCTATTCAAATTTTACGGGCCATATTTGTCGCAATTAAGTATTATGTTTTCGGGCTTATGGCCCAGAAATATTCCATATTAAAGCGAGGGACGAGCCTCCTCGCACTCTCGCTATAACGCGGAATAAAGATAAATTCGGGGACCTGCGAAGGGAGGAAGAAGCGAGTTTATGGCACTTTCACGATCACGTCTGACTCACGCCGAAGAAGCATGCGACGAAAGAAGGAATCTCTCTTTTATGAGCTTCTCCAAACGAGAAAATGCGTGAATTGCGCGAACCGGAAGCGGCCGCTTCGTTACTTACCGTTGCTGGTTTTCCTTATTTCCGTTTATCTTCCCTTGTGTCCGTGTAATCCGAAAATCCGTGTTTGTTCGCTTCTCGTTTCTCGTCAGTCACGCGTATCTGGAAATTAACGAAGATAACGAAATTATGTATCAACACAAACGGAGTCTTTCAAAGCGGAAATATCAATTCTCGCACATATTACAGTAGTCGTATTATATAAAAGAGGTCGAGTGTAACTTGTGAATTTGTAAAGTAATTTTTGATTCAGTGTATGTGTATGAATTAAAAGGTTGAATCATACGGTATTTATATTCCATAATTATGAGGGATTTAATAAAGTTGAAATTAGGAAATAATAATGCACATTAGTGCAAATCAATTATCCGAACAATATCAAGAAATGAAAATAAATTTCACAGGAATATCAATTCATATCAATAGTTACAAATTAATTTAGCCGTTACATCTCATTTAATTTATCACTGAATAAGTCTTATTGCTGGATGATATAAAGCGTAAGAATTAAGGAAACACTGAAATAGCTATATACAAGAAAATTATATGCTAACAGCTCAGAATAATTGAGAAAATAAGACGTAGGATGACGAAAATTGTTATAATTTATTTTCAAAAGAATATATTATAATGATAAAAACTGTTTCTTTATATTTTAAAAAATATATTATTTGATAAAATTCTATTTCTAATTTAATTTAACGTAAAAATCTATAGCTAATTCTTGGAATTTATACAATGCAATTACCTATTTTAATCGATTAATTTATTATATTATTATTCCAACCATGGAGCGGCATAATTTAATTTTGTTTTTCCTTTTCTGTTCATTTTTAATTCTTTTAAATTTAATTTAATTTTCATTTTTTATACTATGCCAATAAATTTCAATATTTCTTCAAAAGAAGAACAGATGACAAATTTTTTTTGCTCCGAAAGAAAGGGGGCAAATGATCCTAACTCAACTTCTTTTTGCTTTCGAATTTCCTGAAAAGTCAGACGAAAGTTGACGCGAAACAATCCCGAGATATAACCCTATCCGTCGCGAAACCACGCGACACCAACAATATGGAACGTGCCCGGCACGTGTCGTCGCGAAGAGGCGGGATGAGAGAAATAAAAGTTCCGAGAAGAACGGTGTCGCGTGTGCATGCATGTTGGCAGAAAAATTCTCGGCGATTCTTCCTCTTCGAAAGCCCGGACGGGAAAAAAGAGGGTGGGGATTGGCGCCTCGAAGATTTTCGCAAATTTCGGAGAAGGAACTTCGGTAGCGAGCAAGACGGGGAAGGAGCGAACCGAAAAGCAGAAACAGAGAGAAAGAGACGCGGAAAGAGGGAGAGAGCCAAAAGGGGATGAGAGCTGGCGGCGTTATGGCGGGCGCCGAGGGTGGCGCCGCGACGCTTTGGCGCCTCCGACGCCGAGACGCTCCACTGATGCTGACTGCATGTACCACGCACACATCCGCGCGTGCACCCTCTCGTTCCGACTTCGACCTCCCTCGTATCCTCCCCCGGCGTTACTCTAGGTCGGTCCGTAATACACACACATATATATATATATATACAGGGTGTCCGGTAACTAACGGACCAACGATTACAAATGGATTCTTTGAACATAATTACATTCTTCGGTTAATTTCAGGTAGAGTTTACTGTAATAAAATTTTAATTTGAGGCTTAGTTATAAAGATACATAATGAGAAATATTGGAAAGTTGTGAAAAATGATTTTATTGTAATTCATTATTAGACATTAGATTAAAAAATATTATTTTTATATATGACTTCACTTTCTAACATAATTTGAATTTTTTATATTTACTGCTCTTAACAACCTTTTATCAAATTTATTATAATTTAATAAGAGCCTTGACTTACTACGATTTAAAAATGATGACCTTTTTCGACATTTTCGCTGAGGAAAAATCGTCTCCAAATTGGCCAGAGAATCCGCCCTTAATCATTGGTCCGTTAGTTACCGGACACCCTGTATATACGCGGCACAATGAGAGTTCGAGAGAGATTCTACTCCTCTCCCTCTCGCTTATATCCACGTTCGTTCGCATACGCGAAGCGCTATATGCGGAAGGGGATGGTGTTGGATATAGGTAGATGAGCTCCTCGTGGAGGGAGGAAGGAGAGTTGTTAGGTGCGCAACCAGAAGCGGAACTGGAATTCATTCTCGAATTCGGGCTGCGGAAGGGCGAGGTCACTCTCTCGTCGTCGTTGTCGAAGATGAGGGTGTGGCGTGCATCAAGTGGGTCCGAAATCCGGCTATCTGTGGGCCGTATATATATATTCGCTAGATGGAATTTATCACGTCCCGCATAGAAGGGCAAGATGGATCGTTGTTGACATCTTAAGAGCCAACGTCTCGGCCAACGTGCTCTCTCGCTCTCGTGTTGCTTCTTTAATTAAAAAGTCTCATATGAAAGATAAATCGAAGCGCCAGCTCTACGTTTGCTCCTGTCGGAATTAATTTCGCTAATGACGCGCCGATCAAAAAAATAAAGAGATCGCGTGGGTGTGGATAAATTAAATTAGAAAGATGTACAAAATATATTTTTTGTCTCAATAATAATAATAAATAAATGCAGCAGACTCAATGAAAAAAATTACTCTGACTTTTTCAGATTTTACAAGACCAGAAATTAATTTTTTCCCTATTATTTTTTCCAAATATATAATTTGCAATCTATATGATAAATCAATTAAATGTTAATATATAAAATCCTTGAGATATTTTTGTGAACAATAAAACAACGTTATCAAAGTTTTTAATTTTGTCTCTATCAAATACATTGAAATAAAATAACACGACGATGAAAATATAAATTAACAAACACGCTGTAGATGAATCGATTTTGAGCAATACAGAAAATTAGCGTGCTGGGAGTCAAGGAAAAGTTTATATTTATTTAGTAAAAAATTTCAAATTATTGAGACAAATGTAGAATAGTGTGAAAAAATCCAGATAAAAATACAGTAAAATTTCCTGATTTTTCCCTGACAATTTCAGATTTATAAAATTCCCTGACAATGCCCGGTTTTCCAGATTTCCCTGACCGCTAAACACCGTGAATAAATTTAAATAGATATATATTTCTACTCAACCGAACTTTATTTATCGTATAATTAATTTTGAAGCACGACATGATATAAATTTCAATCTCTCTCCAAGTGCAATTCCGGTATAAAAGATCTAAAGACAAGTTCTATTTAATGACACGTCTCTCTAATACGTGCATTTATGACGTATAAAATTACAAAGTAGCGAATGACTGTCGCTAACCGTAACGCAACAACAAAAACCGATTCTATACGATTTTTCGGAACGGCGGAATTAAACGACCTCGATTGTATCTGCGAATATATGACGACGACTGTTAATTAACAAGGCCGAATGAACTCGTATATAAAGATTTTTTTCCTCCGAAATTTTTGCAACGTCACGCGTAATCCGGAGGAAATTGTGCGCTCGAAATTAACTATTGCATCAATTATCTTACACACGGAGAACGATATGCAAACAAGTGGGCGCCTGTGTATGCAGTCGCTGTCTTAAATTATGATACGCGTTACGAACACACGACGAGCGAACGACGACAGAATAAGTATCGCATTACGACAACGAGAACGAGATATAATAAGAAGAGTGGCGAACGCGAAATTGAGTTGCGGCTTGTTATGAATTTATTGTATCGCTCCTCGGGGAGAAACTTGCTTCGGGATGAACTGTACTTTCTTTGTTAGTTACGTATACTTCGCTGTTAATCCATTAACGCGAATTATTTCGAATTTCCAGGCGGAAATCGACGGAATATAAAATTGTCAATTTATAAAGTGCATGTAATATAAATGTTTTCAAGATATATGAAGGTGAATAAATTATATATGAAAATATGTATTAAACCATCGTTATATACAACATATAATATTTTTCATCGTGTTGTATCCGAATTAAATGCAGTTGTATGTTTCAATTGAAATAAATATTCATTTACACACGCGTAATTTTTTGATAATACTTTTATCAAAACGTCATTGTAAAAAACGAAATAAATAACTGCATCAATACACATTTATATATATATATATATATATATATATATATATATATATATATATATGAATATTTTATATATATACGTATATTTTTATATAAAGTATTCGAAAATTGTAGCGTAAAAATGCAAGTTATAAAAAATAAATGATTTTTTCGTAAACATGCCAAAAAATCTGTATAATATGGAGAACACGTGAGAAATAAAAAATACAGAAATAAGAGAAGAAAATAAGTATCTTAACGTTCGTTACCTAACGAATGACTTTGCGCAATACGTACACACCTATGTCGCGAATAATGCGCAATAAAATATCGTCGTAAAAAACAAGAGACAACTAATAAAGCGCGCATTGTACCAGTCATAACGTATAATCCTGTAATGGGGTTGTTGCACACGTAGGTTATGCGAGGATCATAACGACCATAAATCCAATGAATTGTTCTGCCCTCGCCTCGCGCATCGATTCGTGAAAGATCCTCGTTTGCTGTAACGACCCGGCACGCTCGCAATGAGCGATTATCACGAAAAACGCGATCTGAATTACGATGCAAAATCCCGTAAAAGAGTTTATTAAATATCCCCTTTCGTCCAGTTTTCATCTTCAGCATTTATACACAACATATCGTAATCCTCTCGCCTTCGCAAAATTAATTCGATTGGACATTTGCACAGTTGAAAAACTTGTGTTCATAATCAGATATTATCACATGTCCCCAAACGATCCACAAAACTTTTTGTATTATATAATTTAACATAATATAGTTATGTTTAATGGAGACACAAATACAGTGTTAATATTTTAATATAAAATAAATGCAAAACTTCAAGTAATTTAAAATAAATTTTGTGTAAAGTTAACTAAAAATATTAATTTTAGATTTTATCATCCTCATTTATGTTATAGAATAAAAAAATCAACATTTTTTTCTGTAAATTTTAATAGATAAATCACTAATAAAACAAAACATATTTATTGTGTAAAAGTAAGAATAGATGCACGTTGTGTATTATTTTTACATCTTTTTTCAGTTATTTTAATAATTTAACATTTAAGTTCAATTAACACAACAACAATATGTTAAACTGACACGTGAATTTTGTGTTAAATATTTAACACGCAAATTTTAATAGGAACCGTTTTTAACAAGAAAACACAAATTTTTCTACTGTGTGTGATTAAACAAAAATCTCAATTAATCGAAAATAATTTTATCCCATTGGTAATTATAGTTTTTATCATTTCGACAGAATTAAGTGTGAGCGATAAATTTAAGCTATTGAATTAGAGATTCACTCGATTTCTCGCGAGTATACCTATATGTCGCGTATATATATTATCGGATCGAGAGAGAAAAAAGTATCGAATTAATCCGGCGAGGACGATCTCCGTAATATCATCCTGGGAAAACGCGTTGACACGCCGAGTAAAAGGGCAAAATGGCTCTGTGCTGTCGACATACACCGGCTATATAATATCACCCCTTGGACGATCTTCGTCCGCGGTGAAATCTCCTAATAAGTTCGGTAAATATCGGAATCGTTGTTATTTTTATGTTTCGCGCGTGCGCGAACCATTCGAACCGACGACACGAGATAGAAGGTGTCTCAGGGCAGAATGTAAGGATAATCCATTAGATGCGTTGTAACTCAAAACCGCGCAAACAAGGGCGGTCTTGGATTAAATGTGACGGGATAAATGCGAGGGCATGGGGTGATATCGGCTCGTTTTCTCTTTCTCTCTCTTTCTTTCTCAGCTCGCCGAACGATCCATCGGGAATAAGACGTATCGAAGGAACAGGTTCGCGCAATAACGATACTATATAAACGCGCGTAGGTATATATATATATATATATATATATATATATATATATATGTAACGTCTCGGCGAATTTACGATGGCGCGAAACACCGAGAAATTCGATCATTGTAACATTCGAGCTGAATTGGCGATTCAGCGAATCTGCCGTGATAAGCGGAGCAAAGTCCTGAAATCGTTTTACGAATGTATTCTTTTCTCTTCAATTTCAGCGTCACTTGATGAGATATTTTTTTTTTTTTTTTAATTATATCGATTAATTTATGTTGTTTTTTATCTTCTGAGGACTGAAAGTGCATAAATGCGTTTCATATACTAGCGTAGGAAATTCAATGACACTATCGAGCGGCGTACGTGCTAAAGGAGTGCAACCCTAACGTGAGACAAATAGCAGATACTTTTCTATAGAATCCACTCTAGGCAATTGATGCCCCTCGCAGTTTTCTTCCGTCAATTCGTGCTACATCTGGATTCAAACAGAGAGAGACGGATCGATGATGATCCAACGCGAATATATAAGCGAAAAATTGCAGAACTAGATATTTAACGGATAACGATAATTAAGATAATTTTATACGGGGAATTTTATATAGTTAAAAAGAACGCATTATTGACGTCGCCTTTTCAATTATTGAATTAACTTAATAAAAAAAAATGCTTTGTATTATTCTATACAGTAAAAGTGTATTTTTAAGTTAAATACAAATTTTGTGCCACCATTTTTTCATTACGAAAGAATTTCTAATTTAAGAGAATCCTTTCGTGTAAATTATGAATAATATGGATCTCTGTATAATGGTTTTCTTGCTTTTCTCATTTTTCGAAAATTATCTGCACCGTTATTAAAACACGATTTAATATTATGGATATATATGTACTTATATCTATATATGTATATCCATTTAAAATCTACGTATATATGTGCATATTATACGATTTGCAGATTAACTATTATACAATTCAACAAAAAAACACAAGAAAGAAAATAACCATTCCTCGTAGTATTTTTTGATATGTAAATACACGATTTTTCGTTTTTCAGATCACGTCATATTTCCGAGAAATTTGTAAAAGTTGCAAATATAAATAATTTTTATGTATTTTATCATGTTATAACTAAATTTAAAATAATGTTAAAATGCAAAATGTTTAAATAAAACAAATTTTGTATAATATTGTGTATATGTTGAATTTATCAATTTTTACAGATTCGTATTCAATGAGTTAACACATTTTTAAATTTGAATACATACCTATTGAAAACTATTTAGTAAATTATCGACAATTATATTTGCAACACTTCTCTCTCTATTCTTGATTATAATCGATACAACAAATTAATCTAACATACTTTGGTTGCAACAAAATTTCTTTAACGGCTACACAGTAACACGAGAGATAAGATACATTAAAATAACAGTTCTTTTTGTTAATTTTTAATTTCATAAAAATTATATAATTAAATTAAAATTATGATATTTATTATAACGATGAATTATAATAAATTACGTGAAAATTTGCTATTGTAAAGCAGTTCGAGTTAAAATCATATACATATTCACAGGGTAGTGTCCAGCAGACTCAATGAAAAAATTCCTTGACTTTTTCAGATTTTATAAAACCAGAAATTAATTTTTTCCCTGATTTTTTTGTATTATTTTTTCTAAATATACAATTTCCATATATCTATGATAAATCAATTAAATGTTAAATCATGCGATTCTTGAGATATTTTTGTCAACAATGAAAAGGTTGAACTTCGGAACTTAAAACAAAAATTTAAATCAATTATACAATCTGCATTATGTACGATAATCTAAACAAACATGTCACTAGCAACTATTTAACTAACCACCTTTTTTATTTATATTATATCAATTTTCTTAGTTCTGTCTATCAAACACATTGAAATAAAATGACAACGATGAAAATATAAATTAACAAACACGCTGAGAGTGAAGGAAAAGTTTATATTTAATAAAAAAATGTCAAATTATTGAGACAAATGTAGAATAATGTGAAAAAATCCAGATAAATATAAAATTTCCTGCCTTTTTCACTGACAATTCCAGATTTATAAAATTCTCTGACAATGCCCGGTTTTCCAGATTTCCCTGACCGCTAGACACCCTGGCTACTATAAAGCAGTTCGAGTTAAAATTATATACATATATTTAACGCCAAAAAAATTCGATAAAAATGCTCCCTTTCTTCTGTTCGGAAAAAAAGTGTTTTGTGTCATTGCGTTCTCACGTGTGTACGCTTGGAAGCGCAGCATCCACGGGACATGCACATGCATAATCTCCGGGGCGGCTATGACGCCACGGATTCGCGCGCGATTATGCGTCATCGTCGCGGGCGTGCATAAGTCGGTCGTCTCCTTCGCGCTCCATTACGATCTTCAAGGAAACACACGCACGACGGTCTCGACTAATACACGCGTGCACTATGCTCTAGGCGCACGTGTGTGTATACAAATACGTGTGGCGGCTGTGTTACTAATTTTGAATCATCCAGCACACGACTAGTAACACCATACACACGCACCGGACGTACGCGCTCTTCGGCTATTTATATACGGCTCGTATACCGGAACTATACTTTCCGTTTTTACCGGGCTTTGTCGTAAATGGTAACACGTAATCCGAGTATCGCCGGGATTTCACGGACGACGGATCCCCCCCGGATATATCACGCTTTTTTTTTAACTTTGACATCTTTAAGGTAAATGGAAAATCGCGTAGTCGCTATTAAAATAAGGGAGAATTATTCCAACGTGAGATAAAAGATCGCTTGGCGCAGATGACATTACATGGATCCGCTAAAATTTCCCAAATCTCAATTTTTTATTATAATTTTTATTCAATTATATATGTAAAATTATATATTATATATTAAATAATTTAGAATTGCCCATATTATAATTTATAATTATATAATATTATAATTATAATTATATATTAGTTATAATATTAATTTAATTATAATTTTGTATTACTCGGAGAGAATTTATTCTGAAAATCAAGGTAATATGTATTTACATAGTATGTAAAATTAATTAAACCTATTTTATATCTTGTTGTGTAGTTATTAATATTTTTATTGTGATAAATATTTAATCAGAAAAACTCATAAAATTCTCCCAATACCATATTGTCTCTCGATTGCCATGATTTTCAGGGTAAATTCTAAGAAAAAACTCTCTCTGTGTGATTAATCAATAATTGAAATCAATCATTCATCGTGTGTGTAATCGGAATTAATTTAATAGATTATTGATATTAGTCGTCAATGTAGAATTAATCAAAGTAAAGTATAATCGAAATAATTTAATGGATTTTTGAAAATAGCATTTCTGACGAGTGAATACATTGTAATGTGATATTACAGAAACTTCTGTAATAAAGAGAATCAAATGATACGATGACATTACAATGTATTCACTCGTCGGATATACTATTTTCAAAAATTGATCAAATTACTTTGCTTCGATTAATTCTACGCATTGATACAAGTTCTTTGAACAATCTCGACTCGAGAATTTTCCTCAATTAAAATATCACGAATTTTTAATATGTTTTCGAATTGTAAATCACTCGAAAAAAAGAATTTTGTGTAAACCAAGCTTTCAGAATATGATCGAATAAATTGAAACAAAATATTTTTTTTCCATTGTTCGTTCATAGAAAAAAAATTTAAAAGATCTTTCAATCGTATTTTTTAGTAACTATTCGCAAATAATCGAGCGCACATCGTCGAGAAGAAAGTTAATTTCGATTCATATAATATATTGCCGATACAACTTCAACTACGTACTTGAGAAAAAAAGCGCGGCGACGATTTATAAAGGATAATACTTTGCTCGCAATTTATGCAACGTAAAGTTCAATATAGTTTTGCATGAGTTGATGAGAAAACTTGCCGTTATTAGCATATTTCGATGGATCATGCAGTTTCGTACATATATCCACTACATTTCTAGGCTACTAGACGACACATGCATATACGTACGTATCTAATAAACGATGAATCTAACATATACACATACTCGCATTTAATAACTGTGCATCCTGATCTATATATATATGCAAGATATCGCTCATAATTGGAATACTCGAACATATTAGTCTTAAGTAACAAAAGCATAAATATATACGTTTATTTCTTGCTATACGCAGTCATATATATATATATATATATATATATATATATATATATATATATATATCAATCGAGAATTTTACGAAATATGCGTTAAATGTCAAACCCTTTCTCTATATTCTCATTTTGCAGAAAATTAACTTCAATTTGAGTTTTCGACAACAAAACCGCCCTCTACTCGTGTGTTTAATATTTCAAAAATGTAACCCATCTGTAACTAGATGATCCTCACATATTCATCGAGAATAATTCTGTCGCTGCAATCATAGATTGATTAGCACTCTGATTGCGAGAGGTATAATTTTGATTAGCCCTACTCCCAGTGTGCCATTAAGACGCGAAAACGTGTTCCATATCGATGGAAGCCGGTATTTGGATATTTGGGATAATTGGGTGTTCGGATGTCACGCGTGATGAATTCGTAAATTGGGATTTGTGACTGCTATCATTCTGATTAGTCTCGCTTCCAATTAAATTGCATCGCGGCACAGAAAGTACAATACGAATAATGATTCATTTAAACCGGCTATTATTAAAAAATTCACATCATTAAAAGGCCAGCTGTAATTATTATTATACTTCAACAATTTAATCAATCAACGAGATGAAAATAATTGCTTTCAAAAATAACCACGTTAGAATTGAAATGCTGAAACTAATTTTTGTCATAATTACAATGTAAGTACAATATCTAATGTATAATTCCACATGTATTTAAAGTGTGATTCAGTTTCTAAAAAAATTCTATTACGGTATATCTATGTATAAGACATTACGTACAAAGTGATTCATCAATAATTGTCAAGTGTGTGTGATTCCTTGTTTCTGAAAATCGATTAACTTCACCAATCCACCAAATTAAATCACTATATATGATTTTTTAAACCATATGCTTTTATTCTACAAATATTACACACAATTTTAAAATTTAAATAATAATTAATATAGTCAAAGATTTGAACTACATTTTAAATTTTCGTCAAATAAATATAAAAATGTCAACTAAAAATTATATGCTTAATCGCAGATTCTTCAAAAAATTAATTATTCAAAATAGTTAATAATTTAAAGTACAAAAATTAAATGCCGAACAATTTAAAGAGAGATCTCTCGAGTGTTACTAAAATAAATTTATTTATCATTCTAATCCCGAAAATTAATCCTTGACATATATCGACGAATTTTATTTGTCGCGAGAGGAAAAAAAAGATAAAGAGAGATTGGCGCGAGCATCGAGAATAACTGTTAAGATCAACAGAAAAGTCAATCAAAAAAATCAAACAAATCGAGATACGAGAAGCGGAGGCTTCGCGACTTCAATGTCGACGCGTAGGTTGAATGAAAAAGAAAACAAATCTCTCGACGGAAGAGAGAGAGAGAGAGAGAGAAAGATATACATATATCGGTGACGCCAAGGCATTTCGGCAACACGACAACGTCTTCTCTATTTAACTCTCGCACATCCTACCTATTGATTTTCCGAGAACCTATTGTTTTGGACACGTCGCGCGTTTAACCAAACGAAAACCGCCGGAGCGTGGGGTATCAATAAGAAGGAGCTTCCTCTCCAACCCCCTGTCACACTCATACACACACATATTTTCTTACATATTTTCACGGACACACGCATATGATACGCATGCACGTACACGCACGTAGACCGTATGTAAATCGTCGTCAGCGAGCCGCGAAACCGCGGGCGATCTGTCAATCGTCTGTGCGTACTGAATCATCTCTATTTCGGGAGAAACGCCACTCGTTCGTATGTCGGCTATGTATATATATATATATACAGATCGAATATAATATATATATATACAGTGAAGAGAATTTTGAGGTTAGCTTTGCTCGCGATCGCGAAACGTCAAAGGACCAGGGATGACAGCAGGATGACAGGAGGACGAGAAAGAAGAGGAAGAAGGAAAGAGAGAGAAAGAGAGCGCATCCGGAGAGACCGCGGTCCGAAAGAATTCCACAGCACGCCCATTCCCGTCGCGTCGGGAATCGCGGCGGAAAAATCAATATATAATCGGACGGCCGCGTGGCCGCGCGTCTTAAAATCGCAACGCCGAATTCGGCGCCGGTTCGGAGTAAACGGGACGAGATCTTCGCGCGCTACTCACCACGAAGAATATCCATTAGATGCGCGCCGGACACGCGTCTCACGACAAGCGATTTATCTACACTTCGGGGGGCCGCACACAGGCACCACGTCCGACACACTCTTGCGACTCTCCGCCGTTCCGCGATTCCGCCGTTCCTCGTCGTTCAGTCGCGGCGAGCGCCGACGGCGGCGAAGGCGACAGGGCCGCACCGAGACGCGGAACGCGGTGGCGTTGCGGACGCCCCGCGCTTCGTATTAAAATTCGATAGAAGGAGAAAGAGCGGAAGACATTCAGGGTGTCCAGCAGATTCAATGAAAAAAATTCCCTCGCTTTTTTAGAATTTTTTTTTCCAAATATATCATTTGCGTGTATGATAAATCAATTTAATGTTAAATCGTGAAATCTTTGAGATATTTTTGTCAATGAAAAGGTTCGGAAGTTAAAACAAACATAATCAATTATATACAATCTGCATTATGTACGATAATCGAAACAAGCATGTCACTATAAACTTTATTTAAATAATCACCTTTTTTATTTATATTGTATCAAATTTTTTAGTTTTGGCTCTATCAAACACATGGAAATAAAATAACACGAGGATGAAAATATAAATGAACGAACACGCTGTAGATGAATCGATTTTTAACAACACAAATTAACGTGCTGGAAGTCAAGGAAAAGTTTAGATTTATTTAATAAATAATTTTTAATTATAGAGACAAATGTAGAATAATGTGAAAAAATCCAGATAAATAGTAAAATTTTCTGACTTTTCCCTGACAATTCCAGATTTATAAAATTCCGACAATGCCCGGTTTTCCAGATTTCCCTGACTGCTTTTTTTGGACACCCTGCTTATAAATCATTTATTTGAAACTAATAATTGCTAATTAATAATAATAAGGCAGTATTGAGTAAATGTTTTTTAATTTTTTTTTCAGTGTGGTAATCATATATGGGACAATATGGTACTGGAAGAATTTTATTAGAATTCCTCTGATTAATATTTATACCATGATAAAAAATATTAATATGTCTTCCACAATAAAACATAAAATATGTTCGATTAATTTTACTATGTACATATATTTTTTATTGTAGTAAATATTTTCAGAGAATCTCTTAAAATTCTTCCAATATCATATTGGCCCATGATGATCACGATTTTCAGGGTAAATTTTAAGAGAAAATTTTCTCCGTAAATATTAATTAATTTATATAATTTATATAGGTTAAAATGAAGGTAGAAATATATATAATGTGTGTGTGCAAGACGCGAAATGAGAAAATATTTTATTTTTTATCTTGAGATAAAATACAATATATGTATAATCCGCAGATATCAAGATACTTGAGAAACTTCTGAGGAAATCTTCGGAGATACAAGGGATATAGCTTGTTCTACTGTCTCACACGACTTTGCATATTTCGAATATTTCAGAAGAATTGAATATTTTCGTGGAAAGTGTTGCGCTTCTTCTATACATTTTATTTTAGATTTTTATTTTCGTATTGTTGAATATTTTGGTGAAATAATATTTTGAATTCGGTTTGAATTTTTTTCAACGTGTTTTTTATTCGCTTTATTGAAAGCAATAAGCCATCGGCGTTTTTGTTCTGTATAAAAGGGAAATTAATCGTGCAGTACCTGTTTTTTTTATTTTCTTTTAAATAATTATATGTTTGAACGCAAAGTTTATATGATATACATACTATATTTGTGCAACAATATTTAAAAATTATATTACAGTGTACAGTCTCTAATATCCAAACACTGAACCAAACATTATGCTATTAAATAGGCTTTAGATAATATAAAGCAATTACAATAAAAAAGCTATATTATGAGAAAAGTTTAAATTAATAGCTCCAAGTAAACACTGAAAAATAATAGAATAGAGAATAAAAAAACCTATAAAAAATTATTGTTACTTCGTTATGCCGATGAATAAACTTCTTTTTTACTTCAAGATTGTTTATTTAAAAAAAAATCAATTATTCGAACATTTTATTTTAGTTTGGATAATAGAAAATAATTTACTCTAAATTTTCTTTCAGATTTAATATTTGGCGGGGGCGTAAATGGCGCATGCAATATGCACGTCCCTACTTTGGTGCACATAACCGATCTAAACAAACGCGCCGCGTTTTTCTAAAAATACCATCTCTAAAATCCATAACCAAGGAAAGCGGGACCGTTCTAAATATAAAACATACAAATGAGAATCCGCCTGCGTATGGCGTAAAACAATCGACTCCATCGTTCTTCCGTAAAAATAACGATTACACACTGCACAGTAATCTTGTACGATATTTACGCCTATAAGATATTTCGCTACCTTGAGATAAAAAAATTTCGCGAAAGATCTCTGCCAAAACATTCGTTCGCAATTAAAATATACGATGTTTCTCACTTTCTCTCCGGATAAACATAATATACAGGTGCAACATTCTTCAACGTTATTAATATAGCAATACCTACATTTTTCTCGCGCATATAAAAACGTCGCGGTGCATCTTAGATCTACGTCAGTCCTGTAGATGCAACTGCACTCTATCTGAATATCGCGCTGCACGTGCGGAAGGTTAAAAAGGCCAAACTTCCTCTCCGAGTCTGGAGCAAGAGAGCGAGACCGCACCAAATTTGGTCATGTCAGTCTCCTTCCAGAGAGAGAGAGAGAAAGAGAACTTCCCGTATACGCTTTCGTAATCGTATAATACGTATGTTACAGCTGTGGAACGACTCGCGTCTTATCGTGTATTAAGCTTCGCGGCGATAGCGTTTTCGTCTTCTCTTTTATTTCTGTTGAAGAGCATCCAAAACAATTAAAAAAAAAGACTTTACGATTTGCGCAGTCTTTATGGTATCTCTATCGCGAGATCGATGAAAATAAATTCTTCGCATAGTTTGAAACGCGCTGAAATTCGGCGAAGAATTTTTCCGCGGAAAACTCGACTTATTGTTAGTAAATGTTAGAAGCTTGACTAATATTAAGCTCAGGATGTTGCATAGATTTTTACGAAATCCTTTTTTAATTCGTCCATCGTTTTTAAAGAGACTCTAAAGACACAGAGATTTAAATCAAAATACATAATTTAAATTAGTTTTTCTATTAGTTTGGAAATGGATTCCAGATTGAAAATACACTGTAGTAATGATTAAGAGCGATTAGATTAAAGCATTATTACGTAAAAAGATGATAAATAAACTGACGTGTTATCATTTGCGAGTTATCTCGAGGAAGTGGCTGTGCATTTCCTCCTCTTGAATAGAAAACCTTCAACAACTGTCTTATCAATTTTACACGTGTAATACAGACAATTATTATCAAAAATAATAATAATTTTGCTAATTTTTATATATAAAATATATCAAAAACTGCATCTCTAAAACAGAACAATTTAAGGAATAAATTTGGAACTAAACATAATAACATACAATTAAATAATCTTTAGAAAATCTGAAAATTTTTAGCTCTTTTTCATTAAAAAAAATCTTTTAATTATAATCCTTATAGTACAGTGGATGTATGCATTCGTAAAGAATTTTATTTAAAAACTGAGGACTTGTTAATTTGACTGTAATTCATTGAAAAGAGTGGACTATATTTTTAAATAGAAAATATAGAGAGTAAAGAACGAGTGGGACGCGTCGATGTAAAGATTATACTAGAGTGTCTCGAATCAGTACAGTGATGCGGCAACGATACGTCACATGTGTCGTCGGAAGGAGTAAGCGGCTAAAAAAGGAGAAAAGAATGCAACGGCAACTCGTTACTACTCGGCCGCCCACATTAACGTAATTCGCTCGCTCGCGCATTCCACGCGTGCCTGTCGCGTCGGCGTAAAGACAAGGCCTGGCCCTCCAGATGTCGTTTCCCTCTCGCGTGTAGGCGGGCTGTTCGACTTCTAATGCACTCTTATATGCACCTGACTGACGGTGCACAATAAGCAGCATTATAAATTCGCGTTCACGTTTCGCTAGATGTATATATATATATATATATATATTCAGGAAGAATAATTCGCGCGTTACATTCTCGGACACATCGGAGTAAAAGTTATACATATTAAATTAATCCTTCGATTATTATATAAAATCACGCGCATATGATAAGATAAAGATAGAAAAAGTTCCCCCCCAAATCGTTTCTAATTATATATGATTATGAATTATTTTTGCCTAATTTTTTAAATACCTTTTTCTAAGCCTTAAGATTTCTTTGATTAAATCTTTGTTTAATTTTGTCGCAATATGCATCCATAATAATCTACTATGAAATATAAAATATTTTCGATTAATTTTACTATGTACATAGCAAAATTTCTTATGTATATGTTAATATTTTTTATTGTGATGCATATTTAATTAGAGAAACTCTTCCAATATCAAATTGTTCCACGATTACCACGATTTTCAGGGTAAATTCTAAAAGAAAATTCTCTGTGGTATTATTTGAAAAAATGAAATTGTCCGAAGAAACAAAAAATATTACAGAGAAATTTTTTTGAAATCAGCACCGAATAGAAGAGCTCCTTTACTAAAATAGGACAAGGGAACACCCACGTAAAACAATGCTTGACATACATACTCCGTATACGGGATGCGCGATAAATTTCTTTCATCGTGTCTTGGTAGTTCTCGGTGCCAGGAGAGTGCGGCGATATAGATGAAGCTGGACGACTGCCAGAATCACATTTTGTAATCCAATTTTCTATCCGTTTACGGGGATTTTATCGTACGATGTGAAGATTTCTGACGCCGCGCCGCGTAATCACGTTCTACTACTTTACCGACCAACTTTTAACGATGGTTCCACGTGGTGCTACCTACATGATGATGCAGGAAATAGAACTGATGTGTGACCGGAAATTCTATTCATATTCAAATATTTTTTTTTGTAAAACGAAATAAACTAAAGATTTTCTAAATGGAAAAAATGTGTGCAGAAGCTTAATAAAAATGTGAACTGTTATAATTTTTTTTACTTTTATTCAAGTTTTTTTATAGTTAAAATCGAAAGCTTCTGCGGCAGTAGTGTGTTAATTATTTTTTGTTATAATTAATCGCTATTATTTTCCTACATTATTCAAATTTGTTTAAATTATATTTAAAATAGAGATCAAT
Source organism: Nylanderia fulva (assembly GCF_048542155.1). NCBI lineage: Eukaryota > Metazoa > Arthropoda > Insecta > Hymenoptera > Formicidae > Nylanderia > Nylanderia fulva. The sequence goes on from NW_028189302.1 coordinate 2,580,056, forward strand.
CTTCTGTGGTAGTGCATCATATTAATTATTTTTGTTATAATTAACGTAGTGATTATTTTCCTATATTGAAGTAAAAGACTTTGGAAATGGAATATCACAAATAAAGAATAATGAGCTAAATTAAAAGCCTAGCTCAGTAAGCAGTGCGAAAATTATTTTTTCTTCTTAAAATATTATTTATTTCGTATATGTTTCAGTCCTAATTTCGAACCATATCTTTAATAAATTATATTTGAATTAATTGTGCGTGCATGAAGGTGAACTGAAATTAAAATTGAAACGAATAAAACAATTTTTCAACAAGAAAAATAATTTGTACACTACTTACTTACCACGCTAGACTCTTCTTAATTACCCTGTTATATTATTTACTTGTAATTTATTTTCCTTTTAGAGAGAATACATATCTAAATAATCAATTGCTTTTGATATCTTGCCTCATGTGTAACTCTTCAATTTAAAATTGTTTACGAGATTAGCTCCTAAAATTATCTTCGCGAATTATCCTGTATGTTACGTTTGTGCAATAAAACTAGAAGTTGAATCTATTTGATCTCTATTATAAGTAATAACAAACTCGCGATAACTCATCCCCGCGAAATGGAAATAATTTCTCAAGAAGAGACAGCAATCTACTCGGTGGGAGATAAAATTTCTCGGGGGGACAATGGGAAAAGTTTTCTATACCATAGCGATAGCTCGCAATACGAATAGCGAATCGGAGGAAGAGGGGTCGATAGACTCATCTAGAAGGAAGAATCGAGATTGTCTATCTGTTTTCATATTTATTGTCGTTCTTACATGGAGGACCAGTGTCTCTCAGTTTACTCAAATATTAAAATAAACGGCGCACAATTGACAGAAAAATTTGAAACGTCTATAATCTAACGATAAGTTAAGGAATAATTGAACCAAATTTCAAAACCTTGCCTGTAATTATAAAAGAAATATCCGCCTTTATACACTGAAAAAAATAACCATGTACTTAATTATCACTGCAATTTTTTCCATATTTTTTAAATTGAAAATACATGTTAATATAAAAATATATATAAAATATAGGTAAAATTACTATTTTTATGCAAAAATCATAAGTAATTTTAAATTTAGTACTTTTATTTTATTAGAAATTTATTTTACAAGCATTTATCAATTTGATTTATAGCACTATTTTTTATAGCATTTATACATTACTAGCATTTCCTATGTGTAATTCCATGTTCAGTGGAATATTTTTAATTTTAAAAATGTATAAGAATATATTTCATGTAAAATTGCATCTGTAATCTTCCATAAGTAGCAATATCGCATGATTATGTTGGATCGGAAAAAACCCAGCATAATCATGCACAAATATTTTTTTCAGTGTATAAAATCTAACACTATTTTTTATAGCATTTATACATTACTAGCATTTCCTATATGTAATTCCATGTTCAGTGGAATATTTTTAATTTTAAAAATGTATAAGAATATATTTCATGTAAAATTGCATCTATAATCTTCCATAAGTAGCAATATCGCATGATTATGTTGGATCGGAAAAAACCTAGCATAATCATACACAAATATTTTTTTCAGTGTATAAAATCTATCGTTTCGCGCGGGAAAAAAAACAATTCTCCTCTATTAATAATTCTCCCCGGATGTAAAAATCGATAGCGCAGGAGTAATGAGGCTCGTATCGCGAGAAAATAAAATTCGACGACCACCTCATATTCGAAGTAGTTACGTATCCACTATTAAGACGATAGCATTGCCTTTAAAGGAGAGGATGAGAAGAGAGACGAGAAAAGGGATGATCGTCGGGACGCGGCTAGCGAGGAGACGAGATTTTATGGGGGATCCCCGGGTGCTGAAACCAGCAGCGATAGTCATAAAAAAACTAGGCGCCCGTAGGACCGGGATGCGACGGGATAAGATGTGTTTTGCCAAAAGCTGGGAAGCGTCGCGACGGCGCCAGAGGGTCTGGAGCCAATGTCCCGGACTTGTTCCCTTTCTCTCTCTCTCTCTCTCTTTCTCTCTTCCGATCCCTGTCAATTCCGGGCGACTTCTCATCCCCAGGAGACTCGCCCTCCCGAAAACTGGTCCGCCATGATCGTCCCCAGCGCCAACATTTCGTCGTCCTCGTGAGCTGATTACGTCGTTCACAGTTAAGCGAAACGAACACGATGGTCGAGAGAGAAGTTCGCGGAGTTTACGTACAGATCATGGATCAACTCCTAATGCGCTAGAAAATTATACTAATTATGTTTGTCGGGCGAGCTGGTTGATAAAATGAGTCGCTAGACTCGATGAAATATAACTCGGTAAAATAGAAATTAACTTTTTCATTTGATATGGAATTTAAAAAGGCTTTCAAAGTTTTTTGTAAATTCTCTAAGAATTTTTCTCATTATTATACATATATCTTTTTTATAGTCATAATTATAATTATTAATTAGATCAAAGAATTCTATCGTCTATCATTTAATCTCTTATATATACATATATCAAAATTATGTTTTAATAATAGTAAATACTTTGAGAAGAATAACTAAATATACTAGATATATTAGATCTAAAATATATTGATTTATATATAAGTAAACATAAATTGATGTTGAAATATTGTCTATCAATATAAGTCAATTTTCTCGCGGTTGATTTACATTACAGATTTACGTTAGTGTACGTGTCCAACAAAATTTAAATTACATTTTCAAGCCAAAAAAGGCATGTCCGAAATTTCGTGAACAAGAATCACTTTGCGCATAGAACTTCAGAAGCGGAATCATTCTCTGCCGAGATGATTTATGGTCGAGCTGACGTCAACCCGCGGGAATAAATTCTGGAATAAATTCATTTCTGTGAGAGGTTTCGATCGTTTGTAGTTGCGGCTACCCCGATAGCATCTATTCCTCCAAGTATTCTGAAAGAGAAATGAGCTTCGCGGGGGATGAGAAGCAAATATTTTTGCTTTAGAAATAACTACTATAGGGAGGTGTGATATAGCAGAATATTATCCATAAATCTGATACCTATATCATATCTTCTTCAAGAAATACCAGTTTCTATGTTCCTATCTAAAGAAGAAAAACTACAAAAATTTTCTAATCGCGAAAATATTAAAACTTATCTGTCAAAATTCAACTCGTATTCGAAAATCAAAAATACGCAGCTATGTGAACTGAGCACTCGACTTTTAAAAATTAATTTTTTAATAAGGAATGTACTCTCTTCCCTCTTCATTTATTGTAGTTATGTATACAGTAACAATAATTTCGTTTGTAGTATAATCGATTAAAAAAAATGTTTTTATATAATCAACACCCGACTTTAAGATATCATTACATCATACAGATCACTACAAATAATAGTAATTTTTGTTTCGTTTGTAATTGCGCGATTTAAAAATTATAATTGTTTCAAAAAATTGTCAAGTGTGATTTTTGTCAATTTTATAAAGATTGTGAAAATCTGCTTTTTCCATCAATATAAATTTCGATTGCGATTGCTACAAACAACTAGAAACAAGTCTAAATCTTCCTGAAAAAGCAGATTTAAAAAATCTTTAAGATTGACAAATTTCACTATTAACCATTATTTTAAACAAATGCAATTTACAAATCATGTAACTACAAACGAAATGAAAATTACTACACACTACTACGAACAATTCTAAAAAAGACTGCGCAAGCGGATATGAAAAATCTTAAAGTGGGATGATTGTCATTAAAATAATATTTTCGCTATGACACTTGATTTTGAGAAATTAATTTTTTATATGGAAAATGGTAGAATTTGGTTTGTATAGTCAATTAAAAAATAAAATTAATTAAGATAATGAACACCGACTTTAAGATATCACAAATTGCACAGTCTCTTTTAGAATCATATGTATATAGTTGCAGATTTTCGTTTTGTTTCTAATTGCGCGGTTTAAAAGTTATTTTTAAAAATTCGTGTTCACATAGCTATATGCAAGATGATTGGATCAAATTTTATTATAATTTTATTATAGTCTATTATTAATATTGTACTAACTATACGTATATGCAAAAGGCTTCGCTTCATTGAATAAAATGCATAAATACGATTTATTTATTCCATGTCGTTTAAATGCAAGATGAATTATGGCAGTAGTCTTTATGTAAATAGCTGCATTCGCCAATGACGTTCACTCGTGCAGCACTGACTCGAATCGTATTTAGATGTTTCTACCTCATATAGTTTATAGCTGCTGTCCTCCCCGTGGAAAAGAAAGGCAACGAACGTGGATACATCCCTCTAAAAAAGGACAATAGAACGAGCCCTTACGCGAATGCAGAGTCGAGAATGATTTGACAAACTCTCGACCAATGTACGAGAGGATTCTTCGACAAAAGGTATACGAGATAGCGCGTACGTGCATCGAAATCACCATAAAAAATCGCCCGTATCTAATATGGGGAAAGATCGCCACTCGAAGGGAATTAAATTATGCGTGATCTCTGTTCCGACGATATTAAAAAATAATCACATTATATATATGAATCACAAGATATTTCGTGAAATAAAGATACAAGAGGTTTTTAAAAGTTTTAAGAATCAAACCAATTAAAAATTTAAAAGCCGAAAAGAAAAATGTATTATAATAGAAATAACAATAAATGAATAAAACATATATCAATTCGGTGGATCAATTTGAATAACGGGACAATTTGAGTAATAAAGATTTATCAGTTATTAACAATTTATTATAAAAACCTCGTAAAAACCTATTAAAATGTATCGCATGCATGTTGTGATAAAAAGTAAACAGTGCAATCAATGTTAATATATTTTCCAATTTTCCTATAATATTCTCTATATTTCGTCTGGTTTTATTTTCTCTCTACATTGTATACTGTGAGAAATTTTTAATATTATATGAAAACATTTTAACATATACTAAATTTTAAAAAACACGCACATATCTTAAATAAGTTACTCGTATAAAGATTAATATATATTTAATTTTATATTTTCCGTAACAATATATATAGTCTACATAATAGTTTAACTCTGCGCAAAATATTATTCATGATAGATGTGTCGAACGAATAAGAAATTAATTAAGCCGCGATCTGATTTCGCTTCATTTAGAAGACGAATGATACAAACGACGGATGTTCGAGGGTGCACGAAGGCCCATTTCTCGAACCCGACGACGCCCCTGTCGACGCATCCGGCATCCGGTTCCGGTAGCGATTTTTATGCGAACGCTCGCGAAGGGGAAGAACAGAGACGAGCGATGATTCCACGGAATCTGAAAAGTCAGTCGAGCGAAAACGACGGAGAACGCACAAAGAGGGTTCGTCCCGATGCCACGAAAGGGAAGAAAAACAGTTATTGTGCGTGGAAGAAGGGCTGGAGAGAGGAACCGCCGAAACGATACGTCGTCGCATCCGCCCGCTCGAATAAACCGAGAATCACAGGGTGACATTTGTCAGCGAAGGCGCACGTGATGCTCGCATGAGATTTCGCCGGAAACTCGTTTGTTGGGTAAAAGCGGTGATGCGAATCCAAGATTCGGGTCGCCATTTTGTGATCTTCTCTGATCAAAGACTCGAGATAAATTCGTGATGTAGATATTGTTATTTTTCAAGTTAGTATCAATGCAAAAGGAATGTTCAAGTGCGCTAAGAAAGAAATAACATTTTTTCTTGTTTAATATAAATAGCAATTGTTTGTATGTTTTATTATATAATTACATTTATTAGATTAATCTTTTCATTACCGTGCTCTTGTATACAACGTACATACAATCAAGAAAAAAATATTATAATTTAAAGATAGATCTACACGAAGGGAATTTTCTTTTAGAATTTTACAAAAGTTTCTTTAATTAACGAAATTAAAAGAAATGAATTTTTCTTTAATTAATATTTACCATAATAAAAAGTATTAATATGTACATAGTAAATTTTACTATTTGTTATATTTGTTATTGTAGCAAATATTAATCAAAGAAACTCTTATAAAATTCTTCCAATATTACACATTGTCTCATGATTACTATGATTTTCAGGGTAAAGTCTGAAAAAAAATTCTCTCTGTGTACTTTTTTATTTTCTGTCTATACTTCGCTCTGCTCTTCACTCTACTCAAAAAGAAAAAATTTATATCAGTACTTGAGTATTCATATGAAGAGTTTATTAAATTGGCATTTTATATTGAAATTATTTAAAACACATGTTTATTTCTCTTTTCTATCAAATTTTGAAAAATATTTTCTCTCTTGGGAGGATTATTATGAATAATTATCAAATAATATAAGCATATACTCGTAAAACATCTTTCTAAAACTATATTTTAAATTATATTTTAAATTATAATTAATAACAGTTCCATGAACGACAAATTTCATTTCTTAATAATTATATCACGCAATGTTTTACTGCATTATTTTATATCATTATTAAAAGAATAATTGTTAAAGAGTAAAATTATTCTATTACTAAGATTGATAACACGATGTACGAAAACATCAAATGTAAAGGCATTAGCGAATCAACCTACTAGTAACATATATCAGTGACGAAATACACACGGTACTTCATTCGTTTTGCGCGAAATGGAGCCCCCGGGGTTAATTAATTCAGCGATAATCGGTCTGCCGCCACTCGTCCTGTGCCATTAAAATTACAGTCTCAATTTAGCACACGTGTCTCCTATAATTTACCTCGCGGAATTAACGCGCGTATAAAGAACATGCAGTAAATGTCATCCACTTTAAAACACGAATCTGTAACTTATTTTACTGTAACAAAAGAACAAATTTATCAAGTTATCCAATAAAGAAAATTTAAAATCTTTATTTTGGTACAACCAATAACTAATTTTGTAATTATAAATTCAACATGCAGATAATACTATTAAAAATGTTTTTAACTATTAATCCAATTTTTTAATAATTTATACAATTTACAAATTGTGTAATATAATTTTTTTACTTTTAAAAATTAATTTTGCAAAATGTAAAAATCTTCTCACTATTAAAATGTTGAACTGAAAAATATTTATCAATTTTATTTTATAATATTTCAGATTACACAACTTTTCTTTATTTTCTTTCAAATAATCATTATAATGATTATTATATATATATACTCAAATAACAGTACGATTTTCAACACTGAGAATCTTTTATATGTATATACCGACAATAATTTCATATTTGTGAAAAAGGTGCGAGAATATTATATGTAAATTTTTACGCACGTGCATGGAGCATTTGCACAGAGTCGAACATCATTCAACCGCGATAATAATAATAAAGCATTAGTTAACAAGCGTCTCGGGACCTAAAAGAGGAATAAACTACATCGGCGCGAAAGTTACGACGGCGATGCGTTAACTACCGAGATACTTAACTGTTCCCCCTAACATTTAAATCGCACCGAACATTTGGCCGCGCGATGCATTAGTCCTGGTAGAATGATCATGGATATATGTGCGACGAAACCGAAGGGATGCAAACTATACCGGGTGCGGACTTAAGTAATGAACACGTCGCACAAGGGGGACGCGAATATTAAATTACAAAACGCCTGCATGCACTTGTGCATCCGTTGTCGACGCATTTGCAACGGAGACTCTCGGTCTCGTTCGCTTACAATTTCTAGCGAGGACGACAAAAATAGATAAAACATGTAAAATAAGCGGCTTTTACGAAGTTGCTTTTATATATGTATATAAATTAAATATAAAAGAATATATTAAAATAAAATATATGTTAGAAAAATAATGTAATTCAAGAAATATGTAATTAAATTCGAGAGATATGTAATTTTAAAAATTAAATCTTAGAAGTTCAAAATTATTATTTCAAAATAGAATATAAAAAATTGATAAAATATCAATATATTATACCTATAATTTAAAAAATCTATAAAAAAATATGTGATGAGCAATTTTACTTTATTATCAGCTGTAACAATTCGCTGCTGACATATTATCGTAAATGATAAAAGTTTTATGGGAGAATAAGAAATAATTAAATAATTACCAAATAATTAAAAATTCAACTACATTAAATACAATACCAACAAATACTTTAAACAGATCGATTAATATAATAATGAATTAATTATGTAATTTATATACAGGGTGTCCAGCAGACTGCTCAATGAAAAAGATTCCCTGACTTTTTCCAGATTTTGCAAGACCATAGAAATTAATTTTTTTCCTGACTTTTTAGTATTATTTTTTCCAAATACATAATTTGTATATATCTATATGATAAATCAATTAAATGTTAAATCATAAAATCCTTCAGATATTTTTATCAGCAATGAAAAGATTCGGAAGTTAAAAAAACAAAAATTTAAATCAATTATACAATCTACATTATGTACGATATAAGACGATAATCGAAACAAACATATCACTATATAAACTATTTAAATAATTACCTTTTTTATTTATATTATATCAAATTTCAAATTATTGAGACAAATAAATAGAATAATGTAAAAAAATCCAGATAAATAATCAAATTTCCTGACTTTTTTCCCTAACAATTCCAGATTTATAAAATTCCCTGACATTGCCCGGCTTTCCAGATTTCCTTAACTAAATTTGATAATACACTTCTTCTTCAACGATATATAAAGCAACTGAATTAAAATGTCATTACACAAAGGGGTGACATTCTCGGTTAAATAAGCCGCGAGTTCTCGAGAGCTCGACGACGGTCATAGTTGCATATATACAAATGACGGAAATTCTATCACACCATTGCCTCGCATTTTCACGAGACCCGCGTCCAATTTGTACAATATATGGCTTTCGGGATTCACCCTCTAGATTTGCTAGCCGCGCGCACCCCATAAATATCTCGAGAAACCACATAAACTGACCATCGTGAGTGCTCGCGATGCATTCGCGTTCTTTCGCCAGCTACCCTCCCGCTGAGAGATCTATACGCGTCAAGCCTAGACAAAAGTTACTTAACCCCCGAAATAGAGATAGGCGAGCGATGCAGGATACGCCCAACCGAGGGTCCATCGTGGCTAAAATACACAGACTACCCCTGATGTCGTCCTGGACCAAAGAATTCGCCGTACACGTCAGATTACAGCTTAAGTGGCTCGATATTCTTTCCTTAAGTGGTGACTTAATTTTGCTGCTTTCCCGCACCGCTTATTTAACTTCTGTGCGTTAGTATATGTTGAATTGCAGAAGATGAATATTAATTTCGATATCTCCCAAAAACCACTGAGGTTTGCATCGTTGAAATGCAATGGTTTAAATTTTTCAAAAAAACTTGTGTAGTATAATAAACAAGATTTACTTGCATGATTAGATCTGAGATTCCGCAAAAACATAATGAAACAAGTGACACTAATGTTTCTCGGAATAACTATGCGAGTAAATCTTGTCTATTATGGACTGCACAAGTTTTTTTGAAAAATTTAAATCGTTGCATTCCAACGATGCAAACTTCAGTGTCATCAAAAACCTCTATTTGTGATAATATTATTATCTATCGCGTGCGAATTATTATATTATTATATTGTAATAATTCATTTATTCAGAGAAAAGTTATTTTCAATATAAGTCTCTTAAATTGACATTTTCTATTTCTCATAATCAAGCGTTGCATTTTATCAGAGGTAATATGATGTCTATTGATAATATTATGTTATTCCAGATGCTTGTAAATTTCTACATCTGTTTTATACGTTTATTTCAATGATCTTCTCTTATAGTGCAGTTTAAAAAATTAGAATATTCCTTGTGTGATTTGTATAATATATCGATCTAATTTATTTTAAAATATTGATTCAAAAAATATTAATAAATTTGAAGCTTTGTGAACCTGGCATCCTACTTTGAAAAATTAATTTCTAATACAAAAAATTATAGCATTTTGTTTGTAGCTATTTGTAGTAAAATAATTTCGTTTTTAATTTTATCTACTAAAAAATTTTAAAAAAATGTCTTTAATGATCAGCACCTGACATAAAAATATTTAAAATCCACTCGCAAAGTCCTTTTTAGAATCGTTTGTAGTTTGCATCAATTTAAATTTTGATTGTAATTACTACTTATTGTTAGCTGTAAATTGACTCATCTAATCTGTATTTTATCTTTTATAGAAATTTCTTGGATTTCAATTTTTTATTCAAAATATATATAAAGAAAGAATACATTCTTTAAAATGATTATTCTTATAAGTAAATAAAAAAGTATTATTTTATTTTAAACTCGACAAATTTGTATATTTATTGTAATATCTTTTAAAATATATTTATCTAGTTTCTATGATTTCAGTATATCGATTTTAAAGACCAAGTTCTCTAGATCTAAAGTCCGCTTAAAAAAGTTGAAAACAATATTATGAAGATTACTATGCAATCTGATAGAAAACAATTTCTATATGTGTGTAATGTATAAATATTCATTAAAACTCTTAATTATAGAAATAAGAGCTCAAAAACACTAAAGAGAACATCAATTTCAAGGTGTATGTCATAAGTTTTTATAGCTTCATGTATTAAATATAAAAGCTCCTTAAGTTTTATAAAAACTATATGATTTCTGAAATATTTAAACTTTACATAGCTTTTACATAACTTTACATTATAATTATATACGCAAATTACAACAAAATCCCTATAATATCGTTAGTTACCTAATTTTGTTTGTAAAATCGTAAGAAGAATTATGCGGAAACGGATCGCCCCTGCAGTCATCGACGAGAAACAATTAATAATAATTAAATTCGAATTCAGCATCTCTCCACGAGGGAGATCCCCTCTCAGTCGAGCAAAAACATCGTTGATCTATGCCCTCGCTCGCGTAAGATTATAAATGTCATCATCTGCGCATAGGTCTTTTTTCACGTAATATATATTTCCCTTTGTTCTCTCTCTTTCGACAAACCTTGAGAGTTTATTACGCGGCTTCCTTTTTTCGCGGGGATTGGGGATTATTCAAGCTCTTTGTTCTTGCAATTTGGAGCAAAGTTGTTCAATAATCTCTGAGAAAATTCGCGACGTCATTGCGACATAGCCGATTCATCGCGCATTATTATGCATAGAAGCACGAAGGAAGAATTTTGCATGTCAAGGAAATCCTAAGAAAAGCGTGACGTCGAAAAACATCAATTATATATTCGGAGAAGTCGAGGGAGAAGTCATCATCGAAAATACATTTACAAGAATTCGTTGATAGAATAAATTTATAAAAAATCAACGAAAAAAAAGAGAGAGAGAGAGACATTCTCTTAATATAATAAATGTATTATTAAATAATCGTTGATAATTCAACATATATGTGTGTGTGCGTGTGAAGTGTTGGCATTTAATTTTGTGAAAAATCATAAAAAATTCTTAATTTGAGTTTCCACAAAAATAAGACGCCAATTTCACACACATCAACTTACAGACATGTTAATTAAAATATAATTTTTTTAAATAGTTTATTTTCAGTAGAAATTGCTATAAGTAAACTCAGTGTTAGAAAATAAGGCAACTCCAATAATAAACTTCCAGTTTAGAATTATAATCGATTAAAAATTCAAGTATTTTTACAAATAAATATGGAGAAAAATAAATAAATATATTTATCAATATTAATTTTGAATAACTTTCAATTAATAATTTTATTTGAAGGTAAATTATAATATGTCAAGTGATTGTACGAGCAGCGGAGAATGAAAGGAAGGGGGATCTGCAAAGATATTCACGAAAAGTCTTTCAATAAGTACCTGAAAAGCGACTGCAACGTGCTATATCGAATTTATTCCTACACGAAAAATTCGATCGATACTAATATAGGCGCAATATTTTTCTATCATTTTATCAAAATAAATAATGAAATACATAATTCGACTGACTTTTCGATGATTCTCCGGATTCCTCGCCGGCAAAATCTATTTTTTCCTGTAGAAAATTATCCTCTGCATCCAGGAACTGTCCTCGTAGAAATTTCGAAACACTGCACTCGCGTTACTTTTTTTCGTTCGCGACGAGTGGCGACGTCCGGGTTTTAATTATCACATTTTCGGTAAAAGAGACTCGCGAGAGCTTATTCGCGCACGAAGCTCCATTTTCGCGTCGCCACTTTCTTCAAGAGCCACCTATCGGGGGGCCTCATTAAACGTCGATAGCTAATTCCCTCGCGACGCACTAGGGGTCGCTGATATTCCAAAATTGGCCACTGCACTTTATTATATATTTTATATCTCACTTATTCCAGATTTGGGCACTTCACTATATATTTTATATCTCACTTATTCCAGAAATTGGGCACTTCACTATTTGTAGCTTACCGAATATATTCGGTGACGAAGAAATCGCGAAAATTCCGGACTCCGATTTTCGCGAGAGAGCAACGTACGATATTGAGAAATTGAGAAAATTAATAGCAGCATGGCGGCCCGTCCATGTCGACCTTGGCGATTTTTACGAAGATTACGATGAGCCTATTTCGTCGCGGAACGATGCCCCGACACGATGACACGAAAGTATGACCGGAAACGCGTAGATGACCGCTTAGAGTACGCTCGACAACGGCGAAAATCTCGGAAAATTCGCGTCGAAAGTGCGGCCTGTACTTCGACCCGTCCAACAATGGATCCCGTCCCGGCACAAACTTCAGCCTGAAGTTGCGTGAGGTGACGCGATCTATCAGAGAAACATCAACGCGCGAGAAACGTCAACGCGCGAGAAACGTCAACGCGGCCGAAATCGATTTCGCGCGTAGATCGCGATTACGATGTCTGTGCGTGCGACGCGATCTGATTTATACGCTAATTAACACGTAACGACGTTAATTACTTTTCACGACCGTTGACCACGAACGATGGAAAGTTCACCAAAGGGCAGCACTCTTGATTATGTTTAGAAATTATAATTATCTAGGTCGAAGCGCTCGACTGACCAATCAGGGCAAAGAGATTCCCGGTCTCCGATTGGTCGAAGCGGAGCTCGATCGGCCAATCAGAGGCCGAGGATCTCGTCGTCCTGATCAAGGTTGAATAGGTGTAATACGTGAAGTATTATGCAATTTGACATAACGTATTATACTATATATTACACGTAGTAAGTTTTTGACACGTATTAATTTATGTATAAAACTTACTGATAGTGCTACATAAGCCAATAATTATTGCAGCTGATGCAGGTGCATCTTTGATTAATAGTTGATTTTGACATTATTAAAATTGTATTTAAAAAGAACAATAAATTATTTATGAATCATGGTGAGCGACCGCAACATATTGTTATAAAGGAAATTTTAAAATAATTAAGTATGCTGACAAGTATGCTGAACAGTGTGCAAACATGTTATGCATACTTTGTAATGCAATTAGAACAGCATAAAATTACGAATTATTTTAATAAATTTTAATTATTCATTAAGATGTCATATTGTTAACCTATATTTGTATATTTTATAAAATAGCAATACGTTTCACTATATACTATAAACGCACAACTGCAATTATATTTTTGACAAAATAAACAGCATATTTTCGTCATTTTTACAGCATTAAAAGATTCTTTTACTTGTTGATAATACTCATGTCATATGAGGACGCATCCTTTAATGTTTATGCAAGCATTTTCAATTTGAAAATTCTGTCATTATGCAGGTAATCTGCTGAAATATGTCTATCCTAAATTATTTTTTTACAACGAAAAAATGGTTTTATATATAATTTATGTCAAAATATTAAATGTGATGAGATAAGTTCATTCGGAAAACGCTGATAAATACGCTCAAAGCGCTAAAATGATGATTCTTGAACTTACCTCATGCATGTATAATCTTTTTTTTATATATAATACGTGTATTATGTATGTCATATAGAAAATTGTACTCTGACAACCGAATTACCCAACCCTGGTCCTGATTGGTCGAGCGCTTCACCCTAGACAAATATTAGATATTTGCGAACCCAATCTAAAATGTTGCTGACATCTGATGTACTTTCTAGTGCACTTTAATTGTTCATGATTAATGTTTATCGCCGGCCAGCGAAAGTGAATATATACGAGGGTGAATATACATATCTTTACGTCGTTAATTACCGTATAATTACTTGATCACGTCGCATGTACTGACTTCACGATCGCGTCGCAGTATTATTTTGACATACCATGATCGCGATCGAATATATTTTTCGATCTAAATATTTTTATTTCGCGCGTTCTTCGCGTGACGTCACAGCTCCGACTCGAGCCCCCGAAGGTCGCGGCCAAAATTTACGCGAATAATTATCGGGCGATTTCGACGCAAAAATTTTGCGAGTTTCTTCGCGTTGTCGAGCGTACTCTAAGCGGCCGCGTACGCGTTTCCGGTCGTACTTCCGCGTCATCGTGTCGGAGCATCGTCCCGCGACGAATTAGGCTCGTGATTTACGTGAAAATAGCGATGAAGGTCAAGTACGACAATAGTCGCGCCGCCATATTTTGTTTATTACATTTCTCAGTATCGAAAACGGAGCATCGGTTCTATTCGCGCGCGAATAAGCTCCCGCGATTTTCGCGTTTTATCGAAACGCGTCGAATAAATGTGTGATAATTAAAACCGGGCGCCGCCGCGAATCGTGAACTAATAAAATAAGTGTCGCGAGTGCAAGTGCAATTGCTTCTTCTGAGAGGAGGAGGAGGCCCGGGGTGGCATCGAGCAACAGTGGAAAAACTACGTGGTAACAAATTTATTTATTATTAATTTTACCGTTATTTATTTATTTATTATGTTCCTTATATTTAAGTTTACATGTTCATATTTGCATGATGATTTTTCTGTGCATTATTTTTTATAATATATAATATTCTACATACATTTACATATATATAACATTTGCTTGATTTATTTTAAAAAGAAACAATAAGGAGGAACAGAGGAAAAAGAGAGGAAGGAAGGAGACCCGAATTTATATCGGGCAACGGCGGAGCAACTATACGGTAAATGATTAATTTATTGTTTTATTAATTGCTACTAAATTGTTTATTTATTATTCTTTTTTTAAGCTTAATTTAATATTTTCAACTATTAATATAATGTAATGTTTTTAATTAAATATATATCTATTTAATAAATCAAATGAAATATTCAATGTAAATAATGATGTTATTTTTTGAAATATGAATTATTGTAAATTTCACTAATTTTTATGTATTTATATTTTACAGATTACAACTCCGCTGCTGCGCATCATACCGTGAGTCTCAGCAATTTTTGCCTAAATTTTAGGTAATAATTCTGTGGAGAAATCGTATATGAAAGAGATATGTATCGCAAGCAATATGAGATTGCAACTCTTGAAGAAAAATGAAGATATAGTGATATATATCGTCAATGCGAGACGATTCATTTTTTATTTAGCACACACTCTTGCACAATTATTTTAGGCTTATTATAATTTTCAACAACTTAATCCTATATTTCCTTAATTTATTAAAATTACAATTGATATATAATTTATCTTCAAATAAAATTATTTGTTAAAAGCTATACAAATTTAATATTGATGAATATATCTATTAATTTTTTCATATTTTTTTGCAAAAATACTTCAATTTTTAATTGGTTATAATTCTAAAACTATTGAAATATCCTCACTTTCTCAAACTGAAGTGTCTTAAAATATTTTCGAGATATTTCTTCTTCCAAAAGAAAAACAATACGAGTTTACTTATAGCGATTCTTACATGAAAAAAAAAATTATATTTTAATTAGTATCTGTGTAAGGTGTGTGAAACATTCTCATAGAATATTTAATTCTAATTCATGTATATGATATTGAATATTATAAAATTGCTTCTCTCTCTCTCAGTTTATAAATTGAAGGATACTATTGAATGAACACAATTATATCACACATATCCATCGCTATTTTACATATCATTACACTTAATAATTTCTTGCTCTCATTTATAAAAATCATACCAGTTCCACATGAATGAAATGACTTGTCTCTCGCGGCGGGGGTCGTCACAAAGAAGGGCGACACAATAATTCGATGAAGGGCAACGAACCCCGTCGAGCGTGTCTGACTTTCAATCGGGCCGAGGGCTTTTAATCAATCGAATCGATACGTATACGATACATATACTCAAAACGTGGCGATTCGATCAAGCAAATCGCTCGTGGAATTACGCTCTCGTCCGTACTATGTCTCGTGCCCCCTAAATCATATCGTGCGCCCCCATTATATAAATCACGCGTAACCGGGATACGCGGGTGTATATCCCAAAGAATCTATTAGGGGATAATCGCGGACCCCATCTTCACGAATACGAAATATATTTTGATATGTCACACTAAAGTGTGCGCGCGATACGCACTATCCACGATTGAATGCATTATGTGCTTGCGCGATAGTTTGATAAACGTGAGAGAATTCAAATAAGATCTTTTATGAAGTATCTGCATATCTTTTCAAGATTGTAATTGTTGAGGATGTTTAGTTTTTCTCTGAGATTTTATGCATAAATCTCTAATCGAGAAATGTATAACTAATTACACTGATAAACGAATTTTTAACTTGACCATTATTGATTACTTGATTATTATTTCAATTATTATATGCATATTTATATTTTTTCGCTAAAATATTTTATATCTAATAAATCCTATGCTCAATTCTACGAAAAATTTTTATAATTTTTTTTAGTGTACATATAAGAATTGTTAAAAAATTTTGCGCATAAGATTTACTAGATATTTTAGCGAAAATGTAAATATGTATAATAAGTATAATTGAAATAATAATTTATATTCATAAATAGCAAATCGTATATCATCTCTGTAATAATATTTTATCTTAATTAGTACATATTTGTTAAATAATAACTTCTATTAATTATAAAATTTGCCTAAAAATATCGTATCTAAGTGTGTATGATTTAATTTTGAAATAACGCATCAAAATAATGATACGATATTTGTTCAAACGTGGAAAAATGCACATCTGCACTTTGCGATCGTTTAAAAAAGATCGTATCTTTTTTCATGAACAATAGAAGTGTTTGCATAGGTTTCTTTTTTGTACTCCAACATCGAAAGGAACTTTGCGTTGTTAGTTTCACGAGGGGAGGATACGATTGACGCTTGTTTGCATAGTGAAGTGCCGCTAATTTTTCTGTAAACTGTTATTTCAAGGGAAACATCCCACTTCTACCCTTGCCTCGTAAATCCATTTTGTTACAATGACAGCCATCATCGTACGCAAACATATACTCTAGCCTCTCTCATCAAAAGTTACAACGAATTTATATTAGTATGACATTTTGTACAGGATATGATTGAAAGAAAGAACGTAATATTATTATATATAACGATATTTCAGAGAATGACTGATATTGAAATTATATATTATATATATAATATTATGTTATATATATATAATACATTATATTCATTACATATAATAAATATAATAATCTATATCGTTATATATAATAAATTATATATTCTTATATGTGTATAACGAGATATTTTAGGGAATAACTCATACTCACTTGAAGTTTATTTATTCTAATTTCGATCTTGAAACTTTCTCAAGTTCCTCCGTACATTTTACGATCAAATATTTTTTAAAAGCACAATTTCTATGCGGTCTCAATTTTGAAGACAGTACAATATTTAACTGCTCTTAAGATCTCTCTTTTGTAGAAGTCAAATAAAAGATTTCGCCGAGTATTTTTCAAAGACGCAATTCTTGCACCAGCGACAGAAGTAATAACACCTACGAACAGGGTAATTCAAGCGATCTCTTAGTCGATCGTCTCGAGAAATCGCGTCCATTAATTCGCGGACGCATCGAGGCGTCCTGGGCAATTTTAATAACTCACCACAACCATCCGTATAACGCGGCGGATCGTTTTACGTTGGCCATAAAACACTTTACAACTCCCGGCCAATAAAAAAAAGCTTTCAACAATTCCACCCCCGGGATCAATAACGGGTAAAATCCGATTGGACTGTGTCTCGGCCAATCGGGCTTGGATGCGAGAATCGAGGGATGAATTTCGCGGATTCTGCGCCACCGAGACCATGATCCTATTGGTCTCGTCTTGGCCAAGGGGGTTGTAACGTTTTTCAATCCCCGGACGAAATCTTGCAGATATGGATGCTCCGAGTTTGGGAGGGATGAAACTTTGCAAAAAAAGGGTGACTTTTATTCTCTTTTTGTCGATATATTGCTGAGACGTACACAATGGAATTTTCTTCGACGTAGAAAATATATATATATACATATGTATATTTCGGGTCACGTATTTCGCTTTAATTGATATATAGATTAACAAAAAAACCGCTTCACGAGAAAATGATATCGCGCAAAAACGTTGTTCAATGGTGCATTTCAAATTCGCATTCGCATAAATCTCCATCAGAGAATACATATAAGAAAATGGGAACATGGTCGCGCAACATTTGCGCGAAATAAAGATGATATCGGAAGAGTAAAAGAAGAGAAAGATAAACATCGTCTTTTTCATCTTAAATGGAATCTAGAAATGTTTCTTAGAAATAACTACTCAACTGGGTTGAATTCATGTTACTTTCATAACTATTTTATCCGTAGCAAAAAATAGAGAAAATGTCTTAAATAAATGACACATAACTCATGTGGGTTTATAAATATTTATGAAGAACTCATAAATTTTATTGTTTGATATATATTTATCTCGTGAATTTTTTGTTATAGCAAATATGAACGAGATAAATGAAATAATAAAGTCTTGGTATATTATTTTAAAAGATATAACGCGACGATTTCCCCGATAGGAATAACACACTGATATTAAATTGAGATATTTAGCTTATTTTCCATTTTTTTTAATGCAATTATTAAAAACAGAACAAATTTGAATTTATAGTTAATTTTTTAATTATTTGAAATTATCTGAACTATATTTAAATCGTCCAAAAAAATCGAATAATAAAGCATGGAACAAAATATATGTATATTGCAAAATAATTCTAAATTGAAATATATTAATAAATAAATTATTTAATACTATACCTACTTCTTATATATTATTCGGATTATAGTAAAACTGTAAGATATATTTTTTTTAACTATATTATTTTTTAGAGAATTTTTAAAAAATTTTAACCATTAGTAGCATTAAACAATTTTTTTTTTAATTTTTAATGAATCATAAAAACAACACATATGTATATAACAAAAAATATTTTTTATAACAGATATTAATTATTTCTATTACTAGATATATTTATAATTATCATTGAGATTGTCAATAATGTATTCGATCATGCGATTCATGCAATTTGATTGTTTTACTACTGTGCGTTTTCATTCCGAATTATATTTAACATTAAATCGTCGAAAAAATGAACGCGATAAAGAACATTGAACGAAATATATTTGCAACTCTAATTAACTTTAAATAAATAATTATATTGTTCTGTGAAAGATCACAAAATCTTAACTTTAATTTGTAATTTAAATTTATTTTACTTTGATATTTACTCTATTAATAAATAAATATATTACGCGAAAAATGCATTTCAAGATCTATCTTCTCGATAGATGTAGTTACATATTAATTGTAAAAATTAATAATTTTATCATTTTATTCTGAGAAATAGTTTTCTCATATAAATCACGATTGCGTGTAGAAACACATTTTTCGCATAATATATCCATTTAATCGACTAAGAATTGAACATAATTCGATATAAATACAAATTAAAAATTAAGGTTTCGTAACTTTAAAAACAATAATTATTTCTTTAATTTTAATTAGTCACAAATATATATTTCGTTCGATACGTTATCACGTTCAACTTTTTGTTAATTTAAATATATATTTCGAATTAAGAATGCGCAGTAAAAATGTTTTTATTATTGGGAGATGTACATATAAAGTTATACGTATTAATTGTAAAAAGATTTTTTCTATATACGCAATCACAATTGAAAACTATATTTCCTATGATAAAATTATTAATGAGTTAACTTTCACAAATAATGTGCATATATATATATATATATTGCGATGATAGATAACGAAATGCGTTTTTCCATATAATATATTTATTTAATTAAGCAAGAATCAAAGTGATATAAATACACAAATTAAAAATTAAACGGCTCTTGTTGCCCGTCTTATGCGTTAAATTTATATTTAAAAATTAAAGTTTTGTAGCAATCTTTAGGACTAAGGAATAATTATTTCTTTAGGCTTAATTAAAATCACAAATATGTATATATATTTCGTTCGATGCTTGAGGTCTGTCATAATTTTTTTACTACAATATAAAATTAGCTATATACGAGAGTTTACTACATAATCCAGGAGAAATAAAATTAATAGTAAATCGTAAATTTAATTTTTTTAATTATGAATATTATGTATTAATTTGTGAACATTATGTAATTTTTTCTAGAGATAAAAATTGTGAAAAATCTTTCACTTTTTTGAGTTATCTTGATATAATAAATTTATATAAAAAATCATATTTATAATTTATAACAAATTTCAAGAGCTAGATATCTTTTTATAATTTTATATACTTCATATTCTAATGTACATGTATATGTAATATTTAATTTCTTTAAATGTTTTCTATATTACATAACATTAAATTATACATTAATATTTCTGAGATCTGATTATAATAGATTTAGAAAGATAAAAATATTACTATCTTAATAAAATTTTTTTGCTTTATCTGAGATATAATCTTAAGTTTTAACCGAACTGTTTTTGAAACAAAGTTTTAAGATGCAACGCATATAATAATCTTCACGACTCAATAGTAAAAAAAATTATGACACAGGATATTAAATACTAAAGTAAAACAAAGTAACAAAAGACATAAGAATTTGAGATTTTATCTTTATTTCTTTTATTTGAAAAGTTCAGTGCCATGAATTAAAATTTCATTCGGTGTGGATACTGACTGCTTCTCAAACCAAACATTGCTGACAAATAAGTAAACAGCAATTTTTTATCTTGATGCTTCTTGATGGTATCAATCACTAGTTTGTCAACTATTTTCTGATCAGCTTTTCTTTGATCGCTTGGTTTATACTCCTCCTTTTTCTTACTAAAGATATCACCCTCCTCTTTCTTGGCACGCTTGTCCCGTTTTCTCTTGAAGTAATCATCATTTATGCGCTTAGGCAATTGAACGCCAGAGAAATCCAACTTCGTGGAGGTGGCAATCACGTAATTCTGGCTAACTCTTCGCAAGGGACAGGCATTGATCAGGAATGGTCCTATTTGTTAACAATTAAGAATTATAATTAAGTTTGCGACAATACTTTTTGTTTAACAAATTGAATCATCGAATATTGAACAGATCAAATATTATCGAATGTTTTAAGATTGGGTAATTTAACATACCTGTAACCAAAAGTAAACCACTCTTCAATTGTTTCAAGAAGACAACTCTCTTTCCTTTGTGAGGTCCAGCTAACAGAATGCATACTGTGCCAGGTGTCAGGGAAGGTCGTAGATAACGGCTATGTTCATGGAAACATTTCTTAGAATGATGTACAGTGACTGGATCAGCAGTAGGGTAGCTTGCACGTCTCTTTTTTAGAAGCACGATACGTTTTTCTCCATTCTTATCACCACCAATCTTCTTTTCAATAGTCAATGGTGTTGACGGCTTGGGCTGTAACGAATAGAATAGATTTATCAGTACATACAATTGGATTTAATAATTTAGAATTAGATTAAAATCTTTAATCAAATTTTTATATTGATATAAATGATTTTCTATAAATTACCATTTTATTACTTTAACAAATAAATTCAAAAAATATTTAACAGTATTTTTTTTCTTTTAAATTAATAATAAAATAGTAATACATGACAAACATGTACCTTCTTTGGAGTCTTCTTCCCCAGAAATTTATAGATAGCCTTCTTGTGGTACATACGTGTACGACTGAATCTATAAACACCATTTCCTAAATCATAATTTCTTGGGTTTCCCCTCGAAGGTTTTCCCTTGCTCTTTGCATCTTTTTTAGCCGCAGCAGGTGCAGCTTTTTTCTCCGGAGTTTGCGCTTTTGTATCTGCCATCTATAAACATTTTTTTTTAATTTAATCAATAAAAATTTTTTTTTTAATTAAACAATATTTATAACACAAAATGAACATATAGATCAGATATATATTACACTTGCAAAATACATAATAACAAGTTTATTGAATACAAAAATAAGAATAACTATAAATGATATCTAATAAAATTGATTGACAAATGTAAAAAACGAGACAGTAGCAATATTGCTACTAGAAAGTCTAATCACAGATAGCAACATTAAGATTTGGAGGTTATATCAGATTGCTCTCCTCACATTGCAAATATAAAAATATATAAAAGTAAAATAGGCACAATTTATTAGAAACTAATATCTGTATAAAATAATTTCTCCAAATCCGAAAAATATAAAAATTATATGTTTAATCCTTGGATTGTCGAAACCATACACATATGATATTTAGGATAAAAATAAAATTAGCGTTTGATATCGCGAAAATATAAAGTCGTTCTAGTAAATCAAACTCACAGCACACGATAATTGTACACAAAATTCAATTAATTTTTGGTATAACAATCGGATTTCTTCGATTACGTGAAATTGTTTATCACACCGAAATCTTACCGTAAAGCAGGCAGCAGCGTGAAAGATCGGTGGTGAAGATCGTCTTCCAGACGGAGCCACGTGTTATTCCACATAAGCGTTATCTATCGGAAGGAATACAAATCACAGGAACGCGCTCATTTTGAATTGAGAAATAATAAAAATAAATTAAAAAAAATAAGAATAAAAATTAATAGATCTCGTTTCTTTTAAAATTTTTCGTAAAATATATGCATATAATACAAAGAGTTCTCATCTCTATTATAACTTACAGTTATTAATGTTACAATAAATTAAAAAAAAAAATGATAGAACAACTTTTTATATAGATAATTTCCAGAGAATGCAGTTGAATTTATCTAAACTAAATCTTCCTCTATTTTAGAATATTTTATTTTGGATAAAATTGAAATAATTATAGTAAATTTATTTTAATTACAAAAATAATTTAAATTCTAAGACTTTACTATAATTATATAGAAAGATTCCATTACAATTCTTAACTTATTACACTCTCTATAATAGTAGTTACAAAGAACAGAACAAATATAATAATTACAATTAGTTATAACTTTTCAGTTACAGTAAAATATTGAATATCTACACGCAAAAGAGTAGAAATATTTTAATATATATTATATATATATATGTATATATATATATATATATATATATATATATATATATAATATATTAAAATATTTCTATTCTATATATATTCACATAATATTTTTAAACACTTTCTCGTTTTTATATTTTTGTATTTTCATTATCAGATATATCATCTTTACAATATTCAATAAACTTTTACAAATGCAATGATGTGGAGAGAACAACGAACTTATAAATTCCCCATTTTCCTGTATATATACTATCACTACTACTCATACATCTTGCATACATACAATACATACAATAGAGTTCTTACTATAGCTTCAAAAACGCAGTCGTTGCATACGATCAACTTTATGATGTGACAAGATAAATTGTTAAGTATACGAATGCACATTCGGATGCATAATATTATTTTACAACCTCTGATGGAATAATCGAATGATCACATTATTGTATAATGGGGGGTTGCAAGCTTCACCATATAATTCTTCCCTCCAACTAGTGGCAATCGATTCGCAGCCAAATGATCTCAAACAGTTCTTATGAATAACGTAAATTATATATATATTCAAGTACTAAATGCGTAATACAAAATATCGTACAAAAATTTACATGAAAAATAGTTGCGCGAGAGAGTAATCAATACAGCTATTACAGATGAAATTTTAAAACAATTTACGTGTAATGATAAACATGTTCGTGACAATCTCGACAATAAAAAATATATATATATACATATATATGTATGTATATATATAATGATATACAAGAAAATATCTCGTGAACCTCATAATCTTTAATTAATTCTTAAAATTATAAGATTTACTCATTTATAAGTAATTTTTAATTGTAATTGTTCCTCTATTCATCCAAACATATTCTACCAAAATAGAATGACTACAATTGTATCGACGATGACTATAATTGTGTCATTATTATGTATATGGAAATAACTTTTCCCATTTAAATGGAAATATTTAATTAAAATAATGGGTCACATCGATGTGAGATTGTCTTTTTTTATCCTCTTGTAGAGCAATATTCGATTGTACAATTTCAGATCAATCTGACAAAGATGAAAGATGTATTTATTATACAAATGTTGAGAAACATGCAGATCGCGAATATGAATAAACGAATAATAAAAATATTGAGTCACATAATTCACAAATAAGAATATATTGTTAATTCCGGCCGCGAATAATGTGTACCTTAATAAAGTTTTTTCATTTGCGCCTCTTTATTGTCCCTGTGGAATAGAAATAGAATTAGCATTATGTTTATCTGTGTTTAAGACTCTATTATATATGTATAATTACCGGTAAATGCTGTACACCAATAATATTATCATTTGTATCGCGATGAACAGCAAGAACATGCTGGTTGTTAGACAATTAGGACAATCTGTTGCATTTCCCGTGGTTTTAGCATCTTTTTTTAACGAATTTATCCCATCTCGTATCTCTGCCATAAACGACTGCTGATCATATCCCATTGGTTGCACCTGTGCATGAGATTATATTTATTAATGTTATAAGATAGTTGTGAGCTATTATTTTATTATTATTATTATTATATACAAGTAAATAATACGAACCTGTGCTGTCGGAGCGCGCGCTTGATTGTTAAGAATAGATTCAGTCTTGGTATGAAGTTCTCCCATAAATGACCTAATCTCACTGGCTGCATTTATTATGATATTTTGATTATTCAGTACAGCCTCGACTTCCTGCCGGCGTATGGTGTCAATCAGTACAGGTTGCTGTCCTGGTTGACCGTTCATAACTAATGAATTTAAATTAGATTTGTTAATATATGTTATTCTGATGCAAATTATAAGAATATAATTATAACGAACGATTTACCTGCTTGACCCGGTTGAATTTGTGATATCAAGCTTAATGCTCTCTCTTGCCTTCCAACGATTTCATCTAATTTCTTGTTAAGTTCACGCAAGGCATCGAACATTTGACTCTGTCCATTGAATATCTGCCGTAATTCCTTCTGGCTTTCGGTTTCATAGTATTCTTCGTATTCCTGTTTGTTAAACTTATCTGGATGTTCTCTGTCAAAATATCACATTGAATATTTAGATTTATGCAATGTGATATTGCATTCATAGGTATTTATGAAAATGAGTTTTTACTTGCGATATTCCTCTTTCTGTTCATCTAGTTTCTTTTGGTAGTCTAAGTATTCCTGTTGAAGCTTAGCCTGTTCCTCTAAAGAAACTTTATGCCCATCAACTGGTAACTGTCCGGGAGGATACAGAGAAAGGGTTAGAAAATGTAAGATATCATGATCGTCGGCCAAGCCACCTAGATAGATACAAAATATATTATATTCTCGTCCATGGCTCATTTTTTTTTTTTTATGTTAACATACCAGTTGCAGCGGAAACACCAAAGTATCCATTTCTCGGTAATACGATGTTATCAAGCCGAAAGCACGTTTCGTAATCTTGATCACTATTTGTCATACCATTATGAAACAGCAACTTGAATAGAAATACATAAATTAGACAAACAGTCGAAATAAAAATTAAATATAAAAATTAGAAAATTAGATTTTTAAAAGAAAATTTGGAAGTTAAAATTTTTATTAGAAAATTTAAGTATACGTACCGTTAACGTATTTTTATAATATTCTATTCGCGCTCTCGTAGCGAACGGTTTATTGCGGAAATCTCGCAAACAACCTGCCGACTGCTGCGTAGAGCCATCACTATTTCGAAATGAGATAAAACAGGATTATGTACAATTAAATACTCTGAATATTTCACATGTGCAAACTTAAGTCAAATACAATTTAAAAAAAATATATATATATATATATATATAATTATAATATAATTATCATATAATTTAATTAAATGATTAAAATATAATTTACTTTGCATGATCAAAGATCTTTGTGCCATCGTTAATAACAGCCATAATATATGGATTATTATGTTTATTGTCATTATCGAACGAATCGAAGAAAATTCCCAGGCCTGTCCAAAGATCCGAACTGCCGAAAACAGTGCCGTTGTAGGCTCCTTTGGCAGTCGTGTACCAGAATGCTAAACCATCTGCTCCTATCCTTGACCGTCCACTTATACGGAATACTAAGTCTACTTCCCACCAATCGAAAGTTATTGGCTGCTTTGACCATATTGCACCTAAACATAAAATTATTTTACTTTCTTGTTGTTATAAACTCTGTCAATTTTAATAATATAGTTAAATTTAAATTTCAAGTATTTTTTAAAAATTAAAAATATATTTTAAATATTTCCACCTTTTTCTTTATAATAATAATAAAATTTAATATTTTTTTCTCATAAAATATTTATTAAAGCTTTTCTTACAATTAGTAATGGTTTTTGTTAAGAAACATTTTAAATTAATATTGAAAAATTTATAGATGAATATACATAGATTTATATACAAACCTTTTTGACTTTTAAGTGATGGTGCTACTCTGACATTTTCTGCATTAGCAATGGTATCTGTAAAATAATTAAAAATGTAAATGAATATTTTTTTTTTTTTAAGAAAACCATTTATCACACACACAAATACATGTATTTACATTAAATATGTATCAGTTTTTATACAGATATATATATTATATCTAAAATCACATATATAAAATAATAGAAAGTAGCGGGAAGTAGTTTTGATAAGACAAGTCATAAAACATATGTTTACTAATATCAACATATTTAGTAATGTTTTCATAATGAATATCTTATTAGAAATACAAGAACATTTTTTCTCAACACTACATAATACTTCAGTATATATATTTTCATTTCTTTCATTAAAAATAACTTGATTCTAAACTAAAAAATTCCATCCAACTAAACAATTATTAAGAAGCAAACACTCACTGATGACGAGTATCTGTCTTAAAAAACTAATTATACATGTCTCTTAGACATTAATACGAGATTAAACATCACTTTAACATTATTTTTTATACACATTCAAGAGAAATAACGCGTACGTACACACGTGTTTTGATCTCTCTCGGAGCGATGACAATACGTTATATATTATGTGTCAGCTGATGTAACAAGGAGATCGGGATCAAAGCGGCAGGTTGAAAAAAGGAAGTAGAAAAAGAACGACGTATTTCCATCTGCGTGAATTGTCATAAATTGACACGCGAGCATAACATACGGGAGATCTGTCGGGAGCGACAGGTGTCGGTGCCCTGGTTAGGTTATGCCACGATTAGGTTATTTACAGGTGTATACTCACTGCCGCCGTATTCCCAGAACGGTACGCTGCCGTCCTTTTGCGCGAGGTACGGCGGCTTGAACGAGTACTTGTACTCGAACTTCCGATGCGGCATCTCGCCGCGGCAAAACGGGACGACGCATGACAGTAGAAAAGCCAGGAGCCACCTCACCTCGGCGGCCATCTTCATCGCGATTGTCGACGACGGTGGAATCGAGTCGTCGTCGTCGTCGTCGTCGGTGGTTGTCGACCGACTGCGCTCGGCTGGAAGCCGGTTGACAACATCCGCCGATTGGCCGAACGCGCAAGATTTCGGCCACGATTGGCGCACGAGTCATATGACGTGTCGCTTTCGTGGCCAGATTTCTCAAATTCCAGAAGCGATATATTTTTTCCTCCCTCCCCTACCGCATTTAAAAATTCCAAGATACGAGTCTGTTCTCTTTAATTCCGTCTTTAAGCTCGAGAGCGACGTGATAAAAGTGACAAAAATGTATTTCAAGTGTCAAATGAGAAATAACTGTGCATGAAAATTGCGGCTTTTTCGAGAGGTAAGTTATATATATTTTTAGCATTATTTATAAAAACATATATATGTATAAGTTTCAACAATTTTTATTTTAAGGAAAAGTTATTTAAGATATTGATTCAGAAAAACAAACTTATCCTAAGAAATAAACTTCGAGATATATTTGAGTTTGACGTTTGGTCTTATTTTTTATCGATTTCGCGAGTAATTTGACTTATTAATTCTCTGTTTAATAAATGTAAAAAAAATAGATTAAAAAATATTATTTACATCTTAAAAGACTTCCTGGACTATTTTATCCAGAGGAAGATTATATCTCCTTTATCTGTCATTCGGTTTTCTCCGTTGCGATACGGCTTTTATCGCGCAGTTGGGACGGAATCGCCATCTGATTTGCATCGGATAGTCAATGGAACATTCGTAAGCCAAGATGGCGTCGCTCATTGACAACTACGAACAGCAGTACGCTGTTCTGACAGCTGACATCACCGCAAAAATCGGTCGGATTAGAATCCAGAGCGGCGGTAAGAAATTATCGAGGCGCGATTAAATGCGTCATAATGATTGCTTTACAACGCTTTTACAACGTGTTGGACCGCCACACAAGACGCGGCCTTTATAAGAACGATAATAATCGATACACATGACGTAATTTACAGGTGAGAAAAGGGCCTTTATTCAGGATGTGGACCGGCAAATTGAAGAAGCTCAGGAACTGGTAATTAAATCTTACGTTTCTCTCTTTACATATATTAAAACGTGTAAACGAAGTGCCTTGAAGATCTCATTTTTGCCGATTGTCGAAAAATGTGTCGTGTAGGGTTAGAAAATTATTTTGTATTTTGTGTAAATTGCATACACTTTTTTTTATAAGAATTTTTCTTCATAAGAAATTAACGCAATATACATTTAAAAAGTATATACGACGTTAAATGTTTTTTTTTTGCATTCAGGTCTATGTATTGATCGTTGAAAGATTTATTTACATAATGATTGAAGTGCATGAGGAATAATAATGTATTCCGCATGAATAATCTAAAAATTTAAATGAGATCACAGGTGCTTCTCATATATTATGATGCACGGAACAGTTAAACTAATTTTTCAGCAGGTTGTCAAACAAAAGTATATTGAATTGTTTCTGAGTTCATTGATTGAAAACCTTGGAATTTTCAGCTTTATAAATTTTACACAAAAATAATTATACTTAAGAATTATACTTGTGGATAAATTTTTACAAAAATATTTGAAGTTAAATATTATAAAAAGTATATAAAAAACGTTTAATTAAATTTGGATTAGTAAAAAGTCGGATTTTAATAAAGCAACAAAATTAAGAAAAAAGAATTAGGATAGGCTATAAAAAGATCAATAGAATCAGGAACAATTATGTGTCATCGGAACATGTTTTTTTATCTCTTCTTCATTTGCAATATTTCATTACAAAATATTTGCCTCAGATCAGAACCTATTTAATTTGCAGCTGGAGCAAATGGAGCTGGAGGTTCGTGGGATAAACGGAACCGCTCGCGATCGTCTGCGCGGTCGCGTGGAAAGTCACAGAGCGGAATTGAAACGCCTAACGCAAGAATTTCAAACGGCGAAGAAACCAAAGGATGACTCAGTGGAGATTACGGTGGACGAGTCTTGGGACAACAACGTGACGGAAGATCAAAGAAAAAGACTGCTGGACGCATCCGAGAGGATAGAACGATCGGGACGCACGTTACAAAATGGTTATCGTATGGCATTGGAAACGGAGGAAATCGGTTCTCAGGTACTAAAGGATCTTCACGAGCAGCGAGAAACGATACAGCGGAGCAGAGGGAGGGTAAGTCGTTAATTGTACAATTATTGAAGCGTGTATAAAGCATGAAAGACGACGTGCCATAATCGAAGAAAGTATAAAATAATAAATGTTAACCCATAATAATATCTCGTCCCTCGTTTTCAAGTTACGGGAAACGGATGCAGAGTTGGGACGTGGCTCTCGATTATTATCAGGGATGATCTTTCGGAGCCTCCAACAGAGATTTATTTTAGCAGCGGTAGTATTAGTACTGATAATTGTCGCGTGCATTGTGATATATTATAGTTTTAAGAGTTAAAGAGAACAGAGATATGTATTCTCTTCAGCCAGATCCACCAGACGTGATTTGGAAGTCATATTTATTTGAAATCAGAGACTTGAAAATGTTATTTCTATCAAATTGCGAGGTTAAGTAATTATGTATTATTATATTATATATATATCTATATCGTCTATATCGTCTATTTTGTACTTGTTTGTTACATTTTGCCACGAGATACGATCTTTGCTATATGTACATATTTTCTCATCAATTTATCCAATCGACATTGAACGACTGAATGATCTGACTTTGATCTTTAGACGAAAAAAAACCAACATAGCAAACGAGTACAAAACTGGCAAAGTGTCATCAAACAAGAACAAAAGTTCCCGTTCAGTGTTATTTAAAGTCTTATATAAAAAAATATTGACCCATTCTCGTAGGAAGATAAATCTTATAAAGCGGTTTCGCAATTCTTTCCTATCTGCGCGATAAAGATAATTAGTATCTATCTGAATCACTGATTCATTCGATTATCAAATGCATTATTTTCGTATGGCAGAAAGAATCGTAAAATCGCTTCTATATTGTTATCTCGTTAACGTCATATCTGGAAGATCGGTGGTAAACACTTGCTCTACGTTTCAAGTTTCGAAAAGATACTCCGAACCACAAAATATATATTCCAACAAGAAATATATTTATTAAATAATATCAAGGTTTTTTTTCGACGTTGTTGTGCGCGCCGACTCTCTATCGGGTATATTGAAATATTACCCCTTCGAATTAACGACTACGTATAATTGTTGTAACCTTGACCTGAGCCGTAATCGAGCGAGTTCATTGACGGACTCTATCAATTAAAAATGCATTCTCTAATTTATCTCTTATACGAGAATAACAACGGTCACCGCGTGTACATTATTGAGTTTTACGTGGATAAAGAAGGATCGAGTCGTACATATATCCATCACCGAAAGTATCAAAGGATCCTTTGTAATTGAGAAAGAGAGAAAGAATGAGAGAAACTAGACGCGCCTAAATAATAACTCCCTTTATTATTTGTAATGTTTTATCATTTAATTAGCCTAAACGGTGCTTTTGTCTGCGACCCCCTAATGTACCTGTGAAAATGATATATAATAAAAGTATCGAGAGTTAACGAATATTTTCGATGACAATAGTGACTTCGATGAGAGAGGCAGCGGCGGCGAGGAGAGGCGCTTTGCTTCCTTCTCTATCATCACTTTTTTCTTTAAGATCAGTGCTGGTGCAGGCGAGCGATAGTACGAAATCGCTCAGTCTGGTCAGTCCAAGTGTTGATACAGATCTTCTATCTGTGGCTTGAAATATGCTCTCAGTTGAGGCCGTTTCGATTTTAACGTTGGTGTTAGAAGCCCATTTTGTATGGAGAACGGGTCTGGATGGAGATAAATATCTTTCACCTGCAAAATATATGTATAATTATAAATATCTTTCAGGTGCGAGAATAATTTAAAAAATATTCTTATTAAATTCTCAAATTATCGTCGTACTTTTAAATTTCATATTTAAACTTTTCGAACCTTGACTTTTATTTTTATTAAAATAGAATGCGACTCTAAAGCAATCTCTCTCCTTCAATCACTCAAATAAGAAAAAGAGAATAGACAGGGTGTGCTTTCGAGAAAAACCTTGAAAATGGTATTGTCAGGATATTTTGTTTCTCCTTGGAAATTCAGGGAATTCTCATAAAATTTGATTGGAGTTCAGGGAATTTTAAAAAAATTGCCTTTTGATAATTTTACTCTTATTTAATACTTAAGAAATATATGTCTAATATCTTTGCAATATTTAAATTTTTATTTGTAATTCTTTTATTAACGATCTATTTCAGTATCAAGATCTTATGCAAGTTTCATAAAAAATTGTTCAGTTTTAGTAGGTAATAAATTTAGTATACCTCTTATTTATTTAATAAATAAGTAAATATTAATTTGATAAATAATTAATTTAAATTATTTTTTGTTTCTATTTTTTTAATTTTATATTCTTGTATATATTTTTAGCGTTTAAATGTAATGATATATCGCACTTTTTATTATTGTCCAAATTAATTTTACAATTAATCAATATTAAATGCTAGAAAAATTGTACTCTTGATAACTTTCTAATCATATGAATAGAAAACATTTAAACGCGTATGCAATAAAGAAAAAAGCTGTATCTATAAATATTCTTATTTTACCTGAAATTTTAAACGAAAATATCGAGAAGAGAGAATTCTCAAGGATTTTTTTTTTTTTTACAAAATTTAAGTTAACACCCCGATAGAAAAGAATAATAAGAAACGATAATTTACCTGTTCGAAGGATTTGAGACCAGCTTCTTTTCCCCACGTTAGCATATCATCCATGATTAGTTTTTTTACTTCCGGATTGACGCACAAGATGCTCAATGTGCCGGGTATACCATTCTCCACTGCCCAGCACTTGACTACGTCTACTTCTGGTACTACTATTGCTATAATACAAGATTTTAGTGACTCTCCATGGACGAATACTTGTTGTACATATTGGCTGCGTATATAGATATTTTCGATCTTTTCCGGCACGATATACTCTCCCTGCGACAATTTGAAGATATGCTTCTTCCGGTCAATTATTTTTAACGTCCCGTTCTGGAAGTAATTTTAAGAGAATGTAAGAAAAATATATTATTTACATATATATTATATATATAAAAAAATATCTATAGGAAAAATACGTGATTTATATATATTATAAAAATCTGTAAGAATAAGGATTGATCAGCTCGAAAGAAGAAATAAAAATTCGCGACAATATGAAATGTGATCACTCACAGGCTGCCACATGCCGATGTCTCCTGTGTGGTGCCATCCCTGTTCATCGATTACCTCGGCAGTCTTTTCAGGATCCTTGTAATATCCCATGAAAATGTTGCTACCCTTGACGCACACCTCACCCTGATTATTCGTCGCGTAATATTCCATCTCCGGAACATCGACGAGCTTGATGCAACAACAAGCCACCGGTGGTCCCACATGTTCCGGCACGTGATCGCCCTGCATAACATTTTTTAATTAAATTTACAGATTGAATTAATAATAACAAAAAAAAGAATCCTTATCTATTTTTCACAGAGAGAATATACAATTTGAATAAATCAAATTTATCAGTGAATATTTTGCACGTGTGCCACGTATATAATATCTATAAGATACGTTACATGGTATATATTAATGGATCGATGAATTTTATGATGAAATGCGAGGTACAGTCAATAGTTAATTGTCTCTAGAGGTGGCGTACCACGTGCCCTGGCACATGGCTCTAAAGCCATTTGATTCGATGACAGAAATATCTGCAACCACGCGCGCGCGACTATACAGCTATGTCGATATCTCGCAGACGCGCTAAGAATAGAGAGGACACATCACTTGATTATTAGTCAGTCTTCAATAAAAACAATATTTTGAACGCCATTTATCAGTCAACAATAAATGCCGTTCTGTCGTTTTCTTTTTCCCTAGAGATTTTCTTAAATAAATTATTGATTATAAAGAGAGAGGGAGGAGAGAGATGGTATTTCTAGCATAAATTCAACTAATAAAAAACAAAGAGGAATTGAATAAATTTTAAGGGTCGACGATTAGAGATATAAAAGCGTAGAGACACGTATTCAATGTAAATGTAAATAAGTGCCTACAAAAAAATGTTACGGACATTTTACTATACTAACTTTTCGCAGTCTGTTAAAAAGTTACGCATAATTGCATATTTTTATAAATATGTAGTAAAGAACCAAGTATTAATTTTTGCACTGAAAAAAAATTTATTGAACTCGAATAAATATTAATTTTAATACTGCCTAATAAATCATTTATATGAAACTAATAATATTGATTTGATGTGAAAAATATTTATTTGATACAAGGAAATCCTTTTCAAAACAGATAAATATTTATTTGTTTCAAATAAATTATTATTAGGCAGTAATTGAAATAAATATTCATTAATTTAATAATTTTTTTTCAGTTGTGGATGATTATGTTTTTTTCAAACTATCCTTGTCTAAGCTTTTACAAGTTTATAATAAAATCTTATAAATGTATTAATTTATTTAATGGTGACTATCTATCTAGGTTTCGTCGGAAATTTTCTTCATATAAAATATTCGTTCATGTAACATGTGCGATCGATATGTTTGGAAATTATCATGTTAGAGATAATATTGATTTCGCGTGTTTTCTCATGATTCAATGGAATTAAATGATGATGCAATGAACGCGATGTATATCGAACATCATGATTTATTTATTTCTGAAAAACTCGATAATTGTGCACAGATCGATTATTGATTAAATGTTTGAGCTTTGAGCACGCGTGAAGAATTTACGGAATTTCTCACAATGAAGATCTATATCTGTATTAAATTTTCCGCATAATGTTCATTTTGTCGCAGTGCCAAACGGCGTTCGATGAGGCATGATATTTGCTTTTCACGAACTTGGTTTTGAGTTTAACATTGGTGGAAGACCGATAAAATTCTCTATATTTCATCAGTAATACGATAAACTTGTCACGCGACTTTGTAGAGGTTGTCTTTCAAGACAGTTTCGCGCATTTATAAAGGTGATAGAGATATTTCGCCATAAATAAATAACTAACTAAATAATATATAAATAAATGAATTAATGAATGAACACGTACATATACATATACGACATATATATACAGCTGCATATGAATTATATAAGAAAAAACTTTATGCGTTACTTCAAAGTTTACTTATCTACACTGCTATGCATAATCTATATATAACACGCTTATCAGACTTGGTTTTAAAAAATGTATTTGCGGAGCATTTATCGACCCGCTCACATAACCGCTGTTAGTAGCTATGCTATGATCTAAAGGTCTCTAATACACGTATATACACATCTATATTTACGTATTTTTTTCTTTAAAATTGCTACCGAGGATATTAACAGCTTTAACTGACGTATATCTGTCACCAAATGCTTTTCACTTTTTTTCCCAAGAATATAACAAAACTTGCACAATTGTATTCTTATGAATTCTCCACTGGTTCAGAGAAAAAAAAATATTAAGAAAATAAAGTAAATCAATAAAATGCTATAAAAATGAAAATGGATAAAAAATAAAATAAAAAAATGCAATGAAAGGAAATGAAATATATTCAAGTACGAGTAGATTTATTAGTACGATGACAGGCACAAAGAGTGACGCAGGGTATACAAAGATCCAACCGTTACGACGTATTTTGACATCGCACTCTCTCTTTAAATTTATTCTTCGACAACTTAGTAGAAATCAACACCGGTAATTTACGACTGACGGTCATAAAATCCGCGAAAACGGGATTTCAACGACTGACACACACACACACACAACATATACATATAAATATACTGTTGTCCACACGAACCTGAATAGTAAGCGTTATTGGCGCGGTGCATTCCGTCTGACCGTAACCCTCGACCACCAGGCAGCCCAAGGCGCATCTGGTGAACGTGAAGCACGTTTCCGGCCAG
Organism: Nylanderia fulva; assembly: GCF_048542155.1. Classification (NCBI taxonomy): domain Eukaryota; kingdom Metazoa; phylum Arthropoda; class Insecta; order Hymenoptera; family Formicidae; genus Nylanderia; species Nylanderia fulva. Next base: position 2,615,658 of record NW_028189302.1, read on the forward strand.
AGGCGCGGAACCCACGAGCATCAGTCTCAACCTGCCGCCCATCGTGTCCTGGATCTTCCTGAATACGATCTTGTCCCATATACTGTTCATCCTGACGATACTCTTCTTGATCTCCGTCTCCTTCGCTCGCATACCCATGTTGAAGATCATTCTCTTCAGAAACGAGCTGCGAAGCTCGTTGTGCACCTGCAGACACGTAATCGGGAATTAGGAACAAAATAATGATAGGTTGAAAAAGGGCGGGATGACGCAAACATTTTCCGTGTATATTCTATTTTTAGATTGTATTTTCTATACCAGCTTCTTTTTTTTTTTTTTACAGTAAACCCGTACTTTCATACGAAATGCGTCACAATCAGCTATATATTATTAATATCTCCCATACATATTTCTCACTTATAAGCGATAATATTTTCCCTCGCGTCATCAAGACGTTATTGCTTCTCGATAATTTTGATCGCCTGGTGTAGGATACTTTTATTATTATTATAGGGGATTAAGATAAAACGAAGAAGAAGAAGAAGAAGAAGGTCTATTTAGACAGCTGTCACATCAATCGGCAAACGCTAATAAATAAATTTATCATTCCGCGATATCGGAAACAGAGAGGCTCGAGAAAATTCGAATTTATTCGCTTTTTTATCGAAATCAGGCATATGAAGACTGTAATAATCAGTTACGTGACTCATCTATTAAATTTTATTCAGCAATCAGTGGCGGAATCCGCTTTGCATCCCTATTTTTTTCTTTTGCTTTTCAAAGTTCAGAGTAATCAGAAGAGACATCTCGACGCACGCGACAAAAGATACAGCACAATACGTAATTCAATGATACATTTGCGCGCGTGTGCCCCATTCAGACGAAAACGTCAGAATTACGTCGCAGAATCGATTCCGCACCTGTTCCTCTCATTTTCGCGATACAGCGAAACCCGCTGGCACGTCATGAATTATTGCGTAGCCGCGAGAAATTTCGCGAGACGCGCCAAGTGAGATTACGATTGGGAATTGCAATAATGATGCCCAATAATACCACCTTTAAGGACTAATTTTAGAAAATTCAAGAAGACGAGGGAGAGCGAAAATATTTCTCTTACATTTTTATAAAAAGATTAATATTTCTGTCAAAAGTAAAATATGTTTATACTTTATAATTTTAATATATAATTATAAAATATATATCTTATTTTCATAAATATTTATAAGAATAATATATATTTATAATATTTTATTGTATATCGTTTCGGGAGGAGAGAGCATAAATTATAAATTGCATCAAGATTTGTTAATGATGTTTTTGCTGCTAAGCATTATACATATGGAAAAAACGATTTTATTTAGGCAAGTTATTTAGGTTTAATGTCAGAATACGTTGTCGTCGTGCCGTAAAAATATATTGAGAGGTGTCCAAGAACACGCAACTTCCGTTTAACACAATGGACCATATGCTAATAATAGTAATTATGTTAAATGAAAGTATGCAAGGAAACTCTAAACTCCTTCAAGTTAAAGAAAAATATAGACTTAATAATAGAAAAATATAAATATTTTAATTAACTTAACGGAAATCATCATAATGTCACATAAAAGATATTGTTGTTTCTCGTTTGCAAAATTTACCATGCTGATTTTTTTTATTAAAAATATAATACAACAAAATTAAATGTTTCGGGACTATTTTTGTAACATCTAAATTAAGAGAAGACAAAGCAGTCACATTATGTCAATGACTTCTAAAAATAAATGAACATAATGCTTATCGTAAAAGTGTAAACACGGATTATCTAATCAAAACAAGAACTTTCTTAATACGTTGAATCAATTGGACTGTTTAAAAAATATAATTATTCGAAATGAATGTTCATAGTTATTTATATTTTTTATCCCATGCGCCCATAAACAGCTATAAAAATATGTACATTTCGAATAATCCAATGGAATTCATATATCTACATAAATATAATAAGATTTTTGTAACCGCGAGAATGTCAAAAAACATGATACATGACAATAACACATTTATATCATGCAAATTCTGCGGTCGACCAAAAGTGCGAACCAAAAATAAAATGGACGAAAAATACAAACGAACAACAATAATAAATCATTTGAAAAATAAACCATGATAAAGAGAACACAATCACACGATATTGCAGAAAAGAAGATTAAATAGTAAATATCCAGACATAAACAGAATGCGAGTACAAATATTCATCTCGTAAAAAGTCATAAAGCGTATGTTTTTTTCTGGAAAATTACACTTTTCGTCCCTCTTCCTCGTCGTTTCTTTCATCTTCACGATTAAATATACATATATGTATAACATCCTAGTATCTTTCCGCTCTCTCGAGAATAATGAGTATATCGTTCTGTCGCTATATTAAAAAGTTTAATATGAATAAGTTATCAGTCGCGTGACTCAATGGTGATAAATAACGCTCCTTCGATTCGCAATTCTATAGAAAATTTCTGACATCCCGGGAAAAATTTTTTATATATAATTATATATAAATAATTGTATAATTATACATATAATCGTAAAATTATATATAAAATATGTCTATTTTTACATATATACATAAATTTATATATAAATTATCAGGGTTCATATATAATTATGTAAAATTATATATGAAACATATATATTTATATATATGAAGAAATACTTATTTATATTATATAAAAAACACTTTTATTTAATTATGTATGGACATATTTAATATATAATTTTGCGATTATATGTATAATTTTCTATATTTCTATATAATTTTATATTGTTATATATAAAAAAAATGTGTTACCGGGGAAATGTCTGACATTCGAATGACGAGAGAAACTCGACTGAATCTGCTCACCTTGTCGTACATTCGATTCAGCAGTCTAGGCACGGCCGGTATGATAGTGGGTCTGAGGGCCTTCATGTCCTCAGCCAGCCTCTTGATGTCGCCGCAGTAAAAGCCGACGGAGCCGCCCACCATGTACAGGGTGCTCTCGCAGCAGCGTTCCAGCATGTGGGCCAACGGCAGGAAGCTGATCATCACGTCCTTGCTCGTAAGCCCGTGATCGCCCAGTTGCAGTAGCACCGAGCAATTAGCCGCCATGATGTTCTGATGCGTCAACATGACGCCCTTCGGGTTGCCGGTGGTGCCGGATGTGTAGCATATCGTGCAGAGGTCGGACGGCTTAGGCGGCACTTCCGGATGATTCTTCTGGGCGCCCAAACGCTCGATATCCTCGAACGAGTAGAGCTCGATGCCGCGGTTCTTCGCCCGTTGATTTGTCGCCGGCCGGGTCTCCTTCATCACCACCAGCTTCCGCAAACACCTGCGATATATATAAGGGAGGTTTCGAGGAAATGTTGAAATAATGGCGGGCATTTTTTTACGAGAAGAGAGAGGCTTTCTCTCGCGGTCCAGGAAGCGTCAGCTTTGTGTGTATACATATAAAAGCTCTCGCGGGCTCTTGGCATCGTTACAAATTAACACTTTCAACATCGCGCTTTTGAAAACGTTTTCTTTGAGAAAACCGACGCTTCGAATCTCGTGTTGACCACGTCTCGTGACATTGCGTGACGTTGCGTCATAAAACGAAAACTTTGTTATGAGGTATTGGTAAAATATAGATTCTCCTCTCTAGAAAATATGTCAAAGGACGTGCAATTAAAGCGCCATTAATGTGTCGCTATTAATAAGTGCGATGATTGAAATACTTTGCGTGTATTTTTAAGCGTATGAATTTTGCGCAATGAAAAGAAATGAGAATTCCTTTTTTTTCTGAATATTATTTCGTAATTATAGTAATATGGTTCTCTCTCTATATTCGCCACTTATAAAAAGAAGTTATTCCTTATGACCTAATTATACATTTATGCATAAATTATATCTGATATCTAATATGCAATCGATATATCAGCGAGGACGAAATTACATTATGTGCGATTCTTTCATTAGTATGTTAAATTAAATTCTACTTAATTTTTAAGAGCGCGTATATTTCATATTTATAATAGCAAGCGATATTATATATTTTCAGATTACATATAATTATATAAAATAAATTTTCCATGAGAATGTCGAACGTTCGCGAGAAAAAAAATTAATCACAATAATTAAATTTCAGCTGTCCCTATATTACACGTAAAATTTAGTTATCATGCTTAAATTTTAGCTATGACAACTAATATTTTTTAAAAAATTCTCCGTTAAGCTACAGCTAAAAAATATTAGTTACCATATAAAATTTAGACATGATAATTAAATTTCAGATTGTAATATAGGGACAACTACAATTTAACTAATGATGACTAATTTTTTTCCGTTGCTGTATGCGTTTGCATTTTTGCATACTGCTTAACATTTTGAACAATTGATAATTAAACCAATTAACTGACAAAATAAATAAGTAGAGAAAAATTAAGTGATACGTATTTTAAATGGAGATAATTGAATAGAGTTATAATTATTCAAAGAACTATATAGAGGACAATTTTAGATTGAGAAGATCTTAATTACAGTTAAGATTTAATTCTTAACACCCTAGTACGAGTTTGAAAGAATTCTCAAAAGTGTCACGTACCTCGGTGCTTTGTCGAGGAGCAAATTGCACTTTTGGTCATTTTCGCATACCACCAGATTAATTTCGGTCTGATTGATGATATACGCACAAGCGTCCGGGCCCAAGGTGTCGTACAATGGCACCACCACGAGCGAGTACGTGTAGCATGCCTGCTCGGTGAGAATCCACTCGGGACAATTCTGACTGTACAGGCCTACTAAGGTTTGTGGACCAGGGACCAGCCCTAGGGACACTAGGCCGGAACCAAAATTTTTCGCCCTGAGCAGCGTCTCGTTGTAATGAAGCCATTGGTAGGGTTTGTTGGGCCCATCTCTCCACCCGAGGCAAGGACCATTATCTGCAAGTGAAAAGAATGTCATATTTGGGTGAAAGGAAATAATTACGTCAGCGCAGAATTGACAAATTTTGTCTAGAATATTTTTTATAATGAGATCAATTAAGATTTACGTGGCTGTCTATGCAACAAAAAATAAAAAGCTTTATTAAATGTTTGATAAAAAAGTTATTATATGTATTTAAAAGTTAATATATAAAGCTAATATATGTAATTTGTGGCATATTTTTAAAAATTGACTTTAATTGAGCTTTTTGTTACATTATTACATTTCATGAAATCGATTTAAGAGAGGACGTTTTTATTCTTTTCGCAAATTCTTGTAATATCTGGAACAGGATTTTATATTTGATTACTAATGTACAATCTTCAACTCTCGGAAATTCAAGAAATTATGAATCTTTGAAAATATATAGGGAAACCATAGAGAGTATCTTGTAAGTAATTCACTATTTTTGTTTGCTGCCCAAGTTTGCTCTGAGAAGGTAAAATCAAATCTCTCCAGACTGAATCATTTTTGTTTTTATTCCTCGCAAACAAAAGGAGATAAAATTTTATCTCACAAGGAGAATTTGATAAAGAAAACGTATTTTCTTCGATAAAATGCAAAGTGTCTTATTAATACAGATATCAATTATTTATACAATAAATATTTACATGTTATTTATAATTGTTAGCTGTATTAAAAATGTGTCTTCCCCAAGTCTCATAAATCTCTTTCATTTATTTAATTATTGAAACGATACATATTCAAATATTATTTATAATTGTTCAAACCATCGTTTACGCTAAAAACGATGTATTTCCAGAGTCTCATAAATTTTTTAATTTTCTAATCGGGTAGGAAAAAACTTTCACTCTACCGAATCTAAATTTGTGTTCTCCAAGTCTCAGAAATCTCTTTCAATTATTTAATTATTGAAACGATACATAATCAAATATTATTTATAATTGTTCAAACCATCGTTTACGCTAAAAACTGTATTTCCAGAGTCTCATAAGTTTGTTAATTTTCTAGTCGGGTGGGAAAAAAAGTTTCTCTCTCGCGAATCTAAAGCCACATGGGAGGAATAAATGATATATAGCGCACGTGGCGAGCTGGACTGGTCGCGCAAGATTTTCTCGTTCGATTGTCATAAGCGAGGGAGAACCTCGGCAAGATTATCGATCTTCGGACTCGCTTGCCGTCGTTATTAACGTCGTCATCGTTATAGGTCGCGTAAGGTCTGCGACAGGTGTCGGCGTCGCGCGGGCGTGGGTTTTCGCGCGACGAGGCGAAAATATAAAAGACGTATACACGTGCCCGAAATAAACTGGTGTCAACCTTCGTCGGAAAGGTCGTCGAATCTCGAAATGATGAGGGGCCGATAATTCCCGCCCGTTAAGCCCGCGCCCGCTCGTTAAGAATTGCCGCGCTTGTTTACGCATTTTATAGCGCTTGCCAAACCAGCTAAATCGCCGCGCGATATACACGCAATTGCGCACGCGGATGGTATATGCGTAAACGTCGAGATTTATGACGATTTTCCTTAAACCCGCCTGTCTCCTTGAGTTATTCTCTCTCACTCAATTTTCATCGTTTCGACACGTTAAGTAAACGCGACGTTGTTAGACACATATCGGTCGAACTTGGCGGTAAGGGAATCGATTAAACGCCACATAACTTTAATTAACACGTTTCGAATGGGAAAATGTGACTGTTTCAATTTTCAATGATTATAATAGAGCGAACGAGGGTGTATATGTTGCTTCTGAAAATAATGACTCACTGGATTCCTTGGCGCCGCGACGGAAACCGTCGTAGAGGGTGCGCGTATCCTCGTACAGAAAGGTAATGAACTTGCCCTCTCTGCCCTCCTTGTAGAACCTCGACACCCGGATATGCTCATTGCCCTGCAAAGAGAGAAGTCGTAAAGTCAAGTGAAACACATATCAGACGACACGAGGTCCGTTCATTACGTAACCGGACATGCGGCAAGTGCAACCCTAAATTTAGCCGGGCGACGCACGCGGCTTCGTGTATATATATAAATATATATATATAATATATCGATGCGTGCGGATCAGCTGATTATGCGACGCAGGGCGAAAGGGCGCAGATGAAAGGACACAGCTGCGTGCATCGCGAATATGTGTATATATATATATATACGCGTGTTTTCTATATATCGATCTCTCCGCCGACGCGGACGTCCGCTTCTTTCGGCCTCTCATCGACGTGCTTGTGTAACGACAGTCACCCACGTTCCCGACACATACCGCATCGAGGCAAAGCATTTCGTACACAAGATTAAAATAGCGTATGCATTCTTTCAGTAATTTATTGCGGATTTTTTTATTCCAAAATATCCATCTTTTGTGAAAATGATAATTGCCGGAAACGCAATTTTACTGAAAATTGAGCAAATATTGGATCGAAAGCAAAATAACATCGTTGCGTGTGTGCGTAAATGTGTATGTGTGTGTATTTTAATCGAAACTTACAGAAATTTTATTTACAAACGAGAACTTGCGAAATAATCTCTTACGATGAAAAATAATGCAGTTATTATTTCGAATTAATCTACTTAAAAAAGAGCATTAATTTTATACATTTAATTTTAAAAATTACTTTTTTCTCGATTTAATAAATGACGCAATCTTATTCTCCATTTAAATTACTTTAAAAAGATTTTAATTTTTAATGTAATTAAAATATTGAAATATTTAACATTAAAAATAAATGAGATAAATTATTATAATATAATGCGCGATGTTAAAAGTTATGTCTGTATATTATGATAATTATACACTACTGTTTCATTATCATATGCATGACTTATGACTTATTACAATAATTGTGATGTGTTTATGATATCCATTAATTGTAAAGTAAAGGTTCAAGAGACTATAATATGATAAATGAGGGCTTCGATAGTCATTTGCCACTCAAATAATATTACGAAGTATTTGCATTTCTTTCTGATAAATTATGTCTAATTTGACGTACAAAAAAGATATCTATAACTTATAATAAATTGCATTTCATATTAATACATATATTAATAAAATATATTCAACTATATAGTTATATTTCGGTAAAATGAATATTATTCGACAAATATAATGTAAATTATGTAATGTAAATATAATTCTACTTATTACACATGAAGTCTCTGTATAAAACATGCAAACGAAAATAGCATTATTTGAGTGACATAAAATGATTTCTTACAAGTTGAGGGGATCCAATAATCGAATGAGATATCAAACAAAACGAGACACTCTTCGTCTTCTTCAAAAAACCAATAATATTAAAATATATCCAATCATCACATTTCTAATTTCCAGGATTTTCGTCGCAAAATACATATTTCGGCGATCCTTCGTGTTTTATAAGAAAAATCGGTACGGGAATTCGATCTTTCCGCACGTGAAAAGAAAAGAATAAAAAAACCTCGTCAAGATTTATATAATATTTTGCGCAGTTACACGAATCGCGTAAACTTTGCTCGATTCGTAAACAAGAGGCCAAGAGTCGCGTGTACGATTATGAGATTTTTCCCGCGGAAGATCGCGATTCGTCACCTTGATCGTGTCGGACTGTTCGCCGAGATCTAACGGCGGATGGACCGGTTCGGGAAGAAAGCAACCCGAAGTCATGCTGCTCGATAATGACACGTAACACGCAACACTCTTGACGGACGCGAATCTCACGCCGTCTCAGGCTCTTCTCTCTCGAGATAAAGAGAGATGAGTCGCTTTCTTCGACACAGGCAGGTGTAAAGGATCGGACCAGCCGGACCAACGCGCCCGCGGTCACTGAATTCAAGCCGAGCTTGCGGCCGAGCTTTCGGCTCCGAATTTTTGGCTCGGGATGCGGACATCACGCGGATGATGATGCTGCTCGGCGCTGCTCTTCGCGAAAGAGACGCATCCCATTCTGTCAATATTGCCGCTATAGTCACTTGAACAGGTGTATCTTGAGACGTTAGGGGTAACATCCCGAAATTTCCGGAAATAGCCGGGCGTTTGAGTATATATGTGTATACGGACAATGCCTGTATAGTTGTACGGAGTAACTCGGATGCTTTGGATCGTTAATGTGACACTGAAGCGTAATTACGACGGTAGTAAATCAAACTCAACTATTTGGCTAATATATATCGAGCAATTACTTACAGGAATTTTTCTTCACTGCTATATTCAAATTTAGTACGATTCAATGTTTCTCTTTTTTTTCTTTTCTAGTTAAAGAAAAATAAATTCTTTTTATAATTTGTTTAATTAATTTTAATAATATTTTTTTATTTCTCGCGAAGAACGTAAAAAAATGCCAAGACTTATATTGGTTTTAATTCCTGACTGAGAGTTTGAAATGAAAATTTACATCCACATAAATATTTACTAGAGACAACTTCCTCTCCGATCGTATTACAACTTTAATAATATCATCGTTTCAAATTTTTGAATAAATAGTCTTTTTTTAAAAAATGAAAGAGAACTGAGAAATTAATTCTAAAAGCCGATATATTCAATGAAAATTATAGACACATGGAAAAAACAGTAAAACATTTAAAAATTAAAATATGAAAATACAACAAAACAAAAATGTTAATTCTATAAAAAATATATAGAATAACAAAATTTATCATTATTATTTAAATTATGTATGTAATTCGCAAAAAAAATTACAGAGGAAAAGATTTCAAAAACTTTTCATAAAAGATAATATATGTATATAAATATAATATATACCTATTATCTTTTATGAAAAGTTTTTGAAATCTTTTCCTCTGTAATATAAACGAGCAATGAATTAGATTTCCAATAACTAAACAGATTATGTTTATATCAGTTCTGATAAAATGTAACACAGGGAGATTTCATAATCATATCGAAGATGAGAGATATGTCAGTTTAAATGCTCGCGCGCACGGATATCTTCGCTTTACATAAAATATTAAAACTCTGCAATGCAGACTTTTTTTTGTCTAATCTATATTTCGTGTTCTTTTATTTCAATATAAAAATCCTAGATACCGTTCTCACATAAACAGAAATATAGGAAACACGTTTTCCTTGACGTGCATATATCAGGAATATTAAATGACGTAATTAGGAAGCGGAAATGGGTCGAACATAGTCGAAATAAAAATCCAGAATATATAATCGTCTATTCCGAACGTTCACCTAATTTCTCAATCCGATCGATATTTCTTCGTGCGTAAAAGTGGAACAGCCCGATCTAAATCGCAACATCCGCATTGACAGGGCTATAGCGCGACACCGATCGGCCTCGCGAGAGCACGAAGGCCCATCCTACACTTGAAGATCCTCGACTATGCGTTTAAATATAGCATTGTCGTCCTCGAGGAGTTTGGACGATCGCCAGCGAGAGTTTGGCCGCATGATCACAGTGCCACACGCTTGACAGTGGTAAAACTCTGCTTTTCACGGTGCTCTTTCATTTTCCGCGTAACTGTCGCGTGAGCAGATAATTTCTGAAAAGTTGTTCAGGGTTGTGATATTAAACTGATAGGTGTGGAAGATGTGCCGAGCCGCTCCCGAATACCGAGCGCTTTTTTATGGATTATTCGCTGTGTAATATCAAAACCTAAACGAAGGACAGTAGAGCAGGTAAAGCAAAATGTCATTTTGCTCCGAAATATAGTAAACTGTTTTACGTCTCTTTAAAAAAATTAAAGATGATAGAGTAGAGGATTCTAAGCGAGTTTCTATCGAAACAATTTAGCTCTCAAATTGATTAGATTTATCTATTGACATCTGTCGCAACGTCTTTCTTAAGAAATCTTTTTTTAGAACAACAACAAATCGATTAGATTTTAGTTTGATCTCACTATCGAGGAAAATGTGAAGTAATAAAATGTCGTAAAAGTTAAACATGTAAAGATGATAAGAAATGACTTGAATAAAAAGTTATACGAATTAAAGAACAATGAAGTTTGTCATGTCGGTAGTGACGTGCATTGTGTACATAATGTGTAAGTTGTTTAAAACTTAACGTATTTTGCTTTCCATTTATTTTCTATTTACTTTTCATTTATTTCCATTTATTTTCTTCTTTATATTTTTAGACCGTTCCATTTTCATTTAACTCTTTAAAAAATTCAGAATCTAGGTGTAAAAGAATCGTAAGAAATATTCTGTTAGATACTCTCGAACACCCTATATGTATACCTATATATACTTATATACAAGAATCATAGAGTTAAGCCTTGACTATTCACAATTGAATCGTTTAATGAAAGAATGAATTCTATAACCATACTGGCATCATTCTAAAGAGATACAATATAAGTCTTTGATGAAATAATCTAATATCTTAATACATATAAATTGCAATAATTAACCCTCTGAAAATGTTAAGCTCTCTCTTTCTCTTCTGCAACTTTGTAAATCTTATAAATATAGTTGATGGAAATATTGATCTAAAAACATTCACAAATATTTACCTGTAAACATATTCGAAAAAGCGTATATCGGATTCGCCAAAATCGATATCTTATCCTTACAACGACAGTAAGGGTTCGAAGAAAAGCTTATGTAAACCGAGTCGAGAGGGTTGCTACGAGCCGATTGGTAAAGTTAATCTGAAAAGCTCATTATATGTATATATCTGTAGTCAGGCTTCGAAAATAACTTTAACGAAAGGTGTTTTATGCCTGGATACATTATTTTACAAAGGAGTCTATAAAATTGCGTGACGCTAATGTCACTGTAAAACATATACTTTGTCCGATGAATGGATCGCGAACACGACAGGTAAATATTGCGGCTAATTCAATGAATGCGAGAAAAAATACAGAAAAAAAAACTGAAGGAATAAGATATCATTTTATTGGCAAATTGTACGGCTTCGGAGAATACGTGTGTATTTTCTAGCTTGCTTGCACGTAAATTGAATACAAGACTAGAATTTTTTTAAATGACAATTAGGAAACACTTTTTAATACTTGTTGAAAAAAGTGTATTCAAGCCGAGAAATTGAATATTTTGACAAAAAAATGACTGTATGATATTTTGCTTTCAATTTTAATTTTAAACACTTTGATATTAATAATTGCATTAAACATTTGAAAATATAATTTAGCGTAATTCTCACATGTAATGTTTATATAAATATAAAAATGTGTATTGCAATAAAAATGTCTAAGAATCTAAAAGAACAATTTAAATGTAAAAATAGATAATATTAGAAAATGTAAAACACATATACAAACACATATCTTTGCACATAAGTATATATGTATATAACAAATACAATATGTAATAGAGAGAGAGAGAGAGAGAGAGAGAGAGAGAGAGGAGATATAAATATAAATAACTTTTCCCCTTGCTCTTTCTTTATTTTTAATAAAGAGAAAGTAATCTATGAGAATGTCTCATATAATCTTATCAGACATATTTTCTACGACATATTGATATTATATCATGAGTGTGAAAAATATTCAAAGCAGACAATATCAGCATTATAAATATTTAATCGATTCGAATTGCATAAATATCTCATTAAGTATTCTTCACTATTTTCTTCACTTCTTTTACTTTTATATTGAATATAAGAATAACGGCATATATTGTACAATGAGCGAATGTTTTTATATTATAATAAAATGAAATTTAAATGAAATTTAAATGTCATAATATTTCATCTTATTTTGAATTCTGGATATATTTATTAAAGAATATTTATCTGACATTTTAAGAAAATCGATTTATATAATAAATGAAATTTAAATGAAATTTAAATGTCATAATATTTCATCTTATTTTGAATTCTGGATATATTTATTAAAGAATATTTATCTGACATTTTAAGAAAATCGTTCTCTGTATGTGTATAATTTTTAAAAGGTAAAGATAAATCATCTTCTAGTTAAATTAAAAAAAAATAAAAATAAGGTATGCTAAGTGACTGATACATATTCAAGCTGAAAATATCTACAATCTACAATTAACGAACATGATAGAATAAACAAACGAGTATGAGTATGAGACAGAATGAAAGTTCAATTAAATTTGCAAGAGTAAAAATAATATATCGATCACATATAATATACATACAGGGAGTCTTGAAATTTGCGAATTAAAATATCAGCAAGAAAATTCTCGAAAAAATACATTAAAAAAATATTTGCTATTTTTATTCTAAATAGTAGTTTTTGAGATAAAAAATGTTTAAACTGATCAATTACTTACAAATCATGATTAAACAAACGCGCTGTCCATGAATCGGCTTCTGTTTAATTATAATCTATAAATAATTGGCCAATTTTTAATACTTTTGAAAACTATTATTCGGAATAAAAATAGCAAATACTTTTTTAATTTATTATTTAATTTATTTTTTCAAGAACTTTTTTGCTATGGGTATTTTAATTCATGAATTTCGGGACACCCTGTATACACAGACTAATTCACATGAAGCTGTTCTCTTGAAAACTATTTGGCAGAACGGCAAATCATTCTTATGTTTCAAGGTTTAAGTTTTGGGTCTTTTGCGTAGGGACAATACTGTTTTCTTAGGCCCAAAGAAGCCTAAACATAAAAGGTTCCGGCAAACGTTAAAATATTATAAGAGAATTTTAGTACTATTCTATATAATTTCGGAGAAAAGTAACCTCGGACACTTTACTATGTTGCACAATAATAGGATTTCTGATATATATAATACGTTATATTTAATAAATTAATCCGTAGGAAATAAATCATGTATATATTATTGTTCAATCGAAATGATACGTCACGTTTCTCGTAATTTTCCATCGATAAGCAGACAGCAATGAGCGAAGATTTATTGCACAGTTGGAGTATGCAAACAAATCAATTTGCTATTAATTATTTTTCTTATTTGTTTACAGCACGCGATGTATATACTATAATCATACTAATTTTTACTCGAAAGTCCTCATAATTTTTTTATATCAATTTCACATTTCAACACATGTACACGTTTTGTGTATTTTATTATTGTGTAAAAACTTTCCATTTTATATATTGTGATCGTTAATAATTTTTTTACTTAACACACGATGCACACACATAAGTACTTGCACACTTTAACTTGTTGAAGACTGTCAGGGCTGAAGTATTTTTTCATTTACTCCAACTGTGCAAAAAATCTCTCGATCTTGAGATAACGATCTGCAGATTGTTTAATAATACGCAAAAATAAATTATAATTCATTAAATCAAAACTGTCACATTAAAATATGTTCTCGGTCTTTAGATAAGAAAATTTATAGATAGCGATTTTTAGATAACGATGCTGTGTGAAGTGTCGCAACCACGTGCTCGAAAAACTCGAAAAAAATGCTTCAATAGATTTATCTCCTTTTGGCATTACTTATGGTTACACCCCAAACGAAACAGAGATACAAATGTTGCGGTGAAAAGAGCGAAAGCAAATCGGAGGAAAGTAAGTGCAAAAGAGATCACTAATAGGTCAAATCTATTTTCGATTTCGCGAACGCGTCTTTAGAGAGCGAGGAGACTCGGGAAAAGACTAGCGACAAACACGTGTCTCGCGTCTGTTCCTTACTTACCGGTAGTATCAATGCCTGGGCGTCGAGTGGAAAGAGCGGATTCTCGGCCTTCGGTCTGGAAGCCCAGTAAGCCACCCCGGTGACGAAGAGAGCACCGGCTGCGCCGCCCAGATACGGTAGGTAATCGTCGAGTTGAGACTGTAACACTTCGTTTAAGATCGTTTGAACCGTTCGGGCACCATACTGCCAAAGGCTTATGTAATTGGGCGCCGCTACTATGTTACCTGCATAACGGCACGGACTGCCTAGGTATAGAGAGACAGGTGCAGATATACAAGAGGATACGTGCTGCTCTCGTGAGAGTCGTCGGACGACTTTGCTAACGATCGGTGAGAGTATTAAACGAGCGCGCGCTGGGCTCGCGACCCGAGGAAGATACGGAACGAAGTGAGCGTTCGTACTTCGACATCGGACTTGTATCTGGGCCCGAAGTCCGAGTCCTATTATCCCCTATGTCATCGGACCTTGTTCCCGGATATTTATGAGCTCGTTATCGCGACGCGCGTTAAACTGAAACGACTTGTACATTGTACACGCATATATGCATGCAGACACGTATGGATCTCCTCATACAAATCGCCCAGATTCAGATATATACATTGTACATTCAGGTGTGCGTTGTATACGACACTCGCGTAATAATCACGATAAAATGATAGCGACGAGCGTTGTATGAAAATATACAAATAATAATTTGTCAAATATATGAGAGAAAAGAGCGATACCGGCACGCGTTCCTCGCATCTTTCATCGTGCTCCGCTAAATTCTAAATTAGAATATGTAACGTGTACTCACTGGCGTGAAAGAATAAATAAGTAGGGGGATGAGCGTTTCCTCCGTCGTGGCGATCCGCGAGGGTAAGTCACGTGGTACCAGTCGTCGAGGACGAGTCCGTGGGCCGCGATTTCAGGAACGAATCGGCGGAGAACGGCCGAGAGAAGAGCAGAGTGAAAAGAGGAGAGACCGGATGGCGCGCACCCCCGGGGGCTGGTCGGCTCTGACTGACCAGGCTTAGGGGCAGCTTTAGGGTCAGGGCCACGGCATGACACTGCCTTTTTCTACGCGAGACAAAGATTTTCCTCGTTCGCCCGCGTACGCTCGAGCTTCTCAACGTACGTTACGCGATGCGGACCCTCACTGCTGGCGTAAACGCGGCGCCATGACGTCACCTCGCGCATACCGCGCGGCGACGAGGACGGCGCGAATCGATGCCGGGCGCTGCGACGGCCACCCTTCTTCGTCACCGCGACGGCAACCACCCCGAAGGAGCGATAATCGCCCCCGCGCGCGACCTGCGCACGCGCGTTACCCTCGTTTTTCCTCGTCGACGACGACGACGATGTGTGTTGCGTACGCGAGAGACGCCGACTGGCGAGAACGTGGGGGATGTGCGTCGCTCTGCATTACCATAGGGTGTAACTCACCCCTATCCTCGTTCGATATCTTACCCTCTTTCCAATGCGAGAAAGGTATATAGCTTACCCTTGAGCCTTATACCTCTAGCCTCGTTCGATATTTTATCCTCCTTCTAATACGTTGAAGAATTGCACGACAGCACAAATTGGGATTTATGAAAGAATCTATTTAAGTTGTAGATTTTTTATGAAGGGAGAGCTGTAAATATAATTTTCTTTAATTTATTGTACGTACGTGATGGAATATTATAAGAGTTATGTTATTTTAGTATAAGAATGAAAATATATTCGTATATATTTTCATTCTTAGGATTATGTTGTGTGTTTGCAAGCGCATAGAAAATATATTATAGCAAATCTTACGTCAATATTCATTGTTGGCAGGGCAAAAAGCTTGTAACATATATGCACTCAACAATATAAAATTTTTATTTAAATTTTTCAGAGTGTTAAATTATCATAAATTATGTGTATTAAAATCTTTTTCTATCATTATCAATATTTAATAATTTATTACAGTTTTATAAACTAGCATAATATATTTAGTGTGATGTGGGAAATAACAATGATACACATTAAAACGTCTAATTGAAATTAATATAACGTAATTAATTATAATTGTAGCCTTTTCCGAGGTAAAAAATCTCTAGTTAAACATCTCTGCCAACCTGATGCAAAAAGATTCTTTGAGAAACAAAATAAGTTCTTATCGAAAAATATCAATTCTAGTGTGTTATTGACGCATAGTGTAGAATACCAGGCAGGGTAAATATGCAGGGTCGCTCGGTCGAGTGGTGGTCTGCAGTTGATAAGGGAATGCCAGGCGGTAATTTCGAACGCCTTCATTGGTAGCTATTTGGAGAGAGCGGTCCTTCAACCGGGCTAACCGTCTCCGAAGGATTCGACATCCGCAGTTCGAAACGAGACGGCATCGGTTAATCATTCAATCGTTCCTCTTCTAGGAAAAACTAATTAACAAATGAGAAACATTGATTGAAAAAAGAAATGTACACGTGCAACTTCTGGTTTATTTTAAAAAGTCTCGTGAAGTGAAATATCTGTGAAATAATTGCATCTTCATATCTTTACGATTCCTGTGGATTTTATCCAGGTTTAATGATATAAAAAAATTAAAAGAAACCTTAAAAAAAATTTTGTTGAAGCAGCAACATATTCTATTTATTATATCTTATTGGAGTTTCCCTCGTAAGATCTATCGCCATTCCGCCTTCTAAATACATCGAGGGTTTATCATGCGATTCACCACCGGGCATTATTGGTTGTTGTTAATCGCGGGTACATTTTCCGTCTGCTGTTTATGGAAGACCGGATCGATCAGCTGTTGGAGTATGCGCGCGAAAGCTTTGATCCACTTTGATCTATCGATCCCGTCATCCTTGTCTTCGTCATCGTCCTGGACTACCTCGCATCGTCCTCCTTTGAATAGAATCGACACGAAGCTATCCACTCGTCGGAAACATCGAAGCACCTTGTCTAGATACATGCTGCAATTATACCATCGACGTCCGGACGCCGATGTGGTCCGCGCGATTCAGCCGGTGCACACTTCCGGTCCGCTCCGCGACGGCGGTAGGATCCTAGAATTCGCGATTCCGACGGTCGACCTCGACGAGACGCTGGAAGCTGCGGAATTACTCGGGATAGCCGGCGCGATAATCCGGGTGCGATCGTTGAACGATCCGTCAAGGAGAAACGGAAGCGAGGAGATCCTAAGCTCGAGGAAGGACGACGCCTGGCGCGCCTTCGACGTCACTTCCGCCGTCGCAGGCAGGAACACCGGCGAGATCGTCCGACTCCGGGTTCACGGAAGGTTGACCTATCGTCCTTACGGCGACAGTCCGATCCTCCTGTTGAATTACAGCAAGATCCAGCGCCGTCGTCGATCCGCGGAGGATCAGCCGGAGGATCAGGATCGCTGGGACGCGGAGACGCCGCGTAGACGACGTCGCAACGGCTGCCGTCGACGTCCGATGTACGTGGACTTCGCCTTGATCGCCTACGACGAGTGGGTGGTCGCCCCACCAGGATACGAGGCTTATCAGTGCTCCGGGAAATGTTCCTTCCCGTTCGGCGATCATCTCAGTCCGACCAAGCACGCGATAGTGCAGACGTTGATACACGGTGCTCTTCAAGCCAGCGAAGACCTCGGTGGTAACAAATTTGTCGGCAGACCCTGCTGCGTACCGACCAGGTTGGCACCCACGAGTCTCCTCTATCTGGACGCAAGCGGTACTTTGACCTATGAGTATGGCTACGAGGACATGGTCGTCTCGGAATGCGGTTGTCGCTGATAGATATTATGTTGGACGTTATGCCGAGAGACACTTTTTTCATGCTTTTTTTATTAACAGCGAAACGCTTACGTTTGTAGAAATGAATGTACAAATGTATAAAATATAAATACAGTCGAATCTCGATATAATGGAGCTCGAAGAGAAGAGAATACCTAAATATAATAAATATCTTTATTGTATATAATGTTGATCAAATTAAAATTGAATAGGAATAACGGATACAAAAAATAAATTATGGTTAAAAATTGCGACATTACAAAAAGCGAGATCTTGTTATAAATATCATTTCTTCATAATAACGCTTCACATTAATATAATTTGAATAACTTCAATTCGAGCATTATATCGAGGTTCAAGTGTAACGTTATCTATCGATCCGCAATCTATCCATCGATTTCATACATGTATATACGCTGCTATATTATCGTACTTAAATTCAATCCTTAACACTATCGAGGTTCACAACGGTAAAAAGAAACAGTTTGATATCGCGATCACTTAGTATAAAAAAAAGTTACTGAGCAATAATCTTCGGGCTGCGTTGCTGACGTTAACTGAGCGCGAATTTCGCGCACATCTCGTTGTTCTTTTGATTGAGCTTGTAAGACCTGCCGGGCGAGTGAATCTTCATCCGACGCGTTTTCCTCAGTCTGTGCCGACTGCCGGGTATTCTCTCGATCTTGTACACCTGCTGCTTCACCGTCGTGATCGGCTGGCTGAGCCTCATGCACAGCGAGACCGGCCCGGAAAAATCCACGTCGGTAGACAATTCGAGTTTAGGCTCCATAGTCATCGAGAACTCCGCCTTGCTCTGCACGAAGCTCGAGTGCACCCTGGTGCCTCCGTGGACCATCACGCCGGCGTCCATTTCCACCAGGGACTGCGCGTTCCTCGACCAGAGACTCAGCTGAATCTGCCCGGCCAGGTCGAAGCTTACGGCGCCCTGAACGTCGATCTCGGCGACGAAGCCGGATCCTAATGGCACGTACTCGTTGTAATTGTACAACGAAGCGAGAGCTTGGAAGGCAGGGGTCCTCTCGGACGCCGTGCCGGACCAGACGTGGCCCATCAGCTCGCCCTGACCGGAAAAGAAGATAAATGGTCGCACGCCGACTCCGAGAAGGTCTATCTCCATCCCGGCAGTAGCCACCTCATCGTCGGCAGCTTCCGCTTCACTCTCCTGGCTAGACATGAAGCTGCCGAGACCAGTCGCGAATAATCCTAGCGAGAACATCGCCTGCTGTTGTTCGTTGGTCTCCAGCACGACGTCTACGATGCCGCGCTTGAGCAGACCGGACTTCACCTCCTGAATGGTTACTAAGGAACCGTTGCTCTCGGGCGAGCGCAAGAAATTTCTCGTAAAGGCCGTGGTGAGACCTCTCTGCGCTCGCGCGTGATAATTATTAAATCTCGTATCGCCGGCCGCGTATATGTTCTCGAGGTATCCTGCGACTCGCTCGTTCTTCTCGGCGATTTGTTCCAATCGTTGACCGAGATACTTGCGGACCTCGTAGGCCGGGTCGTTGCCGCTCAGATAGTTGACGAAGTCACGCAGGACTTGTTCGGAAGGCTCGTTCTCCAGGATGATGTCCAACGCGATCGTTCGCGCGCTGCTGTCCCTTCGCGGTCCTCCGATCTGGTAGAAGGCTCGGTGAGCCGCAGCCTTCAGCTGTTCGGTTACATCCTCGCGAGGAAGAGCCGCCAGGGCTCGCCAAGCTGCGACGCTGATGGCTTTGTTGTCGCTGAACGCGTGCGACAACAACGTGGGAATCGCCACTGGGCTCTTCAGGTTTCGCAGAGCCCGCAAAAATTTGAGCTTGCACTCCTCGTCGCTGCAAGTCTCCAGACCCAGTTCCAAGCTGATCCTCGCGTTCTTTATCAGCGCAGGCGAGCCAGAATGTCGCGCCATCGCGCCAGCAGCGAGCGCGTAGGTCTCGGCTACCTTGTCGTTCTGCATCGTCTCCTCGGAGCGTCGGAGAATCTCCTTGGCGATGTCGACACTCGGTGTCGGCGAGAGAGACAGGGCCCACAGGTACCTCTCGGTCTCGTCGCCGTGCTCGTCCTGCCGCAGGATCTTCATGGCAGCTTGATGAGCGGGCAACGTAGACGCGGAGCCGAATACGTCTAGGAGTTGCATCTTCATTCGACGATAGCGCGGCGTCTTTAGGATCTTGTGTAGGTCCTCTGGTAAGGCGTTCTTGATTAGAGGAAGAAGCTTGAGGAAGGCCGATGCTGATTTCGCTGTACCTAGCGCAGAAGGGAGAAGCGCCTCGCGATTTTCCTCGATCGTTTGTTCGATCTGCAATAAGATATATATTTAAGCATGATAAAATGAAAAAACTCTAATGAATGAACTTGAATTTTCAAAACTTGAGATAAATAAAATTGTTCGTATATTTGATATTTTAATCACGTTCAGTTTGATTAATAGCATTTTTTCACATTGTTATATGCATAATTCTAATTTATAGATTCAAATACAGTTAACAGATAAATTTTTCATAATAACACGAAGAAAATTTGAAACAAGCATTTTAAATAAATTTTTTATTTTATATTTCTTAACGTAGTATCACTAACTTGAATCTATTAAACATTGAATGTAAAATAATTTAATGGAATACTTTTAGTAAAAAATTTCGAAATGATTCAGTTATCTCTCAAAAATAAGAAATAAAAATTTTAATGAAAATAAATGAATTAGTTTTAAAAGAGATAGAAATAATTTTTATAATTTGATTTATTATTTTATTAAAAACTTTGAGCAAATATAATATTTTTCAGAAACTATTTTAAATTCTCAATTTATAATTTTGAAAATATAGTTTCTTTCTCTATTCATCTATTTATCCCACATTATTTAGTCCAACTAATTTCTTTTTATTATTGATAAAAAATTTATATTAAGTAAATAAAAAGTATATTAGGTTGATATTTTTTAGATCAATATATTGGAGTAAAATTTATGCGTGATTCAAACCATTATTCATTACTCACACTTATAATTGATTTAAATTGTAATAATTTTCAACGCAAAATTGCATACGATTGCAATGTTAAATTTTCATGAACAATTCTCAAAAGTAAATCATTGTAGCGATGTTTCGTGTTTACCATTGTTTTTCCCTCAACATTCGAAATATTCTTAGACAATATTCTTGTGTCATCAAAATACCAAAATAATCTCCTCTCTTTCTCCCTATCTTATCGCCCGATAATATTACATAAGTATATATATTTAAAAAAAAGGTTACCGTAGGACATCCGGTGTCAGGACACGTGACGGGCTCCGGTTGTAGCTCGAGACTGGTCTCTTTGTATCCAGGCTCGAGGACCATCACCGCGTGCCTCGCGGAATCCGCTTGGACGACGTTCACGTCCAGGATCCCCGACATCTGTTCCAACGTTCTTTCCGACACGACGTTCGTGCCGACATCTATCTTGGCCGCCAAGGTCATCTTATGTCCCTCGTAGTCCGTCACGCGTTCCGGCAGCAGCGATTGCGTAAGCGCGTACTTGGTATTGCGATAACTTTCGAGCTTGACGGCGAACACCGGGTTCGGGTGTCGCCTCGGCGGCGGTAATGTGTCGTACGTGCAAGCAGTCTTTCGTTTCTCGATGAGGTTCTCTCCGGTGGAGACGTAGACGACGTCGCAGACGCCGGAAGCGTCACGTTGACGCACCTCGTCGTCGAGGGTTCGATACTGAAAGAGACTCGCCAGGCCGCGTTTTAAATTCGCAGAAGACGCGTTCTCGGCTGAGTCCACGTAAATCGCCTCGACGTCGCCGTATCGCCATAGGACGAAGAAGGGCTTTTCGGCGACCCGCTCTATCTTGGACGAGTGCTCCACGAAGCCCTCCGGCTCCGGAGCTCGGCGCGATTTGATCCATAACTGCGGCGATAATAGCTGAAATAATATATATTTACGTAAATATGTATATATTATGTAAAATATATATTTAGGTAACATTAGATTTATCATATCTCAAAGTTTAAAGGAGCGAAAAAATCGTAACTAAGATATCCGGAAAGTATTTATTTTATTTTATTTATCGAAATGTCTACTCGATTTAAAACTTTTGTGAGTCTTTCCTGTAAACAAAATTGATATATCTTATTTTATTAACTCTCTTTAATACACAATTATTTTCATTATTTCAATATCACTTGTGTGAATCAAAATATATTTTATTAATTTGACGTAATCATTATATTTTTAAAATTTTTTCCAACCAATAATTCATTTGAGTCTTTCCTCGATAAATGTCTTGAAAATAATTAATTTAATTTATATATTTTTTATTTTTTATTCTTTTCTAAGATTGATACTAAAGCCAACAAGTTATAATAAATAATTGATTTAGTAATGAGTTTGATTTTCAAGGCATTCTTTACAAATGTTGTTCGAGAAATATTTTATCACTTTCAGATACAGGGTTATCAATATCCAGTAAGTCTCTGACATAATCTTTTTGACTATGAAAAGGCTTAATGCGTTTTTCACTGCAACAATATTCTCAGTTGAAAATAGATCTTCTACCCTTGATATGTAAAAACTTTTAAAGATTTCTTTTTGTCATACACTGCAAACTTACAATCTATTCATTCTGAGGAACAATAAGTAGAATAGAAATATGGGAGACACGTGTGAAGCAGATATACGATCTCAAATAACGTTTCATGATTTATGTAAAATTTAGAAACCCAAATATGGCAAATCTAACGCATTTATATTTTGAATATAATTCATGAGTAGGAATAAATAAATAAATATATATATATATATATAAATAATTGTACGATAACATAAGCTGTTTGTATTAATGTTTCAAGTTTTAATATGCACAGCATGCATTCATTTCTATTACTTTTAGATAACTTAGATAACTTAACTTAGATAACTTTGATAATTTAAATAATACGCAGATATTTGATATTTGATATATTTTTTTATATATGTGTATATCTATATCACTATTATTATCTAAATTTTCCGAGTTACCTAACTAATCGAGTAAGTGTTTAAAAATGATAAAAATAAATTTGTGCAATTTGCATATTAAAACATAATACAAACTGCTTATGCTATCATAATTATTTATAATTATAATCTCATTATTTATAATTATAACTCTTATAATCTGTATTAAAATAATTTTCCAACAGAAATAATAATTTATCAAATTGCGAAAAGAATTTTTATTAATACGTCGAGTGTGCAATAAAGCAAGTTTGACATAAAATACAATGAATCAGCAACATATTTAGAAGATTACGATTCATAAAAAATTAACAACGAATGTTCACGTCATCAAATTCTTTCATTAAAATTTGAAATATTCAGATTAAAAACGAAAACATACCTTGAATTTAAGCAAAAAGCTATTAGGATCATTAGAATCTTGCCAGACAGCGGTGACATCCAGCTCGCTGGTCAACTGAAAGCCTACATCACCTCCGGATTTCGGTGACCCGGCCTCCCTGAAGATCAGGGTGTTCGTTAATCTGTATTTGTGGCCGCTTCCTGCTTCCCAGCCTCTGGTGGCACCGGCTACGGCTGCAAATATCACGCACAATCCCCATATACTCTTCATCGCGCAGACTGTCGTGTGAGTCACGCGGTGGCTGATAGTAGCGAGGTAGTTGTATATTTGTGAATCAAACGCTCGACAACGTGACTGACCGCGAGTCGCGTCGCGCGTCGACTGACAGGCGCACTAGACGACCAGAATCGGCGCTCGAGAGAGAACGCACGCCATGCCGGATACACGTGTACGTGTGTGTGTGTTTGTGTATAGTACCCATGTGTGCGTATATGCGTGTACCCCAGCATACCGAATACCGTTAATTCACAAGCAGTCCATGTTACACGACAGACAAGAATAGGCATTGCTAATGATTTTTTTTTAATGTCTCAATTATGAAATCGACAGGTTGTTTCAAATAATTCGTGTGAATTTTTGTAATTTTGTATATTTTTTTTTTTAAATATGATTTTCTCTTACCTGGTGCCATCTGACAGTACGAACCTGTAAAAAAAATTGTATAAGTCTCTTTTTAATATATATATCAACAAAAAATAAGAAGGAGAAATAGGAAATGTAAAATATATCTTTTCGTCGCAGACATTTTAATTTTCGACATATGGTTTCGGAAAAAAGTTATTTTGCATATTAAAATAATGTAGAAAAAATTATCGAACTCGAGATTATGATTGATTTAGAATTTGTTCACATTAGCGCTATAATATTTGAGTCCGCAGTTGGTCTTCACTGCTTTCTTAATGCGACGAGAGGAGGTCATCGCTAATATATGCACTGATATGCTTTCAGCAAAAATAGGTATAGATATAGATAATTGACGTTGCACGCACGTGGCACACAATTTTCACACATTTAAAGCGAACAAATTATTTGACACATCATTTATCCTATTCACCAAGAAAGCAAAAAAATATCGAAAATTGTACCACAAGATTTACTGGTAATGGCGCGTATTCAATGGGGGCCGTCTTGTTCCGGCCGGCTCGTATGATGCATTTTTCAATGAATGACTTTCGGTCAACTCCGTGAAAGGGGGACCACGAAGGGTCGGGGGTTGGGGGGATACGAACAGGGTGGGAGCGAACGAGCAAAGGGAAAAACAGGGGGACCACAACAAGCAGCGGATAACTCACCGAGGAGCGTGAAAAGGTAGACCATGCAGACGGCGAGCATCCTGACTGGCGTGCCCTGAAGAAGACGTTCGGCCATCCTTTCCTCGCTCCTGCTGTCGTTTCGCACTGCGACCGCCGTAGTGTCGCGAACCTCGCCTCGCCTCGTCCTGTCAGCTCTCCTTCCCTCGTTCCTCTGCGGGTAAACAAGAATAATTAGACGGCGCAGGCCTGCGTTATCGCGAACTCTCGGGAACTCTCTTCCTCTCTTCGCCCCTACCACCGTGGGCCTGTTTCTCTACCATCGGGGACTACTAGCAGGACTAGCTACTCCTTTGCTCGTTTTCCCCTACTCGTCGATATTGGAATCGAAGAAGAGACTTTCCCGATATATACTGATGCGAACTCCGCCGTGAAATATCAAGTCACATGTGGGCGCTCGTGTGCGCAGCACGTGTAATGTATGCATCGTAACAGCTCGGTGATAATACGTCACTGTAAAGAGCGAGACGCGCAGACAGAACTGAGAAAAGAGTCACTCACTGCGGAAGCCGGCCAATTTGCCCGATCCGGACTGATGAATGCTATACCGAGTGTGCTCCGGATTCTTGACACTCTCCTCGCGTCAAAATCTTTCTTCGATCTTTCCTCGCGAGGAAAAATCCCCTTAAATGTATTTCAATTTCCGTCTGCGTACAACTGTGCATTTGATTTAAATATTTTAGACACCGCTTTTACTATCTTTTCTTGTAGATTAACTATCGTCAGGAAAAGAATTTCCTTACTTTTAAGTGGGATTTACAAGTTCAATCCTAGAGATCTTGTTTTTGAGACACTTGATCACTGTTTGATGAAAAAGCTTGTTTGTTTGTTAACGGACGTAAAGAGCGCTAACAAAATTGCAAAACAATTCGAGAAAGTTAAAAGGTTGACACGACGAATTGAAAACATTGACATTTAAAGATTAAATGATGAAATAGTCGTTAGGCACGTCGATGTCTACTGACGTGTGCAAGCTTAAAGTGGGTAATATTCTGTTAAAGTATACATAGTTTCCGGTCAGAAATCGTCGAGTAAATTCGTGACACGTGAACACGGAACCGTTCGACGAAATGTCACGCACAAGAACGAGGTACATAATACACGTGATGGATCCACGAGGCAAACTGTCGTGAGACCGAAAGCGACTACTGTCGCAGAACGGGATCCGGGTGATCCCGTCCGTTCGCAGTGAATAATCGTGAACGTCACTGAAAGCGGTTCTTATCAATCAACGGTGACCCCTGAACCCGCGATGACCCTGCCGACATCATCATTCATTCGATCTCTCTCGCAATTTCGATACTCGTGTTCTTGCGATCATTTGTTTACGATGTGATAAAGCCGGCGGAATACCAATGAGATATTAATTCAAATATTGCTGATTAATTTCCGATTATGCAAAATGACCTTTTAAAGCAAAGCCCGATATAAGCTGAACGGAAAAACGCAGATTCTATATGCATGTATATATATAAAATTCAACTGATTTTGTGAGTTATAATTTCAAATTTATATGTTAAGAAACTTTTTATCAACTTGTAGAAATAGTATAGAACAGTATCAAAAGCATAAATATAGTATAAAAATATGTACTTATAGTATATATAAAAATTAATAAATATATGTATAATATACATATAGTGTGTGTGTATCTATAAAAGTTAAGATAAAATAGAATTGTGAGAATAATTCATTAATGTTTTGTCTTTATTATACATTTAATATATTAATTAATTAAATTAAGATTTTAAACATATTTTTTAATTGGATATTAATAATTATTTCTCTTCATACGTGCATCAGATTTTGCACAAATCTTAATTTGTATATTTGCAATTTATATATATAAGAACTTTTAATATATGTGTTTGCGTCGATGTACAGGGTGTCCAGTTTACAGAGTATCCCTTGAGATGGCACAGCAATCCATTTCCTATAGAAATGCAGTATCTTATTTTGATAACAAAACGGTTTTTAAATAATTTTTATATAATTTTTGCCCTAGAAATTAATTTAAATTTAAAAAATTCTATAAAAATAAAATTTTGCTTCAAAATAAAAATTAAATTGCATTAAATGCACACAGAAAATAACGCTAACTATTGTTGGAATTACGAGCTACTTTGTCAGATCGATAAAATAACATTTGTCGGCAACGAAAACTACTCATATGACAATTATACTTTCGCGTTAATTATTGAATAAAAAATTTTAATCAATTTAATCAACAGAATATTATTAATATTATTATCAATACAATATATTAATATTATTATTATCTCTTGAATTAATTTAAATTTAAACATAAAGTATATTTATTATTACAATTTCTTTATTAATGTTTGATTTACTAATGATTTATTTATCTTTCAGAATAACTAAATGCTTTTATTAATTATTGTATAGAAAACGTAAAAAGAACGTTCTCGTTACTTTAAACTTACGTAAATTTTATTAACACCATAAATTCGGAGAAACTCGGAAAATCTATTTGATAATTTATGATTGGAATAAAGACTCGAAATATATATAGATATTCTTGTTGAAATATAAATTCGATAAACAGGATATGTTAATAATTTGTGTACTATTATGCAAAACTTATTAAAATCTATGATAGCGTAAAATAATACCTTTTGAATTGCTTTGCAAGCGATTTGTGTTTCATAATCGTTTCACAAGCTGATGATATTATCAGCAATTTATTTCGGTTACATATTGCAATTTCGCCATACAACAATTTTCCGAATTCAATGTATATGGCATTATTCCATTTATCATTACATGTTACATTATAATACGTATATAAATAAACAAGTTATTTCAATTAATTAGCTATTCAAATATACATAAACGAGCCAATATTGATGGCATCAAATAATCGACGCTTTTCATTTCTTGTAATAAGTACAGTTTTGCGAGAATGTCAAAAAAACCGATGGAAATGAAAAAGAAAAATAAAGCCTTAATGAAATCTTGTGTAACATAGCGCATTTATATGATAAACTATTTCAAAAGAAACGGCCATTATTTCGGAGCAATAATAATGTTGCGACAGTATTATTGTCAGAAAAATATCTAATATGTGCGACGATTACGAGCAAGAGCTTCGCAAAAGTTTATTAACTTTATTAATTATCGAATGTGTACACAATCAATATAATTCACAACAAACACGGCATGTATAATTTTATCCAATCAAATAATATAAATATAAAATTGTTTCTTTTAAGCATATTATGTCATGCTTCGATAAGTCTTTTTACATTTCAAGTCAACGAAGAAGATAAAAATTCTCAAAAATCTATCGCATACATATCAGTTTAAAACAATATTATATCACATCTGAAATGTTAATTCCACATTTAAAAGGTACAAAAAAAAAATAGTTTCAATGATTCGATTCCAAGACAAATGGCCACGCACACGAAACGAGAGAGAATCGTTCGATTTAAACTACTAATATTAACGATACCATCATTTCTCGCGGATAAATATCGAGCCCAACCCTTCCGAAATATGTCGCGTATACAAACCTGCGGAAGCAACCGTCGCGGAAACCGCAATAGACGAACCAACGAACGAATGAGCGCGAACGCGCGCGCGAGCGCGCTAAATAATCATAACTCAGAGAGACATTTGTAACGCCAGCCTCTCTCTCGTATTTATCGCTGTTGTTGGACGGTTTGTTGCAGCAATAACGGTAATGGGCCTCCCCCGCCTCCAGTCTCTCGTGCACCCTTCCCGGATCTCCACCACTGCTCCGACCTGTCCTCTCTCTCTTTCTCTCTCTCCCTCTCGTTTCGCTGGCCACCCCTTGCCGAGCGATTTATCCTCGGGTAATTAGCACGGGTAATAATTAATGCGGCCGCGCATTGTGCTAATTATCAGCGAGAGAACCTTTTAAGAAATGAAAGAACATTCGAAATAAAACAGGGCGCCGCGAGAACCGGCGTCGGTGGTGGCGAAGAAGACCAAGGAGGGGTGCGAGAGGGTGGAAGAAAACGAAGCGAAAAGAGAGAAAGGAGAAACGAGAAGGAGGGACTTTTTCGCGGAGAAACTACCCGCATTTGTACAGGGTACAAACCCGCGCCATCCCACCGTCCTTTTAATTGTGGCCTCTATTAAGAATCCGAAATAGAATCGGGAGATTATTATTCTCGTCGCACGTTTCATGTTTTCAAAACTCGTTATATTTGATATCTTAAGTTTTTGTAGAGATGCCGATAGAAATATTCGTCAAATTAATTTTCAAATATCGTATATGTAAATCTATCCATTTTTTATTTCTGCTGATTTGTTATGAAGATCATTCTTTAACCCTTCACAAATATTACATGTGTGACTACATTTGCGATACATCTGCAAGAGTTTTCATTCGTACTTTCAACTGTAATATAATGCAGATTGTATAATTGATTTCAATTTTTATTTTCATGATTTAACATTTAATTGATTTATCATATACAAGATATATGCAAATTATATATATTGGAAAAAATAATAGTCAGGGAAAAAATTAATTTCTGGTCTTGTCGAGGCAATTTTTTTCATCGAGTCTGGACACCCTGCCTTTTTTTTGAAAAAAAAAAATGTACATGTAAGCTGGAGTATCTGCAATCGAATGGACAAATTAATTTTCAAATATCGTATATGTAAATCTATCCATTTTTTATTTCTGCTGATTCGTTATGAAGATCATTCTTCAATCCTCCACAAATATTACATGTGTGACTACATTTGCGATACATCTGCAAGAGTTTTCATTCGTACTTTCAACTGTAATATAATGCAGATTGTATAATCGATTTAAATTTTTATTTTCATGATTTAACATTTAATTGATTTATCATATACAAGATATATGCAAATTATATATATTGGAAAAAATAATAGTCAGGGAAAAAATTAATTTCTGGTCTTGTCGGGCAATTTTTTTCATCGAGTCTGGACACCCTGCCTTTTTTTTTGAAAAAAAAATGTACATGTAAGCTGGAGTATCTGCAATCGAATGGACAAATTAATTTTCAAATATCGTATATGTAAATCTATCCATTTTTTATTTCTGCTGATTCGTTATAAAGATCATTCTTCAATCCTCCACAAATATTACATGTGTGACTACATTTGCGATACATCTGCAAGAGTTTTCATTCGTACTTTCAACTGTAATATAATGCAGATTGTATAATCGATTTAAATTTTTATTTTCATGATTTAACATTTAATTGATTTATCATATACAAGATATATGCAAATTATATATATTGGAAAAAATAATAGTCAGGGAAAAAATTAATTTCTGGTCTTGTCGGGCAATTTTTTTCATCGAGTCTGGACACCCTGCCTTTTTTTTGAAAAAAAAAATGTACATGTAAGCTGGAGTATCTGCAATCGAATGGACAAATTAATTTTCAAATATCGTATATGTAAATCTATCCATTTTTTATTTCTGCTGATTCGTTATAAAGATCATTCTTCAACCCTCCACAAATATTACATGTGTGACTACATTTGCGATACATCTGCAAGAGTTTTCATTCGTACTTTCAACTGTAATATAATGCAGATTGTATAATTGATTTCAATTTTTATTTTCATGATTTAACATTTAATTGATTTATCATATACAAGATATATGCCAATTATATATATTGGAAAAAATAATAGTCAGGGAAAAAATTAATTTCTGGTCTTGAAAAATCTGAACAAGTCGGAGAATTTTTTTCATCGAGTCTGGACACCCTGCCTTTGTTTTGAAAAAAAAAATGTAAGCTGGAGTATCTGCAATCGAATGGACAAGGGGCAATTCTGGGGCACCCTTCTGCGGACGCGTTTCGGCGGATTCGCGCGCATGCGAGAGGATACATAGAAGGCGCGAGGAGGACTCACGACAGCCAGCGGAGTCGAGCAGCTATCCATCAGGGTGCTTTTGTCGCCCTAATGAGAGCTTGAATTATTCAACTTGAAGGCCTTCCTTCCCCTTTCCACCCCACACGTCGGTGTTCCCTTCTTCCGCGCCGAGACGCTCACCCTCTGCAACTCTCTCGTATGGGGCCCGCTTACACATCGCGACACTTATGTTAAGAGTCGTTCATTCCTATACGTATACACACGCGGCCATTAATGCGCCTCTCCTTTCGGTTAACGACAAACTCGCGAAAACGGCGAAACTCTGCGCCTGAGGAACCGGTATAAGCCTAAAGACAGGATTAAGCAGTCTGCTTTATACGCGTGTATAATTATAGAAATAATTAGTATTATATATTTATTTAATTATCGTAATTATATATATAAAATAATTATATAGTGGAGTCACGCGTGTATAAAGAATATACTGCAGGATTGGAAATAATATTTTTTGAATAACTATATATCGTGAATATCTATATCTTTTTAAATTACGCTGCTTGTTAATAATACGCTCGTTGTTGCAATATCGAATTTTTCGTGTGTAAAAGGCGACGCTTTAATTATAATTAACATATGCATGAATTTTCGCGCAAAATCTATCGGAATATTTTTAACTCTCAAACATAATGTTACCGATCTAGTGGTGGTATAAAATTCATATGCATAACTTTTACGCGGGTCTCACTCCTTCATTCCATTTAAATTTATATCCGTTATACGCTGAAATGTACACATATCGTTTTTAATGGCGAATATTTCGTACGTTTGTACTGACGGTGGCAAAACATTAAACGCAATCAAATGAAAATGTTATATCAAACTAATGTGATGGAATTTCTCTGTGAAGTGCATTAATGAGTGTTAATAATCAGCATAAACGCTGTTAAGATATTACATTTCTGTCTAAGCGATTAAGGTGCTTGATGGATGGACGATCAAATATGCATACATATTCGCGATGGAATGCATTTTCCGATTTTGTCTAATTTTATAAGATTTTATAAATATTTTTTTATAAACAATATTATGTTATTTCAAACAGTAAGAAAATTATAAAGTCACATACATTGGCAATCTTCTTTCCTTGATTTTATAGATAGAAGTTTCTTTTATTTAATACAAATATCAGTAATAGCGTTGAGATAATATAACTAGACTCATAAGATTTTATAAATATTTTTTTTATGAACGATATTATTCCAGACAGTAAGAAAATTATAAATTCACTTACATCAGCAATTTGCCGTCTCCTTGATTTTATATAGCAGTTTCTTTTTAAATACAAATATCAGTAATAGCGTTGAGATAATATAACTAGACTTATAAGATTTTATAAAATTTTTTTATAAACAATATTCCAGGCAGTAAGAAAATTATAAATTCACTTACATCAGCAATTTGCCGTCTACTTGATTTTATATAGCAGTTTCTTTTTAAATACAAATATCAGTAATAGCGTTGAGATAATATAACTAGACTTATAAGATTTTATAAATATTTTTTTTTTTTAAATTAAGACTCTTCTCTCGACCGTACTGGCAAATATTATTTATTAAATCACAACGTTTCGACCCTTCTTTGAGTCCTTATCAAGTGATTTGTAAAAATAAAAATAAAATTATAATTTATGAGAGTTATGAGAGACTAGTCAAACCGACACTATGTTCGTTCTTGACATCTTAAAATTATAATTTTATTTTTATTTTCACAAATCACTTGATAAGGACTCAAAGAAGGGTCGAAACGTTGTGATTTAATAAATAATATTTGCCAGTACGGTCGAGAGAAGAATCTTAATTTTTTTTTTAATTCTCTGTCTGGTGATTCTCAAATATCTACGTAAATATTTTTTTTGTAAACGATATTATTCCAAACAGTAAGAAAATTATAAAGTCATATACATCGGCGGATTTGCCGTCTTCCCTTGATTTTACAGAAGTTTTTTTTTTTTTTTTTTTTAAATACAAATATCAGTAATAGCGTTGAGATAATATAACTAGACGCGCAATCGCGCGAATCAGAACGTGGCCGAGGCTGAAATTCCGGTAGCAACGAGCAACTCCCATCCAAGGTACTTTCGAGCTGCCGGCGAGAGCGCTGTCGACCAATTTCTTAAGAATTTTACAGCCCCGGCTAAACTTTCGTGATTAACTACTTCCGAGTTGTTTTCAAAAGTGGAGCGTATATTACACCCGCTTGAACACTCCCGGCAAGTCGTTTTAGTCTCGGCGAAATGTCTAAATACGAGCTTTTACCGGTGCGGCCGACCTCTTTTCGGAGTAGCATCGTGCGCCCGCATTCACGGCTATCGCCTCTATATGCAAAGCTCATTTTCCCCGAGATAATTGCACTGTGATGTCGTCTTTCTTCCTTTTTTTTTTTTTTTTTTTTACGCGACAAGCAGTCTCGGGACGAAATGAGTGGCAGCAACGGCGGCTCTTATTGGGCTCCTTTACACGTTGATGGCTTATGTTACTGCATTCTCTGGAAACTTTTTTAAGTCGATAAAGCTTCCGCCAACTACTCATCTTCGAGATTTTCTCATATATGCCGTAACCAGAAAGTATAGTAGTATAGACATTTTTTAGTCGGACGCGCGTGAGAAAAGGGAATCTTTTTTTTCGTTCTTTGTTTTATATTGCTTAAAAAAAGTTGTTAAAAGTTCTTTTAAGATGAGATTTCAATTTTAATATATTATATACAGATAGATGTATGTAATTATCTTTTTTCTCTCGATACGAATTCAGGGATTAATTTCGCGATTTGATATTTTAGAAATGTCATGAGATAGGTGTCTCGTTTATTATCGCGTGCAAGAATTTTTTTATTATGAGGAAAAAATTATACTATTTTTATACGAAAAACTTTGATATAAAATCTTTGTAAGTTTATTGGAAAATCTATTGGCAAGAAAATTGAAATCATACGAGCAGCTCGCAATATATCGTAAATAGAATCCCCAATCAATTCCCAAATAACACGAGCTTGTCCCGTTTCAGGATACGCAAAGTGCGTGTATAATCGAAGAGCTCGGAGGAAACCGACGAAACGCCACGGCTGAGGAGACGTTGGCGCTTGCGGAAAAGGGCCAGGACGAGAAGCCGCGAATCGAAGGGGAGCCGAACTCGTAGGGATGTAGAGGTGAGGAAAAGAGAGGGGAAACGAAAGAGAGGCGGCCGGGCCGCGCTACATCCGCGAAGCTATTATAACCGCTCGAGCGAATCTCTATTAAAACGTGTTTACACTGGCTTAGGGGTTGACTCAGGCCGCGCGCATCCCCCTTTGCGCCCCTTATCCACTGCCCCCTCCTACGCCGGTCTTTGGTTTCAGCCAACTCGGAGCTTCATGGTGCCACCCTATACACACACACACACACATACACGCGCGCGCGCACCAGGGAGTACTGTGTGTACGGAGTAATGCCTATCTAATTGTCGCGTGTATGAATAGTGAATCCCGGAGCACTCGAGGCTATGAGCCAGATCCGAGCTAACACAAGGGAGGAGCCATATGAGCTAATCTATATTATGATAGCCCGACCTCCGGGGTTGCGCTAGTTCGCCCCCGTCTCTCGTTACCCTCGTTGCCACTGCTACTCTGCACGACACTCGGCCGTACACTACTGATCGTTGGTTACTGGTGGTAAGGCACTCTTACAGAAGCAGCGCAGTCGTTTAACCTTTTAGCTGCGACGTGCAAAAAAGTTGTTTTTCAATAAGTCATGCATAACATATAGAAAATAATATAAGTGCAGCGCATACACTTTTTTAATAACAGAAAATAAAATCAGTATCTGAAACACGTTTATTATTTAACGAATTGAAAGAAATAATTGGACGTTTCTGGTATGAAATTAATAAGAATTTAGCTTGCATAATTTTTATATAAAATAAATAAGAAACGCGTTTCAGACACAATGGAAGCAAATAATGCGTTAATAGTATATTGTGTATCAAGTGCGGAAAGTTGGCAATTGGTCACGAGTGCGAATTGTCAATCCGCACTTGATACACACGATATTTTGTATTACAAGTGCAGGCAAAGTGGCTTTGTGCACGTTTTCTGTGGCGCGAGGTGGCCGATCGCACGTCGCCATCTTGCGACGACACGGTGCGGGAATAGTCGCGTTCAAAGTCATTGTCCACGGCTGAAGCCGTGGGCAATGTATTGGCGGCGTGGGAAATCGGCCGCTTTTCGCACAGAAAACACACACACAAAGTGCCACTTTGCCTGCACGTGTAATACAAAATATTTATTCGATCAATGACATTGTTATGTATGTAAATGAGAATTTTTGCAGAGCTCTGTGGGATTACGAGAGCTCTGTAAAACCGAATCACTTGCTGTAAGAAACTCGATGTCGGTGATAACGGCTGGAATTAGAATCCCATTAACAGAGGGGCACATACGCTCACACACAGATACACACACGTTCGAGGCCAGGTCCCTCGTTCCTCTAACCCCCGTTTATTATTAACGCACGTTTATTATTATCTATTCGCGCGCGGCTGGCTCACCCCGCTACATTTTCTGATGAGGTTATATTACCGCGAATTCTCGCGTGTGGTCTATTGAAATTTCGTATCGCGGCGCGCATACGTAAGGCTACGTCTTACCCTACGTTAAATAAATAATTGCTTGTTGCACACGTTGCGAAGCCGCTTACTTACGTTACTCGCTGCTCGGGGCTCTCGGTATACTGTTTTTCGTTTTCCCTCGGGTGAAATCTCGTTACTTTACATTGTTCCCGCGGTCAGATTATCCAGAAACTAATCATCTCAGCTAAACGATTATGTAACGCTAATGAAAATATTTTTATACGTTTTGTCAAATTGCATTTAGCGACGTGACGTAAATTACAAATTATTTTCCTCGCTTTTTATTCTTTTCATTCTGCAACGCCTCTCTAAACTTTATACATCTATCTTTTGTGACGAACTTACACATTTTAATTATACTGCTTTTTATATACAATGATATTTATAAAAAACTAATTTTAGTTGTCCTTATATTGCAACTTGAAATTTAGTTATCATTCTAAAAATATTAACTATTATATCTAAAATTTAGGCATGACAATTAAATTTCAAATAACTAATATAGACAGCTAAAAAGTGTTGGCTCACTTTTTTCCGCGTATAAATAAATGTAAAACAAAATATGATGATCAAATCCACGAGGGAGAAAAAAGAATGAGAAATAATATGAGATTACTAATTATCAAGCACTTGGTGTAGCACACAGACTGTCGCAAATTCACACATATTAAAGAAGGTCCGCGATATAAATCACCTAGATAAGAAACAATGGCTGATTATCATCAGTGCCGATTGAGCGTCTCTGGGACGGTCTCGCTCTTTGACAAAGAGGCACGAAGCGTCGTAAGCTCCTGTTAATTTATCACGACGGAAGTCTGGGGTTGGAGCTACTCGTCGTAATATCTGCCGAGCCATCTCTCTCTCTCTCTCGTTCCCTGTGAACGAGTTCCGTCCCTCCTCCTGCTTCTTCCGCCACGGACGCGCGAGAGAAGGGAATGTCTTATTTTATACACAAAAGCCCCCGCGATAGAGCATAATGTCCCGACAGCTATTAAATGTGTATACGCACGCGAAGCAGACGGCACGTGACCATATGGATGACGGATAGAAGACGTCGCAACCCGGTAGCTTTTACCGAGTGTGTCTAACGCGCTAAATTTACCGTGTTAAGCTTACCGGGTCATAAGATCGTGGATAGCGTCGAGAAGAGGGATCGCGATTAATTGATTATCATCGTTGCGAGGGAGAAGCTACATTTCCCTAAAAATGAAAGGCGCCTTTGTGCGTATGAAAATGTTGCGTCTCCTACTTTTCCTAAAAACTATAATCTACTAATATATTTCTGGCTTGTTTTTAAATTTACCCGTAAACGTATTATATTATATACTTATATTATACTTTACAGATTTATAATATCTTGGAAAAGTCATGAAAAAATTGCACTTGTTCTCTCCAATTCTCTCATTCTCTTCGCTATGTAATACTAAAATATTATATACCACGTTTAAAGGGATCCAATCTTATTAAATGATTTAAGAACCCTATATAAATTTGCTTTAAAAAATCCACTTGCTATAAACACAATCTCTCTTTTTTTTTTTTTACTTCATTAAATCGTAAGGAGAATTTGACATTTCTCCTTCTCTCTGGAGATCGTACGAACAAATATAAAATAGCGAAGTCCATTTAGTCCGTTAGCAGATACAGTTAAGTCAAATGTATTTGGGGGATGTAATCGACTGGGCGTCGCGGATGAGAGGGAAGTGGTGGCATTTCGGGGCGTCGGGACGCCGGACGTCGCAATCCCGTCGTCCCGCCTACCCTTCTTTTCGTGCCACTCAACGTGCGCCATTGTGATGGTAATATATCTGGTCGAGAATCAGGGTCGGAGTTATCGCAGTGTCATTCGAGAATTAATCGTTTCTTCTACGGTCTATTAAATTGTATAACCGCAAGCACCGCGTGGCTCGCATTTTTCACAATAAAACTTGCATTGGAATATGTTTTCGACCCAATATATAAATAACCTTTATCATTTACACGTATACCGTTTAACATTTATTATATAAGCACACGCCTCGTTGAGAAAGGAAGATGAAATTTTATAATATCGCAGCTTTTTGAAGTTCAACAATTTACACAATACACACGTGAAAATCTTTCGACTCTCATCTGTCAAAGTCCGGCGACGCTTCACTTCCGGCGAAAGTCTTGGCCGAGACCAGCGCCAATTCGATAACGCGGACAAACACTCGTCCATAGATAGGCGGATAGACGTGGTAGCTTCACGGAGATCGAAGGATAAAAAGAGGGATGAACGCCGTGTGGGGTGGATGGAAGAGGCACGATAGACACGCTACGGATACCGGAAGGCAAGAGTCGAGGTTGGGTTGAGGGCGCCATTACGTCCGGCCACCCTTCACGGTCCTCCACTTACCCCTAACGACGTTCCGGGCAAATAAAAGTTGATTTCTCTCTTTCCTCTTCCCACTCTCGCGTCTCTTCGTCTCCACCCTGCGTTTCTTACCGTCTTCCGCCTTGGCGCTTCACTTCCTCCCATCTTATAGGCATCCCTCTATGTCTCGTCCCTCCGTTTCCTTGCTTTATCTCTTTAGGTGCCTTCCGCTTCATCAGCTGGCACAAGCCATTCGTTGATACATGTACTTATACGTGGACTTGTGTCAGCTGATAGAGGAGAATTTTCGGGTATTCTTCCCTACAGCACACAAGTTTGCAGCAATATTGCAGAAATATTATGTAGGCATGAATTTGCAATATGGTTTAAACAACATATCAGAAATATAAGATGTAAAAAATTCTGAAGTCACCAGATGATAATTAAAAAATGGTAGTAATTTTATCAACCAACTCTGGCTATTTTAATGATCTTTATTTAATATTCACGACGTTTCGGCCCTTATCAAGTGCTACAAATTATAATAATGACAATTATTAGAAAATTAAAAAATTAATTAAGAAATATTATGAAAATAAAATTCACGAAAAAAATCTTAGGTACAGACCGTTCAGTCCGATCATGTATTTGACACATTTCCAATAATCCAATAGTAATATTACATATATATTTTATTGCATTATTGCTGCAATGTTATAGAACAATGTTTCTGAAAGTGGACATTTTACCATTGCTGCAACATTTCACAATGTTTATGCAATGTTGTAATAATATTGCAATGAAATGTTGCCACAATGCTGCTGCAATCTTGTTGTGCCAAACTTTTTAATATTTAAATCACGCGTCAGATTAGACGAACAAAATTATTGCAATTTTCACATCTTGTAAATATAATGTCATGAAAAAAGATTTTAGCTATGGTAATTAATATTTTTAGCTATAGTTTAACGGAGAATTCTGTAGCTAAAAAATATTAGCTATCATAGCTCAAATTTAGGCATGGTAATTAAATTTCATGTGTAAAAGATAGAAACAGCTAATGTTATTTCAAGAAAAATATTTCGAAATGAATGCTTGATGATTAAAAATAATCAAAATTGTATGTAATGAAATAATTATATATTAGAAGTAGGAGTTGCGAGAAACGAGTAATACGGAAATGCAATTCGAAACAAACAACAAACGTTGGCTCTTAACGATCGGGGGCGTATAATGATTATTCGGCACGTGCCGAATCACTTTCGATAAATCTGGCAAAGCGGCCGATAATGATAGGGCGGCGTCGAAGGACGTCCTGTATACATTTCCGGTTGCCGTCGACGACCCGTTGCACCCGGTAATGTAATACTAAACGCAGGATCGTCTTATTCATTTGCATAAGAAAGCCGCCCATCGGGATTATTTACAAAATAAGATAATGTACCTATCATAGATTACACGAACAATTTAATAATACACGAGGGATAAGAAATTAATAATTATACTAAATAATAAACTTTCTAATTTAGAGTTTCATAATATAACAGATTTTAATGGAAGTTATTAATAGATGTATTTATTTAACAGAGGAAACTGGAGTAATCTCTTTTCTCCATTAAAATTTAATTAAATACTATTAATCCTCGTGAAAGTTTTTTAATGTTAAATGTTTTAATAAATATTGCATCAAAACAAGATAAATGAAGTACAAAGTTTATTAATTTTCAAATTCAAACAAATAAAGAATAAGAAATCGAAGGTAAAATGAATTATTTGACTTATGCATAAGACGTTTGAAAAATTATATCGACGAAATGAAACACTAATTGCTGTGGAGCATGAAATTAAATGAACGTGAAAGATATGCGAGAAGATTGTGAGAAATAAAAAAAAAAAAAAAAAAACTTGCAGAATTTTCCGGGATTTGTCGATTAGGTTTGCGCGTCGAAACGACGACTGTGTATGTCAGCTGTATACGGGACACGTGTATATTTTTCGAAAGCGTAACGATACACGATCGAAATGTCACCGACACCGGACGGTTCCGCTACTTCCGGCAGTGAGAGGGCGAAGGGCGAGAGCCCGCCGAAAACCGCGTTAGTGCGCGTGTTTTCGCGCGATCCAATCCGCGGCGGATTAACCAACCGGGGAAACCTCGTTACTCTTCGAGCCGACGATGCCGGTGCGCTCTCTTCATCCGATTCTGTTCTCACTTTCTCGAGGTAACGCGCCCAAAATCGCGTTGTTTGCAAAAGCTATCATTTCAAATATCCTCTCGAAAGTAGAGAGAAAGAGAGAAGCTGGATTTTATTATTTACAAAACCACATAAATACATGAAATCGCTATGAGTAAACTATCATATTACGTTTTTTTTTATTGGAAGGAGAAATATCTCGAAAATATTTAAGAC
This sequence comes from Nylanderia fulva, assembly GCF_048542155.1. Lineage (NCBI taxonomy): Eukaryota > Metazoa > Arthropoda > Insecta > Hymenoptera > Formicidae > Nylanderia > Nylanderia fulva. The sequence goes on from NW_028189302.1 coordinate 2,655,797, forward strand.
GCAGTTTGAGGAAATGAGGAAACTCCGATAGTTTTAGAATTTTAAGCTATTGAAAATGGAGATATTTTGATTAAAAAATGAAGTATGAGGAAAACAAATGGATATACAAATATAGATATTTATGAACATTAAGTTTGAATAAACCTTAAACTTTTAACAATTTTATTTGAAGATAAATTATGTCTAATTTTGATTTTAATCAGTCAAGAAAATTTAAGAAATTTAAAGTATAGAAATTAAGTTGTTGAAAAAACTGTAATTTAATTATATTTTTCCTTTATTTATGAGGAGAAATATCTCGAAAATATTTAAGACGCAGTTTGAGGAAATGAGGAAACTCCGATAGTTTTAGAATTTTAAGCTATTGAAAATGGAGATATTTTGATTAAAAAATGAAGTATGAGGAAAACAAATGGATATGCAAATATAGATATTTATGAACATTAAGTTTAAATAAACCTTAAACTTTTAACAATTTTATTTGAAGATAAATTATGTCTAATTTTGATTTTAATAAGTCAAGAAAATTTAAGAAATTTAAAGTATAGAAATTAAGTTGTTGAAAAAACTGTAATTTAATTATATTTTCCCTTTATATTTATGAATTACATAATTTTACTTTCCTCGAAATATAAAAATTTAGAATTAAATATAATAAAATATATAGTAAAAATTAATTTTTGTAAATATTTTCTTCCTTCAATCAAAAATAAATGCATATAATATCCTCAAATAAAAATTAAATTAAATAATTTTTTAAAGTGGAATAATCATTTACATATTCATTATATTTAAAATTTCATCCATTTTCATTAAATAAAATTAATTTATATATGTATAAATTTAAAATAGTTAAAATTTATTATCAGTAATATATATATATATGTAATATATACATATTTCAAGAATATATACTGTAGTCAAATTATGATGTGTGTAAAGGTAGTCTATTATTTTATGGAAGATCATAAATAATTGAGAATTTGGGCTTTATTTTCAATACTTTTAGAGCTCTTGATAATTTAAACAAATAGTTCTGGCGATTAAATCAAAGAAAATGTCTAAAGACAAACGTATCACTTTGTCCTACGAAATTTTCCTTATCAATAATTGTACAAGTTTAAAATATGTATGGTTTTACAAAAGTCCTAAGAAGAGTTCTGCCTTTAAAAAATAAAAAAAAATATTAATTCAAAACAAATAAACACCAACAAATATCTTACTCGAACATATCGAAGTAAAACGCCGCTCGATTTTCGAGAGTTCTACTTATTACAAAATAATTGTTTAAATTATCAAGAACTTTAGAAACTATTGAAAATAAAGCCGAGCTCTCAATTATTTATGAATTTCTACAAAATGATATGCTAGCTTTACACACACCAAATTATGCTAGTATCTTCTACAAGAAAAAAATATTACTTATATAAACGTACTAAGTCTCTGCAAATACAATATTTTATTAAAAAATTATAAAAAGATGTGAAGCATAAAGAAAATGTGATTATACACATATTTATTCAACATATTTATTCTTACGATTAATAAAACAGTATAAAAAACAAATAGACAATATTAACTTAATTTGTTTATGCGATTATATTTTTATTATTTTTATCGTGAAAAATAATTATTTATTATTGCTTTGTTTAAAAGTTTTATTCTTAATATTTATGCATATATTGTTGAAAAATTGAAAGAGAGATATAAGAGGAAGAGAAAAAAGAAAGAGAGAGAATCTAACCTTTTATAAATTAGAAATTAAATATCATCGATTTATTCTTTTGTTCTTACATACATCAAGTCCATTTATTAGAAATTTCCTTTATGTTTTATATTTTTTTATAACTTTTTAACAAAGTTATATATTATATGATAAATATACACGCACAAATATAAATTGCGTGAAATACCTGTTTCAATGAATGATTGTCTCGTCAATATGCTTCTGAATCGTGAATTGTCACAATCAATTAATCGCGCGCACTGACAACTAATTGTTGACAACTAATTCGAAGTAATGATATGAAAAAATTCGATATACATATATGTATAAAAAATAAAAATAAAGTAAATGTATACATTATGCGTGTGCAATATTTCGTATTTAATTCGTCCTTGGCGGGCTTGGTAGTTTGGCGCGCTTATCCTCGTGACGTCACGCGTTGTTATGGCAACAGTTGTTGTTATTCAGCGGACTCGACACTATGGCAAATAGCGGCGAAACGGCGCACGGAAAACATCGTACTTTCATCGCATTATTTTTATCTCCACCGTAATTATTCCTTATCAATCCGTGCGATTAACTAATTCTCGTGATCTGTAAATTCGTTGAGAGGAGAAGAAGTCTTGGATACGTAAGATAAATACATTTCTCATTCATTGCTCATTGTTTTCGGAAAATACAGAATACTGTACGAATTATTTAATTTAATTAATCAATCGATCGATTATTAATAATATACGTATTTCGCGAGATCATTCAAATATATATATGGGAAAGTAAATTTTGATTGTCTTGTGCAATTTTTAAATTAATCGCATATTTTTTCTCATTTATTAATCTCGTAGTAGATATTCAGCATTTATATATATATCGATGAATTAGAACATAATTAATTCGATCGAAAATCAGACAAGCAATCTAAAAATGATGATCAAAGAAATATTTCTATATTATATATGTCGCGGATATTTATCATGAATTTTGACTTGTATATCTATTCTCTTGTATTATAACACAAGATAGTAATCGTTTTAAAACCCACGAATGTATTTATTTAAAGAACTATTTATTTAAAGTGCGGAAGTGTACGAAAGTGCAACTAGGAGCAACAGGTGTAGCATCGCCGCGGTGGGTGACGCGTGAAATTGGTCGCGCAATTTTCGAATTCCCTGCGCCGTTCGTTCAATTAACCGTGCAGGTGCCGCGGGTAGCTTCGTGCAATCTTTTTTCGTACGTTTTTTTTTATGCTATTCTTCCGTCTCGATGTGATAAAGTTCGCGTCGCGCATGATTAACGTTTCGTACAAAGTATCGCGTGATTGTCGTATTATTGTACGCGTGTGATTTTTATGTGTGTTCCTGCAAGTGAAGAAGTTAGGAAGTTGGAGCGATGAAAAAGCTCCGGAAAGAAGGAGAAAGCTCCAGAGGAAAGCGATGACGGGGCAACGTGCGGGTGAGCCGCAATTTATTTAGTCTATTATTTGTTATATGAAGCGCGATAGAAAGAGAAAGAGACCGAGAGAGAGAGAGAGAGAGAGGGGAGACTGAATAAATAAATGAATGAATTTATTATTATATTATAATCTTGAGATATAATCTTTTAAGATATATAATATTTCACAAAATAAAATAAAAAATATTTACATCCAATAATGTATATATTTTTAACACATATACATTAAAATTTATAATTATTTATGTTGTTTATATTAATTATTTTATTTATATATTTATATATAAATTCAATTTTTATTTTTATAGAAATTTATAATAGTTTATATTTAGTCAAATTTTTTTAGGAAAAATTAAAAAATATTTCTTTTATTAAGCTTGTTGAGAAAATATTTAAATAAAAAAATTCAATTTATATAATAAATATTTTTTTAAATATTAATTACTTTAATCACTGTTTTATATATTTGCATTATATATTTATATACAATATTTGTATAATTTTTGGGTATATTTGTATTTTACAGATTAACATCGTTTACATCACAATCCCGTCTCTCTGCATCGGTGAGTTACCAAATTACTTCAATTAGAAACTGAATCAGCTTCTCAAACAATCAACAACAATTATATTAGACGTATAATAATAATATATATATATGAAATACATATCAGAAAAGAAGTGGAAAAAAATCAAATCTTGTTCTCTTAATTATATAAAACTTTAAATTTGCAATGATAAAAGCTACAATAATAAAATATTTTGTATATTTTATATGTTATATATTTTATTTGCATCAATGGAAATTGTTTAAAATTTAATTCCATTTTATATATTTCTATATATGGTTATTATCATATATTTTAAAAGGTTGAAAAAGCATAGAGCATAAAAGCAAAAAAATATTATATAAATATACGTACATTACATAAATGTCTTGTACTAAATCTTTATTTAATTGTGAGAAACGTGAATACTATAAAGAAAGTTAAATAGAAACTTCGTATTCTAAAATTGTTGATATTTTATTTGTATAACAGTTTTGATAATAATATAAAAACTGACACTCTCTCTCTCTTATGATTTAGTTTTATTTTTACAAATATTGTAAAGTATAAGCATCTGAATTGCATGCTTTGAATTATATGCAAATTTTTATATTTTAAAACGCCATATCTTTCAAATTAAAAATGATTTTCACGTAATTCAAAATATGACTCAGAAGTCTAACATTCTATATAATACACGTGAAAATTAAAGTAAATTATTAAAGTATAATCTCTTATATAATTTACCAAAATTATTGCAAAGAAAACATTAATATTTTTTTAGTACAAAACTTCTTAAGTTTCTACATATCGAACGTATTTCATAAATGATAAACATGAATAAAAAGATACATTATATATATTTATATAAAGTAAAAAGTAATTTAAAATATAAAATATATTTATATGAATTAACATTTTTATACAGAAAACACAGGTAAGACATTAATATATTTTGGTATATATTTATTTACATTCTCTTCTTTTATCATCGCAAATATTTTTATTATAATATGAGAGCTGCTTTGGTTTCTCTTTTTTATATATCATTTTCCGTGGTTTAATATTATGTAAACTAATGCAAAAAAGCGCAATACTCAAAGATCTCTTTTAATATACATATATTACAAGTATAAATAAACGAAAGTCAAGAAATATTTTACATACACAATTACATAAAGTGCATATTCCAAGGAGTAATTTATTTAATAAAAACGCTCTGAGAGGTATAATTATTCCATAATTTATTCTTATACACAATATGTCAATTTTATATCTTGATTTTTCATACCCCACCCATCCGTACAACCCCTTATTGACTTTATATATAATTATATATAAATATAATAAATAGACGAGACTCTCGATATTCGCGGAGTCTCATTAAAGTTAAAAAGTTGGAGAGAATTAATTCTTTAATCTTATATGTCTGAATCTTCAATGAAAATAAATTTACCGGCAATAAAACGTTCTCTATCTATATGAATTCCTAAAAAAGCTACGCGTAACGAGCACAATGGTGTTTATTATAACACTTTTGAAAACTCTCGACATTTTATGTGGGTGGGCGATAAATGAAGCGAGCGATCGGTTCGATTACTTAGTACCGAAAATGTTTTCGGCCGGGGACAGGTTATATATCGAGAGCGTTAATTGCGCGCCCCGGCATAGTAAACGCTGGAAACGCCGCGGCGTTATATCGCACGTAATATCATATACGCAAAAATTTTTTATAAGTTTTGATTTATAAACCGTTTGATGTATCGCGTTGCACGAACGCGGGTAGCGCATTTTATATACACCGGGATGCATTACTAACGTTTTATGTATACCCCTTCCTACCCCTGCGCGCACTTTGATCGACGGGAGAGCCAGAGCTGATGGAAAAATGCGGCGTGTATAACTCGATTATAGACTGCACATATGTTGGCATGTATATATGAGCGTCGTTTTTACGCATCCCCAACGACGGTGCCGATGTTGTGTGCGTTTGACGCGCGGAGAGAAAGGACGGGGGATGGGATATTATACTGATATCTGACGTTATACGGAAGAGAGAGAAGGGGTGAAAATACCCGACGTTTCATTTACTCACCGTAAATGCAGGCATGCAGATTAACCAATTAGCATTAATTTCGCATGCGGATCTTAATCGCGCCGCGCGCGCTTTGACGTTCTGAGATCGGATTTATTGTAACACACGGTTTTTTCTCTTCTTTTTTCGTTGATTACGTTTATCTACGCGAGATTTTGTCAATGCGAAATCTGTGGAAGTGGAGACGAACAAAAAAAAAAAAAAAAAAATGCGCGCAAGTTTGAGGGAGAGAGGAGGAGAGAGAAAGAGAGAGCAATGTAAATGTTTGAAGAGTTAATTGATATAATTGAAAAATTGCGTTACTAGTGGAGCGTATATGTTTTAAAACACGCGTAATATTTTCAGAGTCAGAGCGGGAAATTGAACGATGCGTGCGTTCTATAAAAGTATTCATTATAGAATCGTGTATATAAAAAATATGTTTTTTATTTAATACTGCAGAAATATGACAGGAATACTGTGTAGTTTTAACATAGGTTTTTAATATAGTTTCCTTTTTTTTTTTTTTTTTTTAATGAAACATCATATTTACCATAATTTTTTATTTTTTATTTTTCGCTTCGTGTATGTTTCATCAATACAAAATATTTCGTGGATACTTTGTAGAATAAATTACAATTAAAGATGATTTATATTATTGTAGCCTGTCTTCTAACTTTTTTAAAATCTTAACTGTATTTTTTATATTATTCTTCTTTCGTGTCTCGTAATACATCACAATTCACACTTTACTAGCCGTTATATATATTATTTTTCAAAAAAAAGGTAAGACTCTTCTCTCGACCATACTGGCAAGTTTCGACCCTTCTTTGAGTCTTTATCAAGTGATTTGTGAAAATAAAAATAAAATTATAATTTTATTTTTATTTTCACAAATCACTTGATAAGGACTCAAAGAAGGGTCGAAACGTTGTGATTTAATAAATAATATTCGCCAGTACGGTCGAGAGAAGAGTCTTACCTTTCTTTTTAAATTCCGTCTGGCGATTCTCAAATATCTACGTTTTTATATTATTTTTCATTAATTATCTCAATCGCGTCGCTACAATATTAATCTCATATCGAGAATTTTCGAGTCTCTTCGCTTCCTTTCTCCCTCTACATTTTATGAATCCACTTCTGCAGTAAACTCTCAAAACACATTGAAAAACATTGATAGTATTACATCCCTACTCGCTTGGAAAAATAAAAGCCCGAGAAAAATCAAGTATATATACTTAATAATTAAATTCGCTCACGTGTGCCGCGTCAATAAAAATTCAAAGACAGAGAAATAACGCGAGACAAACAAATTATGAGCTGTCACATTGACGACGCTCATGGATGATGTCGCTATAAAATAACGGACTAGCCTTTTAGAGTTTATCATTACCACCACCGCCGCCGCCGCCGCCGCCACCATCACCACCACCACCACCACTTCCGCAAAATTTATTAAATGATTTATTCGATGTTTGCCGTGCAGCGCGCGTACGTATACGCGCGTGTACGCGTGCATACATATACGTGTATGCGCGCGCGTATCGAGCGCGGGCGCCACACAACCAGCCACCCACCGACTATACCCTTCCACCCCACATTCACCCCCGTTATCCCTTTCAGCCACCTCCGCGTATATATCCTGTGTGCCGGCCTGCACCATCGGCAGGCGCAGCCGAGCGTCCGCCAATTATTCAGCAAATGTTATAATTGGCGCATTCCATTACGCGTAATGGATCGCACTTAGCGGCTGCCGGTGTGATTGGGGCTACAGAACCGTAGAGGGGTTGGGAGGAGAGGGAGGGTTGATGGCCGGTTGGCAAAGAGGGTGAGCGGGTTGGGCAGAAGGAGGTGAGCCCAATCTCGATAATACGACCGTAGTGAAGGATACGACCTGACGCGTGCGAGATACTTGAAGATATATAGAGATGTTGATGCGCGGCATTGATTTTACGAAGCAACAAAAATATAGGGAGTTTTTAATTTTCTAGCTAGTATTTGAAAGATTCGGAGGCCCCGAATATAATTATAGCAAGGAAATATATGTAGATATGGGTGGTGATGTCGGATATAATTTTATAATTTGTACAGACAACATATTGTGATTTGTAAAGAATGAATTTGATAAAATTTTATATTATATTTTCTGGGAAATTTTTTTGTATTTTAATAGTTCTCGTGCGTCGACCCGTTTTATTAATTTATTGTGAAAATAAATGATTTCTCTTACATCTTTAATTAGCAAAATTGTTAATTCGATTCAATTATTTTAGGGGTTTACCGATGTTTATTTGCTCTAGTAACTCTAATAATATTCATATTCCCATATTCGTTACATCCAACGAGTTTATCAAGTATCTAATAATTCACGTGATTTTATGTAATAATATGTAATAGTAATGAATATGCAGTATAGTGTAGTGAATCAACAAATTCGCTAATTTTCTTCTTCACTCGCATCGCCGCGTAATTACATGATATAAGTATTCAATTATCTAATATATGTAATATATATATATATATATATATATACTATTACCTAATTTCCTCTCGCAACAACAAAAGTAACAATAAATTTCCTCTTTTCTCTGTCTTTAACACACACGATTAACCGATTTTTTTGTACAAAGAAGCAGTAACTTAATTAAAATGCAGACTTAAGTTTAGCCTAAAATAAAGTGTTTCTAAAAAATCTCAGAGTATAAAATTCAACAGTTTCCATTTCTCTCTCCCTCTCTCTCTCTCTCTCTCTCTCATTTTCATTGACGATCGATTCTCGCGCGGTAATAATATCCGCAATTAGAAACGCGCCGCGAGTGATTCATGCGAGCGTTTATACACACACACACACACACGCGCGTGCTCCCACATATGCGACTAATCTTCGGTTACGCGGTTTCGTTCGATGAACGTAGATTGGATAGCGGGCCATCATTTACCCCGGAAACACACACGGTGCAGGACACAGGCTGCGGTATGCTGCGCGTACACCATGACAATTATTAGGATGGCAATTACGGCGGCGGTAGCAATACACGAGTACGCGTGTATCATCCTATCTACGAACACTACGCGCTACCTATACACACACGCGCGCGCACACTCATACACCAGCATCCAGAGCGAGAAAATCTACCCGGATACCAGGAAACAGACTCAGGTGCGCCGCACCGGCCGGTATTGAATTTATAATTCCATTAGGGACCGCGCCGTTCCCCGATCATTTTCGCGTCTTCGCCTTTCACAGCACCGGCCGCCACGTGCCGCCGATCGAACCGTCGTTTAGCATTTGCAGTTCTATTTGCAGGCTCGCTGCGCAAGCAGAATTTTTGTCGAATTTTTGCGATTTTCTCCCAAGTGCGTAAGCCTTTCCTCTTCAGCCTGAAATTTAATGAAACGTGGACATGGCAATGTCTCATGAATGCGAACATACGAAAGAGCTAACTGGTTAAAATTAATTTTTAGCATTATATTTTTTTAATAAAATTGTCTAATTAAATATATATTTTCTATATAAAGATTCTGGTTTTGTTGATTAAACAATTATAAAAAGTAACAAGATAAAGTTTCATGTTCTAAAACTTGTACATAGAGACTTTGAAATATTTTGATTTTCATTTTTTATCTTTTACACTATTTAATATTTCGATTTAATTAATTTTCTCAAATTTTTGCGATGTTTCCCAGTGCATAAGCTTCTCCTCTTTCGCCTAAAATTTAATGAAACGTAGACATGGCAATGTCTCATGAATGCAAACACACGAAAGAGCTAACTGGTTAAAATTAATTTTTAGCATTATTTTTTTTTAATAAAATTGTCTAATTAAATATATATTTTCTATATAAAGATTCTGGTTTTGTTGATTAAACAATTATAAAAAGTAACAAGATAAAGTTTCATGTTCTAAAACTTGTACATAGAGACTTTGAAATATTTTGATTTTCATTTTTTATCTTTTACACTATTTAATATTTCGATTTAATTAATTTTCTCAAATTTTTGCGATGTTTCCCAGTGCATAAGCTTCTCCTCTTTCGCCTAAAATTTAATGAAACGTGGACATGGCAATGTCTCATGAATGCGAACATACGAAAGAGCTAACTGGTTAAAATTAATTTTTAGCATTATATTTTTTTAATAAAATTGTCTAATTAAATATATATTTTCTATATAAAGATTCTGGTTTTGTTGATTAAACAATTATAAAAAGTAACAAGATAAAGTTTCATGTTCTAAAACTTGTACATAGAGACTTTGAAATATTTTGATTTTCATTTTTTATCTTTTACACTATTTAATATTTCGATTTAATTAATTTTCTCAAATTTTTGCGATGTTTCCCAGTGCATAAGCTTCTCCTCTTTCGCCTAAAATTTAATGAAACGTGGACATGGCAATGTCTCATGAATGCGAACATACGAAAGAGCTAACTGGTTAAAATTAATTTTTAGCATTATATTTTTTTAATAAAATTGTCTAATTAAATATATATTTTCTATATAAAGATTCTGGTTTTGTTGATTAAACAATTATAAAAAGTAACAAGATAAAGTTTCATGTTCTAAAACTTGTACATAAAGACTTTGAAATATTTTGATTTTCATTTTTTATCTTTTACACTATTTAATATTTCGATTTAATTAATTTTCTCAAATTTTTGCGATGTTTCCCAGTGCATAAGCTTCTCCTCTTTCGCCTAAAATTTAATGAAACGTGGACATGGCAATGTCTCATGAATGCAAACACACGAAAGAGCTAACTGGTTAAAATTAATTTTTAGCATTATTTTTTTTTAATAAAATTGTCTAATTAAATATATCTTTTCTATATAAAGATTCTGGTTTGTTGATTAAACAATTATAAAAAGTAACAAGATAAAGTTTCATGTTCTAAAACTTGTACATAGAGACTTTGAAATATTTTTATTTTTATTTTTTATCTTTTACACTATTTAATATTTTGATTTAATAATTTTTAATAATAGTAAAGCCATTCAAAAAATATATGGATTCAAATGAATGTATACGCACAAATCAGAAAAGGAAATTAGGTATAATAATAGACATTGCCTGACTTGATCCTGACAAAAAAATAGTTTTAGTATAAACGAAAAAAAAAATCAAAATATATACACCAAAAATTAATCTCTCATATTTATTTCGAGGATTAAAAAATTTGTAATCAAATTGCGATAGTGTTTACCGCTTTTAAATTAGAGTTTGATTAAAAGATCGATTTTTGAGAGCCAGTGAGAAGACGAAACTTTTATTTAAGAATAAAGTTACAAAATGACATATATATTCATATTAACATTAACAATATATCAACATTGCAATAAATATAACCGGAAAAAAAAATTCTGAAATAGATAATTTCTCATAAAATAATTCAACTTACGAAATAGCATTAAATATCACAATTATTAGACAATCGTTTTACATGTGAATGATTTAATTCTTTATTTGTTTTCTATCCTTTCATTATTTTCCAATTATATGCGTGACATTTGATTTTTCTCATAAAGTATCTATATTTACACTTCTTCTGTACTAATTTTTTTAATGTGCGTAAAAACCTGCAATCTCTATTGAAAAACACAGAATAAACTTACATTTCCGAAAAATCTCGAAGAAATTAATTTTAAACTTGTTATTTACAAGCTTTGTTGTGCGTCTGCATTTTTTCATGTGAATGATTTAATTCTTTATTCTTTTTCTATTTTTTTTCTATCCTTTCATTATTTTCCAATTATATGCGTGTGACATTTGATTTTTCTCATAAAGTATCTATTTGCACTTCTTCTGTACTAATATTTTTAATAGTGCGTAAAAATCTGCAATCTCTATTGAAAAACAGAATAAACTTACATTTCCGAAAAATCTCGAAGAAATTAATTTTAAACTTATTATTTGCAAGCTTTGTTGTGCGTCTGCATTTTTTCAAGACAAATAATATACAAATTTTCGAAATAAGCTTCTTAAACTCGCAATCAAGGATTATTTAAATTAGACCAACAAAATAAACGAGATCGTCGAACCGATATCGCTATATACCTTCTAACAAGCGTGCGCGGAATCTGAAATCCAGCCGATGGGATAAAACGGGACAGAGAGAAGCGGGAGAACGAGTTTTTCCCGCGGGCGGGATTACGTCTATCCTGTATACGTTACACGTGAACCAGATATGTCGATCTGATCTCTCCCTGCCGAGTCGAAGGAGAACGAAGGAACGGCCGCGAAGTGGATTCGAAAATTGAAAATCATTGCTGCTTCTGATCCCCTTAGTTTCGCCAGACAACCTCAATAAATTCTCCGCTCGCCCTCGCGCCCGTGGCTTTATTCTTTATAAGGCGTTATATCGAAGAAGAAGATCCCAGAATCTGTCTCTTTCTTCTCTTTGTTCAACGAAACCTTTGCATCCCTTGTTTTAACGATGTATACGCTATTAAGGTCACAAATTGTATATGAGTTTCAAATTTTATAATGATTCCCTTTTTCTCTTTTTTTTTTTTTTTTTTTTCGTGTATTTATATCAAGATAAGTAATAGAACTTTTCTCGGAGTAAAGAGTATTAAGCTAAAAAAGTTGGGCATCGATGAATAAAACAATAGGATAAAAATATATTTGTTATCCATTGCAGGCTTGCAATAAAGTTTCTCTCTTCCTTTTTTTTTTCATTTTAGAGCTTTAATCATATTAAAACGTTTTCTTATAAGAGGGGATAAGAGAGTTTGCGGAAAAGTTAAGAAAGATGCCGGGGAGAGCTTTTAAGATGAAAATTGGAATATTTTAATATTCTTCTACTTGTTAAAAAATAATAGAGAGAGACAGAAGTGTGCAATTAAGGTATTCATATTAGAAATTAATCTAATATTTCTGTAGAGAGACTATCAAATAAATTTATAATTTATTGTTACAACTTGTTATCTCTCTCTCTCTCTCTCTCTCTCATTATTATATGTAATGTATCATTTTAATTACTTTACGTAATCAACTGCTTTAACAATACAGAGTACGTCTTAATAATTGAACGGACCGAACAGCATCGTTAATGCAAATATAACTTGTTATCTCTCTCTCTCTCTCATTATTATATGTATGTGCCATTTTAATTACTTTACATAATTAACTGCTTGAACAATACAGAGTACATCTTAATAATTGAACAGCATCGTTAATACAGAGGTATCGCGGGTGGCAAAGGATGCCGTCTAATAAACAATTGCCTTCATTCGCGGCGTCGCGCGCGCAAAGTGGCCTTATTTTTCCCCTAATTCCATCAGGGCTGAAAGTGGTGACGCGGCGGCGGCGCGAACGAAGCCCGAGAAGAGACAGACACCACGCTCTCTCTTCTCTTCTCGGGACGGTAAAGCGTGAAGCTGCTGCCGCTGCTGCCGCCGTTGCCGGGTCCTGGAGCGCCGCGTTTCTCAGCGGCTTTGACATGCAAATTGCCTGACAATGAATTTCGTAAAACCTTTTACCGCGGAGTGCGCTTCGTGACGGAGAGGGAAGGCGGCGCGAGAGGGTGGTTGACGGGGTGGTTGAAGAAGAAAGAGAGAGACAGAGGTAGAAGAGGTGAAACGGAGCACGCCCTCTCGCGCACGACCCTACGCATGCATTTGAGGGGGTAAGGGGTGGAAGCAGGGGTGGGGAAGAGAGACGCCAGACGACGTCGCGGTATTAATCACTGTCTACTGGCGTCAGGCAGCCTCAACCATCTTCTCTCTCCGTGAAGCGCGAATCTCGTGATATTCGAAAATCAGTTACTCGAGCCCGATTAAAACGACCCCACCCCTCCATTTCCTTTCGCGACTGGATTGAGATTGATTTCAATCCCGCGCGTTTTATCGAAGATACCGATTCTTCGGAGAATGAGAGAAAAGAATTAATCCTGTAATTTATTATGTATTATAATGAGATTGAAGAATTATTTAATATGGAAGATTGAATAATTTATATATAAACAGTCAAGTTTCTTAAGATTACGGAATAACATAATGTTATTTTTAATTGACAATCTCGGCAGAGTTTAACATTATTATAGTATATATGAGATTAATTTATATATGGAGCTTAGTAATCTCAAACCAAGAGATACAGTTCCGAATAATTAATTTTTCATGCTTTGGCTCTGTTGGCTGATTTAAAAAAAAAACATCATATTTATATTCCTAATATTGAGAGCCGATAAAAATATTTCTTTCTGATATATATATATTTTGTATTACACGTGCAGGCAAAGTGGCACTTTGCGTGCGTGTTTTCTGTGCGGAAAACGGCCGATTTCCCACGCCGCCATCTAGCGGACAAAGCCACTTTGCCTGCACTTGTAATACAAAATATCGTGTGTATCAAGTGCGGATTGACAATTGTTCACTCGTGACCAATTGTCAACTTTCCGCACTCGATACACAATATACTATTATTTAATATATAAAATTGTAACTGAGAATCCGTTGTTTGGGCAAGCAAACAAAATTTAAATTGCACAAAGAGGATATTGAATTTTCCTTTCGACCAATCTGCTAAGTATTTCCACATACGCTTAACAGGATCGTCCAAGAAATGGGCTTTGTAAAAAGAAGTGCGTAAATGCGGAATTTTTAATTCCGTCAAACATTTCTCAAACATGCATCTTCGCTTAGCTAATCCACTTTCTGAAAAGAATAAAGAAAAAGGAATTGAATTTTCCTCGCCACTTCGTCGAGGAACGCCACTTCGCCGTCGAATCTTTGCGGGACTTCGCTTCCGCAGGAAACGCCAGCAGCTATCGCGGTTATTTTATTCGTATATCGCCGCGGAGATCGCGTTTGCCGTAAAAAGGATACTCCGCGCGCGTTGCCTGAATTGTAAAGGACCCGCTAACCAATGGCGCGGAAGCGGGCGAGCTAGAGGAAGAAGAGTATCCGCAAAATCCGCCCACGCCGGTTCCGGCAAGTTACGAGGAAGGAATGTTATCGAGGGATAGGGTATACGCAACGGGATCAATCGGATTTTTCTTGCTCCGGGAGTCTCTCCGCTTCTTCTCAACGTGTACGTCCTACGTACATACAATGACTACTAGGGTACCGGCTCGTTGAATCCCGGCTAGCCACGTAATGGGTATCGAGAGACATCGTTAAGCGTCGATCGCCTCTTCCAAAGTGGCCCGGCGCCTTGATTCACCCCTTCTCGCGCTCTCCCTCTTCTCAACCCGTCGTCTTCTCCGTCTTTCTCTCGGGTGCTGTAAGGGTTTGCGTAAGGGGTGCGCGTGGCTATAGATCGCGATGGTGGTGGCGGCGAGAAGGCAGGATAAGAAGAGAGGGTGGAAGAACCGGGAGGAGAAGGTGAAAGTGGGAGAGGAGGTTAAGGAAGGTGGAGAGGAATGGGGGGATAAACCATGATGTCGTTGATTAATACGGTTTACCAGTAAGTGTAACGGAGTGTGCAGAACGCGCGCGTTCGCCCCTCTTCCACCCCGTTCTCTCTGTCAGCCACCACCTCCGTCTTCTTCGCCATCGCCACCACCACTATTTCACCTCCGAGAGAGTCACAAGAGCCGCGTTTCTCCCTTCCACCCCCGATGGAATCCGTTGCACCAACCCGGAGCCACGTGCCGATCAATGGCGTCTTGCCGCTGGTTGGTCGAGCCGGGAACAACCCCCGTCGCTCTGCTTCTCCTTCTCGCCCTCCCGCGCCATCCTCCCCTCCCGGTTTCTTTCTACCCTCTCTTTCCCTCCTCTTCTTTTTTACCCCGCGAAGGAAGACTCGCCGTATCCCCGAGGAGGGTTGATCCCATAAGAGAGGGCGAGCTTTTCTTATGAGGAGCATTGATTGCCAACACCCTCTCCGCCCCCGTCACTTCCTCCCTTTCACCCCCCTTCCACTGCCGGGGGCTATCTCTCTTCCCGTCTTTCTTTTTCCTTTTCGCGCTGTTGCATTATTTCTTCTAACTCTCGTGTTTTTTTTTTTTTTTTACCCCCGGTGTGTTCTACTCGGCAGCTCGATCTCTCGGTTATTCTCAGTTATGGTACAATTATTCTACGTCTGACGCGAGAGGGTGGGGGGTCAAACGAGCGATGCCATTGGCGGACACGAAGATGGAGAACTTATTGCATCGGGATGAAATCGCGGAACGATATCGCGGATGTGTGTAATCCCCTAGGTAGCGTGTTAGCGCGGGAAAGCGAGTTATCCGGAATCGGAATTTTTTTTAGGGATATGGACGAAAAATCGGATGGACGAATCTCGGAGCGAGAGATGTGGATCTGGGATAACTGAGTCTCAAGTGTAGTATACTGTACTCTCTTATTCTCCGAGTTTCGCGGGGATGATATAATCTACGTGATTGTTGGAGGAAATGAATTTGTAAACACCGGATTCATGAGAGAACAAGTTTATTCGATATATCGCTACCACAGTTCTGACTACATAGTGTAATCGCTACCTTACAATATACCTTTTATTTTAGACTATCTTTGATTAGCAATGACTATTTATCGGGAGGTAATATACAGGTCTCTACAAACAACTACGTCCGCTTCTCGCTTCTACGTCTCTCGAAAATCCAGTGGAATTACGGCATAAACGCAATTATATCTTTTTCTCGTTGAATTCACGCGTAAATATCAAATGAAATCTGTACCGTATACTCATCCTTTCTTCTTCCGCGCGATCGCTTCTTCTTAATCTAGGAACATTAAGAAAAAATGACCGATCTTATTTGGTAATCGTTACCCGACACAAATCTAAAAGCGATTTGTGTCTCTCGCTAAACTTTTTCTTTTTCCCTTCTTTTTTGTTTTTAAGGCATATAAGAGTAGTAGCCGACTCGAGACGAGTTTCTTCTTCGCGTCTTACTTGTACAGTCGGGAATTAAAATCGATATAATCGTAATGAAATCAATTTTTATTGACAGAAACATTCCGCGGCGATCTTGTTACTCTTTTCGATTTAACAAGATCTCGAAATCTGAATCCGAGATTATACCGGTTTCAAACCCCGCTTCTCTTCTATAGGAATGTTATAATGAATGCACACACACACACACTCTCTCGAGCCTATCCGCGTTAGCTTTGAACGAATCGACTGGTCGAGCATATCGAGCGATTGAATATATAGCGCATCAGGCACGTGTTGGTCCGTCGCGTCTTCTTATACTCGCGTGGAAGGAAACGAAACCATTCTTTCTCGCAAACACCTTGCTATACATCTTCGTATAGAAATTTCGACATTATTTCAAGATCGCGTCACATTATATACGATACAACACGGCGAAATATTTTTCTAACGTACCTATTTACATATATTATTGGGTGTCCAGCGGTCGGAGAAATCTGGAAAACCGAGCATTATCAAGGAATTTTATAAATCTGGAATTGTCAGTGAAAAAAGTCAGGAAGTTTTACTATTTATCTGGATTTTTTCACATTATTCTACATTTGTCTCATAATTTGACATTTTTTATTAAATAAATATAAAATTTCCTTGACTCCCAACACGCTAATTTTCTGTGATTAAAAATCGATTCATCTACAGCGTGTTTGTTAATTTATATTTTCACCGTCGTATTATTTTATTTCAATGTGTTTAATAGAGACCAAACTAAAAAATTTGATATAATATAAAAAAATTTATTTATCTGGATTCTTTCACATTATGTTACATTTGTCTCAATAATTTGACATTGTTTATTAAATAAATATAAAATTTCCTTGACTCCCAACACGCTAATTTTCTGTGATTAAAAATCGATTCATCTACAGCGTGTTTGTTAATTTATATTTTCACCGTCGTATTATTTTATTTCAATGTGTTTAATAGAGACCAAACTAAAAAATTTGATATAATATAAATAAAAAAGGTGATTATTTAAATAGTTCATAGTGACATGTTTGTTTCGAGTATCGTACATAATGCAAATTGTATAATTGATTTAAATTTTTGTTTTAACTTCCGAACTTTTTCATTGTTGACAAAAATATCTCAAGAATTTCATGATTTAACATTTAATTGATTTATCATATAGATATATGCAAATAATATATTTGGAAAAAATAATACTAAAATGTCAGGGAAAAAATTAATTTCTGATCTTGGAAAATCTGAACAAGTCAAGAAATTTTACTATTTATCTGGATTTTTTCACATTATTCTACATTTGTCTCAATAATTTGACATTTTTTATTAAATAAATATAAGCTTTCCTCGACTCCCAACACGCTAATTTTCTGTAGTTAAAATCCCAAGAATTTCATGATTTAACATTTAATTGATTTATCATATAAATATATACAAATGATATATGTATTTGGAAAAAATAATACTAAAAAGTCAGGGAATTTTTTTCATTGAGTCTGCTGGACACCCTGCATATGAATATGTGTAACGATATTTTGAGAGCAAATACATTTTGTATTAAGTATGCAAAAGTATTTCGTTGTATCATTGTTCTGTATAATGTGAATCGCGATCTTATCGTGTCGTTTTTTTTTTCGCTCCCATTTTTTTCTCGCCGCTGTTATTTCCATTATATACAAATCGCGACGTTTTAAATTTAACATGTCAGATCGAAATCTAGTCTCCTCTTCTCGTAGATTTTTTTTTTGCAGAAATTGTCTTCACTTGTAAATAACAGATTTGCCAAACTCGTTGTGTCTGGAACTCAATATTTTGCGTAACGGTATTCATTGGAAGTAGTAGTGGTGATATAAATATGTTTGCATCGCAAGTTAAGGCAATAAATAAAGTAGCACTCAGTAGCATAGAATGAAGATTTGAACATTATTGTTGATTATTATACGTGAGAAGAACGTTTATGTCTGTGAATACTACTAAAGATTATTGTTTGATGAACGTCACCTATTTACATCTCGTCTGCGATTATAACAAAGTAATTTGTAAATTGATAGTGCTGCGTTATTCAACAGTTTATTGCATATTTAACGAGTATTAAAATGTAATCCTATTTCTTTCTCATTTGTATTAAGATAGAAAGTCGAGAAAAAATTTTCGAGAATGATAAAAAAAATATCCCGTGTTCTACTTAAAAAATTTAAGTATTAGTAACTTTTGTAAGAAGAAAATAGTTGGGCTGAAAAATAACTTGACAAAACTTTATAAAGTCGACTCTTTCTTATATAAATGAAAATGCAGTTGATTGTCGAATTTGCTTCGAATGAAAATCTCTCATTCTTCTAAAAAATCAGCGCGTTATATGAATTAAAACAAAATTTTCTATCAAGAGTGCGCAAGTTCTTAATAAGCGCATCGTAATTTATTTTAACAAGTTACAATCGAAGGTAATATGAATATAGTTTGCAAAATTCAATTCACGGCATTATGGTTCGTTAAATAAATCATAGTCGCCTGCCGGAATTGAGACTCGTAAATTCGTTCACCATAATGCCGAAAAAGTTTCTTAGTTAAAAAAAAAAAATAATAAAATACAATAAAACTCAAATGCAATCATAATGAGGAAAGCACTTGTAAAGATTGAGGAGCAGTCTAATCTCGAAAAGTACAATTTTCGATGCTCTAGACGTGAAACTTGAATCATTAAATCGAATAAAATCTACGATTTGATCGGATAAATTCTACAATCCAAAAATAATAAAAAAAAAAAAAAATATGATTTCCATATTAATTAATAACATCTATTTGAAGAAGAGAAGAATTCTCTATATTTCCGTTATACGAGAACACAGAGATAAATGATCTCTACAGCATCGAAATTCGAACTCACCGAGATCATTACACCGCTCCCGACTTTTTGCAATCACCCGATGATTTACATCCCCTTGACGGGATTCACGCCACGTTTACGAGATGATTTCGGCATCCGTCGAGAGGACGATCCTATGGATCCTCCTTGGTGGTCGGCTGTATTTGGTGCACCACACCGGGCAAATGATGATGATGATGGTGCTCTGGTCGCCTGGAAAGACCCAGCAAGGGCGGCAGCAGTGGTAGAGGCAGAGGCAGAGGCAGACCGCCTGGAAAGCCGGCGAGGCCGCCGAGAAGGGCCGAGGCGGTCGAGTGCTCCTGAGCTTTCCTTCGCAGCTCGGCCAGGCTGTTGCTCCGATGGAGATCGGTGCCGGTGCCGGCGGTGCCCGGCTTGCAGCAGCCGCAGATGGAACCGGGCCAGCCGGTCGGCGACCAGGACAGCATCTCCTGGAGGCTGCTCGGCCGATGCTGGTCGCTGGTGGTCCACAGAGACGGCGTCGTCGAGGTCAGCGATGTCGACGCGCTGCTGACGACCTTGTTGCCGAAGAGCGGCGGCGAGAATTGGGCGGCCAGATGGGGCGAGAAGAAGATGGACGTCGGCGGCTCTACTGGCCTGAAGCCAGCGCTTATTCCCGTGGTGCTGAGAATTTTAGGGGAAAAGGGAGGTTAATACAAATGAGAAAGAAAGAAAAATTGAATTAAAAATGCAAATCTCGTTGTTGAATTAAAAGTTATACGTCGCTGCTTTGAGAGATATATTGAGGCTTATTAAATTCGCTTTTATTTTGTCGGGAATACTCGAGACTTTTTTTTAATCTCTTTAACTGAAAAATATAAAAAGCAGCTTTTCTCGGGAATATATCGAAAATTATTAAGATAGATAATAAAATACAACTACCCATAATTATATATCTTCTTTATAAAATTCATGCTGTGTTTATAAGTTGATTTCGATATCGTCCAACGATTCTAGAAATTGCATCTGCTAGAAACAATTATCCCTGCATTGTTTTATTATTGAATGCAAATATAAATATAAATTTTTTTACATCAAAAAAATACTACATTATATATGAAATTCCGATATGGAGCTTAAGGGTTTAAATTTTCGACAGGAGGAGCAAAAATATTTCGTCTCTACAAGATTCTATTTCTAAAAATAAATGCAATAATTTATTTATCGTCTCTAACTTCTTCCTTTAATTATTCTCTAAATTGAATAAATAAAATAAAATGCCTAGTTCCCCATATACAAAGATTTCAATCATCACGCTGGAAACGATCTTTAACTCGTCCGCGAATTAACGCTATTTGAGGCACCGGCGCGATTATCGTCAAAAGGACGTCGCAATTTCGCGCGATTCCAACTACCGGCGTAGAGAAAGCGAGAGACCGACGCGGATAGAGATTGAGAGAGAACGCAACAGAAATTGAGGAAGGAAGAGAGAGAGAGAGAGAGAGAGAAGGAGCCCGTCTGCAAGCGCTAATCCGATTAGCACGCGCGATATTCCGCATCCTCCGAGAGGAGAGGAGGCTGCTTTGAGGCGCTGATGATTATCTCAAATATTAATCACAAATATTGTTTAATTAATGTAACGAGCTCGAATCGGAGTCGGAGATCGGGGTAGGAGAGGGAAAGGGAGAGAACCCGAGTGGGGAGTTAGGGTAGACAGCCCACGGCGTTTAGGTTGTTAGTGGGTAAAGGCAGAGCCAACGAAGGGGGTTGAAGGGGGTTAGGAAAGACGTTGCAGCTCGTCGGCAGGCCAGATTTCAGGTGGTTGCCCCGGTGGAAGGGGTGGCAAAGCTGGGGCTCGAGGAGACGGAAAACCGCGCGATAATTAGCGGCAATTAGCCGCGTAGTCTACCGTGCAGCTCTTGCTTACGTGCTCGTTTGCCTTCCGCGAGTACACGCACGCGCGCAAATGTATGTGCATGTGCACGCACGTGGATCCGCGGCACGTGTAAACATATGTGTGTGTGTGTGTGTATACACGCGCGCGCGTATAAATCCGCATCGGAACCGCTTCCGCGTTACTTGGACGAAGCGCGACTTTTGGCGTACATACGTTAGCTCATCAATGCGTTGCTCGGCACTGAATTACGGTGTCGAGTTACGGTAAAAGGGGGATGACGGCAGGTGTTTGCTGTTATCTAAATAAAATTATGTAGACGATCATCTGGATGAAACTTTGGCGTCATCTTATCTTTAGGTAGATGTAATATAAAATAAAAATAGATTTGTTGTATTATCTGCATCTCAGAAACAAAGTATTATCTTTACTAAATTATCTGGAATAATTTTCAAATAATTTCGATTTAGAATCGTAGCACATAAAAATACTTAAATAGAGAGCTTAAGCAGTAAGCGATAAAAATTTATAAATAAAAATATATGAATGCATCTATTTTTTTATTTTTTTTTATAATTTATTTATAACTGGGTTTATATAAACAGTCATATTTTTATCTCATCTTTATCTAGCTAATTTTAAAATCATCTAAGCACTGACGGTTTAAACGCAGATTATCTCTCGCAGAAGCGATGTAAGATTAATAATCCTCGCGTGTGTTTAGGAGAGAGAAAGGGAAGAAAAAATGCTATAGGAATTTTTTTCTTAAAAAAAAAAAAATGAAAAGAAGAGACAAGATGAGATTTCTGTAGCCGATTAATTCTTTGATTTAATTATTTTTATTCGTGAAATTTGATTTTATTCGTTTCTCTATACAACATTTTTTTTACGTGCGCATATTTACTAATATATTGTATGATTTATATGTATATATATATATAATATGTATGAGAAAATTCTCCCCTATTGCAAATTGAAATTTTTATATTTTTTCGGGGAAAAAAATTCGTGCAACTCAATTTTGAAATATTTTCTGCTGTTTTTATTATCTCATATTTTTTTTCGTCTGTTTTTTTATCGCTGCAAATTTGCATCAGAGCTCGTTATTTTATTTACAGGTTGCGTTTGATGATGATACTATGATCACTTTAGTTGTTCTATTTAACATTCATCCCCGCTCACATATTTTATTCTTCTATTTAGCTTCTTTTTTTTATCTTGTAATCGCTTCTTGATAAGTAATATAGCCGATAACTACGATATTACCTAGACGAGATAGCGTTTCCCGCGTAATAAGACTCCATTAAAATCTTTATTTAAAATTCAATAACATTAAACGCTTTCAGCCCCCGCCGGATATAGCGGATATAACGTGGAGTTAAAGCGAGTAATAAAAGTGACAGGAAACGATTTGGAAATGGATGTATTATCGCGCAAACCGTTTACGCAATATTACGAACATGAATAATTTTTACAACAAACGCAGAAATGCCAATCGATAATAACAATTTGCGCTCTTATACACTTCTGTACCTAATTCTTCCCTTTTTTTTTTTTAAAGAACGCGTTTTGTCAGGAAACGACAAAACTTTTATATTATTTTGTATTACACGTGCAGGCAAAGTGGCACTTTGTGTGCGTGTTTTCTGTGCGGAAAGCGGCCGATTTCCCACGCCACCATCTAGCGGCGACGCGGTGAGTGAATAAGCCGCATTCAAAGCCATTGCCTACGGCTGAGCCGCGTTCAAAGTCATTGTCCACGGCTGAAGCCGTGGGCAATACATTCGCGCACAGAAAACGCGCACAAAGCCACTTTGCCTGCACTTGTAATACAAAATATCGTGTGTATCAAGTGCGGATTGACAATTGGTCACGAGTGCGGAGGATGGACTTGCCTTACCATCCCCCGCACTCGTGACCAATTGTCAACTTTCCGCACTTGATACAAAATATACTATTTTCGCTGTAACAAAATAAGAGTCGCGTGTCATCAATTGGCGCTCTTATACACTTCTGTGTCTAATTCTTTTTTTTTTCAAAAAGATCGCGTTTTGTCAGGAAACAACAAAGCATTTACATGATTTTTTTCGCTGTAACAAAACAAGTCGCGCGTAATCAATTCTTACGCTCTCAGCTTTTCGAAAGCATGGCGAGACAAAGAAGGGCGATCTAGACGAAGATAACATCCTTGCGACGCGAATCCGCTCCTGTAGAGCGCACCGGTTCTTAAGGTAAAGCTAAGGAAAGAAGGAACGCGGAGCTTACCCTCTCCCCCTCCCTTCCTTCCCTCCTCCACCACCCCTCGTCAGGAGCTTCGCCGTGCCTCTGAATAAATGATGGGGATATATTTACGGCGAGCGGTTTTAAATAAATTACAGCTGCGGGGACGGCGACGGGATATCTTCCTCCTGCCGTTTCTTCTTTACCTTCTCCCTCCTCTTCGTCATCCCCCGCTCGCATTACGCGTTTCCCCACAATGTTTTTCGGCATTTTTTGTTAGCCGACCTGGCCCCGATCCGCGGAGAAAAGAGCCCACCGTCTCGAGGATTATAAACGAATGCTCCGTCTTCGCGCGCGAGAGAGAGAGAGAGAGAGAGAGAGGGGTAGATCGTCCCCTTTTTCGATTCCTCAAACACCCTCCGTCTCTTTCCCTCTTCTTTTATCCGATGTCGCGACTCTCGTAGAAATATTTCATGCGGCACCAACTTTTTTGCGATCTGCACGTAATACATAAATTTCTCCAACATTGATGATATTACAAGTAGATTGCGCGTATTAAACAAACGAATATTTGCAATATTTATTTTTTAATGGGAAATATAAGCAAAAAAATTAATAAAAAATGTCTGTTTTACATCACGAGTAAGAAAATTATATTCTTAATATCTGCAATATTTATTTCTTAATACAGGGTGTCTAGCGGTCAGGGAAATCTGGAAAACCGGGCATTGTCAGGGAATTTTATAAATCTAGAATTGTCAGAGAAAAGTCAGAAAATTTTTTACTATTTATCTGGATTCTTTCACATTATTCTACATTTGTCTCAACAATTTGAAATTTTTTATTAAATAAATATAAACTTTTCCTCGGCTCCAAGCACGCTAATTTTCTGTCTTGTTAAAAACCGATTTATCTACAGCGTGTTTGTTAATTTATATCGTTAATTCATCGTCGTGTTATTCTATTTCGATGTATAAAAAAATTTGATATAATATAAATAAAAAAGATGATTATTTAAATAGTTTATAGTGACATGTTTGTTTATTAAAAAATAATACTAAAAGTCAGGGGAAAAAATTAATTTCTAGTCTTGGGAAATTTGAACAAGTCAAGGAATTTTTTTCATTGAGTCTGCTGTTAATAGGAAATATAAGCAAACAAAATTAATAAAAAATATCTAGTTTATATCACTAGTAAGAAAATTAGTCTATTAATTGCGTCTATGAACGGAGGATCAACGTGACGTTTAGTCTTGACAAGACGCGCGCTATCATACTAGCATGACACCAATTTTCCTGTAACTGTCGATAACTTGGAAACTTTAATCCACTTGCTCCCGGAAATGCGACATCGAGCATGCCCACGCTTAGAAATCGTCTCGCCAGCTCTTTAACCTTTTTACCCGTCGCAAACTCTTTAGCTCCCTCATCGTCTCGACACGCGAGTCGTAAATGCGAGACGCCATCATCCAGTTTCACGAGACAAAGCTTCGAAGGGAAAAGCTCCTCCTCTCTTTCTCTCTGCTTTATACCATAGAACCTCTGGAAGTTGCAGTTTAAGGCGACGATTATCACGATTATACGAGTGGTGATGATGACGACGACGACGAGGAAAAAGGAAAAGAAGGGAGGTTTTTAAGAGCCGCGGACTTTACCGGTGGACGACGCGCCGTCACGAGGAGTATGGTTTAATGGCGCGTATCGAGCATCCGGTCGGCATGTTCAGCGGTGCTTTCACCCGTTTGCTCGCTGGGAAAGCTCGTCCGGGAGTTTATATAAAAGAGGGGCAGGAGGGAGAAAGGTAAAAGAAGGAGGAAGATATTTCCTAAAGACGTAAATACAAACGAAGCTTAAGAGCTCACCTCTCGGCAGGCGGTCCGAGACCCCCTACGGTGCTCGGTGGCGGCGGTGGCGCCCTTATGGGGGTCGGCGGTGGCGTCGAGACGCCACCTAGGGACGGCTGACTCGGCTGGGGTCGGGGGCTGACCGAGGCGGAAGTCGTGCTGGGGCTCCTGGAGCCGCCGCCGCCGCCACCGCCGCCGCTGCCGCCGCCGCCGCCGCCGCCGCCGATGCCTTCCGCGATGCCGTCCTCCATGTCGGCCGCGCTGCTGCTCGTTGTGGTGCCCTCCGGATCGTTCCCCGTGGGGCTCGGACCGGCCGACGAGGACGTCGGCGCGCTCAGAGCGGAGGATTCCACGTTACCGCCACCGCCGCCGCTGCCGCCTCCACCCTCGCGTTTGCGTTGCTCCTCCTTCAGCCGCTCGCTTTTACGCCATTTCGCTCGTCGATTTTGGAACCATACCTGGAAATTGCGGTGTTTGAGAAAAATTTATTTTTTTTGGAATAGAGAGGTAACGTTAGAGTAGGTAAGCTGTCAAACTTCGATTACAGAAGGTATGAATTTGATGTGAGTTTCTTTGAATGGATTAATTTTTTTTACGAAATAAATTGTAAAGCGAGTATTTAATATAACATTTAAATTTAGTTTGGAACCATATCCTCCTGGAAATTACGATATTTAAAAAATAATTTTTAGGAATAGAGAGGTAACGTTAGAGTAGATTGAAGCTGTCAAACTTCGATTACAGAAGGCATGAATTTGATGTGAGTTTCTTCGAATGGATTAATTTTTTTACGAAATAAATTGTAAAGCAAGTATTTAATATAACATTTAAATTTAGTTTGGAACCATATCCTCCTGGAAATTACGATATTTAAAAAATAATTTTTAGGAATAGAGAGGTAACGTTAGAGTAGGTAAGCTGTCAAACTTCGATTACAGAAGGTATGAATTTGATGTGAGTTTCTTCGAATGGATTAATTTTTTTACGAAATAAATTGTAAAGCAAGTATTTAATATAACATTTAAATTTAGTTTGGAACCATATCCTCCTGGAAATTACGATATTTAAAAAATAATTTTTAGGAATAGAGAGGTAACGTTAGAGTAGGTTGAAGCTGTCAAACTTCGATTACAGAAGGCATGAATTTGATGTGAGTTTCTTCGAATGGATTAATTTTTTTTACGAAATAAATTGTAAAGCAAGTATTTAATATAACATTTAAATTTAACTTGGAACCATACCCTCTTGGAAATTATGATATTTAAAAAATCATTTTTAGGAATAGAAGGGTAACGTTAGAGTAGATTGAAGCTGTCAAACTTCGATTACAGAAGGCATGAATTTGATGTGAGTTTCTTCGAATGGGTTAATTTTTTTACGAAATAAATTGTAAAGCAAGTATTTAATATAACATTTAAATTTAGTTTGGAACCATACCCTCCTGGAAATTACAATATTTAAAAAATAATTTTTAGGAATAGAGAGGTAACGTTAGAGTAGATTGAAGCTGTCAAACTTCGATTACAGAAGGCATGAATTTGATGTGAGTTTCTTCGAATAGATTAATTTTTTTACAAATTGTAAAAACTTTTTTTTATAGGAGAAAGTATTTAATATGAAATTGAAACCATACACATGGAAATTACGATGTTTAAAAAAAATTAATTTTCAGAGAGATATATAACGTTAGAGTAGATTGAAACTATTAAACTTCGATAACAGATTAATTTGATGTTTCTTCGAATAAGATTTTCTCTTTTTATATAAAAAATATATTTAATATAAAATTAAAATTTAAATATAATAAAAATGTCGCGGAAATATTTCTTATTCATTTGACATCTGATAATATAGTAACATATTTTTTTTTCATTTAATCCACGCTTTTGTAAAATGTTTCACATCTGTTCTACAATATAATTTCGGTTATGAACTAAATGTTAATAGATATACCGCGATATGTACATTCACAGAGAAGTTAAATTTCTCAAAAGCCAACTTGGCGAAAATTTGCATAATTTGTTGATTCGATATTCTCGACGTCTCAATTGAATATGACTATACCGTGAACGCGGAGAGGGTTAAATCGTGCAAAAGTCACGACGAGAAACGACAAGATGCGCAGAAGGAGAGGAGAAAAATGAGACGGTCGGTCGTACTATATATATATATATATATATATATATATATATATATATATATATATACATATATATATATATATATATATATATATATATATATATATCTACTACCTAGGCCACTTCGCAATGTCCGCAAATGTGCAAGGATAATTGCATGCGCGAAGGGGTGACATTCTGAGGCAGAGGAAAGCACGAGGGTGTGAGAGAAAGAGAGTGAGGGAGGATTGAGGGGAAGGGGGGCACCGGGGGCACTTTCCGCCGTGCATGTTCAACGAGCCGACAGCAACCACGGCGGCCGAGTGTTTTTTAAAAAGCTCGAGTTCCGCTAACGAGGCTAACTTGACATAATACCGGCTGAAATAGACTTTATTATACCCAGCAGTTCTCTGCCGCTAACGCCGACTTTTGTCCCGACGTATGTCGACAACGTATATATGTAATAACCGTGTTTTCACGCGGACAAATCTTCGTGTAACACGTAGCCCCCGGATAAAAGAGCGTCGTCTGTAATCAAAATTATCTATTAAATAGCGAAAAACCGAATAAAAAGTGTAGCGTTAACTTTTTTTGAATAATTTCATATATAGTATTTCATATATCGAGAAAAATTGCTGAAAAAAATTGTCGCAATATTTTCGAAAAGATTACGAATTATGCGTATCAAAGTTAAAAGAAAGAAAGACATTTTTAAGAGAAAGATAGCATCGGTACATTTTGTATAATGGATCTGAAAAATGATTATCTTATACGTTTCGAGCGCGGAACTTTCGCGGGAGCAGAGAAGCTCGGAAAATGGTTTAATAAAATAAATACGATAGGCACGAATCCACCGCCTCGAACATCGCGAGAGGGTGGAGGATGATGGCAGACGGGGAGATATAATAATATCCTAAGGGTTACAGGGGGGCGAGTAATAGCTGGGAACAAAGCCATGGTTCCGTAGGGACCGTCGTCGTTTTCCTTTCCACCCTCGCGCGATCTCTCTCTCTCTCTCTATCTCTTCTTCATTTTTTTTTCAATACGAATTTAATCCGAAATTCGTTTGATAATGGCACGACTCGACCTCGTTACCCGTAAAACATTTTTGATCGGCCGCACCCTTGCTAAATGAATATATTGCTGTTTGTTACGGGATTACCGATCACACGTATCACTGCGACACGTTTTTTTTTTTTAGAAAACGAGAAAGGATTATATCGCAAAAAGTCTTTTTTTCAACCGTTTTTTTTCTCGATATTTTTTCAATCTTTTTATCAAAAAGAGGAAATTATTTTACACATGTGTTTACGGAATTTTTTTAAATTCTTGATGCAATCCAAAATTTTTAATATATTTTCATATAATAAATATTTCATCTTGTTTCACCCTTGTCATTAAGAATTTTTTTACAATTTCATTTTTAATTCTTGATACAATTAAAAAAAAAATTAAAATATTTTCACACATTAATTATCTTGATAGAAGAATATATATGTAATAAATATTTCATTATATTTTTCTCTTGTCATCGAGAATTTTGTTACAATTCCATTGTTAATTCTTGACGAAATTCGAAACTATAAATATTCCCATTAATTATCTCGCTAAAAGAGTGTATGTAATAAAAATATTTTATCTCTCCTGTCATCGAGAATATTTTTACAATTCTATTTTTAATTCTTGATAAAATTCGAAACTTTAAATATTCCCAATAATCATCTTGATAGATTAAGAGTACATGTAATAAAAATATGTCATATCTTCCCTGTCATCGAGAATTTTTTGACAATTCGAGAAGCGAAAAAAAAGAGAAATGATAAATAAAATAGAGAAAGAGAGACGATTTGTGAAATCCAATCGAGAATAGGAGAACCGATGTGCAATCGTAACAGTGCTCAGCATTATCCCCTCCAGGGTGCGATTCTTGACGAAATTCGAAACTATAAATATTCCCATTAATTATCTCGCTAGAAGAGTGTATGTAATAAAAATATTTCATCTCTCCCCTGTCATCGAGAATATTTTTACAATTCTATTTTTAATTCTTCGAAACTTTAAATATTCCTAATAATTATCTTGATAGATTAAGAGTACATGTAATAAAAATATGTCATATCTTCCCTGTCATCGAGAATTTTTTGACAATTCGAGAAGCGAAAAAAAAGAAGTGATAAATAAATAGAGAAAGAGAGACGATTTGTGAAATCCAATCGAGAATAGGAGAACCGATGTGCAATCGTAACAGTGCTCAGCATCATCCCCTCCAGGGTGCGATTCTTGACGAAATTCGAAACTATAAATATTCCCATTAATTATCTCGCTAGAAGAGTGTATGTAATAAAAATATTTCATCTCTTCCCTGTCATCGAGAATATTTTTACAATTCTATTTTTGATTCTTGATAAAATTCGAAACTTTAAATATTCCCAATAATCATCTTGATAGATTAAGAGTACATGTAATAAAAATATGTCATATCTTCCCTCTCATCGAGAATATTTTTACAATTCTATTTTTAATTCTTGATAAAATTCGAAACTTTAAATATTCCCAATAATCATCTTGATAGATTAAGAGTACATGTAATAAAAATATGTCATATCTTCCCTGTCATCGAGAATTTTTTGACAATTCGAGAAGCGAAAAAAAAGAAGTGATAAATAAATAGAGAAAGAGAGACGATTTGTGAAATCCAATCGAGAATAGGAGAACCGATGTGCAATCGTAACAGTGCTCAGCATCATCCCCTCCAGGGTGCGATTCTTGACGAAATTCGAAACTATAAATATTCCCATTAATTATCTCGCTAGAAGAGTGTATGTAATAAAAATATTTCATCTCTTCCCTGTCATCGAGAATATTTTTACAATTCTATTTTTGATTCTTGATAAAATTCGAAACTTTAAATATTCCCAATAATCATCTTGATAGATTAAGAGTACATGTAATAAAAATATGTCATATCTTCCCTCTCATCGAGAATATTTTTACAATTCTATTTTTAATTCTTGATAAAATTCGAAACTTTAAATATTCCCAATAATCATCTTGATAGATTAAGAGTACATGTAATAAAAATATGTCATATCTTCCCTGTCATCGAGAATTTTTTGACAATTCGAGAAGCGAAAAAAAAGAAGTGATAAATAAATAGAGAAAGAGAGACGATTTGTGAAATCCAATCGAGAATAGGAGAACCGATGTGCAATCGTAACAGTGCTCAGCATCATCCCCTCCAGGGTGCGATTCTTGACGAAATTCGAAACTATAAATATTCCCATTAATTATCTCGCTAGAAGAGTGTATGTAATAAAAATATTTCATCTCTTCCCTGTCATCGAGAATATTTTTACAATTCTATTTTTGATTCTTGATAAAATTCGAAACTTTAAATATTCCCAATAATCATCTTGATAGATTAAGAGTACATGTAATAAAAATATTTCATCTCTTCCCTGTCATCGAGAATATTTTTACAATTCTATTTTTGATTCTTGATAAAATTCGAAACTTTAAATATTCCCAATAATCATCTTGATAGATTAAGAGTACATGTAATAAAAATATGTCATATCTTCCCTGTCATCGAGAATTTTTTGACAATTCGAGAAGTGAAAAAAAAGAGAAGTGATAAATAAATAGAGAAAGAGAGACGATTTGTGAAATCCAATCGAGAATAGGAGAACCGATGTGCAATCGTAACAGTGCTCAGCGTCATCCCCTCGGTCCAGGGTGCGATTTTTGACGAAATTCGAAACTATAAATATTCCCATTAATTATCTCGCTAGAAGAGTGTATGCAATAAAAATATTTCATCTCTCCCCTGTCATCGAGAATATTTTTTACAATTCTATTTTTAATTCTTCGAAACTTTAAATATTCCCAATAATTATCTTGATAGATTAAGAATACATGTATTATAATAAAAATATGTCATATCTTCCCTGTCATCGAGAATTTTTTGACAATTCGAGAAGCGAAAAGAAAGAGAAGTGATAAATAAAATAGAGAAAGAGAGACGATTTGTGAAATCCAATCGAGAATAGGAGAACCGATGTGCAATCGTAACAGTGCTCAGCGTCATCCCCTCGGTCCAGGGTGCGAGCGCAGGTGCGTGGCGTTTGACGCATGCCGGTAATTGCCGCTCCGCACATGTGCGCCACACTACTGCTCCCTGAACCTAACATGCGCGATTCGCGAGCGAATAATATACGCATGTACGAGCGAGAGGAAACTGTACATGCATATACACATGTGTGTGCGAGGCGTCGCGTCGCGGGTACGTGCCTCGGCGATATACAGCGAACCCTGCTTCTAAGAGGTTCTAATTGGAGTCTGGAGAGGAGGACGGGCGCTACATAAACGCGCCTATTTGTCCATTATTCCAGATTCCCTTTGTCTTCGCTAATGAAACAATGAGTCTGCGCCGTAATTGCGTCACAGCCAGACCAACTCTCTCTCCATCCGCCTTCCTCGCCGTCTGCCTTCTGTCTCTTTCATTGCAATGTGTATACATATATGCTCTTTCTCTCTCCCTCGCTCATAGAGATCACAGCCCTCTCTTCGGCTTTACAATCCGCACAATGCACTGTCTCATAGAACAGCCTCTTATCACCTAGTGATCGAGGATCCTTTTGCGAGTCAAGATATTAGCGAGAGGGTTAAAGTATATCGAGAGATTTATGACTCTTTTGGAAACGCGCGAGTATAATTATTAAAAACACTTTAATATATTTTAATATATGTAGATTTTATAGAAAATACTAATGATAATTCGCGTGATAATACACGCGATTGAAACGCAAAGAATTATTATTTTACATTTGCCTCCCTTGGAATCGATAAGAAAATTAAGCATTTGATCTCCTTTGGAATTTATTTGCATACTTAATATAAAAAATAAAAACGAAAAAATGATAAAAAAGAACAAAAAATAAGAAACTTAATCATGCCCTCCTCCCTGGAAAAAATCCTGCCTATGATTGTACGATAATATATATTTTTATAGTAGCGAAATATATTTTTAACTCTGAAGTTTCAATCAAGTTGGCAAAAAGTGTATATACCATATATTTATATATATAATTTCTAATTCGATGAAGATTCGCGTCTGTCGAGAAATCAAAAGCCGCCATTGGTAATCAGATATCCTCCGCAAATGTTCCGACAGGATTTTAGGGAATCGCCGTTACTGCAGGGATTCTCAGCGCGAATTACAGCGGCGTGAGTAAATATGGCCGTGAGGACGTGAGGCCAGGAGTACAAAGTAATCCCGGAGATTACCGGCTTACTCTGTCAGAAGATTACGTCAGGTCGAGGGTGTCAGCTCGCCCCTTGGGGGTCCGGGCCCCTTCCCTCCCCCTTTCCCTTTATCTTTCCGCCCTCCTGTACGCGCGTTCTTGCTTTTGCGGCAGCATCACCGCCGTACAACCAAACAATCGATCATTATTTGCCAATCTTTTTTTATATTTTATTCAATTAATTCAATCCAACCCATTTTTTGATCCAAACTCTTGTACGCTTCATTTTTATCTACACGTAACGTATGCAAAATAAAAAATATTTAAAAACATCTATTATATTTATAATTTATATATATATATATATATATATATATAAAATAAATGTTTGAAAAAAACGAATAGATGGATAAAAATGGAAAAAAAGTTCTTTCAAAGCATGCTTTAAAATATTTTTGCGAAATAATAATTTGTGAATATTAATGGAATATTAATGGAGATATACGTAGAGGCGCAGATAATACGTTCTATTGTATGTGTTGTGTGAAATATTACAGAAAAACGCGCATAGTGAAAAAATGCTCTCGAAATTTTTCTACTTTAACGCTACAGAGGCGGACAAAAAATTACGGAGTTGCCGCGCGTAATTTTCTCATCGCATTAAAACGCGAAATCCAATCTCAATGCGCTGAGACGCATTAAAAGATTAAGCTGGCTACTACTGCCAATGCTCTCGGACGCGAATATTCTGTGAAGTTTTAATACACGTGCTTTCACGTTATCGAATAAACGTGATTATACAACGTAATTAGCATACTTTCAAGTAACCTGTTTTAATGTATCCTTAAATATAATATACAGTTACTCTTTTACCGTGAATTTATTCATCTTCGTTATGTCGATGGATCTTTTTATTGTATAATTTAATAAGATTACGAATACATTGTTTCATGCTGTTACATAATAAGATATGCAGTTGACAAAATAAACGAGTAAATAAAGATATTTTATTATACAAAAAGTTATATATAATTTTCTTATAATAAATTGTAATAATTTTCTTATGATATGAAATTGAAATTAAAAACCAATTATAGTAATTAAACAATATCCATCTATTCGTGAAACATGCATGGAAAATATGTCCGAAAAAAATCAGCATATAAGATCGAAAAATTTACAACCGGGATTAATTAAATTAAAATTAAATAGACGGATGATAGGAGAGATTTTTGCTTGTTAGTACGACATTCACCTGCACTCTAGCCTCCGTGAGATTAATCTTCATAGCCAAATCTTCCCTCGTAAAGACATCCGGGTAGTGAGTCTGCGCGAAGGCGGACTCGAGTTCCTCCAGTTGCTGAAGGGTGAAAGTCGTCCTATTCCGCCGTTGCTTCCTCCTCACGAAGGAATCCTCGCCGACTCCGTGTAGTGCCGGATGATAGGCGGAGTAACTAGTATCTGTAACGAAATCAGGAGAAAGAAAAATTATAATAAGACATAATTTCAGCAGATTTTAATTAACGATTTAATAGGGATAAAAAAGTGTTAATCGTTTAACGAGTGAAAAAAATAGTAACAAGTAGTAGTAAAAATAGCATAAAAGAATAATTTAATTTTTTTTTTTCAAAAATTATCAAAAAGATCATAGAATCATAGAATCAGTTTTGTTATTGCCGAATATACACGTACAATCGTTGGTAAAATATTACATAATAGACATTAATATCAATATCAAACAAAAATTATTTTTCTTTCCCTCCCAACCTATTTTAGACGAATCAGTTCGACAAAGTTTCGCCTTTTAATTCTTGACAGATTCGAATTTGCGAAGTTCCAACGGAACTTACTTAGTTCGGTACTCCGCATATTTGACTGTGCTTGACTAGGGTTGGAGAAACTCGATAACTTGAAGAAACTTGTGAGTTACTGACAATCTCGCGGAATTTTCAAATTTATACGGCAAGCGTTATCGCACAAAATAAAATGATCAACATAATGCTTTGCTTTCTCGCGGTAGCTTATATTAGTTTATTAATGCAAGTATAAATTTAGATATCATTGTGAGAAAAGTCGCCTACACATACATACTTATATACATATATATATATATATATATATATATATATATATATATATCTGCTTAATCTTGATTTAATGCAATTTAGAAACTTGTGCGTACAAATTTTTCGAGTTTCGTTATATATTGTCTCTAGAATTTTTTTTACAAATATGCAAATTCAAGCATTTTATTAAAAAGCTTGTCCCGTGTGATTTCATAAGATTAAAAAATAATTTTAATTAATATGTGCAACTATACTAATTTTCTTTCTCTATATGCATATATTTTTCACGTTTCTACTATGTGCATTAATTACACGGATGCCAGACGAGGCATATTAATGAAAAGTATTCGGGAAAGCGTGATCGGCCGCGGTTGTACATATTCGTCTTTAGATTTTTTTGCAAATTTGCCAAACTCAAGCATTTTATTAAAAAGCTTGTCCCGTGTGATTTCATAAGATTAAAAAATAATTTTAATTAATATATGTGCAACTATACTAATTTTCTTTCTCTATATGCATATATTTCTCACGTTTCTACTATGTGCATTAATTACACGGATGCCAGACGAGGCATATTAATGAAAAGTATTCGGGAAAGCGTGATCGGCCGCGGTTGTACATATTCGTCTCTAGATTTTTTTGCAAATTTGCAAACTCAAGCATTTTATTAAAAAGCTTGTCCCGTGTGATTTCATAAGATTAAAAAATAATTTTAATTAATATATGTGCAACTATACTAATTTTCTTTCTCTATATGCATATATTTCTCACATTTCTACTATGTGCATTAATTACACGGATGCCAGACGAGGCATATTAATGAAAAGTATTCGGGAAAGCGTGATCGGCCGCGGTTGTACATATTCGTCTTTAGATTTTTTTGCAAATTTGCAAATTCACGCATTTTATTAAAAAGCTTGTCCCGTGTGATTTCATAAGATTAAAAAATAATTTTAATTAATATATGTGCAACTATACTAATTTTCTTTCTCTATATGCATATATTTCTCACGTTTCTACTATATGTGCATTAATTACACGGATGTCAGACGAGGCATATTAATGAAAAGTATTCGCGATTGTGCACATGCATACATACGCGAAGCGTCGAAAAGTGAAGCGTCGATATATAAAGGCATCGGTCGGATATGCGCGCGTACAACGAGACCGCGAAGTGGGAGCAGACGTTACGAAGCGGCCGGAACCGCTCATCAATGATGCAGAGCAATCAGCGCAATTAATTACCGCGGCGCTAAGCCGGAGCTTAGCGAAAAACACAAATTAATTTCCTAAGCTCATAAAAATTCATGCCGCTCTCTCTCTCTCTCTCTCTCTCTCTCTCTCTCTCTCTCTCTCTCCGCCCGGCTGTCTCTCGTTCGCTCGCACAATGTCTCTTTCTCCTTCTCTCTCTTTTGCTCGCTTCGCGTCTCTCTTTCACCCTTTCCGCCCTCTCGACAGAGAGTGATAACGCGGCAGCAAGGGGAGAAAGCGAGATGAGGATAACGACATGATGGTGTTGCGCCATCACAATGCAGCCGATTCACCCACATATGTACATATATATATATATAGCCGCATCATCCACAGGGACGGGATACTTCGCTTCTATATGCCACTGAACTTTCATAACTGTCGCGGACGTACAATTATACGCTATGGTCGCCGCGATCTCCCAGTATCATTTGCAAAATTAATATCAACGAGGATCCGCGCGAGGATTTTCGTTCTAAGCCGCACGTGAAAATAAACGATTCCTGGATTTTCAGACCACTGATATTTTATCAGCGCATTTAACGATGTTGCGGATGCGCTCGAAACTTGATTTCCGTGCACCGTTGTGTATGATATCATGTCAGAGTTATGAATTTCTTTGTCTTATGAATTGTGTTAATTTAGTATGCAAATGTGGCTGTATACCTTGTTTATATCGCATGCAACCATTCGGAAAGCTATAATATAAATCTGTCTTCAGTGGCCTTATAAAATCATGCAAATTTATATTAATCACAGCATTTGATATTCATTTCGAATATCTTTCAATATTTCTTAATTTATAAATAATTAGAAGAGAGACTCTTTCAAATTTATATTAAACTATGATTAATGACAATATCAGGGTGTCTAAGCGGTCAGGGAAATCTGAAAAATTGGGCATTGTCAAGGAATTTTATAAATTTGGAATTGTCAGGAAATTTTACTATTTATCTAGATTTTTTCACATTATTCTACATTTGTCTCAATGATTTGAAATTTTTTATTAAATAAATATAAACTTTTCCTTGACTCCCGCAGCACGCTAATTTTCTGTCTTGTTCAAAATCGATTCATCTACAGCGTGTTCGTTCATTTATATTTTCATCGTCGTGTTATTTTATTTCAATGTGTTTAATAGAGATAGAACTAATTTAAATAGTTGATAGTGACATGTTTGTTTCGATTATCGCACATAATGCAATTATATAATTGATTTAAATTTTTGTTTTTTTTTTTTAATTTCCGAACCTTTTCATTGCTGACAAAAATATCTCGAGGGTTTCATGATTTAACATTTAATTGACTTATCATATAGATATATACAAATGATATATCTGGAAAAAATAATATTAAAAAAATCAGGGAAAAATTAATTTCTAGTCTGCTGGACACCCTTAATATATATTTATAATGTTATCCTTATAGCGCAAAGAATTTTGTTTCGCGTTTTCGATCTATCGATAATAAATAACGATCGTCGTTGTTGCTGCGGAGGAAACGAAGACAGAGAAGCGAATCGGGCGACGACCGCGGCGGCTAAATAAATTTGCCGGTGCCCCAAACTGAAATCCACTCAAGATCTTAGATTAGAGTCGGGCCGAAGTAAAGCCCGGATCCAGACAACTCGTACAACTCATCGGGAGTCGGTCTGATCCAATTTATTAGTAGTGCCTCGGGTACGCGGAAGAGAGAGAGAGAGAGAGAGAGAAAGAGAGGGATGAATAGATGGAGAGGTAGAGAGACAGAGAAAGAGAGAGATCCGGTGACTTTTGCGTCCAGGACGCACGCGCGACTTCCTTTCACGACACGCTTCGTCGTTGTTGACGCTTTGTCTACCCGTCGGCAGAAAACACAAAGCGAGGTGATTAATTTTTCGCGCACGAGAAAGCGTTAATTTGCGTGTGTTGTTTCCTGACGAAACGTAAAATTGCATTATCAACCAAACCGATATATGTATATTCGTGCCTCTTTTCTCAGATTCATATATTCCATAATAAATCCTATTCTTTTTAGCATATTAATATAGGTATACAAATATTTAGATATATATTTTTTTAATTAATTGATTTATAAAAGAAGATACTTTGTTTTATAAATAAATTAATGTAAAATAAACAAATGATCCTCGTCGAAATTTTGAAGACAACATTAGATCCTCGGAAAATAAAAATTCTTTCAGGCAAAGTTGTGTCATTTTTTAGCATATAATATACAAATATTAAGATATATTTTTTAAATTAATTAATTTATATAAAAAAGGTATCACATATAATAATAATAATGTTTCAACAAATTAACTAATTAAAAATAAAGTGAAATAATCCCAGTTGGAATTTTTGGAGAACACCGTCAGATCCTCGGAAAATAAAAATTCTTTCAGGCAAAGTTGTGTCATTTTTTAGCATATAATATATACAAATATAAAGATATATTCGAAAATAAAATTCTTCAGGCAAAGGTGTGGTCATTTTTTAGCATATAATATACAAATATTACGATATATTTTTTAAATTAATTAATTTATATACAAAAAGGGTATCACATATAATAATAATAATGTTTCAACAAATTAATTAATTAAAAATAAAGTGGAAATAATCCCCGTCGGAATTTTGGAGAACAACGTCAGATCCTCGGAAAATAAAAATTCTGTCAGGCAAAGTTGTGTCATTTTTTAGCATATAATATATACAAATATTAAGATATATTTTTTTAAATTAATTAATTTACATATAAAAAAGGTATCCACATATAATAATAATGTTTCAACAAATTAATTAATTAAAAATAAAGTGGAAATAATCCCCGTCGGAATTTTTGGAGAACAACGTCAGATCCTCGGAAAATAAAAATTCTGTCAGGCAAAGTTGCGTCTCCGAGAAACTCGAATTACCTACTTAATTAATGTAAAATGCAATTTGAATTGTACATTATTCAAATTCCGCAGTCCACCCTGATTTCGTGTTTTCACACGAGCAAGCGTCGGGGGATGAAGCATTCAAAATTATTCGAAACGCGCGTCACGCGTTCTCCATATGATCGTTCGTATCCGTTGCATTTGCGAAGTGTTCTCGACGAGGGGTCAGTCCCCGCGAGGGAGTGGGACTCTCGTGGTGGAGACCCGTGGAAAAACTACACGTAGAGAACGAAATCTAATGACACCCCGACCGTTACTAATGACACTAACGAGGTAGTTAGATGTTAGAGCGAATGTCGGTGGGTCTGGACCGTGGGCCGAGTGAACCCACTTACCGACTTATCACGTAGTTACCTAATCTGTTTATCCCAACGGGGGGTAGAGGAGATCAGGGGAAGAGAGAGAGTGAGAGAGAGAGAGAGAGAGCGAGAGAGAGAGAGAGAGCGCGAGCGCGAGCGCGAGAGAGAGAGATCTACGAACCGCCTTGTGGATCCCAGGGGGGAAAGGGAGAGGGGAAACAGAGGAGGGGGGGAAGGGGGCAATCGGGAGCTGGAAGGGTGCCCGGACGTCCCTGAGGACACCCGTTCCCTCCCCCCCCGAGCCCCCGCGTCCATCTCGATGCCCTGTTCGATCATCTACCGGAGAGAAAGATCGCCCGGTCTCTCCCACATTTATGAGCGTCAATGGGTGTTGTGTTTTAAAGAGAATATAAAGAATCTACTTCCCACGTTCACCCCTGAGCTTCCCGCGAATTTATGTCCCGCAGAAAATAAGCGACGGTTTATTTTTATTTTTTTTTTTTATTTTCGTATATTTGACATATATTTTGTGGCGAAAGCTGAAAGTGGATAGACTAACAAATTTCATAATTTTATGTCTTCGCTCTTCTAAATCTTGTCGAAGCTAATACCATAATGTGCGCGTCGCTTTTCGTTATTTAATTGAAATAATTTTGGTAGTTTTATGAATATAAAAGTTATAGTAACTCTCTCTCTCTAGAAAATAGAAAAAAATAAAAGAGTTGTAAAATCTCTTCTCAAACAAAATCTTTAACATTGTTAACACATTTTTTCCATTTATTATTTTATCTGCTAAATAGATAGCTGATTATTCCACTCGTTTTCAAAAATCGTAATAAAATGTCGACATTATATTTTGTAATCGAAAAATCGATTAAAAATTTTTGAAACTGAGATAATATTTTTCTCTCCGGCAAAATTAATATAATTCGAAAAATGTATAATTTTGCGATCACGTTATCTAAATAAAATTATATAGATGATCATCAAGATAAAATTTTGGCGTTATCGAATCTTTATATATAGATAATAAAAATATAAAAGTATTTTTTATATCTGTATCTTATATTTAAAAAAGTGTTATCTTCATTAAAATATATCTGGAATAATATTCAGATGATTTGGTTTAGAGTCACTCGGATGAACTGTATAATTTTATCTTTTATCTAGATATATTTAAAACAAAGTCATCTTCATCTTATCTAAGATAAATTTACATATTTTCATCTCAACTTTATCCAGCTAATTTAAAAATCATCTCGGTATAACGCTGCATGCGATGAAACGCGAGAACAGCTGATTACTGTCATCGATTCGATAGATCTCTCTTCATCTTATCTAAGATAAATTTACATATTTTCATCTCACCTTGATTTAGCTAATTTAAAAATCATCTCGGTATGACACTGCGTGCGATGAAACGCAAGAACAGCTGATTACTGTCATCGATTCGATAGATCTCTCTTCATCTTGCCTAAGATAAATTTACATATTTTCATCTCATCTTGATTTAGCTAATTTAAAAATCATCTCGATATGACACTGCGTGCGATGAAACGCAAGAACAGCTGATTACTGTCATCGATTCGATAGATCTCTCTTCATCTTGCCTAAGATAAATTTACATATTTTCATCTCACCTTGATTTAGCTAATTTAAAAATCATCTCGATATGACACTGCGTGCGATGAAACGCAAGAACAGCTGATTACTGTCATCGATTCGATAGATCTCTCTTCATCTTGCCTAAGATAAATTTACATATTTTCATCTCATCTTGATTTAGCTAATTTAAAAATCATCTCGGTATGACACTGCGTGCGATGAAACGCAAGAACAGCTGATTACTGTCATCGATTCGATAGATCTCTCTTCATCTTGCCTAAGATAAATTTACATATTTTCATCTCACCTTGATTTAGCTAATTTAAAAATCATCTCGGTATGACACTGCTTTCGATGAAACGCAAGAACAGCTGGTTACTGTCATCGATTCGATAGATCTCTCTTCATCTTACCTAAGATAAATTTACATATTTTTATCTCACCTTGATTTAGCTAATTTAAAAATCATCTCGGTATGACACTGCGTGCGATGAAACGCAAGAACAGCTGATTACTGTCATCGATTCGATAGATCTCTCTTCATCTTGCCTAAGATAAATTTACATATTTTCATCTCACCTTGATTTAGCTAATTTAAAAATCATCTCGATATGACACTGCGTGCGATGAAACGCAAGAACAGCTGATTACTGTCATCGATTCGATAGATCTCTCTTCATCTTGCCTAAGATAAATTTACATATTTTCATCTCACCTTGATTTAGCTAATTTAAAAATTATCTCGGTATAACACTGCGTGCGATAAAACGCAAGAACAGCTGATTACTGTCATCGATTCGATAGATCTCTCTTCATCTTACCTAAGATAAATTTACATATTTTCATCTCACCTTGATTTAGCTAATTTAAAAATCATCTCGGTATGACACTGCGTGCGATGAAACGCAAGAACAGCTGGTTACTGTCATCGATTCGATAGATCTCTCTTCATCTTGCCTAAGATAAATTTACATATTTTCATCTCATCTTGATTTAGCTAATTTAAAAATCATCTCGGTATGACACTGCGTGCGATGAAACGCAAGAACAGCTGATTACTGTCATCGATTACAGTCGTCGATTCGATAGATCTCTCTTCATCTTGCCTAAGATAAATTTACATATTTTCATCTCACCTTGATTTAGCTAATTTAAAAATCATCTCGATATGACACTGCGTGCGATGAAACGCAAGAACAGCTGATTACTGTCATCGATTACCGTCGTCGATTCGATAGATCGCGGTCCGGAAACTCGTCACCGGGAATGGGACGCGACTTGGAAAACGATCTCTGAATAGACAAACCGGCGTGTTCGAAGTTCTTGGATAGTGTGACTCGGCTTGGCTGCCGGCGGGACGCGGTTTAACTGGAAGTTGGCTCCAAGTGCAAATTAAGTTTAGCGGCCGTCCAGTTTGTAGCGTCCACTTTGCGTAACTCGGTCTAGTCGGTAATGTAACTTCATCGATGTGTTCCGCTAGAGCGCAAGTGCCTGTACAATCAGTTTGCCCTCCCCTCGTCCCATCCCCCTTCACCCTCGCTTCGCAGCCCCCGTTGTATACCCGGTGTCTCGCATTTATCGGCGCATCTCTCGCATTCTCCTTCGCATATCTCGAAATTATCAAGAAACCGTGGGACTCTTCTTATAAAAAAAAAAAAAGGAAAAAAACAATATCGTCTGAGGGACGTATCGGTTTGAGATTGAAAAAGTTGAACTTGCGAATGGGAAGATGAAGATATTTGTAGACGATTCGATTTGCGAATGTATTCTCTCTTCGTATATGCAATTTCTTCACGCTCTATATATCTGTCTTTCTATTAAAGTTTCCCGCGCAAGTTTTACGTCATTTTTCGATACGAAAAAAGTTATACCTATATTATAAAAATGAACGTCCCCTTCTCAACGCGACGAACAAATCCGCAATATTTCGATCGGCACAGTCGACTTCATCGGTCAAAAATCGAGGGTGGGACCAGATAGAGAGAGGGATGAGAAAAAAATATCGTTGCGCCGCCGCGGGTGGAAGAATCGAATTTTTACTTACAGGGGTGAGTCGGGGCGAAAGGATACTCCAGGGACGGCGGTAATCGCGGCGCCGGGAGGCCTGGGGGGCAGTGGTAGCAGAACATGCTTCCGGCCCTGGCCACTGCCGCGCCACCCCCCGGCCCGCCGGCCCCTCCCGCACCGGCACCCGGCACCTGCGGTTGACTCGACGGCTGCTGTTGCTGCTGTTGCTGCTGATGGTGCTGGTGGTGGTTATTGTTCGCCTGGTGGGCGTGGACCGCGCCAATCTGCAACCACACGCGTCAGTGTCAATTGATTTCATAATCTCTTTTGCGCGGAGAAAAAAGATTTTCGCGATCGAGTCTTCTTAAAATCATCATTTAAAAACAGCAAAAGTATTCCCTAACACCACGCAGACCACCCGAAGACGGTCAGAAACATCTTGAGGAGGTTCGAACGTCGTCTGAATATCCTCTGAATATCCCGAAGACATTCAGAGAACATCCTGAGGAGGTTTGAATGTTCCAGGTTCTTAAAATCATCATTGAAAAACAGCAAAAGTATTCCCTAACACCACGCAGACCACCCGAAGACAGTCAGAAACATTCTGAGGTTCGAACGTCGTCTGAATATTCTCTGA
The DNA here is from genome assembly GCF_048542155.1 of Nylanderia fulva. Lineage (NCBI taxonomy): Eukaryota > Metazoa > Arthropoda > Insecta > Hymenoptera > Formicidae > Nylanderia > Nylanderia fulva. The sequence goes on from NW_028189302.1 coordinate 2,699,362, forward strand.
ATATCCCGAAGACATTCAGAGAACATCCTGAGGAGGTTTGAATGTTCCAGGTTCTTAAAATCATCATTGAAAAACAGCAAAAGTATTCCCTAACACCACGCAGACCACCCGAAGACGGTCAGAAACATCTTGAGGAGGTTCGAACGTCGTCTGAATATCCTCTGAATATCCCGAAGACATTCAGAGAACATCCTGAGGAGGTTTGAATGTTCCAGGTTCTTAAAATCATCATTGAAAAACAGCAAAAGTATTCCCTAACACCACGCAGACCACCCGAAGACAGTCAGAAACATCTGAGGAGGTTCGAACGTCGTCTGAATATTCCTCTGAATATCCCGAAGACATTCAGAGAACATCCTGAGGAGGTTTGAATGTTCCAGGTTCTTAAAATCATCATTTAAAAACAGCAAAAGTATTCCCTAACACCACGCAGACCACCCGAAGACAGTCAGAAACATTCTGAGGTTCGAACGTCGTCTGAATATTCCTCTGAATATCCCGAAGACATTCAGAGAACATCCTGAGGAGGTTTGAATGTTCCAGGTTCTTAAAATCATCATTTAAAAACAGCAAAAGTATTCCCTAACACCACGCAGACCACCCGAAGACAGTCAGAAACATTCTGAGGTTCGAACGTCGTCTGAATATCCTCTGAATATCCCGAAGACATTTAGAGAACATTCTGAGGAGGTTTGAATGTTCCAGGTTCTCAAAATCATAATTTAAAAATAGCAAAAGTATTCTCTAACACCACGCATGTCTCGAAGACGTTCAAGAAACATCCTGAGGAGGTTCGAACGTCATCTGAATGTCCTCTGAATATCCCGAAGACATTCAGAGAACATCCTCAGGAGGTTTGAATGTTCCAGGTTCTCAAAATCATAATTTAAAAATAGCAAAAGTATTCCCTAACACCACGCATGTCCCGAAGACGTTCAAGAAACATCCTGAGGAAGTTCGAACATCATCTGAATATTCTCTGAATATCCCGAAGACATTCAGAGAACATTCTGAAGATGTTCGAATGTACTCTGGATATCCTCTGAATTTCCTATAACTATCTTTCCGCTATGTTGTGCTATTAGGGTTCTTAAACCACCGAAAGATCAAGCTTCTCCACTATAATGATCATCCACAAAAATCCGGAGTTTTTCTCCTGAAATTCAATAATAAACGCGCGTCTGATCGCCTTATGTCTACAGATTTTTCCAATGTCGCGCTACGGGGGTGAGCATCGCGATGACCCCCTCGGAGCTTCCGCTTCCGATTTCGTGGTGCGACGCGCGGATTTTCGAAAGCGGGGTGAAATATGATTAAGAGGGAGCGCGACAGCGGCGTGCTGCAGCGGGGGTGGGCGGTTGTACGAGGGGGTTGCAGCGCGGGGATAGGAAAGCGGATGGGTGGCCGATTACGCCAATCCCCATTAGAGGGATTGTAAACTCGCGTAAATAAATAATGTATATGTATCGGCGAGAGAAGAGAGCTGCATACACGAGAAGAGAGAGAGAGAGGGAGATAGAGAGAGATGAGAGAGAGGGCGAGTGGCGCGGCGCGTAGAGGGCTCTTTGCCTAAGCAGGCATCGGTCGTGGAACTTAATAAACGGCGGAGTTATCAATTTATAATGGGTCGGCATGTCGCGCATGCGCGTGCCTACGGGGCCCCGGGCCGCCCCCGTCGTTTCTCTCTCGTTATATAACGGCGTGCACGCGAGTGGCTTTAGAGAGAAACCCGGTGTACAACGCTAACTCTACCCTGGTCCTTTCCCCTGTGCCGCCCTTATCACTCTCTACTGTGGCTGTTTATCTCGCTCGCTCCATCGCAACGTCTCCCCTTCGCGTCTCCCTCTCTGTGTATGTGTGTGTGTGTGTGTGTGTGTGTGTGGTGTCTGTCTCTCTTCTTCTCTCTTTGCGGCTCTCCGGTACGAAGGGACAAATTGAATTTTAGATCATGGCGTGTTCCTGTGGGGTCCGCGAATAGAGAGAGACAGAGGGAACGAGAGAGAGAGAGAGAGAAAGCGGAGAGAAGCGCAGAGGCGGACGTCGAGATGATACTAATTGAAATTTGAAATTGATATTAGCGAATTATTACCCCTCTCCGTCGCGTTCTGCTTGGCCCAACGCAATTACGCCGCCCGCGTGTCGGGTATCAAAAGTAATTGCTGCCAAACTTAACAAAATTCGAGCAATTCTCGTTTCAGCCGTCTGACCTACGGCGAAAACGACTCGTCGGCTATATACATATATATATAGTCCCTCGCCCCCCTTGTTCCACCCTTACATGCTTAAATGTACTTTTACGGAATATACTTTTAACGTGATATTAAATCGCGTTACTTTGTCCGCGCTAACACAGTCTCTCTTGACGGTGCAACGAGGATAAAGAAGCAGATATTCTCGATATCTTCTAAATTTAACTTGGAGTCGATTGAATTATTCAACCCGCAATTTAAAAAAAAATGCTTATTCCATTATTTACTCAACTTACTTTGCTAAATTTTTAATATTTTGAAGATTACTTAAGGGTATCATATAGAGAGACGTATTAAAATTAATTTATTATACTTTCATGGTATTTCTAATTACTATAATTCATTCTGATAGTAATAAAATGGAGAGCACATATCTTTAAAAAATATTATATATTTTTCTATTTTAATTTTTACATGTACACAATGCACTTTAAGAAATTATATATACATATATATATAGAGTGTTTGACATAAGGTGTCACACTGAAAATATACAACTTGTTATTTGGAGACAATTTTTTCTCATCAAAAATATTGAGGCATCTAATAATTTTCGAGTTATGCGATTGAAAATAAAGGGTTTTTCGCAAACTAAACCTTGTAGAAATAGAATATTAACAGAACCATATTCTCCAATTAATAACTTCAAGTGGAGTTTACTTTAATAAAATTGTAATTGAAGAAATCGTCTCCAAATAACGAGATTCACTTGTACATTTTTGACGTGACACTTTATGTCAGACCTGTATATATATATCTTATGCATTTCACCAAACAAGCTATCAAACAGTCCACGATTAATCGCGGAAACGAGTAGCCGATTTATCGCGATCCAGGAAACTCGAGGCAACAATCGCAATCCATTCATCCCCCGACTCCCATAAATTCATCCGCTGTGGATGGTGGTGCTATTGGTTTTGCGTTTGCAGAGAGTTAGGCGCATAATGACGGGACATACGCACCGACAGAAGGGATGAAATGTAGCGAGGCTAATCCGCGAAGGGGGACCAGGAGGCCCGCGGGGGTCCCTGAGGCATGTGAGGGGGTCCAGGGTGGTCCAGGGGGTTGTTCGCAGATTCCACTCTCGCGCGCCAGCATACGCGGCTCTTTCGCCCCCTCTTGCACCCCTTCTTCTTTCGCTACATCCTTCTCACCCTCCGCGAAATAGGGCCGGCATGTGGTCCTAGAGTATATTTGCGGTGTTCAACCAGCCGGGCGAAATATTATGCCAGTGTTTTATTGTGCGATCATCCCGATGCGGTGGCGCCCCACTGCGTGCGAGGGCGAAGGGATTGCGGCTTCGAGTGTTGCGGAGTGTGTTTACACGTTGGCACACGCCATCGGATTTGTTACACGCTCGTTATATGCTCTACCCGATCGTTTATCGGAGCCGGTAACAAAAGAGATGATATGGGAAATGAAGAGTGGACAGTTACAGAATGGAGAACGCTATTTTTTTTATCGGGTCTTCTTACTCTAATTTATCGTTGTATCAAGAAGTTTATCTTGGGGCTTATTCCGAATTCGTTGAAATATTTATGACGTATAGAATGTCGAAAAGTTTACATATAATTTTGTATAAAAAGATATCACTTCTTATCGGTACAAAGATTCTGCAGGCGAAAAGAAATAATATTTAAAACAGAAAATATAAATATATTTTTTATAAGATATAAAAAGTTAATGCTAAAAATTATTCTTTTAAGAACAAGCATCTTTCTTTGATAATTTTTTTATTTCATTAATAAATCCAATTATTATTACATTTCAAATAAATATTACATATACACATATGTATGTGCGTCTGTCCCATATAAATGATTAATTTCAATAATCAGTTTTGAAAATATATCCTATTGCTCGAGACACTTTATGGTCCCGCACACGCTGCTAAACAGTTTAGATGTTAAATTTATACGTTTCTGCTGGTAGAAAGAATATTAAAACTACGCGGGCAATAACCTGAGAAATAATCTCACGAGTTATACGATATATCGTTGGAAGATACACGCGCATAATGCGGTTAATAAAACTTAAATCAGATATAGGGGCGTGTATCTCGCGGTTACTTAGAGGCGAATAAAGACACCGCGAGTTCAGCGCGCGAACAATACGTGTCGGATGACACCGGGTGTTTAGATTCCGCGCGTATATATATATATACCTATGTGCGAATGTCGGGCTTCTGCCAGAGTTGTCAACATGGCCCAGAAGTGGCACAATATTGGCTGCCAAGACTTGATACTGTCCCAGTACGGATAAACCACCAGATCAATACTGTACCAGTCTCGGTAATTGGTACTGTACCAATACTCCCATGCAATCATATTCTGTTCCGAGCCGAGTCTCGTCTCAGTACTGATCGTGTATAAGGCCGAAAATGGTATTAATCGATGGCCGAGAATCGTCTCAGTACTGGACATGTATTGAGTCGATTCGTGTCGGATTACTGAGAAGCAAGCAACTTTGACTGCAGCACGAGTACCGGTTCAAGTATACTGGAAGAAAATTGGGCCAATGTTTGTGTACCGTACTGACACAAAATATTTTCTATACCGAGCCAAATATCGTATCAGTACTGGGCGTGCACTGGGGGCGAGACGTGAAATAGTACTGAGATGATAAAAATTATGTTGGATAAAATCGTATATATTGGATCAGCACTGGGGATACATTGGGACCATACGTTGGTGTATGACAACAAATCTTTTTATTTTGAAACATTAATTTATAATGATTTTAAACATATCGGTTATTCTAATGTTAGATTTGGCCCAATACAGACTAATAAATATGGCCCAATACTGATAATGAATGTTATCCCAGTACTAATACTTTGTGTCGGGCCAAAGTTGGCATCAAGAGTTGGCTCAACATTGGCGATCAACGTTGCCTCTGTACTAATACTCTGTGTCGGGCCAAAGTTGGCGTCCGAGACTGGGACCCGTGTTATCATTCCGACATTGTAATGATCCCGATCTCAACTTATACTGGCCCAAAACGTCAGCCAGTACTGGCGACTCTGGCACCAGTATTGAGCCAGTACTGAGCCTTTTTGAGATTCGTGGGTATATATGACACTGCGCGCTCATTAGAGCGCGGCGCTAATTGCATAATTGGTGCCGGCAATTATGAGCAAAGCGATGCCGCATGTCAGAGGGAGGACGGCCTCGGTGACGTCAACATCCAATAATACCGGCACGCGACGACAATCGCGCGCTTGCACCGCCGCGCCATTGCGCAAATATCAGGAATTGCAATTAAAAGCGATAATTTTGTAATTAGCTTTCTGTCGCGCTTTCCCCCTCCTCTTCAGCTTTCCGCTCTTCGCACTTCTATTCCGACTCGACGTCGCAGATTCTTCGCCCGTACACTTATAGAGGGTATATTTTCAGACACGCTTGAATTTAATAAAATTATAACTATAAGGTTTTTGAATCGACCAACAGAGCCAAAGGACGAAAAATTAATTATTCGGAACTGTATCTCTTGGTTTGAGATCACTAAGTTCCGTATATAAATTAATCTCGAAACTTACATATGGAGAATAAAATTATATCGCAAATATTTGCAGTCAATATTAAAGTCAATTAAAACAAATGTATGTGTATTCTACGTGTTTTCTGAAAGCATTACTTCGCTATTTGCGTTTCTTCGAACAATAATTAAAATTGTTACAACAAATACAATAAATGAGAATTATATAGAGATAGTATAGATTAGGCTTTTAATTATGTATTTCGTGAAAAAAAAATAAAAAATAAAAACAACGCGAGCGATATTATGCGCAAAAATAAATAAATTGCAGTTTTAATAAGAGTGAAAGCTTAATTACGTTCCCCGCAGTGTTTTCCTCACTTTATTATACATTCTTCTCGAAGAGAGAAACGATGGATGATCGTATCAATGCAACATTGTATGCATCATTGCGTGCAGCGATGGCGGCCAGCGGAGAACGATGAGCGCGAGAAATTCGTGGAGCTGCCGCAATTGACGTCGCGTACGTCGGAAAAACTCGCGATTAAACGAAGATTTCATTAGGGACAATATATTGCGGTGGCATCGGCGGCACTCGTTGACCGTCGAGCGGGCGCGGGTCTCGGTTTCTTTATTGGCCGGTCTCGGGGAATAAATTGGAGGGAATTAATTAAGCGGCACAAATTGGATGCAGCGCGTTAGCCCTTATTCGTGGATGACACAATTTAATAAGCATCTTCTAACGTAAACTGAGAGGCGTAGAGAGAAAGCGAGAGGGTTGAATATATAAGCGAGAGAGTATGCGGGATGGAGATGTGAAAGATGACGAGCCTGACGTCATCCAGATTGGGTCAGTTCTCTGTTTGCAGTACATCGTGGTAGCATTAGTACACATTTAATTAAAATTTAATAAAATCAATATAAAGTGTATTTTTTTTTTATAATTTTATTTTTATACTGTATAATATGTATTTAAGAGGTAAATATATCGGAAAAAGCATTCATGTATTTTTGACATATAAAAATTTTAATTTTTAATATCAATTAATATTAATGATAATTTTAATATTAATTTACGGCAGACTAATAAAAAATAAAAAAATCTAATTATAGGTAATATTAATTTATATTCGAGAGGAATTTTTTTAAATACAAAGTCAAGTGTTTCTGGACCAACAAAGATTCATCAAAGTTCTAATCTCCCTCTCGCGTATTTATTTTCTCTATCTATTTATCGCTTTCATTCGCGCATCAGCGAATCGCCTTTGACGAGATGAACGTTAACGCCCATACAGAGCAACAATGCGCCGATTGTCACGGGTCAAGAGGGAAGAGCGTGGTCTAGAATGTAATATTGTGTCGTCCACAATATATATGATTGTACATTGGCTCCTTCGATAATATTACGGCATGAACGGTCGCGGGGTTAACGGGCCGCATTATGTCGTCTCGTCGAAAAGAAATCGAGGACAAAACGAACTGTGGGTAAATACGTCGCAAGCCGCCGAGGCGAGAGCAATTAGAGCGAAATACGCGCGATATACACTGGGTGTCCCAGCTGGCAGTCGGTCAATATTTTTACATCAGTCTCAACCCCACAATCATACAAGAGAATAATCAGAATTAAGCGCGGAAATTTGGTGCATGCATATTTTTTTTTTTAATTCCATAAATTTAGTCTATAAAAAAATTGTTCATCAAATATGACATCGACTCCGAATGATCCATCCAGCTGGGGATGAGACCGAGGCATTACGGGACATCCTGCAGAGAGAGAGAGAGAGGCTCTCAACACACGGCGGGATCGCTCTCGCATCGAGCATCGGTGTAATGTACTTTGGTTAAGCGCATCGGAGCATGCTCGTCGCCGAGTTAACGCATTTAATGGAGGTTAACTTTGCATATGGTATTGCTCCCCCGTGCCGTAACCCCTTTACTGGCGCGGCGCGCTCGACGGTATCGAGCGCGCGCGCGTCCAAACTAACCAGGAATTATGCTGCGATACAAAGCGGATAATTACGAGGCGGCTTGATCGATCTTACATCTGCCTCCCTCTCTCTCTCCTTTCTTTGCTCTCTCTCTCTCTCTCTCTCTCTCTCTATTTCTCCCCCATTCCACGCGCGTAATAATGTAAAACTATTTGCACCACCGTACGTAAACTTTCGTAAGTGCGCTCTGAGCTTGCTCCTTCTTCTCCTCCCCCTTCACAAGGGTTGCTTCTTCGGTATATCACTTTGCGAACATCGCGGCAGACATGCTCCACCTCACGAAGAGACGTGCATGCTTAACGTCGAAAAACATTGCAACGATGCTCTCCTCGAAGTGTGTTTCGCGTGCTCCACGAATTTATTAAGGATCTATTGCGATAAAGTTTACTATCGCGTATTTTTTTTTTTTTTTTTTTTTTTTTTGGTCGTTGTTTGTTTTTAGAATGGGTTGAAAAATTAAATAATTTTTTTTACGAGAAATATTAATCGGATACATCGCGCTTTCGTGAAGGCGCTCGAAAAATTAAAATCATTAAAGAAAATTCGAATTTATAAGAATCTATTGTAATAAAGTTTATTATCGCGCATTTTTTTAGTCGCTATTTATTTTTAGAGTGAGTTGAAAAATTAAATAATTTTTTTTACGAGAAATATTAATCGGATACATCGCGCCTTCTTGAAAAATTAAAATCATTAAAGAAAATTTGTATTTATAAGAATCTATTGCAATAAAGTTTATTATCGCGCATATTTTTTAGTCGCTATTTATTTTTAGAGTGAGTTGAAAAATTAAATAATTTTTTTTACGAGAAATATTAATCGGATACATCGCGCTTTCTTGAAGGCGCTCGAAAAATTAAAATCATTAAAGAAAATTTGTATTTATAAGAATCTATTGCAATAAAATTTATTATCGCGCATTTTTTTAATCGCTATTTATTTTTAGAGTGAGTTGAAAAAATTAAATAATTTTTTTACGAGAAATATTAATCGAACACGCGGCGCTTTCTTGAAAGCGCTTGAAAAATTAAAATCATTAAAGAAAATTCGAAGGAAACGTTGACTGCTTTCAAATTAAACGGATTCTGCGCTTGCATAGGATATAGTGTATGTGATTACAATTGAAATCGCTGGGCCGGGAAGGGTTAAGCGGATTATCAAGCGACGTGATATTATTGTACTATCAAATTGTGCGCCTTGATTTAATCCGTTCAAATAAAACTGACAATATAATACTGAGAGTCACGTTGATAAAATTATTGCTTCGTCATTTATCTAGCTACATTAAAAAAGCGTGAAATTTTTAAAACGAGAGAGCCTGTTTTACATTAATTTTCAAACAATGTTGAAAATCAGAGAATTCTAAATTTTGGGGTGAAATTGGAGAGAAGAAGCGCGATCTGATCAGCTCTTGATAAATTTTCAATCTAAATTATGCGCGATAAAATTACGCTACGCGCACACATATCGGCGATATGTTAAAATCGTTTTCGGCAAGGCCGAAGCGTGAAAGCCGCAAATATAGAATCCGGGTATCGTTATAACCCCTGTATTAAATGCGTATATAAATTAATTCGACCGAATTGAATAACTAATTATAAATTAATAGCATGTAACGAGCGAACCGTACACGTCGCGGGTCCCTATATGCCATTTGGAACTGCGAGCGGTTATGTGATATCAACAACAACAACAACAGCATTAAATAATAAATACGGCCGTTAAACAGCAATCATTAGCTCGTACATTATCGCAGAGATCCGTAAAAGACTCTTCTAAAAATCATTAATATAATCGCTATAGATATTGAAAGCAAGGAAGGTAAATATATATCTTGCTGCAGAGAGAATCAAGTTAAAATTACATGTATAATTTATGCATTATTATTGCAATATTAATTTGAGAAAATAAAATGTCGTTTCACATTAAAATATTGTCAAGTATTTCTGTATCGGCTTTTTGTAGATTTTGTTATTTAATGAAAAATATAAATGCGGCATAATGAATAGAAACAAAAGTCAGGTAATAATGATGAGTTTAATTATCGAAATACAAAATTAGGCGAAAAAGTTTGCGAACCGATCCGCTTTTAAATTGAAACTGAGGGAGACTTCATTATAAGTGTATGTAAGCATAAAGTCAAGAAGATTCTCGTTATCGAGTAAGAAAATGGAACTTGCCGCGATTGAATTTGAACTGATTATTGATTTATATCGACTTTGCTTTATACCGCCTACTGCTTTTCTTTCCGAACACTGTCTAAAGACAAGTTTTAATTGAAAGTTAATTAAGACTCCGCTCTACCGTAAGTTACAGTCTTAACTTAGCCTGTGGTCTCAAGATCGCGTAACCGAATATCTTTATTTAGGGCAATTGCCGATTTTCTAAGTTTAATCTTTTTCAGAAATATATAGTACATCGAAAAAATTATATTCTTAGCGTCAAGAGGATTCTCTTAATTTAAGAAATTTCTCTAAATTTTAGTATATTTTTTTCTGAAAATAAGAATAAATTAAGAATATCGTCTTAAATTAAGAGGATCTTCTTGGCGCTATTTTTCGGTGTACTATATTATTATAAATCTCGTAAAAGTAAAAAATTAATTCCAATTAATTTCTGAAAATATCAGAAATAAGACACTTTTAGAAAATATTTTATTTAAAGAGCTCTAATATATATGAAAGATGTAAAAATATATTTTAAATAAAATTAAATATAACTGTGTGTCATTTCATGCGATATCAATTGCTATAGCAATCAATCACAAAGGGTATTTGTATAAGGATCTCTAGTGACATTTAAGGGTCATAAACGTGTTCAAAAATGGAACCTTTTCATGAGGACGAAATCACGCCCAACTATCCTTTTCCTGTGTAAGAAGAATGAATAGATTACTTATCGCGAAGAAGGATATCTTTCATATAAAAATGCATATAAATATAGATATAAATGATCATCAATTTTAATTATTACAACTATTTATGATAATTGTTTTATTATGCGAGTATCCTTATAATGTCGTACAATTATTTTTTCCGAGTCTCATCATGAGTTCGTCGCGAAATAGCGACATTATAGAAGCAACCACCGAGGTTTCGAGAAGAGAAACGTTGAAAAGGGGTAGCTAATTCAAAATCGCGCTTGCACGCACAGAGAACCACTTGATCCGATAGCACTCTTCTTCACGCACTCACTCTCATATCTTTCGACACACACACACACACGACGCAGGTCGACTCCATTTGACTTTTCGCTCCACTCGATTCCACCGCATTGCACCCGCCCTTTTCGACGTGCACACTCGAGAGAACATTTCCCTCTTCTCTCCCATCCCTCGTTCTTTCATCTCTCTTTCTGTCGCCCTTTTTTGTAAAAAAAAGGGAGAGAAGCGACCCGTGTGTTTATATCCTTCGCTCGCGCATTCTCTGTCTCTCGCTTGCTCTCGATTTACGGAACGACCGGCGCGGCGCGGTTTTCGGTTTATTTCCCGCTTATCCATTCGACATTTGATTTATTCCGTCTACCGCGCACCCCCACTCTGCGGGTGGTGCGCTTCGATTATCACACTATGGACTGTCGCCCGATTGTGGAAGGAAACGCGCTGGAAATTACGCGATATGAGATTACATCGGGACGAAATAAAATGATGCTTGCGATTCTAACAGTTTTCCCTACCGATATATACTCTGCGTATATTCTGTTCTGTTATGAAAATTGCTTTCTAAACTCATAGAGAAAGTATTTTATAATGAATACAAATATAAGCAGCTGGATATTATGTATCGTATCTTCCTGCGAGTCGAAATTTTGCTCCTATATTTTCCACCTCAATTTTCTCGTGTTTGTGGATTCTACAGGATTTTGGTAGATTTAATTTATATAGAAATTAGGCTTCTCTACGTCTCTCAAATAGCCAGTAAATGAGCAATTTTATATTTATATTGTTAAGGGTTTTAAAAAATCAATTTTTGATAACACACAAAAACTGCGTAGGTTAAATTCAAGTCGAAATTTTTCTTCTATTTTAAATCTTAATTTTTTCATATTTATAGATCCCAGAGAATTTCGAGGTTTAACTTATGTAAGAATTCACTTCCTTTTGCGCTTTTAGACAAGCAGTGAGCATTAAACAATGATTTCTTTAGAAAGGATAAAATCAAATAATTTCGCTGGAAAAACAGTTTGAAATAGATTGAAAATCGAGATCGAGAACGAAAAGAAAAATGTTTCATCGAAAAGAACGAGGATTTTATCGAGCGCTGCGTTATGCAAAACGAAAACGTAATTGATAATCTGGCAAAAACGCGAAGCCCGACTCGGGCATCAGAAATCAAGGCCATCTCCTCGTCGGCGGAATACATTAACGTGAACGAGAGAGAGAGGGGAACGAACGAAGAAGAAGCATCGACGGTGTGATTGAATTAATCTGTCAATTTGCCAATTACACGGATGAGTTTGTTTGGTGGCCGCGTGTCTCTCTCTCTCCGTTCATCGATCGCGACCGGATTGGCGGTCGGTTGCCTCTCATCCGTGTTTGCCGCGTCTCTTCACGCGTGTGCGTGAAATCGCGACGCACGTGCGTGCACTCGCGTATATACATATATACGCATGCGGTGCCGCGCACTCGCGCGCACTCGCGCGCACACAATCGCGTGCACAGACTCGGTGCACAGATTCAACGAGCTGAATTGGTGCACCGCACAGAGGCGGAAGATCGTATTGATTCTCCGGTTATGCAGAGAAAGAGTGAGAGAGATACATCTACGTACGACGAGCGCGACTTCTTGCCTGGAGCGAGAGTTCTTCGTCAGCCTCCGCGAAAAATCAAGCCTCTCGTCCAAATCGTCCCGATTAAAGATGCACAATTCTCTCGTTACACCATTACAATACACGTCTGCGGTAGAGGAAATTTGTCTCGCGACCTCCCTCGAAAATATATATCAAAAATACATCAAGATGCCGCGGAGATCCTATTGTAGGTCGTTGCACGCGGCATTATTGTATTCGCTCGCGGTGAAGTTATATCAAGCCAAAGTTAGGTTTGTTCCTCGAGACGCGCGCGAGTAGTCGGTCGGACTACTCGCGCGCGTTTGCGAGAGGGATAAAGATAGGGAGGGAAGGTGAGAGAGAGAGAGACTCCTAGGCGGTGTAATATCACTCGTTGATGTGGATGCGGAGGGAGGAGGCGGGGGAGGAGAGGCTGAAGCCGCGGGCTGCGAGAGGGAATAAGGGGATGCGCAGTCGAGGGTTTCGTTCCCGAGCTCGGCTCCGAGCCCCGAGGGCACCATTTCCAGCGGAACCGAGAGCGCGCGCGAACCGGGATCCCCGGATCCCGTCGCTATTCCAATTGCTTCCCTGTTTGATATGCGCCAATTTCGTCCAATATGTCGCGCCCCTTAGACGACGCGACGCGATTCACCCGGCGAAGAAGAGAGCTCGCGGCCTCCCTCTTTCCTTCCTCATCCACCGCTGGCGTGTAATCCTAGAGTAAAAAAATGAGAATATCCGGGAAAGATGTACCATGTACCCCTTTCACCCTATTTTTTTTTTTTTAGAGATCTATCGATCTAAATGCAATCGACAAACGTGTAAGCAATTCTAAATATGTACCCTGTTAAATAATTGCATACAATATCTTAATGTAAAATTTATATATATCTGGTATTTAAAAAATCATATATTAGCTTATATAGAAAAAATTATATACGTATATCTTATATTTAAAAAATTATAAATACACATATATTTTAATATATTGGAATATATAATTTTTTTCTTTTTGTGTACCTCTACTTTGATTTCGTTCCGGATCACACCCTCACTTATGGGCGATATTTCCGGCCGGTCGTACGCGAGGGAATCCCCGGCGTACGGGATGGTCACGTGTCTCCAAGTGACCACTCGTTCTCTTCCTCGATGATACTCGTCGCGTCGTCACGTTTGAAAGGTCCATTTATATTATTTATCGCCCGGCTTTTCTGCGAGGGAAAATCCGAAGAAAGGCATCGGCGCGTGTTTACTTGCGTAACCGGATGATTGGGGGGAGGGAGAAGGGGTGATTGTTGATCCGATTGCGTACGAAAACGTTTGAGATAAATTATTAACCCTACCCTCTCTTTTATGATTCGCGTATCTTGCAAGATGTGTCTCCTCACTATTTAGATCGTGTGTGATTTCTCTATTTATTTTAAATGTTGTTCTTACGATTATTTTCTGCTCTCTCTTTTTCTCTCTCTCTTTCTTTTCATGAAGAAACTATATTTAATAAATTATAATTTTTATTGTGTATGTATGATAAATATTTATGTACGATAAATATATATTTATATAATTATTAATAAATATGTAATATAATGTAAATATATATATAGAATAGAAGAAAGAGAAAGAGAGACAATCTTTTAGCATAATAAAATTTTAAATATACTTTTCAATACAGTTTTGAGATCGAAACGAAAGGAGCCGGGTAACCGTAAACAAGTAAATATTTGCCGATACATTCGCTAATAGCTTTCATGAATCATATATTAGATATATCATTGTCGTGCATACATTATTCAACGGAATCGAACGGTTCTTCGCCATTTCCGTATGAGTTTCATTTTTACGAATCTGCGGCAGAAGAACGGGGAGCAGCAATATGAAATTATATACTTGTTCGCTCGCAATCATCCACTTGTTTCTCGCGTATACTCACTCGTATCTTACTTATATATATTATAGACCACTATGCGGCTGTTCCGGACACGTTATCAATCTCACGAGCAGGCAAAGTGGCACTTTGTGTGCGTTTTTTCTGCGCGGAAAGCGGCCGATTTCCCACGCCACCATCTAGCGGCGACGCGGTGAGTGAATAAGCCGCATTCAAAGCCATTGCCTACGGCTGAGCCGCGTTCAAAGTCATTGCCCACGGCTAAACCCGTGGGCAATACATTGCCCACGGCTTCAGCCGTGGACAATGACTTTGAACGCGGACTATTTCCGCACCTGTGCCGTCGCAAGATGGCGGCGTGCGATCGGCCACCTCGCGCACAAAACCACTTTGCCTGCACTTGTAATACAAATAGTATATGTATCACGTGCGGATTGACAATTGTCAACTTTCCGCACTTGATACACAATATACTATTTCAGAAGATTAATAATACTTGTGATATTACTTTGTATCGCGTGACACACAAATGCCGTGTTAAAATCTTTTATAAAATCACGGAGATTGCGGGGAGTGGAGGAAGGAGGGGGGGGGGGCGACGATACGCGAAGCGATCGCAGCCACCCCCAAGGGGGCGCAGAATGGATCCGACCGAGGAGTGGGGCGGGAGGGATAGATAGGTAAAGAGGAAGCTCGTAAAGAAAATGCGCGCGCGAGGCAACCAGAGAGAGGGATGGAAGCAGTCAGTCAGGTAGAGAAGAAGCTGGGAACGTGCCGGGAATGTATGTAGGCTCCCCGTTACTCGGCTGGACGGCCGTACAGAGAACCCGGGGCTCTTCGCTCTTTCCTGCCGACCTCTCCACCCTCAACCCTTATACCCGTATGTATGTGTGTGTGTGTGTGTAGGACTCGCCCGGGCTCGCTCCTCCTGTATTATTGCCCAACCGTAAATTTCGCCCGGAAAGCGATTTAGCGAGGAAACGGTAAGGATAAATCTTGAAAAAGTCGAAAAGCGTAAAACAGGAGCACCACAGCCGGGGGCTGCATAAGAGGGGTGTCCAGGGGTGGGAGCGCAGAAGGGGGTACGAAGAGAGGAGCTTTCTTACTTCGATATATACATATATATATATATATATATATATACGTATATAACCCCCCGCGATCTCTTTCCTCTCTTCTTACCTCTTCTCGCTGCAGCCGCCCTCTTGCGCGTTCCTTCCCTCCCTCTCTTTCATCCCTCCGTTCGTTCCGCGCCACCGTGTGTTCCGCTTCTCCTTTCTCTCGGTCGTTTTCTGCCCCCGTGCACCTCAGGAAAGGAGGAAAAGGGGGCGTGTCCGCAAGCGCGAAAAGCGGCGTGTGTGCATTTCTCCGTGTAAACGCTCCTCCGAAACGGTGCTTACGTTCATTCCTTCTCTCTCTTTTTGCTCTTCCCGACCCTCCCCCCGGCTCCCCTCAACCCCTCGGAAAATTCGCTTTCATCACGAGAGTTATCCACGGTATTCGTTTACATACGTTTATCCGCGGCGACGTTATCAGGCTTAGAGAATTTGCAAAAGTGGCCCGGATTTCTTTGCGCGCACCCCTTCTGTCTCTTTCGCTCTTTCGTTTTCTCGCGAACTTATTTTCTTGCTAGTCCTCGTATATCGTATCTGTGATTAAATCAAGATGATAGACATTTCAGGATCTTTATCAGATCACTTTCGTCTATGGATTCCGCGATTGATAACAACATTCTCCCTTTCTTTGGATTTCTCAAACTCTATTTATGTTAAAAGTCATCATTATTTATGATACGATTCATCAGAAAAAAATTATAAAAATATATCAGTGCTAATATACTAATTTATTGTCATTTGAAATTTTCGAGAGATACACACGGGGGTGGAAAATGGATTCCGCGATTGACAACAACATTCTTCCTTGTTTCATATTTCTTAAACCCCATTTATGTTAAAAGTTATCATTATTTATAATGCGATTTATCAGAAAAAAATTATAAAAATATATAAGTGCTAATATACTAATTTATTGTCATTTAAAATTTTCGAGAGATACACACGGGGGTGGAAAATGGATTCCGCGATTGACAACAACATTCTTCCTTGTTTCATATTTCTCAAACTTCATTTGTGTTAAAAGTCATTATTATTTATGATACGATTCATCAGAAAAAAATTGTAAAAATATATCAGTGATAATATACTAATTTATTGTCATTTAAAATTTTCGAGAGATACACACGGGGGTGGAAAATGGATTCCGCGATTGATAACAACATTCTTCCTTGTTTCATATTTCTCAAACTTCATTTGTGTTGAAAGTCATTATTATTTATGATACGATTCATCAGAAAAAAATTGTAAAAATATATCAGTGATAATATACTAATTTATTGTCATTTAAAATTTTCGAGAGATACACACGGGGGTGGAAAATGGATTCCGCGATTGACAACAACATTCTTCCTTGTTTCATATTTCTCAAACTTCATTTGTGTTAAAAGTCATTATTATTTATGATACGATTCATCAGAAAAAAATTGTAAAAATATATCAGTGATAATATACTAATTTATTGTCATTTAAAATTTTCGAGAGATACACACGGGGGTGGAAAATGGATTCCGCGATTGACAACAACATTCTTCCTTGTTTCATATTTCTCAAACTTCATTTGTGTTAAAAGTCATTATTATTTATGATACGATTCATCAGAAAAAAATTGTAAAAATATATCAGTGCTAATATACTAATTTATTGTCATTTAAAATTTTCGAGAGATACACACGGGGGTGGAAAATGGATTCCGCGATTGATAACAACATTCTTCCTCGTTTCATATTTCTTAAACTCCATTTATATTAAAAGTAACCATTATTTATAACACGATTCATCAGAAAAAAATGATAAAAATATATAAGTACTATAATATACTAATTTATTGTCATTTGAAATTTTCAGGGGATGCACGCGGGGGTGGAAAAATGGCGGGTTGAAGCAGCACGGATTCGCGGCACGGGTCAGCGGCGGCGGCGGAATGCCGGATTGGCGGTAAGTGAAAATTGCGGCCACTTTGATCCTCGCGAACGAGTCCCTCTCTTTTGCGAATTTTTTTTTCCTTTTTTTTTCGTCCCCGCCGCCGCGTGCGCGCACGGCTTAATGCGATTTGCAAATTCGCGGCTCGGCCATCGCGGCGGGCCGGTCCGGAATGAATAAATGATACGCGCCGATTCGGCCTATTGCGGCATTATCCGTCGTCGAATTCGCTCCTGACGCGGCCAATTATTCATGCTCGCGTGGCGCCACAGCGATTAAAGGTCAATTTCGATCCCGACGTTTGCGCGCGCGCGGCGGAGGACTATCATCCCTCTCTCGCGCGCGCAAACATTCCTCTCATTATTAATCGCCGGATTTGAAACGCGACGACGAAGACGACGATGACGACGCGCCGTCACAGCTGTAAATTAGATCTTTCTTCTTCCTTTCCGCTCGCGCTCTTTATATATATAGCATATCACATGTCGACAATCGGTTGATTCACGCATCAGATTGCGATTAATCGCGATTCAATTGCGATGAAATATCTTGGAGAGAAGCGTTCCAATCTAATTCTGGCGCGAGTTATGCATTGCGTATTAAATGCGTTGCACCAGCAGAGAAATATATATCATATTCATTATAAAAAGTCGAGAACAGAATTTGACATAATATTCGTGAGAAAAATTAGTTTCCTTAAAATTTAAGAAGGATAGTGTTAAGATATATATTTAATTTTTTTAATTAAGACAAGTATTTTATACTCTTATACATATATTAAAAAATGTAAGAGTTTCTTTTATCAATGACTTTTCTCAAATAATTGATCGATAAAAAAAGAGTCGAAAAAATAATCAAATGAAGGATCTTCGAGACACGCAGTGATACAGAGTGAAGAACTGGCGGAAAAGTTTTTAATGTCAGATTTCTGGTATGATTTGGAGACGATTTTTTCTTATTGTTAGTGAAAATGTTGAGGAAGGCCATCATTTTTAGCATGTTCCCAATTTTTACTATTATATATCTTCATAACTATAAATCTTAAATTACAATTCTATTAAAGCATACTCTTCCTAAAATTAACTGAAGAATGTAATTCCGTTAATATTTTATTTCCACAAAACTTGGATTCCAAAAAAGCCATTATTCTCAACTGCTTCTTATAATTCGAAAATCATTGGTGTCTGGACATTTTCGCTGAGGAAAAATCGTCTCCGAATGATACCAGGAATCTGTCATTCAAAACTTTTCCGCTAGGTCTAAATCGATTAAATTCTCGCGTTACGCAGAATTATATTCAAGAGTGACATGATTTTTTTCGTACCGCGGATAGATCAGCGGCAAAAATAGAGGCGGACAATTAAGTTAGATTGACATTGATATCGAAAAGTGAATCACGCATACGGAGAATGCACGGTCCGGACTGGCCTCGCGCGTTCTCCTCATCCTCCGGTTATGGTAGGCATATATACGCGCGTCTAGAGGAAGTCACCGCACGGCGTAGAATAAACGGTCAGTGACGCGCGGTAATGGCCGACATCCTAATCCTGGCCCCCTACAGCTTAATGCCATACACTCCGCAATGATAATGCTGCGTGTGCTTTTTGTCATTACCAGTGCCAGAGCCATGGCTATCCCGTAATGAGCGCCGCGACTGCTGCAGCTCCTTGGACTGCATGCAAGGCGATGCATTCCCGCATCGCGAGATCTTCAAGTTTTATTTCCCCGTGATCGTGTCGGACAAAATTTAATTCGCGATAAGATTTTTTTACGATAAGATTTTATCATGTGTTTTTCAAAGTATCGTATATACATTATGTATTAATTTTGTTTTGCGAAATTAAATATGTTAGAGGGATACATGTCTAATTCCCGAAAGCGCATCCTTTATATTAATTTAATTATTGCTCATCTTCTTAATTTTGAAGATAAACTTCCTTAGTAAAATATAATTCGCGACAAAATTCTTGATAAGATATCTTATGATATGATTTTCGACGTATCGTATATATGTATTAATTTAGCTTTGCGAAATTTAATATATGTTAGAGGGATATATGTCTAATTCCCTATCCTTTATATTAATTTAATTATGGCTCTTCTCAATTTTGAAGATAAACTTCCTTAATAAAATATAATTCACGATAAAATTCTAGATAAGATTTTATGATTCGACGTATCGTGTATCTTTGCGAAATTAAATATTGGGGCTATGTCTAATTCCCAGAAGGGCATCTTTTTCTCGCTCTTCTTAATTTCGAAGATAAACTTCCTTAGCGAAAATATCGTATTATATCACAAAACGCTTTAAACATTACGAAAATTAGAATCCGTGGAAATTCGGGACCGTTTGTTAGATTGTCAAGTCGAAGATAAAAATCTCTGTTCACCAAGTCAATTAAAATCTATCAGAATCGGAAGGGAGTCATCACCGTGCACAATCGTTCGATCGGTCGAAGATTCCGAGTCGAAAAAAAATGTGCGGGTATAGTAGGCGAGCGGTTATAACACGCATTTTGTCATCGTAAACGCAGTGACGTCACGGATGACCCTCTGACTCTCTCACCCTCTCTTTTCTGTCGTAGTTTTCTGTCCGAGTGTCTGCGGGTTTCAGAGCAAGATATGATAAAGACGAGAAAGAGAAAGAGAGAGAAAGAGCTCGAAGAAGCGCGTACCCGCAGCTGCCGCCCTGACTGCCAACACAATAATATCTAATTAATTTATTAATGAGGTTAAGTTGGCAGGATTGGACGGCAGACAGCGCGAGCCGACGCTCTCTTCGAGCAGTTTAGCGTGAACGTCTTCTGCCGCTTCTCGTCGGCGGAATGAATTAAGCTTAATCAGAGCGAAAGTGTCGGGCGCGTGTACGAGCGTCCTCGGCAGGGCCGCAAGGCCCTTCTTCCTTCTTACGTTTTGGGCTAACAATTCTATAACGAGCATTAAGACCGGGGATCTCAAATCGATGTGTCGCAGAAGCAATATAGTCTAACGTTAAAAAAATTCATCCATAATAATAATAATAGAACAAGGCACCAACACATTTTGGCTTTAAGCGAGATTTTAATTATGTATTCATCTATTTAATTGTTTTTCTAAATAAATAAAGACAAACACATATTTAAGTATCGCTGAAAATTAAATCCACTTATCAGATCTGCTTTAAATACACAATTATATATCTGCATAAATGAACCCTCTTTGTATTAAAAAATTATAGACTCTTGATCTGCTCTAATGCATGAGAAAAAAATCATATAGCTTAGCTGTCTCTATGTTATATCTGAAATTTAATTACTACCATGTCTAAATTTTAATTATGACAACTGATATTTTTAGCTATAATTTAACCATAGCTTAAAAATAATAATAATTAACATATAGCTAAAATTTAGATAGGGTAACTAAATTTCAAGTGTATTAGGAATATTTAAAATCTATCTATTGGATGCTTCATCAGGGTGTCTAGCGGCCAGGGAAAACCGAGCATTATCAAGGAATTTTATATCTGGAATCGTCAGGGAAAAAGTGAAGAAATTTAACTATTTATCTCTTTTTTCACATTATTATATATTTGTCTCAATAATTTAATATTTTTGATTAAATAAATATAAAGTTTTCCTTAACTCCCAGCTAATTTTCTGTGTTGTTAAAAATCGATTCATCCACAGCGTGTTCGTTAATTTATATTTTCATCGTCGTATTATTTTATTTCAATATGTTTGATAGAAACAAAATTAAAAACTTTGATAATATTGTTTCATTGTTGACAAAAATATCTCAAGAATTTCATGATTTAACATTTAATTGATTTATCATACAGATATATGCAAATGATATATTTGGAAGAAATAATACTAAAAAGCCAGGGGAAAAATCAATTTCTGGAAAATCTGAAAAAGTTAGGGAATTTTTTTCATTGAGTCCGCTGGACACCCTGTTCATATCTTATTTTGTTCATCAACTCGGAGAAACGATATTGTAAAATCGCACCAATACCCGAAAATCGTGGCTCGAGAATCGTTCGGCGTTAAGTTTCGATCGGGGCTTCTTCAAGTCCGCAGACAGTTGGCTGCACGATCCCCGGAGGGATTCGCAGCTGCGTCTGCGACGAAAACGAGCTCGGACAGCCGCCCTTATACCCATCATCATCGTCGGCCTCTTTTTCTTCGTCCACCCTCACCGGTCTCTCTCTCTCTCTCTTTCTCTCCCTTCGCGAAACCACCCCCTTTTTCTCCCACCTCTTTCCCCGTCATCCCACGCAGTTATTACGTGACCATAAAGAGCAACCGCTTTCCCGAGGACGATATCGTATTGCGCTTGTCGCGTCAAATTCCGGGACCGCGCTTGATTCCGGAAGTAACGCGAAGAGGGAGAATCCGGGACACATGTCGGGTGACGGAGGAATGAAACTCGCCGATAAAACCAAGGAGAGGACTGTCGTTCGACTGAACGAAAGTTGATATTTCGTTTAGATGGATTTAAAGGGTTGTAAATGACGTAAGACGCAGTTTCTCTTTATATATTCGGAGATGTTTAGACATTTTTATTATCTCGCGCGAGTAAATGCAGGGTACAAATATACGAAAATTTAATCCATATGTGACTTATATGATTCTAATCATTTAATAATAAGGAAAACAATATAGTGATCGTAATCGATTAGATAAGAGATATCTTTAAATAATTAAATTCTTTCGCTAAGTGAGAATGTTATCACTTTAAGAAAAAATTAATTGGCCAAAGAATCTCATTGAAAGATAAAATAAATAAAACGTTTTGTAGTAAAAATTATATAAAACTGTTAAGAAATAATGATATTTTAATTAGCGACTGAGATTGATCGTAATTAATTTTGTGTAATGATAACTTATGTATTTATATTTCTATATAACTGTCACATTAATTATTATCGTACTAATTCGAGTAACCGGTTAAATGTGATCTCGCTGTCGGTTTGCATGGTAGTTTGGATAGATAGCACACTTAGAATAGACGGTCACCCGAACGTGTCGCAAATTCTAATCCTATTATTGTAAAGTCAAGTTTGAACCTAAAACGGAATTATCGGTTACTCGGGTCTAATGCCATAATAACCATGTATCGCTGGATTATATAATATGATCGCTGACAAGAGTTTCTGCCACGATAATACATTACTTAAACATCTAACTCTCAACACGGATATTACAAGATTTTAAATTGAAACATTATTGCCGTCGTCATATAAATATAAAAATGATATCGATAGATAATTATGATAATTGGGATCCTTCGAACAAAATTATATGCTGCCGATATTTTTCAATTCAATCAAAAATAGTATGTGATAATGTCGAACTCTCTCTGCTAACCAGCTATTCTATTCATCTACAATTAAATTAACTTTATTGCCAAAACAATCTATTAACATATGCATTTTATTTTATATATACATATATATTTATGTATTTTTTAAAATAATTTTCAATGTTTTAAAAATTCGGAAATAATGCAACCAGATATAACATAGCTATCTTTTTCTTCATTTATAAAATAAACCAATAAAATACTAATTATTATTACTGATACTTTTATTTTACGTTTAATATATATATATACATATGTATACATATAAATCACTTTCAATAACTAAATTCAATGGTTTGCATATTATGATCACTGGCACCATTTTGGCGCATAAGTTAATTGCGTTGCGAACTATTTATGGAAAATAGAACAGGGCCTAAATCGCATCAATTTTCTACTCAAAGCTTTATTACGTCATGTACTAGTTCGCATACTGTCGGATAACTGTCATTGATAGTTAATTTTAAAATAATTTGTAACGAGATAGTCGAAAATTATTCTTAACATAATTTCTTCCTCTCTGTAACAATAGTCGAATGTATATAATGGCTCTTTTACATACATCATATAATAATAATAATAATAATAACAGAATTTGTTATTAAAAAAAAATCTACAATTGAAAGTTTAACGATATACACAATGATTCGTAAATCGATAATGCGATTAAAAATGCATCAGCGATAAAGAATAATTTTAAGTAAAACATAAAAGAAATCTTTCGATATCATTCATTTCCATTATTTAACATGACGAGTGCATAAATGCATTTTATGGTGCTCATTACGCTCATCCGCTCTACCCTAGTATGCCACTTAAGTGTGACAGCATAATTCCGATCGAGTTTGAAATAGTGATCAAATTTAAACTACGGACGTATATCAAATTAATAATTTCTCAGCACGATGATATATTATAAGACATTAATAAATATTGTAAAATATAGTAGTGAGCATACGTAATATTGCGCTAAAATAAACGATGGGTATTTAATATTGAAATATTTAATTTAAATCAATTATTTATTTTAAATAATTATTTATTATTGAATAAATAAATAAATAACTAAATAAATATATATATATATATATATATTTGCTTTTTAAATTACAATTCTTTTTCAAAATTTCAATACGTTTTTGTACATTTTTCATTGCTGTATATTGAATGACATTTCTTAAAAATGTTGCCAATGTACAGTCTGAAGTCGAGTGTACATATATTGCTTCAAAAGCCGGACATCCGAAATGTATTAGTTAAAGAAAATAGTGCTCTTGCTTGATGTTATACTATAATTATTCAATTGTTTCAATCTCTTTGTTAACTCTGTCACGCTGACAATGAATAATTTAATAAATAGCACTTGTGTTTCATTTATTTATTTGAAGTATATGTTAAGTGTACATTATTTATTCGAAGAGCCGAGGGATTCAGTGATTTAATATTCTTAGTATACATATAAAATAAAATAAGCATAGAGAATATGAATGTATAAAAAACACATGTTATTACTGCCATCATAAAGAATTATTAAATTAAAACATTTTTACCTTTCATAGAACCACAAAATCATAACTGAACTTACTAAATAGAAAACATAATTTTGATAAAAGAAAATTTTAAACTATTGTCGTCGAAGAAACATTGATCACATATTATATACCGATAAAAAAATTAAATGTTCTATCGGAACAGCTCAATTATAATTATCAAATTAAAATATCTATTTCGTTAATAACCAATTAATAAATTAATAATAATTAGGTAAATATTTGTCAATAAATTAATCAGCAAATAATGATATTAATTATTTATACATACACATATATAATTAAATAACTTCTCCCATCGATTTCGTATATTTGCTGCAACGCGTTTCGCTAATCGGAGGGTCAGAGTTCCGTTTGAAAAACCGAGAAAAAAACCACACGTCTCCAATGAAAACAAGAGGTGATCAACTTACCTTGACCAGGGGCGGACTGTGCGCAGGGGGATGATAATGTCCCGGCGATGGGCTCGCGGGTGGCCCCGCGCCCCCCGGCGAGATGGCACCGCCTCCGGGGGTGAGAATCCTGGACTCGTGGCTGAACAACACCTTCCCGATCTCCTCCGCACTGCCGCGGACCCCTTCTCGTCGCGAATATCAGCCGATCGACAAACGTTCCCGAGGGCGCCGGTTCGATCTTCGATCGATGATGACGTCGATTCCGCCGCACTTCCCGCCACACTTTCCCGAACCTCGTGAACCGTCGCTTCTAAACTTTGTCCCTAACTCCGCATGCGTGTTTCCAAAAATGTCCGTTCCGGTCCTTCAAGTTTGACCCGCAGACTGTAACTCACGTTAATCCGGACGTCGATCTCGATATCCGGTTGGATCCAGCTAATCGCTTTTCAATAACGAGAAAACTTTGACGTGTCTATATCCACACGATTTTACGATCACGAGAACTGCTAAATTCTGGACTACGGGATCAAAATAAAGCGATCCGTCGCGTGCGAAGTACGCTGGTCTTCTGCGAGTGACAGCCGAGGGGGTTCCGTTTTATATCAATCGAAAATCACACGCGAATTGGAATTTAACATCCGATCAAATAAGAGATC
Organism: Nylanderia fulva; assembly: GCF_048542155.1. Classification (NCBI taxonomy): domain Eukaryota; kingdom Metazoa; phylum Arthropoda; class Insecta; order Hymenoptera; family Formicidae; genus Nylanderia; species Nylanderia fulva. The sequence continues at coordinate 2,724,710 of NW_028189302.1, forward strand.
ATCACGCTAGTCCGACGAACTGTCAACCATAGTGACAGGGAAAATGATGTCAGTCGCGAAGGATCAAAACGGCGCGTATCGTACAAATCTCAAGTCAAATTGCATGTGATAAAGACACTTGTCAGGAACCAGGAATACGTTCTCTCTTTCTTCGAGCACTTTCACGTCAAAGGGGAAACGATCAAACTTCTCGTTGACATAACATCGTATGACGCCACGAGTCACAGGTCGATTCCTAATGGGTCCAGATAAACCGAGGTTCTTGAATCTCCAGAATCCTCTTCGGCAGGTCCATTCACGTGGCTGAAGCTCGAATCCAAATTCCGAAACGTCAGACAGGCCAGCAACCAGCTTCGCACATAGTAGTTGATCTCATAAATGCTAGCACAGCTGCCCAACTGGGATGAGGACTCCTCTTTTTCTTCTCTCTCTCTCTCTTCCTTCACCTTATTTCTGCCAACCTCTCGGAATGCCGACACGCGAGCCGCAAGGCGACAGGACCTCCAAACCGATAATGCGTCGCGTACGACGACGTGTCGCGGCCGCGGCGGAATCGCGGACGGTGGCCGCCGTTTCGTCGCGACGGGAAGCGTGCTCCGACGATAGGCGGAACCGCGCGTGCGTGATGCATATCGCTAGGCGTGGCCTGCACCCGTGTTCTCTTCTACCCTTCTCTCTCCCGTATATACGATTTCCGCGCCCTTTTCCCCGCAATCCCGCGGCGTGTGTACGCGGCCAGCTCTCGTTCTCTCTTTCTCTCCCCGACGACGATCATCAATCCGCCACGTGGTTTTATTGGCCAAATAACGCGTACGACAAACATCCCCTGCTTTCCTTCCGCTACTCCCCCGCTCGAGCGGAATCTCCTGTCTCTCCCGGTGTGTCGTAACAACTCGCCCTTCTTCTTCCCTCTCCGCCTCGCGTCCTTTCGTGGCCGCACGTAGGCACTTTGCGCGAGAGAAGAGAAAGAGAGAGAGAGAGAGAGAGAGGGAGACGATAGTCGTCATGGTGTAAATCGCGTTTACCCTTTCCTACCCCTTTCTCTTCTTCCCCTCGCCAAGTCCATGACGAAGTCCTTGTACCCGCGGTTCCTCGTCCTTCGCGAGTCGTCATCCCCCTCGATGAGGATCCTTTAACATGTCGCGAAATCAAAATGCAAGGAGAGCACAGATTTAGGCCCGTGATGACTTCCCTTACGTGGATTTCCTGAAGTTTACAATTAGCGTGTAGATCAAATGAAAATGATAGTTATAATGAGTTCCTTTATTTCTTCGTAGATTTTTTCCAACTTGAGCTGTGAGAGCAAACATTATTGGTAGAATATCGAAAATATATTGCGCGATTAATTCAAGCTTATAAATATCCAAGTGGCCAATGTCTCGTGACATGCGACTGTTGTAGGATTTATTTTATATAGACGCTGCACAAATACACAGACACATATATAGAGTGATGCAATTTTAGTTTGCTATCTTCGCCAGCTTCGTATGCTTTGCTCGTATCGCGTTCTTCTTTCCCTTCTTCATTAGTTCCGATGTATCAGCGTTATTGTATCTTTTTTTTTTTTTACTGGTAGCTCGTTTTTCCGAGCTTTCTGAATTCGATAATTTATGAAAATTGTCACGCTTAGTGGCAAATCGCTGCAAGCGCCGATAATAATTATCAACTCTTCGATATTGTTATCTATATTTTTATAATGAATATCATTGCTTTTTTTCTCGAGCTAAAAATATCTACAAAGTGTTTGCCTTTTTTCCTAATTATTCTTTTTCGATTTGGAACATTTTACTTCACGCCGTGTGCGGCGCAATTTTAAGTTTACAGTTTTGAAGGATGATTAATTATTCCAGTAGTTAAAGCTTAAAGATTACAGGAACGGCTGCTTAAAAACAGATTTAACGCTAATGGAGAATTACGATGAATTTTTCCATTATAAGTAACGGAATGATCTTTTTATAGGAAAAAATATAAGGATAATAAAATATAAAATAAAAGAATGGTCTTATACTAAAATGATTTATATTTGTTCGCGATTAAAAAATTGAAATAACGAAATATTGTATATATATATATACAATATTTGTATTTATACGTAACTGACATAAACATATGTGCGATTCATTAATCGAGTTTTCCAATTCTAATTTCAAATTATTAATTTTATCATTGTTACACTACAAATCATAGACATTTCAACTATTCGTTGAAGACTAACAATAGTCGTGTACCATAGATTTCCTCCACACAAATTGTCATTAATGTCATATAAATAACCATATTTATTTCGCGTCTCTAAGGAAGGTCGAGTTTCAGTCAGGAGAGTAATGGGGGATGAACGAGCTGTATGAGAAGAAGGGATGAGAACAGGGATTCTGAAAAAGCGAAGGGATGAGGGAGGGAAACCGAAAGAGAGAAAGAGAGAGAGAGAGACAAAACAAGAGGCCGCAAGTTACGAGCGTAATCGCGTTACGTAGTGACTAGATTACACTAGGTTTGCGAGCTGCATACCGCGAACACATGTGCAATTCCTGGTATTTTAAGTGACCATCCCGGGACATCCATTCGGGTGACGTTCAGTCGATTTGATGCAGGAGTATAGGCGAAAAAAGGGAATATTAAAAATATCCCTCTGGTGCGTCCTTTATCGCGGCTAGACTGCCGCGACTTTTTCACGCGACTACGAAGGGACTATCGCGCGTTTTCCGCACGAAACGCATTAAGCGAGTTTCCGTCGTTTCGCGCGGTTGAAACCCGTGGCGGGAATTCTTGCGCAGAAGGGAATGATGCGAGTCGTAAAAAGGGAAAAAGGGAAAAATACCGGAGACGGGTGAAAAAAAATATTATTCGTTTAGGAGAGAAATAAATTCCATTCTCGCGAATTTTTTTACACAGGGAGAGAGAGAGAGAGCACCGCTTCTGTATCGCGTTAAATTTCCACGATGGATTTTTTGATGAAATTTGACAGTCAATTGTTTCAAGATAGAAATTTACAAAAATAAAAATGCCATTCTTCTTAAACAGAGTTATAAGTAGATATAATGCGTGCAACAAATTTGCTTAAAAGTAGAGGGACAGAATTATTCCGACAAATTTGTCGACAATATTCTTTTAACACGAGGGTGGATTAATATGTTAAATAATAGTATATTGTGTATCAAGTGCGGAAAGTTGACAATTGGTCACGAGTGCGGGGGATAAACGCACGAGCCGAAGGCGAGTCAATTCGCACGTGATACACATACTATTTTGTATCACAAGTGCAGGCAAAGTGACTTTGTCCGCGTTTTCTGTGCGCGAATGTATTGCCCACGGCTTCAGCCGTGGACAATGACTTTGAACGCGGCTCAACCGTAAGCAATGGCTTTGAACGCGGCTTATTCACTCACCGCGTCGCCGCTAGATGGCAGCGTGGGAAATCGGCCGCTTTCCGCACAGAAAACACGCACACAAAGTGCCACTTTGCCTGCACGTGTAATACAAATAAATGTTTCGTTCCATTCTCGTTAACTCAATTTTTTTTGCAATCGCACACTTTAAGACGAGCAATTCGATAAATCGACTTTCGGCTCTCCTTCCTATCCTGTCTCTGCAACCTTATTTAATACCCGCGTTGCTTAACACCCTGGAGAAGGCAACGCTTTCTCCCACTCCCATTTTGTTTGCAAGGACGACGGTGTTTCTCGTTCGCGGTTAGAGACGAGCTGCTGCGCGTCTCGAATTCCGGCGACGTTGGCGAGCGGGCGATGCGGAGGTTCGTTTAATAAAATAACCTTGTTACCAGCCCCGTGCTGGAGGAGGAAGAAGGAGATGATGGGTGGCGGTAGCCGGGATGACGAAACCAGGAGAGGGCGCGAGAGGAAGATCCGAGACAGAAGAGCAACGCTGCGAAACGTAGAGAGGGTGTGACGAGCACTGTCGTAGCGAAGGGGGTAAAAGGGAGAGAGGGAGGGAGGGTTGCGCGCCGTCGACGAGAAACGAGAGACGGGTGGAAGAAGGAGGAAGGGGGTGAGGGGACGGGGAGAGACACGGCGGGGGTACTAATACATAAAGTAGCTTAAAGTAGAAAATTGTGGAAGCGTCGTGATGCCTGGTGATTGCGTTACCTCCGAGGCTTTGATTTAAAATGCAACGGGGGGAACTGACGCCGAGGGAGGGAGGAAGGGAAGTGTGTCGGGGAGGGGGAGGGGGTGTTCGGGAGCGAGGGTGTGGACGGACGGATCTCCTGCCGGGAGCCATGTTCCTCCTGCGAGGAACGGAGGGGGTTGGAAGGAGACGAGGAAGAGAACGAAGAAGAGTAGAAGGTGGTATAGCGTCGGTGGTGGTAGTGGTGCCCACCGACGCTGTAAAAGCTGCCGCATTCTACAAGGAGGGTTCTTCCGGGGCAACGACGACGTGGGGTGGGATGAAATTCTTTCGCGGACGATTCTGTGCAACATGCCGCGCATCGAGACTTTGGCTCCCTCCGACTTGTCTACTTTGCTCTCGTTGCTCTTTCCATTCTTCTTCCGTCGACGACGACGATGCCGATGTCTCTCGTTCCTTTTAGCGACGGAGGCGCAATAATCCCTTATTAGGTCAAACCCTCCAAGCTCGGCTCCGCAAACCGCGATCTCGTCGCCGCGTCGCGAAAGCGAGAAATCTCGCTTGCGTAAACTCGATGCTTTCCTAGAAGATCTGTGCTCAAGCGCTTTGTCATCTCTCCGGGATGTAGACCTGATTTGATAGAAGGATATAGTTCGAGAGAATTGTCAGAGTATACAGGGAACTTTGAATAATATACATTTTTTGTTTTTTTATATAGAAAAGAAGAATTAATTCACCCCTTCATTGATTAGTTCAAAGAGTTCTGAGAAAGTAAAACGGATTGAATTTTGAGTGTGATAGTATTTTAAATCTGAAAGTAAACTACTTTCGTCAATAATTTAAGTAATTTAGACAAAAGCGATTTTATCCGCGTATATACAAAATATTGAATTTTTAATTTTACAAGCTTTGGCGATCGTGTTTGAGTATCTTGGATAAATTTGTGTGACCCGAGAATATATCCAATAATTCAATAAATTCTGAAACTCTTGAACTCGTGCGGTGCAGGTTACTCGATAAGTCCAGATTACCTGTTAATCCTTTCGAACAAATTGGATTACATCGAACGCTTTTATCACGGAAACGAACAAAAACCGGTAACATAAGACGCTACAACTTCGACGAGAGATGTGAGATCATTTCGAAGCAATTGATTGTTTTGTGATCTCCGCAAGGTATCGGTTTGGAACTTTCACGCGTCCAAAACACATTAAGGAAAAGTCAGTATTAGAGAACGGCTCGTCAAGTCGGACGGTGTCTTTTTAATCAGTTGGACCCTTGAAATGCGATTAGGTGTAAACACCCTATTTTAAGGGAGGAAGAGCACAGGAGGGGTCGCCTCGTAACACGGCAGAAGCTTTCGTGAGTGACGGCAGATAGACAGCTAGAGACTTCAGAGTTTCCCGGATGATGTTACGAGGGTGAACTTGGGGGTGACAGATGATTTAGCGCAGTATTCCTCGTGTCAATATACCAACAACCGTGGAAGGAGCTGCTCGCTCCAAGTGTGTCGTACGAATATCCCCGTTTTTTCTCCGTCCCGTTCTGGATATTATCAAAGGTAATCAAATATGAAAGCGATGGAAAAAATATATATTAAATGCGATAATTGAATCTTAATTGAATTAATATCGAGATCAATATCTTTTTTATGCCAAGCTGATACATGTATAAATATTCTGAAAAGTGACAGATAAGACATTATAATGTATATCTGAGAAAAATTATTTAAGTTCGCTTTTAATTATTATATACACTCCTCAGAATAAAGGATCAAAAAAATTGTTCAAAAGGCAAACTTTAAATAGCTGTAACTTTGTTTCCAAAAATGATAATTTAAATTTGAAAAAAGGCTTTTAAAGCTTGAAATCTCTATTTTCGAAAGATCGTAGCTTTTTTCATTTTCTTCAATTCTGATATTTTTTACATACAGAAAACGACAAACATAACAAAATAGAAATTTTTTTTTCATTTTGTACATATGTCGCATACACAAGAAGATTTGGAAAATTTTTTTTGACATTTTTACGTTAAAGCCTGAACTTTTCCCTGCAAAATTATTTTTTTAAATTTAAATTTCGATCTTTTCTTATTAAGTTATTGCAAATTGAAGAGAAAATGTCATTTTTGCTTTAATCGTTCATAACTCCATTAAAAATCATCGTACAGTAATTTTAAGAATAGATTCTTAAAGCTGAATCTTTGCTCTATAGTATGATATAGAGACTAAATTTATTTTAATTCGTGAATTTTTCACATAATAAGTGAAAATAATGAAGAAATTCACGGGTTTTCTCCTTTTTATTTAAACTTTGAAAAAAGTTACGTAAAGTGACTAAAAAAATTTTATCGATTGAAATTTTTGTGCCTTCTAGTACCTCCCCCAAACTTGGCAAAAAATCACTTGTGATAATTTCTTTATAATAATCTTTATAGTAATAAATATGTTTAAAATGATCGATGTGTATGTACAATATGTTAAAAAATCTTGCTTTAATAAAAAATTTAAAAAAAAGTAAAATCTGTGGTAGAATAATCTTTTAACTGCCCCGACATAAAATTTATAAAATGTAAAGTTGCACATCATTTCCAAAATTCCCGCCGACATCATCATAGCTTCACTCAAAGAACAAATCCAATCGTACAACCTCCATGTGGTGCGCTCGCGAATTTATTCGTTCTTTTCACCTATTTGTAACAAGTTCACGAGTTTAAAAAAATTCAGTTTCTATATCATACCATAGAGCAAAGATTCAGCTTTAAGAATCTATTCCGAAAATTGCTGTACGATGATTTTTGACGGAGTTATGAACGATTAAAGCGAAAATGACATTTTCTCTTCAATTTGCGATAACTTAATAAGGAAAGATCGAAATTTAAATTTAAAAAAATGATTTTGCAGGGAAAAGTTCAGACTTTAACGTGAAAATATCAAAAAAATTTTTCCAAATCTTCTTGTGCATGCGACATGTGTACAAAATGAAAAAAAAATTTCTATTTTGTTACGTTTGTCGTTTTTTGTATATAAAAAATATCAGAATTGAAGAAAATGAAAAAAGCTATGATCTTTCGAAAATAGAGATTTCAAGCTTTAAAAGCCTTTTTTCAAATTTAAATTATCATTTTTGGAAACAAAGTTACAGCTATTTAAAATTTGCTATTTTTTGAACAATCTTATTATGTGAAAGATTACAACTGCGGCATTATACCGACAAGATGCTAATATTCAATTCTTACCGCGTCGTATGTAACCTTATGCGCGCGAAATCCAGAACGAGAAATCGACCAACCGACGGATGGACGATCGGTGTCGAATTTGATGAATCTAGTTTGTTAAACCGCGAGCCGGATTCGCCAACGCGAGGGTGAGGTTCGCGCCGGAGTGTGATGAGGGTAAGAAAAATGACCGGTCGAGAAAAAGAGATCCTTTACCGGCGGAATTCGAATGTCAATCCATATCCCCTTTTTCCTCTGATCCCCTTTATCCTCGGGGACTTGGTCATAGGCAGGAGAATGAGCGCAGGAAACGGAAAAGAAAAGTGGCGTCTGATCTCGGGGAGGGAATGTAACGCGCGCGAGAATAAGTATCACAAGATCGTGTGAAGGATCGAGAAGAGTCGAGAGCGAAATTATATCGGAAAACCAGGCAGATGTCATCGATATTGGCTTTACGTTCACTTTTATTGAATTTCATTCGACTTTATTAAGAATGCCGAAAATTAAATAAGTATAAGATATAACATTTCGCAAATACACTTAAGTGTTATATATTATACCTATGTATATCTTCCTCAAATAAAATTAATTTTTTATACTATTATAGTATTTTATAATTTTAGTATTATACAATATTTATACTAAATAATAGGATTAATATTATAAAATAATAATAATATTAAAAAAACAATATTAATCTTATTGTTCCTTATTAATATTAATTTCATTATTAATATAAATATTGTAAAATATTAATTTTATAAGATAACACTTCTAATAAATATTTATTAATTATTAGAAATTTAATTCGGTGAAAAATATTATTCAATATTCAGAGTTAAATTTTCAGATGCTAAAATTGAAATTTTGAATGATCAATAAGATATACTATTATTACCTCCCTAAGACGAGTGTATCGCAAATTTTATTTGAAGCTGAAGCGATCTTGAATCAGAACTAAATGGAGATTCTCCAAGTTCATCGGGCGCGTCTAATCCGCTCTGATGTCGAAACTCAACGTCGGACAGAGTAATTGATATCGTTGGATTGTGTGGACGGACTAGCTTTCGATCTTTGGAGAATACGAAGGAAACCGGCAATCGCACACGGGTTCGATGTATTCGCGTTAATCTCGATAACCCGATCTGTCGGATGTCTTTCTTTTCTGCTTGTTGTCTATCGGGGATTGTTCGAGACTCGATTTCCGCCGAAATAGTGCTTCGCCTCTCGCTTCGATTCGATCCGTCAGTTTATGTATTTCTTTCCTTTTCGTCACGAGAGATCTATTGCGCACAAATCCTTCAATTAATCTCCGTTTCTTCGTGTGGGACGCGTAAAAAAAAAACGGAGCAAGCTTGTAAATTAACATATGTATCGAAAATCTATACTTTATGGAAAAAGCGAATGAATTATGCAGTAATGAAAATTTACTCGACTCTCGCATATTTGCTAAGAGCATGGCCTAAACATTCCGAGTGTAATTTACAATTTTTAAGTAATTTGTAAGTAATAATGCCTGATAATTAATAATTTTTAATAAGTGCAACTTATAATTTTAATATTAATCAATTCCACTTATTTTATGATGCATCTCTCTTGTATACGATAGACACGCTTATTTCTATCTCTTATTCTTAAGGATATGTACGCATCGAAAATATGATAATTCCGAAGAGGTGAAGGCTCTTCCATCGGCGATCCACCAGCACTTTTTTACCCCTACACACACAGACACGCACCCCTGACTGTCTCATGGGCGATGCAGGCCGCTCGCGGAATTCTTTGAAAAACTACTTTGTAAAATTGGGGACGCGCGCAGTACGAGAAGGGAGGCGGCCGAATGAATAATAAATACGGTTATCGTTTAGTTGATATTTTGAAGAGGGAGCGCGGACGCGGAAATCTCCCTCCTCGGTCGAAGGATCGGAGCGAGAAAGAGATCAAAGCGGATCGCGGAGATGAAGGTCAGGAGGAGAGAGATTCTCTCTCGCTCCGTTTCTATTGTCCAATTGCTCGAGATAGTCCAGAACCGCGAATCACATCGCATCGCGATAACACCACAAAACGCGATCAATCAATTGTCGACGGATAGACGTTGAATTCATTCCGAGCGTTAAGGTTTCGATAAGACGTATATAATTATATATATTGAAAGCGACAAGTCGGAACAATAATATGTATATTGATTTGCGCGAAAAAAAGTAAGACAAATATCTAAAGTAGCAAACTGCATTAAATAGAATCATTAAAGATATACGTGAAATTAATCGGACAAATTGAAAGAGATATACATAAGGCATTGCAACATGCATTCACTGATTAATTAATAAATAATAAATAAATTATTACATATAAAAAAATTGAACAATTATAGATACTAATAATAGATGCCAATAAAAAAATCACATGAAATTTTAATGAAAATTTCAATAGTGCAAAGATTTGTCAGACATATATTTTTTAAGTACTAAATAAGAATAAGATTATTAAAGCGGCAATTTTTTTAAATTCCCTGAATATTAATTAAATTTCATGAGAATTTCCTGCTTTTTCAAGGTAAAATATTCCTTGAGAATAGGTTTTCAAGGTTTTTTCCGAGAGTATACACCCTGATAGCATATCTTCAGCTATATATTATTCAACTCTTGCTAAATCTCTAATAATTAAAAAATAACAAAAAAAATTGAAATAATTAAAAAATACGATTAGTAATTAAGAAAAAAATAGAAGTAAAAATATAAGAGCATAGCCAGGTCTACTCATTTATTTAATAAATAATTAAATATAAAAAAATTGAACAATTATTGATACTAAAAATAGATGCCAATAAAAAAATCACATGAAATTTTAATGAAAACTTCAATAGTGCAAAGATTTGTCAGACATATATTTTTTCAGTACTAAATAAGAATAAGATTATTAAAGCGGCAATTTTTTTAAATTCCCTGAATACTAATTAAATTTCATGAGAATTTTCTGCTTTTTCAAGGTAAAACATTCCGTGAGAATAGGTTTTCAAAATTTTTTTTCCGACAGTATACACCCTAATAGCATATCTTCAACTATATATTATTCAACTCTTGCTAAATCTCTAATAATTAAAAAATAACAAAAAAAAATTGAAATAATTAAAAATTACGATTATTAATTAAGAAAAAAATAGAAGTAAAAATATATTTCCCCTTTTTTGGTCTCGCGGATAAGGATACTGAGAAAAGTTTTTAAGAAATGCAGCGCGTTTTTTCAAACTCCAGAGTTGAATTCCCTATAAAGTTATCGATTCACGGGCCTCGGGGCCTCTCACGAGCACGCGCCAGGTCTTCGATAACGATGTGCGGATATAGAGTTTCGTTCTCTCCGGTAGAGTGTGACGATGGCAGGGCGATGGAGCGGCTAATAACGATAACGATGCCAGAAACGATAATAGAGTTGGGGGTTTCCGCGGTTTCCACGGCTGTCCCAGGACGCTGATTGCCGAAACGGCGGTCGGTTTTGCCTTCGGGATGCCCGACGATGGCAATCGCGCCGAAAATGCAACCCTCATGCATTAATTTAAATACGATGTACTCCGCTCCTATTAGATCAGTCTCAAGTTAATATTTTTACGGAATTACTTATACAGAAATAACACATTTTCTCTCTCCTTCCCTTTTTCTTTCTTCCTCATCTTCCAGAACTCTTAACTGAAGCAATGCAGAAAAATATATAATTGTCGCTATATATTAAAAAAAAAATATTACCTATATATTAAAAAATAATTAAACATTAAAGAAATTTAATTAATGCAATTATATTTTTAAAAAATATTACAACTTCAAAAATCTTAGGTATTCCTTTGGAATTTGAAAAGAATGATCATATTAGAACGAAAATATCGGAAAAGAAAAGAAATAAAGAACTGATTAAAAAAATAATTAGATAAACCTCAGATCAGTTTTTATTTTGCATGGGATTACTTATATAGAAGTAGCATTATTTCTCTTCCTTTCTTCCTCCTCTTCTATCACTCCTAATTAGAGCAGTGCAAAAAAAAATATATATATATATAATTGCCACTATATAATTGTATTAATTATTAAAAATTTTTGCAATATTATTTTCTTTTCAAAGCTGCAAAATGTATAGTTAAAGATGCGCGATATGTTTCTTTAAATTTTAGTAAAATAAATGTTTCGCATTTTCTTATATATCTCTTTAAATTTATATTTTTTTTATAAATTAAGTAAGTGTTAAGAAAATTTAATAAAAAGACTAATAAATTTCTAATTAATAATTTTTAATAAACATAATTTATATATTTTACTAGAATAATATACCCGAAAAACCAAATTAAACGGCAATCAATCTTTGAAATGTGAGTCTTACGTATTTGAAACACGGAGTGAACTTGGAATTCGGTGAATTAAAATTATATACATAATAGAAATTCGGGAATTAAAATTATGCACATAAAAATTCCTAAATTTCCATTACGTACAATTTTAATTCCCGAATTTCTAATTTCTATTTGTAAATAATTTTAATTCCTGAATTTCTATTATGTACATTATTTTTATTCCTGTATTTATGTACTCTATTTTTAATTGTACATGTCAAAAATTATATGAAAATGTTTTGAAAAGAATAGATCTCTGAAAAATCGATTGGCGTCTCATTAAGCTCGAAAATATGCGTTTTTCATGCAAAATAATTATTTTAAAACATTATTTAAAACATATTTATTTTAATTTTTATAAGGTATCAAAAATCGTGTAAATGTTTGATTCGCGATGCAGAGAGATGACGATAGAGACACGTCGCGCCGGAAAACCTCGTCTCTACCATCGCGTCGTGGTGTACCATATACTTGTATGCGTGCTTATACCGGCGCAGATGGAAGCGTAACGAGTACACAATGCGATGCAAATTGGTTAGACTCGGTATGCCACGCCAGGCCAGTCAATCGCCCGGCCGATTGCCTCCAGTCGCGGGATGGTATTACTAACATCACTATCCTATTATGACGTTACGGCTCCCCGAGCAGCGGCAGCCTATTACGTACGATGCCGGCTCCCTCCAGGCGTTCGATTCGCGATAACTCGCTAACTATAGCGGTCATCGAGACTCTCGGAGAGAAACAATATTGACGAAAATCGCGGGACAGCCACTATATAATTGCATTTATAATATATATAATATAGCTCTCTGAATATCGATAATATTTAAACTATATCATTGTAGTTACATATTTTGAAATACAACAAAGATGCGTGATATCGATAAGTATCTATCTATTTACCTTCGAGATCTTTTGAATTAAAGTTTCTACAAAAATTTGAATACTGTCAGATATCAACCAGATCAAATTAGATTCGACATTTCGTTCGAGGGATAATAGAAACGACTTCCTTAGAATAAATGTCGAAAAATCTTTGTTCTAATTCTCTCTGTATGTACTATGTACTATTATCACTCTCGAAGTAAATACAAAATAATTTCGTTTAGCTATTACATCCTTGACATAGAAATTTTGGCTGAATAACTTTTCTTTGAATGAACACTTACATACTCACATATTATGAATATTATGAATACTCTTGAACAATTACAAAAATTTTGTACAAAAAAATTAAATGCAATTACATATTTTTAAAAATGAGGCATGTCTATAATACATAATACGATATATTATAAGTTTGAAAATAAATTTATTAATAATTAACTCTATTCTTATCGCTCTTATACTAAATACAAAATAATCTTCGCGTTTAGTTATCCCTGAGATATAATTTTTACCTGAATAACTTTTCTTTAAAAAAAACCAAAAAAAAACTAAGAACATTAGTTTACACACTAACACTGAATATTATCCATACTTAAGCAATTACAGAAATCTTGTAACAAAGTAAAACAATGCATATTATATATTAGAAAAAAATATAAGGCATATATAAATTATATAAATGATGTGAAGTTTAGCTTATTTTAGAAGGTTTACTCGAAACGGTATTTCTTCTTAATCGGCGGCCTATCTTGCTCATTGAAATCATCCCAATTGTATCTCTTTTTACTTGAAGTATTTGTAGATAAGCCACTTGTTGTTTCCCGGAACTGATTAGGACGGCTTTCTTCCTCGTCGGATTCGTCCTCGCTTTTTATGTGTACCAGAGAACTCGTAGGCTCGTTGAAGTCAGAGATTTTCACTGCAGTCATTCCACTATAAGGAAGAATCAAAGTTAAGTGTTTCCAACAATTTATTATATTTTTTACGTGCATTATTATATAACGTACTTCTGTTTACGATAAAGCTCATGGAATTTTTTGTGATTATTCAAATCCGCCAGTTTCTGTAAGAACTTTTCATCGTGACTGATAATAATCAGTTGGAAATTTTTCTGATATCTCGATCGTAGCTCGACAACTCTGCAATATATTTTTCGCTTAATATTACGTCACATATAATTTACAACTTTTTTTACGTTATTGCTTAAAATGTCAATGTTACGCTTTGTATAAAGAAAAAAAAACATACTTAGTTAACGTATCTGCTAAACTGTTCGCATTTTCTTCATCCAGATTTGTCGTTGGTTCATCTAATGCAAGAATGCCGCAGTCCTTGCAGAATGTTTCTGCTAAAGCGAGTCTTATAATTATCGATGCCAATACCTAAAAAAATTATACATTTCAAATAGATCTAACACATTTCGCGATTACACGTGCTAATTATTCGCTAATTATGTATGTTAATTACTTTCTGTCCAGCACTACAACGTCCTTTCATATCCATCTTACAACCGTGTTTAGTTTGAATCAGTTTGTAATTGTAGCTTCTTCTACTGCTACCCACACCATCTGTAGGTTCTGTACAAATCTCTATGCAACTAGTATCTGTACCCTTGTAAACATGTTTCCACAGCTTTTTCATTATTCTATTGACTGTCGACATGCGCTCCTCATGATACTCGATCATGGCGGTATCCAATACTTTACTGTAAGCTTTCAAATTTGCTATGGTCTCTTCCTGAACCTAATAAACAAATTTAAAAATCGAAATAAACTTCTAAAATCAAATAATATTCTACTGCAATAAATGTGTACTAATTTGACACACTTATACATATTATATATTTATATATTATTTATATATAAAAAAATATATATTTTTTAAATAAAAAAAATATATATATATAATATAAAAGCATAAAATTAGTACACATTTACTGCAATAGAATATTATTTGACTGTAGAATATTTAATATATAAAATATTTTATTGTTAATTCAACTTACTGTTAATTCAATGCACTTGGTAGTATAATTTCGACGAGCTAATCGATATTCCTCTCTTCGTAATTCTTGCATGTACTGTTTGATGACTCTTTCTAATTCTTCTTGATTTCCCAGCGTTACGTTTTTCTAAATGGACACAGTGAAATTGTTAACAGAACAAATGTACAAATCATGAACAAGTTACAATATGATATACATACATAATAATATACATACATAACTATACTTACTTGACGAAGTAATACTTGTTTTTCATTTTCCAACTGTTCCCATTTCTTTGATAACTCGTTATAATTCATACTTTTCAATTTTTCGTTTAATTTCTTGTATTGTCCCTTCAAAAGCTCTATTGTATCCATAATATTACGTAACATTATATTGTCATGTAATTCTCTCTTTCCAATTTCTTGAGAGGCAACATCCTCCTTCAACTTATTTATCGTTTGCTCTACATCTTTTTTCTTGTTCATAAGTTCTGTTAGCGAATTCTGATAACTTTCTATGTCACGCTCGTAATTCGCGAGTCTCTCAGGTACGTTGCTGTTTATAAACGAATCGACTTCATCTATTATCTTATGTAAATCGGACAGGCGTCTAGTACCTTCCATCATCGATTTTCTATCATCTTCTTGTTTTTGCCAGTTTTCCAGCTGTAAAAAAAATATCTCATCTTTTTGTCTTCACTCTATGCAAAACTCTTTGTACAATATCTCTCTACTTATTATGGATATTTTATCATAAATTACTCCATTTAGAAATGTGAAAAACAAACCTTAAGCTTTTCCAGTTTCTGAGTTCCAGACTCCAATTGATTTTCAGCATCTGCCAAATCTTCACGCAGTTTCTCCACCGTTTCTCCTACAGTGACTTCTCGGGTGTACAAATCATCCTGTTTATCCTTTAAATGTTTCAATTTCTGCATATCCAACTGAATTTTTAATTGTTCCTCATGTAATTCGTTATATGTCTCTCTAGCCTCATGCAGCCTCTCATTATGCTTATTCAGTTTGAGTTGTAATGCTTCAAGATGGTTACGAGTTTCTTTGAAAGATGTTTTCAAGGATTCTCGCTGCGCCTGCAGCTCTTCTATAGTTTTTTCGGTTTGGACTCCTATGAAAATATATATAATGTATTAAATATTGAAAAGGGAAAAACGTTTTAATTAATAATAATGATAAATCTCATGATTCTTATACCAGCATTGGCCATTTGAGTTTCCAAATTATTAACAGTTTTTTTTAATTGCTGTATTTCATCTATGCATCGATCCCAAAATTTGATATCACTGATTATATCTTTATACAGTAATAATTTCTTTTCAGGTTCTGCTTTTGACTCTTCAAGATTTTTAACAGCTATTTTGGACAGCTTTGCACTATTCTTGGCTTTCTGCAATCTTTCTCTAAGAAAATAAAGAAAAAAATTAAAATTAATTAATTTATTAATATTAAATATATTAGAAGTTTAATGCATTCATATAATAATATATATATATATATATATATATATATATATATATATTATATATAAATATATATAGAATAAATATAAATCTCATATAAATACTAATAATATTATTGGTAATAATATAATATATACAGTAAAGTATATTCACTCACTCTAATTTTTTCAGCTCATTCTCTTCACATTGAATAACTTTTTCAACAATGGGTTTTAATTGCAACATATTATCATATTTTTCTTGTTGCAACTTTAGTTCCCCTTCACACTTTTTTAAATTATTAGGTTGATTACGAATGATATCAGTTTCCATTTCTTTTATTAAATCTGCCACTTTGTTTTGTTCCTGAAAATTTCTGTGACACAAAGGGCAACAAGGATCTTTTACAGATAGTTTTGTAATATATTCTTTGTAGGCTGTGGCTTGATAAGCATAAACTCCTCGCTTATCTTGAAGCTCCTTTACTATTTTTGATTGCATTAACAAAGTCTCATCAAATTCTTTGTAATCGCACACTGTAGAAATTTTCTCTTTATCACCTAAAAAAAAAAAAAAAAAAATACCCAAAATAAAAAAACTGTAAAAATTCTTTTAAAGATTATATATAAAATTAAAAAATAAAAAAATATTCTTACGATGTAACTCTATTTTCTTTTTCTCAAATTCTAACTCTATGTGTTGTAATGACGTTTGAAAAGCGGTAGTTTTGCGTTCTTGTGTTTGAATCTCTCGCGTCAAAGAATTTGTTTCTTTTTCCTGTTAAGTACATAAAGTTAATAAGATTTTATCAGCACATGCGTATACATAAATGAAAAATTAATCACATACCAATTGCTGGTGTACACGGTCTAGAGTATTTTTCAATTTTGTCTGTTGTAATTCTTGAATATTTAACAATACTTTGATGCTATTTCCATGTTTTTTCTTCAAATTTTCCATTTCTTCTTCTTTGGCTTGTAATGCCGATTTTTTCAAATCAAATTCTGTTTTTAATGAGCTTAACTTATGTAAAGAAGAAATTTCATCATCAACCACGCTTAAACTTGTTTCAATCTTATCTCTGGATTTTACTTTGTTTGCAATATCAGTTTTCAGAGAATTAACATCTAATGCATTGTTAAGCTCATCAATTTTATGTTTTGCTGTTTGAAGTTTTTGTTCTATGGACTTTAATTTATTTCCTGCTGCACCAATCTAAAAAAATTAAAATAATAACTTTATTATAAAAATATTATAAAATAATTTTGTATCATATAAAATCCTTAATGAAAATATATTAACCTGTGCTATTTGGTTCCGTATGGTGGTAATTTCAACTCTTATCTCTGTAACTTCCTTCTCTTTGAGAATCTTTCCTGATTCTATCTTTGAATAATTGCTACGTAACATATCAACTTCTTTTTGTAATTCACTTTCTCTTTTTTGCATGCTCTGTCTATTTTCTTCTACTTCTTGTTCCAATGCTCGGATCTTCTGTTCCAATCTTTTTGTAAGAGCCTTCACCTCTACATATAGAATTTTTGTATAATTTTAGTAATAAAAAAATATTTAAAAATATGAACAATATTTAATATTCAAGATCTATGAAAAAACTGATATGATTATTTTAAAAGATTTGTTATACCTATTTCAGATACATCTTGTTCCACTGTATCAAAATCCCATGCTTGCAATGCATCATTTAATAATCGATTACGACGAATTATTCTTTTCTCATGATCTTTCACTTGTTGTTTAAATGTACCTACAGTTTCTCTTCGTGTTGCCAAGATATTTGAGATCCTAGTTCCTTTCTCAGAAATACTTTTAATTTCAGTTTCACTCTAAAACCAGCAAATCAATATATAATGCATATACAAAGATGTGATAATATAATTATATGTGTACTTTATATGTATACCTCTGTTATTTCATTGTTTTTTTCTTTCAATATAGTATCATATGATTCTATGAGACCGTTTAATTCCTCTGTTGTTCCTTCAAAGATATTTTTTATTGTTTCTTTCAGTTTTTGATACCGTTCCTTATACATATTATATTCCATTTTCTTTTTCTCTGAAAATAATACTTTCTTTTTTATCCATATATTTTCACAAATTCTTACTCAACTTACCTTCTTCAATTTGAATATTTTTGTATTCGGTATGAGATTGTTGCACTTCTTCAATCTTCTGTTTTATAGGTACAAGCTGTTTATCAATATCATTTATTTTTTCTTTTGTGGTATCCAATCTCTTCTTGTGCTCCTCGAGTTTAATCTCTTTATCTTCTACTTCAGATACAAGTACTTTGAAAGTCTGTTTCTCTGCATTCAGACCTCGAATATCCCCTTGTAACTCTTTGTAAAGTTTTGCAATAGTTTCTAAAGCTTTATTAAATTTAGCACTATCAAATATTTCATCAAATCTCTCCTTCAAATTTTTTCCTTGTTGGTCAAATGGCCAGTTAAGCTCATCTTGATGACAAAATATAACATAATTCAGAATCGACTTTGAAACACCTAATGCTACACTGAGCTCCGCATCCACATCAGCACATCGATTGGTTATAGATGCTTTCTACATCAGAAAATTAAAATAATCAGAACAATTGAATAAATTAAAGTTAATAATTATAATCTACAAAAAATACAATATTACAAATATCCACCTCTTTTTTATCCTTGCTTACTCTTGTTACAGTACTGTCAAGAGTCTTAAATTTTTTTATTGCCTTCAATGACTCAATTGTTCTGGATACTATATAAGTATTACCCGTGGAATCAATTATCTCAGCTTTGACAACACCTCTTACCTATAATATAATATAAGGCAAAAATTATAATTAACATATAAGTACTCATTAAAAATACAGAAAAATCAGAATCCCTTAAAAAATCCTTAAAAAGTCGGATACCCTTAAAAAATCAGAAATCTTTAAAAGATTTAATAAATTTAAAACATGTATATATATATATATATATATATATATATATATATATATATGAAATTAAATATTGCTGTCATACCGAGCCGGTTGTCGCCAGCATGGGATCATGTATGAAGGACCTTCCTTTCTCAGAGTTTGGTGGAAATTCGCCGGTCGTGGCATATTTCAACGCTTCTATGATCGTTGTTTTTCCTGTGCCATTCGGTCCCAAAATAAGCGTCAACGGACAGGAGAAACGTAACAACGCGTCTTCACTGTCATCGCCGAAATTACGAATGCCGCGAATCGAGAGCCGGCGTATCTTTGACATTTTGCCTTATTTAACGCGATGTTATCGCGTTACGTTATCGGATTGAACGAGTTTGTTATCGCGTAAACTATGACGCAATGTATCTCTTCCTCATCTCTCTTCGATCTAGGATTTTAGGTGTCCTCTTGCAGCTATCGAGACACTGAATGACCAGAATGACAGACAAAATTTTATTTACGCAGAAAAAATAAACCATTCAACAAGCTTTTGAGGTTTGACAGATCTGAGATCTGACAAATGTGAAAACGCGCCAAACGTCAACAGCTATAAACCACGTGTCACAGAAGGAAGGAAACTCGATGTATCAAAAGAGTCTTTCTTTAGGGAAATATTCAAACAGAGAGAAACTAGTGTCCCTAGAATAAAATGTAAAATAAAATCTGATAAAATGTATTCTAGGGACACTAAGAGAAACCAGAGAGCAGAAAGAAACCAGACTCGCGATTGGCTAATCGCGATGGACGATTACGTCATTTTCCGGCCCGCGTTCTCGGGCACATTCGGTTCGATTCAATGTATCGTTGTATCATCCGTGATTGTCCGAGAGTCTCGTGGTCGTCCGATCGAAAAGCAGAAGGTTCAAAATTATTTCGACAAAATGATAGATTTTCGCACGAATTCCGGGACCGCCAACTCCGACGCCGATAATGGAAGATATAACAACACTAATATACCTGGTAAAAATTAAGATAATTGGCACTACTTGAATACTTTTGACGTTGCGCCGAACCTTTTTTCGTTTTCGTTTATAATCGCGATTTCTTTTAATTGTTTAATTCTTTGCAAACGGCAAGGTTTCTTCGAATATTATTGAATAAATTGGATATCTCGTAGTTATATAATTTTTTAAATTCTGTTGTCACGAATTATTATTTGCTCGTTCAACTTAAACTCGTGACAGATCATATTCCTAACCTGAATTATTGCATTATTGTGTGTAATCAGATCTATAATTATAATCTTTTTACTTTTATACAGTAATATAGATGTAGAATTGCAATTTGCAAATATAAATATGTGTTACTTATAAATGTCGTACTTGAAAAGATATAGAGATTACATCTACTTAAGCTAATAACAAAATCTAACTTTAACTACTTGAATTATGAAATAAATTCTTATTTTATAAAAGACATGTGCAAAGTTCACTAAATGATGATTGTCATGAGTTCAAATAAATTATGAATAAATAATAAGTAAAATTTATCTTATTTGCTATAATACTATTTTATTTTTCAGTTACTTCACAACCAAATTTAGCTCCTCTTAGTCCATTCTTGAATTTTGACCCATCGTATCTTCCTGTCAGTCAGCCAGAATTCATATTTCCTGATGGTGCTGTAAAGCAGAGAGGCCGCTTCGAGTTAGCTTTCAGTCAGATTGGAGCCGCTTGTATAGCGGGTGCTGGAATCGGTGGAACATCAGGTTTATATAGAGGCATCAAAGCAACATCTATCGCTGGTGAAACTGGCAAACTTAGGAGAACACAGTATGTCTTTGTGTTTTTTGTTTTAATGTTTAATACTAAATGCATATATATGTTTTTTCTTCTCTTTTCAGATTAATTAATTACATTATGAAAGGTGGTGCTAGTATGGCAAACTCGCTTGGTGTAATTACAATAATGTATACTTGTGCTGGAATAGGCTTAACTTGGCTCAGAGGAACCGATGATAGTGTTAACACAGTTGCAGCAGCTGCCACAAGTGCTGCAGTGTTTAGATCTCCTGGTATGTAGCATGATCTTTATGCCCTCTGCATATACATATTCATTATAATGATAATAATAATATTAAAATTTAGCTGGAATTAGAAAAGCCGGTATCGCAGGCGCTATTGCAGCAGGAGTTGCAGTAATGTACTGTGCATGGAACAATGGAGGCTTGTCGTTACAGCGAAATATGAATACTGGATGGAAACATACAGCATAAGAGTGTACATGTTTAGTGAGTGTGTGTATGTGTTTTAGTAAAAAAATTTTTAGACAAATTATACTCTTGTCAAATGTTTTTTTCGCACATTGATACTATTTATTATTTGCTTATTGTTACAATAGTTATAAAGTTTAAATAGTCAAAAGTTCAATAAATTAATTGTGTGGAGTTATAATTATATATAAAATATATATAAATTACTTTAATTAGAGAACAAAGTAAATTATAAGTCAAAATTATTCATATTAAAAAAATAATTATATGTATATAATACACACAAAAATGTGTGTGTGTATATTATATAGCAAATATGATTTAGATTAAAATTGTACAAAACAAAGTATAGTTTACAAAATGTTTTTATTGAATTTAAATAGTATTTGCATTGTAAAATTATAATTTTGTAAAACCTTTTCCATTAAAGTTTTATTTATTGATAATAATGTCACTATTGTAAAATTTGAAGATTTTATGTTTATAAAATTCTAAAAGTATAATTTATTCTTATTACATATTTGAAATGTTTAAATATTTCATATTTAACATCATGTGTGTAATTTTTAGAATGTTTAAATATGTTAATATTTAATGTTATACACACACATTGCTGATCATTAAGATTTCTTTTAAATATTGTGATACATGTTTAAAGCACGCAATAAGAATAAATTTTATGTTTCATATATATACAATAATGTTATAACTGTAAAATATAAGAATCTAATTTTGTTATATTATAATCAAAATTTACATAATAAAATATAGGATTATATATTTTAAAAATTTAGAATTAAAAACTTTTATTTATTTATAAAAATGTGAAGGGAAAAGTTCTCTTTTCTATCTGATTTAGTTAAAAAAATATAGCGTTTTTGGAAATAAATTTTCAAAATAACTAAATTTATTTTCCTTATTTTGCAAATTATTTTTTCTATTGAGCTGTATATTACACAGCCAATTAAATAAGTATATAAAATTATGTGAACCAGTATATAATAACATCAATTGCAATATTAAATTTAATATTCTAAAGATTTTAATACAATTTTTTGTTTCTTTTTTTGCAGATTCATGTAACAAATTGACGTCTATACTATGAACAGTTCCCGATGAGTTCTTATATCCTTGTATTACTTTGTACATAGAAAATCTCACACCAAATGACAAATAAATTATTAAAGAGATGTTAGGATAAAAAATAAGTTATCTAGCAATGTATGTACTTTCAAATAAACTTACTGACGTTACACGTTGCACATATTTGCAATTTAATATTGTGTATATATGTCTTCCAATAATATATTCGGTTAATTTAATATTCTATTTGCTTGATAATATATTTATTTAGTAATAAGAAAAATTATTAAGTATTTATTAAGTGATAAGCAAATTTTACTTGTAAATATAAATGTAAATATATAATTTCAGATATAATATTCGGACGCTTTAGTGGGAACACGCACTGGGATCCTTTTTTTTTCTTATGTGTACATGATTCAGAAAGAGAGGCGTTAATCTTATCAGTTTTTATCTCACTATCAGGTTTCATGTTCGGAAATGAGTGGATTTTCCACCGATCAGAGTGTTTTTGTCCGTGTACAGGTTGTATTCAGTGCGTTTTATTACGTTTTATCCAATAATTGAGTGTGCGATCTGCATATCTAAAACAAAATTACATATACCGATAAAACAATTCGTATGCGCGATATTTATACTGATTAATTGTGCGAAAAATAAAGTGTAAATCGTAATAACTGGGAAGAATATTATGCGAGTGTAATAAATCCATTGTTGAGTTTAATAGATTTCATGGTTTGTATATGTAATCGATATATTTGGACGATATTTTGTTGAATATTTTATACACAAATAAAAAAGTAATACAATTAGGATAATTTTCTTAGAGTTTATTTCTCATCTTATCATATATAAATTATTGTTGTGATTTAAATAAAAAGTTCGCATATCAGATGAGAGAGATAAACACTAAAAAAGTTATTGTAATTGTATTAATTTTCTATAAATGATGATATTTAGAGTAAATCATCATTCATATGTATCACGTGTTGGAAAATAGGTGCAAATACTTGTATATTTTGTTGACTGCATTGAACTTGATAAATGTATTCAGCGATAACATTGGCGACAGAATATCTAGTAGACAAACACTTTTTTTTATTTAAATAATTTTACGCCTTACAAAATTACAATTTTGCAAAAAATTTTTGTTCATATTAAGAGTTTTACTGTGTTTTAAGATTTTAAATATATATATATATATATATATATATATATATATATATATATGTAATATATATACATATCGCAATGCATTCTTAATTTATTTTAAATATTTAATATTTCACAAAATATTAAAGAAATAAAAATATTTAAGATTAATTAAACCGAAATCTCAGATTAAAATATTATTTCACATAGGAAGTACATCGAGAATAAAGATATTTTTTTATTTTTACATATAGATTTTAAGCGGCATGTGAAAACATTTATAATTAGTTATTTATAATTAGCACTCTAGAATATTACAAAACGTGACATTTCTTTATGATGTCTAAATATATTATATATAGATATATTATATATAATTATATAAAATTAAACTTTATTGTTAAATAGGCGAATATTCTATATATATGTATATATAAAAGAATATCTCTCTTATTAACTCAAATAATTTTTCGGACTAAAAAGACATTTATTGCCGGCACTACCGCCACTATATCTCTTTGCAAAATATATTCTATTAATTCAGATGATTTTTCAAATATTAAAGTTCGACGGTTCAAAATAAAATAAAATCATTACATGAAATTGGACGATGGCGCGCGCTTGTAATATGTTTTTTAATACGTTCGAAAAATCATCTGAATATATATATATATATATATATATATATATATATATATAAGCAGTTATCTCTTCATAAAATATATATAATCTACCAGACAATACAAGCGCGCGCTGCGAGGAAAAGCAATAACAATAAGCTTCGATATATGCGAGTATCGACTTATTTACATCCCTTTGTTAGAAAGGAATTTTTAATTAACAAAATAAAAAATTATCCTTGAAGACAGAGCATATATATATCGCACGCATGTGTGACAACAAGACATCGCGAGACATCGGTTAGTTTATTTTATCTGTCGGAATCTGCGATCGTTGTAGTAGACCGCAAAGAATATTTACGAAAGTATACGACTTATTTAAACAAGGCACACATGTGTGTATGTAATTCTTGCGCATACATCGTGATGTGCACAAGACGCAAAAGCCCAGCGGAAGTCGCGGAAGTAGTCGCTTCGAATCTTCTGACGCTGGCAGACGTGGATTCTATACAAGAGACAGTGTTAAAGTTGAAGAATGTAGTTAAGTCTTATAGTTAAGTCGCGATAAACTTATATAACACGATTTCCTATTTTTCTCACAATTAATCTCTTGACAGTTATCTGCTGTCCATCAGGTATACATAACAGAGTGTTTTTGCAAAAGAGGATAAGGTTGAAAACAAATTAATTTAAATTATATTAGAAAAAATTGGAGAATAGAAACCAGAATCGAATTTTTTTGAAAATTTGTGTCTTAATATATTTCTCAGAGCAATTTAATTAAAAAAAAATAAATAAAAACGTTTTATTTGCAAGAAAATTGTAAAGAAATTCGATTTCTCGAAAAAAATTCAATTTTTCGTTTTTTAATATGTATTTTTTGTTTTAGAAAAAAATTTAAATAAAAATTATTTTGTTCTTTTTTAATTAATTTTATTTATAAGAAAGAATATATAATTATATATATATATATATATATATATTTATGGAATGATTATAAAAGACATTTTATATGTTGCTTCTTTTCTCGAGAGAAGAAAAAAAAGAATATAATTAAGGAACTATTATTAATTCTATATATATAATCTTTCTCTCTTTTGTCAATTTTTTAGAAAGCACTCATGCTATTTTCGAATAGCACATATATATGTCACGTATATTACTTTCATCATTCACATTCCTCGTCGTCGTTTAAATGTCAATATTTAACTGCTTCCTATAAAAAGCAGGTAGTGATAATTAACTTTAATTAGCACCTCTGAATCTCTCTCTAACTCTGGCTAGTACAAGCTAGATAGAGAAGGACAAATTTTATTATCCCCAGTCGTCGCTAATCAACAGTAAAGTGCAGTCGTCCTTTCATTGTCAGTCAGTCAGCCAGACAGTCAGTCAGTCAGTCAGCCAGCTATCTTCGATTCTCGTACAGGTGCATATATGTAAATTATTTGGATTGTGTCGTAAGTGCTCTTATATTCTTTACACGTCGCGTTCCAGTTATTTGTTTACGTAGGTCGAGCTTGATTAATGACCCGACATAATGTACACTTCCCAAAAGCTTTCGTCATCCGCTTAATTTATAACAATTATTTATTGAGAAACTAGAACATGAAACGTATGCGAGCTTAAGTAAAAGAGATTGTTTTAGATTTGTTATTAAAAGAGATTAATTTTAGATTGTTTTCACTTTTGATTTTATGACTTTGCTAAAATCTTTGTAGCTTCTGTAAATGCAATGTTTCTCTTTCAAAATATCTTTTCTTATTGAAACATGTACGAAAAATAAATTTAAATAATTTAGTAACTTAGATTTTAACACATACAGTTTTGATTTCATACGAGTTCTAACAATGTTAGTTTTATATCTCGTTTAACTTTACTTAATTGATTCTCTGTAGATTTATAATATTTACTATAAAATAAACAGCGTGATGAATTACTGATTTAACTCATCAATTAAACTATCTTACAATTTTTGTATCAATTTTACAAATTATTTTACAAATTTTATCTTTAATTTACTGTTAAGTTATCATTGTGTATAAAAACATTTATTATTAAATCATAAAATATTTACTTATTCGCGAAATAAAAGACGTATTGCAACACTCTTATTTGAAAAAGTAAAGGATGATTATTAAGAGGCACACATAAAAGAGATACTAATTTAATATTTAAAATCAATATTAATTTGAAGAAAAAAATTTCTAAATAATTATAAATATATATATAGCAATTTAAATACACGCGAAAAATATTAAATTTTACGTAACGTTAATATATGTCACGTTAAATTATCTACAGCTGTGATGTTGCGAAACTTATATGATGAAGACACCGTGCATAGAACGGAATTCGGGCACAATGGAAAGAGGAAATCGGCGTTTAATCCGTTAAAAATAGATCTGTCGATGGTGTCTAACAAGGAGAAATACTAACTGAATATGAAAATATTTGTGTATTTTGCAGAGCCGCTTTGCGCGCTATTTTACGATCTCACACTACGAATTTTCGTGCCACATGTTTCCTGTCAAACGCAATAGCGAACTGTCACAATCTATTCTGAAATCTTATCAGAGAATTAAAAATTGGGAATCGAAAAATTTAAAGTAATTAAACATAAAAATGTTATTTAAAATCGATTTCTTAAGTCGTCAATAGTAAAATTTTTAAGGAGTTCTACTATAGAGAAGAAATGTTACAAAGCATGTATTAATAATATAAAAAACTTAAGTTCTTTTAAAAAAAATTACAATTTTCTCTTGTTTTTTTATAGTTTATAAAACTTGTCAATTTTAAGATTTCATCGATTTTCTTTATCATCTTCTACAATCATTAATTATTCACGAAAAGTATATTAATTTTTTCTTTCTATCCAAAATATGTATATATATTATTCCCCATGTTTTTAAGATAAAAAACTGATTTCAAAGTCTCATAAAAATCTTTTTTCTTTCAGATGAAATCAAATTTCGCATTTATTAATGTACAAGCTAATCGTTGAAATATGAAGGAAATATTTGTAGAAATGAGAAAATAAATATATCGCGTGCATGAAGCTTCTCTGCTGATTCCTCTTCAAGATCCGAGCGGATGGTCGGACGGTATTGAAAACTTTTAAAAAATTCTTTTCGAATAAATTGCGAGGCGGACATCATGAAGGCGAGACAAGCGGAATTATGGCTAGCGATGCTATACACAGGATCCATGGTGTTCTGCATCACGTCCGTCATATCGTTGGTGACAGTCTGGCAGCATTGGACATGGACATTGGACACTTGCCTTGACATCGATTGCGGCTGCATATTATATGGTACCAGCACATTTCGTACATTCCTCGGCGGCAATGTCAAGGTCTGTCATTTTGGTGCCTATGGTATCACGCCCATAATCCTGATTGCCATGTGTTTCGGCGGTTTTCATGGATACAGATGTTGCATCTACAAAAATCTGGATGATCCTAAGCAAATTAGCCGCAAGCGAACGCAGAACGAGGACAGGTACTTCGAATTTGTCTTCCATGCAGATTATGTAGGATTGAGTAATGTCTATATTTTGAAAATCTAAAGAAATAATTTTTTTATTAATTAAAAATTCTGAAAACTCTGTTATCATCTTTTATTTTTACATAATTTTACAATTATAATTTCTTAAATTCTTCTTCCAGAAACAATCTTAATGATCGGGTCGTCGTGGTCCACGTGAAAAGTAGAAGTGCTTTTAAACAATGGATGCCCACAGCTTTTTTTGCAGTGTTAATCTGCTGCCTATGTTTTGCCCACGCGGTCGTGATAACAGATGGCTATTATAATTCTTGCAATCAATACAGAAGACATCTCGTTGAAATATTGGGTTCGAGAGGCCGCGAAATTCAGGTAAAACGCATTTTATTTATCAAGTTTAACGTTTAACTCTCAGAAATATACAAGATTTAAAAAAATTGTCTATTTATTGTTTTATCGTAGGCGATTCATAACAGACTATCGTGCGGCGCAATTTTCGATTTCATGGATTATCTTCATCCGGATACCAACCATTGGACTCGAGGCAGCGAGATCAACACAGGAATAGCGCTCCAGCTTGCGATATCCATGAGTTGGTTCAACTTCTTCGCTTGGCTCGTCGCGTGCTTGATAAACTTCATCATGGCGAGAAAGAGGCTGCACGATTTAGGGGAAAAATTCTGCTGCTGTTGCTGAATTGTTCGGTAAAGTTAAATTGTAAAATTTAATAGAATTTTCGGGAAATATTTTGACCCCCCATATAAAGAGATGCATACAGGACATGTCGCGTGTATGATTGATAGTATTGACATTTTATTTATGCAATTTTATACAGAGACAGAGTGCTTTCGGTAGCTTTTTTTCTTCTTTTATATATCAAAAAATTAAAGACTCACTTTTCTTCCGCTGCCGTGGAAAATAATCGCATCCCTCTCTCGTATTCAAATATAATTGCTTTCTCTTTATACATTTTTTACACAATTTGCGTTACTATGTTACACATCGTGTGTACACACATTGGAACAATATTTTTGATCATTCTAAGAATAAAGGTTCGCATCTCATTAACTTAACGCATTCTTTATATATTAACTCTTTTTTTTTAAATACGATTTATAATGTTGCTATCATTGTATTATTATACAATTAACGAAAGATAAAGATGAATACTGTGTTATTGCAGGCAGTGACGAAAATTGAAGTGCAAACTAGTAAAGTATCCGTAAAACTTTTCGAGACATTCATATATATGTATATAATATATATTTCTCTTCCTATGTGTACATGAGGAAATCTATATAAATCAACGATAATAAATAACAGTATATGAAAATTAAAGAAGGAATGTATCACGTGTTTATCTACATTATATATCGTAGCCATAATAGAGACTTTATACAATCGAATTACATCGCTTTAGGACGTTAAAATGCTTGGTGTTTCTTAGCACCTAATTCGTACTATTTTATACACGGTGTATACAGAATGATAGAGTATTTTAAGGCTTGGAATAACAAAACATTTTTCTCGTATGTTCAGTAAATACATTCAAATCATTCGTGGACTTGTCAAATTCACTGGATCGAAATTTAATATTTAATTCTGTTCGCATAAATTATTCTTAGTTTTATATGTATGTGTGTGTGCTAGCATGAAGAAATCGCTTTTAATTCCCTATAGATTACACATATCTTTCACCTGATTATGTATAGGAACTAAACTGAAGACAACTTTTCAGATATACATTATATCCATTACATGTATAAACAATTGACTCTGTTTATTTTATATATATATATATATATATATTTAAATATATATATATATATATATATAAATATATATATATATACACATATACATATACATGTATATATAATACTAATCAGCTTTTGTATACTACACGACAGCAAAGACTGCAAGAGTTTGAACGCTACTTAATGAAGGAAGGCACCTAATCATACAAGCTAATATAGTATCTACAAATTATATTACATCTTTTTATATATGTATATATATAATATATGCATGAGTGTGCATGCATCAAAACACGCGTAAATTACAAACATTTCTTTTTTTTTATATAATATTGTCATATCTTTTTACATTGAACTAGATTGTAGATCTTCGATTATATAAAAGGCGCAGTATATTAGTAGAAGAACGTTTAGTTTAAATAGATTTCCAAAGTTACAAAATTCTGTGTGTATTAAATTCGTTCTCGCTAGAGAAGAATATCGAGAATAGTTTAACATATACAGATTCGATGCGAGAAAAGAAAATGAATATCAATATTTATAATGTTGTAGGATTAAATAGTCGCTTCTACTGTTCATACATTTTACTTTAACAGTCTCGATCGTGAAAAGGGCACAAGATTTCAAGTATTTTGGTTTTGAACAATTTCGCGCTATGAATCGTCAGCGAATTGTCAAATTTGCAAGCAAGAGATGTAATTGTCTTATACGATCTAAATGGTCAATCGAGACTATTAAACAACAAGTCAGTCTTACACGATAAGGCCAATTCTTTAGGCGAACCTGCTCGCTCTTTTTTTATGACAAATATTACAAATCACTCTTCGATACTAATATCTGCGCTTTTGCAATATCGAATTCTGTAAATTATGCATTACGTTAATTTTTCACAAGAAATACTCTGTGTGTGTTGCGATTTCTTTTTTTTTCTTTTTTCTTCAAGAGACTGTAAATATTGTGGTAAAAATTTTTTCTCCCCCTCAACGAGAAAATTTAGAGATTTTGCGAATTGCGTTTATAAGTATATATATATATGTATATATAGTTCAGATAACTTTTTTTTTAGAAAAATTGTTTTGTAAGAACTAGTATAGATTGTACTATTAGAAATCTACAAATTTTTAAAGTACAAACGTAGTGAAAAGACTTAGCTGCAAAAATAGATGCACAAGCTTTCTTTCTTTCTCTCTTTCTTTCCCTCTTTCCATCTCTTTATCTCTCTATCTATTTTTATCATTTTTTTTGGTATCGAGCTGCCAAGTTTCACAACCTGGTTTTTCACGTTAAAATACATGAGAAAGTATCTGTCGCTCGTTCTTCTCTTTTTTCCCTGTAAAGATCAACATTTTATTTCAATAACGTAAAGTCTTTTTTCTGATTTATCATTATTACCTGTCCTTTCTGTGTGTATAAATCTTCTAAAAATGCAAAAAGCAATTAAAAAATGTAGTATATATGAATTAATACTTTCCGACTTTAGTGTAAATCACCGATTTTATACGATCTACCACACACGTTTATCAGTTAGGCATGTATAAATATATTTGTTCACGCTGAATACCTTCTGATATAAACGTATGCAGTTAATTGTTGCTATCACATTACCTTATCGTTTGTGGAAAAAACACGCAACTATCGAGAAATAATAGTATATTCACGTTTATACATTTATATACTTTTTAAACGTACATTTTTATTTTCTTAATTTAATATTAAAATAATAAAAAAATATAAAAAAAGAAATATGTAATTATTTTTACGTGATTTAATTTAAGGCGAATTAAATATTTAAAAAATTAATAAAATATATTTTTCCTGTTATGATAAATTATTTATAGTAAATAAGATATATTTTATGTATAATAATTTTGTGTAACTATTTATAGAATATTATAATCTTTTATATATACTATAAAAGATTTATCGAATAAATTACGTTTCTCTTCGTTTCATATTTTTTCACAAACGCAACATGTCGAAAACAGATAATGTAAAATAGGCATAATTTCATTATATGTTCATTCTGTTGACAATTTTTCGTGCTTTCGGAAGGCAAATTGCCATAATACACGTTTCCTATGTATGTAAATATAAATACAACCTGTATGCGTCGTCAAAGATTTTACACATCTTTTTTTTACAAGATTAATATCTTGTTTCAGCTGTGTTTTTTAATAATTCGTAATAAAATTCCAGCCAATAAAAAAAGAAAAAACTTTGCAAATACAAGAACGACGTTCAATATCTCTCCACGATATCATGTCAATCAATCGTATCGCGTTGTATCAAATCTTTTTACCTGTTCCAGCGTTTCTGACAAGCGTGCCAGCTAGCCGGGACAGTCTCATCTCAGGTGAACGGGTTGCTCCGCCTCTTGAGCGATCCGAATCGCTTCTCCGACGCTTCGCGGATCACCTCGAAGGGCGCTACCTTGGTCCGTCCAGCTTGCCTCTCCTCGTTCTCGTCACTGGGAAAGTCCTCGAAGCTCATGTTGCTGAAGCCAGCGGTTGCGGCTGTGCTGCTCTTCTTGCCCTTGGGCGTCTTCTTGTGGTGACTCGTCGACTTGGTCTTGTGAGAAACCTTGTGCGTCGTCTGTAACACGTTGACGATGTCACCGTGGTTCTCGTCGATCAGATGATACTTGGACTTGTCCGACTTGGATGACTTCTCTTTCTTGTTATGCTTGGGAGTGTCATCATCCGCGACTACCAGGGGCTCGGGCGACATGGGCGAGATCATGTCGCACGTAATGTCCACCTTGGAGACGCTGTTGACCGCGTGCACGGTGATCCTGGCTGTGTGCGCGGTCGGTTGGATCATATAAGTGGGTGTAGGTTGCGACAGAGGCTGCGGCTGCGACGGTGGTGTCGGCATCAGATGAATGACGGTATTCTTCGGGGACTGCATGACACTGCTGACAGGTAACGTCGACGTGGTGGTCAACGCGTTAACGTTATCCACGTAGTTGGGCGACTGCGAAAGCGACAGAGATGTCGGACGCTGCTGTTGCTCGTTGATCTTCAGCGAGGCGAACTCGTCGAACGGGATTGACCCGAAGAGGTCCTTGGAAGGTTCATTGGAGGCTGAAAGTTCGTTCGAGTTCACCGTCACCTTCCCGTATTTCGATGTCGAAGCGATTGTGCTACTGGAGTGACTAGCGTAATAATTATCCGAGACCACGTTGTTGTGAGACGACTGCAGCTGAGGGACGCTGTAATCGATATAGGAAGAAGAAGAGGAGCCCACCGGACTCAGAATCGTCGGCTGAGCTGACGTCGAGTCGACATACGTGGATTGAACATTGTTGAAGGGATTGGTGAATCCACTGGGACTGAAGGGCGAGGAGCCGAAGAGATCCTTTTCCGCGTCCTCCTGCTCTTCTTCCTCCTCATCCTCCTCCTCCTCTTCAGCAATGCCGACACGAGGGTTGCTCTTGACCGAGGACGTTTGAACGACGCTCGATTGACGAGGAAAGGATGACGATTCCTCGTAATAGATAGTTTTGTTATTCGCGATGCTTTTCGAATACTTGCAGGACAAAGTGGTGGGCCTCGGTGGCGGAAGCGCCGTCGTTTTACTCTCTATTATATCCGCGAACACCACTTCCGGAAGGGGCGAACTGGAGATAGGCGTCACCAGATTCGAATTACGAGGCGAATTCCTCACGCTGCCGCTAGGATCGACGTTCTTGGACTCGCTCTCGCGACTATCGCTGCTCTTTCTGGAGCTGCTGGACCGTGGGAATGGCGCCAAAGCGAACACGTCGTTCTCCACCTTCCAGATACCGTTTTGGATCAGGGATTTGGACTTGTCATCGTTGTTATCGTCAGACGAGCTGTCACCGTTGTTGAAGAGCAACGGTTTAGACCCGTATTGATGTCGCACGAAGGGATCCCCGTGCGATTGTTCTGGCTTGGACTCGGGATCCAGTTCGTCGTCCAGCAGAAGCGGTTTCTCACCGTACTGATGACCCACGATCGGATCCGCGTCGATGGTCGGTAGCTGTTGCGCCTGTTGCTGGCGATAGTGATGCTGCCTCCTCGGCCTCTTCATCCTGTAGTCGTCCTCGTGAGTCGCCACGGACTCGCATTCCGCGTGATAAGCAGAACTACCGCATGTCCGCACGCTCTCGGAGATGGTCTCGTCGTGGCGCTTGCCCCGTTTGTCGCCATCACCGTCCTCGTTCTCCTCCCCGTCCTCGTCGTTTCCCTCCTCCTCGTCGTTCATCGCCCGCAGGTCGCTGGCCGAGCCGATCGAGTCGTCCGACTCGTAATCCACGTTCTGCGCGTTGCTGTTGTCCGCGTTCTCGCGTTGTTGGGCCGCGACTCTTCTCTTGCCGCGGCTCAGCACGTTCTTCACCCGCCGCCTCGTCTTCCTGGCTCGCTCCTTCGGACCCATCCTCTTCCCGTCGCTGTCGCTGGACACCTCGTCGGCGTTGAACGCCAGCTTCTCGTACTTGGAACGATCCTCCGCGGGCGCGCGAACGAACGGTGGCGAGACAGGACTGGACTCCGTGATCAGGGACGCCTCGTCGTCGACACCTCCGACGACTCCGCTGCCGACGTGCTCCAGCCCGGAGTTGTTCCACTGCGTCCCCAGAGGCACCCTGGTCGATTTGCCTGCAAAACAGAACGTCGCAGAACGATTATCGTCCAATTAATCGTAGACCAGAGTCTCGATATAATGGATCCTTATAGGACTTGAAAATTAGTTCAGCATATAATGAATCTGTTATTACCAATACACATTGCCGTACTTACCTATATTGTGTTTTTTATACTTTGTCAAATTTTGTCAAAGGAACAAGGAATTCGCGTGACAATAATTTTATAATTAAAGTTCTCTTAAATGCTACGCAAAGTATTTAGATTTACGTGATCTATAGTAATATAAAATCTGTTGCATAGATTTATATATGTATATAAATATATAAAATCTACGATATGCCTATTTTATAATAGAGAAATTTTAATCGCAATTCATAAAAAAATTGTAAAAATAAGGACACTTTATACGAAATATCGCAAAGATATTTTACACAAGTTTCTTATTAATAAATAACATATATTAATGTAATATTAATGCAGCAAAATTTAAATTTTTGCATATAATTAATATAAAATTATATCCATAATAAAATTATTCATTATTTCTTTAGTTTCTCTATTTACTATATAATATGTTATATATATAAAATAATTTTTCTGTAAATTGTATCAGCAAAAATTTTGCTTTTAATAATTATAAATTGAAGTATTTTAAAATCTCATAAATATTTATAGATTTAGTACTGATAAGGCGTAATACATTTATCATCTACAGAAGAAAAAGACCCAGAAGAAATAGGATATCTGATTAGGTCTGCTGCAGGTCTATATGCTCTATCGAAATACGATGTGCATTGATATTTTACAATCTTACTCTAATGAATCTCGGGAAAAGATAACGTAGTTAAATCTTCTCGACATGAAGAAAGTGATACACAATAGATAATTTTTTTAAAATTTAAACTAGTAAGTTAGTACACCGCCACCAATAGGTCTGGAACAGTCCTAATCAGATTCAGGGGGTTAAGGATAAGTGTGCCGAAAAACGCAGTAATGCTCTGAGTGAATAGCAACAATAAGCTCATTCGAACCCATCGCGAGAATTACGCATATCTTTCGTCAAATTATCCCTATAGATATTATATTCATTCGTGCGTGGGGAAACAAAGTATTGCTGCGTTTTACTGTGCCACAGAGTAGCATTTAGAAGAAACAAATACTCCGTATGCTAATTTACATTTTTATTGCTGCAACATTATTTGTCTTAATACAGCCGAGAGAAAGATGTACTGTCCAAGATAGATTTGTCAGCCCCCTATAGTGCTCTCTCTCTCTCTCTCTCTCTCTTGAGATTCAAAATTATTTCTCTCATTTTCATATAAGTATCGCTACAGAGGCCACAAGGAGAAAAGCATGCTTATACGTTCGACGATGACGAATAGATAACAAGTTTCTTTTTCACGATACGTCGCAACTTAACTCGCCGTATAATTAAAAAAAAAATTCGAGATGGCACACATTATTATTATTATTATTTTATTATTATTATTATTAGAGACACCATGGGAGGCAAACAAAGCAGGACTAGAGATACAAAGAAAGAAGATTCCTTAAACGTAAGTGGTTCAAAATGAAACCTAATCTCTATATGCCTCCCAAACTCATTAGGTTGTTCCAGACATTGGACTGATAAGTATAATTGTTCGTAATTTTTTTTCTCTCACAGAGAAATAAGCACATTTATCGTCAATTGTCTCCGCCTTTTGACACATTCCCTGAACACTTTATGATACTTATTACATGTTCAGGAAGATGAAATAATAATATATTACGGCGGTAATATTTCTGTGGTAATACTACTAGTGCTACTGAAGAAGACATTCTGATTTCGCTTCACTTTATACATTGTACAAAATTAAATCTGCGATGAAATTTTAAAAAGAAAAAAAAGAACAACAGATAAATTATCAATCTGTGCCTTTATATCTAAATGATTACTTCGCTTCCTATATGAAAATTCCATTAAAAGGAATAACAATTATATAACAAGTATGTACAATGTTCAATAATGCCTACAATATTCTTTACATCGTAAGATATGTTTCCGATACAAATAATTAACGCACACGTGACAAGTATTTGAGACAAATATGCGAAAGAAAAACACAATACAGAAATCGTGATTTTTTTTACATTTTTCAATAAGATAAAATGATGTAATTTTTCGATTACTTCTACGAATATTACAGAGATTTTTATTAATTACTTTAAGAAGTTAAAATTACATCATTTTATCTTAAGATTTGTGATGCGAGCCAAAAAAATATAAACAGAGAAATGTTAGTTATATCAAAGAGAAACCCACAAATTAGCAAACGCCGTGTGAAAGCGGTGTAAAATGAAATGCTATAAGGGATGAACAAAAAACAGAGAGAGAGAGAGAGAAAGAGAGAGAAAGGAAAAGAAGAAAGAGTCAAAGTAAAAGAAGTGAGGATAAGGAGAAGATTGAGAAATAAAAAAAAATAATTATTTGCCAGTCACTGTAGTATTACCATCGCGCAGGATACAATCTTGCGATTTTTATATATAATAATCCTTTTATGCACATGTCTTATATACGGAGTGGTGAAAAAGAATAAAATATTTTAAGGGAATGTAGTATGTCCAAAAACAAGTCAAAAAGTCTTAATAAATATTAGAGTCCGTACGTTTAAACCCGTGGTAAAACCCTTTTCGAAATATTTTTATTTTTTTTTATATAGTTACTTTTTTATTTTTTGTTTTAAATTTTTATTTTTACTATTAATCTTATTTTTTTATTATTTTAGTAATGTAAATACAAGGTAAATTAAATTATATGAGATATATTGCAAGATATCTCAAAAATGGCTCATTTGCTCATTAAGACTTTTTAACTCATTTTAAGACTAAAAATACCCTTAAAATATTTATCGTTTTTTTCAACATCCTGTATATATATATATATATATATATATATATATATTCACATGTGTTTACGCATTGCGAGAGGAATTGTTTTGTGAGAAGGAAAGGTCTGCGTACTCCATATTTACCAAAAAATAAATCATTAATGTTCTCTAAACTTACACGCGACCCTTGAGTTATATTAATCGCATCGTGTTGGAAATACTTGAAACCTATTCTTCTCACCTTTTTATGCTATATAATATAATCATTATAGCACACATAATATACGTTTGCACGTATGTAAGCACATACATATATACACACATTATATACATGTAAATGTATATATGTATATGTGTATATATATATATATATATATATATATATATATATATATATATATATATATATATATATGCATTTGAGTAGGACAAAATAGTGTACCGAAACTTTGTGTATATTACATAATATATAACATAATTTTTCAATTTATATATATATATATATATATATTTGTTCATTTATATTTATGTGTGTATATTTATACGTAATTTTGTTCCTTTCTTCTATCGATACATCAACTTTATTTCGTACGAAAACACTAAAAATAAAAGCTAATCCTGCACTTTGTGCGCTACATATGTACTGTAGGAACATCTATTATAAAGTTGAAGACAAAATTTCTTGTCATAATATGCTTCGTCATAATTTCAACAATATTCAATAATTGTCATAACATAATAATCAATATATATATATCATATTTCAAATCTAATATTCGATGTATTAGCCTTACGTTGTAACTTCCTATTTGAGGTAAGTAGAAGTTAATATATGTAATTTACTGGTAAAATGTAATTTACCATTCCTTTCGCGTAATTGAGCATAACTGAGCATCACAATCACTTTCTCGCAGATAAACTAAAAAATAAAGTTTCAATTATAGCTTTATCGAAAAAAATTGTCTTAAACATTTTGCAATATTTATAAACAAAAATATCCCATGATATTTATGAACACAATCTTAATAAACGTACTTTAATAAACAAAACTAAAAATTTAGATTAACAATAAGTTTAAATGTGATCACACAATCTTTTGTAAGTAATATTATAGGCATATATATGAATAAAAAAATAATGTCTTTCAAATCTATTTCATAATTGTTCGTAGATTACATTTCTCTTCATCAATTGTCTGCTCTATTATATAATTAATAGATATGATTTATATACATATACATATATATATATATATATATATATATATATATATATATATTCAAATTAACAAGCATAATATAATATATTTTTAAAAATTATCGATTAAACAAAGAGCATTCTTTACTTTTATTTTTTTGTACAAGTAGCAACGTTTAAACATTGTAACTTATCACACATCTTTGGTAAATTTGATCAATCGTAGTATAGAGAATCCCATTAATTAATCTATTTAGATAAACATGATTTTAAAAAGGAATTTGTCTCTTTAATTAAATTTAACAGAACGATGCGATGATATGACCAACATTATCAGCCGTACGTGATTATGTATTGTATCACAAATATCAAGTTTTGCATTGTAATACTAATTAAATCGGGAGAAGAAACACCGGTATTTTACATAATACGTTGAAATACTATATTCCTCTCATCACGTTACTCAACCGTCTCTATATAAAAATTAAGATCTTCTTTTATGTACATGAAAGTGCACAAAAGCATATAACATGCTGACAGTATTATTTTCAGCATTTATCTACAGCTATTGTCCACAAACATTGTATGTAAATACACTGTTATTTGTACACAATCCTATTCGATGGTTATTGTGGCACCAATCAAAATAATGCAATTTGAAAAAAGAAAAAAATGGAAATATTGAAATAGAGATTACTTTTTAATTTTAAAGATACTTTTACCTAATATTGAATGAAACGTTCCTTACATTTCTTATTGACCCACATTTCTGCATTATTACATTTCGAAAATGCATGTAAACTGTGCTGAATGTCTTATAATTTTCATGAGTCTCATAATTCTACAAGAGAATATCTTACAATCGTAATATAGAATCCTAAGAATAATTTTGTCATGAAATTAAACTAAAAAAGTAAATGTAATATTATGCGATTAAAATAAACAATAATCAAATTCAATCTCATTAAATAAAAAATGTGATTTCCATAAATCCATACTTGTATAATACATTTAATCTTTCTAAGAAAATTTTCGTACTTATCTCTTATATATAAAGCTAGGGGTAAACTGGTGTTATTTTTTTCTTTTAAAAACGGTCTCAGTTGTATACCAAGATTACTTCTAGCACGTTTTTTTTATAAAACAATTTGGCGACACCCAGTAAGTTAAATATAATCAATAATTAATTATATGATTAATTTAATTACAATATTTATATCAGTCTAAAGCTTATCTCAATATAAAAGGTAAATATATATACTATACATCCAATTTATAAAAAAACTCTATAATATATTCAACAATATGTACAAAAGACAATAGTAAATCAATCTCATTTCTTATTTCTTTTTAAATGAGCAGTTTTTTTCAAAACTTATCATTTGATAAGCTAAATTCTCACTGACGAAGTTCTTTGGTATACATTGCTGAGACTCGTTGAAAACGACGAAAGACAATGGTTATAACTACAGCTTCAAATCTCGTATAGCGATGATTTGGCAAAAAGTAAGAAACCAAGTATTAAAGTAGCGACTTTTAAATCAAGATAGATTAATAGATTAATATAGGAGCAGTGGAAGAGAAATGGTAATAAGGACAATGTAAGAAGGATTTTATGCATTACCTCCAGCGATAGCAGCAGTCTTTGACCCCATTTTATTCTTCTTTCCTGCTTAAAGAAATAATTAGAACGTCAATACACAGATACACTTCAGTCTTGTATTATTAAATTTCATGTTTGTATTAATTTTGACTACAGGGTGTCTACTCAAATTTAAATATTGCAAATGCAATATGTTAAACATATATTCTTTAAGTGCTAAATAAGAGTAAAATTATCAAAGGGCAATTTTTAAAAATTTCCCTGAATCTTAATCAAATTGCATGAGAATTTCCTGAGTTTTCAAAGTAAAACAAAATTCCCTGAGAATACCAGGTTTTCAAGGTTTTTCCTGAGAGTATACACCCTGGACTAATAACTAGAATCTTAATGAGCACTTACTTGGCAGGCTAAAGGGCGCAGATTCAAAGGGATCCTCTGGTAATTCTGTATATGTCATAACGAGACTTTCGCGACTTTTTACTCCGCTGATACTTGTATTGCTCCCTCTTCTTATTTTGTCAAATTCAGCACCGAAAATGTGATCTTCCGTTAACTGATTAAAAGGTTGTACGTCTTCAAATGGATTCCACGCGGCCACATCCGCACTCAATGATCGTCCTTCCGATCCCATTAGGCTCGAAAGTTCGCCCTGATAAAGGTGCAAGTTTTTTCAGTATTAACTCAAATATTTTCGAATTTACTTGGAGACTGTAAGAGTATCGTTAATGAGATGATGCAGTGCATAAAAACAAAATATAATTATAAACATATAAAAACTAAATTCTAAATATATCTAGAAATAAAATTAAATATTTCATAAAACTAAATATTTTATATTTCATATTTATGCGATAATTTTGCTAAGAAAAAATTATTTTTCTTTTGTGCTAGATCACTGTTCGAGGTTTAGACTTTTTTCTTTCTCGTTACATTTCTTGCATAAAATAAAATATAATTTTAGATTATAGCAAATAGGGGCAAATTAAAATACAAAATAAATATGATTCAAGCGGAAATTGAAATCATTTAACAAAAATAAAAATAAAACTGTGCGCTTCGTGTACTTACAACACGTACATGCGAGGCACTAGTTGCTATACAAGGCCTTGTATCACTCGGAAGTTCGGGAGGTGTAGCCGCATCATCGGAACGCGGCTTAACAGAAGCCTCGTATGGAGCTAAGAATTGATTGGTTTCAGTTGCAAACGCTCTGTGAACATCGAAATGGCCACTGTAATATAAATAAAAAGATTTTGACAAAACAAAAACAAAAAAAATTTTTGGAAGTAAAAATATAAGTATAAATAAATTTCTCAAAACTCTTTTTCAATATTAATTTAAAAAAAGTTCATCGATTTCCTAATTGCTGCAAATTTTTATAAAAGTTGCAAATATAAAAATATAACTAAAAAGCTCTGATATATAAAGTCAGATAAAAAATTAGGCATAACAAACTTATTTTTAAATTTAATTAATTTGCAAAATAAAGAAGAATTTAAAAATGAGTTTGTTGTACTTAATTTCTGCGTTTGGCTCTTGTTAACCTGTTTCTTAGTTGAATTTGTAATGATATAATGATATAAAATGATGTGATATAAAAAGTAAATAAATATATATTATAAAAGTATATATACATGTATATATAAAATAAATTTAAAAATATATATAATTATATATAAAAAAAACAAAAAATATATATAATTCATATATAGCGCGTAAATATTATATACATAGTAGTAAAATACATATTTTATTTTGATAGCAAAATAGGCTTACTTACTTATTAAAAGCACTTGTATCGCTGACGTTTCTCCTGTGCCGAGAGGACGACAATGTCGGACTGTCAGGAGGAGATATGCTCGAGCTTATATTTTGACTTAAGCTTTCCGTTTTATTAACCGGTTTTGGTAAAGCTGGCGGTGTCAGTTGCGTCGGTGGAGTTGCTTTATTAGGCCCCGTTGAAATCGACAATTTCGACGGTAGTGAAGCGACAGGCGGATATTTGGACGATGACGGGTAACTAGGATTAGATAGTTTTGGGAGGATTTTGCCAGGTTTAGGAGCAACGGGAGGTGGAATTTTGGTAGGTGGCGGCATCGCCGCCGCATCGTCTTTGAACGGATCCGGATACCCTGTAGAAGATAACAATGTGTTAAAAAAAGCTACTTAATCATCTTTACTTTTTGCTCTTTGTTTATAACTCAGACCTATGTACCTGATGATGGAAATAGAGCCTCCAAATTTTTCTCATTGACATTTGGCCTCGCATCGTGTTGCCGCGAATCAAAATAGAATGCATTCTTATCCTGAACAGTAACAGGTGACTGTTGAGTCAGAGGAGAATGACTGATCATCGGGCTCTGAGATGGTTGTCCTTGCGATGGCTGGCCAAAAGGAACATTCTGATTAGGGGTGCAGACGTGCGGCGATACCTGACATAAGACAGAATAATTATATTAAAGATCGCACAAGTCGACAAAAAATATCTAAACGTTTCTGTACATTTCACGTTATCGGGAGACATGTAATCGAGAATTATAATTGAGATAAATTATATTACATTTAATTATCATTATAATTTTACCTGAACATAAGAGATAGAATTTCCCGGTGTATTTTGCCCGGTCTGATTTCCTTGGCCTGATATCTGCCCTACAATTTGACCGCTCAAACTGATCGGTCCCGTGCTAACAGCTTGTCCCTTCGGTCTCTGTCTCGGAGTCACAGATGTGCCCTCGACCGTCGTCGCTAT
Source organism: Nylanderia fulva (assembly GCF_048542155.1). Lineage (NCBI taxonomy): Eukaryota > Metazoa > Arthropoda > Insecta > Hymenoptera > Formicidae > Nylanderia > Nylanderia fulva. The sequence goes on from NW_028189302.1 coordinate 2,767,046, forward strand.
AGGTACAGGCTTTGGAGTTTTGACAGATGCCGATCTCTTAATATTCTCAGATTCCATGAGCGGACACGGTAATGACTCTATCGTCGGCGTAGGGACTTTCTATAAGAATAAAAATGAAAAATTATTATAAATTATAAAATAAAATTTAGTACATAAAATTATATGATGTAAAATTTATAAAATTTATTTAAATAAATTATAAATTATTTATTTTTAATTATACGTGTATATAATTTATTTATATAAATATTAATTAGTATTTTAAAAATATTTATATTAATTATTATTTATACTGTAAAAAAATTGTTAACTTGACTAAATCTTTCCACTAAATCACTATATTAATATATTACATTTAATTTAAATATTGTTATATGTTCAATTAACAAAATAATATTTAGTTAAAAGGTTTAGTCAAGTTAACAAATTTTTTTTACAGTGTATAAATTAAAAATATTGTGACTCACGTACATGTAAATTCTGCACAGGGCTCTCTTTACCCTGAATTTGAAAAGCAATCACAGAAACTTGATAAATGTCAGGACGTAGATCGGGGTCTGGCTCAAGCATATACCGAATCAAACAATGGAGGGCCTTGCTATATCTGCAACATGAAAATTATTTATTGTTTTATATGTCTCTCTATTATATATGCATATATATATATATTTTATATATAATATATATTGATACATATAATATATACATTTATAAAAATAAATCCATTTTCTTAATATACACACATATATTATATATAGTACTACACGATTCATATATTATATTTTTATCATTTAGTTAAAAATTGATAAAATTTTTATATTAAAAGTTGTGTAATTTTTCACGTACCTTGAATTATCCGGTATAGTGAAATTTCCAGATTGTATAGCAAGTGTGCTTTCGCCAAACGGTAGTGTGAAAAAACAAAGTTTATACAGCAGACATCCTAAAGCCTGAAAGAGAATCGTCAAACACTCGTTTAGGTTTATTTTTAATTTACATTATAATAAGGCAATATGATAAATAGTATTATATAAGTGATATTTAAACGAGATAGACAATATAAGCTACCCATATGTCCGCCTTCGTAGTGATAGGTTTTCCGCAGTACATATCAACCATTTCGGGTGCTCTATAACTTAATGTGGTATATTTCTTGATCTCCTCCTCAACTACTGCGGCACCGTGGACGCTGGGATTAAGAACCTTCCCCGTCGCGGATCCGAAATCACATAGAACATAATGACCGCTGTCAGCGAGCAGTATATTTTCCACCTATCGCCAGTCAATTAAATAACAATTCAGTATATAGTACAACAGATGATAGCGTTATATAACGTTCATTAAATAGTTCACCTTGAGATCTCTATGAATTATGGGAGTTTGACAATGATGCAACCGAGACACGGCTTCACAAACGTCGCAAAAAATTTGTAAAACTTCCGATTCACTGAAACCTGTTTGCAACCTGGAAAATAAGATGTTAATGCATGCCATAAATTTTCACAATATATTCAGTTCACAGTGATCGATGGATGTATAATATTTTACAATTTTGCACATAAAAATATACTTTAGATATAAAAGATGTTACGTTAATAAATATTATATGTCATCTGAATATAATTATAAAAAGAAATAGTGTAATAAAAGTATTATATCGCTCCTAACCTGTTGTTCATCATTTGAAGAACTTGGGATTTACAATAAGGCATTAAAAGCAGAAGTTCATGTACTCCTTTGCCAGTATGAGTTATACTACTATCTACATATCCTATGATATTTTTATGACCACTCAAGTTGCTCTAGAAATAAAAGATTTCATTCAATATTTTTGTAACTCTTAAAAAACAGAATATTATACATTTTCATATATATAATGTAAAAGAAGATTTACATTACTAACATTTTATTTTATTTATATACATATACAATATATGTGCTAGTACTCACGGCAATTTGTATCTCCCTTTTGCATACATTGAGATCATGTTCATTGTTGACATACATCCGTTTAAGCGCATATCGTCCACCTGAGGCTTTGACCAAAAATACAATTGCAAATCCTCCTGTAAGATAAGATAATTGCACGATGTAAAGTGAGGATGTAGTGTAAAAGAAAAAATATTTATCACACTGCAAATTATTTTAGTTATTGGACATACTTTATATTTGATCATCAATCATTTACATTCAAATGCATGATTGTCAAAGCACAGATTGAGATAAAAAGTGTATATAAAAACTGACATCATCATGAAACATGTAACTTGATGCAGATACAATTACAACAGACACTAATCAGTAAAAGCCAACGGTAATAAATGGATTTTAGCGTTCGCACTTTTATCTCTCGAAATAACGACCGTTGATTGGACAATCATCAATTTCTCTGCACCACACTCTAATATATATATACATAAGGCAAAACTCCATCGTCTACCACTCTGCAACACAATGTGGATAATATTTTTAAACAAAATCGAGAGAGAATTTCGCACACAAAGCTACGTTTAAAAAATAATAATCAATCATTCTCATGCCGACGTGACGAAGGTGAAACTTTCTAAATTCGACTCCTCGCGGCGTATAAAATCTATTTTACAGTCAGCACACATCAAATTCCTAGATTAGAGCTAATGAGCTTAATAATGTTTACCGACTGTCCCATATCACTGTCGCTATCTCGCTTTCCGCATCCCGACGATTTTCATGCGGATAATTCGGAGTAAAAAAAAAAGGCGGGATCGCGAAAAGCGAGACGTAAAATAATAATAGTCCGCGCTCCTTCGGAGAGAAGAAAATGACGCGGATATTAATCAGGCGGAGCAATCATGTCGTGCACACACACACACACACACACATACATACATATATATTGTTATATATATATATATATATATATATATATACACACCTTCCGCCAGGACCTCCTCGACGGTGACCGTGTGGCAGCCCACGACGAACACCTTCCCCAGATAACTGTTAGGCTCCTTCGACGTGTTGTCGATTTTGGAGAATAGTTTCTTCATGTTTGCGCGCTCCGTCCTCGTCGTCGACTTGACATAAGGCCCTCGCGCTCCTCCGCTTCGCACGATCCCCGCACACGATCTGCCTGGCCCCCTAGCTCCCCAGGTTCCCCCTGCCCCAAATCGGTTACGATACGATACGGTACGGCGGCACACGGCGATCTGGCGCGGTGCTCTCTCTCTCTTTCTCGGTGTCTCGTGCGCCTTCTCTTTTTCCTCCTCCTTCTTCGTCTCCCACGGGGAGAGAACTGCGCGGTTTCTCGTCGCGAATCGACCTGGCAGCGTGCTCAACTGAAGGAAATCGCCACGATGGCGGTCATGATAACGGCCTTCGTCGACGTATCGTGCATCACTCCGCCGCTCCTCGGCCGGTCGACATATTCCTCGGGTGCGAGATGCAAGTCGACTGCGCAACCGCGCCTAAGCCGCGGCGGCGACGACGGAGGAAACATATGTGCGCGACTTCCGGCCGAATGTCAAACTGCCCGTTGACGCGCGCCGGCTGGCCTCCCCCGAATCGCTTTTCTTCTTCCGAGCCCGAGCTTCTTCGCACCGAAGTAAACGAACGTCCCCACCGACGACGCTCTGTCTCTAGCCTTCCTCATGCTCGACCTCGGAGCCTACGCATTTCAAGAGCGAGGTCGCGAAGCCCGGAATCGACCAATCCGAGGCCGGGGAATCTCCGACCTGTCAAACCAAACGTCAAATTTCGTTACGTCAAACGGAGCAAATCTCTTATATCTAATCCTATATCAAATTATTAATTCAATTATATTAATTGTATTAAATAATAAATGTATAATTATAACAAATATTAATTATAATAAATATATAAATAATTAATTAATTATTAAATTGTAAACATTTACTGTGTTCATTTTGATGCACAAATGCTCTTATCGGTTTCGTGGCTATAAAAAATTCCCTAGATTTCGAGCTCATAGTTCGTAGTTCTACGCATAAGATGGCGCTTAAATCGCAACACGAATAGAAATGAATGATCCGTGTCTCGATGAATTATCGAGTTCGTGCCTTTGACGGCTAACCATCAATTGGCTCCGCATTCAAAACACAGTCGGCATTAAAATAATTACTCAATGTTTCAATAAATTGCCAAGTGTGATTAGTCACGTGACTATATAGTTATAAAAAAAAATTCCGTGACCAAAAATTCTGTTCGCGGTGGAGCACTCGCGTGGACCGATCCGGACACATGATCGATCGTTTTTTACGTCGAGATCCGTCACTGCCTGATTTTCCATTTACGATCGTTCTTCGATCGTCTCCGATTTCTGCAAATCCACACGATTTTTTCTTGAGAAGTACCCGAGATTATGATATCTCTTCAATCTCACAATCAGGTTTGCTCTGTCACTCAATATCTCACAATTGCATCAGTTTTGTCACAGTGTTCTTCTATGCCCTTTGTGCACTTTATATGTAAATATATAACTTATTCTGACCTTGAACAATGGACAAATATAATATTTGAGTCACTGTCAAATAAGTCGTTAAATGAATTTTCGCTCTAGATCTGTTTTAACTTTTATCTGACATTTGAAAATGTTTCTGCGAATGCAAGTGAACAAGAAGTGCCCTATAATTAAAATATGTATTTGTTTCATAATTTCTATAATAATTAATATGAAAGAATATGATGTTAACACATTGGAAAGGTTTAATTTACTTGAAATTTTACTTTTGTGTAAAAGTACAAAGTTCAAAATTCCAGTTTATCGTATTTATAAGTAATTGTTGTTAGAAGATTAAGAATTTAATAAGAATAAATGAGAAGAGGGTTGTTTTTCTTTTAAGTTATGAAGTGTGACATGGATATTCTAATAATTCTATTTTTTTATATCTTATTCTTAGGTTTTATACCATTTAACGCAGCTAACATTAGCCGTCACTCCTAGGACAACTTCATATTCAGTCCAAGTTAAGAAACAGGATGAATCCTTGCAAAAGAATAAAACAGAGGAGATGGCAATTTGCCAAGATAGTCTCGAGGAGGTATTTTTATAGATAAACTATCTATTTTGCTTTAAATATATAACTGAAGTATATTAAGAAATGAATCATATGATTACAATAGATATATCAAAATCATAATTTTATTCTTATTTTTGTATGCTAAATTGTATATATAAGTGGAATTTTTGACTTGTTTTAGGCGGCAAAAAATTGTACTGAACTACTGGAAATGAATTTAAATGTTTCAAATGCATTAACAATGAAGAACAATAAGGTGTGTGTGATGTTAGATGATCTAGGTATCAATGTATTTAGAAGATCTTTGGAAGAAAATAAGTGGAAAGTGTCTTATATATCTGGCCTAAGTTTTGCTGACAACAAACGTGGCTTCCTGTGCTCCTTGTTGACAGAGTCCAGTATTCTACCAGTCATTCATCTAACATCAAAACAACAACACAGACTGTTACACACTTGGTATGCCAAAGTGCTACAAAATCATATGCCAATTCGTACGTTCAAATCTCAACGCAGTATAAAAATGGAACTTGAGCAAAGTCCAACATTCATGAGTAGAATAAAAAAATGGTTCGGTCTATCTTCTAATCTTAATGTGGTACGACATACTTATATTTTACTCATTCAATCTGAATATAATAATTAAAAGTGCTCTAATTTAAATGTGATTATAAAAGAGCACACAGTGAAATAAATTATCTGATTTTCTAATGGATTTTCTTTTACTGTTGTAGAGCTTGGTACATGAACCAAAAAGTTCGGACTTTGAAAAATTAAAACAGATCTTTAACAATACTGATGCAACAGTAGATGAGCAGAAGAGAATAAAAATGGCTTTTGTGGAAGGATACGAATCCGGATTGCAACGGCAGATGCGAGGTCGAACAATGTTATTCAAAATCGTGCAAAATATAATAGCTGTCTCTACAATTATCCTTCTAATTTTACTTTATCTTACGTATAAAAATAGACATTACTTTTATTGTGTTTAAAGTTATTCTTTATGTATTAACTAAATTACTTATATTATTAATAAAAACCATTATGTTATATAGTTAATTATCCAGGAGGAGGAATATTTAAGCTTCCTATGAGTCACAGAATTGAGATCGATCCCGAGGACATCCATGTCACTTTCAATGATGTTAAAGGGGTAAGCAGAAAACATTTTTTCGAAAATATTTACTTCTATCATTATAATATTAAATGAATCTAATCCCCAATTTTAACTTATTACTGATTTAATATATATATATAAATTTATAAATTTCCTAAATATTCGTAAAACTTACAGGTGGATGAGGCAAAGCAGGAGCTTCTGAATGTAGTGGAATTCTTGAAAAACCCCGACAAATTTTCTGCTCTTGGCGGAAAGTTGCCCAAAGGTGTGCTGTTGGTCGGTCCGCCAGGCACAGGAAAGACATTATTAGCTCGCGCAGTCGCTGGAGAAGCCGGTGTACCGTTCTTCCATGTGGCAGGTCCTGAATTCGACGAGATCCTAGTTGGTCAAGGCGCTCGACGTGTTAGAGATTTGTTTAGTAAGTAAAAACCACGTGGACGAGAACACCAATTCTATTAAAACAAGAAAAAATAATTATTTAATTGTAATCCTAAAGTAATCGAAATTATGCTAACTTTTCGTGTGATTTTTCAGGGGCTGCAAAAGAAAAAGCGCCATGTGTAGTTTTTATTGACGAGATCGATTCCGTGGGTGCAAAAAGAACCAACTCGGTTCTCCATCCTTATGCAAATCAGACTATTAATCAGTTACTTTCCGAAATGGATGGGTGAGTTTATAAATTAATTGATATAGAATGTAATTGCATAATATAGTTTTTGGAGTTTAGTCTTTTTAAAGAGTCATACATTATCAATATGTACAAAGTATCTCCAAAATCTCACAAATTTAATTCAAAGCTATTCGATTAAAAAAAAATGGTGATTTTTTTAGCTTCCGTCAAAATGAAGGTGTCATAGTTCTTGGTGCTACAAATAGACGCAAGGATCTTGATAAAGCATTAATGCGTCCAGGCCGTTTCGATGTTGAAATTTATGTTAATAAACCCGACTACTTTGGCCGCAAGGAGATACTAGATCTCTACTTATCAAGAATATTAACACATGATGTTGATACAGTTTACCTGGCACGTTGTACTACCGGATTTACCGGAGCTGATCTTGAAAATATGGTAAGAAATATCATTTCATAGTAATTTAGATGCGTTATTATAAAAGATTGTTGATTTTTATTTTCGGATTTTATAATGCAATGTAAAAATAATTGTGCAAAATATTATGCAGATAAATCAAGCCGCACTGCGCGCAGCGATTGATGAGGCGGATTGCGTCACTATGAAACATTTAGAGTATGCTAGAGACAAAGTATTGATGGGTCCTGAAGGCAAGCTGAAGTTACGTGATGAGGAAGTCAATCGAATCACAGCATATCATGAAGCTGGACATGCGCTAGTAGCATTCTATACTAAGGATGCTACACCACTTCATAAAGTTACTATTGTTCCAAGAGGACCATCGTTAGGTCATGTATGTAATTACTTAATTATTTAAGTTATTTATCAATTATTATAATTATTATCACATTAATTTAATTTATAATAATTATAATAATAATAATTGATTTAATAAATAATTTATAACTATTATTATTTTTATGTCAATAATACTTGAAATTACTTATAATTATGTACATAATAAGTTTAGAATTTTTTATATTAAATTGTGTCTATGTATGTACTTATTCTCGAATTTGTAATTTACAAACTATACTTATTTCAGACTTCATATATGCATGAAAAGGACGTTTATCATATTACCAAGTCACAATTATTAGCTAATATGGATTCCATGATGGGTGGCAGAGCTGCAGAGGAACTGATATTTGGTCCAGAAAAAGTGACAACTGGAGCTTCTTCTGATTTAGTGGTATAGTTTTGTAATTTTCTAAATTTTATATTTTCTAACAATTTCAATTTTTAAATATTATTACTTATGATTAAATATTATTACTTATGATCACTAAGTATAACTTTTAAATTTATTAGAAATGATTTACTGATTTCTAATGTTATTGCATATTGTGTAAATTACTATACTGATAAAAACTTTTATTTATTTTTGTAACAAAAAAAAATATTTAGGAATATTATAAATTAAGTTAAAATACAGTGACATGTAAATATGAACATTTTAATTTTTTTTTTACAGGAGGCAACAAAAATAGCAGAATTGATGGTAAAAAATTATGGTATGTCAGAAAAAGTGGGATTTAGATCAATAATAGAGAATAAGAAGCTATTCGGTAATGGCACCTCATACGCGCCAAGCACGAATGAAATTATTGACAATGAAGTAAAGCGAATTTTACAGGTAAATTCAAACTTGCATTAAATATGAGAAATCAATTTGTATAAAAAAAAATTAAATATGATACAATAATGTTAATTACTGAAACAAGAAAAAAAATTATTGGTTACATCAGTCTTTTTATTTATAATTTGCTAATTTGTATTTCATCTTACAGGAATCATTTGAACGTGCAAAATCAATTTTGAAAACACACGCAAAGGAACACAAACAACTAGCAGAAGCGTTATTACAGTATGAGACATTAGATGCAGATGATGTGGCTGCCATTGCAAATGGTGATTAATTTAAAATAAGGCATAATTTAAGTAATATAAATAAAAATAAAATGGTTTCTTATGTAAAAGTTTTCAAGAGAAAAATATCTCAACAAATATTAATATACAAATATAGTAATCGTTTTTATTAAAATTTCATCTTATTGTTTCAGAAACGGGACTCAGTAAACGAGAATCATCTGCAGATCCAAAAAGGTCGACAAAAGGATCTTAATCTAAGCGCGGTTATCTAAGAACATTTGCTCGTAAGGTAGGAATCAAGCATAATTATATAAAATTTGTGCGGACATACAATTTGAATAATGATCGTTGTATTTTATACGAACATATAATTCATGAGAGGTTTAAAATACACTTAAAATACAAATCGAGTTTTAAAAATTAATTTTTTTTAGATTTCAATTTCTAGATGAAATACAAAATTAACAAAAATATAAATATCACTAAAATGTCTATTTAAATGTTTAAAACACTATACCTATATAATTAAATGTATATATACATCACAAAAATAGATGCTGTTGCAATATATATCAATTTTTCTTTTTCATCTTTTGTTTGTTATTTAAAATTTGAATATATTTCCCTTCTCCAATATAAAATTTAATAATTATTCTGTACTTATATAACAAGAGTTGTAATAAAAAAAGATTGTTATTGTTTATATATCAAGATCTATTCTAAGTCGATAAATAATTTTTTACTGCAGCAGTATCTATTTTTGAACGGAGTGTTTATTGTTGGTTGAATGCCAACTTCGGTTAATCATTAAATTCCGCGAAAAAGAACCGCTGACAATTCATCTAAAACTTTAAACAGAGATGCGCCGAAAAGATAAAAGTTCTGCACTCGTTGGAATTTTTAAACGAATAACGAGAAAACACAGCCGCTAAAAAAAGTATTTGATCAGAAAAATTGCGTTTTCCGGAAAATTCGCCTTTATTTTCACCTCGCAGTTTTTTTTAGTTTTTTTTGTAATAGTCTACATTCGTCTATCTCTCTCTTTCTCTTTCTCTCTCTCTCTCTCTCTTTCTCTTTCTCTCTCTCTAAAGTAATAGCCGATTTTTTAAAATAAAATCAAGATATTGTCAAATTAATTATTGGCTATTATGTCTTCCTTTCTTTGCTGGGAAAACTGCAATCGAGGATAGTAAAAAATATCCGAATAAAAAAAATATATCGAAAAAACAAATCTTTGATTTACCGTAAATAGACATTATAAGTATAAAGTGTACTGAATTATGTATATAAACATATACACATAAATATTTATATACATATATCTCAATATTTGAGTATTATTTCAATCCTGATTTCATCCTTTTTTATAATAACAATTAACTTTTTTTTCTAAGCTGTCAATGTAGAGAATTTAAATTTATTTAATAATCGAAAAAATATGACAACAGATCACATACGTAAAGAAAAAACACTTAACAGAAGCTTCATATTATTTATAATACTGTTTTCCACTAAATGCGCAACTCGTATGATATGGAAATGTTTCTGTAATGATGAAATTTTCTGTTTCGTGTATATCGATAAATATATTGCGAGACATATTGCTATTTTTGTATAAATATCCTATTCGATTGGTTCGACGATTTTAATGAAGTGATTTCTGCAATATTTCATGTTACTTATATTTGTTTTACGAACGGTGCAAAACGCACAGTAATCACGCATCGGGAGTGCGAAATGGAATGCCAAACGATCGTTGCAGTACCTCAATTAAGGTAATAGTAACGTAATGGTTACGATATATGTATGCGTGTGTTTGCTTACTATGGTTGGTTTTACGCACTGCGCGGAAATGCATATGTTACAATGTTTACGTCATGCCGCGACTCATTTGATTTTTCTGTGCATAGCAAAACGTGTATCGGATATATCGCAAATAAATGAATCATAAATGACAAGTGATTGTATTTACTTTAAACGCGCGATTTTTTTTTTCAATTATATTTAATTATATTCATACGGATGAACGACACAAGCGAAAGATTGCTTAAGTGTGATTTAACATGCTAAATCGATTTTATATTTGATATCGTGACGTAGATATATATCATATGTATCATATGTATTGCAATTTATTATATTGAATAACATAAAAAATTTGCATGAAGTGTGTGTTAAAATTTCTACAAAAATCAACACGTGCATAAAGCAATAGCTAAAAGTTCACGGAGCACTTATGAGAACAGCTTTTTTTTTTAGAACGAAAAATTTTTTCAAATAAAAGTGCGAAATATCCTTTGTACGAAAAAGAAGAGTTTTATGTTTAAAAAAGAGTTATTACACAGAAAGAATTTTCTCTTAGAATTTATCTTGAAATTCATGGCAATTGTAGGACGATATAATTGAAAGAATTTTTATAAAAATTTTTAATCTTTATCACGATAAAAAATACAATTGATCACAATAAAACAAAATATGTTGATTAATTTTACTAAAATATATAGTAAAATTTCAATGATTTAAAAATATATTAAAAACTTATAATTCTTTAAGTGTAAGTAGAACAGAGATACCAAAAAAGTGATAAACTTTTTAACTTAAAAATGATAAAACTTGATATAAAATATTTTATATAAATTTTATAATGCAGCATACTTTCAATCCCAGCTTAATCGTTCATAATAATTTTAACATGCAGCATAGTAATTTTCAGCTTATTATCAAACATGATAAAATTTGGAGCGAATATCACGGTCAAATATAACAAAAAATTCTCTCCGTGTATTATTTAGTATTGCAATAATTTTCTTTTTTATTAAAAAAAAAAAAAAAATTCCTCCATCTCTTTTATTTTTCCGGCAAAAATTCAGTGCTGTCACAGAGTTTCCTTCCGACGATCACGCCGGTCGTTCTTGATATTCGATTCGCGTGGGAAAATCGCACGATTTACTCATTTCCGAAGCTTGCTTTGTCGGGGCTTTTAGTATATCGCAATTATATCGGGGCGTGGGCCCCGGAGATTGAGTCGGGGCTCATAACTCTCGTCGGTCGTAACGTTCAGCTGCAGGCCGTTCGTTTGGCTGTGCCTGCATTTCATAGGCCGCCAGATGTTACGCGTCTACATATCAGCGGCCCACCACTTCACGTGCGTTGTACGTACGTATTCATTACTAAATTACAAGCAATACGAGAGAGAGAGAGGCGAGCGATAGCGACTAGAAGCGACGCGGTTGTGCGGAACAGAGGCTGGTGCGTTTCACCCGCGAATCGCCGATGGCACGAAAACAACGGCGAGCTACGTCGACGAGCTCTGTTTGTTCATCCATGACGAAAATATTTATTAGTCGCAATTATGCAAGACCGTTTTTTTTTACTTTTAATTAAATGAATTAATTGCATCATAAACAAACGATAGATCGAATAGGGCACACATATAGCTGCATGTGCATGTGCATGTGCATATAGGTGGACGAGATGATAATAATGGATTACTCATATAAAATGATTTATCTTAAATAATTTATGAAAGTTTTTAATTTCTGAATTAATGGGTGTAGTGACTTTTATAATAGTATTATTGTACGAATTTATATTAAATTATATATATATATATATATATATATATATATATATATATATGTTTTTAATTGTATATATTTTATACAATTTTTTTCTTATAATACGTGTATAATTAAATAAATGCTTTTGCAAATTGTATTCTCTTTTTTTTAGACCTAGGTCAAATTATTTTCTAATTCTGTATTTAATAAACGGTAATCAATTATCTATGGGAATTATTTTGGAGGCAAGCGAAACGATCAATTGATTACTCGACTCTTTGGCTAATCTATTTCGGCTCATCTCACTCGAGATTACCGTCCTCTCACTTGCTTATCGAAAATTACTCGCATTCCCAAAACAATCTCTAAACAATCCAAATTAATTCGAGCGGACGCGCGATGATCGCGTTTTCTGCACGCGGATAAATCGCGGAGGAAGAGACTCGAAGCACGGACTTGTACCAGGAGGAGATACAAGTACACGGGGAAGGGTAGTTTCCAGGGGGTTACATTGTCTGGGGAAGGCGAACACTATTTGCCGGCAAAGTAGATTAGGTCGGTATTGATAGAGACAGAGCGGCGGAAAGAGAGAGGAAGTAATAGACCGATAAGGGTTGAAGGAGGTTGGACGGGGAAAGTCGAGGTAGGATGGATGAAGGTGGGTTTCTCTGAGACGGCCAATATAGGATGGGATATAGCAATAGAGTTTCGCTTACGAGGTATAACCGCGTTAGAAGGTGCCCTTTGTTGTATCAGTGCGCTGAGGCGCAATTGCCTTAAGTTCTGATCTCACGAGATGTCGGGATGCTGGATGGCGGTCCAGCGAGACAAGGGTAAGGGCTTGATTTTTTTTTTACGTTCGATCGGATACTCTCGGGACGATACTCGAGCCCGGTATATTTCAATCTTCGTTTCTTTAATTACGCCACTGATTTCTTCGAATTTGCTAATATGCTCGTGTATTCAAGAATTCACATAGGAAATATCAAGATGTCTAGATGTCAATTTGTATCTTTTTTTTTATTCAGCTGTGATTATTTGGGTTTTTCTTTTTATATAGAAAATTCTGAAAATAATGCCAATGAAATATATATTTGAAAAATTGTATTTTAAAATCTTTCAAATAGATATAATTATTTAAATGTATGTTGCGATTAGTAAAAAAAATTGTTATTCTAAAAGATAAAAAATTGCTAATTAATTTTATCTATTTTGTTCACGAATTTTCTATAATATAGAATATTCTATATTTGATTTGAAATTCTAAATATCGTGTATATTATAAATTAATTTTATTCTAAATATCGTGTATATTATAAATTAATTTTATCATTAAACTTTTGTTCATTACCTTGTTATCCAGATATATTTGCAACGGTATAATTTTTCAGATAAGAATTGTAATGTTTTTTTTTTGTCAAAATTTAAAAGAACGTTTTAAGCATATGTAATCGCATCTTTGAATGCATTCTTTTATCGAATCCAACATCATCGCGAGATTTTCCCCGCATATCGTTTTATTATACGCGAGGCCGCAACTTGTGCATATAAAGTAACTCGACATCTTTTTTCGATTACACGCATATCTCCTTTATATGCTACGCTGTGCCTTATTTCTCTTTTCTTGTTTTCGATTTTTTTATCGTACCGCGTTGCACTTATAGAATGCACATGCTGTCACGTCTGGCGAGTTAATCAGAATTTTTACGGGCTCACCCGAAACTCGGCACAATCAACATTAAGCTTTACTGCCGGCTACTAATACGCCAGTATTGTGATCCATCAGTACGTGGTTCTATTTTATTATGCGCATCCGCTGCATCCGATTCAAATCCGCCTTTAACTCGAATTTCCCTGATTGCTCTTCGATTATCGATACGATACCTCTATAAATATTAAATACGAAATTAAATAACTTATTTTCCTAAAATGATTATATTAGTATAATCCTGATTATTGTATGATATATATATATATATATATATATATATATATATATATTGTTTATATATTATAATATATAAATGATTAATTATATTATTTATATTATTTCCTTCACTTTTTTTAATATTTGTACTATTTTTTAAAATATTTTGCTAATTATTTGAATATCGTAGGTATATAGAATTGCACTGTATTTGAGGCGATCATTGATCGCAAGTAACATTTTCCGCAAATGTCAAACTGAAAGGACAGGTTAAGACGAGAAAGTCAACGATTACTTATCGCTGAATTTTATAGATTATCGTTTCTACTAAGGACGACAATTCTGAAGACTACTTTTAAAACCCTTACATAAAAAAACTTGTTATTACCTACGAAATATATTGGGTGTAACGTATAACTTTAAAATAAAGCTTCAACTGTATATTTTATAATTAAAAAATAAATTATTTTGTAAATCTAAGCAATTTCTGATTTAGAAAAAAAAACAGCTATGTGAACCTGACACCCGACTTTAAAAAGTGAAATTTTTAATACGAAAAATGACAGCATTTTGTTTGTAGTTTTATTAATTAAAACATAAAAATTTTTAAATAACTCGCACCCGATATTGAGATATTTCAAATCCGCTTGCAGTCTTTTTAGAATTTTGTAGTTGTTTGTATTTTTGTTTCGTTTGTAGTCGCACGGTTTAGAAATTGCAATTGTTCAAACAAATTGTCAAGAGTGACCTTTGTCAATTTTAAAGATTTTTCAAATCTCTTTCCATCAATATAAATTTCGATTGCTATTGCTACACACAATAACGAACGAGTCTGAATCACTTGGAAAAGACAGATATCAAAAATCTTAAAAATTGACAAAGATCACTCTTGACAATTTGAACCATTGCAATTTTTAAACTACAAACGAAACGATAATCACTACAAATATATAACTACAAACGATTCTAAAAAAAAGACTGCGCCAGCGGATTTGAGATATCGGATGCTGATCCTTTTTTTTTGTATTTTTTAATTGCTAAAACTACAAACGAAATTGTTACTACAAACAACTATTATATAAAAACAAAATGCTTTCATCACATTTTCCGTATCAATGTTTTAAAATCAATGTTTTAAAAGTCGGGTGCCAGATTCACACAGCTTCAGAAAGCTCTGTAAATTACAAAATAATATATATGTCCTATACCAGGGTATCCAGCAGACTCAATGAAAAAAATTCCCTGACTTTTTCAGATTTTCCAAGACCAGAAATTAATTTTTTCTTTGACTATTATTTTTTCCAAATATATATAATTTGCATATATCTACATATATGATAAATTAATTAAATGTTAAATCATGAAATCTTTGAGATATTTTTTGTCAACAATGAAAAGGTTCGGAAGTTAAAACAAAAATTTTAATCAATTATCACAAACATAATTACCTTTTTTTATTTATATTATATCAAATTTTTTAGTTTTGTCTCCATCAAACACATTCAAATAAAATGACACGACGATGAAAATATAAATGAACCAACACGTTGTAGATGAATCGATTTTCAACAAATGTCAAATTATTGAGACAAATGTAGAATAATGTTAAAAAGAATCCATATATAAATAGTAAAATTCCCTGACTTTTTCAGATTTTCCAAGACCAGAAATTAATTTTTTCTCTAACTATTATTTTTTCCAAATATATATAATTTGCATATATCTACATATATGATAAATTAATTAAATGTTAAATCATGAAATCTTTAAGATATTTTTTGTCAACAATGAAAAGGTTCGGAAGTTAAAACAAAAATTTTAATCAATTATCACAAACATAATTACCTTTTTTTATTTATATTATATCAAATTTTTTAGTTTTGTCTTCATCAAACACATTCAAATAAAATGACACGACGATGAAAATATAAATGAACCAACACGTTGTAGATGAATCGATTTGTAACAAATGTCAAATTATTGAGACAAACGTAGAATAATGTTAAAAAGAATCCATATATAAATAATAAAATTTCCTGACTTTTCACTAACAATTCATTGATAAAATTCCCGGACCTTGCCCGGTTTTCCCTAACCGCTAGACACCCTGTATACTAAAGGAGATAGAAGGATATAAAGATGTCAGAGTTGATTATTTGATCTCTCCGTATATATAGTATTTGATGTATATATCTCCTTAACTTCTCGGACACCCTAATGTTACATCCCTTTTTGTAGTCTGCATGAAGTTACGCACTTTTTTCTCAAGAATTCGAGCAAAAGAAGCGGCGGTTGTTGGTTGCGCGCCACCCTTCCGTCACGAAGGACTTCGCGAGGGTGCAAGAGAGGGTGTGGGAGAGAAGCGCGGCGTAGGAGCGTATAATACATAATGTTCTTGCCGCCCCTTAGAATGTACAAGGTTTCGGTTCGTACATCCATCTCCCGCGTCATAAGCACGCCGACTAAAACATCGTCGATTTTTCTTGCATAGGTGTTACGTGTTTTTGATAAATGGCCGCCCGTGCGATCTCCTCCTCCTGCTTCCGCCACCCTTTCCACTTTCTCGACCTTCTTCCGACATCATTGTTCCCCGAAACGCACTAATATGCGTTTGGTGCAACCGCGTCCGAAAGGCTGAGATTCTCGCCAGTTTAACAGGAATGCGTTCCCTCCCTATTTTCTTAGTTAATTTTATTTTTGCATTCCTTCCTTTGAGAGTGAAAAAAAAGACCTTTTGAGAAACTTGGAGAAAATAATAGATCGCACAGATGCATAAGATTAATATCTATTTTTTTCCCTTCTCTTTAACTAAATTTTAAAATTTTCTATATAAATGTGTATATATTTGTATGTATATCGTGTTTTTACAATGAAACCTTTAATTAAAATTTTATTGGAAATATTAACTGAAAAATATTCTTCCACTATTGATTTCTCATAAAAGAATGAATCTTTAAAAAATTTAAAAAGATTGTCTCAAAATTAGGCAAGGTCAGTTAACATATAGGTACTGTTAATTAAAATACAATCAGCCTGTAAATGATGTCATAAATTCATAAAAGTTACTGATTTATAAATCGATGATGATATAATTAAGCTTCGCGTTAAATTCTCATTAAGGAAAATCGACTTGACACTGAAAACTGAGGGAAAACTTTTTCTATTGTACCTTTTATGCTTTGTGTTTATGAAGCATAACTGAAAGAAGCAGCATATAAAACTTTTATATAGAATGTTATATTTTTAGAAGAGAAAAAGAGAGAGAGAGAGATATTTTGTCGTTTGATTAAAAGTACCTATTCATTGATTATTGATTGGCGCTAATATGCCTATTTTGCGCGTGTGGCGTTATCGATCATTCGCTTTACGACCAATAGGACTTGATGATCGCAGCAGGAGGCTATCCAGGGCGAGGATATCGGCAGGATGAGCAAATGACTGGCGCAGCACGCGATCTTCTATTACTTACCGCGTTAATTGATATTGATGTGACGTAGTCCCTTTCGAGAAAGCTGATCGATATTAATGCGACGCACCTTATGGTATTAATGAAGAAATAATGCTGGTTATATTAAATTTCCGTCCCGATATTCTTTTTGACAATTATTGTGTCAATTTCGATCCCCCGATAATATATATTTTATATATAACGCCATTTTTGTGATAATAGAAAAAATAATCAAATGTTAAAAAAAAGAATGAACTCTTTAAACGAGAAAGAAAGAATTGAATTATTGTAAGTAACAATATTAATATTAATATTAATTTAAATAAGTAAAACTCTTCTCTCGACCGTGCTGGCAAATATTATTTATTAAATCACAACGTTTCGACCCTTCTTTGAGTCCTAATCAAGTGATTTGTGAAAATAAAAATAAAATTATCATTTTAAGATGTCAAGAACGAATATAGTGTCGGTTGGACAACTCGTCTAAGACTCTTGACATCTTAAAATTATAATTTTATTTTAATTTCACAAGTATATCTAGATCACTTGATAAGGACTCAAAGAAGGGTCGAAACGTTGTGATTTAATCAATAATATTTGCCAGTACGGTCGAGAGAAGAGTTTTGCTTTTTTAAATTCTGTCTGGCGATTCTCAAATATCTACGTTTTTATTAATTTAAATATTTATATTAATATTAATGTTAATATTAATATTAATTTTAATATTCATATTAATATTAATTTCAATATTAATATTAATTATTACTTTTATTAATTATAATAATAATAATTAATTATAATAATATAATTATACATTATAATTATATTATAATTTGACTATTCGAGCTATAGAGAGATAAGTAAAGAAAAAAAAATAGTTTGGCGAGATTTTTTCAATCTCGTCGATTTAAACAAGTTTGAAAGGTGGAGAAAAAATGATAAAGAGGCGAATAAGGATTTATCAAGCGCATCACCCTGTTTCTAGCAATTAGTCATGATCGACGTCACGCGCCGAGTGTTTCCAAAGTCCATCGCGACTAATTGCCGAGAAGGCGACGGCCACGAAGTAGCCATCGGAAATTTGTCAATTGCAGGTAACTTGGGCTCGTTCCGCGCACAGTTTCCTCGCAGATGTTCTTGATAGGCCAAAGTTACGGGCTACGCTTGCGGAGCGCCTTACTTCGACGGCCGTTCCCTTGTACACCAATTTCTTTATCCCCCTTCAACCCACCGCCTTCACTTTACCTTCCCCCAAGTCACCTTTGTTACTTTCTTTGTTTTCCTTCCCTGTCAAATGTCGCGATCATAAAATCGATACAGCTAAATCCAGAGGGAATTCAGACATAGATTTGAAAGCTCAAAAATCAGAAATTATTATCTATCGCACTATTATTTTCAGACACGGCTCTCTGTAATTTTTATCAAGAAACTCTTGAGAAAAAAAAATATATATATATATCTCGTACTACATATTCCCATTTTGGAAGCGTAATCCTCTCTTATTTGATTAAAAATTAAACTTACTTTAAAGATGTGTCCCAATTTTTATGCTAACATTTCGAGAAATATGACAGTTATGTTAACAGAAATCTTAAAAAATATAACAGCAAACTTGTTTCAAGTAGCGGAAACACCAACTCATTAAGTGTATTGCTACATGGAAGTACTTCGAAGATGACAGGAACCATTAGTGAGTAACTAATTGAGGGGTTTGAAGGTAAAACCCGGTAAACTCGAGTAACTGACATTTATGCAAATGTCAGTTACCTGATTTTACGTCCAAACCCCTTAATTAAACACAGTTGTCAGATAGATATTCTAAGAACTTGACTAAAAAAAGTCACGTCGGAAGAAATTCGTGCATATAATTATACGCAATAATTATGTAGGTAT
Source organism: Nylanderia fulva (assembly GCF_048542155.1). Taxonomy (NCBI): domain Eukaryota; kingdom Metazoa; phylum Arthropoda; class Insecta; order Hymenoptera; family Formicidae; genus Nylanderia; species Nylanderia fulva. The sequence goes on from NW_028189302.1 coordinate 2,786,512, forward strand.
ATATGTATTTTGGAATTATTGATTTCGAAGATGAGTCGAATATCGTACATCATCATTTATGGATAAAATTGAAAATTTTAGCGTCTGTATATGTATATTTAAAACAGAATTTGAAGATAAAAATAATTTTTTAATACCAATAAATTACTAATGTATTTCGCATATAAAACAGGAAAGTACTTTTTCATCATTTAGGTGTGAAACTATATAAGAGAATGCTTCTGCTTCTCGTACTCCAACGCGCGCGTACACAATTATCCTCTTGAAAAAAAATCTGCAAAATTCTCATATATACATATATTCTTACAGAAGATACAATACAGCATATCTCTCCCACATATTTCTCTCTTTCCCCAGGTCTCTATTGTTCCCATTTTAAAACTGTTTTAAGTCCATTTAAAAAACCTCCCTCAAACCCTATTCAGAGCCACTGCTCCTGGAGGAAGAACACGGTCCGGCCGCGCTATTTCGCTATTTTCTCAGGACTCTCGCGTCGCGACGCATCGCGTCGCGTTGTCGGCCGGATCTCGCGCGTCGGCCACGTGACGTGGCACGTATACGCGAGCGTCGGCAGGCGTCGAGACGCTGCCGGAAAAGGGGCGTCCGCGGCTTTATGTTCCCGTTGGGAATTCCGTTCTCATGCCTCACGGCATTTTCGTTTCACGTCGACGTTTCCCGTCGCTATATATATATATATATATATATATATATACAAAACTACCGCATCGCACATGCATTGCACACGTGGGCGCGGATATAGAAGGTGCGCTCGCGCACCTTCTCAAAGCCGCGGCTGTCAGACCGGACACGAAAACTTTGCTGGATCGCCTGCCGTGATCCGCGGAGGAGTCACGTGACGCGATACGCGTGTCAGGATCGGCTTCGCGAGACGATCGCGTGCGCAGATGTATTAGCAGATTGTTGTTGCAATTTAACGTTATGTGATTAGCGTGCGCCGTATACACGGCACGTGTATAGCACTTAGCAAATTGGTTCAAATCAAATGTTAACGGATGTTTGGAGATATTTACGGCACTTAGATTCAAAAATATTTGCATTTCGGGGAATTACATACATGTCGCGAAGGAGATCGAGTTTATATTCAAGACATCTTACAAGACATATATTTGATGCGAGATGGATCGAGATATAAATAATTCAATATTTTAGATTTCTAATTTTTTTTCGAGTTTATATATATATATATAATTTATTAATATAAAGAATGAAAATATTTTAATTTAAGAATATATCGAAATTTAAAAATATCTCAACCTGTGCAGAATAATTCTGTATAAAAATATTGTTACGAAAATACATATATTCGTTATTTTCATTTAACAATATTTTTATACAGTAGAACTTTATTAATTTTTGCCCTCTGGGGAGCGATACGGACAAAAAATTTTGGGAAAATAAAAATTAACGAATACTCACTCCACTGTGTGAACTGTCCAGTCCCTATTTGCGCGAATACAGCATGTTGAAGTTGTTGTCTCTGACGTCATGTAATCTTTTAAAATATGAAAGGAATACAATATTAGTGTGAAAATACATTTAGAGAAGCATTAAATTTAACGTAGACAAATTTCAAGAGAGTCTAGTACATATTTAACCCTTAATTGGTAAAAGTGTGCTAATAGCAATTTTAAACTTAATATAATATTTATATAATAATACAATTTACAGATTAAAATCAAGTAGTATTGATTTGTCTTATTTCAGTAAATAATACAAAGTGCTCTATAAACCTGTAACCATGTATAATTTTAATAAGATACTAAAATTGTATAACTCATGCCCTGAGAAAATCAATATAAAATTAATTAAACAAATTCGTTGAAATTACAAGATTAAAAGGAGAATATTTCAATCGTATTATACGTATAAAGTTTTATTCTTTACATTGTATTATTAATCAAATGACAATATTTTTATATCATGTGGTTTAAAGAAGTACCACAGTATCTGATGAGAAGAATAATCCAAATTATCAGAAAAGTAAATTATAGTAAATTATATATAGAATTAAGCCATTCGTAACTTTTTAACAGTTTAAACCAAAAAAACTTTTTACAGCAAAATAATTAGCAAATAAATATACAATTTATTATGTTCCAATAATTTGACTTATTGTTAGATAGCTCACAACAATGTACCTTTGATGAAAATTAAATAGAAAAAGGGGGAATAAGGAAAAAAATTACAGTTATAATTAAGTTTCCAATTTTGAACAAGTAATCTCCATGTAAAAGTACATGTATTTTTTTCAGGGTACAAATACAAATTCGGGTATAAAGGGCCCTTACTGATTTATTTGAAAGATAAGGAAAAAAATAACAGTGATAATCAAGTAATTTTTCGAGTTTTGAGAAGCAATTTCCATGTAAAAGTACATGGATTTTTTCAGGGTACAAATACAAATTCGGGTATAAAGGGCCCTTACTGATTTATTTGAAAGATACCACTTTGAAAGATAAGGAAAAAAATAACAGTGATAATCAAGTAATTTTTCGAGTTTTGAGAAGCAATTTCCATGTAAAAGTACATAGATTTTTTCAGGGTACAAATACAAATTCGGGTATAAAGGGCCCTTACTGATTTATTTGAAAGATACCACTTTGAAAGATAAGGAAAAAAAAAAAATAACAGTGATAATCAAGTAATTTTTCGAAGCAATTTCCATGTAAAAGTAAATGGATTTTTTGGAGTGTGTGTAAAGTTTATCGTGAAATTGGAGCATTATCGCGGCGAAGTACGCGTACGAGCACTCTCGAATTTAAGGATGCTCGAACAACTGTTGCGTGCATTCTTCGCAGCTTCTTCCGCGTCGTCTCACCTTCCGCTCGACTGCACGCGCAGCATGCGTCGCGACGCATCGGGGAGTCGCGTTTGCTCCGGAATATGCGCGGCGGGTTCGCGCGTGCGAGAGGTCGCCGTGGGCGGCGGACACCGTGGGGTTACCTTAACGTCGCGGCGCGCGACGTCGCGGCGTTAGTTTGCGTCTGTCTAGGGTCGCGACACCTCCACCTCTACGTGCTGTAGTCACCGCTTCTCGCGAACGCGAATATCGAATAAACGAGGAAACGCCAACATCTCGCATCGAGGATCGAGGGATCGACGTGCCGGATTCCGCGCGCGGTCGTTTGTCTCTCCGCCCCATTTTTTCGGACGACCGATTTAGTCTCGAGAAAGTTTGAGGAAAATCGTCGGGTGTTGGAAGAAGAAGAAGACCCAAGTATCCTCGAAACTGTCTTAGAATTTTTGAGAATCCTTGGAGAGGTCTATGAGACAAGTCGAGGCGCCGCGTATACTTTAGGAGAGTCTCTCTTTCTCTCTGAGATATCTCTCGCATAAGTTTAAAGCATTTTCCGGACAAGTTTACGAGAGACGGTAAACTAGAGTCTGTAAAAAGCATGACGAAGGTCGCAAGTTTTTGAGAAAAGAGATCCTGTGTAAATTTTGAGGTGTATAAAAGAACAGTCGGAAAAGTGTTATCAAGAGTCGGCGAAAGCTCTGAGAAACTCTTTTAAGAATCTTTGAACATTTTTGTTGAGAAGCATCCACACAGATCAGACATTTTTTTAACAATCTGCGAAAATCTCGAAGGATTTGCAAGATTTCAAAAACGTTTTGAGGATCGTTGCAAGATTACCGAATAACTTTTTGCATCGCGCAGATTTTTAGTCACGTGGTCGGAGAGTTTTCCAACTTTTTAAAGATCCACGTTTAAAGCCGTGTGCTATGTTTTATAACATTCGGGGAGAACTCTTTTCAGTTTCGTTTCTCGATTCTTCGTATAGAAGCTAAAGAAAGATTATTCGATCGATGTAAGCTTGATAAAAGTGATTAATACTCAAAGATTTAACGTAGTGTCTCGCGCATTTTGCGATTCATCGACTGATTATTCAAGATATTTTTACAGTATCTCTAGCGCAAATTCTCAATCCGGGCGAATATTTCTTTAAGATTCCCCCTCGAATCTTTGCCGTAGGATATTTTTGCTCCGCGCTTCGAGAATCTTAAAGTGAAAGAGCTTGACATTTAAAGGGCCTTTGGTTATCCTGCCCCATCATGACTCCGAAGAGTTCTATTTGAATAGTATTGAATGCAGTAAAAGCGACATAAGTGGAATTATCGAAGACCAGTAAGACTTTGAAGTTGATCGATCTGCAGCCAGATATTTTTGAGAAATCGGTGAATTCAATTCAGCTACTCGAGAGACAGAGTTAGATGGATCTGTTTTGATATCCGACAGAATTGCTTTCTCTCTACTGAAGTATTTTTGGTAAGTATTGACAATCTTTAATTATATTTGCGTTCCGAATGTAGATGCTGAATAATAAAATTAATATTGAATGCCACAACATTAGTTAAATTTTCTTATTTATATCATCATTCGACTCTTGATTTTTTTTGCTATAACATATGTACTATTGATATTATAATATAGTAACAATGTATATATATATTATATAAATTTTGAGAAAAAATTATTTTTAAAAATATTTTTAGATCTAGAAAAAGTTTGATCATTTGTAAATATGTAACATATCATTGCTCATTGTTAGTTGTTTACGCAATTCTTACATATAGTTAGGTAAGTAATATTCTTTATCTATATTTTTCTAAAGAATTTGTATGTATTTGTAGATTGTAACTGTCCTAAAATTTAAAGCTCGTAATCGGAAAGAAAAATATTGAAAAATATTTTCGTTAATCAATGTTCAATCCAAACATTCAAGCGCATAAAATCTAAAAGCGGATTCATGAACTTTTATCGTGTAATTTATTACATACTCTACGTTACGTTCTCGAATATGCATCGCCTGGTATTGTCACATGTTTCGAGCGACGTAGTGTTTTACATAGTAATAACATAAATATTCAACTATCTACAGATGTAAATATTCCAAGCACCGCAGTAATAAAATAAATATCCGGATAACGAAAAGCCTTCAAATATATTCGCGGATATATTTAGCCATTCTATAAAAATTACGATACCAAACGATCACGAGAAACGTGGGGTATAAAAAAAAAAAATAAATAAAAAAAAAACGAAAAAGAATATCGAGAGACACCACACCTATTCACAAATATCAAAATCCACAAATTTCAAATACACACACAGAATGCAAACGCATTTACGGATATACGCGAGTTTTAATCGCGTCATTTATTACACGCGCCACGTTATATCTTCAAATATACACCGCACATCGTATTGTCGCCTGTTTCAAGCAACGAGTTAGATTACTGCTGAGTGAACTTTACAACTTAATTCTGTTTCGCATCGCGCAGCTGCGGATATCAGTCTACACGATTGCTCGCGAGCTTTACGCGCTTTACTCGCAAAATCTCGACTCCGGCGCGCGACTCATACAAAACTTGACGCTAAACTCCCCCGTATTACCATTGTCGTTTGCTTTCATAGACTAGGCGACGGGCACCCTCGCCCTGCACTAAAACGCCGGAAAATTCGTTATCAATTTCTGCTTATCAGGACGTGCCGTCGCTCCCGAATAAGGACTCGTTTATCCACTCGGACGAGCACTGAAAGCGCGCGCAGGGATTAACTTGAAATCAGCGCCGCAGCGTGTACTGATTACGAACAATTGTAATTAAATTCTTTCCACGCTAATGACTGCTGGCACTTGAGCTCCGTGCAAATGATATTTAAATTAGCACGCGTCCCGTATACTAATCAAGTCGAACCTCCTCGCGCCGCGGATGTGCTCTCTTTCTGCCGAATTATTAATTAATGTCGCATTACGATCAACTTCGCGTGAGCCCTCGCAAAAATTGGATATTTGGCCTGAGATTGATTGAATAGTCATTTTCATAATTCTGTTTTTAAAATTATCATCGACATTATATTTTAATATTCATCAATTATCTGTGAATCTCAGTAATTCTCAAAGAGACAGAGCGTCAATTTTAATATTAACAATTTATTTCATATTTTAATCGAACATTAGTTGTTAATGCATAACATGTGGAAAAAATGTGTATAATTTAAATTATTTGTAAGAAATTACAAATTTTTGTCAATTTATTTTTTAACAACTTTTTCAAATGTGTTTACTCAGGTAATAAATGATTATAAAAATTCTTCTTATTTGTTCTGAAAATAAAAGATTAGAAAAAATCTTTAATTCAGAATCTAGGAATTGTATATAGAAATACTTTAGATTAATCAGACTTAGGTTGCACAATCGTTTACGTCAAGGTGAAGAAAATATTTCATGCGATTTATTTGTAGTATGTTTACGAAACGAAGATGAGAGAGATGGTTCCTCTTGAGAAATCATTAAATAATCGCGATTGTTTACCCAAAGCCTCGTAAACGTGCAGTTGCTCGCCAAAGCAACCACTCGCCGATATCTATCCGCAAAAATAGTTTTTCATTTGCCCAAGAAAAACAATCGACCGTGAAATCGATGTTAACCAAAAGCTCGTTTTGTGCGCACAAAGAAGCAAATTCTCAGAAAATCAATAATAATAATCATTTGTATAAAAAAAAAATCAGAGGTAACAAAAATTACTATTAATATCTCTCAAAGAGAGAGAAGAGAGAACAGATTTTACGAAAAATTAATCAAATTTAAAAAATTATAGAAATATATAGGTATGTCTTGCTTTTTCTTTAATGTTTATGTTAATGTTAATTAGACACCACTGCTTATACATTTTTAAAATTTTTAAAAAATTATTCTGGTAACTACATCTTGAATTATACATCTAAAATTTTACTGCACTTAAGTCAGTTTGAAGTTGAAAGAAACATAAAAGAATAAGTTTTAATCTTATTTTTTAATAATTCCGATTTTGTTGATTCTGGAAGTTGAAAATTAGAATATCTTTAACATTTGTAAAATTCTTATTCAAAGAAATAAATAAACGATTTTATTAAAATTTATATATTCTTAATAATATCAAGATAAAAAAATGCAAATAAGATTGAAGTACCAGAATAATATTGACGATCTAAAAATCTAAATAATTATAAGCGCTTGCATGACAAAATTCAGCTTTGATAAATTATCTAAAGTAAATATTGTACATATATTTTGTTTACTTGTATATATAGAGAAAAATTTCTTATTTCTCCAGAGAAAATATTGAAATGCAAATGATAGCAAACAAACATGATATATAATATTTAAAGATGAATAGATGTTATAGTAATAATTATTAAAATATTCAACACTAAAAATATAAAAAATTCTATTTTAATCTAATTTTTTTAAGGTGATCAAGAAAGAATAAATATACGGATAAAAATGCGATATATGAAATAAACGAATAATTCATTTCGTGTTTTTCTGTTGTTTTTTTTTTATGGAAATACATCAATATAAAGCTCGTATACGTGCTAATAAAATTTCACATATCTGTCGAATATCAATGGATGGTTTCAAAGCATATTCCACCGCAATTGGTTAATCATAGAATTTCATCAGAATGGAAAGAGTTCACCAATTCTCGATTTCGTGTATGACTGTAATTCTTGGTGATTTTTTGTGTGTAACTGTGTTCTAATTTTGGACGGTAAATATTGTTAATCTCTTTTCAACAGTTATTTACAAAAAAATACAATGCTTTTATTGCGTATAAAGAATAATCAGGATTATTAGAATTTTGTATACATATATATTCTGATTATGCATTTTGACTTATTCCATTCATATAATGTAAAATTTAACATAAATAGCCTTATATCAATAAAAAGATGGTAGAAATAAAATACAGATAATGCATACTGTATAGCGTGTAAGTAAATGTAAATAATTTTCCGAAGAAAATCGTATCCTTTTTGAAATTCTGAGAATTCTGTAAGAAACAGCATAATATATATATATATATATATATATATATATATATATTTCTGTGTAATATTAAATATGACCTGGAATGACAAATTTCTACGCGCGAAAAGAACAAATTTCTATAACATAGTCCAAATAGTAGTAAATGCAGTTACATTCCTGCTGCGCAGAAGTGCATCCTGCATACAGCCGGTCGGCTGCGCAACATTCCGCAATAGCTGCGGTCATTTTGAACACGCTGGGTTAGCCAGGAATGTTAATAGAAAATACTCGGTGTCTCCAGACTTTAATTATGAGGCGCGAATGGAGATCGCGAGCGAGGGAGTCAGGCAGAACGAGAAGAGGGATGAAAGGAGATAGAGGTGTGGGGTTGGGGGTTGAAGGGGGAGGAAGAAGGGGCACAAGAAGGAAGAAAGGGTAAGAGCCTCCCTCGTGAAGTCTCGAATTACAGAGGGTGAAAATCGTGCGGCGTTTGTTCGACAGAAGCATTGGCGTTTACAACGAAGAAAGTGTTGGGAATCGGCAAACTCTCGGACTATTCACAAGATATTGGGGCAAAACGACGAGCTTCCAGGGGTAGAATTCTGCGAGCGTTTTAAAGAAAAATATTCTATATACGTCGCGGACGTATATAGAAAAATTCGTGGGAGAGAATGTGGAAAAGAAAAAGCGAGAGAGAAAAACGACGAAGGGCGAATTGTGGAAAGATTACGGAGGCATTGAGAATGAGGGTGGGAGTAGAATAAGAGCAAAAGGATAAGCGTCATTGAGGAAACGCCGTAAGTTTCTGCTTCTTCTTTTCTTCGTGCGACTTCAACCGGATCGATTTTTCGAGGGGGTTGATCTTCGAAACGAGCCGCCAGCGCCGCAACGTTAAATCCGCGATTAAAATGCATTGCGTAAAATCAGAGGGGCGTCTCGTTTCGTTCGTTCCTGCGCTCCGAGTAAATTACATACCGTCGTCAATCCGGCTCGGATTTCTCCAAAGCCTCGGGTTCACGCCAGACGGAGCAAAGCGGAACAAGGGAGAAGTAGAATGGCGCAAAGCGCAACGAAGCAAGTGGAGCAGGGAATATAGAAACGTAACATTCCAAGAAGGAGCAAAGTAAACTAAAGCCAAGAACCGGATCGAGAAAAATGAGAAAAGTAAAGCAGAATCCGAATATAAGACGCGAGATAAAGCGGCGCGAAGTAAAGGAAGATTAAAAGAAACGGAGCAATGCAAAATAAACTTATGTGTACGGCTACGTGGGGGCAAAGTAGAGTGAAATAAAGCATATAGAGGGGACAAAAAAAAAATTACAGCGGGACAAAGTAAACTAAAGAGAAGTATATGGGATGGGGAGAGCAAAGCGCGAAGAAAGCAAAGTAAAGCGAAGAAATAATGCGAAGAAAATTAAAAGAAACGAAGCAACGCGAGGCAAGTAAAAGAAAAATAGAGCGATGCGCTATATATGTATAATAGAGCAATATATAGCGCGGTAAGTTGTAAAACAAAGCAAAATATATTGAAGTTGATGAAGCGCAACATATATGTAAAAATGAGGAAAAAGGGAGGAGCGAAAAAACTGAAAGCAAAGTACGGATGCAAAACAAGAATGTGGTATATATTATTACATTATTATTACATTATTATTTCATTAATTCTCAGTATTTCTGTTATTGACAATGTTTTGCTGGGAACTATATAGTATTGGATTAATTGAACAAAGGTTTTGAGGAGAAACGTGGAATATAAATCCTAATTTTGATTTATTGATTACCTATATCAAATAATTTAAACAATATTTACAAAAAAAAAAAATATACAATATATGAATGAAACACGGTAGAACGCGCGCAAAGGGGATTAAATACGTATACGTTAACTAATGCAATACCTATATATTTACGCGCTAGTAACTGTTTAATTTTTGAAAATAATCGAGACAATCTATATTATTTAGATGAATATAAAGGCGTTCCGGGCGCGATAATATATACATATATACACACACACACGGCGAGAAAGGGTGGGAAGCGAAATGGCGACAATGAAAATTCGTTATCCGTTGTAAAATGAAATTTACGTGCCGGGCGCGATACAATGGATCATCTAGATCCAAACGTATCGCTTTTTGCAGTCGCGAGCCGAGAATTCGACAATTCCGTTCACAAGCTGCGTGTGAAAGATGTGCCGCGCGGATTTATCCGCGAGCGAGTCGCCACAAAAGCCGTCCTTTTCGCCGCTCGCTCTCGCGTTTACGTGCCAAAATGCGTCGCAAAAATATACTCGCAGCTGCCAGCGTGGTTCGATTGAGTTCAAAAGGATCCAAAGATTTAACGGTTTTACGATCCCGGCGACAGAGTCCGAGATTGTAAAGATGCGATGGATCCAAAGCCTCAGGTATTTAAGGATCCGAAGCTATGTAACGCGTCGAGTTATTCCGGAATAAATCGCTGGAAAGAGCGCTTCTTTATTTTATTTTGCTTTTTTTTTTTTTTTTTATTTAGCTTTTTTACGTATTGGAATATGTCGGCAGTAAGTTTGATATGATGCTATTGCTATGTAAATGTTCGAACTAGGATTCCAGGATTTAGAAATTTAAGAGGAGACAACGAAATAAAATGTCGATTTTGTAACTCATCCTTGCACTGTCAAGAGACCAACAGCAGATTTGCAATATTTTATATATTTTTACATATATTAATATTTTTATGATTGATACGTTCTTGGAGTTTTAAAATCTCTCTAGACGTTCTTGATCCCACGACAGTCCTAGTTAAATATTTAAGAACTAAATAAGGAACTATTGAGATCCTCGCGACCGTTCGATTTATAGATGCAAGAATTTGAATCATTAAATATTTTTACTAAAAATATCTATCTGTTTGCGACTTAATTAAATGTTTGAGAACTAACGATAAGTAACCTTTGCGATTCGACAACGTTGGATTTATAGATGTAAGACTTTCAATTTTTTAAATATCTTTACAATCTAGAGTGTGTGTGTACGTGTGAGTATATTTAAAAAGATTTTAATTCTAGAAATTTAACATTATCAAATGATCATAAAGATTACTTATAAAAAACTTTTCTTTTTTTAGAAACTTTTTAAAAAATTAATTTTATTAAATTTGAAAATAGATTAATTTCATCTGTTATATATAGTTTTTTTTTTCATAATAATAAATTATATTGTAAAAATATTGTAAGTACAAAATTACGCTTTACTGTACCTTTTATTAAAGTGAACTATATATAGACAAACTTTAATCTAATCTTTTTCCAGAATTCCTCCAAAATTAGAAAAAAAGATATTTCATTGATAAAAATAATTTGATATCTTTTGCTCGTATTTTATTTGAAACTTATGATTATTATGTATGTACATATATGTATCTTGTGGATTTATGAATCGTATATAATTTCATTGTGTTAAATACAATGGAATATTTTTAATAAAATATTAATAAAATTAACACAACCGTGGCGCGCAAGCCGGTATTCCGACGTAAGAACGAGGCGTCTCTATTGTTTGTATTTCCATGTGTGTATAGCTCCTTGGAAAACCGAGTCCATAATTTTAATGTTTTTGCATCTCTTCGTATCTTTCTCTCTCTCTCTCTCTCCACACTCTCCGTTCTCCGTTTCTGTTCCTTTATCATCCAGGAACGGGATGAAAGCTCCGACCGCATGAAAGCGCGCCTTTTTGCCCCGGGAAATAAAAATTACCATGTCAGACATAAACCGCGCTCCCTTTCTCTCGCTCTTTTTTTCACTACCCCTTGCGAATTTTCTTCCACCCTCTTCGAACCCCTGCCGTCTCATCACAACCTATCCCTCCCCTCATTCTTTACGCCTCACTCCATAAAAGAACAAAGCCACGATGCAGAGGACTGATGCGCTTTATTAGCGTATCCGATCTCTGCTTGGAGATGCTGAAAGATAGTATTCTTACATGATCAAGAATTTGTCAGAAATTTATGAGGCTTCATGGAATTTTTTTGAAACCTTAGCATCAAGCACTCTGAATTATCAAAAGATTTTATAAAATGAAATTACGAAAAAAATATATTGTATAATAAAACTCTTATTTGACAACTAATACTTTTTCGAATTTCCAAATATTTTTGCAAGATTTATTAGCGTATCCGATCTCTGCTTCGAGATGCTGAAAGATAATATTCTTACATGATCAAGAATTTGTCAGAAATTTATGAGGCTTCATGGAATTTTTTTGAAACCTTAATCAAGCACTCTGAATTATCAAAAGATTTTATAAAATAAAATTACGAAAAAAATATATGTATAATAAAATTCTTATTTGACAGCTAATACTTTTTCGAATTTCCAAATATTTTTGCAAGATTTATTAGCGTATCCGATCTCTGCTTCGAGATGCTGAAAGATAGTATTCTTACATGATCAAGAATTTGTCAGAAATTTATGAAGCTTCATGGAATTTTTTTGAAACCTTAATCAAGCACTCTGAATTATCAAAAGATTTTATAAAATGAAATTACGAAAAAAATATATGTATAATAAAATTCTTATTTGACAGCTAATACTTTTTCGAATTTCCAAATATTTTTGCAAGATTAAACTTTCCTTTATTTTGAATTATCCTTTTCTTATTTAATTTTTGTTTAACGGCATTAAATGATAAATTTTCCCTTTTTCGGCGAAAATCCTTTGATTTTTTTGATAGCTATCTTTTTAATGAAGAGTTATGTCGAACATCGAACTCGTTCAAGAAGGAATCGAATTCCGACGACAGGCGGAGAAATCGGCGGAAGCTTAAAAGCTGTCATTCGGTGGTGCGGTCGCAGCCGAGTGCAAGAAGTGCAACGTCGGCTACGTCTCGCCTCGCATTTACACTGGCGAGGAGGATATCCTTTCTCGGTTCGCTAGCAATCGAGTATTCCGAAGGAGTTAAATAATTGCTAACTCCCGTGGAAACTTTCCTGCAGGCAGATCGGACACATGAAAGATCGCGGATCAATGACATGGAAAATAGAGGAGGTCAAAAGAATTTCGAAAAGATACGGGAGAATGAGCAAATGAGAAATTGTAAAAATAGTAGAGCTTTCTAACTGAAATTTCAGATCTTAAAAGATGGGAAATATTTATCAGTTCGGAAAAATTGATTAATCTGAAATATAGCTAAAAATAGAGAAATTAAGATTTTTTAGAAATTCGAAAAAAGGAAAGACATGAAAACTCAAAGAGTGTGTGCTAAACTTCGAGGAGGAAATAAGACGGGTAGAAATTATCTGTTATGTATAAAAGGAATGTTAAAAATATGAGATAAAAAAATGAAAAGTGTAAAAAACGACGAAAATTATAATTGTAAAAATAAAAATAGCGGTTATATATATAATATGTGTGTATGTGTGTGTGTAAGCGTAAAAGAAATTTGAAAAAAGTGAGAAAATTGAATGATCACAGATAGGGGAAATGGAAATGGATAGATGGCGTCGAGATATCGATTATGGGCACGTGCATGCTGCGATGCTATTTTATATGCATGTGTGCACGCACACGTGTACGCGCAAAACGCATTTCGATGCCTTAGACAGTCGGACAGTTATTGGTATTTAGAAGAAGAGCATCGGAGAACCATAAACTTGGGCGATCAGAGGTTACGGGGACGGTTTAGAGGTTGTACGAGGTTGATGGTGGAGTGGGTAGGGGATGTCTCCGATCCACATGCAGGATGCATCTGCATTTAAAGTGGTTGCGCGCTTGCCAGATATTCCGCTGCGAAATCACGTGATGCGTGATTTCTATTGTTTCCTTCCTTCTCCTTCCTTTTGGATCAACGGTGTTTCGATATCTCTCGCTAGACAACATCAGATTCTTTGGCTTTCATTGGGATCCAGGATTTTTCCTCGTGGATCGAGGATTTAGATTTCTATTCGTCACGAATATTCCGCTGATACAAATTTATGAGACTTCTCGGGGAAAAAAATCCAAGCTTTAAGAGCCATTTCGAGATTTCAGAATTTTGGGACAATCTCAAATTCGGAATCTTATATCTGAATCTAGCGGAATCTAGTGCTTTTAAGATTCAAGACCTCATTCAGTCGCAGCGATATTTCTAATCTAAATTCTGAGGAACCGGTGTATTTAAAGTTCTTCCTGAGAATAACCCTACATATGATCATAAATGTCTCAAATTTCAATAAAAATTCACATATTGGAGCAGAAGAAAAGCAAGTGAAATTTTAAACGAATAATTTGCGACTGAGCTTTTTTCCCCTATTTTTTCGATATTCAGTAATACGCAGTTTAATTTTATCATCATTAAAAATCAGTAGACAAAATGTTTCTGTTGTTAAACCGTTAAATGTTAAAATGTTCCAAACACACATATACATATATACGTTCAGAAATGAATCCCGAATTATACTTGCATATGTTTCTGCTTTAATACACTACATAATAATGTGCAGTGTGTATTTTTATAATTCTGCGATTCAATATTGCATTCTACGATTTAATATTCAAAAGTGGAAATGAAGCGGTTAATGTAATTTCGATTTGCATTAAAATCTGATTCAATGGATTCGTTTTTGACTGTGTGTATGCAGCCTTTTAACTCTGAATAATATATCTCCGAGCCATGGACGGGCGCACGGAGTGACGCAGAGAGGGCTCTCGCTCTCTCGTGAACGGAAAAAGGCGGCCGGCGGCGATTAAGCTCGGGCGCATCGCTCTCGAAACGGGGTATGAAACGAGACCGGGACGTATCGATGCGCTAAAGTACACTGTAGCATATACATGTACGCGTGTGTGGGACGAGGGAAAAATTATCATCGTCCTGCGAAAACAGAGTCCGGCTCGCTCGCCCGCTCGCTCTCTCTCGCAGATTCTGCGCGCTCGAGATAACTATGCAAATACGTTGGCTCACATTGAGGGCTGACGACGACAAAACCCAAATTCTGACTCCGACGGTGCTAAAGAGAAAGGGAGAGAGAGAGAGAGAGAATAAAGATAATTCGTAGACTAGAGCTGCGGGGACGCAAAAACGGAGATTGAAAAAAGGCTCCATCGTGTTTCGCACGATATTGTATTATGGAAAGATCGTGAGGGGAAAAAAGGTTGAATAAACGATAACGGTTTCGATAAAAATTTCTTGGCTAATTGTCAGATGTTAATATTTTTTGGTTTTTAAAATTCATATTCATAGTGTAATGTGAAAAACGATAGCATCTTTTCAGCAGCGCAAATAGTTACATTGTGAACAATTAGAAATTATCATGTAATTGTTAAAAATCTCTCAAAAATATACATAGATTTTGCAATATCAATTAAATAATCATTTTTATTTTCAATCGCGATTCTATATATTTTCCGAGATTTTTACTTAAAAAAAATTAATGAAAAAATGTATCGATACAAAAACATAATAATTTGTTAGATTTCTCGTTTGATTATTGTTGTTCGCAAAAAATAATGAAAGCTCGTTCGAATTTGTCGAACTTTTAGGAGACTCTTCTCGCGTTTCGGTTTCTCGCGCTATTCGCCCGAGTTTCGATCCTTTGTTACGTCGCGTCAGGAGGACTCGGAGGCGCGGATGGAGGAAGGTGCGCACGGAATGAATTCCGTGTCGCGAAATCGCGGGGCCGGCGGATTTTGCGCGCGGAATATGATAAATCGCGCTATAAAGTATATCCCGAGGGGGATGATGGCGCGCCTTGTTGCTCAACCGATGACGCATGGGCGTCGCGACACCATCGCGTTTCCAGATTCGCGCATCATTTGTCAGCGGCTGAGCGACGCAAAAAATTCAAAGTCCATTCTTTCTTACGTTCCCTCTATCTGCTCCGCGATCGTCGATCATTCGCCAACAATGTCGCTGACCGACGCGTGCCGGAAGTCTCCGATTCGAGTCCCTTTTCCTTCTCATCCTTTTTTTTTTTTTTTTTTTTTTTTTTTTTGATCATCGTCAGAGCAGCATTTCTCACGGTGATCGAACGCGAGGAGGAACCCGGGGCTGATTATACCGCGAATTGAAAATGTCCTGGTTTGTCGGTTTCTTAGAGCTCAACTCGATATTTCCCATTTTTCCGATTTACGTGTTAAAAGATTTAAGGATAAATGAGTAAGGAGTCTAGAATTGTGCATTTATTTTCGAGAGCATAATCACTGAAAAATATTTAATTGGAAAATTGCAGTTTTTTTTTATAGAAGACAATTTGGTTTCTGAATTAGAATTTTAAAGATAAAACTTTTTAATTCTGCAAAATTACTGTGAATTATTAATTGTTTTTAATTTTTAATATTTAAAGTTTATAAGTAACTCGAGTGCATATAGAAATGACAAATGTAGCGAAATAAAAATGTTACTTTTATAAAAAGCTTCTATAAGCAATTTTTTTTTTTAGATAATCGATTATTACGTATCAGGCTATAAAGCGACATAATTTTTTATTAAATAACATATTTTCTTTAAAATAATATATCTTTTATAAAAATATTTTATGCTTCAATTTTTATAAAGTGTTTACGAATTTCACGTCACAGTAAATTTACAGAAAATTGAGAAACTCGAATAACGTTGGTTATACAAAGTTATGATTTTAAAGTCGGATATGACTTACAGAAACAGCTCGTAATATAAATTCCATACTTAGGAAGAATCAGATTAACATGGGAAAAATGGATGTTAGCATATAACGGGATATGAATATACGGAATATGAGACTGGAAATGTCTCTGATTTTTAAATGTCTCTTACCGTCTTTTTAAATTTCTTACATTTGTCCAAAAATAAACGTATAGAACAAATGTAGAATTTATTTTGAAAAATTGTGACTTTATAAGTTTTGTTTCTCAATAATTAAAATCATTGATATACATATAAATAATATGTAATTCACAATAAAATAAACTATATTATTTACAGCAAAAATGTAAAGAAAATTGGAGTAGACGGTAAAATACTATTTCGTACTAAAAAAAAAAAAAAAAAAAAAAAACTGAATTACTTTAGATATATGATTAAAAGTAAAATTTTGGCGAATCATGTTTTCGAAAATTGAGAAGCAAAATAAACTACTTTGCTATGTCATAGTTACCAGGCCACTGACGAAAAAGTATTTAATTTTGGCGCCGTAGTGCAGTTGTACGGAGTACAAGAATTTTCATTACAATGGTAATTAATGCTTTTTGCGATCTACATGGAAAAGGATGAGGATCGCGACGCTCGACGTATCGCACGCGGAAAATTTCGCCGGCGCGTATTTCGGCGTCTAACTTTTTATATGGCGTTTTCGCGCGCGACGAAATGGCGTAGTAAATCCTCGTTTCGCGAATTTAGTTCCGGAGCACGAATAATAAAGCGCGGACGTATCTTCGCTCAGCGTTTTGCCGCTGCCGGCAAGTACGAATGCATTTCGAAAAACTGCTTACGCGCCTTGCGCGCACTGCGAGAGTTCGCACGCGCCTCACTACCGTTTTGCCGAGGACGATGACGTCGGCGATGCAACGCGATGCGATGCGATGCAATGCGAAAAATAATATTCAATTCTCGAGACAAGAATTGAACGCGAAATTATTATCCGTTGTTTTACCAATCTGGCTGAAAAAATAGAACATTTATATTGGACCATGTGTGTTGGGTGGAAATTTTCCCTTCTTAATTTTCGCGATTATTATAGTCCGATGAATGGGATGTTAATTTTAATATTTAATACGTTGATTGCCAGGTGTACACAATTTGGCACAAAGCCGTATGTATGATTTTGTATACATATGCATACATTTCCTAATATCTATAATACCCATATATATGTATGTACGTATTGTATATTCACTTGTGTTTATGTGTATATTATACAGTTTCTATAGAATATATTGTTTAACGTGACGCGGAATATTAATTTTATATTAATAACGATTTCTAATTTTATAACAATTCCATTAAAAATAATTGTATGATATCGAGATTAAATTATGAATTTTTTAATAATAATCAATGCGTTAATTTAAAAACGTAAATTTATGATTAATTCTTATGCACACTTTGTGCACAAAGAATATTCTATAGGTGCTTTCCATTTAGCACCACAAGTCGACACAAGCGTCATTCTATCTTTATTCTACATTCTATGAGAATAAAAATAGAATGACGCTTGTGTCGACTTGTTACTAAATAGAAAATACTCAATGTGTTTCCACAATTTTTTCAACAAATATAAAGAAAATATAAATTTAAATATAAAATGTATAATATTGTATTTATCGAAATAGAAAACATTAACCTTTGATAATTTACCATTCTTTTCTGAGAAATCAAATTGATGTACAATATAATTAAATACCAATTTATTGCCTTCCCAAATTAATTATTTCTACTATTAACAAAAAATTGATATTCCAAAAAACATTTTAATATCATACAAATCAATAAAATAATTCTTTTAATATTAATATTTTATCCATGTCTATATAGTTGTCTACTTCTACATCTCGTGATATTTTCAAAGTTAAACAATGAGCAATAAATAAATATATCCCGGGAGTAAATAAAAACATTTTTCAAAAATATATTAATATCAAACTTGAAAAAACAACTAATTGTATTAATATGTTTACTTTTCGCAATATAAGCGTTTAAACGTTTTCGACATTTATTAAATCTATTTTGCGAGAAATAAATTCGGAATTTTTAGTGACAATTAATTCCGATATTTTGATGGAAATTAATTCGAGGAAATAATTTAATATCAAGCTGATATGCTATATTGTTAACTTCTTGTTCGTTGTATAATTGTAATATTTCGTGATGACGCATATGTATATGAAAATTTAAATCTATTTATGAGTTTTTGAATAATTAATTATCAATTAATTCTAATATATTTCTTGTTTATAATACACGTTATAAGTATTTTTTGGTGAGGTAATAGCGTAAAAATGTTAAATTAATTTTCTTTATACAAATTTCTTATTAATCAATAAACGTAATAAATGCGAGATTGCAGCAATAAATTGACACTCGTGCTATATATCTGTATTTGATTTAACGTTACAGAAGTGCTAAAGAAAAGATATAATATTCAGACATTTAAACTAATTTCAAAAGGTTATATGTATAGTATATACAAACATTATAAGAATTTTGAATATACATATATGTATACTTATATATAATTTAAGATTGCCAATTGAAGTTTGGCAACGCAAATAAAATAATAAAATTTTCTTCGTTTAATATTGACTTTACTTTCATTCTCTCGCAGTATTATTCATCGAGAATGGGGAAACATCACGAATATCCGCAATTTTTATTCAAAACAAAATACATGTGTTTTCCATAGGAATATTGCGTTAGTATTATGAAAAGAATGTTTGAAATGTCAGATACCGCTTATATAAAAGCACGTTTAATTATATTTATTCGTTTTGTTGTCCGGAGGCAACACGATGCAATAGAAGGTTAGGTATATCGAATCCTAATTTAAAAGTTAATTATAAAAATTTTCAATATATTCGATATTAAAAAATTAAAAGAAAAAGTCTGCCTAAATAAAAAAATTAATTAAAAAATTAATTTTTAACTGATCAAAGAATTTATAGATGATAACAAAAGAAAAATAAATTTTGAAGAAAAATTTGCAAAACTTTTTTTTACGATCGCTTATAATCTAAAATTTATTAATCCTTTGATAGAGGTTCATTAAGAGAAAATTTGATTAAAGAATCTGTAGATAACAGAAAATGCGAGCAACGTGGACCATTATATGTGTAATTTAACCGATTATCGTCTCGGCAAACAAACTTATATAAGCTCATTGAAATTGAAGTGTTAAACACTTTAGTGCTTAATAGACACCTAAGTTTGAAGTGCTCGGTGTAAAGAGAGGCTCTTAGAATCATTTATACATTTTCGTAAGTTATTAGATTTTCAGAATTTATTATACCCGTAGAATTCATTAAATTCCTAAAATTAAAAATTCTTTCTTTATACATATACCTCGACAATTTATTATTGTTTCTTTATAAATCTCAAGAACTCTTTAAAAACATAATCCTAATAGAAAGAATGTTTTGATACAGTTTATTTTACTCTTCGCTATTCTATTAAGAAAACTGTCTAATCTTTAAATAATTTCAAGTTTTGAATTTATGTTATTAACTCTTTAAAATGAATAGAGTTTCACAAGGAGAAACTCGAGTTTCAATAAAGGTTAAACATAATAACGTTGCCGTTTGATGAAGCAACGGGAAACAATTTCTTCATGCAACGTTTTCTCCCTCATTCCCTCTTAATTTAACAATAACGAGACGCATAATGTAACAGTATCGGAACAACAAGCTTGTTTACGTTTTGTAACAATTTTTCCCCCGTGTTTTGCGTTGGTTCGTACTTCCGCTTTGCCGGTAGCCGCCCATACAGAACTCGTCTTCCTCTGCCACTCTCCTTTCTTTCTCTCTCTCTCTCTCTCTCTCTCTCTCTCTGCGCTTTAAACGGAGGAGGGTTAAATTGAAGGGTGCCTTGGCGAAACAGCGCTAATACCACATTCCATCCTCGAAAAAGAAGCACTCAGACCGTACCAGCTCGTGCCACCTTTCACCCTTTTCGCCCCCTTCCCTTTTTTTCACCAACCCCTTCTCTAATATGCAGTAAAGAGACTCACGTTCAAACTTTGGGCAGTAATTAATCCTGGAAATTACTCATTTTCGGTGTTGCGCGGGACGAGGTTTTTTTTTGCTACCGAGAAATATCGCCAACCGGGACTCACCGCCGTTACCAAAATTACCGAATGGTGTTATTAGTTAATATTGAGCTATTTATCAGTGAAATAATATATATGTGTATAGTAATGATTAATTATATTTAATAATTAATTATTATGTTGCTGGAATTATTGTACAATAGTATATGTTTTTAATCGACAAATGTACGAAGAAAATTATAATGAGATTTGATATTATGATTCTCCGGACACTTATTACTTAATTTCTTTTAAACAACAAAATATAATTAGAGTTTAACTTCTAATGCATTTCTAATATGCTTGCACGCAATGATATCACAACGATATGATTTTAAATATTATGATATAATTATTATAGCACTATTATAATATAACCGAAATGCAATCACGATATGATCAAAGTGCAATCATAATATAATTACAAAGTTGTAATTACTAGCGGATCAATTCATGTCGTTGATTCTAATGCGATTCAATTGTTAAATTCCGTCGCATTCAGTGGAATCGAGTATGTATCGAAATATACGTCACTTGGTATCACAATTAGATACTGATACTGATTTAGCACTATAATGCCCAAATGGTAATCATATGATAGCAATGCCATGAAATGAGGATACTTATCGATATCATCGACGGTATTATCAAACATTTTCAGATAATTAAGTAACGAATGAAGAGTCGTAATAAGCAAAAATTGGATAAATTTGTAAATTAATAATGAAATTATCAACTGCCAAAACGTCCAATCCTGAATTTAACGAATGAAGAATTAACCATGTGTGCTATTTAGTATAATGCAGTCAAAAAATAAATATTCAAATATGTACATATAAACATGAAATATTTAAAATATTCAATAAGACTTTACATATAATCAGAATTTATATACATATATACGTAACAAGTTAATATATTTTATCGATAACCGATATTATGAATAAAATTTTACACGGAGTTAATGTTACTAAATATAAAATGTTAAGATTTTAAATAATATGATAATAGCGAGAGGAACGTAATAATAATCCAATTCAATTTATCGCTGTGTTTTTAACCACGCGCAACGAAGTTTCCATTTCCATTAAACTATCGGATTTTGTTTATTGCTTCGACCATGAAATTGGAACGTCCACGCCGACAGGAAGTGCAACAACGGCGAGGAAGAAACGCGTACAGGACGAGATTAATAGCCGTGCGGCACGTTAGCATCGCATCGGGATAATTAACATACCGTATTTACATAGACATTAGACAAACAGTTGATTAGAAAGATATAGGCGGTCGCCGCTGGCGTGCTGTTGTAAATACAGCTGGTATTCCAGCAGATAGCCCCCGTGATTCATGGGGGACAGCCGCCACGCGGCGGATCTATAGATCCACCCTCCGATACCGAGACGTCTCACCCATCCACCCTCTCCGACAACTTCAACCCTCCGCCCTTCAGGTGCCGGCGCACGCGAACAGTCCATACGTTTCACCTGGATAAGGCGCGTCCGTAATCTATGGATTACCTCGAAGAAGTTAATGAAGGTACACCCCCAACGGGAGCGAGTCAGTTACCGAAGGAAGTCGTAATTTTGTCGGAAATTTGGAGAAATTATCGCTCGGGAATTATCAGTCCTCGGGAATATATATTAGAGGAAAAGGTGCACGGTTATTTCGAAAATTTCAGCGAGTTTAAATGTACATCGCGAACCTGATAGAAATGTGACAGAAATTTTTCAACGTTTTTTTTTTTTTTTTTTAATTTAAAATGACATACCTGCATTTTCAAAGGATATACGAGAAATGTTAAAAATTTTTATTCCGCAGAATATTTAAATTGATTTTTCAAATATACCCGAATATTCAAATATACATACCTCCTTTTTCTTTAATTAATATTGATAGTTTTATTTTATCTTCTTCTTGACTTTCAACACGAAAATTTCGTTTCTTATATACATATTTAAATACATCAAAGTCTTATAAAATAAAAGAAGAGACAAAATCTTTTTAATGTGAAATATAAGATATAATGTTATTTTTTAACACTCGAAATTTGTGACTGTCTAAAAATTTCTTCAATTATTCATAATTTTATTAATTGGTTTAATCTTTGATATTTCTAGTTTTAGAGAAAGTTTATTATAATATAAAAAAATATAGAAAGATGTGTCATATAGTCATAAGTTATAATTATTAACAATCGATAGATAATATCCAAATTCGAAATTTTAATCCACATTTAATCTTTGAAAACGTTAGACGTGCTCGATAAATAACTGTTGAAGTTAGAAACGGTATTATTTTGAAAACGATATTACTTTCCGATACTGCCAATAAGTGGACTTAGAGGCAAAACAATAGCTGAAATATTTATGTCGTAAACATACGCACGAACAAAGTGTGGCGTAGTGGTGGCGCATTATGTGGTTATATACGCGCAGCGATTACTCGACGTAAGACACAAATCCGATACTCCATCATGGTGCAATGCACGCTTGTTCATGGAGCCATAAAGGAACGTCGCGATCACGTAAATGATGAAAACCGAGATGTACGTGCCGTCGGCGACGAACAGTGGATTTTTCAACTGTTCATCGATATATGTATACATATATACATATACATATATGTGTACTATCATACTAAAAAAAAAAAATCTATTTTTTTCAATAAAAAAATCGAATTCTCTTTCTCTCTTTTCATATAGAAATTTACATCTCTTTCCTGATTTTATTTTATCACCGTGTATACACGATACTTAATTATCTTAATTATTAAAATATAATTATGAAAGAAAGAATAGCATGCATTGCATGATTCTTTTTATTGCGAATTATTCGTTCTTCAGTATTTTTTTTTGGGAGAGGTCACTTAACGAGACGAGCAATGTGTATCATATATACAAAATATCAATAGCGCCGCCAGCAACAAAAGTCGCTTGTTTTTCGGTGCCAGATGCAGTTAATATCCATCGTGTTGTATTCACACTGTGTCGTCTATGTGATTTGTATAAACAATTGAATCGTTTGTTTTGAAAGAGTCTTCAAAACAATATTTTTTGGCAAATTGAGTTAACAGGTTTTTGATATAGATCTCATCTGTATATTGCATTTAAAAAAACAATATTTTATCGAAGAGAAATATAGTTAACTTTAAAAATAATTCTTATAATTCTACAACAATAATCAAGAATTTTTTCTTTAATGAACATTATATTTTTAATGTAAAAAAATGATTTTTTTTCTACTTTTTTCTCTTCTCTCTCTCTCTCTCTCTTTCTTTTCTCTAAGCTTTATCGACTAATATTGGAAATTTGTTAAAAAGAATTAATAATAAAAAGATTTGAAACTTCATAGTTCTTGTTTTACAAAAATGTTTGATAGAGAATAGACAAAGTGTTTTTATTAAAATTATGCATGAAAAGAATCTAATAAAATTGCTTGACAAGTACATAACGCACACACACTATGATTATATTCAAAATTGTTTTTTTGTTGCAAATTACGTAACGAAAAAAATTCTATATTTTTTAGGCTATTTATTTCTCCCAAAAGAAAATACTTCTTCAAATATTGCACCATTATTTACTGAACACCCTCTACAAGTCACGCTATTCTGTTATATTTTGATAGATGTGTAATTAAGTCCCATACTGAATCATAAGTGGTAGATCGGTCATAAAACATTGGGGAACCTTGAGGGTTGCCTCAGTCACGAGTGATGGGTTAACCACAAGTACAGCATCTATATCTAACAAGCAGACCCAACTGCCAAGTTGTTATGCTGAAGCTGCTTGTTTGCAGTAACAGATCACGGGATCTTTTATATTGATCACAGATCATAAAGCGTTATTTACAGTAAGTCAAGTGATGTGTTAAGACAAGCTATTTAAAAAATTATATTAACTAATAGAAAAAATAGAAAGTATAAACTTGGATAAACTTGGTTGAAAAAGAAAAATTGTGTTCATTACTTCAACCAACTCTAGATATTTATAATCAACTATAACGATTTGTTCCGTCCATTGCTTTAATCCCAAGACGATTATCATTCGGAAGTTCGGTATTTCGAGGGATGACCCTCCGCAATGCGTAAGTGAGGGAATACCTAAAAGGTCCTCTGGGAGTTCTTTAGTGGGAACGAGAAAGAGATATAGGATTCAAGAACATTCGAGTAATGACTGCATAATATAGATGTATCGATTTTAAATGTTATCTATTTTACTAATTTCAGTTATTTAGTATAACGAATTTCTGATATATTATAAAAAAAAAGAATGCAATATTAATTCTTGCTTAATGCGGAAAATTGTAATTTTTTGCTGCGTGTCTTCGCACTTGAAATTTAATTCGGGAATTCTCTTCCTCTCGCTTTTCCTTAATTTTTCCGAGTATTAGATAATTTTACACAACAATTAATGTTTCACCTACAAAATTGCAACGTACTTTCACGCTAATGTATTTTTGCCCGAGAAAGGATATCCGTTACCGATACGACGCGACGTACCGCACGTAACATAATTATCTTAACGCGCGATAATTTTGAGATTTTTCCGGAAAATTTCGAACGCGGTAAAGCAAGCGCGGCAAGAGCACTCGCAAACGTCGGCTCGATTATCGCAACTAGGGCGTCGCGACGCGGACAATAAATAATGCGACGCTAATAAACCCGGCCGCGTACACGGCGCGGCACGATGCAATTTCACGTGGGAATGCGCTCCTCTTTTTTTCCGCGCGAGGCGACGTCGCGCGGTGCGCTGCACCGCGTCGCGGCACGGCGCGGCGCATTGCTCGTTGTTGCGTAAAACTGTGTTGAGCGGAAAAGCGATGCCGACTTATGCAAACGATGCGCTTTAAGCGCGCGTCGCGACGCGCTTAACGAACGCTCTGAAAGTAATACAACACACCGTGTGAGAAAGCCGATCATTGGATTTTTATTACATTATTTAAATACTCCTTCTTTTATTTTTTTTTACGACGAAATAATTCTCTTTGTAAATTTTTAAGTCTAATCACAATTGTTCCGTTTTTGTATTTCATTTCCGTTTTTTATTTTTTTATTTTTTTTTTCACATCAACGTTGCCCATTTTTTGGATATAATCTTTAAATTGTTTTCCTTTGCTATAAAGTTTATGGAATTTTATTTATATAAGGATATTGTATAATTGGCAATAGATTATATATGTATAGGTATGTGTATTTACATTATAATTATATATATTCAAAATTATTCATATTTATTTAAAAATTTTTTAAATTTGTAAAATTCTCATCAAAAATAAAACGTAATTGAATAATTTTCCAAATAAAATATATTTCGCGAATAAAATGCCGTTATCAACTGCTTGATTAATAAATATTTAAAATATTGCGACAATTAAAATATTGCATCAAACGTCCACGATTTTGCGGAACAGTTTTCTCGTTGTTTTTTCATTATTATCTCGTAAAAAAAGAAAATTTTTTGCCCGCGTTTATTTTCCGAGAAGCGAAATACTTTAAATTTACAGTGAAATTTAATAACTCGCCGAACGCAGAGGGAATTTATATTTTTGTTAATTAATGCGCGATTCGCATATCTAACTGGCGTTATTCCTGTTTTTCTTTGCAAGTTAAAAATGAAATGTTCAAGCAGATTAAAAGGCGAAATATTTTTACCTAATCAACAGGTACATTCAGATATCAAAAGGGTTTATGAAAACGATGAAATTTGACAATATTGTTGTAAATTGTATCATATAAATAAATATCGCGTCTTGTCTAATTTCAACGTGAATTTTTGATGATTGATGATACAACCAAGTATGCTAAATTTAACTATCGCAGACGTGGCTGCTGGATTAATCGATAACAGTATTTATTTGCAGACAATTGTATATTTAACTGTCGTATATCATTGTTGCCCAGTTATCCCTGCTTGCA
Organism: Nylanderia fulva; assembly: GCF_048542155.1. Lineage (NCBI taxonomy): Eukaryota > Metazoa > Arthropoda > Insecta > Hymenoptera > Formicidae > Nylanderia > Nylanderia fulva. The sequence goes on from NW_028189302.1 coordinate 2,812,968, forward strand.
ACTACGTTATTTATTGACGATATCACGAAATGCGTGTACTCTTGAATATGTAATCCTAAATGTAGACATTACTAAAAGTTTTAGTACTCATCGTTAAAAAGAGAACGAGAGTCCATATAAAAATAAAAAAATATACGTTTATTAATTTAATTTTTTATAACTATAATTCTTATAAAATCAGTAATTGTCCTGATATCGATCAGCGTTATATGAATAGAGAATGCTATAAATCTTGGATTAATTTCGAGCAGTCTATATCAGTAGTTTTGATTTGAAGCCTAGTCGTTAACTCCTACTGTAAATTGCAGTTTATGTCTACTTCACAATTTATTTCCGCTGTGAGAAGATCATTGCAAACCTTTATTGCCCATTGTGAAGAATAGTTTGCAGATGCCAGTAACACTTCTTCCTGTTACATAGCTCTCAAATATACTCGGAAACACGTGCCAGAGCACCTCATGTCATAATGTGTTATTGTACCGTATAGTTATTTACGTTCTGTAAAATGTGAGCTTTATGCATACTAAAGTTTAATGAAATAAATTAAAATTCTGACAAAACAATATCCATTTAAAATTAAATAAAGTTTTCATCGCGTAATTTTACTCGCGATTTTTTCTTAATAAAAATTTCTTGGAACAAAATTAATTCGTATCAACATAATCAATATTGTACATCTATATTGAATTTAATATAAATCTTAATCATGCGCAATGATTAAGAAAAAATATATTAAATAAAATATATTAAAATTGAAAAATTGCGATAAATGATTCCATAAGATATTTTTTATAAAAAAGAAATCGTGGATAGAACTATGTAATAAAATCTTCGTTTAATTTTAAATAGATGTTATAGCAAATAGATTTATGAACGATAATATTAAATAAATTTCTAATTTATTTGATTGAACTTGATATTGTTGACATTTTATACAACATAAATCGTTTGATATACACACATCACATTTTTGTTACAAGAATATTGACTTCCCCATTTGTCAATATACGCGACAATGTGATACTTGCATCAGTATGCATCGCAACGCGGCTTTGGGTTGCAGTTTCACGAATGCTCGGAGATTTTTAGAACAACGTAAAAACCTTCGTACCTTCGTCTCTCAGAGCCTCCTCGGATTCACTCCGTCTTCTCTTTCTCTCTCTCTCTCTCTCTCTCTCTTTTTCTCTCGCGAGAATTACGAAATCCCCTAACACGTCGCGAATAATGCACACTGGTGCATCCGGGATGATGCGGATATGCGAATGCGTGAATACGTGCGTGCGTGTTTCATGTCTCGTCGCTCGTTCGCGCGCGATCGAGTTTACTCGCTCGCACACGTCTAGGCGCGCGTCGGCTCGCTGAAATTTAATTTGTCCCGAGGCAAAACTGGTTCCGTCTCCATTTTCTACGCTATTCCTGAAACGTACCGCCTGTCGCGAAGATAAGGCAGAAATCGGAGCAAGAAGCGAAAATCGCGCAAAATTAGAATAAATTAAAGCGAAGATATATTTTATACGAGGTGTCAGATATTGTTATTAATTTGTGATATCAAATCTTGATTGTGTGGAAAAAAATGAATATAATAATATATTTTAAAAAATTAAAACAAAAATCTAAGCAAAATTTTCTTTCTTCTTTATCTTTTTAACAAAGCATGTTTCTGCAGTTCACATGTGCTTTTGTTCCTAAAATATGCTGGCAAAGTTTACTGTTAAATTAAGGGCACTGTGTTTGTACAATTTGGTATCTTATGATAGTTATGTATATGTTATATCGTGCGCGTCCTTGCGTTAACAGAAGAGTGCATGCATTTGTAACTACGTGAATCTTAAATCTTGCAAAATGGACAGTCGATCGCTGCTCACGTAAGTTCATAAATCGAAAATAGACGGTATCGCTTTGTTTCTAGCCAAATATTTAAATATTTCATCTTGCCGCCTTTAAATAAAATAGCAACGTTACTATCGGCTTTTGCACGTATTGAGAGGCTCTGTGACCGAATCGAAAATGTTCGAATATAGTATCCAATTCGACAGAAAGAAAAAAATGTTTGTTAACAACATACGATATCAACTATGTATTCATCAAAATAAAATATTTAAATTACTGCGTTATACATATAATACAGGTGTATAGAATTATAGAAATGTCATATTTAAAAAAATATATATATAGAAATATATCATATTTTAAAAAATATATATAGAAATATATTATATTTTTAAAAAATATTAATTTCCTAATCATTTTAAAATCTTTTTTCTCAGCAAAAATGTTGAAAAACAGGAAATATTATACATATAACGTATAAAATATTTCGCGCATATGATGGAAAGCCTTGTTAGAAAAAAATGTTGTACCATACATATATTACATTTTTGTTTTTCACAACAAAATCTATGCATGTCTTTTTTCTATTAATAACAAATAAAATTGTTCTATTATAATCTTACCTTCAACATATCAAACCATTGGATAATGGATATAAAATTCATATTTTAAAATTATAATAATGAAAAATGACGTGCAGTTGTAATTAAAGGGCTTTTGAAATTTTCGATCAGAAAATAGGATTTTCAGTAGATGATAAAGAAATAAAAACATCAAGCGGCAAAAAGTATTGCGAGGGAAGAGAATATATGATGTGACTAGAGCATCCACATACACTTTCAGCATCTCTATGCTCGATGTCTTTATCCGCAGATCTTTCTGCATACGCTTGATCGAAAGATGCAACCAGGAGTATGGCATCCTTGGATGCATTCTCGCGGAGGCTAATGTACGAACATTCGTGCATTCGTTCTCCGTTTTATTTATTCGTACTTTTATTTCCGAGATAAACTCTCCTCTTGCCTTCCATCCATGGCGTCTTCCTTCCAGCAGATTTCCGTCTTATTGTGTCGCCTAGCGTTTCTCTGATAAGAGAAACGCTCGTGAAAGCAACGTCGAAGGAAGACGCGCGTCGGCATTTCTGTTTGAGAGATTCCGTTAAAGAATATGTACGCGTTAGCGAAATAATAATAATAATAAAATTGGGAGGAGAGAGGAAAATAAAACCAACAATGATGAAAATAAATAAAACGGACTTCTACTCAATAATAATAAAAATAAGTGCAAAAATTTTTGGAACACAAAAGAAAAATTTATTGGAAAATTGATATTTCGTTCCGCTTTAAAATAAATTAATAATTGTTGAATGCAATTTGAGCAGATGCAATGTAGCAGATATAATCGTTTTTTATCACAGCTTTTTTTAGAGAGAAAAATATATCCACAATGAAATGTTTATGAAAGAATTATCACTGGATTATTGATCTTTATATTAAACTTTTCTTTAAATATATTAGATATACATATATGTACGTGTTAGCGAAATTTATAGTAAAATTGGAAGGAGAGAGGAGGATAAAACCAACAATGATGAAAATAAATAAAACAGACTTCTATTCAATAATAAAAATAAGTGCAAAGATTTTTTAGTATAAAAGGAAAAAATGATTGAAAAATTGATATTTAGGTCTACTTTAAAATAAATGAATGGTTGTAAATGTAATTTGACAATGTAACAGATAAAATCGTTCTTTTATTACAGCTGTTTTTAGCTGGATTATTGATCTCTATTAAATTTTTCTTTAAATAATATATTAGATTTTGCATGTCATTGCATATCTCAGTGATAAATCTCACGGTAAAATTGCACGAATATTCGCACATTATGCACATAATACATATATATAACCAATTATCTTAATACAAGACTGACCTTAACACGTTGAAAAGGCTTGTCGATGATTACTGCTCTATGATTTGGGATGATTTCGAAGAATAATCCTCTTGAAATTGATCAACACTCGCGCGACTTTAACATTCCCGATTCTCCGTATTAATCTGCATATATATACGATAACGCAAAAATGACGAAAATGCAAAGTCGTACTTGCGAATGTGAAGAGTGCGACAATAGTACTTCAAGGTCAAAGTGTCTCTTCGAGCGTCGACAATTCGCGCATTAACGTTAGATTATAAAATGCACAATTACGATTTTACTACGCCGCGTGTCATTCGTAATGTAATTATATGCGTGATATACATATGTAATTCGATACTTGGGACATTAATTCGCGCGTATTACCGATATTTGCCGAGTAAAACACAACAAGGCGATAAAATATGCATGCGCGTATTGTACCTGTCGCCGCGCCGGATTGTTTCGACATTCATTCATTCGTGATTTAACACTTTCGATCTCCGACTATACTGACTACGATAGTATTTCATACTTTGCGATAACGACGCGACGTTTCACTCGACAGGCTCAATATTAATTTGGTGTACGCAGGACACCTTTTTCTACGACAAAAAGCCGGGAGACACACGCGCACAACTTCACTCGACGACGACACGACGCGATTACCGCCAATTTTCCGTGGCTTGAAGTTGCGCGAGTAACGGTTTCAAACGGCAGTTGTGCCGCTTTAAATCCTTACGCCATTAATTATGTTTATGACACTAGAGGTGCTATGCAAATGTCTCGGAGCGTTCTGATTAGTCCATCAAGATAGGGACATCTTAGTTCCTTTTTTCTGATTGGTTAATAAAGTATTTCGCAAGTTGCTAAGTGCACTTCTAATGTCAAAAAAAAAAAAAGAGAGAAAGAAGAGAAGGAAAAACTTTAATCAATTTAATTATTCACACACAACACACAATATCATAAATATCCAATTGCAGATGAGAAAATTGCGAAAGGTTATATTTATTTATTTGTTGAAATTATGTTTTTCGAGAAATGTAATTATATAAAGTCCATGATTAATGAAAAATAATTAATGAAAATGAAATTAAAGAAAATCATATATGCGTAAGTAATGCAATATTACGTGTGTCACGTGTATCAAATCCGCCGAACAAATAATATCACGCGATCGCATAAAGTGTTAATTAGTATCGATATTTAATTGAGCATTGGGAGTATCAGATTGCTCATCGATTGTTGAAACATTTGATTTTACGGTAAGTAAACTTTGCTATTGTTATTACGTCAGGCCTGTCATGTGTTAATTAATTTTATTAATTATTATATGCCAATAAATATATCTCTTAATTGATTACGATATCATCGTACATTTAAATGAATATATAACGTTACATATTTTCCACATTTTTTATTTTTTGATAAATTATTTTTTATTAATTTATTAATTATTTATTATTAAGTAAATTATTATAGAGTAGCTCACGAAATAATGATATTATACAAATGAAGAAAATTGCCATCTAACAAACAATGTTGTCAATGACTTTCAAAAATTTCGAATACGCAGCACTCTTGTGAAAAGTGCGCGAACCACGGTTCAATAAGTATATCGCGCCACTTTTACGTCTGACAAGCTAATTACTTTATAATTCGCGTAATTTTTGCGGGTATCCAGGTGAGTTTCGTAGCCGTGAATTAATGGAGCGTCTAATCGAGCCTCGGACAACCGACGGGATCGGATTAATTAGCGCGATTCCGGTATAGAACATAGGATGATATGCGTTATTAATCGAAAATTCGCGGCGCGTTGCTTTGTTGGAAATTCAAACCGCGCGAAGTTGCAGCTATAGTCTCATTATTGTCGCGTCGTTCGTAGAGTAAAGACGTCTCCGCGTTTCTCGCGTCGTCGAAATAATTATATTGCGAGTATTAATATCGGGATTGTCGGTATCGCGCGATAATAAAGTATTAAATAGCATCGGGAGGCGCAACTTTAATTGGGAGTATCGGAAGTATTAGATCGACGATGGACTGAATATCGAAACATCTCCGGAAGAATCTAACGGCAAGCAATTTCACCATTGCATCGTCTCTCTCGCTCTGCGTATTTTACTCTCGCCGAGAATACGCTCGTAAATTAATATCGGATATATCGAATTATATCGATATTCTCGAAAATATCGAACTGCTATTTAATACTTGACGGATCACGCGATTGTTGTTAAGTCGTTGCGTATTTTATAATGTAATAGTAGTGTTTGCAAAGTTTTTACGAAGGACATTCGGTGTGTTGGTGCGACTGTGACGTATGAGCTTGACTGTGACGTATATGCAAGAATGTCAACCTTCACACGGTCATAAGTCGTACGTATGTATACGTGACCTCTGCGTTAGTCGTCGTCGCGTCGTCCTGTAGCTCGCATGTAATCGAAATGTCTCCGCATTTTCGTGATTTTTTTACGCGTCATAAGTGAATTTTATATGCGCGCGGATTAATATATTAATGTCGGGAGTGCCATATCGAGAGTGTCGTGCGATATATTATATTATACTGTCACGTTCTTTCCGCGAATTTTTATTTCGAACATAAATCGCGCGCGTATCGGAATATCGGGAGTGTCGAAAATATAATTGTAATTGTAATATATATATTCGTGCGAAATGTATTCTTAGATTTAACTTGCACGAATAAATTCATCGCGTCGCGAATGTGTGTCATCGATCATCGAGGTTCTTGCATCGTATTAATTAAGGTCAGCACATTATATATTATTGATCGAGATATTTGATAATTACGCTTATCTAACATAAAATAAATATATTATTTTTCTATGTATAATCTTTATGTAAAACAGTGATTTTTGCCTTTGATTTTGAAAAACGTATAACATGAAATTTTTAAATCGACTTGATATATCAGAAGATCCTTTGTATCTGCATATTCCGCGCAAAAGTCTGAAAGATTGAAGCGTACATACACATGTATGTTTTATGTATGTTATACATGAATGCATGCATATACATCTCACCGCACGTTTTCCCATAACAATCAAACGACTAAGCCGATTATAGCAATCAATATGTCAAAAAATCACGTGCGTGTTCTAGTTATACTACAGACAATTGCAAATCGTTATCAATTCTGAATTCATCAACATACCTGTCGTTTATATTTTTTAGCGATGTGTGAAAGTACTAGATAGCTACATCAATGATATATTTTAAATAGGCATACACATTTAAAATGACATAAAAAAGATTCGAAATTTTTATGTAAAAGAAAATATTTTAATTTTTTTAATAATATTTGAGTTTAATCATTTTGAAAACTGATTTAGAAGAATGCCCTAATTTTATGACTTTAATTTAATAACATATACATTTTCTAACTAAATAATACATTTATTTATCTCAAATAAATCCCATTAAATTTAAATAATGTTTCTTAGAAATAAAAAATTTTAAATAAATATGTATATATATTTTTTAAACAAATAAATTAAAATAAATATAAAAAGTATAAAAATTTTATATATATATATATTGTATTTAAATTCTTTTTATAAATTAAATTTAAATACAATTTATATGTAGTAAAATTTTCATTTATTGTTATTTTAGAAATTATTACAATAATTACAAATACTATACTTTAATAAATAAAACTACTGTTTTTCTAATTTATGTTATTTAAATAAATATGTATTTAAATTATGTATTATAAATATTTTATATATTAATATACAATTTTTTATTTTTTATTTTAAAAAATATTATTAAATATGCGTATATGTACAATTGTTTAAAAGTTCTATATTATTTAAATAATAGAATTTATTTTCATGATATTAATCAACATCGCTATATATTGATATTACCATGAATAATATTAATTATTAATATTTATAATGACAATACTAATAATTAAAACTTAAATATCAAACATTATTATTAATATAAATACATACTGCAAATGATTTTTTTCATTCTATTTGTAGCATTCAAAACATCGAATTAATGGAAATTGCATTAAATCTATAATTTTCATCAAGTTCTATGCATTTAAACATTTTTATTAAGAATATAATTTGCATTGAATCAAATAATTCTGGCATGTCATGTATATTAAACAATAGTAATAATAACACATGCAAATGTAACAGGAATCCCGAGCGGTTCGTTGCGGGAATTCTCCGCCACAAGGGAAAACGGTTTGTGGGGGTGGTTTCCGCTTGTTTAACCTTGCCGGATTAATTTGACCGTTGTCGATGGACTCTTTTCGCCCTCTCTCTCCTTCTTTCTCTTTTTCCCTTTTTTTCACTCGCTCGCGAAGATGCGCATCGGGATTCGCGGCCTTGATTTATGCCGAAATCGGCGCCGTTTATTATCAGTCTCTCTCCTACCCCTTTTTGACTGCCCAAACCATTCCTGGCACTGCTGAATGTGTGCATGCGTGAAATTGGAAACGCAGACAAGCGTCCATGCAAATTTAACCCGTCCGTCTGTCCGCCATTCGACTCTCTGGCCGACAAAGAAGGAAGTTCCGTATCTACCATCCACCCTCTCCTTCCTGCCATTCCTTGTTCTACCGCCAGCAGCCTGTGTCTCGTCCACGAACTCTCAGGGGATGGAAGGAAGGAAGCATCGTATAGAAAGTCTGATGTGGGATGTTTTGGGCAATGTTGAGTATATTTACAATTAGTAAAACAGTAGGAAGAAGAGTAACCCTTATGCCCCTATTAAAATTGCAATATTTATTAAAATAAATAAAATTGAATAAACTGTCAAATGTATTTTATTTTATGTACTATATATTTATATTCTTTTTTTATAAATATATTTTTTATTTTATAAATATCTATAAAATGTAAAATTAATAATTTATATATTAAAATTATATATACACGTGTGTGTGTGTGTGTGTATAATTTTATTTTAAATTGTATATTTTATGGATATTTAAAAAACAAAATCATTTTTATAAAAACAAATGAATAATAAACATAATATATATATAATGCGTATTTTATATAATATAATTGCTATTTATTTAACACAAGATGTTCTAAAACTCGTTCTAAAGAACTTTTTCTAATTAATCTTTTTGACAAATTTAAAGACGATTTTCTTTTAAATGTTGAGAAAGTAAATAATAATAAATGATAATATTTATTACATCTTTTTATTTTTAATACTAAATTTTTGTGTTTTAATTTGAACATTTCTTAATTTGAAATCTGCTTAAAATTAATTTAAAAATTTGATTTTATTATTTAGTTTTAATCCTAAGACTCAGTTTCTTCAAAAAGTCTTTTTTCTTCGATTTTCATTCAGCAACCATAAATTTCACAATATTTTCGTTGAAGAAAAATTAATTAAAAATATATAAATAACATCGGAAATAGAAAGGCTATATGAGAGCCAAACGCGGAATATATAATACAAAAATTATATTTGATACTTTTGTAATACTCTATATTTACATTTTTTATTGTAGTTAAATCTCAATCATATGAGTCATGATTGGTATATGGGAATAATTTACAGAGATTTGCCTAAAGCGCAATATCCTACAGAGCAGAATAATGCATTATATAGTAGTGCACTGTCAATTGCTAAATGTGGCAAAGTCATGTAATGGATGCAAATCTTGCTCTCAATAACAGAGCTTAATTAATTTCAATGGTGTAATTGTTGATTGTGTACTATCAAATTGCTGGAATAATTCACTTGTATTTGCTGCAAGAAAAATTTTGCATCACGAAAAAATTTTTAGACCCAATTAATCTCTAAGAAAACAATTCGTAAATTATAATTTTAATGTTCATATTATATGAGAAACAACTTTTTTATCTTATTTAATTAATTTTGTAAGCGTTAAATTTATAAAGTTATTTTTATATAAAACTATTTTCTCCAGTGGAAAGATATATTTCAGTGTGATTCCGTATTCATATTTAAATAAATTTTTAAATATATTTTAAATATAAAATCTTTTTCAAAAAGTATATATGCATCAATTTGTATTTCTAATTTGCTGACATTTAGAAAATTAATTTTTCCAACTTTATAAGATATACATATATAATTCTATAATTATTCTTTCGATATTATATCTTATAACTGATATTTATTAAATCTCATAATTTTTTGTGATAGCAATTAAATATATAATTTTCTTTTCTTAAACATGAATTCGTAATATTGGTTTTATTATTGGAAAATATCTACATGACAATTATTTTTGTTGATTACAAATTTAATTGTATAACGTTATTTTAAATATTATTTTAGAGGAATACTTTTAGTAAATATGATGAGAATTGATACAATATAGTTTAACAATTCTACTAATTTTTAGACTTATTTAATATTAAACAAAGATTATCTTTATAATTTATGATAACTTGTTAATTTTATTATTGGCAAATATTTTAATACATATTTAGATCATATATTTTGCAATTGATTGTGATTAAATAATTTTAATAAAGCTATACGAATTATTCAAATAATTAATTTTAAAGATAATTTAATATATTTTTTGTGAGATACATAATATGCACTAAATTAAATTAAATTATAATCGAATCACCTCGATAAAATAAGTGCATTTATTTTAAATACTTATTTTATAATATCCTTTTATATTTATAACGATTTTTGTTATTAATTCGCAAATAACGATAGTACAAAAAGAGTTGTTTCTTCTTTTTTCTTATTATTTTAAACAATGGTATCTGGATTTAAATTTATTTATAGAATAAAGTTTCTCTGTTTTATAAAATAAAATCTGTTTCTATGTATCTGTTACTATGTTTGTTTCTTGATTAATTTACAGATGATTATAGCACTTTCGAGTGTTGCATTTAATTTTGCTCTGGTTGGGTTATTGGGAATATTCGATACTAATTAATTAGTCACTGTCACTTACCACTAGTGCGTTTGTCATTTACAAACCCATCTTCTCCTACCGCCCACATTTCCACGATTGAGATTAGTTTCATGAATTAGCTTTTTTTTTTATCAAACAAACAAACTAATTTTGACCGCTGTCATTTGATCTACTTTACGCAAAAGTAATATTGAAAATAATGTTAAATCAAGATTTCTCTTGTGCGTATAACTATTTTTTTTCAAAATAAAATTACATTTATTTTTGAAAAGGCTCCGGAGTTTGTAGATGATAATTTTACTTATCCTGCATTTTAAACATATTATTACAATTAGAATACAAAAGCAGCGTATCTCGATACTGTATGCAAAAGTTTAATTGATAAGTCGATTCACGTACACGCAAGTAAATTTGCTAATATATCTTAATACGTGTACACGAAATGCTAATGCGTTAAGAGTGTATCAGCTACAGGTGCCTCGATGGCGTGTGAAAGCTTCCTCTACCTTTATTTCTTCTATTTCTCCTCTCTTTTTCCTCTATTCCTCCCACTCCGTTTCTGCGCTTTCTACACAGATATTAAAATCAATACGGTATGCGTTTGACTGGTACACCGTATGCACCGCCATTACCGCATGCATCGGCTACGTATGTGCGATCCACCCTCTCCTACATTCGCCCCCACAATCATCCCGCACTATATCCATTCTCTCTCGGTTCCCTCCTTTTCACCACCCCTTTCTCCTTGCGGATACACGCGAGAACTGCAGCTGCAGCTGTAACGTCTTGCAGTCAACATGCATGGTTGAAGGGATAAAGTCGAAGCGCGAACCTTTAAGAGAAAGATGAAGGACTTGAGGGATTTGACGTTCAGTCAAGAACGGCTTTAGAAAATGACAAAGAGTGTTGGATGTAATAAATGATCTAATCGGTATACCTATTCTTCAGTGTTTTTATTTCAAATACTCGAGTCTTCAAGTTCTTGGGATTTTTCAGTTTCTTAAGTTTGCGCTTTGCACATACTTAGCATGACAATTAGATTATCGTGAATTTTTAATATTTCAAAATTTTTATTTAAGATTCGAGAAATTTTATTTTATTTCACACAGAAAATTAATATTATAATCGCAAAAAAAGATTTGATTTTTGAAGCTTTCTATATTTTTCAGGATAATTACATTTTCGAAATATATTCTTCAATTACTATTAGTTTTACTCGCTTAATTTTTTTTAAATTATTGTAATTGTAAATCTTTGCGATTTTAATCTGTATAAGCTCTTGATTTTTGGATTATTTCGTTTTTCTAGCATAGGTGTAGATATGAAGTATTAAAGGAGAGTGTAAAGATGTAATAAATGATCTAATCGGTATACCTATTCTTCAGTGTTCTTATTTCAAATACTCGAGTCTTCAAGTTCTTGGGATTTTTCAGTTTCTTAAGTTTGCGCTTTGCACATACTTAGCATGACGATTAGATTATCGTGAATTTTCAATATTTCAAAATTTTTATTTAAGATTCGAGAAATTTTATTTTATTTCACACAGAAAATTAATATTATAATCGCAAAAAAAAATTTAATTTTTGACGCTTTCTATATTTTTCAGGATAATTACATTTTCGAAATTACAATTACTATTAGTTTTACTCGCTTAATTTTTTTTAAATTATTGTAATTGTAAATCTTTGCGATTTTAATCTGTATAAGCTCTTGATTTTTGAATTATTACGTTTTTCTAGCATAAGTGTAGATATGAAGTATTAAAGGAGAGTGTAAAGATGTAATAAATGATCTAATCGGTATACCTATTCTTCAGTGTTCTTATTTCAAATACTCGAGTCTTCAAGTTCTTGGGATTTTTCAGTTTCTTAAGTTTGCGCTTTGCACATACTTAGCGTGACGATTAGATTATCGTGAATTTTCAATATTTCAAAATTTTTATTTAAGATTCGAGAAATTTTATTTTATTTCACACAGAAAATTAATATTATAATCGCAAAAAAAAAAAATTTAATTTTTGACGCTTTCTATATTTTTCAGGATAATTACATTTTCGAAATATATTCTTCAATTACTATAAGTTTTACTCACTTAATTTTTTTTAAATTATTGTAATTGTAAATCTTTGCGATTTTAATCTGTATAAGCTCTTGATTTTTGGATTATTTCGTTTTTCTAGCATAGGTGTAGATATGAAGTATTAAAGGAGAGTGTAAAGATGTAATAAATGATCTAATCGGTATACCTATTCTTCTTCAGTGTTTTTATTTCAAATACTCGAGTCTTCAAGTTCTTGGGATTTTTCAGTTTCTTAAGTTTGCGCTTTGCACATACTTAGCGTGACAATTAGATTATCGTGAATTTTCAATATTTCAAAATTTTTATTTAAGATTCGAGAAATTTTATTTTATTTCACACAGAAAATTAATATTATAATCGCAAAAAAGAAAAATTTAATTTTTGACGCTTTCTATATTTTTCAGGATAATTACATTTTCGAAATATATTCTTCAATTACTATAAGTTTTACTCACTTAATTTTTTTTAAATTATTGTAATTGTAAATCTTTGCGATCTGTATAAGCTCTTGATTTTTGAATTATTACGTTTTTCTAGCATAAGTGTAGATATGAAGTATTAAAGGAGAGTGTAAAGATGGAACATAATTTTATACCAAGTTAATCAGACGCTCAGAGAGTCTCCGGGGAGACACGCAATGTCATGAAGGGTTGACGGGGAGGAAGGGAATGGGATCGTAACCCGCGACATCAAATACTGGCCAAGACGTGCCGATGTCATGTAACAGCTGCTACTAATCGCCTATTTAACTAAGCTAATTAGCAGCTTAATTAGTTCAATCGTAACGTTGATAATTATATTTCGATAATGTGTTTTATATTTCGCATATAGCATGTTTAAAGAAAAAAATTGAAAATACAATAGCGTGTGCGAAGAGTTTTAATTCATTATATTCTAAATCTATATTTTTTTTCAAGAATAAACTCTTTCTCATTCACTTCGCCATAGATTGATTAGATTTTCAGCAATTATGGCATTGATTAATTAAGGTTTTTTTCCTGTAAGATCAAAAGCTTACTAATTAGATAAATTCTATTTTGTGTTTTAGAATTTTATTTATGAATTTATATTATAATTTACTATATACAAATTTTATCACATACACATTTATATATATATATATATATATATGTACAATAATAATTATAATAATTAATGTATAATAATTATAATTAGAAAGAAGAAAACAATTGTAAAACGTATTTTTCGTATATTTGAAATTTTTGATAAATTTCTAATGTCTTTTCAAAAATTTTAGAAAATGACAGAAATGCCAAAACTGCGAGTTCTTTTTTAAATTAAATTTTTAAATAATTTAAAAAAAAGTGGATTGTTGGACAACACAAAGAGGAGTTAAGAGTTAAGGATGCCATATAAGTTCATGATGTCGCGTGAATGTAGCTCGCTTTCGTTGCGCATTTCGCTGACATCTCGTAAAACTGTAAACACGTTGCCGGTATTGGTTTTATCGCGCATTCGGACAGGATTCACGAGCCGCCATTTAGTCGGAATATTATTTCGTCAGGCCACTTTCCGGGGCGAGCGGGCGAGTTGAAATTACTCGTGCGAACGTACGGCGCAATTAACAGAGAGGATTTATGTCGAAGCGAGTACTTCGAGGCGAAACGTTTTACAGTTGTTAACGTAAAGAATTTGGCAGAGATTAAATGACGTAATAATAAATGAGACGGTAACTTTTACGGACACATATTGCTCCGTATTTTAATCCCACACGATCTAAAATGATAGAATGATGGGATAATAATTTTGTGTCGAAATTATTGAATAGCGCAAAACGAAAGAAATAAATAAATATCGTTACAATACAACATACACTGTAAAAAAATATGTAATATATTACACAAAAATATATAAAATTACATAAATAATAAGTGTAAAATTACACGATAAATAATAGAAATTTTTACCTTTTCATTATTTATCATGTAATTTTACATTTATTATTTATGTAATTTTACATTTTTACAGTGTAATGCAATAAAGAAATAATTACAATATTTTTCCATTAATTTTTTGCATAATTTTATTAACGAAAATATTATTACATATATATTTATTCCTTTGTTTACAGAATCAAGATTTACGGCTAAGGATCGATCTCGAAACGGAGTGCGTGGATCGTGCATGTCCGAAGTCGGCGATTCGGTAAGTTAATTGAACTGTTATACAATACATATTATGTAAAAATATATATGTGTATATATACACACACACACACGATATATATTTCTATCTGTTTTCCGCTGGATAATAATGGCGCATACAACTACAACTCGCAATTAATCATGACATGATCGCATAATCTACTATAGAAATTGCACGTGTAACGTATCGCGGTAATATACCGGCAATTGATTGCACGAAATAGAACATACTCTAATTCGCACGATTGTACATATAAAGTATATTCGGTATAAATTTTGGTTTAAATTTAAATCTTAATCAATATATGTAACTACTGTATATCTTTTGAATGTTACTATAACAATAGAAAGGAAACGAGTTATTAAATAAATTTATAATTGATGATTTTACTTTTTCGGTAATTCGTTAACGTAGCTTAAATAGATGGAATTTTTTCGATCTGGTTAACATTGCTTTGATGGAAAATCTCATTCATTTAATTCAGTTATCACATGAAAAGATTTTTTCTTCCCTTTTCTTCGCGACTTTTCTTTTGCATGAACGTCAATCGAAAAGCAAACGTTATTAGTATAAAATGCAAGATTGCGCGAACGAAAGAAAAAGGAGGCTTGTCTTGCCTTAGTACCTTATTAACTCGTGATTGCTGCTCGTCAATTTTAATTATATGCTTTTAACGACGATAAAGTTCTAGTACGTTTTCTTGTGGAAAACTTTCATAGAAATACAGTACTTTGCAGATTATTTCAGAATTTCTGATTTTACTGAAATTGCGAAATCGAGCGTCACGTCTATCAAACAGTTAATTAAGTCTCGACAAAAAGCAATAACGGATTAAAATTTATAATTGAGCAATACACTTGTAAATAATTGACAATGCAATTATAAATACTTTTGTAACGAGAAAGACGATTATAAAATTACTCAGCAATTTATTAAATGTAAATTTGTTTAATCATCATATTGAGTTTTCAGAATTTGTTCATCATAAAATTATTGAAATTTTAAATATATGAATACGTGACGATATCGATAGACATATTAAAAAATTGCTTGAATATGAATAATAATAATTGATATAATAATGAATAACAATACATAAAGAATATCCGAATTATGGCTAAAAGTCGATATACATCATACCTTTGTGAAAATTTAATATCAGTTTTTGTTAATAAAAATGTCAATAACCATTAATAATTTCTCGGTTATATATAAGCCTCTCATTGAAAACAATCATTTTCTTCTTTTCATCTTTCTTTTTCTCTCGTTATTCTAAAGGTAAAATAAATTTTACCTAAAGTAATTAATAATTTAATTTAAAACTTAGAGCTATTAATGCCAGAAGTTTAAAAAAATGGTGAAAAATAATTCTTATGTTGTTTTTACTGGTTTTTATATGAAGATTTGCAAAAACAACGCTATTGTACATATGTGTTCATTCTCAGTCGATATTTTGAAACATCGTGCAACTATTTTCGGCTTTTTGACAACATTTCGACGCACATCAATCTCTTGGTGAATAAACGATTTCAGCACGACCATTCTGGATTACCATACGTTGGACTTGATATTGCGCTTCCGAGTTTGTTTCCCCTTCTCTCACTTTCCTCTGTCTATACCTATGTATAGCGATTTGTCGCAGCCAAATGCAATTGTCCCCCTATTTCTTCGATAATTGCGAAATCGGTCGAAGATCCCTAAAACGGGATGACGAAGGGGTCATGAAAAAAAATTGAATAGTCGCCGATTTCGCAGTAATTCCGTGAAATTCAATTTTTAAAAACAAATACATTTTTTTAAAGAAATGCATGTATCTCAGACATTTTTAAAAATGTTATTATGCACACGATATCACATATCTATAACTCTAAATTGCTTCTTCACATTACACATTATTAATGATATTTTAATAAAAAATAAAAAAAATTGTATGCTTTGTTTTCTTTTATTGTTCATTAATTTCGTCGATTATGTTTTATCATATTATACATATACTTATATATAAATGCAAATATTTTGCAGTATGAAGTAAAAAATCTGAGCAATGACAGTGAGTTGCACGACTACGTTCAATGTACGCAATAAGCTTCTTCACATTATTAATGATATTTGAATAAAAAATAAGACAATTTTATGCTTTGTTTTCTTTATTGTTCATTAATTTGATCGATTATGTTTTATCATATTATACATATACATATACTTGTATATAAATGCAAATATTTAGCAGTATGAAGTAAAAAATCTAAGCAATGACAGTGAGTTGCTACGTTTAATGTACGCAATAAAGCGTCATATGAAATTTGATGAGAAAAGCAGAAGTCTACTCGCTAATGCACTCGTTAACACTCGCGCAATTTATTAGGAGCAAATGATCGATCGATCGTAAGCGTGGCGAGCGCGCTCCGGCGAGCAGCGAGCGGCATTTTATCGATCAGTGAGGGAGATTTACGCGTACATGCCAGCCGTGCCTCCAACGAACATATGTCATGTTATTTACGAGCCGGGCATTACTCTCTGCCCGATTTACTATATTTTATGTTACGTGGATGGACTCGCGATTCTTTCGGGGCGGATCGGACGCCGGTCACGTCGCCGAAGTGCGTGCTCGCGTTGCGGCGATCATCGCCGGTCGATACTTACAATTAGTTTAATTGCGACAAGCCTTTCGCGAGTTGCTACTAGTCGATTCGGACGGTTCAATTCGAGACGATATTTTCGGTTTTTTAATATTATATTTCACAATTATGAATAGGAAAAGTCCCGTCTCTGTTGCATTAAGCATACATTTCGCTCGAGAAAAGTTTTCTCGATGTATAATACGGAAATATACGGAATATATCAAATTATAGATATATATATATATATATATATATATATAGATTGTGTTCCGCAATTTCTGCAGAAGATTACATTACTATCTTAAATGGATTTTATGTTCATATACTTCCAATTCTCCAATTTTTAGAAAACATTTCTTCGATTGCCAAATTTGTATATTTATTTATCATTTATTGATACACACACAAAATTGTGCAATGTAAGGCTAAATTAAAAATGATATAAGTCTATATTTTTAATTAAGAAATATGCAAATTGTATGAAATTTATTGACATATTTATGCGACTTCTTATGCTACAAAATTGATCAGAATAAAAAATAACTTTTATTTTTAATCTGTTAATTTTTGAAATTTTTATAATTCTTTAATTTAAAAAAGTATATATTATTTTTATTTTAGTCTTCAATTTTAAAATGTATTTTTTTTGCTTTGATAATTAAAATATTCTTAAAAGATTTTTTTAAATTAAAATTCTTGTCGCACTGTTGAAGCACGAAAAATAGATGCGTTCGAATCACGGATTCTGGCATCTCTTTTGTATGGAAAGCATTAAGGATCATTCAATCATGATCTCAATACTTTAAAGTTGAAATGGGAATCTCGGGGTGCTTAATGGTAGCCATTTGAGGTCAACGTAGCAGGAATTTATGTCCTCATATTTCGGCGAAAGTGTCACGTGGTGCGGCGCCTTTAGGCAACGTCACCGTGCCTTTCAATCAGCTGACGCGTAATTCGGACGCTTGATCCCTCGCATTTTTACTCGTTTCAAGAGTATAATGCATTGTTCGATTTCCACTGCGGGAAATAGCATCTCGAAGGATTTAGGATACCGTTCATTTTTCGAAACTCCAGCATAATATTCATCTTATTTTCTTTGTAAATCTTAAGCACTTTACATGACAGAACATTATATAGATATTTACATATTATAGATTGTTATTCACTTTTATAATGTGAGTATGAGATTAAATGTGTTTATTATAATTTAAAATAAAATTAACTTTACAAGTAATAAAATGAATAAAAAAAAACTTCTTTTCTTTTATCTTTGTGCAATTATTATTTATTTCTTATGAAATAATTTTGTTAACAATTTTTATTACGTTCCGAGTATTTTTCGGATATTTATATGTAAAGTTAAAAAATAATTTATTTAACAGAAATATTAATAAATGAAGAAATCAATGTATAATACTAAAAGTCTTATATTACTAAATATTCAGTAGCACAAACATGAAAACAAATAATCTTCTATATTTTGAAATATAATTTTTCCGCTGGACTTGTATCTCAATTTTCTATAATTATTAATTTATTGTCAATTTCTACCGTTTTTAAATATAATGTATAATTTAAAGTTTCAAACTTTCTTAAACTTTTAATAACTTTTTTATGCAGAATAAATACTCAATAATTATTTAATAAATATTTTTTCTTTGAAAAATAATACAGAAGAATTTAAAATATGACCTTTTCTCATTTTATGTCAAGTGAACTCCATGAAGGTTTACAAATCTCTGCAACTACAAGTTCTTTGGTATTTTAGCCGGATGCATTTTCACAAAGTATTCAGTAAAGTACTCAACAACTTTTCCAAACAATAGTTTTTCCTGTCCGCGACAAGAACGGATATACAGCCGTTTGAAGTCGCGTTACAGTAAATAACGCTCGGATTGCAAACTAAATAAAAGTATTTTTTGAAATGGCGGATAAATCGAACGGCTCTACTACTTAAAAGCGCGCGAAAGTTTGGCGCTTTGCGAGAACGCGATTAAAAAGCGATTTCCAATGAAAGGCGAATTGGGGGTGGCGAACAAGGGGTAGGTGAACGACACTATGCGGCGGTGTTTTTATTTCACGGGAAATTTAACTTTAGGACTGGCGAGTCGGGGAGAAATTGCGATGGACAGGGCGAGTTCGGTATTGGATTACGACGGAATGATTGCGCTCTTAATTAAAAGGGGTGGGTACAAGGGGGGAAGGGACTCGACCCTATTCGTGTTTTCGCTAAAGGGATTAACTTACTAAATCAGAGTTATGGCCTCATTGTCAGTCGTGATCATAAAGCCGATAGATGTTAACAGAAGTTTCTTCGCGCTTGCCTTCGACCTAACTTCCTCAGAATTGATTGATCATCTCGTTGGTTTCCGGTTAGTTTATTAGTGCTATTTTTAATGATTGTCTGCGTGCGGATATTTAATATGTCAGCATTTCATATTGTCTTCTATACATACATGCGCATATTTATGTGTAATGCAGTATTAAATAAGAAAAAAAAAGGAAGAAAAGGAGTATTGTATATATAAATATTCTCTCTTTCTTTCTTCATTACTATTACATTTGACAAATTAAAATTACAATTTTTAATATTAAATTTAAATTTGTGAGATAAACAATTTAATTATTTTATTGTCGTTTATATTTCTGTTACAGTTAAGTTTATATATGTATATGATTTTTTTAAATATTTAATTTGCATACAAATGTGTAGATTTTAATATCTTTATTGTATAATACGGTTATACATTTCTCTCTCTCTCTCTCTCTCTCTCTCTCTCTCTCTCTCTGAAGCATTTAGCTACTATAGGTGATATTGCTCGTTGGTTATGGTTTTATTAATGTTCGTATTTATATTCATCCCCCGCGAGACGCAGTTCATATAACGTGCAATGATGGAACGCGCCGCCCTTCTTCATCTTCGTTTTAATGAAAAGCGTATGAGTCGCACCCTGTAACTTTCAGCGTCGCGTCATGACTCATCACCTTCAGAAACGATTTGCTAATCTCATAAGTACTTTACGTAACGAAGAATTGAATATGCGGTAATTAATCCTGGCACTGCCAACGGCCGCAATGGTGCAGTTCTTCATTTATGTATCATATATAGCACATAAATTGTGTCCTTTTTTGTTGAAATATATATATCCTCCGCTTTCACGCGGACTAAACCGAGAACTTTTTAATTTGCAACTTTATACTTTGGCAATTATCTTTCGAATAAAAATTCTATTAAAGTAAAATTCTCTTTTAAAAGTAGGCGAAAAATAAGATTTCTTTATCTATTTATATTCTTAAAGTTCTTTATATTTACTGAATTTTATAGATTTACAACTTGGAAACTTTTCATACCATGACATTAAAACAATCAAGATTCTGTTTTTAGATTTCTTTTTGGAGTATATCATTAAGAGAATACGACTAATATATAAATATTCTACATGATACAAATTATAAGCTTTATTCTGTTTTGTTTTTCTTTTTTCTATTTTATTTGTTTTATTTTATTTATACATTTTAAAAGATTGAAACATTAAAACTATACTTTTCCCAAGCTGTTTGAATATGTCATTGCGTTAAAAAATTCTAAAAATATAAGTACTGTCATAAAAGGAGATAGAACGAGTAGAGCTGAAGAGATAACAGGAGTACGAAAAATGCAAATTTTTAATGAGATAAAATGACGCGATGTGGTAGAAAGAGAGAAAAGAAAAATCTGGCGCGTAATTTAGGAGAATCTTGTTTAAACCTTACTTCCTTCGTGTGTCTCAGCCGTTGCCGTTAGTTGAACAGAATTCATTCCCCTTGGGATGCGAGTGAGCTAGCCGAGGGATCGATTGAAGTCTTGATTCGAGAATCCAATCGGTACAAATAAACGAGAAATTGACCCTTTATCACATTGTGTGTATATGTGTGTGTGTGCCAAATACAATAAAACTACTTTTCGTTAAAAAGCATTATAGGAATTATTTGTGGCTAAGCTACACAAGTATATAAACACTCTAAATTAAAATTAAATCGAATTTCATTACTTTTTATTAGATATATAATATATTTTTATGCTAAAAAAGAGGCCGAATAAAATTTACAAAACTCAGAACTATATTTTTCATTCCTTACACGATATTATCTATCGTAATTTATTTATACGGCCTATAAGCATTTTTGAATTTGTTAGAATATTCCGCCCGCGTCTTGTCATAAATATTTAATAATGGCTTATCGAGGCAAAAAATCTCAGACACTTATGATTCGTAAAATTCGCGAATACTTTCTTCGTGAGTAAATAATTCTGTATCGGCTGCTGCGGCCGCGATGTAAACTTTATGTTTCTCCCTCGGCGGCCATGTTGTCGGACACGTAAAATCCGCTGCTTTGTGTTCCCTTGCTACATCGGGATTTCCACAGGAAATAAGGAAAGGAAATTCGCATTGTTTTTATATTTTATTTTTTTTTATCCAATACATTAGCCTCGGATAATGTATTTCGGAATATTATTAATTTTGTTTGTTATTGATTAATTTGATATTTAATCATCTAAACGAATATAATGAGTGATGAAAAAAATGACAACTAACTTAAGATCTAAACTTTTCATGATCTATATAAGAGAGTCATATTAAAGTCTTTTTGCATATGTTTAAAAGGATATAAAAAAAAATATTGAAACAATATTTACTTCTAGAATTTCTTATAAAAAAATTTGTTAATGTAAATTAGCCGCACAGGATTAATAAAGATGATTGACTGAGAAAAGACTTATTAATTTAATAGAAGTTAAGTTGATAGAGATAAATTAACCGATGAGATTATAAAGGGTATCGAATTTATGTAATTGTACGTCACAAAGCTTTTGTGAACTTGATTTATTTGCAACTTTTCGCGCGATCGACAGTAACGGCGTTTGAACAAACAACAAAGTGCGCGCGTTGTAACAACGAAACTTTCGAGTTAATATGACGCGCCGCTAATTTGTTAACAACAAACGGGGTAATGCGTAATAGATTTTCCCTTTTATTTGCTAGATGAGTAAAGCTACTGCTTGTAATTAACTTTAATTAATTTTATTTACCATGTTTAACTAATTTTAAGTAACTACATGCACCTATTTGCGAGTGTAATTTGCAATATTTGCAAAAGCGATTGAACAAGATGCTAGTAAATTCATTCCATCGATTACATAATCGAAATATAAAATTACATTTGACCAAATCATGCAATATCTACACATTAAAACTTATTTAGAATCTTACATTGTATTTGTATTAATATTTTATTATTTTGTAGAGTTTATTTTTTTTTATTATTTGTTGTTTTTATTACGTTTTTCCACTATTTTTTTCGTTATTATTATTACAATTGCAATTTAAGTTATAAATAATATACATAATTATAATGATGTGACGTAACTATTACATTTAAAACATTTGTCGGGACTTATTTTATTTGATTATTACGAGTATTATTTTAGTACTTCCATTATTTTCTCGATTGCAATTTAAGTTTTAAGTAATACATACTGTATTGCGTGGCATCATATATTTGCCGCAATAAGTCTCTTTTCAACAATAGGAATATTATTGCGCGGCAGATAATTACGAGAAATAATGGGGTAGTGCCTTCATGGTACATTTATTAGATTAAGATCTGACCTCTCCGCAGTCGCGTCCAAGAAATTATGGGAGGGATCAAGCTACCGATTATTAAGTGAACAGTTTCGAAACACCTAGTATATAACTTTACAGCAAGCATTCCTCAAACGTCCGTAACTTCATTGTTATTAGGAAACAAAAAACACAGACGAAAATGTAATTATTTCACGTGTCATGTAATCTTATACATTTATTTTTGCACACTGTAAAAATTATTTCGTCATACGTAAAATTCTATTTATCGGAGAATCTATTCTGAGAAAAGAATATGAACATATAGCTTCTATAATTAGTAAACTCTTTTTCAGTCTGTAGGAAATAAATTGAATAAAATTCAGACAATAATTAAATTGTAAACAGCATATGTCTTGTTTCGTTTTTTATGCAAAATAAGACATATACACACAATCTAAATATTTTATATTATATTATAATATTAATAAAATTTTAAACTTTTAACCATTTATAATAAGACATTTATATGTTTGATACTTATGGTCTCATCATTTCTTATTATATTACACATATAATAAATGTGATGATTGTATTAATTATGTATTATATTATTTTATTACTTTTTTTTTAATGATAATTAATGTTATTAGTAATACAATATACTTTTATATTGCATATTAAATCGAATAATTATGATTTATTTCCATTTTCGTCATTATTAATTATTAATTAAAATGTAAATATATATATGAATAATTAATAATTAACATTTATATAATAACATATAAATAATTTTAAAATACGTATAATTACGTTTTTGAATACAATATATATATATATATATATATATATACATATATATATATATATATATATATATATATATAGCGAAAATCAGTTTTTCTCAGCTTTTATATACATGATATCCGTAATTATTTGGAATCTTCTTAGGCCTAAAACGAGATTTTTCAGCGAGCTACGAAGATAATTATACACGATAAGCTCGCAGCTTCTGCTAGTGGTTCTAAAAGTTGGAATTATCGCGCAACGATTTGGCATCCAGCGAGAAAATTAGAAAGAAAAGCACACTTTTCCCTCGAAATTTCATTATTTCCGTCGTGGATTAAAACTTTGTCGCTTACGCGCGAATGAAAATTCGCGCGAGCTTGCATTCACTCTTTAAGAATTTCTAATCGATATTTTCGTTACGTACTAATCAACGTAATTTATAAAATAGAATTAATATTTCTGCATAATTTCTGGCGTAGATAATTTTTATACAAATTTATTTAACGATTTGGTAAACAAATTTATATTTACTGTTGTACATATCGATTGATTTTTATTGATAAAAATATAGGAGTTAATATAATTTTTTTTCGAATTATAAATTATCATGACAAAATTTTTAATAAATTAAAAATTAATTCAGATATACAAATAAATAATGGAGTACTTTTTATCGCTCAAGTTCAAATTAAGTTTAACAGTACTGTTAAAAGTTACTTATTTGAAATTTTTAATAGAACTTGAAAAGTTGCGAGAATTTATGACTTTTTTAAAACATATTTTTATTAAAAAGATTAATTTCAAATAATTTGATTCAATTTGTTCAAATATTTGTCTAAAATGCTATTAAATTTGTTTACACGTGTTACGATATAGAAAAAGAAAAAATGTAAGAGAATTTTATATAGACATAAAAAAGTTCTTCAGTTTTAAAATCGTTTTTGAGTAAAATAAAAAGAAGTTATTTGAGACATTTTTATAACCTTTATAACTTTAATAATTAAATTGCAATGCCACACTGTAGTGTTAAATTCAACGTCTGCAAAATGTCAAATTAACCAATTTACTTGGAATAAGGTCTCTTACTGGCAAAGCTCACTGCGCGCCAGAAGTTTCTTTTATACATTACAAACACACCTTTGCTTTCTACACATACATGTAAAAAGGAATTTAATTTTATTATTTAATCATTATAATTATTACAGAATTAATAACACATTAATGTTTTTTATATTAAAAAGCTAGATTCTTGTCAAATTACATATTTAAATAGATGTGCACATACATTAATAATATTTGAAAAAAATAGTTTTAGAAAAAATCAATTTAAGCAGAAATTGTAAAATATGAAGTTATATATATGTATAAGTTTAAAGAAAACATTTAGTGGCTATAACATAATGACTTTGTTAAAGATAATGTGAAAGAATTCTCTGCCTCTCTTTCTCAGTTTTGACAAAATGATTAAAGTAAAAAAAGAACAAATTTAAATTAATGTTAGACAAGAAAGATATAAAAATTATGTATATGTCTTGAACTTTTTCAGAAAAAGCCTTTTTATTGAAAACTTACATTAAATCTAAATTATTTTTTTAAATAATTAATACTGATCATATTTTATTACTGATTATATTTAATTCACATTGCATCATCATTTAAAGATAGTATTTTATTAATCGCAGATAGATCACATCATTATGCATATGTTTAAAAACAACATATATAAAAATACAATATAGAGACGTTAAAGAGAAGTTTTTTTTATTTACATTTTACTATCTAAATTAATCGCCTTTTATAATGATTATTCGATTGTTCAAGTTGCAATGATTTATATCGTACTGTAAGGATTGTATTGGAAAACATATGTAGATTGCATTTAAACTTCGCAGTATCCTATTTTTGCCATGTTTTTCCGACAGTTTACCGCGTACAGAAGGATTAAAAACGAATATCCGGGTATGATTTGTTATTCTGTTTCACTGTCACCTTCTCTCCTACATTTTGGCGTTATGTCATGAAAATGCAAATATTGTTGCGCCATAGAAATCTAAACGCTATTCTCTTCGAACATACGAGGATTAGTCGGCTGGAAGGAGAAAGATAAATGTAAGATTCGCATGTGATGCTTTGGAAATGTTCATTATGTGACAGCGTGATATATTGGTCGACTCGCAGAAAAGATACTAATAGAGCGCACATTTAGTCTTTAACGAATATTGTTAATATATATTATAACAACATATTAACAAAATTATATGTATTTAAAAAATTATTTATTTCATAATTGTAAAAAAAAAATAATAATTGCAACACATAAAATAAAATGCAACACGAGTTGTAAATTTCTCTCTATACGTATATAAACTTAGAAACCCCTTGCAACATATATTCTAAACATAAATTATTTAAAAATATATAAAGATTATATATTGCTACAACATTCATAAGACTCTTTGATGCTTTGATTCTCCAATTATTCCACGATCTTTTTGTCTATCGATCTTTTGATCGACATCTAAGCATTCGTGGAAGGGCGAGCAGTGTGATGTACGAATAAGGGTTTCTTCTTATCGTCAGTTAAATATATCGGCTTCCGGTTCGCGTTACATGCAATCCGAGAGCTCATATAGTAGGCGTGTCGCGTAATTAAGCCGCCAGAGATTTGCATACGATCCGCCTTGTAAACGCGCGTGAAGAAGAACCATCCTACCTCCCAAAAGTGGGTGGAAGGATTGCTCGAGGCTTGCCCTCCGGTCTGGTGAGAGCGCTCTGACGCAAATAGATACTGCTTTTTGCATGCGTCTTATCCAAACGCGATCTAAGACGCTCGTGTCTGAATTGCAAATACCTGAAATTGAAGAAATCCATTTTATCATTAGCACAATAGAAAAAAAGCAAATTTATCACGCTAAAATATATTAAAAAAAAAAGAAACGTACAAAATTCAGATGAAAGCGGATCAAATAAAAAAATCAGGTTTTCTGTCAAAGAATTATTTTCTCGTAACATTTAATAATTTTTCTAACTTGTTTACTTTTAGTTTTCCACATTTCTGCAAGAATAATCGAAAATGTTTACGATCTGAGATATTTTTGCGCTGCTATAAAAATAAATGCAATTGTAACATGAATCGTCCATGCGATTGCATACGCATTGCATTTAATATTTCGCGGGAAACTCGATAGCTCGTTGCACCCGCGATTGCAATCTCGCGGTTCGATTAAAATGGACGCGTAATCTTTTTATCAAAATCGCGAATCTCTTTCTCTCTTTCCCGTTTCCTCTCACTTTGCAATTCCGCGCGGTATTACGCTTGCTTTATGATGGTCGAAAATATCAACGCGTTTATAAATATGAAGCTGCTTGTCGAAGCGAGAATTACGACTAACGCAACTCAAACTAAACTCTTATTTTGCGCGATCACAATATTAAGCACACATAAAATAAAATTGGGCGATATTATTTGGCCTCGCAGAAAATGTTTGTAAATTATTTCGGGTAAAAGCTTGATATAAAAAAAAATTAAAATTTGTTAATTATTTTCTTTATTTTCGATGTCGAGTAATTTTGAAACGAAAGTTTCAATAATTGTATATGTCGTCAGTTTCAGTAAATTATATTATAACTATTGTTACGGATATATATATACACCCACACACATTGATTTCTTTAATAATTTAATTTTTTAAATTTAAATTTAAATTTTGTAGAAATTGTTTCTTATACAAAATATTTCAAATCATAACGCGCGCATTTGTGTTTGCTAGATTGTATATTTTATACATTTCAACATGATTTCTGTGATTATATGATATTACATTTATCGTATATTATTTTGTTATAATTTTTAATTATATATACATATATACAGATTCTATATAACATTTTTGTAATTTTGAAACAAAGCATTGCAAGAGATGTATAGATATAAAATAAATTGCTTTTTCAACGGAAAGTAAAAACGTTTGCTTAAAATCTAATTTATGAAATTATAACATTTTTGGTAAAAAAAAACTTACATAAAAATAATTTATACAACACAAAAATAAAGTTAAACGACTATATATAACACTGATTGTAATTATCTAACCATAAGTAGTGTGATGTTATATACATAATTTAAATATTATTTACACCGAGTATCGTATCGAAAGATGCCGATCGTCAATGTGTATTGCAATGTTACACTATGAGTTTTCACGTTTCGTCTTCATCGACTAAAGTGCATCGTACTTTATTTTATCTGACGTCATATACTGCCGACTTATGGACATGTAATGCAAGACAACCCTCCGATCTCTCACTAAAAACGCGCTGTAAAGCCGCGTAAAAACTCACTCCATAATGGCATCGATACGCCAAGTGCATCGCGATGAAAGTGCACTCGTGTGATATAAGTGCCTACCGCGCAACGCGTTTATTTTTTTAATAATGCATAGTGCATCCTATGTGCAGAGTAATCGATAGAAGTTAGCAGAATAATCGAATTATTCGCATGAATAGCATTATAATCTATAAAAAAAATTACAAGAGATAAAAAAATTTGTTTTACGCTTATTTAATCTTGAAATAAATGCTTTATCTGTATGCGTTTGTTTGCGCTTATAAAATTTATCATATCGAACTTCACGAAGGCATTTTTTTCTTTTTTTTTACCTATAAATAGCGATCAACTTTATTTTATTATTTTTTAAAACTATCTTTATAAATTTTGTATGATTTAATTAGAAATGTTAAAATTAGTTTTGTATAACGTTGTATTATCAAGTAAGATCATTTTTCACAGTTACAATAAGAAATTATATTTATGTGACATAAGAATTTTTATTTGTTCGATACGATTTGTATCGAATTTTCTTTGTCAATATTATTTCTGGCTAACTGCAAATTTTTCAGTAAATTTGAAATAAAAATTTAAAAAAAATTCATTTTCATATTGCATTTATTATTATATATTACATATTTTATATTATTATTTATAAAACTATTTAAATTTAAATTAAAAAAAAAATATTTTGTAATAGAAAATATAAATGCAATCTACTAATGTATATATATGTGAAGCAATATATTTAAGAAATAATTAAAATTTATATTTTTATAGCTATCTCTTTGTATATTTATGTATTATATTTCAAGTATATATGTATAAATGTATACATACACACACACACACGCATATATATATATAATATATAAAATTTGTTTATTACATGTATATTAAATATATTTGGTTTAACTTTTTTGTTTCAGATTACGGTAAGTAAGAAATACTGGCTATACGCGATGCAATTAATTGAAACCATTCGTGAGAACGAGCGACTTCAAGGTAAAATTAGCTCGAAATTTAGCTTGTGCATAAGCAAGAAGCGGGTAAGTGCCAAGAATATGTTTAATATCTGAGTAATGGACGCTTTTACGAGTTCTTAATGCGTCAAAGTGCGTGCACGATATGGAACGAGAGGTCCGGAATTTTATTTATCCCTCACAGATCCGCTGTGCGCGTTTAATTACTCTTCTTATAGTAATTTTTATCATACATTTTTGCTTCAGTTTTATTATCAATATTTAACGGGGAATTTTAATTAATATAGGATCTTTCACTTTTGTGAGCTGAACTGTAAACATTTAATTGTCGGGATTTTAACAATTATTTCGCGCATTTTATTCTTGTGACACTTACTGGTTAATATTCTCAATGCAAATTTTATACACACACATATACTTTTTCTTCCCTTTCATCGTCTATTTTTCATGCGTATATGTACATATAAATTTTAATGGATAAAAACATTTTGACTTAATATTTGTGTGTCTATATCACAAAAATAAAATTAACGAATTATATAATATATATTTTATATAATAATATAATATTATATGCAACAAAATGTAATCAGTATTCTCAAGTACGATACAAAACGTACTTTGAACATGACTTTGGTCCGACTTACATCGAGTATAGGTTGTCGTGAGTTAATTTAAAGTCGGTGCTTATTACGTACTTCGTTGTAATTAACTTGTCAAATTATACGACGAAATTCTTCAGTTTTCTCGATGGCGTAAAGTTTAGCGCACGATGCCGTCAAGAAGAAACTATTCCGCGAATCTTATTCTGCACTTTCTCAAAGCAGTGCAGTCATTTTTATATACCGTTGCCTTTTTTATATATATTCTCCATGTGCCACAAACTGAGTATTTATTTCATCATAATATTCATCCTTATATCTTTTTAGTATTTTTTGAACTAATGATATAAAGAACAAACAAATGCCAAATAATCGATATAATCGTTATAATTTTTACAAATTTCAATATTAATTAATCTATTCCCGCGATTTAGCATAAATAGTGCAAATTGATGAGTTTCTTCATATCTATTAAATAAATCCGAGATACTCGGGTTTTGTCGGATAACGACTTTCCGGTAAATTAGAATCGATAAACTATCGATATAGCACTTCCGGAATCTGCTAACGATCTTTTTGCCGACGCGAAGTGCCCATCGCAAAAACGCAATCGCCATCGCGTCGCATTGAAAGTTTAATTATGCGAACGCGATGAAAAATCGTCGGGCAACTGCGACGAAACACTATATGTAACATTATAATCGCGAACCCATCTAATACTTAGCGACACAGTGCAACTTAATGCAACACGCGATACAGTAAGACATTGATTCTAATTAGTCCTGCCCTTTTTAACTGCATCTACATAAATGCATTTCTACAAGGACAGTACTTCCTCTCCTGTTCTGTCACCCTTATCGCGTGAATAATATATACTAATTTCAATTTAAATTTACTCCGCTCGATATTTGTGCCATTAAAAATCCCTAGATTAAATTTGTCCTGTATCCAAAGAAGTGATATGTATAAAACAAATCGTGTGATTCGAACCATTTATTTGATATATATAATGAAAAATAAATTTCGGCTCGTGTAAAATTAAAATAAGTAATAAAATTAAAAGGCCAACTTAACGAGCTAATTGATTAGGTGTTAAAAACTTTTTATTCTACGTCATGAAAATAATACAAATGATAATTAGTAAATTTATATCATTTATTTGATTATGTTATATCAATCATTGTTTAAGCTATTAAATTTTTTTAATAAACTATTAGTTTCAAACGATCTATATGAGACGTCGATATAAATGAACTCGCGAAGCTTTCAATATTTCCATTTATGTTATGCCAAAATCGCAAACTTTTTGTTTCTCCTGGTATATCCGTTTTCATTTCTCGCATCTTCGTGCTTAATTTCCCTTCGCGAAATCCAAAAACGACTCGAAATCTACTCGGCGCCCCTTCTCGAACTTAGATCAACATCATCAGACACGGCTAGATCGATGTAATTGCTGGTGCTGCGATTTAATGGTCCACTCTTCGACCTGCGTTTCTCTCTCTCTCTCTCTTACCAGTCTTCTTCTCCACCTTTCGGCTTCCCTTCTTCGTTTCCGCTTTAACTCGATAAAACCTGCTTTGCAGCTCGCAACGCCGGCCAGCCGGCGCTTCCTCACGAAAATTGAGAGTGCAATTTGTAAGCTACCTCACTATTCCCTCCCCTTCTTTCCCTCCCCCTGATATTAACCTCGATCGATGCAGCGGGCCACCCTCTCGCTGTTTTACCTCGGCGCGTTGTGATGTTTCGCGTTCGGATAATGACGGTATGCCGTCTTCGTGCGGATATTTCGTGCGGAAAGGGCGGAAGTTCACGGATTTGTGAAATTTTTAACCAAGCGTTTAGATTACATCGGTGTACAAGCTGTTTCAAAAGCTGAGATCGCTAGTTTTTGGACTTTCAGTGAAGGATTTTTTATGCTAGATTTTTTATGATAGATTACATCGGTGTACAAGCTGTTTCAAAAGCTGAGATCGCTAGTTTTTGGAAGTTTTCAGTGAAGAATTTTTTATATGCTTATCCGAGTGATGATATAATACATATAACAATTGTGTTTTACAAATATTTCAACACATCTAAGATCTCGTTTACTTATCTTCTGATAGGTATACTGTAATATTTTTCTCGATGATATGCTTTTTAAGATATTCTATATATGAGAGATTATAATTATTACCATAGATAGAGCAATTTAACAAAATTTATGAATTAAATTATATTAATTTTATATATATATGTGAAAAATTATATTTTTAAATTACTTTATATGTAAAGCCAATAGCATTATTGATTAAATTATTCATTTAAAATATTATTCATTGTTGAAAAAAAATACGTTTGATGTAATTAATTGTGAAAAATTTAATAAAGTATATCAGTTAATATTTTATAATCAGATATAATAGTATGAAACCGTAAATTAAATAATATTCTCATTATATTTCTCTTATATTATTACACGAAGAATATAATTTTTTTAAATGTCTTTTAAAAACTTGCATAGAAACAAATGACAATTAGTTTAAAGATTTCTCGAGAGTAGTTTCATACATTTTTAAACGAATATCAATGACACTTGATATACTCGAGCATTCAATTGAACGCGAACGAACATGCAGAAATTGACGATGATTGTGTGTATAGTCCCTTCCCTTCCGTATAAAATCGTTGTTACAGTTGGTGCATTTTTTTATAATTTTATTGACGGACGTTTCCGTTTTCATACGTACTTCTCTATATGTGACACAAATTTATCGTCAATACCTACGTTAGCAAATCTTTCGTTTGTTTGAAATTTTACATTGGTGCGGATTTGACGGATTTGCGTAAAAATTCAAACAACCCATATCGCTTTTCCTGGCACAATCGGGATTATATCGAGGGATTCTCAACTGATTGCTGCGCTATCCTAGTTGGTGCGATGTTTGATAAACAATTCAACGAGCACTATATACGCAAAAATAGGACAATTGTTGTTTCGAGTAAACTAGAATAAACGCATCTCTGTGGGTAAACATTTCTTTTGGAAACGATTAATAATAAACAGAACGCACGATTTAAAAATGACATTTAAAAAAATATTAATTATACATAACACAATAAATCCATTTTATATAAAAAAATTGAAATAATCAAATTTTATTATTATTCATTTGTTAGCACCATTAGATTCAATTGTTTCCAATTAATTTATCTCCTTTTTATTTTACTATTCATTGTTTTTAATCAAACTATTAATCTTACTATTAATTTATAATAATAATACTACATATTATTAATGTGTTTATAATATATAATTAATATTACTGATTTATTATTAATACATTTAATTATTTCACACTTTTAATCGTTATTATTGTATAACTAACAACAATTTATTTAACCGAAATGTTTTAAATTCAGCTGTTGTTATATTATAATTAATTCAATTTGTATCACACTTTGCGCACACTTTTATTCACTTCCCAGCGCACCGGTAGAGTTTATTTCGCAAAACTCCGCGAAATATCGACGTGATTTCGATAACTTATGACCGCTGCTAGTTTCAGTGCCACCACTTCTATGGTGATTGCCTTTTGTTACGGTTGAATAGCGTTCGCAACCCCCACGGGTTTTCTCCGCTTGTAAGCTAGGGAAGCGAGTGACGGGGGTGGGCCTTTCTCTCCTTGCCCGGAGGGACAACTCGTTCCTTCGGGCAGGAATACTGACCGCGGCTGAGCAGGCGGTTGCGACTTGCGATATATCAAGCCGAAATCGCCGAGATCGTATTTGTTGATTTCGATAGTTCTCAAACCGGTGAGAGTTTGCGGGAAAAAAGTTTAAGTTTTTCACTAGTTGTCCCGCAGCAATATTGGATTTAGAAATCGCGAATTTTTATAGCAACTTTTCAATTTGGAAACATTTAGTGTTCTAGAGAAAGAGGGAAAGAGAGAGAGAGAAAGAAGGTATTGCTAAGATGTACAATCAAGAGACGTGATAGTATAACTCGATGTCAAGTAAACGAAAGTAATGACAGGCTGACTGTAACTAGATTTAATGGTTCATGTCACTATATTGATCGTTTCTTTTTTTTTGTTAGAATTCTTTTTATAGGATTTTTCTATCAATTATAATTTTGATTAAAGCATCTTAGAAATTAATAGTGTTTGATAATTTTTTAACATCATTTTATACAATGTAAAATAGCTGTAATTCAAATTATTAAATATTAGATAATATCAAGCCGAAATCGCCAAGATCGTATTTGTTGATTTCGATAGTTCTCAAACCGGTGAGAATTTGCGGGAAAAAAGTTTAAGTTTTTCACTAGTTGTCCCGCAGCAATATTGGATTTAGAAATCGTGAATTTTTATAGCAACTTTTCAATTTGGAAACATTTAGTGTAGAGAAAGAGGGAAAGAGAGAGAGAGAAAGAAGGTATTGCTAAGATGTACAATCAAGAGACGTGATAGTATAACTCGATGTCAAGTAAACGAAAGTAATGACAGGCTGACTAACTAGATTTAATGGTTCATGTCACTATATTGATCGTTTCTTTTTTTTTTGTTAGAATTCTTTTTATAGGATTTTTCTATCAATTATAATTTTGATTGAAGCATCTTAGAAATTAATAGAGTGTTTGATAATTTAACATCATTTTATACAATGTAAAATAGCTGTAATTCAAATTATTAAATATTAGATAATATCAAGCCGAAATCGCCAAGATCGTATTTGTTGATTTCGATAGTTCTCAAACCGATGAGAATTTGCGGGAAAAAAGTTTAAGTTTTTCACTAGTTGTCCCGCAGCAATATTGGATTTAGAAATCGCGAATTTTTATAGCAACTTTTCAATTTGGAAACATTTAGTGTAGAGAAAGAGGGAAAGAGAGAGAGAGAAAGAAGGTATTGCTAAGATGTACAATCAAGAGACGTGATAGTATAACTCGATGTCAAGTAAACGAGAGTAATGACAGGCTGACTGTAACTAGATTTAATGGTTCATGTCACTATATTGATCGTTTCTTTTTTTTTGTTAGAATTCTTTTTATAGGATTTTTCTATCAATTATAATTTTGATTGAAGCATCTTAGAAATTAATAGAGTGTTTGATAATTTAACATCATTTTATACAATGTAAAATAGCTGTAATTCAAATTATTAAATATTAGATAATATCAAGCCGAAATCGCCAAGATCGTATTTGTTGATTTCGATAGTTCTCAAACCGATGAGAATTTGCGGGAAAAAAGTTTAAATTTTTCACTAGTTGTCCCGCAGCAATATTGGATTTAGAAATCGCGAATTTTTATAGCAACTTTTCAATTTGGAAACATTTAGTGTAGAGAAAGAGGGAAAGAGAGAGAGAGAAAGAAGGTATTGCTAAGATGTACAATCAAGAGACGTGATAGTATAACTCGATGTCAAGTAAACGAAAGTAATGACAGGCTGACTGTAACTAGATTTAATGGTTCATGTCACTATATTGATCGTTTCTTTTTTTTTGTTAGAATTCTTTTTATAGGATTTTTCTATCAATTATAATTTTGATTAAAGCATCTTAGAAATTAATAGAGTATTTGATAATTTAACATCATTTTATACAATGTAAAATTCAAATTATTAAATATTAGAATTATGCATTATTATACAAAATATATTAATAGATTAATATATGCATATGTTAAATAATTTAAAAAGAATTATTGAAGAAAGTAGATATCAATACATTTTTTTGACAATATATTAACATTGTTGCCGATATCGTATATTTGGCAGTATGTTTATTTTTTAAATATTTTTTAAAGATTTTAGTATTTTATTATATTTCGATACTGAACGATACCAATAAGTAAATATTAATATTGTTCAATATCGATATATAATAAAGTAATAAAATTCCTAAAAAATCTTTTTAAAAAGTTACAATGTTGAATATATTAAACACATTTAAATCTATATATGCAATAAATAAAAATTTTAAATATAAGAAATTATTAATTATTGTAAAAAAATTAACTCACACTATGATATGAAGTTAGTACAGTTGATTTATATGATATCAATTTATGGTTGATTTTAAATAAGTTCTTTCATAATTCACATTGAAACATTTTATACAATGTATATAAGTTTTAAAAAATGTATGCAAATTCTTAGACACGTAAAATGTGACCTTCAGATTAAAGCATGAAAACTTGGCACACTCAGGTTGCATTAAGACGTACATTTCTGCAAATCTGTATGAAACCTCTCTATTATTGCAAGCTTTCTAATAATAATATGCGCGAATATATATTATGATGTTAAACAATTATCTTGTGTAAGAGAGATATATCTTAAAAGAGACAGAATAAAATTAAAATTTTATACAAATATAAAAATGTTTAAGTTTTAATAAATTAATAAGCATAAGGATTTGGATGAAATATTATATATATATATATACAGTTTTATGTTTAACCTATCAAAATTTTGCTCAATCTTTCAGTATATCTTATATAAGGTACATTTAAATTATATGGTCATTAATGAAGAAAAAGTAAAAGTAAGTTTGCGGCATGTTTTACAAATTTACCTCGTGAAACGCGAGAGGAGTAGCTGCGAAAAAACTCATTTATTTCAATGTATATTACAAGAAGCATGTGATTTCTCGTTTTGGAAGTTATAATCTAATAGAACTAAAATAGAACAGTGACAAGAATTAACAGAATTTCAAGTTTTATTATTTTTACTTGGTTTACATTTTTAATAAAAATTAATATCAATATTATTTTTTTACTGATATATATTAATTTTTCATGGAAAATTTTAAATTATTCTGCTCAGCTAAAAATTAAATTATTTCTAAAAATATTTTATTGTTTGAAATCGAAACTAATCATTCTAATTCGTTTATCAGATTGATGCTCGGTTGAGTTAAGTGGAAAGCTTAAGACAGATCCTAGGAAATCGTTATTAATTTATAGTATCACGGATCGGATCCCGTGAATATCTCACAGATACCTAATAGAATCAACGGAACCGTGGATATATTTAGAGATAACCTCGATATCACAAATATACATACGCAAATAAAAAAAGTATGATCGATAAAATGATATCCTAATTTTAATCCTAAAATTATTCTTTATTTTAACGCGCTTATGTGCCTTGACTATTCATTTCCTGCTTAACACATTGTAATTTTATTATATTTAATTATATTTTAATATTAAATATCTTAAATTAAAATATTATTAAAACAAAGTCTATTCCTAAACGAAAGTTTTTGTTATTTATTTCCATTCGTGAAGAGTTTATTTTCATATCTTA
This sequence comes from Nylanderia fulva, assembly GCF_048542155.1. Taxonomy (NCBI): domain Eukaryota; kingdom Metazoa; phylum Arthropoda; class Insecta; order Hymenoptera; family Formicidae; genus Nylanderia; species Nylanderia fulva. The sequence continues at coordinate 2,850,082 of NW_028189302.1, forward strand.
ATATTTAATTTTTTGATACTCTTGGTAAGGAAACATTAATCAAAAATGCATCTATAAACTTGACGAGTTATTTTTGAGAAACGTTATACACGTATTTTTCATACGAAATATTCGCCAAAAAACACACTGCAAATATAAAAAGCATCTTTCTTTTTTTTCTTTAGTCTTTTTCTTTTTTTTTTTTTTCGTTTATTCATATATGTATAAAACTTTTATTCCAAGAAGATAAAAAATCTAATTTAAACTGTTATTGAAATTTACGATATTATATATTAAGCATTCTTTTTAAACAAGAAAAGATTCAAAATCTTTATTAAATTAGAGCGTTATAATTTTTACTAATTTATTATTTAATATATCAGATTTTATATTAAATAAAGATTTTCTTATCGGATTCTAATTTATATAAAAATTAATGAGGCACTATGTATTAAACATATAATTTTCATTTTCGGTTTGATTTAGAATATTTATATAAATTGGTTATGTATTTTCTTCATATGACATATAATTAAAATAAGAGCAACATATATGTGATTATTTTCTACGTATGTATAGAACACATAATTTACATATGAAAGCGTCTATTTATGCAAGCATTGCATATATAAACAATATGTATACAACTCACATGGATGCGTAATTTTAAAATCTAGAACACAATATTTTTTAAAACCATACAAGAGACTTTGAACATAACTTTTTCATTAATTCAGATTTATACAACAAATAACGCTAAATGCAAATTTTGCAACTTTCAAATTATTTTTAAAAAAATTTAAAAACAATTGGGACGGCTGTGTTTTTATAAGTAATACAATAACAATTTTCTATTTATACGTCTCTTTAAAATGAACAATCCACTAGTTTATAATATAATAATAATAAATGTCCGATAATATAAATAGTTATCAATTTTATATTATTTTATATTGTTCTATATTATTCTATATTATTATTATATTATTTTATATTATTCGCGACAAATATGAATTTATAAAAATGATATAATGAAAGTGTACTATATATGTGCGTGTTTAAAAATTGCAAGCATTATTATATCGCACGTATTTTCGAGCATTCGAAACGGTTTGTGTGCAGATTGTGAGAGAAAAACTCGTTTTAGACTTCTCATCGATTTCCCTTAATTCTCTCCCTTTCTTTCTCTTTCTATATCTCCGTGAAGAGTCGTGCGGAATTGCGGCGTCCCCTGACGTCGCGATGCCCGAAAGCTCGCGTCGGGAAAAGTTCGGCCGACGCGACGTTTAAAAGCGTCGTGAAACTCCCTGGTCCAACCAGTTGCGCGCGTTCTCACCAGCTTCGTTCATTCGTTCGTTCGTTCGTTCGTTCGTTTTCGCGGGTCAAGGTAAAAGTTTGCAAAAGGAAACTCGGTAGGAAACGTAAGTTTCTTCAGGAAGAGGATGTCCGTGGCTTTTCTCAGGATTCCCCGTGGAGATCCTCCTACGATCCTTCTGTGCGCTTGATAAAGTCCCCTATCTTTCTATCTTAAATATTTTTATTCGCGATCTACAGATTTTTACATTGATATTATTTGCTAATGATAATTCCGTAAATTTTTTTTTAGAACGGTAACATATGTGAATATAACAATCTAAAAAAAAATTATTATTATTTATATTGTTTTTAGTTGACATAATTAATGACAATATAATTGAACTGTGTAGGTATATGTGTAAGAAGAATATATTATTAAACATTCCATTTGGAACTTCATGTTTTATATGCACACATGCTAGCGCTCTTTCGATCAAAATCGATCAAAGTTCAAAAACTTAAGTTTTTTAATATACAGTAAACTGAATTGATGATCTTCTCTCTGGAGCATTATTTTTGTTTGACTTCGGATACACAAATCGTTTTCGAAAGGCTTTCTGAGAATGCTAGTTCTAGTCTTTTGATATTAAAGTTTGTTTTATTTCGAATTTTTTAAAATTCAACAGAAATTGTGCGCAAAATGAAAAATTCAACAAATAGAAAGATTAAGAAAAGATGCTAGGATGCTTTTAACTCTAAAACTCCATAACTAAAACTACATAATGGCATAGTGCATGGTCCCTCAGTAAAATCCAGTTTTCGCGAACTTCGGGATGTATACGTTGAACTCTTTTTCGCGGGCATTCGAGAACTTTTGCTGGTTTATAGTTTACCCTTGTGACGTCCAGCATCACAACGTTCGTCTTTCACGTCCCCCTCACACTTCTAAAAATGCTTCATACTCCCGGAAAACTTCGACTCGCACCTTCATCTTCATACGGGCTTTTCAACTTTTGGTAAACCTGTCGCAAAACTTGATCGCGCGATACCGTTTGACATTTCACTTCTTCATTATCATAACAAGAAATAGTATTTTCATGTGGAATAGAAATATAAATTACAAGTTGCGCGTACAAATTGATCACATTCTTATAATATTCTGTGTAAAACGACACAGCGACAAGAACTGACAGGAAGAGGTTGAATTTGAGTTTGCATTTTGTGGTGTGAAATTAACAATAACTCACGCGCGCTCTTGTCGAGATTAAGGATAGTTGGCTGCTTTACATGTATCACAATAGTGTGCATTATTGCAGCTGGAATTAAAGATGAGCAGGCGAAAGGTGTAAAGGGAATGAAGGGAGAAGCTATTTGTAATACGCGAAAAATCGGATTTTCTATGAATATGCACAGATTCAATTCAATCTTAGATACATCGCGATTCTTGAAATGCCTTGTTGTATTTCTATTCATATTCCTAAAGGCGATCTTCCTTCCTCTTCCGGAAGAAAGGACGAGCATTTAGCCTCTCTCTATCTCTCCCTATCTTCCTCTTTCTCACTCTCTTTCTGTCTCTCAGTTCTCTTCTCTATTCTCTCGCCAAGATATTCAGCAGATCTTGCTACAAGACGACTAAAATTACTTGCCCGCGTTTATTTACGTGTCGCGGTCATCGAAAATTATTAGCGACAACGCGAACGTCTCAAGAGACTCATTAAGATACCTCCGCGCGTTTAAAATGCAATGACATTATTTGCAGTTACTTCATTTTTCTTATCGATTAGTACATTTAAAACTTTTTTATAATATAAAATTATAATATAAAAATTTGATTATTATTGAATTAAATGATAGGAACGATTGAGAATCGTTATTTGTATTGCTTGTCGCATTTTTCACGTTTTTCATGTTTATATTTGGAAAGAAAAGCATAGCTACTTTAAAGTTAATAAATTAGAAATTCAGTTATAATTCTTAACTAGACAGATATACGAATATGATTGTTTACTCGCGTATCTTCACGTATGTAATAAGCATAGTACTGCTAATAAAGCTAATAAAGTGCAGCTGATTATACATGCACACGTGTATTCGCGTAGAGACACCAAAGTGAGATATCACAGAAGAAAATTATTACAATGCAAATGCTGTGTAAATTAGGAAAGCTAAAAACTTACTTTATCTATCTTATAATTATATTAATTAACGTTTAAATCAAACTATTCGGAAATGTATCAAAATATGTAGACTCTTGATGCATTTTTATATAATTTTATATACCTTTTATTTAATATTTTAATTAATATTTTATTTAACATTTTGATTTATATATTATTTATCAGTTTAATAATTACCGATAAGAATGTTGATATTATTGAGCTTTCTTAAATGTGAAATAATTATTTTCATGTAAAATAATCATTTTACGAACGGTTTTACGAAAAATCATATATAGCATTTTATGACGTGTGATTCGACAGAGGTCGAAGATCATTTCAGATCAGAGATTCCCAAAGTGCCGCGGCCTCTTTTTAAGATGACGAGGTCAGCTATTTGTAGACGGGAAACGTAAAGTTCTATCTCCTTCTTGTATTAGACAAGTGAAAAGCTCATGCATAATTCTCGAAATTGAACTTGTATTCGTGGAATATTACAACTCTGAATTTCAGTATTATATATGTATTTCCTAGATAGAATTTCAACACACTAAGCAGATATTAGTATCACAAAGTGCAGATATTAGTATCACAATTAAACAAATGACTTGAGATCAAGAAACAATAGAGTGTACCTATAAACATTTGATATAACGCAGTCTTATTGTTAGAATAATATTAATAAAAAATATCATTTTCTTTTTGTTCTAGTTTAAACCAATAGCTTTATTTAAAATAGATCTTACGACGAAAAAAGACTTATATATATATATATATATATATATATATATATATATCACAATATAACTACATATATAACTTGAGATAATGAAATAAGAGAGTTTTTGTGTACCCCAATCTAATATAATATTTTGAACAAATATATGTCGCTTTTTTCATATCGTTAACATTAGCAAGGAGAAGATTACGGTAAATATTTTAGAGTCAGAAAGAATTGCGGCAGGTACAAGAATCGTCCATTTGAGATAAAGTCAATCTTCATTGGCAATTTCTATTGTTGCGAAGAGAAAAGGGATACCTCTACTAAATTCCTAATAGATTTTCACCTGCCATAGTAAAAGCAGCCCAACGTCGCGTCGCGCAGAGTAGTGCTGTAGCCAATCGATCAATTAACCCGTTCCGCGTAGTAATAAGTAAGACAAGTGAGACCGTTAGCTCGTGCAAGCTTCCCCTCCTGTTGCCTATAAGCTTTATTTATTACGCGGATTGCAAGAGCCGCATAGTGGATTGCGAACTAGTACTGCCATGCAACGTTCTTTTTAATTTTTCGGCCGGATGTTGAGAGGATATATACGATGACGGCGAGAAATTTAGGAATATTTGCGATTTCCCAAATCGCAGACGGCTCTTTTTTCAAAACGAAATGTTAATACAAAATTATAGCAAAATATTAATATATTATATTATAAAATTAATAATATTAAAATAATAATAAAATTAATATATTATATTATAAAATAAATTTGGATAAAAAAATATTGTGCTTTAGAAACAATTTTGTGATTTTAACTCTCATAATAAATTAAGGTTATTTGATTAAATAATGTGACGGTTTTTATTTAATAAAAAACTGTCGAGAGATAAGAATAAATCGGGATATATTCTTTCTGATACATTCTCTAAAATAACTTGATGTATAAAATAACCTTGTTACACTAAGTGACAATGTGGTACAGAACTTGGTCACCTTTCAAAGTTTTCTTTGACGTTATCACGACTTCTCAATTGGGAATAAAGGCAAACCCTAGAGTAGTACTAAAATCTGAGATTGCTAGACTCTGCGCTTTCTTGTAACTGGAAAATTTATGTATGTCAACCGAGTGTGACCCAGATACTGTCTGCTTTTTCAGTCTTTATTATCATGTCTATTTCCATTTATTTTTTTGACACATTTTACTTTTTATAATTTTTCTATTTTTATAATTTATACAATATATAAAATTTTCCATATTCTGTATGGTTATTCAGATTCTGAAAGAAAAGTCCAGATATTTTTAGTCTCTTCATCATTTTACCTTTCATCGATTTAGTTAAATATATTTCTATATATTCTCGAATGCATTAAATACTGCAAGAGAGAAATTCGAATTTTTAAAATATAATCTTACCAGCAATTTAAAATATATGCCAAATTAAAATTAAACTCAAATTACATTTATACAGAATGTACTTTTACTACAATATATTATAATATATATATATATATAATAAATGCTTTAGAGTCCATTTAAAATCAATATTCTTACTTATTATTAGCAAAATTTCGATTATCATGTACGTATGTTTAATAATTTAACAAAATCTAGAAATCTGTTTTGTTAAAATTGTCTTCAAATTGTTTCTAAATTAATCGACAAAAATATAATTTTGCATCTTGAAATATTATTGTAGTATTTTAATTTGACTTAGTTTTAGGAATTAAATATCCAATAAGCCATAAGAATAATTAAGAATAATTAATATTAGACTGATGAATGTGCGTTCATGCGTATTTCCTCTTACTCCCGATTTTCCTATTTGAGTACCTTCATCCCACGCATTCGAATTGTCATGCCAAGAAGAATGCGGGATTACGTGGTGATGTTTGAATCAAGTGGTTGCGCGCCTTATATTTGTGGGGCGCGGTTCTATGTAAAGTTGGAATGCGACGCGTGTGCCACGCGACTGACTCATCGAAACGCGCGCTAATTTTGGCGGCGGTGTAACGCAAAGCGCGTCATCGACGCTGGTAATAGAGACGATTGTTCGGAAAATGCGCCTTTATTACGAAAGACTCTCTTTTGTTATTTTCATTTTTAATCTATCGTAAGAGGTTTGGCGACAGACAATTTAGAGTAAATGTGTGTAATATAATAAATAAACGAAATAATTTAATAATAAAGAAATAATTCAAATCTTATATATATATATATATATATATAAGATTTGAATTATTTCTTTATTATTAAATTATTTCGTATTATATATATATATATATATATATATATATATAAAATAAAATTATGCATAATTTTTGTGAAATGAAAATGATCTTGATAATAAATTTAATGCAGACAACAAATAATAAAAGATGTATGAGATATATTTTGTAGCAATTTTATAAAATTACAAAATTGCTGATGACTGAAAGATTGTGATATCAAATTCTTGTTTGTTATTATAACAACTATAATTAAAAATGATTTATTCCAAAATATATGTGTGCATACAGTAAAATATTATATAGAACCTATTGAAATCATAATGATTAAAGAAATAAATTTATATTATAAATGATAAATCTCTAAATATATTTAACAACATATATTTATAAAAAGTATCTGTTATTTATCGGAAAAATATGAGGAAAAATCATAAAAATACCAACATAAAAAAGCTAAAATGTATACTCATTTCTGCACTCAATAATCAAAAATCCCATTTGACGCGTTTCTTTTCCATGTGTAATAAACTCTTGAAAACGGTAGCGATGCCGCTCGATTGCATATTGCTAATTAACATCTGTTTATGCTATGCATGCCAAATTATTTATAAATATTCATGGTGCATGGACGCGAAGCTCGTTCCGTTGAAAGTTTGATAAAAGTTAATAGATCGGATGCATAATTAATGTGCGATCTTGAAAGGATCGTTTGACATAAACAAATTGCGAGAATTGGAAAGCAGAATGTCGCATTTTTAATATCACGTTTTACATAATATTTTATAAAATTGCAGCACCGATTCATCGTATGAATCATTACGTCGCGTTGAATATTTAGCATACTAAAGATAGATAAAAAAAAATTTTTTTTAAATATACAGCAACAATTTTTTATATTTTATAATTACTATTAATTTTACGATTTTTTTAAATTAAATTTTTTTTAAGAGATTTTTGTTGAATTATTAGACGTATCGTAAGTTTTGTTATTATGCTTATAAAGAAAATATAGTTTGAGTCCAATATAAGATGCACTTGTGAAAAGTTTGAAGAACACTAGTTCAGTAAGTATAATGTACGTAGCAAAAGAGGAGGCGAAAGGAAATAGAATTGGAAGGTGAAGCGGATAAGAAGTAAAAGGACAGAGACAATATAGCGATGGGATGTAAGAGTAACTGCTTCCTAGCAACCATGACAGTTTAGTAAAGTAAGATGAAGCGAGTCAGCCAGCGAATTTCTAATTTAAAATCCAATTCATCCTCTAATCCCATTCACCTGCCGTTACTGTAAATTTAGTATGGTGTTCACATTCATTCGCGGACATTCACATAGCTCGCTAACCCGTGATTGCGCGTTTAACATTAACAAAATGGTAAAGAATGCATTAGTTACAATTAGTCTACGTGACTTGAGTTGTTCCTATACAAAATAGTGTGCAAATAACTCTACTTTATTGCAGTAAATATAGAATTATGACAAATAGAGCATATATTTGATATAATGAAGACGTAACAAATTATATTTACATCAAATAATTTTTATAAAATATTTATGAAATATTTATATAATATATATTAAACAAATTGTCAATTATCCGCGGACATTCCATCTATTTATAAAGGTTTAATTATATTGATTACTGTGTTGAATTTTTTGTGTCAGTTCATGTATTTTTAACTGGATTAATATAATCTAATTAGTCTTGCAATTAAATTGACGCGCAATTGAGCAGTCGAACAAGTCAATAATAATAAATTATATTATATAAATTTAAAAATATACACGCAGCTCTTCAAATATTTGCTTAAATATTTTGGTCTCTAAGAGAGTAAGACAACAATAAATTTGCATCGCTATTGCTTTTGAGACTTAATATATTAAATTTATATGTATACTAAAAGACTGAAAATATACATAAAGTGATGTAAAAGATGGTTTTCACTAAATTGCGTCATATAATAAAAGAGACATTATAAACTTAGACATGGAAAAGGATAGCGCTCTGGGAGCAAATACAATAAAATCTATTTGCATATTAGAAAGAAAGTGCGAGTAATAAGAAAAATATGCAGAAATACGATAAAAAGTACACACTCTCTTCCTTTAAATATTTGTATATTTTTTATATTATAAATTAAATAAATAAATAAATTTTTTATATTATTTTATTACCTTAAAAATATCGTATATTATTTCATATTTCTCTAGTCCACAGAGCTATTATATATGTATACGTATTTTTAGCCTATAATTATTATTGATAACCGTTGTCGTGCGCACGTAGATTCGTCATTGCGATGGCGATGAAACGATATTAATTGGATCGCACCTGGACATTTTTCTGATTTATGCATTAGCCGTGCGTGACTAACGAGGTATCTTAATGCACCTTGAACAGAGTAAGACGGTTTTGGATCAACGCCAATGGTTACCCGCCCGGCTCGACTCGCATTACTTCGAGTGTCTTCTCGTCTTCCGCGTTTTCGTTATTCCGCTCATCTCAATCCTATCCGGGAGTTAAATAAACAGAATGAGATGCATTTAACTGTTAAGTGAATCGCTTTGCATAGAAGAGATTATTGGTATTCTGCAATACTTTATATATTTTTTTTTGTTACACAGGAGAATTACTATATTTAACATAATAATTGTAGATAACGTTTTAACATTTATAAGCGTTACTAAGAGAATTAAATATTATCGATTAATTTCAAATCTATATTACTGATAAAATATCGATTATAAATATTTTTATATAGTCTCTGAATTGGTGGATTAATGAACATAATAACTAATAAGAATGAACAAAAATACGCAGAAATATTTGCTAATATATAATTATAATGGAGGAGGAAAAAGAAGAAATAAAGTGAGGGAAAAAAAAATGAAGTAAAGGAAGCGAGAGAGGGAGTTAGAAAAAGAGATAGAAAGAAAGAAATGTGAAAATAAAAATACTTTTCATCGATGAGCTCTATTAATAATATTAGTATATAATAATACTGCTAATATGTGAACAACTTATTTATTGGATATCATGAAATTATTATTAAATATGATGTCTTCATTAATTTTTTTACATACTATATATATCTTTAATTATAAATATTTAATTTTAATCCGGTTCAAGCAATCGATTATCCTTCTTCCATATCAATCTTAATTGTTCTCGAAATGACGCGGATCTTGCATTTTCGACTCTTGAGGAAGAATCATGTAAATTTACCTCGATTTTCTCTGATAGAAATTTACGTGTTCACGCTTCTTCCCTTCCTTCACCTTTTCCCCTTTCTCCTTCACCCTCCTTCTTTCATCTCTTTTCGTACTGACAATTACGTCGCAGCTACCCTACCCGTTTTCTCTCTCATACATTAAAGATGTCGCCGGTTTCCTGACAATACCTGCCAAGATTGCGTCATATGTTTCCGCGGCAGGAGAACGGCGTCGGAAGGCAATTTGAATTTTGCATTAAACATCAATGCGTATATTCCATGTGTTTGGATCGTGCAATTTCGTCTTTATTGGATACCGCCTGCTATTTTCGGTTTTGCAGTATCGAATGTCGTCGCAGTATCGGAAGTCATGCTATAAAAAGAATTAGGCTGATGAGAGTGTGTCGGTGATTTTAAATTCCATTTAATCCATAAATATAAGAAAATTAAACTGCATATATGTTAATTAGTACCATCCCCTATATATTTTATCGCAATTATATTTAATTATTCAATTATTTCTTTTAATTTTAAAATAGTTTATTTTTATAAAGTTTCTAATTAAAATCAATTTGTATAATCGAGTAAATTGAGCTAATTATTTGATTAGAATACAATTTTGGCGCATGGATAAGACCTTTTTCCGGAAATTCTATGTTTTAACTGTAGGGCAGAGATGAATGAGGCTAATTAACACCTAGTAACAAATTACATCCAGTGAGAACATAAGTTGAACTAATAACTATTCCAGAGTACGTGACGATGACATATATGAATTCATTCAAGATATAATATAACTGTTCATTATTAATGATCATATATTTAATATAATAGGAAAAGCTGCTATATGCCAAACATTTCATGCAAGATCATCTTAAATAAAACTTATAAAACTCTAATTGTTTTAATATAATTACATTATGAAAAATTGACGAAAAGAATTTGTGCAAAAAGATAAATAATAAAATATATATTACAAGACAGGTTAAATTATACATATAATAACGATATGTTAATCTGTTTTCATGATTAATATAAAATTGTTATTTTCGATTTTATTATTTTCTTGCTCGATCGATGTTGAATGGAAGTCGCCCATTAATTTGCGCCAAGTGAAAATATCTCACGAGTAATAATTCGCACAATTCTAATTTCTCAATCGCGATCTATCGTCCGGCGAGGCATAAGAATGTGTCGCTATTAAACTACTTGGCGTAGTGCCTAACGCGATTAAATCCTTCATTAACGACCTTATTTCTTCCATTTCTTCTCTTAAACATATGTTATCCGTAATAATAATAACAGTAAAAAAATTATTGCAAATATATCGAAGAAATATTTTTGAAAAATAATAACAAAAAATTAAAAATTAAAATAATGACATAAATGTTGTGATATTCAAACATTGATAGAAAATCCAATAAAGTTAAAGCTTGGTTAAATTAAATACAAAGGAAATCTAGAAAATTTTATTATATATGTTAAGAAAATTTACCGTTTATATAAACGTCATTCTCTGTGACAATATTTGAAAATTGTAAAATTTATTATTGTAATCTTTTACATTATATGTGTAAAGATTTATTAAATTGAGAATTTTTGTTTGAATTGAGAATGCCAAATTGTCACTAATATAAATTTAGCAGACACATAGAGTTATGATAATTCAGACTTTGTTTAATTCGGAACATTAAATTAAAGCTTATTATATGCGGATTATACATTATATAAATCATACAATATTTATATTTCAAAATTTCTTAATAAATTTTTAAGTTATTAAATTTTGTCAGAGATGTGAAAATATTTAAAAATTGAAAAATAAATTTTTTAATATTTCAATACCTCTATTTGAAGAAATTCATTTCAAATTAGTCAGATTTAACATATTATTAAAATAATAGTCGCGAGTTATCAGACACCTTATATATTTATCTCATTTCTAGTTATATGTGACGTGCGAGCATGACGAATATACGAACTACATGTTTATTTAGTAATTGCAGATAAAGTGCATGCAACTTGGTTGAAATAATTGGGTTCCAATAGAGTCGTGAATCTGTATTCCATGTACACGATTTTTTGACATTTATTTTGGAATTGCCAATTAACAGCTGCAACAAAGTCTCGTTGCGACAACATTGCGATGAAGTTGTGACAAAGCGACCGTTGGAATTATGGGATCCGCGAGTGATTCCGCGCGAACGACTTGCTCGCGATTTCGTGAGTTAATGCAAACTGCAATATCGCCAAACAGACAATGTAGCGTTCGACAATATGCAATAACAAGTTCGCACCGCTAACGACCTCACGAGTTTCTCGAAAAGGGCCGACATGATGATGGCGTTGCCCTTTTGTTCCATGCGAAATGTAGAAGTGGTCGGACGACGCGCATCTATTTTATTTTATTAAACAATTAATTGTTTAACAGTTTTAGCATTTGAAAGTGATATGAAACTTCCAAGTCCAAATTAATCCGCTGTTTTGCCTTTTCGCGCGTAGGTTTAAATTCGGTGCTTTCATTATAACAATCTATTGTTTAAGGAATTATTTTTTCAGCAAACAAGCAACAGTTTCGAAAATTGTGTTTCGAACAGTATTCCATATGCATATTTGTAGACAAAGCGTAGAAAATATTCACATAAATTGAAATTCACTTCTAAAAGGAGAAATTTCAGAAAATTGAAGTAAAAATTGCAATTTTTTATATGACGGTAGAGTATTATCACATATTTAAAATATAATCTGATAAGTTATATAGAAATATTCCAATAAGGATCTAAAATTATAAAGATATTTTTACAGAATAATGATTATATTTCACAAAAAAAACTTAAATTTTTTAATATGAATTTTGTGAAGTTATTTAGTAATTTTTTCTTATTTATTTGTGTCAGAAATTATTAATAGAGCAATTGTTTTAAAATAAAATAAAATATAAACCAAAACTGAAATAAAATGTCTTTTAACAAATATTCGTAAATATCAGTTTCGATAAAACTTTCTTTTTTTATACAGAATGCTGACAGATAGTTTAATTGAATAATTGCTCTGTATATATATAATCATTCATCATCGTCATATATATATATATATATATATGTATATATATGATGAAATGGGAATTTTGTGTATATGTATATAAATAAGTAATTTATATTATAGTCTATTATTTAACTGGTCAGTCGACTGACTAATTGATCAACTGATTAGTTGACGTATTGACTGATTTACTGATTGACTGATTAATATAACTTGTATATGTTGTATTGTGTTATCTCTGTATATAAGCTTTTAGTGTTTTAATTTAAAATATTTTTGGCAAGAAAAGAATCTATACACGCGCGTATACAAATATACAATATCTATCTAAATGCAACATAACATATACACACACACAAACACACACACGCGCGTTTAGTGGTCTTTCTATTCATGAATCGTAAATCGTAATAGATACATATTTATTGGATGCGAAATTTAATTATTGATTTTGCATGCATTTATAGTATTGGTTATGTGTCTGTACACAAATTAAATATGTAATTAATACATAACAAATATTTGAATTGTCCGCTTTTGCTACATGTTCTACTGAACATTGATTGCAAGAGTGTCCGGCGATTCTGGAACACGCTAAGTGTAGGGAAAAAAACTACGTGTGCAGGGACGGTTTAATTTTAGGCTATTCTACTTGAACGCATCCTAAAGCCGCGTCGCGCCATACAGTAAGCTTTACTGATCAAGAAGGTCATTCGGTAAAGCCGCATCTCTACTATAATCGATTTTGCAAATTGGCAATGTTATTTGATGATACGTATATAATTATATAGATAATTATATAGATATATGTTAATCGATTTGCGTTGGTATGAAATGCCGACTATGTCTCGATAGAATTAAATTCTCGATAACATTAAAATCTACAAGTGAGTAACGGAAGATTATATTCTACATTTGAGTAAAATCACTTGTCATCTACACTCAAAATCTTAATTTACATTACACTTTACGTTTTTACTGTAAAAATTGTACATATTAATATATATTATTGGAATATATTGCAGCTATATATATCATTTTTATATAATTTTTCTTGCACATATAGTTGCATCTTTCTTCATGCATACTTTTTTCCTTTTGATTGCGATCTCGTATATTTAATGATGGTAATTCTCAAAATTGATGGGTTTTGTCGAAAGGTTTTGCTAGACGGTAGAGATGCGGCTTTAATTTATGGATCGTTGAATCCACGGATCTGTCTATGGAGCAAACACTTGCCAAGGGTCTATGGGATTAGCAGTTTATAAACCTAAAAGATTTTATCTGTGATTTATGAAGCGAAAAGATTTTGGATTCATGAATATAAATTCTTTTACATACAAAAGATCTTTTAATTCTGTTAAATGTTTAATGATAGATTTCGAATATATTATTTATTAATATAATTAATACTATTGAAATAAAATATAATTAAAGATATTATTACTATACAATTTATAAATAATTTCATGTTTGTATAACAATACGAAAATAATTAAATATATAGACGTATAATAAGTGCAATTAAATAGATACTAACATTAATTAACGTTGTTTCGCAAGTTTTTTAGATGAAATGTTGATATCATTATTTTTTCTCTCCTATTCAATGCATCAATACATAGTTTATTGATTGATATTAATAGAAACGTCATTATCATATGCGAGAGAAACCAGTGATGCGTCATATGTTTGATGTGACAGTTTCGACAGCTCGTTGAATCCTAATATATCCATATCTCTAAGTTATCTTGTAATAATTGTGCATATGATTATATGAATATACAATTATGTATATGATTATATATACAATTGTGAATAATTAATTTACATATGCACAATGTATTGTACACCAAATTTAAGGCATTTAGTGGAAAAAAGACAAAAAAATTGAATAAAATTAAAAAAGATACATTGATTGTCATTTAATAAAAAATATTTTCGAGTTATGTTTATCTAAATTAATCTATGATTAAACTATACGTCATATTAGATATTTCTATTATTAACTAGTAAATGTGTACAAGTTACGACTTGCGTTTAAGATGCACCTGGCCAACTAACTCAGGCTTTTTGAATTTTTACAAGTCAAATTAGAACAAGGTCTTTGTCTGCGTGAGTCATTCTATTTCGAATGTACGAAACAACTGTAACGTGGAATTGGATGAAATCCAATTTGGATTAAAATGATTCCGACGTGTCCGCATATAGAATAATTATTTATGCGAGCACAGTGTATGTGCGTTTAGCGATGAGTAATAACTCGCACGTATAAAAGGCAAAAAACAAAAATGACGTAATATCAAATTTTCCAGATTAAATTGCCTATATTTTAATGACACGGCTTTTGACATATATTATCAGTCTTTATTATAAATTATTACGTGAAAATAATATTGTTAAATGTGCTATTTTATATTACATTTAGACTAATTTGTAACAATATACAGAGCGTGTATAACATAATTTGAGGTTTTAAGAATTTGATGACAAATTCTACACTAATTGTAACGTCATTATTACATATCATGAATTTATCATGATTGAAAAAATTAATGCAAGTTGAAATTTTTTTCACATATAATTTTTTTTATTTTTACAATTTTATGAGTTATATCATATTGCTAACGATATAATAACTATACTGAACGACAAGCGCTTTTCGTGAATATATATTTATATAAAGTTTAGAGATACGCGTTTGTGTACGTCTCATTAAGGAAGCGTCAATATGGCGTTTAATTAGCAGTTTATTTTTATATTTAAGTTTTTCGCAAAAGTAATTTGATGATATTTGGAGTTGATAAGAATTAATTTAAAAAAAAATTTTTTTTTTAAAGAAAATATTTAGCTAAACGGAACAAATATATATATATATGATAAATGATCAATATATCATGCTTGAATGAAATTTTTCTAAAAAGATTGCTCAATACTATTTTTGTAAATAAAAATATATATATATATATATATATATATATATATAATGATATAGTAATAATAAATAATAAATATCAATATATTTTTCTGATAATATTAGAAAATTACGTTAACTTATTGTTATACAAATATTAAAATAACATTGAATAATTAACAAAATATGCTTGATTTTCGTATTAATTAATCAATATCTATCTTTTCACAATTAACAAAATTATGAAAAAGAAATATGACGATGGAATCTTTTGTATATATCTATGACGGCAAATATTTAATTATTAGGGCACTCCGTCTTTGTCGCAATTAATTAACAAAGTCTAATCACAATGACGTCTGTTGATTGGTTAGCACGCAAACATATATTTATTTAAATAAACAGGACAAATTCCAACACGATGATTTCGCACGCGGATTATTATGAAATTACTGTACGAATGAAAACAGCTGATTAATGACGATACCGATTAACTCACACATAATCCACAGGATATTATTAATTTAAAGCATATTTAATAAAACAATAAAGAAATATTATTACAGATTATTTTTCGGTCTAAAATCACAACAAATGTTTACTATTTTTAGAAAATTTTCACGTTTGAAGATAAAACTATTATTTGTCGTTGAATTTATTATAAAATTATTATGCATATTTATATAATTCCTCTGATAAATTAATTAAATTTAATAAAGTTAAATAAATTGTATTTATATTGCAATTCAGATTTAATTCATAGAGCAATGACATTTATTCATCAAGTAAATTGTATTTATATGAAATAAAAGCGGTGATATTTGAAATATTAAATTATATGTCAATTTAAATAAACTTCAATGTGCACGATAAATTACTTGCAAAACTTTACATTAATTTATTATTTAATTCAATATTTAATTATTTTATGTATGCGTTAGAGCGTGCATTATTTTCTTTTAGTTGAAAATTGCTGAGAAATAGAAAATTTAAGTTACAAAACGTAGCAACAGTTTGATTGAAATTTGATTCACGTTACGAGTAAAATTCATTTATTTAGTAAGATCACACGGATACGAATGGTTGCCGTGGACGGAATTGTCGGGTTGCCGGGACGTTGCGACGGCCGCAATCGAAACTGTAACTACGCGGAACTCCGTCACGGCAGCGGCGGATTTCGACGTGCGGCGTCCCAACGCGATTCGTCCCGTCACGCGTGGCATACGCGACAACTAACTTTAATCTATATATCAGAGCGTGATTTCGGTCCGCTCGTATACTGCATCCGCCTAGGGATGGGAGGGAGAGGAAGCCCCAAAAACTTTACAAATAGGTTCGAACTAATGTTCTTTTTTTTTCTTTATTTTCACTCGCTTATTCAATTATATCACGTACGCAGACAAACTGAAATATTCTTTGTTAATGTAAAATAAAAGGATGTATATATTGGAATTTAAAGAGTTAGTTATTTTTATAATAAATCTCGCCTTTGAATAATGGACACTTTTCAGTATATTTTCCAAAAGTTTATATTGTAAAGAAAAATAATATTGCAATTATTCGCTCCTTATTTTACTGCAAAATATATCTCAAGGGATATTATTTCTTATCCGTTAAATTTTAATTTTTTGCAGAGTCTTTAAAAGATTCGTATCGAAAAAATAGGAATACATACATGATAGTGTAATTATATGTCTATATATAAAGTGTTTTAATTATCTAAAAATTATTTCTTAGTATTTGTTTAGTGAATTTTCTTGTGAGATGTTTTTTCGTGTTATTAAAAAATTGTTTTATTATAATAGTTATCTTTTTTATTTTGGAATTTCAAAAAGAAAATTGAAAGTTATTGCTAAAATGAATAATAATATAATATACAGTAATTGGTCAAAGCGATCAACAAGTGGGGTATTTTCCCCTTACTTGTTGGAAAAGCTATTATAGTCATATTACATGTAATAATGTAGTAGTGGAACAAATCTTTTTATACGCGTAGTAATTGATGAAGGCAGTACACGAAAAACTTTTTCGAAGCCGAAGCTTTATTTTTACAAGTTACGAAGATTAAATATTGTTCAAACTATATGAAATTGATGTGTTATAATATTATTAAAGTAGATAAATATTTTTAATTTTTATATGCAAACCTGAATGTTCTAAGAAAACAGACATTGAAAAATTCAAATTTTTTTCCTACTTAGAAGGAGACAATTCATTATCATCCGTGAATATATATGTTAAATACGCATTGTGCATCTTGGAAGTTGACTTAAATTAATTTTCTTTCTCTATTTATTATCTAAAAAAAATCATTGTTGCGCAATACAATAGAAAATACTTAGATTAATTAGAATAAATTTTCGATTAGTTTATCTATAATACTGTACATTGTACAATAATGTCAACACTATAAACAGTGTACGTATTCCAAAACTCTATTGGTTTTCTTATCGACCAATGATGGTAAACTCCGCGCCAAGTAAGAAGAATGGTTATTGTTTCGAAGTTGTGCTATTAATATCTTTCCGGTTGAAGGCAATAGAAAGTTACAAGATTTCGTTCAATTAAACTATAAGATTATGTAAGAAAAAAATCTTGTCCTTCAGAAAATTTCAGATAAATTTTTCTTTAATAGGAATTTTATTTTGAAGTAATAAGTATCCCCTGATATACTTAATGTTGAAAATTATGAACTTACATACACACATATACGCGGCTTAATGATATACATGAAATAATAAACTTTCATGAAATTTATTTAAAAATTTGCTACAAAATTGATAATGAAATGTAGTAGTTCTCATGCTCTGTTCACTTATAGAAATATTTACCAACAATTTGAATTAAAATAGCTTGAAGCGGTATCTTATTAATTAATTTAATTACATGCATTGTGATATAATTAAAATGAAATAAATTGTAATAATAAATAATAAAGGTGTATAACACAATTTCTCTAAAATTCACGTTTCTGAGAGAGACTGAATTTCTATAAAAAAAAAAAAAAAAAAAAAAAAAAAACAAACAAACAAACAAGGCCATTTGATATGATTAGTCCATTTAGCCATGAGAGAGAGTAAATAAAAATCTACGAGTGACATCTCTCTTTTTCTCGCACTTTTACACGAGTGTGCTGTCTGAGAATTTCTTAATACCATCCGCGTGTGAAAAGCGGTGTAAAATTCCAGCATTCCACGTTATTGAAAAATCTGAGCGTTCTCGTGATCGTACAAGCCTCGTTGCCCGCTCGATGTCCGTTCCACCAAATGATTCCGATTTAATTGAGCCAGCCCTAGCCAATTTGGCAAGATGCTTCGCGCCGCATTATAGCTCGCATTAATCGGATGAAGTCTGCGGTCTCTCTGCGAAGGATATCAGGACGGTACGAAATGTCTTGAGATCTCCCAAGAGATCTTGGCCCTTTCTCACTCCCTCTCTCGTCCCTTACCCTGCCGTCCTCCGCCACGCAAGTATTTGACTTTCAAATGGCGGCCGCTGTACTCCGTTATAACCGGGCCGCTCCATTTCGAGAAGCAATTCCGGCGGCTGACGAATGGCCGACTCTCGAATGGACCAGCGATAACTCGATTCGGACGCGAGCCGTGCGAATTGTGCCGCGGTTCCGTAAAAATGACGCCTCCGAAGAGAGTCATTTCGGCTTTTGATGAGAGCCGTTGCCGACGAAAATGGTACAATATAATTGCACCGCAATAGGAAAATTCATTCGAAATCACTCGTACTCATCTTTACAGAACAAATAATCAGGCTGTCATCGATATTTTACTACTACTGAATTCATATTTAAAGATGAAAAAATTTTAGAGAAATTAATTTTAATGATTAAAAATATTATATGTGTGTGTGTGTGTGAGACCGTAAGGTTCTTATAGCATATTTAAAAAAAATAAAGATTAAACTTTTAAAATTAAAGTTATATGCACATTTATACTTATGTATATGGATATGTATTCGGTTTCAAAATATTATTTTTGTATATTTGATAGAATTGCAGCAATATTTAAATGGAAATCTGGTGGACAAAGCTAGAAGCTCACTGATACTTTTATTAAATTTTCAATTGAAAAATCCATTTATACATTTTAAAAATTTCCAGCATTTATACAACCAATATCATGTAGAATCAAGAGACTAGGATTATAGATAGAGTACATTTATTTATGTATTGTTTCCAACTTTGAACAAAATTTATCTGGTTTGCATATAATTTTCAATATGGAAAATATTTTTTTAAAATATTATCTAATAACGTGAAAAATTAAAGCACACTATATAAAGTTTAAAAATTATTCATTGATATTCACATGAATATAGTGCGAAAAAATATAAAATCATTGGTTTTACTGTGGAAAGAGAAAATCAGAGCGAAGGAAGTTTAATTACGATTGCAAAAAAAACTAATCACAAGTTTAATGCATTTTTATTTATACCATCATCAGATGTTATTACACAAATTTCAGCTTTGCGAGTATCTTTAATTTCTTTTTTTATTTCTTCACTTTCAAATTAATCGTCAGATCAAATATTTTTTGATCCATAATTTGTTTTTGTTAGTAAATTTCTCAATGTTTGAATATTAGTGTATTATAAATTAGAATATTTTATTTGATTTATTTATATTCGAACAATACGTTACCTTTAAGCATTTTTATTTATACCATCATCAGATGTTATTACACAAATTTCAGCTTTAATTTTCTTTCTTACTTCTTTACTTTCAACTTAATCGTCAGATCAAATATCTTTCGATCTATGAATTATTTTTGTTAGTAAAATTTCTCAATGTTCGAATATTACTGTATTATAAATTCGAATATTAGAACAATACGTTACCTCTAAGCATCAAAAAGATTTTGCAAAGCAAATGATTTCGACCTTTGAGAAAGGAATTGATTAACTAAACAGATCTATCATCCACTTGGCTATTAATATGAAGCAATTCCAGCGATACTTTCATGCCCAAACGAAAACCATAAATTCCATGTCGGAAAAGAAAAACGCGGCGATAAATAATGCATCCTTTCACCGGCCAGCCGACCATTTTCTAATTCTCCCCTCCTCTTCATCCCCCAGTATCCACCGCGAATATTGGATTCCTCGTTCCCCTTTACCATCAAACACGTCGAACACGTTTTTTTCGCCGGTTCCTTAATCAAACGGAAATTACCCGCGCGAAGTTGTCACCGGATACTCGCATTCACGAATTCGAGAAAAAGTTTAAATCGGAATGCGCCAAATCGAATCACGTTCATCCCCCCTGGTCGCGTCGCCTCGGAAACAAAGTGCCGACTAGCCATAGGGATGGCGAGGTAACAGAGAGAGGGTCGGAAAAGGGAAGATCGCTCTTAAAACCTGGAATCAATTACGCGAGGATTCCGATTGGTATTAAAACCTTTTCCTAATGTCCGGGTGCGCGAACGTGTCGCTTTCCTAATCCTTTACAGACCCGAAGATTACATAGCGCGGAAACAATCCGATGAGTTTTTCATCTCTTTTATTGCACATTTTTATTTATTATTTTTATGAATTTTTATTGCGACTTTTTGAATTACGTTACGAGGAAAATTTCTTGAATTAGCGGACGCGTTTAGCCTTGATGTAAATTTTGAGATCTATGAATGGCTGAACTGATGGATTTTACGCGAAGTAAAACACACGATTGGTATTAAAACCTTTTCCTAATGTCCGGGTGCGCGAACGTGTCGCTTTTCTAATCCTTTACAGACCCGAAGATTACATAGCGTGGAAATAATCCGATGAGTTTTTCATCTCTTTTATTGCACATTTTTATTTATTATTTTTATGAATTTTTATTGCGACTTTTTGAATTACGTTACGAGGAAAATTTCTTGAATTAGCGGACGCGTTTATCCTTGATGAAAATTTGGAGATCTATGAATGGCTGAACTGATGGATTTTACGCGAAGTAAAACACACGATTGGTATTAGAACCTTTTCCTAATGTCCAGGTGCGCGAACGTGTCGCTTTCCTAATCCTTTACAGACCCGAAGATTACATAGCGTGGAAATAATCCGATGAGTTTTTCATCTCTTTTATTGCACATTTTTATTTATTATTTTTATGAATTTTTATTGCGACTTTTTGAATTTACGTTACGAGGAAAATTTCTTGAATTAGCGGACGCGTTTATCCTTGATGAAAATTTGGAGATCTATGAATGGCTGAACTGATGGATTTTACGCGAAGTAAAACACACGATTGGTATTAGAACCTTTTCCTAATGTCCGGGTGCGCGAACGTGTCGCTTTTCTAATCCTTTACAGACCCGAAGATTACATAGCGTGGAAATAATCCGATGAGTTTTTCATCTCTTTTATTGCACATTTTTATTTATTATTTTTATGAATTTTTATTGCGACTTTTTGAATTACGTTACGAGGAAAATTTCTTGAATTAGCGGATGCGTTTATCCTTGATGAAAATTTGGAGATCTATGAATGGCTGAACTGATGGATTTTACGCGAAGTAAAAATTACATTGGAAAGATTTGTAAAGAAGGGAGGGATGGAAAATGAGCTGACGATACACCGATCGCACTGAAATCTTGTAGAAATCGACTTTTGGAGGTCGGTGGAGATTCGAGTGGATCGATTAATCGAGTTACGCGAGCCGGAAACGGAAGAGGAAAGTTTCCTTGGCTGAATTCAATTTGGAAATTAAAGGATTCGCAAGCGGAACGAATCGAGGAAGTTTCCTTTTTTCAGGGCAGGGGATGAGAGAGGATTTCTCGTCTTTGTTTTTCGCTAAGTCGCTTAAATTCGTGCGCGACGAATAGTTTTGCTTAGTCGACGACTCTTGATGGGCGACGTTGATTTTTTAAAGACTACATAACAGACCAGTAAAAATAATAAATAGAACAAAATATGCTAGAATTTTAGTATTATTTTTCTAAATCGAAGTGTTTGACATATTATTATATGCAAAACTATGCAAAACAAGGTGTTTTAAAAGTTTAAACTTATATTTGTTTTCAAGTTTTCTATTAAAATCTTTTACTTCCTTATAAATAATGGATAAGAGATAAAAGGAGAAATTATGAGAAGAAAAATGAACGTTATTAATTATTTTGTAAGCTTTTCTAGATATTTATTTTATATTTATGTTTTTTACTATTATATTATTATTTCAATTATTTTAATTAATTAGTAATAATTTTCAAAATAATTAAACATATACTTAAATCAAATTTATGCATTAATTTTGTTGATATTCTTACTTATAATACATTTCCTATTAGTCAGATTCTTAACTTCTATCTTAAATCAAATTTATGCATTAATTTTGTTGAAATTCTTACTTATAATACATTTCCTATTAGTCAGATTCTCAACTTCTATCTTATATACTGCAATTTTATACACTTTACTAATTTAATATATTTAAAATATATAATATTGTAGAAATATATAAATAATGTATATACATGTTTAAAAATAGATTGCATTATAAATAAAATACTAATGACAAAATACGCGATACTTGGAGAAATAGTTAGATATTGTTTGTGCTTCTCTACGTCAACATTTTGTTATTTATTACTTTTTGAGTTTGAAACTTAGAAATGTGGAAACTTGAAATAGAGGGTTTGGGGGAAGACGATAATTGGCGCAATTACGTTGGCGCGGACACTATCAGGTGGATGATGAAAGGGACGAGAGGGATGAAAGGGACGAAAGGGCTGGGATTGTATATTGCGACGCGAAGAAACCGAATTACCGTGGTAAAACCATCCTAATGCATTCGCCCGTCACGGAATTCCGCGCGCTTGTTCGCTCGTGCGAATTAATACTGCACATTTGCAACGCAAAACCAAATATTTAAGAAATATATTTCAGTAATACATTAATTGTAAATATAACCTTTTAATGGAATTTATAAATATGTAAATTAAATTAGATATCTCGTAATATGTGGGATACATGCGAGAACGAGCTTCAAATAAACGGAAAATATTTAATATATTTTTCGACAAAACGATATTTTTAAACGATTTAATAATGTTACATCTGAAATTGAAATATTTCGCAAATATTTTAAGGAATAACATATATTTAATTTTTTAAATTGGTTAATTTATAATACTTTATACGTATATTAATTTTTATTAACATTACACATCTACATACGATACTTGTACTAGATGATATAGCTAATTTATAATGCAACATTATTCTAATAATTGTTTGTTATTTACACTTGTTGTTCATTATGCATGTTTATATTCTTGATTCATGTGCTCTACATGAGATATTAATGAGCAATTATAAATACAAAAACAGAATCGTAAAAGTCGGTTTGCCGCGAACAGAGATAACTTGATGTTACCAAGATATATCTTTTTTTGCGCAAGCGCGCTCTTTTACAAGACAATGCATTTTAGAATGGTCCGCAATTCGGCCTGCAATTCTGCGCATCGGGATGCAGCTGGAAACGTGTTAGTGATCACTTTACGAGCCGACGTGATTGCAATCATCCTCCTTTCGCAGGCCGGTACCGCTCTCGGGAATCCCTGAGTGAACTTTTAATAATTCACTCGCAGCCGAATGCAAGCGTAGTAGCGAAAGGAGGAGAAGGAGAAGGGAGTGAATGCTGCATCTGCTTGAAAAAAATTGGATCTTAAGCGGCATACGCGTGAGTGGAATATTCGAGCGGATTGTCCTAAGCAGTAGAGGGGCAGTAGAACAGATTTGGATGTTAGTTTTGCCACATTCTGTATACAGAAGCTTAAGATACTTATTATTCATTTTATCATATTTTTTAGATATACCTAATATAAAAATTATTTGTATGTAATCAATTTTTCTCTCTATCTTAACACATAAAATTAGACTTCTCATTTTAAAGAGAAAAATGATAAAAAATTAGACAAGTAGTATAAACATGAATTTAAAAGACAGAGGCATATTATTCATTTTATCACATTTTTTAGATATACCTAATATAAAAATTATTTGTATATAATCAATTTTTCTCTCTATCTTAACACATAAAATTAGACTTCTCATTTTAAAGAGAAAAATGATAAAAAATTAGACAAGTAGTATAAACATGAATTTAGAAGACAGAGGCTTATTATTCATTTTATCACATTTTTTAGATATACCTAATATAACAATTATTCGTATGTAATCAATTTTTCTCTCTATCTTAACACATAAAATTAGACTTCTCATTTTGAAGAGAAAAAATGATAAAAAATTAGACAAGTAGTATAAACATGAGTTTGGAAGACAGAGGCTTAAAATACTTATTATTCATTTTATCACATTTTTTAAATATACCTAATATAAAAATTATTCGTATGTAATAAATTTTTCTCTCTATCTTAATACATAAAATTAGACTTCTTATTTTGAAGAGAAAAATGATAAAAAATTAGACAAGTAGTATAAACATGATTTTAGAAGACAGAGGCTTCAGATACTTATTATTTATTTTATCACATTTTTTAAATATACCTAATATAAAAATTATTTGTATGTAATAAATTGTTCTCTCTATCTTAACACATAAAATTAGACTTCTCAATTTGAAGAGAAAAATGATAAAAAATTAGACAAGTAGTATAAACATGAATTTAGAAGACAGAGGCTTATTATTCATTTTATCACATTTTTTAGATATACCTAATATAAAAATTATTTGTATGGAATCAATTTTTCTCTCTATCTTAACACATAAAATTAGACTTCTCATTTTGAAGGGAAAAATGATAAAAAATTAGACAAGTAGTATAAACATGAATTTAGAAGACAGAGGCTTATTATTCATTTTATCACATTTTTTAGATATACCTAATATAAAAATTATTCATATGCAATCAATTTTTCTCTCTATCTTAACACATAAAATTAAACTTCTCATTTTGAAGAGAAAAATGATAAAAAATCAGACAAGTAGTATAAACATGAATTTAGAAGACAGAGGCTTATTATTCATTTTATCACATTTTTTAGATATACCTAATATAAAAATTATTCGTATGGAATCAATTTTTCTCTCTATCTTAACACATAAAATTAGACTTCTCATTTTGAAGAGAAAAATGATAAAAAATTAGACAAGTAGTATAAACATGAGTTTAGAAGACAGATGCTTAAGATACTTATTATTCATTTTATCACATTTTTTAAATATACCTAATATAAAAATTATTCGTATATGGAATCAATTTTTCTCTCTATCTTAATACATAAAATTAGACTTCTTATTTTAAAGAGAAAAATGATAAAAAATTAGACAAGTAGTATAAACATGAATTTAGAAGACAGAGGCTTATTATTCATTTTATCACATTTTTTAGATATACCTAATATAAAAATTATTCGTATGTAATCAATTTTTCTCTCTATCTTAATACATAAAATTAGACTTCTTATTTTGAAGAGAAAAATGATAAAAAATTAGACAAGTAGTATAAACATGAATTTAGAAGACAGAGGCTTATTATTCATTTTATCACATTTCTTAGATATACCTAATATAAAAATTATTTGTATGTAATCAATTTTTCTCTCTATCTTAACACATAAAATTAGACTTCTCATTTTGAAGAGAAAAATGATAAAAAATCAGACAAGTAGTATAAACATGAGTTTACAAGACAGAGGCTTAAGATACTTATTATTCATTTTATCACATTTTTTAAATATACCTAATATAAAAATTATTCGTATGTAATAAATTTTTCTCTCTATCTTAACACACAAATTTAGACTTCTCATTTTGAAGAGAAAAATGATAAAAAATTAGACAAGTAGTATAAACATGAGTTTACAAGACAGAGGCTTAAGATACTTATTATTCATTTTATCACAATTTTTAAATATACCTAATATAAAAATTATTTGTATGTAATAAATTGTTCTCTCTATCTTAACACATAAAATTAGACTTCTCAATTTGAAGAGAAAAATGATAAAAAATTAGACAAGTAGTATAAACATGAGTTTAGATATACTTCAAGATAAATTATTTGGCAACATTGATGGAACGTTAATTGTCATTAAAACGACGTACAAATTAATTCTCTGCTAAGTGATTGTATTTATATTTTGTTTATATTGAATGAAACCACTTAACATTGGCATTTTAACAAGTAAACTAAACAAATAGCATAATAAAATTATATTTTATTAGAATAAAATATCTCTTTAATTAGATAGTTTATCGGAATAACGATATCTATATTAAGTACCATAAAATTTAAAAATATACAAAAAACGTCGAAATAAATTTTTCTATATTTCTCAATTTTATCTAGAATGCTATTTTTATAAAAGTTGTCGCAAATCATCGAATTACTGAGAATAAAACTATTATTTTTGCACAAACTATATGTTCTCTCACCAAAGGAAGTCTGTTAAATTTTATCGTAGACTTCAGAAATTGGAGGTCCGAATTTGTGCTACATAATAAGTCCGATAAAAATAAAGGATAACTAATACCATTTAATAAATATGTTATCTCAGACATTGACAATGTGCATATATATTTTTATTTATAAAAGAAAAATTGAAATGATATAAAAAGTAAGAATTTATGATTTGTTGCCATTCTTACAAAATTTAGCGTTTACGAAAAGCATTCTTTTATTTTTAGTCTCTCTTATCTCGCGACACTTTTATTTCTAATTCTGTGTAATAACAATGGTAAAAGAGTTAAGAGAAACGACAATTTTCTTAAGATAAGTTTCCGGGTTTCGGATCGCCGTTGCTGCGGGATATGCGTAGAATTATCAAGCGGACTTCAGCGGTTCTTTATAAGCTTCTTAATTCGCGTCGTAAAGTTTACGATGCCAGTCGTCGCCGCGCGACGGTGGGGGAGAATTGAATTTACGTTGCCTCCCTCGCAATTAACATTGCGTCGCGAGTTCGAGATTACATCGAAAGTCGAAACGAGACTCAAGGCAATCCTCCAAGGTCGTTCGGGGATAATTAGATTTCGCCGTGTGATCTTGAGTAATGATGTACTTTTGCGTACTACAATCGCGCCACTCAAGAATCTCTTCGCGCATTTCTCTTTCTCTATTGTTTTCTAATAGTGAGTACAATAGCTACATCTAACGTAGAAATCATTGTAAAATACACATCGACATTGTTCTTGAAATTTTTCTATTATTTTTACGCATTGATTTTATACTTATCAATATTATTATAATTTTTTACAATTTTTTTAGAATAACTATACCCAGAGAATTTACCCTGAATTAATATTTACCACAATAAAAATAGTAATATCTACCACAATAAAATATAAAATATGTTCGATAAATTTTATATTTTATTGTGTACATAGTAAAATTATGTACATAGTAAAATTTATTATGTACATATTAATATTTTTCAATAGCTAATAATTTTCAATCTTCATAATGTCGTAAATTTTTTGATAAACTTTCTTATGACATTTTCTATAATAATGTCGGCATTATTGCTATTGTATTATTTATACAATACATTATATATATATATATATATATATATATGAATCAAACGCTCGGTGAATAAGTTATACTTCATTGTTTCTAATTCTAACAATGTAATCAATTATTGATCACGCAGTATTGTGTTACACTTAGCACAATATACGTGTATGTTTTGTGTAGCAAAATCAGGACGATATTACTAATTAATGTATTAAATCTATTTTCGGGAATCTATAATATACAGAGAATTCTCGACCTCTATAATTTTACGTGCCACATAATAGAAAATATTTACACGAATAGAGAATTATATCTATTATTTTATCTTTCAAAATATTACATGAGATCTCATTATGACATTTCGGTGTAAATTACAACAAATGATTTTGACTTTAGAATGGGGCCCTCTTCAAATATCAAATGAATATAGATAGAGTGCGTTAAATGCTATTAAATCAAATTGTGCAATATAAACGCACCTCTGTATATTGCATATTCAACGCACAGACAGAAGAGAGCGGGGATAGCAACATATCACATAAAATATGTATTTTAACTGGGTGTTATACGGATACGGTTGTAGTATATGTGACGACACTACATTAACCTAATCGAGTTGAAAATATTAAGCACACAAAACAAATCTCTAATAGATTATTTACGGAAGAGATTTTCATTACTGAAGATTAGGCCTATCATAATAATTGATATATAAATTTATAATATACATATTATATACAAAGTAATTATTGGATATTAATATACAATCCTCTGATTATAAATTATAAATTATAGATATGTATAAATATATACAAATTGTTAATTATTGAAAATAGAATAATTATACTTAGAAAACATCGAATTATTTGAAAAAAATGTGGTCTCTTATATACAAATATAGTTATTTTTTAAATTGAAAAACAGAATCAAAATTTTATCGATTGTGTTAAAATTCTGAAAATGCAATTCTCACCTTTTATAAAGATTTTATTTTTTATTTGATGCATTTTATTTTGTATACCTATAATTGACAACATATTTTATTCACGATTTCTTATTGTTATTATTTGAAAGTTAAAACTGTTCTATGCATTTTTCTCTGTAAATGATTTCTCACATATAATCTTCTCTCTCTCTCTCTCTCTCTCTCTTTTTCTTTCATCAACGTATCTTCTCCATTTGCACTCGCGCGATTCACTGTTAAGGTAAATATTTGCACAACTTTCATCTCGCTTCACATTCGCTCGCGTCTTGCCATGGGTAGCTCAAAGTAAACGCACGTAATTGTTTACTTGCACCTTACCCAGGAATTTAGGCTCTTCCACTCGTAAATTTTCCTAATTAGCGCTAATTATTCAAGGCGTGCGTGCGGAAAGTTGCGGGCGAGAGCGATTTCGCGTATATTATGAATATAGAATTCGCGGGATATCAACAAAAATGTAAGATTGCAAGACTATGCAAAACTATCAGTGTCATAAGTAATCACTGGGAAAAAAAATAATGTTCAAACGGTCACGCGCTGTCAAACAAATATTTGTCAAAATGAAAATATATTATGTTCCAAATTTATTTGAACATTTAAATATTTCAATTTAAAAAATTCCATGAACTAAACGCGTTTAGTCATTTTAACATTGTTTTTTTTTTCTCAGTGTTGTAAAACTCACTTTTTCACACGTGATTAATTCAGGATTTATTAGAAATATTTAATTTTTAATAATTTAATTATATATAGAGAGTTAGATTACTCGCTATTTTAGGCAAGTTTGGATTATTGGGCTTGTTATAGTAACGGTTTATTGATATATGAAATGGCGTTGCTAACCACAGAGCGCAAGACAGCATTGAATATATATGAAGAGAACTGAATACAATCGAAAACCTCAATCATTCGATTTAATTGACCTAATCTAAAATGCAAATGTGTCATCGGTTATTGGGGAATAATCCTCCTGATTTTATTTATTATTGATGAATTTGTGAAAAAGAATCGGAATGATGACTTAGATTATACATACATATATATTGAATTTTGTAACGTTGGTAAAATACGATGTGATTTTAATGAATAATTTTTTTGTTGCTCATCTCTAATCGTCGGATTTCGAAAACATAGTCAGTTTTAATACTGCAATCTTATGTCTGCAGAATATAGTATCTTTAGATATGTAAAGAGCGGAAGAAGTTGAAACCACTTGGAAATCCGTAAGAGAGAAAATTATCGAGACGTCCAAACTTTGACGGCCCGTAGGATATTATGCGACAGTTTCTGCAGCTTTTGTTTCGTTTCTTACATAAATTATGAATAATCCCCTTAATTCTTCCTTTCCAAAACTTATGACGAGGAAGGCGCGTGATTTTAATATATTAATGATAGCTTAGCCTTAGCCTATGATAATAACAATTCGAGTGAATTTAAACATCCAATAAAGATATAAAAAATAAATACACATATAAATCCAACTAATAGGATAAAAATATCCCCTAAATATAATAATAAATTTATATTCTATTATATAAAACTAATAGAATTATATTCTTTTAAATAAAACTAATAGAATAAAAATATCCCCTAAATAATAATAAATTTATATTCTATTTATATTTAATTCTATTTATTCTTATTTCTACTTATATTTCTATTATATTATGCGTAAAATATAAATATGGAGTATTATATGTGGATATACTATGAATAATGCACGAGTAATTTAGATTCCCTATAAAATGGCTTTAATAGTTAACTCAACAAAACATGTAGCATAATAAATATTTATATTTATTTGCTTATTTGTAAAATAAAATTCTATAAAGAAAAAATAAATGATTGAAAAATATAGGAAAGAGTGTAAACGCGAAAACGTAATATATATACCTACTATATTATTCAGTTTTGAGATCATTTGTGTAAGAAATACGTAAGAACAATTAACGTTTCGAATAGTGGGCATACCTTAAGGTTGGCTCACGCCATAAATAACGGCCGACGTGCTAGCTAAATTCTAGTCCGACCCAACTAGAACGTAATTAGAAATCCGCCACGAGAATCATTGCCAAGTACCGAGCTGATTGGAATTTTATAGCACGCTACAAATTTAAATAACCTCAATTTCTTTGATAACGAAACAATCAATATTTATGCAAGACACTGCTCATTTTTTCATCCTGTAGTAATTATACAGTCTAACAATTTAACAAGATTTAATTTGAGAATAAAATCGATAAATATGCTTTTTACCTATTTATAATTCGAGAGGGATGTTTTTGCAAACTTTTTACTTATATATATATATATATATATATATATATATATGACATTATTTTTTGACATTAAAATTGTCACCGTCAAATTCGTTAGCGAAGTTTGGCCAGATGTTTTAGGAATATCCTTCACGGATTGTATTATATTACTTTCGTATCATAAAATCGGAGACGAAACAACGATTCTTCGTCGATTAAATCCATCGACGCGCCGATTACTAATTTTGACGTGTAAGCCAATATTTACCCCAACCCTTAGGCCATCTCGTATAACTGTCGATATTTATCGAGAACAACTCTTTAATACCGGCACCGTACTGGTGTCAATCGTTGTTCCGATATACCCGTGAAATCGATAATTGTTCTTCGTTTATCGGTGATGCGAGCTTTTTGATGATCTCCCGATAAACTTTTTTCTCGCAAGCAATCAAAGTTACAATTGGATTTGTGTGACGAGCGACGCTGCGACAAAATATGCGTGATGTGAAAATAATGTGAATTATTAAAGAACTAAGTTAAGAATGGTTGAATATGAAAGAATTGTTAAATAAGATTGATTGAGAGGCCATGCCACAAATCGTGACAGGTCTGATCGAATTTTCAATTATTATTATTATTAT
The DNA here is from genome assembly GCF_048542155.1 of Nylanderia fulva. Classification (NCBI taxonomy): domain Eukaryota; kingdom Metazoa; phylum Arthropoda; class Insecta; order Hymenoptera; family Formicidae; genus Nylanderia; species Nylanderia fulva. The sequence goes on from NW_028189302.1 coordinate 2,881,970, forward strand.
TATTATTAATCAATATTAATGATATTTAATCTTATAAGCGACGCGCTAAATAACGCGCAATGCTTTTACTTTTCTCATTCAGTTTCGCATAAATCGAATTTTAACGTGGTAATTCTAAAGTACTGTGCGATAAAATAATATGTGATACACATACATAAACATATGCACTCGCATGCGTGCGCGTATTATGAATTTAATAAATTAAATTTACGTGGATATATTTATATATATAATATAAAATCCGTGAAGTTATATATTGTATATCATACAATTAGTATTTTGATTTAAAAGATTGTGTAAATTTTTTGATGCGGATAAATTTGTTTTAACGATATACGTTTTGATATGTCTAACTAAAAAAATAAAAAATAAATAAATAATAACAAATAGATAGTAATGATGATGATGATAATCAAATACAAATGATACATGCGAGTATGTAGATAGCTTTCTAGTGTCAAAGGGACATTCGCAATCGCTAATTGGCGCGTCGTGGATTAATTAATGCCTCGCAATCCCATTGTGCAACAGTTCGTTTTCTACTTTCGTGAAATAACGCATAAAACTAACGAGATCGTTAGCGACAACCGACATTTTCGCGGAATTAATCGATCCTGCGCCGATTAATTGAATTAATCCGTCATTTCCCTTTCCATATTCTACATTTAATTTAATTTTTTCGAAATTAATATATATATATATATATATATATATAAATTAATAACAAATTTAATGTTATTGAAGAATAAGAGAAATTTTACTCTGTATTACGTTTTAAATTAAAAATTTAATTCTTTTTTAGACATTTGCAAGATTAACTTTTTATCGGAAATAATACTTTTTCTATTCAAATAGTTTCTAGAAGTTATATCTATTTTAACTTCTTAAAGCAAACTTTCTTTAAGCATACGGTTCCACTGAATTAAAAATAAAGGTTTTTTAAGGTAACTTTTTCACGGATTTAAGAAAAATCCATTTTCACATTTCTTTTTTTACATTTTTTATTATTATCATTATTTAAAATATCAAAAGAGAACTGCTATTTGAAAATTTTTTTCTTTAATTTCAGGCGATGAAGATGAGCAAAGTGGGCAACCAAACCAATTCACAGGACCCACAGGCAGTGAATTCACGCGTTTTCGTCGGAAATCTGAATACATTTCAGTGCAGCAAGACCGATGTAGAACGAATGTTCCAACGCTATGGCCGTCTGGCTGGTGAGTTCGTTATAAAAATTGTAATTTGCAAAAATTTTTTTAATCTGCTGAAAGAAAGATCGTTAAAAATTAAACTGCCAAAAGCTTTGTATTCCTAAAAATCTTTTTTAAAAATATGTTTCGAGTTAGATATACTGAAAAATAGAATTTTAAAAAGTAGATTGCACAAAAAGTGCAACGAAAAAGTGTGAATAGTTAAAAAACTTTTGTTGAAAATAACTCTTATAAAATATGTTTAATATATGACACACTACTGAAAATAGAAAACTTGAAAATTTTGCTTCATAGAAATTGAATTGAAGACAATTAAAAAAGTAAAATCTACATATGCGCGATCTATGTGTTACTTTAAAAAAAAAATTGCCATAGAGAATCGTATTATATTCATATATTTCTGGAATTAGTATTAATAGTAAAAATACATATTTTTATTTTTCGAATTAAATATATCTCAAAATGAATAGCAAATCTGAATCGAGATAGGCAGGTTTCCTGATTTTATTTATCTTCTATTCGCATCTAAACTCATTTTAACACAAATAATCTCGTGGAAACATTTCGTGGTCAGGCAATTTCACCGAGCAGCAATTTTTTTCGTTCCTTTCGCACACGAACGTCAATTCTACAAACTATGAAATCGATTTCTCTGCAAAATACAGCAATATTAATAAAAATAAGATAGCGATCTAAGAAAGAGATGAAAAGTGATTGTTGAAAGAGAATCGTTTGATCATTTCCGAATTTGTTCTCCATTCTTTCTGAGATTCCCGATAAATCGAATCGTGTGAGAAATCGGCGGCCTGATAACATTCGATAATTCGCGATCGAATAACTTATTATCCGGCACGGAAAAATTGCATCGGGAAGAATGGCGGAAGGGGTAGCGGGACTTCTGGAAAATGGGATCCCGGTAACGCAATTTGTGCCACGGCGACTTGACCTTCGATAGCTAGAATTGGATATCCGTCGGTCTCCAGTTTCAGGAGGAGCAGCACGATGAGTGCCGCTGCCTTCTCTTCCTTTGTAAGCCGTAACCTCGTTTACTCCGCAATCGCAGGATTTGTTATCCCGGAAATCATTTTTCCCGCGCGGGAGCTTTCCTCTATTCGGAAAATGAAATTACAATTGTGATCTAGAATGATAGATAGTTGGACGATGATAAGTCGAGAATGATTATGTGACCGAGGTCACATATGATAGATCGGCGAGCGAAATAATAAGAAATCGCTTTATTGAATTTATTGTGAATCATTTATATATAATTCGACATACAGAGTTTGCTCCACAACTCACACGCTGTTAATTTTAATGATAGATTCTTGGGATTTTATTTTTTTAATCAATACATTTTTCTATACAGTTCCTTCTTTCTCTCTTCAAACATTATATTATATTTTTAAATACAAATATTGTTAATTATAAAATATAATTTCGAGTTTTTTTTTTTTTTTTACTCACTAATATATATTACGTATATTGTTCTAAATAACAAAGAAAAAAAATAAATAAAAAAAATGAATAAACATGCAATAAAAAATAAATGTAATAAACGATACGACGAGATAAAATGATACAGTAAGGATGAAGAATGCTGCGAAATTAGCCTCGCGTCGATGCAGGTGATATTGGCGTTCCAACGTCGAGCGTCGCCGGGTTTCATCGGAAAGTTACTCCGCCGCTTCGTCCGGCAAAATCGCAATTTCAAATGTCGGATGTCGAAATTACAAGGAGCTGCTAGCTGCCGATAAACAGCTTACTTTCTCAATAAAGGACGAAGACAATAAGGGCAACTTCGTCCTTGTAGGAATTAAGGCGTTCGCTGGATTAGAGGGACGCCGATACGAAGGATAAGCCGCGTCCTGTACGAAGGCGATGCCGCGTGCAACTCGCGATAGCAGATAAATTACAAATTCTACGAATCGAATATCTCTTTTACAAACAAAGTTTAACGCGAAAATGTATACGATCGCCGGCTTTTGAAAATTACTTCTATTTGAGATCCGGTTTAGAGGGCGGAATTCTCGGCAAAGATCGCTCCAATTTTCTTAATTTCTTTGCACAAGATTTATACATATCTTCAAAAATGAAATCGAAAGAGATGGGTATACATTGCCATCAAATTTTCTTTTCTTATATTTTGATTATTAAAATATTCATGGTTTATATAATAATCGTTATAGTCGAGTAAACGAGAGAGAGACAGAGAAATAATTAAGAATAGGAAATTTTTTTAATTTATTTGATTAAAAATTTTAAACATCTGTTTTTTTACTTAATTTTATTAGATTTTATTTTCACAAATTTAGAACTTACGATTTAATATTATAGAGATTTTATTTGAAACAAAAATTTCTTAATTTCTTTGCACAAGATTTATACATATCTTCAAAAATGAAATCGAAAGAGATGGGTATACATTGCCATCAAATTTTCTTTTCTTATATTTTGATTATTAAAATATTCATGGTTTATATAATAATCGTTATAATAGAAGATGTGAATACTAACGACGGATGATTTTAAGAAATGAGAATTATTTGTAATTGACTTATAAGATTAAAGATAAAAGGATTTTATAATTTTGATTAAAAAGAGTAAACGAGAGAGAGACAGAGAAATAATTAAAAATAGGAAATTTTTTAAATTTTATTTGATTAAGAATTTTAAACATCTGTTTTTTCACTTAATTTTATTAGATTTTATTTTCACAAATTTAGAACTTACGATTTAATATTATAGAGATTTTATTTGAAACAAAAATATATACTGTGAAAAAATCAACCAATGAATCTTTTGTTAAGGGAACTCGATTTTCAGTTATCCAAAAGAATCTAAACGAAGGGGATGGCGGCATTTTTGGCACATCGTATATAACAGATGTGTATTGGAAGAAATCGTCGCTAGAATGATTTAAATCTGTACTGTCGAATGCCCAGATAACAACACTAGAGAGTCTCTCTGTCGACAAGTTTTCCAATATAAAGTCGATATTTGTTCTATATAAATGCCAAAACATTGGAAAAATTCACTGTAACAGGCCCTCAACACAGTACTGCTGTTATCGAGGCACTCGGTCGTCACTTTGGAGAGTGACGACCTTTACAAAAACGTAGTTACGAAAAATACAAAATAATTGTTACAAAGAGCGAACTTGTTTATTTTCGTGAAGATCTTTCTATCAAATCAAACTTTGATTTCCATTTTTCCATTTCAATATGCTTTGCCTTTTTTCACAATTGAATTTATTCGGTTATTTGGAACTAAAAGTGAGAAAAGAAATAAATCATGTCCACAACTTTTTATTACAAAACTGCTCACAGTTTTTACTTTAAAAGTTGTTAACAGTAGTTTTTATTCAAACTTTTTACGTTTAATTCGGTTTAAATATTATGTTTTATTTAGATCGTTCAGAATTAAATAAATATGCAAGTAAGGACTTATCTCGAGTGATCTTGATCACGGTCATAATTCTGACTCTGAGTAAAAAGTTTTAGACATCACTTATTATTTATTAAAAAGTTATTAACAAATAAAAGTTTATGCAAATGGGGTTGTAACTTTGTGCATATATTACGTTAGAGATTTACTTGGTTTTCGCATGTGTTAAATGTCTATTTTGTAGAAAAAGTAATGTGAGGTGGACCTCGTTTTGCATGGAAAGTAACAAACCCATGAGGAAGCGTATAATTATAGACCTCGTCGTACTGAAAGCACCAAGTGATGTGGGTAGAAAGTGTCTAGTTTCTCGTGGAAAGTTGCAAACCCATGATTCTCTTGCTGCATTTAATTTAAAAAAATTTTTGAATATTCTGTATGTAAAAAAGTCGATACTTTTTCTAAGTGTGTACGGAATCTACATAGTATGGATAGCAAAATCCATATTAACCAAGTTTAATAATTCATTTTTCATTGTTAGTAGTCAACGTTCGATTTGAATCTTTATTTATTAATCATTTTTTAATAAACAAGCGACGCTAAAATCTTTTAAAAATTACTCATTGTCAGAGTCGTAACTTTGATAAAAACAGGATCATTTGAGGAAAATCCTCTATATATGTACTTACTTAGAGTCGAGTTCTTCTCAAAGAGAAACACTTTATTAAACGTACATTACGTTTTCCAGAATTTTATTTTTTCTTATTAATCACACATATATGCATATATATATTCAAACTTAAAATTTTTAATTGTAGTGTACGAATAACTAAAGAAGATATCATCCATTTATATCCACACATAAAGTTTTTGCTGTCTCTTATTTCTTCTTTTCTTTTAAGTTTTACAATTTTAAAACTAAAAAAAAATTATTTCTCTCTCCATTCTTTTACTATATATTTAAAGCACTGAAAATAACATATTGAATTTGCAAAATAACAATAATGATTCTCATTTATTTGGACTTATGATATCTATATCTTGTATAGGAACAAAATAAAATAAAACGCAGTATCGTCCTTTATTCTCAAGAACGTTCTGTTCTTGGAATTCTTTTAGTAGAATGTTCTATAATGGGGTTCTGTAACTTTATATCAGATCTTATAACATCCTCAAGATCTCATCGCGAATGTTGGTTTTGTATCGATTCTGTTTGCAGTTGAACATTTTCGAAACTCTGCGCAAGCATCTCTACAAAATCTTGCCACTCTGATTATATTACCATTAGCGGTTAAAACTAATAAAAAGATCGATATTTCAAGATAGTTCTTATGTTTGTAATACTAAAATTAAATAAACATTTTTGTCGAGGAAATCAATTTTTCTTCCTGAAACATTTTTATTTTTATTCAACCAAACCTGAGTAAAATTTATGAATCTCACTCTCAATTTATGAATAGGTAATACATATATGTAAAAATAACAAAGTGTAGTTTATACGTAAGGATTATAAAAAATTTAAAACTTAATTAATTTTGTGTGTTACATATAGATTATAAAATAAAAAAAACTTAACATAAATTATTATTTGGTATAGAAAAAAAAAAGTAAGAAAAGAGGATATATATGTGGCCATATGGCAAAAAATTCAAATGAATGTAACATTTACAATCCCGAAAATAAAATAATGACAACCGAAGGGCATCATATCAACCATCCTGTACTCGCACATACACTTGCACTTACGGTCGCGCATTTCGCTATCGCGGTTTTTATGGCCAGAATAAATTTCGCCGCGGAACGATCTCTTGAGCGTCGATATCGAACTCGTGCACCCGCCGTGCACAAATGCACACATAACACCTCCGTCGTCCTCTTACGTATGACATGCGCGCAGACAGCGATTTAAATTCTGGAATAAACGTTACGACGATGACGAGTTACGTTACGAGAATCGAAGATCGATACGATCGACACGACGATCTCCTTTCGACCGATACGCCGCTCGAAAAATATGAGGGGTGGGCTTAAGCTTTGAGATATGAGGATGATATAGTGCTTTATCGGAGAGTCGAGTTCCGAAGCGCTAAATGTTTCGAGAGACATCGACAGGATCGCTATGTAATACATGATAAATTTACTCCCGCCCAAAAACGAAGAATAGATAGATAGGTTCGAGGATTAAGATCAATAGAAAAGAATTAAAGGAAGTTGTGTGTTGTGTGAGCCGCTCGAACGAAAGTAGTCATGCTTTTTTGCAAACGGTTAAAAGTTGATAAAATGGAAAAGCATCATCTTACTAAAGTTGTATACCAATCAATATTTTTCAGAGTAATATATTAAATTCTTTGACGATTTATACAACAAAATTCGAGACAAAGAATTTCAAGAATATTTTGTGGAATTATACATTTTTACGAAATTTTGAAATAAAGAATTGTGCAAAATTATAAGAGATAAAAATTGAAAAATACTCTTTTATAGCAAGTAAATTGAATTACATTTGGAATAATTATTCGAATATTGCAAATGCATTTAAAATCTGTATATTTTTTCATATCGTAGTCTTTATATCTTTATATGTTTCCTCGCGTGGAAATGAAAAATGTCGATAAGTGTCACTAAATGTTAGTTGGCCATTTATGCTAAATTTATGCTAATAATATATTGAATATGAAGTAACTGACAATGAGAATCTAATTATTTTACGTATATCCAAGAAATCGTATATTGATATTTTAAATTAAAATTATATTAGATTAGAACAATGTATTTTCCTGAAAAATTTGAAGAATATAAATTAAAAAAACTAATTTTTTAAATAATTAACAATTGCTGTCATGTTTAGAGTAATTAATAAATATTCGAAACATTGTGTTGTTTTATTCCTCTAATATTATCACGATGTTATAAAAAAGAAAGAGAAACATAGACATTGTAAATACAAGGGTTGTCTAATTCGTCATCGTTAGTTAGTGTTTTCCAAAGTCTTTCTCCGTATTATAAATCGAGCTTCGATTATTGAAAAAATATTTCGATTCAACAAATTTTTGGTGTCTATTGAAGAATGAGCTGATAACAATAGCACCGATGAAAACTATGAACATCCCTTGCGCCAAAAGCTTCGCAGCAAAGCTGATTCGCATGGACAGTATTTGCATTCCAGAGCATAACACGCATACACATCTGTGTGAGAGTGCGCGTATGCATGTAGGTTAGATTTACATATTTGTTTCGGCATAATGAATTCCATGCATGGTCAGCTGCTAACCACGCAAAAGTTATTACGGATACACAGATTACAGGTCGCGTCCATGCGACTTGCCGCGCGGACAAAATCGACCGGCAACAACGCACTCTTGTTTTTATTAATTTGGTTTGCAAAAATGTTTAATATTCCTCGGAGTTGTATTTAATCATTTGGAAATTTCGTTATTTAATTTAGAGATTTTTTGCTTTTGGTTGAAGTTTGTCCAATTAAATTTTGTTTTATTTATTTATGCAAAAAGTTTTCTCGCTAAAAAGAGTTACTTGTAAGAAGTTTGTGCAATACACTCTTCGCTAATTATTATGTATATTTATTTATGTGTATTTTAAATATTTTTAGAATCACGATTCTCTCTCTTTCTCTCATTTAATATTTTATAAATTTTAATTATTTATTTTTCGTCTTTTTTATAAAGCGTATAGAATGGTTTATTTGAAAGGACTCATTTGATTGTTTCCATTACTGAAAGTTTTACAGAGAACGCTTTTTTTCAATAAAATTTATATATTCTGCTATAAAAGCCATAGATGAACTTTATACTTTTTAAAATTATTTTAAAATAAAAATATAAATTTTTAATCATACATTTTGTATGTGCAGATACATACATATATATATATATATATATATATATATATATATATATATAATTATATTATGTTTTTTCCTGAGTTTTTACAATTTAAATAAATGATTGTATTGAGTATTATAACAAACAAGTATATTAAATTTTAAAAGTTTGGTTAATAGATAAAAATGATGTATATAATGAATATATAATAGATAATGAATAGGTAATGGAAAATAATGGAAAGTTTATATATATATATTAAAAATAATACGTACTTATTGTAAAGAGTTAAGCACTGATAGAATGTTTTTTGCGCGAATTTATTTATTTTCCGAATGTTACGAAGTTTTAATTGATCTTTTGCATTTTTTTCTTTGCAGGTATTTCCATGCACAAGGGTTACGCATTCGTGCAGTTTACAAATCCGTTTGATGCACGCAGTGCGTGCCTCGGCGAAGATGGTCGCACCGTCCTCAGCCAGATTCTCGGTGAGTAACTTTCTACTCTTTCATCATATTATTTAAAGAGTTATTTTGAGAGACTCGCAAAAAAGGTTGCACGTACCACAATCCTGAAAATGCGTTGTTAAAAGAGGTTTTCAGAGGCTTTAACTTGCAACAAAAAAGTACACATAAGTATGATTTTATTTTATAATTTTATCATTTGTCGTTTTCTATGACATTTATAGAAGATCGGACATGTAAGTGAAAAATATTTTACAAGTGTTTTTATACGAAAAATATTGATTATTCGTTGAAAAAATTTGAAGCGACAGGATTGTGGCGACAGGCATCACTTTTTTCATCGACACATTGACATATATCGACACTTTGTAAAGCGATAATGAAACACAAGGAATGAAAAAGCGGTTTGCATTAATATGCAACGAAGCGTAACATGCCGGCAATATGAAGGATCACTTTGACGTGATCACTTATTCAACACTTGTGGGGGAAAGTGTATCACTTTTAGCATTTGCGAAACGACATCGAGCATCTTATATAAGACATATTTATGACTTGTGTGAAAATATAAAAAGCGCGCTATAGGTCCGTAATAGATATTGAAAATGTAATATTGAAGAGAGAGCCAGCTAACGTAAACTTTTTCAGATAACATTGTATCGGTTTTTTTTTATCGAAATTATCTTCCTTTATTTGAGAGAGGAGAGTGAAAGAAAAATGTTACATTATTGCATATTATGCATATACTGCATTGTTATACCGAAATCATTTTATAATACCATTAGTCCAGATTTTTCATCGATCTTTTATTTATTTCACGTATACGATAAAATTTGAAAAACTTTATTTTAATTTGGTTAATGAAGCTTAAAAAAGGCTATTCATTCTTTATAAAACCCAAAATTAGGAAAACTACTTATTATGATTTTGCAAATCTTCGATATCTATTAAAAGCAAGTTGTGGAACGAGTCGTATTGTAAGATTGCTTTATCGAACGCAAAGAAATTTGCTTAAAACGAAAAGTCACTCATGCAAACGCGTAAATTATGAGAATCACGTGTATTTCCCTGGCATCTGGCATTCTAATCCAACATAGCTGACGTGGGTAAATGCCGGTCCTTAAGATATTAAATTAGAAACACCGCATTCGCATTAGAACCCGCGCGCAGAAATTGCGGAAACCCGACTATAGACGACCATGGGAATAGATCCCGTCGTTTGGTTATGACGGCATACGGCATAAACCATTTTACAAAGGCAGGACTGAATATCGCACGCGTGAAATAAACAAACAACGACGATGGGATTAAAATCTGGGTACAATCTCGGATTCAATGGTACACACGATTACTAGAAAGCATCGTATTTCCCTAAATAAAGCAAATCATCACTGTATTCCCTTTGTTTAAACGTGGATAAAGCTATATAAATAGTGCCAATTCTAGCCCTAATAATTTATACACATATATAGATGAAGATCGAAATTTCTTATTTGTATTTTTTGTTTAAAATTAGTAAAAAAAATAAGAACGATATATTTAATTCGACCCAAACTAGCCAAGAAAATTTTTATTTTTTTCAGTTTTTTGACGATTTATCATAACGATAAGATGCGGTTACTTTCTTTCAAAAGTTATTTCAAATGTTTTTAAAAAAGTCCGATAATCATATTGTTTTAATAATCATGACAACAGTGTCAACTAACTGCGCTTTTATCAAGGAATTTTTCACTTGAAAAGGACCAAAAACAGATGGTCGAAGCGTTGTGGAAATAAAATAAAAATTTTCTTGACTAGTTTGGATCGAATTAAATATATCGTTCCTATTTTAAATACCACTAGCGACGTTTTAAGTATTCGATTTGATTTTAGTAAAAAAAAGTCTAAAAAAATGAGAAAAAAGGCAGAATTTTCTTTATAATATTTTACGATTAATTAAACACTAAGTACGTGTGTTTGTTATACCAAAAGGTCTGTAAAAAGAGTTACGATCCTCGTAGAAGTTTGAAACACCCATGCCATTTATTTGTCATATATGAGAAGCGTTCATGAGATTGTTGAACACGCCCGTGGGACACGTGAAATTGTTGAGGCGTATCCTATACGTTCCCCCGTAATCCATGTCCTTCATGTCCTACATGTTCCACGTATGCTATCTCTCGAGTATCGATGCGCGTATCAGGATCGAATTTTTCCGGACACTCTTCCTGTCTCTCGATACAACCTTTTTCGGCGTTCTTCACAAGCTACGTTCTTCTATCCGAGTATTTCTCGCATTACGTTGGCAAATATATGGAGAACCACTCCTTATCCTTCTACCTTCAGCTTATTTTTAATTTAGCGCAAACAGAAGTCTGTTATTTTTATTCATATAACAATGTGGAGATATAAAATAGAAGAAAATTACGTTGTATCTCTCGCAATGGTATATTGCGCTATGAATGGCTGGGAAACGCGGCTTATTCACTCACCGCGTCGCCGCTAAATGGCGGCGTGGGAAATCGGCCGCTTTCCGCACAGAAAACACGCACACAAAGTGCCACTTTGCCTGCACGTGTAATACAAAGAATATTTTTAGCTTGAAAAATTTCGTGACAAAATATAATGAAATTGACGTTTAAAGGTCTGATAAGTGTGGAAGGTTGAAAATAAAAATTCGAAAGTCACATTTTCTTCGTGCGTATCTCAAAGCCATCCGTACTTTTATCCAAATATTTCTCACCGTTCCCTGCATTATAGCACCGCGCAAAGCTGTCCACCCTCCTATTTCTAACCCGCTTCCCCACCCCTGTGGCAAGTCGCACTTGTAAATGCACGTCAACGTTCGCGCGCGCGCGCAAGTCCGCGTGTGTACGTGCTTGTCCGCCCCGAAGGTAGGCGAAGCATCGGGCGAACTGCCGGAAACACAGTTCTTGCATTAGCCGAAGAAAGATTTCTGGGGTAATCGTGGCGGAGAAACTGCCATCCCTCGAGAGAGGACGGGTAGAAGAGAGACAGAGAGAGAAACGAAGAAAGAAAGGACGCGCACGCGCACTTGTCGTTCTTATTGCTTCAGGAACCGAAGGGTTCACGAGGTGGCAGAGGGTGGTTAGCGAACGGCTAATTCCATCGGGTGTGCGAACGAACGGAGTAAAAGAGTTCCCACGCGATAAGCTTTAACCCTTTGACGGTGCTTGTATCTCCCGAAAAGCGAATCGATCTTTTCTATCGGGTGGCGCGAAAAAGAAGAAAACGGTATACCCTCAAGTGTACTGGAAAAAACAGTCCTCCCCGTCTTTTAGACCCTCGAGAGAGTTCAAGCGATCCCCTAAATTTCGAGTAATTTACTACTCTATTTAGTTTTGAGACGACAAACAATGCGAAGAAAATTCAAGCATTTTTGATTGTTAGAAATTCCGAAACAATCAACTCGGTTTTGCATGTTGTTTTGTAACCTGAATTTTCTATCAAATTTCTCTTTCAAACATTTTTCGCGCTTTGTATTGTTCAAAACACGTGTAGAATTTAATATTTTTTGCAAATGCATATATATTTAGAAATTTACAGAATTCGCAACGAAATATAAACGCACCCATTTTTTAAGATTCTAGGAAAAAAGTCAGATTAATATTAATTGTGATATTCACTTCGCGAACGTCATCAACGTTTAACGTCGACTATCCGGAAGACGAGGGTCACATGACGAGAGTAATGCACGGCATATGCAAATACCGGGTGGACGATGATTTATTATACTAATCTCGTTACGAATTAATGTGCTGATTTATGATGGCGCGGTCCTTTTTCACTCTTCGCAAGGTGTCCCGACGCCGCATGAAAATGCGGCATAAGTCATCCCCGTTGCACGGATTTTTTCAAAGCCAACCGCCCCTTGCCCCACCCTCAAAATATCCGTAAATCTAACACATTCGTATATTAAAAGCTCCAGGAATTCCTATTTTTGGCATTTTTTTGGTGCAGCATCAATAGCTCTTAAGCTTATAATAGGCTAAAAATTAAATACCATGATAAATTGCGTTTATTAAATTTATTTTTAAAGTTTGTGAGAGATATACTTCATTTCGAAATTAATCGAGCGTTCGAAATAAATCAGACAAAATCTTATAATTCTCATTAAAAATTGACTCCATATTTCTCATGACAATTGTGATCGTATAATCTGCTTAAAAACATATACATACACGGTAGATTTAATAAATTTTAAACTTATATTAACTAATATCTCTTGCACAACAGAATTTTATTATAAATGCGTAACGTATAGCGCCGATTTACCGGAGTGCGAAAATATATAAAGATAAATATAGAGTACAATTTCTAGTGAATATTTTTAGTAAAAAACTTTTTGATACGTTTGTACATTGCGCGATAGATTCGCGAATCGTACATATAAATTGATATTCTTTTATTTATTTATTTTTTATTTTTTTTTTTCACACACTTTCTTTAGATATTGCAGTTTGCTCTGTGTGTCAGAATTTTATTATAATTCTATACGATGTAGAATGATTTTTCAAGAAAATACGAACGGCAGAGATATAAAAGTAGAATAAGGATGGGTGATGTCAGACAAGGCCGGCAATGCCGGACGTTGTAATTTTCGCTCTACTGGTGCTGAAATCTGAAAAATATAAAAGCTGTAAATCTGACAAACTATCTTCTTGATTTGAAAGAAAAATTACAATTTTTAATTTTATTTACTTAAAAGTAAGACGAATCTTTTTAGTAATAAATTATGTAAACATTTTTAGTAATAAATTTTGTATAATTTTACAAATTAATTTAATTAAATTCATCGGATTAATTATTAAATTAATTAAATTAATCAAACTGGCGTTACGGTAATCCAATAATGTTTAAATGGATGTTATGTGAGAATGCCATTATGTGTTTTCGTATAACCAATATTGAATATGATGATAATGTGGATTTGAACAGCGACAGAAGCTTGAGAGGAAATAAAATGTACTTAGGTCGCCGCTGAATAACAGAGTTCGATTGAATCATTAATTCTGACAGTAGAGTAGAGGTGGACTCTCATGTGTCGCGCACGTGCTATGCGTGTCACAACGCAACAGTCCAATCGTTGGAAATCCCCGACCCGTTTCAATCTCTATCTCGTCCCAAATCCGCCGCTAATTAACAGCAATGCTCGCATTGTTTAATTTCATTATGCAACGTTATTTTAGACTTCAGACTCGTTTATCCGCTGCGAACACAACAACATCGTGTTGCGAGTCGGAAATTCCGCTAATTAGGGAGGACGTATAATGTAATTGCGCTCGGGATCTACCTCGTCCCCTCGTCGTTTCTCTTGTCCCCCCACCTCGTCTCTTCTTCATCCTTCACTCACCGTCGTTGAGCGAGCTCAAAGTAACCTTTTGCGTGAAATGCGCTTACACTAACGAACTCCGCGCTCGTTACTGGTTACATAAACGATAACCGGCTCACAAAGCGACGCTCTCTCAGTGACACGTGGAACCGCCGCGACGCCGGAACGTTTATTCGGGCTTCGCGATGCTTTTCCGGCAGGTCCGATAATGTCCAGATCGTAGGATCGTGTTTGCCATGGTGTCGAGGATCAAAATGTCGAGAATGACACTCGAACTCTACACGAACTCTTCTTATGCTAACTTTGCTGTTTTGTTCTATTCCAATTTATTTTGTCCATTTTTCTTTTTTAAATGCACACAATGAGTCTCGCTAAAGAGATGAGTTTTTAGTTTTAATATTTAGAAGAATTATCATCCTTTTGAAGGGAATTTTTCAAAATTAAAAAATAAAAGATTTCATTTTTTTTAATTTTAAAATCAAGAGTTTTCTCAAATTCTTGAAAAAGTGAAGTCACTACTGCATTAAAAATTTCCATTTACACTACTAATTTTAATAGATTTTTTAATAGACGACAATTTTTCAGTGAAAAAAGAATATCACATGAATGATGCGTGAATAAATTTTTTATATTATTTCGTTTAATAAAAATTATGGTTGAGTTTAGTTTTGACAAAAATTAATTTTGCTAATTTTATTTAGATGATAATTTTATATGTATGAAAGATAAAGCACGCGTCAGCGATATATTTTTATCAAAGACACATTTTTATAATAAAGAGCGCGATAAAGAAAATATTTCCGTTCCGAATAATTATTATGCAATGCGCGAATCGTGTTTCGCGTATTGGACACATTGCAAACAAATATTCGCGGTTTCGTATTTTTTTACTCGAACCTACTCTTTGTGCGAGGTAAAATTTATTAAGCAATTTTTTATGTTAAAAAAAAAAAAAAACATTTTTCCCTGCTGAGGAACGTATTGAGCGCGGCAATTTTCGTAGGTACGCGTTTTTCAAGAGGAATATCGAGTTCCACGTGACACACGTGTTTCCGCGTTCGGAAAACGCGAGCGATCGAGGAAAATCGCGTCTAGTTCATCCCAGTTATCGTAAAGTGTTGCACGCTCACGAACTATCGCGCTGCGCTAACACGCACAGACGATGCAAGATATTCGGTCGCGGCGGAAATGAAAAGTCCGACACACACGCGCATGCAGCGTTATGCGAATGATTTTTTTTCAAACAGTTATTTTACTTTACGATCGTCCTTTTTTCCCTCACCCTGTGCGCGCACAGGATCGGGATGAGTGCATTTAATCCGCCCGGAAGGGTATATCGCAAAAGTGGAAAGGGTAAATGAAGAGTTGATCTAAAGGACGGCGTCAGGGATGGGCAGGATATTTTTGGAATCCCTATCTTTGTGAAACATTTACAATTTTATACATTTCTTAATTACAAAAGTATAATACACAAATTATAATAATTAAAAGGAACCGTGTGTGCATATATATGATATTTGATGTTCGATGAAAGTAAAAAAGCAAATTAATTATTCATGCACGCACAAAAGATTTTTACGTTGAATCATTCATAATGTAATGTAATAAAAAATTGCATAGGAAGGAAAATAAAAAGTTTTGCATTTATTTTATTTTGTAAATTATTTATTATATTTTTTATTACGTTGTTATTTTATTGTGTTATATTTTATAAATTATATAAAATTTCCTTGCGCGAGTTTGAGTTCATGAAATATTTAGTCGATAGAAACATCAAATTTTTAAAGAAAGATTAATTGAATTTTTTAATGCTTTTTAATTAAAATTTAATTAACTTTTAATGGAATATTAATCTTTACACGTGTATGTGCGTGTGCGAAAAAAAGCATTATTAATATCTAAAATTGAAAAGAATTAAAAGCTTCGAATATATTCAAATGCTAGATTACTTTTAGCACTAAGTGACCATTAGTCCATTTGTAATTAAGCAGTCAGCTTAATGCATAAATCACTGCGTTTCTTGATAAGTGCTGCGTGCCGCAGATCCACCCCTGGACACTCCGCATCGCTTTACGACTCTCTTCACGTGTTCTCTTCTTCCCCTCCTTGGCCTCTCTCCTCAAATGAGCGCTGAAAGCTGGCAAACTCTTGAGGATATAATCCCGGCTTTCCCGATTTTCCCGCTGCAGCCTGGAGAGCTGCTCGCATGAATTTATATGAAAATGCTATCCACCTTTCGTCTCATCCCGCTTTCCTTTCGTTGCATTATGCACCGTCTTTAGGCCTCTCTTCGCCAGGATTTTAATGTGCTTGCGTTTTCAGACGATTTCTGTTGAATTTCTTCTCTTGCTCAGATTCCGGGGATCCGTTATACACCCTTAAATTAATTTATTTATCTCAGTTTCTCAAAATGGAATTAAATGGGAAGTTATCTAGATTAAATCGCAGCGAGAGAAGAGAGAGAGAGAGAGAGAGAACGTGTATATTATGCTAAATTAATAATGATAAATATATCATTTGCTTATTGTGTGTGTAGATTTAATTACAAATTATTGATATATGATCCAAATGATTAATGGCTGCAATTAATATAAAAGTGCAGTAACAGGTTGTCGATAAGACTAAAAGACGAATCAGATTAAAGTTTGAAAGTCGCTTCTCGGGAAAGGTACGGCGATTGGACGTAAAAGTAATTACACTTCGAGGTGACCGAGAGAGTTAGCGTAATTGAAATAAATCAGAGCGCGAGAGCGAAATTTTAAATTTTAAATTTTCGCCGTGTGTGCATTTACGCTAATCCCTTATTATTGCATCCATATTGTAGACGCAACTGTATATAGGAAGAAGAAAATGCGAAGAACAAAATATTCGTTAATATCGAGTTGGAAAAATAAAAATCTCGATCAATCATGATCGGTTTTGATTAGTCGCGCGTTCACCCACCTTCGCGCTTCTTCTGCTTAATTGAAGTCGAACATTTGACGACGCACACAAAGAACACTGTGACGTCCAATTAGCACGCGTACAATGCTGCCGCGACCGTTCGTGGCAGCGACATTGCTAATTAGAAAATATTAATTAAATTCAGTATGAAAGGAGGAATCTGATCATCGTTTATAAACAAATGGCTTTCAATTCGACGCCGTTTTACGGCGGAATGTCTAAATCCCGATTAAACTATTTAATTTAGTTCCTCAATCGACTGTGCGTTAATCGCGAGCATTATTAAATGCAATCTTTTCGAGATTTGATTAAAATCAAAGATTATATCGAGGCGAACACTTGTTGGATATGACGGATTGAAACACGCTTTAATTGCTTATAAATTCTCGACTCTTATTGAAGAACTAACATTAATTTTCGATATTATGTGGAATTTTTGTATGATTTTGTATTTTTTAATAATTACTGTAATATAATACTGAGGAAGACCGCGTGCGGTTGAAACGTTTATTTTATAATGATTGTAATTTTCGCTTAAGTTTGAGTATAGAATGTTTGTAGCTTTCACATAATGTTTTATGTTTAGTTTATACGTGGAATAAATTTTATTTGATAAATTGGCCTTTTTATCTATCACTAGTTGTATTTAAATGCAATCATTTTAATTACGATTAGTTGTGAGAATTATATTGTTTTTTTGACGATATAAAAATACTAAAATTATATAAAAGTATTTTGAAATTAATAGAAATTTTTTTTAAATTATTTATTAGACAATTAATGCATCACGGAGCTTATCCTTCTGCGATTGTTTTACTGAACGTTCTCGATCCGTATTATGTATATCGATCATCGAAAAGTCGACGGATCGTTTCGTATCACTATTTTTTCCTGTTCGGCGCGCGAATGATAAACAGAACCACGGCATGAGTCAACAATAGACGACACCGAGGCCGAATACATTGTTATAGATAATTCGTTGTCGGAATATTTTATATAGATTCCATATATAGCATCCTCGTCGTCATTCGCACGCAGAAAAAACAGTATCCTTGAAAGAATGCAAATATGCTATGATTCAAGTATATTTTATCCTTATAATAGCGCCAAATATAAATAATTTTGGATAAAGGATAATTTATCCTTAAAACAAAGTGCAAAATATTATTGGTTGAAGCTGAAATTTACTTATAAATATTGCAAGGACAAGTGACAAGTCACTATATGTCAAATATATATAATAATTTTTAGTTCAAATGTGACTAAGTTTGTTTTTACCAAATGCGATTTTTAAAACAAGAATATATCTTAAAGATAAAATATACTTTACACAAACTTATTTATTATTAAGGCAAATGAAAATTTGTGATTACAAAGAGCATTCTATGCTTAAATCAATCAAATAGCGTTCAAGAATAAAAATATACTTGAATCAAGGATTCCTTTTTTTCTGTGCATAGTGCGACTCAAGCGAGAAGGTATAAGAACTCCATATATTATAATTATATTGTAATAATTGTATAATTATTATAATAATTATCCTCGCGATCGGTTATTTCAGAGTCCTTATATAATTTAATATTCCGCGTATGTATGCATATATACGCATATGTAAAATATTTCGGCAATACTTAGACTTTTATTTAACTTTGGTTAGAGTCAAATATATTTCGTCCGATGCTTTATCGTTTAACTGTTCGATGATGCTAAATAATTCAGATTGAGAAATAAAATAAGGGTAAATTGATACACTAATCTACTAAATTAATCTATGTATGCCTTAAAATATTTATATAATTAAATATATTTCGCGTATATGCAAGATATCTGATAATAATCGAGTATTGCTGCATGTCTGTGCACGATAAGTAGAACAATTATTACCGGATATCCTGCGCACATATAGCCGTTTCTCTTGAAATAAAATTACTCACATAATAAAATTATGACATTTTCGTCAAAAAATATCCTTTAGATTTAATAAGAAATTTCTGATTCAGATAGAATGTCTTCTATCTCTAACTAATTTTGAATACGAAAGATTTTTCTGCCTTTGCGCGAAATTATCGATAAATATTTTCATTGGAGAGATAGTTATTTTTTGGCCAACAAAGTTCCGTTAAATTCTCATTCCTTTACAAAAACTCAAGTTTCCCAATACCGTTTCCTCCTTCCACTTCCGCTGAGAAATCCAAGTTCCCGCGCTAGTCGTCGCTTTAAATGCGTCAGCGTGGCGGCCTGGTTCGCAGTCACGTGTCGAAGGTGAATAGCGCGATTGGGGTGCGTGCAAAGGTGACAGGACGGCAATGGAAAGGGCGGACGAGAGAGGAAGGCTTTCCACCCTGTCTCTCTCTCTCTCTCTCGATCTCGATCTCTCTCTCTCTCTCCCTCTCGCGGGAAATACGTCGAGTATCTGAATAAATCGAAACAGCCAAAGTGATTCTCCAACTTAAATTAGTTTCCGCCTCGAACATCGAACAGGTTACGTTAGGTCAGGTCAGGTCAAGTTAGGAGAATAAGCTACTTTCGCTTCTTTTTGTGGAGATGGCAAGGGATGGGATAGGAAGGAGGAAGCGAAGACTTCCGCCGCTGTAAACGGATCCCAGGTGATTTCGCGTCGCTATTCGCTCGTTTTGCACGCCATGTCATGTACGCTATTTTTTTCGATGCTACTTGCCGCATTGCACAAGTCGATTCGATACGATATCGCTTGCACTAGTTTAAAAAAGTTTGTTTTGGAAATGTATTTTCTCCCAACATCATTGAGACTTTTTTTATCCTCTAGATTTGGTTTAATTATAATTTCGCAGCAATATTGAGCGATTGATTAATTTAATCTTAAACTTTTAAATCAATTTACGTTTATTATAGAGAAATATTGTTTCACCGATAAGATTAAAACGCAAATGTTTTTCTTATGTAGTGCGTTATCTATAAGGATAAGTTTCAGTGCTTCTAATTTTTACTGCAAATGGATATCGAAAATCGGACTTTTCTGTTGGAAAATTAAACCTTCCTCCGAGAATCTAATCTTAAAAAACAAATTTCCCGAACAAAAAAGATGACGGCAGGCAAAACGGAATAGCGTGGAACTAATCGACGCTTGAATCTCGTCGAATCCTCTCCAGCATTCGCGCATCTCGATTTACTATTCGTGCATTTTCCTGGAGAATTCGAGAAGAGAGAGAGGGTAAGGTGGAAATGCTCGTATCTTCCGTCTCTTTTCGCCTTAAAAATCCCGGGATCGAAATTCCCGTCGTACGAAAAGAAGATCGGGAAATTAGCAACTGGCTAAAAAAAAGTAAATGGAACGAATGTTCTTGTCGAATTTATATATACAAAATTACTTATGAATATTTATCTGATTAAATTTATTGTACATCTTGATATATTTACATATTAAAATCCAAAACAAAATGATTAACAGCAATTATGAAAACGTTTTTCAAAAAAATTATATTTATTTTGTATTTATTATTATTGCATTTATTTGACAGTGCTTTTGTCGAGATCAACATTCTTAATTAAGAATATATTAACTGTCTCTAATCAAGAATATTATTTAAGTGTTATGATAAATTGTTTCGCGTTAATTATATTAACATTTACTAGGAAATTGTTTAATTAACCGGGAATATTTCGTAATTGCACATAATGTTATATTATCAAAATCTAAATCTAGTTAGATAAAATGGAACATGAAATGTATATGTAACATTTCAAGCAAAATACACGTAATAATAATTGTTTTCAAGAGAATATTTGAGAAAGGAAAACTGTGCGCAATATCTTTCTATATCAGAAGTATATACTTTTATTCAAGCGTACGTTTCTATATAGATTGTTGGATTTGTCGCGAAGTTGCGAAATAGATTCCGCAAAGTCCATTCACAAGATCGCGGAACAAGAAACACATCACTTGCGCAAAGAAACTTGTGCAAAACGATAACTATCTTTCCGGTGTACGAAGAAGAAATTCATTGACTTTGTAATCGAAAGAACACATTGGAAATATAGGTACATTTTATGCATCGTTAGAGTTATTTCAAAGTTCAATTTCGAGCATGAAATATGAAACGCACACATTTACCGTAACACGTTTATCATAACTTTTATTCCTAACTAAATTAGAAAAAAAAAAGATTTTTTAAAGCATCGTATCGTTGCAAGAATAACAAAAGGTTTCCCTTTTTCGACTTTTTGTTTTCGTGGAATTAGCCTCTCTCTCGGACTCTGCTCAATCTAGCAGAGAGAAAGAAGATAGCGAGGTCCTTTTTTTCGCTTGCGTGCCCGTATGACTTATTCAACGCGCTAGTTCTCTTTATCCATTAGATACATGAAGGCGAGTGGAAGAGTATTAATGCGTAGGACCTGGATAGCTCGGCGGTAAGAGCATTCGCCCGGCAAGGTTTCCTCCCAAGTTCTATTCCCGATCCAGTCTCACTCGCATCCGAAATTTCTCTCGTTCATATACCTACAAATTATAGACTAGCTTTCCCGCTCTACTATACACCAGGGTATCTCATACTCTGGCGAGATGTTCTAAAGAACTCTCTGCGCAGATAAAGGGAAACGGCGGCTGATTACTTTGTCGTGTGTCTGATATTTAGTTTCTCAAGTTCTCCTACACACAGTTGCATATTTATACCGTACATTAACTTAGAATTCCCGGGAAAATATTTTTTTATATTTAATTATATAAAATTATATATATATATATATATATATATATATATATATGAAGAAATATTTATAATTATATATAAAAAGCACTTTTATCTAATTATGTGTGAACACATTTCATATTTAATTTTGCGATTATATGTATAATTTTGTATTATACATTTCTATATAATTTTATATTGTTATATATAAAAAAAATGTGTCCGGGTTGTTTATTGAGCAAACTCTTTTCTCTCTGCAAAATTATCCTATTTAAACTATCAAAGAAATTTGAAAAATATTTTTTTGAGAACGTCAACCACTGTAAACAATGTTTTACAAGCTGCAGTGTATTGCGAAGACATTGATGAGATCAGTAAAAATATCAGACGTGGATTATCGAGAAAAAGGAGCCGTGATAAACGGCAGTAAACGCAAACAAGAGAGAAAACAGCGCGATAACGAAAGATAAACAGAGTTACCGGGATTCATATCATCAAGTTAAAAAGAAAGCACACGCAAAAAAATGCGCGTTTGAATGCGCATATGTAGATAAAATAAACACGCGAAATGAAATCAACGCGGGATAAGAGAATAATACTCCGTATGCCACTTTGATATGCACGCTGCATATATTGCATTCATCGCGATATCGCGAAAGTTCTCACCGATATAAAGAATGCATTATTGCAAGGGATCGCTTTTCAAACGCCGGAAAATCTCGGCTTTCGGGAGCGCACCACGTCGCCGAAACGCGCCAAAGCGGAAGCGGGCGGAAGCGAGCGAGCGTGTAGTACGAGACGAATGCAATTATGTGCAACGCGAGGGTGCGGCGGGCAGGTTCGCGAACGGGCGCGAACGTTACGTGGGAGAGAGAGTCTGTGTTTATAATTTTCTTTGAGGCGGCAAATTCCATTGCTTCCGCTTTGAATGCGCCGCGCGACGACAACGCATGCATTTAAACGAGATGGTTAATCTTTATTCGGCGTTTTCACGAGAGGATTAAATTGGTTGAAGAGCCGCAAAAATGCCGCGGGAGAAGGGCGCGATGACAGCAGCAGCGTCTTGCAGATCTTGCACCGAAGAAATGGCGGGAAAAAGAGGGAGGAGAGAGCGATCCGCGCAAAAGTGCAAAACGTTCCTCTCTCGCAAACAAATTTCGTAAGACTCCGGTACCGAGACTGATTCCAAGCCCGGCCCTCGGATTAATTAATTAATTAATTAGCGAGATAAAAGCCGCGCTTTTAAGTAGAGCGCGCGCACTTTTAAACCCACGAGGATTTCTTTGACCACTCGGTGATGTTTATTTAATAGCGAGTATGAATGGTAATTTAAATTAATGTAACTGCGTGAAAAATTTTAATTATAATCTCTCTTTTAAAACTTCGAGAATAATTATCGTGTGCTGGCTGTAATTCAATTTAATTTAACTTAATCACCTCGTAATGGTGGCGTAATGAAATTAAATGTAAATTCGTGAAGCTTCGCAGGAGAGTTTAATGAATTTGTTTTATAAATTATAGAGATTATACATTTATATGTGTATCCCGATTTTGTTATAAATTTGATGAGACTATAAAATAATATTAATTGATTTGTTTATTTTGAAAATAATACAAAATAATTCTCGAAAATTATATCGAAATAAACATAAAACTGCACGCTTTACGGTATCGATGTACTAATGCATATTTACTGAAATTTATTTCGAGAATGTAATTTATGCTATATCGTTAAGCTAAGTCGTTTCATTATTATTAATATAATTATATGAATTGATTATAAATATTAATTAAGTCAAGTGTTCATTATTTTATTTCACGGAGAATTCGATGTTCATTTATTTTATTATGTAATATGCGATGATAATGAATATATTAATGTTTATTTGGCTGAAATTAAAAAGTTAAATGATATTTGCTCGCAAGTGCTTTGATAAAAAGATACATGGCATGCATAATGTGTGCGCGATAATAATCTTCTTATCTTATATATGATGATGCATATAATAATATGTTAATAAAACTACCAAAAGAATGTTAATTATATTTAGAAAATTTAAAAGCTATTTGTCTTGTTTTAGATTGTCTACTTAATTATAATTATAAATGTTCAACTTAACGTAAATTAATGAGGACTCTTCCGTAACATGTTAAATAAATTTTACTACAGAATTTTGTTCATATACTTTTTGCATCGTTTTATCAAAGCATTTTGAAAAGCAAGAAATATGTGCCACACAAGCTTTATTGTGGAGTTAAGTTTCATTATCGAGTATTTTATTATCGGAAAAAAAAAAACAAAAAAAGATTACAATTCAGCTTCAATGAGAAAAATGATGATAATTTTCTATTCACGAATTATATCGGCAAATCTTACGATGTACTGAAAATAATATAAAATTTCCGATGATTTCGACGAAAAAAGAATCTGCAGAGATCATATTTCATCCAACTCGCCCGGACACTGCATATCGATAGTCCATTCGGTGATATCTCGCGTGACTAGAAAACTTCGATTGCCAGATTACGCGATGCGCCGAGATTTACGAAGTCTACCGCGTAATCTTATTGATACCGACACGTCGGAAAACTTAAAGTGTGCCCGTGTCAAGGGTGCAGCCGGCGTTACTATTATCGTCAACTTATTCTTAGCGATCGTGAAAATTGCCTTCGCTCGTTAAGCTCGGCTTTTCATTTAAATCGCCATTTAATTTGCATTTTTGCTCCATAACGAAAAGCCGATTTATCCAAATTTTCGATTTCAATTTTGAGATACGTTCTGCTTCCCGCAGGCAATTGTTGTGCTACGATGGCGGTGTACGCACATATACACGTACGATTTTATATTAAATTATGCAGTAGAGTGAAGAACCTTCTACTAATTCAATTTCCATTATTCGAATATTCTATTATCTCCGTTCCACGCTATTCAAACTGTTTCAACAGAATATTTTCTTATTATTTCGCGCATTGTTTACATCTTAAAGAGACGAAGATATATTTTCTCCTCTCGAAGATATTAGTTAAAGAATTTGAGAAGCAGAGAGCTTAATATAATTTCACGTAATTAAATATATTTAAAAATCTATGCTTTAACTCGACAAGGAATTCATTATGAAAATATGCCAATTTTGCGTATTGATTTCTATTATTTTTTTTTAAACGAATCAAGAGTTGAGTATCGCGGAAGCAAGGGTTCTGTTATTTAGAAATTCACTTATCTGAACACTAGTATCTCCCTATTAGTTTAGATAATGGAGAGCTTCTACTGTCGTAATTATATATGTACAATTGTAATTAGAATGCGCGCACAAACGCTCGTGTGGTTTATTATAATTAAGATATACACACATACATTGCCTTTGCATAAATATAGAATATAATTAAATGCATCAAACATTTATATTTCTTGTAATTTAAAAGACGTCAAGTCAAAGTCGATACTTTCCATAATGTTTAAAAAATGTATAACAGAATCAAAGTACACTTAATTGATAATTGTAATATTTGCAAAATTTTCATTATAAATATGTATGTATTTTGTTACAATGAAATTCTACTTTACCAAATTATATATAAATTAGCATTACCCGCAATATTCACAATGAGACTTCATTAATGTGTTCTATTTTACAAATTCGTCATATAATAAAATTATACTGCAATAATAACGAATTTAATAATACCTACGAAATAATATATGCATTAAGTATAAGAAATATATATATATATATATTGCAGAATGCAGTTATTAGAATATTATCTTGAATATTTTATAGGTATTGCAAATACAGGCAATGATCTCGATTTAAATGATAATTGGTAACAAGTTGATTTATGATTTTATCATCCCAATATGAGTGAAGGTTTGATTAAAAGATCTTTTCTGTGCGGTAAATTAAAGACATATTCTTTCCATTGAAATTCGTTAGTAATGAGAAATATCATAACATATGTAATAATCGAATAAATCCCAGCGGTCGTCCAAATCCCCAAAGTGCAACTCGCTGTGCAGTTTGCAATGTAACTGCCGAAACACGTTCCCAACAGGGCACTCGCTTCGGCTACACGTTCCGCTCGAAAGTAACGCTCGTTCCCGCACTCGCGATTTACCATCCTAGACAATGAGGTGCACATTATGGATGCATCCCGGCGGTGCAAGTGCAGCCCTTATGTCTGGTTTACCGGAGGAGCGAGTCAAGTATGAGGGCTGTTGCTCGGGTTTTTTTCACCACTATTTGCAAAATTATTTTATATCTGCTTATATTTCATTCTCTTATGCTGTTTTTAGATGTTATTATATATTGCGATGCCTAAACATCGAGAGAAATGAACACTTTGGCAGAAAATAATTACAAAAATTGATTTATGTTAGA
Source organism: Nylanderia fulva (assembly GCF_048542155.1). Classification (NCBI taxonomy): domain Eukaryota; kingdom Metazoa; phylum Arthropoda; class Insecta; order Hymenoptera; family Formicidae; genus Nylanderia; species Nylanderia fulva. The sequence goes on from NW_028189302.1 coordinate 2,908,180, forward strand.
TACAATGTATTAGATAAATGGAAAATTTATATTTTATGTGAAATTTTAATATTCGATTATATTTATTGCGAGGAAAAATAAATTTGATGAGGATAAATTCATTTTAAAATTTACTTTAAATAAGTTCGAGATTTTTGTTAAAATATATACGCAAACACACATTACAAATGTTACAATTAGCATTTTAATTTTAGATGCTGTTTTCTATCATTTTAGAACTGTAGAAATGGAACAAGAATCATGAATTATTTACAATTAGTGTGTTAAAATATGTAATGGCAAATCTATATTAAATTTAATGGAACGAACATTATGTTTTAAAAAGTAGCTTTCTTAAGAGTCACATTTAGCGTTAGAAGTAAATAATTTAATTTCAATGTTATTTGTCTGCCAAATGAGATTAGTAGAATAAAAATAATTTAACGATATCTAGTGCTAAGTGTAAAGTTCCAAATTAAATTTAAATCTTTCGATGATTGCCATCCATCTGAAAAGTGAATATATTTGAAAATATATATAAAAATTATCAAAATGAATATCACGAATATTACAGTTAAAATATATATATACTCTGAACATATATTTATTATAATAAATATAATTACATTATTTATAATTATTGATGCAACGTAATGATTATATATATAGTTAAAGAATTTCGTCGGTCCCAATAAAAATATTATTTAAAATTAGATATGCATAAATTAATTATTAGGATTTTTAAATATTCTTGAATAAGATATTATCTAGCAAAATAGAATAAACAGGATATCCCAGATCTACCGTATCACACGTTAATGAGAGACGCCTGAAGCGATTTGGAGGCGATTTTTCCACTGCGAAAATGTCGAGAAAGGTCATCATTTTTTTAATGTTCCTAATTTTTGAAATGATGTATCTTTGTGACTAAACTTTAAATTAAAATTTTATTAAAGTAAACTTTACCTGAAATTAAGTAAAAAATGTAGTTTCGTTAATAATTTATTTCGCTGCGGAAAAATCGTCTCGAAATCGCCTCAGGAATCTTCTATTAACGCGTGATACGATTTAAACAGCCTGTATATTTGAAACACGATTAAAATACAGTTCGCATTGCTGGTGCATTTTGCCGCTTGACTCGCTTATTTTAAACGAGTATTTACACAGGACGCTATCTTGTGTGATAAGTAACTCGTATGGGAACTCTCTTTCTCTCTCCATCTAAAATACGCTCTCATGGATGGATCGCACCATGTAAACCCGCGCACTTGACTTACCCTTCTCGTTGGCGACGCGTAAAATAGCCTTTACGACGAGCGCGCGTACAAACATCGTTCTCGCCCTCTTGGCGGATAACGTCGCGGCGGTTCGTCATTGTCCCTTAAAGGAGCCGCGTGCGCAGCTCGTTAAGGACAAAATTCCCCGGCTTATCACCGTCGCGAAGAGGGGAGTTTAACTAATTAACCGAGGAAAGGACAAGCCTCGCGGGTATTTCGCTGTAATTAGCGACGAAATGCACGCCCGTAATGACATTTGCTAGAGAATCCAACCTTCTTTCCCTCCCCATCGCCGTGCCTTCTTATGCAATTTTCAAAAGTCATGTCGCGATTGCTTCTCCGTCCTCTGTTCTCGTCGCGAAATGATTATAATAACGGTGCACGATAAGATAATGATAGGAATTATCTTTGATACATCGCAGAATCAGATTCTTCATCATTATGTTAATCGAAGATATTTCTTATAAATAGATTCTGAAAAAAAAACAATTTTCTAACTGCATTATATTATTGGATTAATAACTGAATTTTTTAATCATTATGTTGAGATTCAATACTCTTCTTACACTTTCTTATACTTACAGGAAATTTAATGAAATTTAATTTAAATCTTTGCAGAAAGCTTGATCTTATATTAACTTTTCTTCCTTTCTTTATATTGATTTTCTCTTTGTAATTATTTTTATTTTAATTAATTAATAAGCGTATCGCATATTGAACATACTGATTGTCGAAATTATTAATTCGATGCAATTATGAGTTATGTTTAAAAGTTTACAAAATCGTGGAGATATCAATGAGGATATTTTTGCTCATATTTTCAACAATCAATCATTTAGTTTCTCCTTCAATTTTTCTACTTTCATGAGATAAATTTCAAAAATATCTAAAGAAATCGATATTGGATATCCAATTATTCACCGAGCAATTTTCCTGTACGCGAATCAAATCTCTGATTTCCGCCACGAATGTTTCTACAATAATTTTACAATTTTAGCATTCTATAAATATTTGATAGCAATCAAAGAACGGCGCCAAAAATGAGGACCCGACATTGTTTATGCTCCTCGATAATTTCCGGCGACGATGACGCTCGACTGCGTAAATTGCGTGCGTGCATGGGCGTGCAATTCAGGCAAAATGTTATATTTGTCGTTAAAGCGTTAATACGCATACATGTGCGCGGATGCGATGCAGGCGTTAGTCGGGGAATGCGCCATTGATCAACGTGCGATCGATACCGAAACTCGATATTGTCGTGTGATTTAATTGTGCCGCCGCGTAATTATCTCGACGACAACAATAACAATAATAGCAGGGCGTGAAAAGTTTGGCAATTTGCGCATCGCCCGCGAGGATAATGCAGAAAGCTCGCTCGAAGCGGTATATATCCATGTCCTGGTTTTTGGTAAAATCCCCGTTATTATTTTTCCTTCCCGATCATTCAACTATATTTGTATGACTACATTAATTTTGGATTTTTGAAAGGAAACTGTCCAGTTCGAGTTCAACGTGAAAAAATTCTCGTAAAGTTATAACAAAGAATTTTTAATTTTTATATCGAATTATTTCGTTTGAAATATATTTAGTTGTTGCATTTTTTATTCATGCTTTGATAGCTGATGTTGTTTGAACAAAGTAATTAATGAAATTTAAAAATGACAAAAGATATAATCTTGTAATTAAAAAGAATTTTTTAACAACTGTTTTTCGTAAAACCTCGTTATCATTTTTCTTTCCCGATCATTCAACTAAGTTTGTATGACTGTATTAATTTTGAATTTTTGAAAGGAAACTATTTGTCCAGTTCGAGTTCAACGTAAAAAAATTCTCGTAAAGTTATAACAAAGAATTTTAATTTGTATATCGAATTATTTTATTAGAAATATAGTTGCATTTTTTATTCATGCTTTGATGTTGTTGAACAAAGTAATTAATGAAATTTAAAAATGACAAAAGATATAATCTTGTAATTTAAAAAATTTTGTTGGCAACTGTAAAGCAATCTTATTTTTTTCTTTAATCATATTTTCGATTATTCTTTTTCATGTAATTAGCATTTTCCCGATTGTGTATACATCACCGAAAACACTCTTAGATACGCTCCGTATTTATATTCATTAAAATTACTTTGCATTGCTATGCGAAAGTCTGAACACTTCTTGATGTATGCGGCAACACATTTTATCTCGTGGAATGTCTGGCACGTCCCAGACGCCGGGATAGTTGCGGATAGTCCAAGATGTGGGAGAATCTACGAAAGATGGTACGAATGAGGTCGACGAAGTTCGTGTGTCACGTTAGAAAATTTGTGCGGTCGAACCGTTATATACCCGTCGGACGATAATTTTTCGAGCTGGTGTGTGTGTGTGTGTGTATATATGTATATGTGTTAGAGAGGGTGAGTGAGAAAAAAATCAAAGAGCAGTAACTCGCGGCGATTCTCGCGGGATAAATCGAGAAACGACGCGAATCGGTAATGAAGCAGTCGTGGCTATGCATTATTCACACAGGCGGCCCAAAGTGTTTGTATTTTAAAGTGACGCACGGGCATTAATATTGCATAACGCGAAAGTAGCTCGATGCATCGCGCCAAGTCGATCCGAATTCAGAACTTTGCTCTGCCGGAGAGCATCGATATTATTCCTTGCTTACTAATGCGGCCCGGCTGCGAAACAGCGTCGGATAATACAAAGTGATGGAAAATTAAATGATAAACTTTATATAGCGCGAGACACACATACACATTTTAAACTTCTTATCCCTTCGCTTCCGCGAACGAGGTTCTAGAGACTCTCTTGAATTCGTGCCGATAACCGCTTCGATTTAAGCCGTGAATAGCCGTCGTCATAAAAATTCACGCCATTGCATTGATGGCGTGATTGCTTTCGAAGCAAGTTTTGTGATAAACAGGAGATATAAGCGTCGATGAATGCAAGGCGCAGTTAAATTCGTTATAAAGGAAGCGATGCATTTAGAGCTCTGTGTCCCATATATTATCTCAGAGGTGAACTGTATTAAGCTAAACAACTAAACATTTTATCGGCTTCTCAGATCAATATTATTTGCAATACTTACAAAAATGATTCAATAGTAAGTGACATCATTATGGATTTTCAGCTGCATTTATTAAAATAGTTTATTGTATATTTTTTGAAAAAAAAGACAATACAGAGTTTACCTCTTCGATGCTGATATACATATATATAATCCATATAGATTATGTAATAAACGTAATCAAATACTTTTGCATTTTTCGAAATACACATTTTCTTTTCGGGCAAAAATAGTTGACATCTTACGTCCTTACAACTTTTCCAGTTTGCTTCGAGTCGAATTCGGGAACATGTCGTTTAGTCGATGTCCCATATATTATCTCTGTGTCCCATATATTATCTCAGAGGTGAACTGTATTAAGCTAAACAGTTAAACATTTTATTGGCTTCAGATCAATACTTATTTGCAATACTTACAAAAATAATTCAATAGTAAGTGACATTATTATGAATTTTCAGCTGCATTTGTTAAAATAGTTTATTGTATATTTTTCGAAAAAAGACAATACAGAGTTTACCTCTTCGATGCTGATATACATATATATAATCCATATAGATTATGTAATAAACGTAATCAAATACTTTTGCATTTTTCGAAATACACATTTTCTTTTCGGGCAAAAATAGTTGACATCTTACGTCCTTACAACTTTTCCAGTCTGCTTCGAGCCGAATTCGGGAACACGTCGTTTAGTCGATGTCCGATAAGAATTAACCGTCGTGACTCGAGCTGAATGTCGGCAAGTTTCGGTCGAACGGGCATTCTCCGACGGGAGCGGACTTAATATTTAAAAATAGTGCGCAATTTGGCAGAAGCGTGCCGGCCCGGCTCGATTGGCCCGCTGAGATTTCGGTAGGGTTCCGAGAGCGATCGGAAGGTAACCACGGTACGGGTACGTGATTGGCTGATTGGCTGGCCGATTTCTAAGTCCGGGCACGCCACGCAACGCGACTCTAACTCAACAACGAGAGAACGCTCGCCTCCTGACTGGAATTTTTTCCATGTAATTACGTACGCTCGCTCGCCCCCGCGGACTTCCCAACTAAATTCTAACTCTATCGATTCGACCCTCGGCGATCCTAAATATTCTTTACATTGTATCGGAAAATCTACTATAAGACGAGGTATAAGTGTATTGTCTTTTTCTTTTTTTTTCTTTCTCTCTTTTTTTGCAAAATTTTTTTATTGACATCTAGGTTGAATTATCTGAAGCGAGAGAGAGAGAGTATGTTGGAAGAATTAGCAGATATGCATTGCGTTCAGATAAGAAATCATTGAGCACATGAATTTTTAATTAAGATCAGACTTTGATGGATGGATATTAATCAGGAAATTCTAACTATATCGATTCGACCCTCGGCGATCCTAAATATCTTTACATTGTATCGGAAAATCTACTATAAGACGAGATATAAGTGTATTGTCTTTTTCTTTTTTTTTCTTTCTCTTTTTTTGCAAAATTTTTTTATTGACATCTAGGTTGAATTATCCGAAGCGAGAGAGAGTATGTTGGAAGAATTAGCAGATATGCATTGCGTTCAGATAAGAAATCATTGAGCACATGAATTTTTAATTAAGATCAGACTTTGATGGATGGATATTAATCAGGAAATTCTAACTCTATCGATTCGACCCTCGGCGATCCTAAATATTCTTTACATTGTATCGGAAAATCTACTATAAGACGAGGTATAAGTGTATTGTCTTTTTCTTTTTTTTTCTTTCTCTTTTTTTGCAAAATTTTTTTATTGACATCTAGGTTGAATTATCCGAAGCAAGAGAGAGTATGTTGGAAGAATTAGCAGATATGCATTGCGTTCAGATAAGAAATCATTGAGCACATGAATTTTTAATTAAGATCAGACTTTGATGGATGGATATTAATCAGGAAATTCTAACTATATCGATTCGACCCTCGGCGATCCTAAATATTCTTTACATTGTATCGGAAAATCTACTATAAGACGAGGTATAAGTGTATTGTCTTTTTCTTTTTTTTTCTTTCTCTTTTTTTGCAAAATTTTTTTATTGACATCTAGGTTGAATTATCTGAAGCGAGAGAGAGAGAGTATGTTGGAAGAATTAGCAGATATGCATTGCGTTCAGATAAGAAATCATTGAGCACATGAATTTTTAATTAAGATCAGACTTTGATGGATGGATATTAATCAGGAAATTCTAACTATATCGATTCGACCCTCGGCGATCCTAAATATCTTTACATTGTATCGGAAAATCTACTATAAGACGAGATATAAGTGTATTGTCTTTTTCTTTTTTTTTCTTTCTCTTTTTTTGCAAAATTTTTTTATTGACATCTAGGTTGAATTATCCGAAGCAAGAGAGAGTATGTTGGAAGAATTAGCAGATATGCATTGCGTTCAGATAAGAAATCATTGAGCACATGAATTTTTAATTAAGATCAGACTTTGATGGATGGATATTAATCAGGAAATTCTAACTATATCGATTCGACCCTCGGCGATCCTAAATATTCTTTACATTGTATCGGAAAATCTACTATAAGACGAGGTATAAGTGTATTGTCTTTTTCTTTTTTTTTTTTTCTCTTTTTTTGCAAAATTTTTTTATTGACATCTAGGTTGAATTATCCGAAGCGAGAGAGAGTATGTTGGAAGAATTAGCAGATATGCATTGCGTTCAGATAAGAAATCATTGAGCACATGAATTTTTAATTAAGATCAGACTTTGATGGATGGATATTAATCAGGAAATTCTAACTATATCGATTCGACCCTCGGCGATCCTAAATATCTTTACATTGTATCGGAAAATCTACTATAAGACGAGATATAAGTGTATTGTCTTTTTCTTTTTTTTTCTTTCTCTTTTTTTGCAAAATTTTTTTATTGACATCTAGGTTGAATTATCCGAAGCGAGAGAGAGTATGTTGGAAGAATTAGCAGATATGCATTGCGTTCAGATAAGAAATCATTGAGCACATGAATTTTTAATTAAGATCAGACTTTGATGGATGGATATTAATCAGGAAATTCTAACTCTATCGATTCGACCATCGGCGATCCTAAATATTCTTTACATTGTATCGGAAAATCTACTATAAGACGAGGTATAAGTGTATTGTCTTTTTCTTTTTTTTCTTTCTCTCTTTTTTTGCAAAATTTTTTTATTGACATCTAGATTGAATTATCCGAAGCGAGAGAGAGTATGTTGGAAAAATTAGCAGATATGCATTACGTTCAGATAAGAAAATCATTGAACACGTGAATTTTTAATTAAGATCAGACTTTGATGGATGGATATTAATCAGGAACTACCGTTTCGAGAACTTGTCTTAAATAAAACAAACGATTGAGATTTTCTTTTCTGAACGATTGATCGCTGATGAAAATTTCGAATGCAGAGAACGAGGCTAATGGGATTGGCGATTGACTGCACATTCTCCGCATTTAAGACTCCCCACATGGATTCCATCCACTTGAGAAATAAAATATATTGCTTCCCATTATATGGAATTCGCATTAACGAAAGCGTATTTGAAAATTTATCGAAAATAGACTAGACTCCAAAGAACAGAAACTTAATAAATATCTAGCATTCCTCAGCGCTGTCAAATATCAAAAAAAATCGTTCAGAAATATTCTCTCGCTCCCCTGACACTTCTCGATTCGATTCTTACAATGCTATGCTGTCAATTCTGTCGGAGATGAGATAACGATGTGGCGAAAGCGCGATACGATACGCTGCGACAGAGTGACACCTTCGGGATCATCGGGGGTTGACGGAGAGAAGGGGTGGGCAACGAGCACACGTGTAAATTCGCGGATCACGCGTGCAGCACCGGCTGCCCTGGAATGCGGGAGAGAGGGCTGGAGGTGGCTACAAATTGCATCCATTACTCTTGCAGCCGCGCACCGGTTCCGAGTCTCCCCCGGCTCGGCATTGCGCGCATCTCGTTGCGAACGGCGTCCGACTATTGTGTATGAAATGATTATGGCGGGTGCGGTATGAGGTCGCGGGGTCGCGCAAAGCCGTACGTCACTTAGATTGGCCCGTTGGCAGTTACAAAAGGCGAGTGGCGCGCGAGGGCGATTATGTCGCGATGCCAGGGAAGCTGGTGAGCAGCGCGTCGTCGATGTCGGAAGCCGCGCGTCTCTTTCGCGGACGCTCCGTCGCCGAGAAAACTGCTGAAATTTATGACCGCGTTCCTCGTTTTCGCCGAAGCAGAATTAGATAAAGAAGCATCTGCTCGCACAATGGAAAATGCCGCGCGCGATTCTCGACGCGCTTCTTCTTTCTCCATCCTGGTAAAGTTGTAATGGCAAACTTTCTTTTTTTTTTTTTATCTTCCTTATGCAATATTTTATGCGACGATGCTTAAAGAAATATGATACTTTCAATCTCCTCCCGTTTCATACAATTTACGATTGCATTTGCGATAAGTAAAATCTTTTGTTTCTGTAGCGCAGCTGGAAATGTATGGTAGAGATCAACTGTGTTAAGTATGTACGTGGAATTATATTTTGGCGGAGGAAAAATGGATTTTATTTTAAAATTATTAGATTTTAATTAGTCTAATAATCGTATAGTAGTGCGATGATACATGTATCAAAAATTAAGATTTATGAAAGTGCTATTAAACTTAAAAAGAAAAAGCAATCACCAGGAAATATCAGTTGTTGAGTAAAATAACAGAACTGCATTATAAATAAGAATGATACAAATTCTTCAAGCAAATAACTCTACAACGATCTTTTTTAGCAATTTGACGTAGTGATTTGACGGAATTTGAAGAGAAGTAAAATATTTTCGAACTAAACTTTTTAAAAACTAAAAGTAGAACCCCAAACATTTTCCCGACAGCTTCCTACTTTCTGAATTTGCTGATTTTCGATCTTTTCTAAACTTTTCTTAGGACTAACTGTGTGACACTCGATGATTCTTTTATACTTTGCACGTGGAACGGTTACTGGGTTACTGCCTAGAAAGTATGAGATTTGATTCCAGTTGAACCTTCTCATCAATAACTGATTTTGTAAAGGTGGTTTCATTTCTTCTACAACAATGCAGTTTTTTTTAAATGTAATTATGTAACATCAATTCAAGAATAATACAATAATCATGTCTATACATTTCATATTAACGCTATACACAGTTCAAATTAATTTATTATTAAGAAATCATACATTATAAGTCGCTTGTATAAAATATTTAATGAAAAAAAAAGTGTCCTTTTCACACATTTTTGAATATCTTCATATTTTGCGGATCAATGAATACGCGCATAAATTAGCGCGGCATATAAATTATAACGTGATTAAATCTGAATTATATGAGACTCATAATCACATGAAAAAAAAAAAAAAAAAATGCATGCATCGCAATCACATAGTACTACAAGCACCATAATTAGCGCGCCATCCCTTACGCGATGCGGCGCGACGCCATTGAAAGCGCGGCTGGCGCATTCAAGCTCACCGTATTGAACGCCGACCACATTTCGAGCCGGTATTTCAACAGAAATGCGGAGTCCTTTTACGTTGCATCGCGCTCGTCCGAGCTCACCGTCCGGTCAATCCGTCTACGGACGTCGCGACGCCCCGGAAAGAGGAAGGGAGGGCTAAAGGCTCTCGCACAAAGCCGGCTTGCTTAATAAGTGCCTACCTTTTTCGCGTACAGCTAGAACTCGCCCTTCTCCGCCCCCGTACGGGGTAAACAAAAGAATTTCCGCCGACAAAGGGCCCGCCAAGATTAGCCCCCGCGGGCCCTTTCGCGGCAACCAGTGCGAATACGCGGATTTCTCTTTTTCGACCGCGGGATTTGCGGGATTAAAAAAGAGAAAGGCCATCGACATGGCACTGCTCTTATCTATCAGTTGGTTTGTTAGAATCGTTAGTCGCATATCTATTCATTATGTGTCTAATTATTTAAATCGATGTATAGGTTTATTTAAATAAAATTAATGAAGTAATGATTTAAATCAATATACAGATTTATTTAAATAAAATTAATGAAGTAATGATTTAAATCAATATACAGATTTATTTGAATAAAATTAATGAAGTAATGATTTAAATCGATATACAGATTTATTTAAATAAAATTAATGAAGTAATGATTTAAATCAATATACAGATTTATTTAAATAAAATTAATGAAGTAATGATTTAAATCGATATACAGATTTATTTAAATAAAATTAATAAAAAATATATTATTTAAATAAATCTGTATATTGATTTAATTATTGTGCTATATATCAATTTTTTATGGATTGATTTATATGTAAAATTTATTCGACCACTATCTGAAATGAGAAAAAAGCGAAGAGAGACAGAACATTTTTTTTTTTTTAACTTGAGATTATCTTGAAATTGAGATTGACCAGCAACATAATGAAACATTACTCAATAGAAAGATATAAAATCATAAAGGAGATGCTGTGTGTGCAGCAAAAGTATTGTGAGAGTGTGGAAAAGATATAATAAAATATTGAAAATGTGACAAGTGTAATTGTAAAGAATCGGAAAAAGTAGATATGAAAAAACATAAACAATACGGAATGAAATAAATGGCTATTCTTAAATGAAAAATGTGTCGGTGCTTTGTTAAATACACGTGAGGTAGAAATGAAAATAGTAATTTTCTATATTGCACATTTATCTCGAAATATGTATATATAAAAATGATAGCAGGGACGATGAAAAATATTCGCAAAAAAGAGAAGTGAAATACTGCGTTGTGGAAAAAAAGTTTTATTCGGAAATGAAATAATTAGCCCCTTTTACAGGTAATGGAAGAGTTACACAAAATGAAGGGCCGTAATAAAATATATATTTGCTCGGACAGCTTGCTCTCTCTCTTTCTCTTCAAAAATCTCCACCGCGACAAACGATCTATCCGCGGTTTAGAGAGGCGAGAAGACACCCGGTATCGCGTTGTTCCGCTCTACGGCCAAGCAAGTTTTAACTGCGGCTATAAATAACGGGGCGCAATTAAAGGGCCGACCTCCCCTCGGCAAAGAGTGTAGCGAAACGATGGAAATGATGTCGTGTCGTGGGCTAATAGCGTAATGCGTGCATGTCGAGTCGAGCCGAGCCGAGTCGCACTGGCTGGTACGAAACTCACCGGGCGCGCTTTTAACGGCCGAACTTGTAACCGCGCGTGTACACGGTGATAACTTCCGCCATCCTGCGTTCTGCGAGTGCAGTATTCGAGGATCAGCCGCGCCGACCCGCGTTTCAACTATCGACCCATGTTCTTTTTTTTTTTTTTTTTTTTTTATTATTAATTGATCTTTGCGACAGCATATGCGGCGAAAAGCCGCCGCGTCCGCTGTTAACCGTACGCTTTTTCCCCATTCATGACTCCAGAATGAGAAAAGCTTTTCATAAACACGGATTTCGACGAGAGAACTTTGCTTTTAAGTTATTAAACGATTCAAAATATAGGCAACAACCTTTTACGAACTCATAAGTTTGCGAATGAATAGATTACAAGTTCGTAATTTTACTTATTACAAGAGAATTTGATGTTCCAATTTGTCAAGGGAATTATATTAACAATTTTGATAGGATAAAATTATTCGAAGGATTAAACATAGATATTATTAATTAATTATCTAAATTTCGATCATTGTAGACGATTAAGAAAATAAGAAATGTAATTGTCGGATGGTATTAAGAAGGATACTAATAAGCTCAGAGATTAGGTATTACAATGTGTGGTATTTTGCAAAATTTATCGGACCCGTGTAAATTCCATAATGAAATTATCGCTCTCGAATACAATTGAATATCGAAATATGCCCGGTCAAGCCCACGTGCAACATTAATTACTCGATCTGCAAGATCATAAATAAATTGATGAATTAACAATTTGGCGTCCCTTGTGATTAACGGTCTGTGGTTATAAAATTAATAGGCCATATTATTAACGATTTTCACAGTCTATCAATTATTCTTGACATTGAATATCATTGTTATTTTATTATTATTTAATAATTTGTTGCGTGACACGTGATAACAAATCAAATTAATAAATTAATTGTTTGACATTTCATATAAAATGCAAAATTTCTCTTTATAAGTATCATAACTATAACTAATTTCTACGTAAATTTTTACGTTTTTGTTTGCAACATAACAGGTAAAATATTTTAATATACTGCATTTATGTACTTGAACGCTTAATTATCTCAATTTTGAATTAATAAAGACTTATTTTCCTCAAATTCAATCTGGATTCTATCAAAAATTTAATAATAATATAAATTAACATATGTTACGATATAATATTTGTTAAATACTTTGTGAGATAGCACAAATTATGTGTTGCATAATAACAATGCGTTCATGATAAATTATATACATATATGCATATGTTCGCAATAAATATTTGATATTAATGCATACGACTTAAAATATATAAAATTGCATATCGAGTATTTTAGAAGTGGGCGATTAAACTTAAAGAGCATATTCTACTCATCGTAAGAATGAAAAAGTCATACGAAGGTCCGAAAAGTTTTTTTTCCAAGTTACAAATACTTTGTATTTACAACTTTGGTAAGAACACTTTATACTAAAGAAATTGCTAGAAATGATTTCCTTCCGCACAATACATATCTCGCATCGACATGTTCTGGATTGTCGAAGATATTCAAAAATTCCTAGAGTATTTCGTATATTGTCATATGAAGCAACAATACAATTTCAGAGTACTTTTACAGTAGCAAGAGGAGTATCAGAAACGAGAGTCTTAAGATGTTCTCATAAATAAAAATTCAAGAGGTTTAAATCGGAAGATTATACTTATGTGCTTCCGTGTAATAAAAGATGAATAAAAGAACAATATCTGTGAAACATCGATGCGAAGCATGTTGTCTGTTATAAATAAAAAAAGTGTTTATAATTCGAAACAAAATTTATTTTCAGATCCAAATGTTCGTACTTTTTTCATTCTTGTTATTAATAGAACATGTACATTCTTAAAGTCTCTTTTAGTCCTCTCTATTTTTAAAACACTTTTTGATTATCAGATATAGAATCAAATACAAAAATAAATCTTGCTATCTCCAGCCCCTCAATTTTAGACAAATATAAATATTACAAGATTTCTCATTTGGCAAAATTTTATTTTTAAATACACATCGCAAATAAGCGATTAAATAAATAATCCGATTAAACGCGTTCAATGAAATCGCGACGATTAAAGCAAAGTCCTCCGTTACATTTATATATTAAAGGGAAGGTCTACTTTAAATTGACAAAGACTCCTTGAACACACCGTGCACTATATATATATATATAAAAAATTATCGCTGAGTAAGATCGTTAATACTAACGCGTGGAGGAAAACTCTCTCGCGCTCTTGTGAAAATACTTGAAAAATCCGCGTGTACGCGAGACGGGACGACGCGGCGTCCGTCGTGACGTCGCGACGCTGTCGGCGACGAAACGTCACGGACAATGCTCGTTTTATTACGAAGTTCGGCGACGGAGAAACGGCCGATTATTATTCGCCTCGCGTTGTCATATTCCATTAGCGTCGCTGCCTGTTACAGACTCCGCTCCGGCTTCGCTCGCGATCTCGCTCTCGCTCTCGCTCGCTCGCTCGCTCATCGCCGAGCGGTTAGTTCGAGGAACAATTCACAACGCGATATAGGAATCACCCTTCAACCGCGTGCTGGAGATGACATCGATACTCGACTTGCTCTCTCTCTCTCTCTCTCCTGTTTCTACGATTCTCTCTCTCTATATATATAGTATATATATATATATATATATATATATATATATATATATATATATATCGCTCTCTCTGTGTATGTGTCACTGTACTTTCTCTCTCTTTCTCGCTTACACGCGCGACTGCATCCGCGTATACCCGCGTATCGACTAAACTTCGCGGCGACGCCGACGCCCGCAACGATTAGCTGCGTCGCGGTGGCGAATGTCGGGGAGTTTCGTTCCGCCGCGCTGCATTTAACCCCTTGACGCCCGGATTTTCCCTTTCGCCACGCGGAGAAGTAAATTACCAATAAATCAATTCTCGCGCGCTTCGATACAGGAAAATCAAATCGAGAAAAACAATCGGCGAAATGCAATTGCTCCGCGTTTCGTATTCGCGGCGGTGTTCGATAACGAGCGGCTGCCACTGCAGCCAGGTTTTGCGTTTTAAACCGAACCAATCCCTTACGCCTTTCGTATATACGAGAAAACGCCTGGATTTTTCTTAATCGCGAAAATTAATTTATTTTTTTTTTTTTTTTTTCCAGAAACGACAAAAATTACTCGTTTAATGTTACATTTAAGAATCGAGCTTGCAAAATTTTGTTAATTAATTTTTTTAAATTAATTTATTGCGTTTATAGTGTTTTTATCTGATTTTTCAGAAACGGCAAAAATTATTCAATTAATGTTGCACCGAAGAATCGAGTTTGCAAAATTGTGTAAATTAATTTCAAATTAGATACGCCGCGATAGTTTCGAAAACAAAACAATACCGACAGCTTTATCATACATAAATCATAATAGTATTCGCGAAATTGAATATATTGACGTGCCTCAGCTTTGCTTTGATTGCTTTTTGACCAATCAAATATTATCTTACGCCGGTGAGATACTCTCGCTTTCTTGAATAAATCAATCCTCCTTCTCAAAATGCAACAAACATTTACCAAATCATCAATTTTTGGCCTCATGAAATGCTCGCGGACCGACGTGTAAACAATTTGCGCAAGTAGCCGCGATAATGGTGGAGCAGAAGGATGAGGGAGATGAGGATAAGGTACAGGGAGAAGGCTCCGAGAGGAGGAGGAGTGTTTGGTTAGCTCACACAAAGGACGAAGCGCACCGCTGCGCACACAACGGAATCAGCCCGCTACTCTAACAAGGAACATCCACAAACCACCCCTCGTGAGGGGATTGGAATGGCGAAGGAGTAGTGGTGGTGGTGGTAGAGGGTTGCTACAGGACCTCAACGGTTTGCAGAGCGCCCGGAAGTTAGCGACACGGATACGAGCAAACGTCTTGCAGGAGTAGGAAAATGCTTTCGGTATAAAGTGATTTGTGTTGCGGAAAGGGTAGCGGCGGCGCGTTTCTGCGAAATCGTGATTATTTTACCTTTATTTCTCCAATTGCGCATTTTGACTTTACAATTGAAAGGATTCCGCAAGGTGGACGCGGTGGAGACTTTCCCTTTGTCAAAATTTAATCTATTATACTCGTTTCTCGCGCGCTCTCTCTTTCTCTCTTGGAGAAAATTTAATTTTCATGTTTTGTTTAATACCTTTATGTTTCCTTTAATTAAAGGAGATTAATAATAAAATATATTTTACTTTTTTCTCTCTTTTTTTTTTTCGACAAATTCTTTATATGGTATTAATTTTTCTGAACAATCTCGTCGCGTATCTTTTCTTGTTGTCTATTCAATCTGCACTTTTTCCGCTTCTTCCATTCTGCTATAAGGATAGAAGAACAGTTCCATCAAATTGGAGCCGTTCCTTCTCCTTTATATTAGTTTTTCTTTGTTTTATCGCTTCTCCTGCTTTTTTCTCTCTCTTTTTTTTTTGCGTTTTCTCTCTTACCTTCTTGACACTTCCTTCCTTATCAGTTCTACCGTTCCATCTTCTTGCCTCCGACAAGTATTCCAACCATTATCTCCGTTCCCTGATATGTTATGTTTTCCTCCCCACGATATTCTTAACCTTGGTTTTTAAATATCGCATGGCGTACCATTACTCCGAAAAGGGTTATCGCGGGTTTCTTCATCATGCGATTGTCTAATCAATCATAAATCATTGAAATTCTTTATCCCTCTTGCGCGCGAAACGGTTCCTTTCGCTGCGTTTGTCATAGTACGTATAATTGCTTATACAGCTCCCTCTAAAGACTAATGACTCTGTACAGGGTTCGCGAGAGAGAGTTATAATCTACGTATTTATCACGCTGCCAACATTCGAAGAAATACATATGTAATCGCGAGTTGGAGAGCCATAGAATAGCGCACGGATCAATATCGTTGCACACCTGTTGCGCGACTTTTGAATCGCTCTGTATGATGAATACGGCGTTCTCCCACCCTAGGTTTCAGTTACCGACGAAACCTAGAAGAATGAGAAATCCTTGTCGCTTGATCGCCCGCCGACGACGCGGCGCATTCATTATCAATCTCGCTACGGGCCGGCTCAAAGGCAGCGAAATTAATAACTGTTTGCGGAAACGCTGAGCGGGAACTTCGCGCTCCTCGCCGTCTTCGTTTTATTAATCCGCGTAAGCCGTCGAGAGGCTGCGAGCCGGTGCAGCGCAACGATGAAAGCGCACTTTGCGCTGTATTATATATACCCGAGCGTGTTTGCGAAACGATTTTCGCTATCCCCTATCGTCATTTGTCGCCCAATTATTCTTTATGATATTCGTTTATTTTGCAAGTGATATAAACGTCGATATATATTCGCGTGGATGATACATTTTAACGAGATATTGATGAAAAAACAAACGGATGCGATGAATATATATATATATATATATCCGTTCCCGATCAATTTTGCAACATTTTGCACCGTTTTTTATTAATAGTTTATCTTCCAGACTGGAATTTATTTTCTTCTTAATTATAGAGTATCGCTCTTAATTCATAAGTTCTTATAATTATAGTCTCAATATTTAAAGATTAATATAAAATAAATGCGTGTATATAAAAATGTATGTATGAGTTATTTATTTAGTCATCGTCTTAAAAATTCGCACTCTTTATTAATTCTCAAATCTTAGACACAGATATGTTTCTTTTCCAACTGAATTAAATAAATTCTAATTTTTTGTGTATTCTGTCTCCGTGACAAATTTTCAAAAAATGTAAAATTGCACATACGAGAAAGTTTCCCCGTTAGTGCTTTAAATCCTTCTGCATCCATTTCTGAATCAAGTGTTCCATTCATTCAATACGATTACTATACAATCTGTCACGTGTACGTTAAAAATAGCTTACGATGTATAAAAAATAAAATCTTTAAATATCGTAAACTATTTTTAGCTTACACGTGACAAATCGTATTAAATGAATAAGCGCTTGATTCAATAGGTTTTACAGAAGAACAATTTGATCTTAGAAACCACTTTACTGATAATTAAAATTGTTTCTATTTTCAATTGTGGTCAATAGTTTGAAATTTTTTGAACACTTATGCAGATGCAATATACAAAAAATTAAAATTTAATCAATTCAATTAGAAAGGAAATTGTATATCTGTTGTGTGTTTAGCAGATTTAAGAATGTAAGAATTATAATTAACGAATAGAGAGTGCGAATTGTAAATTATAATTACTAAATAAATACTGTAACTCATTAATCAACTTGTGAATATTTTTAAAGCTTACTTCTGTTAAGTTAGCACTCATCATAATAAATCGAAATAACAAAGAGATAAAATCCATATTCATCATGAAATATAGCTTCTTTTGTTCGTTGTAACTTTTCGAAAAATTGACAATTTGGGTGGTATATTGAAATTAATGAATGATAAAATGTATATATACGTATTATTTTAATCTAATTTCTCAATAAAATATCTTAATAAAAATTTAATAACAAAATTGACATTTCCAATCATATAAATAATATAATTAATAATATAAATTAACTAAACATTTTTTATATTTCATTATTATTTACCTAATATATCCATCTAATATAAAATATCTGTTTTTTTACAGATGTAAACATGGTAGCTGAGCCAAAGCCTCACCAAACTGGACGCAAGCGACAAAATGTCTCCAAAACTGGCAACGACTGGTAAGTTTTCACATTTTATGCATTTTTCTACAAATGTTCTTCGAATGCAATTCCGTATCTAACGAGATGATACAAATGCAATTGATTTCTAATAAAATAAAATGACACGATCAATCGCGTTTGTCTTTCTCCGTCCATTGCGTATCGAGAGATTACACTTCTCTGCAAAGAAATAGAAGTTTCGACCCAGCATTGACCCGGCAGTAAATTCATTATACGTGTATGGCATTATATGTGTAACACCTGGCATTCTACGAAGCTTTCTCACGTATTTGTACAAATTTATCAACAATCTACTTTAAGTAGATCCTGGTGTTCTTTGGCACGTAGTTGCATCATCTCATCTTATCTGCTCGATTTTTCCTAGCGCGGCGCGTATAAATCTTCGAGTGAGTGGAGTCTCATTCAAAGAACCGCTTTATCCTAGCTTTAAGGTGCCGACGAACCCTAAACTCGATGTATAAACCCGAAAGCGCCGAGAACGTATTTTACGCGCGGAACGTGACCGCGAATTCACGAGCGGTCGCAATATTTGCGGAGGCTAACTTGCACAAGACACACACGTGGAATAAAAAAAAACCTTAATTGCACGCGTAAAGGACGCTTGTCTTGATGAGCAAATCTGACGATGCGACAAAGTAATGATCTATATGAGCTTTTCAAGCAAGTATCAAGTCAAGTTATTATGCATTCAAAAAGGAAAGAACATATCTGAACCGCCATAGGAATAAATAAATTGAAAAGTATCCTCGGCGAGATAAAAATCATTATTAAACATAGATTTCTAAAATTAACTACGCATTATATTTATATTACGGAAAAAAATACATAACATAAATAATTATAAGAAAACGTTATCCACCGTATGTATATACATATATTGGAACTTTTTATTCTCATGGATATAACAGAAACCCTTGAAATATTAATGGAACCGCAAAAAAGCGTGTTTTATTACACGTTTTGATTAAGAATTTAATTGCGGCTATGCTTCTAGTAATCTGGTTCGGTGCTCGAAACAGGAAGTTATTCGTTGCGCGAAAAAAGAGAATGGCGGAGACATTTTGCAGCAGCTGATGCATTATCCACGACAGATAGCGTCGTGGCACAAACGTCGATACGAAACGTCTTTTCACGAACTAAATCGTATCTTTTCCTTTTTCTCCCTTTTCTAGCTCTTCGCTCTCTTGTTTCTCTTTGTCGCTTCCTTTTAACGAGAAAAAAAAAAAACAAAGAGGATTTGACGACTTTCCGAGTATGTCAATTTAATCGATGCCATTTTTTTATCGTCTTACTCGTGCACTTTTGATCTTGAATTTTATAAAGATCGTAGTAATAGAACATTTTTTGACAAAATTATAAGAAAATAAAATTTCTACTTGCAATTGAATAAAATTATCTCTAGAAATTAAGCTAAAAATACATTAACTTTTCTCAAAAAATAATATTTAATAAAATTTGTGATAAATAATAACATTTACTCTATTTTCTCGAAAAATGTATTAAGAACAAAGTGGAAAAGATAATTAACAACAGATACGGTAAACCGCAACATTAAAATTAGCACATAAACAACTAAAATATTTAATTATCTTGAAATTAATTTTCGTGTAAACTTTAGATATAACTAAACCTGAAACAGTTTCACAGATTAGCTAAACTTTGTTTTACACAGTAGTAAACGGTACGTAAGCATATACTTACGTAGAACAAAGGTGACTTGAATACAATTGTATATACATCTCAAATTAATATTAATCAAGATATTCTCTGTTTTTGAATATTATATAGTTATATTTAGTAGAAAAAGAATTTTCATACAGAAAAAATCATTTATAACTAATATTTTTTCATATTTAAAGAAAGAATTTAAAATATCTTTTAATAATTTTTTTGCAATAAATAGTAAAATTTCTGTATGGTTTCTCATCAATCTAAGTTGACAGTTTGATAAAGTACAAAAAAACCAATTGCTATTAATATTTAATTAAGATAAGTCAGTAAATATCAAAAAATTGTATACTATATATTTATAGACATACGTACATTACAGATATGAAAAAAATCTTATCAGGCATATATTTTTGTACAAACGTGGAAAAAGTTTTATGAAAACTTTAGTGGGGTAACGTAGACTCGCCTATCTTATACATACATGCATTCAAAGATAAACTACCGTTCACGATCGAATCAAATTTTGGAACGTAGTCTCACGTGCACGAATACGATAGAAAAACATGACATCTCACGCGAGAACGTGTAATATCTATACGTGGATTTTCCGGATCCTTCGCTTGTCGTCCTTTTAATGCAGCTGTCAATCCTCTCATCCTGACCAGAAATTCGACCTGTGCGAGGCCTTCTCGCCAAAAATGTCATGCGTCATAAACTACTTTTAATTTTAAAAAAGGATTGCCGCCTAGGTTTGTTTTAATTATTTTTTTTTTAATTATTTTATTATACAAGATCTTTTTTCTCTTCGAAAATGATGTAAGCAAAAAAAAAATAAATTTTTTTAGATAAATATGTATAAAATATTTCAAAATTTAATTCCAACATATTCTGTATATATAAAAGCAGTAAATGTTTACGATTTAATTTTTATAATGAGTAAAATAAAATAAATCTTAAATGAACGCCGCTGCGCGAAAGTAAACTGACTCGCAAAACAAAAAATATTAATTATACGCATATGTGAATCGACAAGGTAAAAGCACTGAATCAAAGGGGCGATTGAAATAATATTCAAAATTGCATACTACCGAGAACAAAATTGCATACCACTAAGAACGAAAATATCAATTTAGTTTTAACAAACAAGTCATTTAGTTGCACGCGAAAGGCAATCACGATTCTCATATTCATGATCATTTATTTTAAAATATTATTACGAATTTTCGATATTTGAACTATTTTAATAAATGTTTGTATTTTGAACTCTTACATTTACAAATATTTTGTAACGTTATTGTTATTTTTCACAAATTTTTTTAAAAACAGAATCTATGATAAAATAATATTTATAATAAATTTTTACAAGAAAATATTAATATTTTAAAAATATAATCAATCACACGCACATCATATACGCCTCATATATTTTAAGCGGCCGTCATGTGTTTTTGACGGCTTAACTTTTCATCTTAATTTATGCAAAAATATGACTTGGTGCGAGTTAATTCATTTTCTAAGTAAGATAATATTTGACGAGCTAAATCAGTTTTTCCGCTTAGCGTGGCCACCGATAATGCGTCAGCATCTTTTTATCCATTTATTTCTGTTTATTAAGTTTAATTTAATTATGAATTCGCTCGGACACGTTTATTTAAACGAAGACGTGTGTGTGAATAAACGCGGGTGTATGTATAGCGTCAATGTCGATAATCCTCCGGGTCGGCAAAGCCGCGAAAAATATTCTACTGGCGTTTCCGGGATTCGCGCGAGGTATTCGGGACAATTTCAGGATATCCGCGGGATTCCCGGCTATCCCTGCGCCTTCCCGGGGCTCCCAGTGTACGTGTTACGGAAGCAAACAGGTCGCTTAACAAGCCGGAAGAACAATAAAAATGCGTCACCTCATTAACCGCTCCCAATTAGTCGCGGAACAGTGTAGCGCAGCGCTTAATGCGACGTATACCGGGTGTCTCACGGTTGGGGTTGGTATTACGAACGTGAATTGTAATCCCTCTTTTCCTTTTTATCTTTTACCATCTTTACTGTAATAATTCATAGGACTAATCATTTAACATCGCACACTGCAGAAATTACATTTTTTTTTTTTTCAAATAATTATATTTTAATAAAAGAATGTGTGTAAAAGGAGGAAATTAATTGTTCCTTTTGAATCTACGCTCTATATACATATACATATATTAAGATTAGAACAAATTGTAGATCTTTAAATTGATCGTTTAATTCACTCCTGGATGATAATGACAATTTTTTATAATTATGCAACAAATATATTATAAGAGGGAAATAAAAACATAAAATCGAAATATTCGAAAAACATTGTATGGGGAATAGAAATATATTATTTTGTCAAATAAAATGCATACGCACGAATTTTTATATTTTGCGATTCGAAACACGTTGAGAGCCTTAAGCGAGATCTTTGAAACGGGCAGAAAAGCCAAATCCGACCTCGTCGAGACGGAAATCGCAGCGAAACGCGAATATCGCAGTTACGAGAATTACGCGTGAATTGTTCGGCTCGGTTTCGAGTGCGCTTCAGCACGCCATTCAAGCAGGATCGTCCGTTCATTGTCCGTCCGTTAATCCTCTTCCCGCCCCCCATCGAGATCACGTGATTGCAGATTTTTAGCGAATCATGCGGCAAGCGTGAAAGTTTTAACAATCCATGTTTTTTTCCGTTTCCGCTAATTTGGTTGGTTACTTTTGTTTATCCTACTTGCGTGATACGCATGTATCAGTTGTTTTCCCAACTCTTTGTTTATTTATTTATTATATTTTTATCTGTAATTATAAATTTTTCCATATTTTAAAATTGGTTTTTTTTTTTTTTTATTTAGCAAACGTATAAAAAAATATGAACAAGCTATTGGGTTTTATCGTAACTTGGAGAAATTTAACAAATGATATTTAGATATAATTGAGTTTAATCTTTTTTGTCATTTTTAGCTGCATACAATTCAGAAGCTTTTAATGCTCCGGCCTTATTTCTTAATTTCATTTTTGATATACGCAATACAATTAAAATTAATTATAATGCTAATAAATATTTTCGGTCATAATGAAAGCACTACTAATCAGATTATACATAATTAGGTAACACGAAAAGTGTTATACCGTAAAATTTAGATAAAGGAGTAGCATTATTTTTCCGGATGAAAATACAGCCTTTAACATGTCCTTTTCCTCTCCCTTTCATCTACTTCGTGCGTTCATTTCCTACGGTTTGTGTAAATTAGGTTTGCTCGTTGCAGCAGGGTGCATTTGTAACGCAGTGCATTTTGTTGAGCGAGACTTCCTCTCGCGGCTCGAAATAGTTTCGTGTGTTTATCAGACGGATGACCGGAATAATTACCTACAAATTAAACGTGCGTGCAATTTGTTTTATTCAAGATATTGCATTTTTTATTACATTTTATTTAACATTAATAACATTTTTTTATTATTTTTCTTTAATTAATTCCAAAAATGCGTTAGCACGTTTAGCGAAATTCTTGATAAAAGTTTGGAATTTTTTTAATTTTTAGTCCTTTTAAATGTTCAAACTTTTAGAACTATTTCGAAATAGCTAAATTAAAAGACTAAATATCGTGTGTCTTTAAATTGCTTCTGTAAATATTACATTTGAATTTAAAAAAAATATGAAGTTGAAAAAATCTTAAAATATGGATTACCAAGTACCTACTTAAATAAGCCGGATTAAATTATTAGATTTTCAAATCTAGAAACGCGTGAACAATTAAGAAATGAAAAATCTGAAAATCCGATATAAGACGAGAGTTTGAAATTTGAGCGCAAAATATCGAATTATTCGATTAGAACGAGCTAAGAGGAAAGACAAGTGGACGACTTTTGAAGTGGCCTGTAGACGTCGACTTGCCCTCGCCAACCCCTTTAACGCCGGACATAAATATTAATAAGCGAGCGGTGAAATTCACGCTTATCGCGCTACCGTGAAGATTTACATGAGATAACACGACTTTCCTTTTGCGGCATGCGCGCAGGTGTGTCATCGTGTAGGTGTATGCGTGTATGCATGTATGTGTTTCCAGCTTCAGAAAACATGTCAACATTTACATACAAGGCCGGATAAGCGAGTCACGGGGATCGTTTTGCAGCTACGCCGACTTCTATCGGGCTTGATATCTGCCGAGCTTTATTACGCCACCCTCGGAGAATAAATGATGAAGACAGACGAGGAGTTGGGGGTTATACTAAATGGTGCCGTGGGAGTGACATGGTGGTTGGCAGTGGGCAATATTTTCGCAAACCAATATGATTTTTATTTCTACGGAGAAAAGCTACCGTCTGTTCTTTGCCGCGTCAAAGAAAAGATATAGTTGGTCTTATATTTTCAAAGTTTGGCGACTTTTTTACATCGTTGAATTTTAATTTTCTCGATTTTGTAGAGCTCGGATTCCTAACATATCAAGCACTTCAATTTGGAAATCTTTTGATTTTTGAAAGCTTACGAGCTTGAAAGCTCTCGTCTTTCTCCTTAAATCCCAACATATTTGAATTCTTAAAAGATTGGCTTTTTAGAAATGGAATACTTTAAATTTCATGCTTTTCTATTTTCGAGCTTTGAAATTTTGCATGTCACGTAAAAAAACTATTTAATTTTTAAATTTCTAAAATGTAATTGGACTTTTTGCTTTCTGAATTTCAAAGCAGATAGAAATTAGAATATACAAGGTAATATAATTTCATACACACATATGATAGAAGCTGAAAAATTTAATATTTAAAAGACAAAACTTTAAGAATACAGTAATTTAAAAATTAAAATGTCTAGAGAACATTTTTTATTAAGGACTTATTAACACGCGACTACAATTCAGAAAATTTCGGAGTATTGAAATATTAAATGAATCATTCTTTCACGAAACGCTTCTTTTTGTACACTATATGTACATTATATATGTACAATGATATATGAAACAGTCCGTTATTTTTCCAACATTATCTATCAATAGACGTCTCCGTCAATTGCTGATAATCACGGCAGATGAACGTGGTTATCGGTTGAATTTTCGTTCTAACGGAAGTGGCACAATTAAGGGAGTTTTGTCTCGGGGGGTGGCCAGGACCAAGTTCCGGAGTACCATTAGGTATATTAATGTGCTTCCCTAGTTTGGGTCGTTCCGGGGCCAAGCGCATTATACTCGCCCTGTGCTCGTTTACAGCCGATGCAATCGGCCAAACAACGCCGGTTATTGCCGAGATTAAATGTAACTCAAAAAATTTTATTCCAGTAATATTCCCTTACACGAAGTGTGGCGCGCCCAGTTCTAGTTGTTTCTAGCTTTTCACAGTTATACCATTTTCAGCTCTATTTCGAATCGATTAATATTCTTTGTTTTATTTATAGACTTTCAGATATGTATGAATATTTAAACTCTTATCAAATATTGAAATTTTGAATACTTTCTCTTTTTTAGATGCTTTTTTTTTTTTCATTTCTTTGGAATTTTTAGTCCTCGGAAAAAATGGGCTGTTATATTTAAATGTTAGCGTTTTGCAAGAATTTTTTAACGCTATACGTATTATGCGAGGTTATTATGACGTAAATTCCTCAAAGAAGATGCGTTAATATAATAGCATAAAATGCACTCATAAATCTGCGCACAATATCTATGTATATATCTTTTTGTTAAAGTATGGACAATTCTGTATCTCATTTTTACGTCGTTTTCAATGTGATGTTTTTTCTTTTGTTATTATCAAAGAAAAATTTTCAGCTTTACATTCTGTAACAATCTAAAAAAGTTTTTCCAATTATTTCCCATGCAGACATAAAGAGTTTTTCAATAAACTTTCTTTAATAGATAATTAAAACGTTTTCTAAATGTAACTATTATTTTTTCATTACCGATAATAATGTTTAAAAAATTTTGAATGTGTTGGAAAAAATAAAAATATATTTAATAGATTTTCAGATCGTTATACCTTTTTATACAAGCGATTTAAAAGCGATTATTTTTTTTTTATACGCCACGTTCAGTGTGGAAAGAATTGATGTTGAGGTCGAGTCGAATCGATTCGGGACACGAGGAAGAGTTCTTATTATTCTACGTTCGCGGAATATAAATCTGCATAGGAACACCGCTCTCGCACGCGTGTGCGTGTCGACACTCGAAAATTATACTTGCAAACGCCGTAGGAGCGTAATTAACGTCGCTGGCACGCACCATTATCCTAGCCGAGATATCCGAGTATCCTGCCGGTATTATTGCGCGTTTTAAAAATTGTCGGCTAGTTCATTAAACGTGTTGGATAGTTGCTCTTTCTTCGCTTTGGATATTCAGGCATTTTTTTAAATGAACAAATTGTAAAGCACATAGTGTATATGTATATCATTTTCCTCATATGCATATTTCGAATCATTATAATATCAATTATATTCATTTACATATAGAAATTAATCGAATCGCAATTAAACGAATATCGATTTCATGTTATAATCTTTTCATCACTACAATGCAGTGCAGTTGTTTGAATTTGTAAAGTGTTACTATATTGGCGAATTTAAATAATTGTGACATAAAAGGAAATATTATTTTTGGGTAATTGATAATAATAATAGATGTGGGAAAAAGGGTTGTAAATGACATTTTATATTGAAAGAAAGGGTATAACAAAATTAGAAATTCGCTCAATATCTACAAATTTTATAACAAATTAAAAATTTTTTGTACACCTTGATTCCTTCGATTATTTTATTTTCACTTTTATTTATTTCTTAGATTAAAATTATGTAGTTTTGACCGCGGGATCTTTCTAATTCAAATTTTTTTGTACACCTCAATTTCTTGAATTTATTTATTTTTACTTTTATTTATTTCTTAGCTTAAAATAATGTGGTTTTAACCGCGGAGGCCTTTCTAATTCACTATGATTAGTGCAGTCTAAAGGTGGGTATGGTATCGGTGAGCGAGAATTCGATAATATTATGTTACAGCAGGCAATATATCGCGCGTGTATGCGCGCATTTGAATGTGGTGCACGATAGTCCTTGGTATACCGCAAACCGCGACGTAACTCGGTAAACCCCCATCCTCTCTCTCGCCCACGTGTTAAACATTGATTACTGACATGCGTATAGTTAATATACCAATGTAATTCACATGAACGTTCGAAGCCGTTATACTTCCTCGTGAATATGAAACAGTTGTACATGGTGACCCAATTTAATCCCACCGCGTAATTATCTTCAAAACTAGGAGTTACCGAAAAACATATTTCAGGTGAAAATTATGCTATTTCAAAGGGAAATATTTCATCTTGCGCTCAGCGTAACTCGTTCGAGACGCGAAGATCATTTTTTTTCCTCCTGCAATCATACGTAATTTTCTTGTACATTTATAAATCGATTTTCCTCGTCATATATATGTTGCATAAGGATATATGGAAAATATTTGTATTATACCGATGGTAACACACAGTCATTGCAGCAGCACTTGTCGCGATACGAAAAATGATGGTCGCGGAGTTAGAAATGAGATCTCCCAGGAAATGCTATTGTCTTACGCTAAGGTCCCTTATAATCCTTGTTAATAAATCCTCTTGTTAGACCTTTCTCAACCCTTTGTTCTATTCGTCATAATGAATCCACAGACCGTATAATACACCCGTATGCTTGTGTAAAAAGAGAATATTCAGAATACGTAGTGTTTAATATATAATCCGCGTAATTTATACTTCCTGCTATATTTTACCAGTGCAGAAATTTTATTACAATGCATCATATATATATATATATATCTCGTGATCCGTCAGTATCACCCAGTACGTTTCCGCAAATCCCCGAAGAGCCATCCGGGCCGCGAGAACGAGTACCGCGCGCGAAAGAGTATAGTCTATCCCCCGAAAGAGACGGCGCGATCTCTGAAAGGCCGGATCGATCCTCCCTCTATGATCCGCTGCGCGCGAGTGTCGTCGAAAGGGTGCGGACGCGACAAAGAGCGGACTCGTCCACCGCTGGAAGAGGCAACAGGAATCGGGACGAGACGAGACGGCCGGGCGCGCGATTCGCGCGAATATCGCCGTAGTCTGTTTTCGAGCTGAGTTCAGCGCGAACGTGATTTTCGAGCACTCAAGCGAAGTGGAGAATGGTGTCCGCAGCACGTGCCTGCGGGCTAATCCGCCATCGTCATTCCCGGCTGACTCCATTTCGCTGTACGTTCCAACGGTTCCGGCGGTTTAGCCGGGGAAATCGCGCGTTCTTTTTATTTCGCCAAGTGTTTTACTCTCTCCTCCAACTAATTCCGGATTGTATCCTCTTTCCTATCTCTTCCTGCAATTTCCGCAATATTGCTCGAATTTTTGACACAATATTAACGGTCTCATCTTGTAGAGCTCGCACGAGCTGGATGTACAATCGTGTATCGCGACCTGCCTTTTTTTGCGGGAAGAATTGTCAGTGGAGAAATCGTGTAGGACGATTCTAGGAATTTATTATCGAATTTTGGAGAACGAGATTTTTTCTCGAAGAACCGAGGTCTCGTAATTTAACATTAATAACATTATGAGTAATGGAATGAAAATAAGTATCCTATATCTGGTTTGCTTAATTCCATCTCGATTTTATTTTCAGAGTACCTTAATATTAAATAAGCGAAAGGTCTCGATTCCCGATTCAGCGACTTTCGGATCTATATTTTTCTCTCGCATTTAATTATTTATTTCGATAGGGGGATCAAGGGGTTTTTGAAATGAAATCTCAAGTAAGAGATTATTTCAATTTTCAAAGTCTTGGTTAGTACACCAAGAGTAATATGTGCCTTGTGCACGATTTGTTTCCATAGAACCATCCGCGTTTAGCTCTTCGCGCCTTCTTACGATTTAGATTTATACCTTAATATTAGTTTTTAATCTGGAGAATTTAGTCATCAAAGATATTATTATTATATGAAAGAAAAGTCGAATAAATATTAATCCGAGGGTACGAATCTCTCTCGAAATGTATCGGCAAATATTAAAATCACCGTAATTGAAATTTAGAATGAAATATACGCGTGTATCGAAAGTTAAAATTACACACGTGTAAGAGATTTTTTTTCACCCCCGCTAAATAAAGACACATGCGAGTATGCATGAAAGTGTTAAACGTCTGAATGGGAGCGAGAGAAACGCTCGCGGCGAGAGCCCGTTCGTCATATAAGCGCACAGTACTTAATCAAGCGCGAATACTAAATCAGCGCTGGGAAAATTTCCGCGGCCAAGCCCGTCCGATCGAGTTCGTTTCACCGGAGTCCATTCAACGCGCGTATACTCATTCATTGTGTACGCGCTCTTCTCTCGGTAACCTTCGTCTCGTAACCGCGCGCTGTACACACGTATATATATAGAGTGAGGGACCGCACAAACAAGAGAGAGAGAGAGAGAGAGAGATTCTGTCCGTTCGCCTCCCCTGTCGAAACATCGAAGAGCATATTTGTGAAGCAGTCGAGCGAGTTCTATCAACATTTCAGCATCGTTAGCATTCAATTACACGATTATTGAGGGTCTTGGCCGCGCGATCGTCGAACGTAACCCTTCGAGGGAGAGTGAAAAGGAAGAGGAAAACGTCGCTGAACTCTTTCGAATATCGCGACTGATTATTGAAAGACAACCCCTTCCATTCGATCGATCAGTACGTTTCTTCGCGCGCCTCGACAAAGAAATAATCAATAGGAAATAGGTCAGTAACAGGGTGTCCAGCGGTCAGGGAGTTTTATAAATCTGGAATTGTCGGGAAATTTTTTACATTATTCTACATTTGTCTCAATAATTTGACATTTTTATTTAATAAATATAATGTTTGTTAATTTATATTTTCATCGTCGTGTTTTATTTAATTTCAAGGTGTTTGATAGAGACAAAACTAAAAAATTTGATATAATATAAATGAAAAAGGTGATTATTTAAATAGTTTATAGTGACGTGTTTGTTTCGATTATCGTGCATAATGCAGATTGTATAATTGATTTAAATTTTTGTTTTAATAACCTCCGAATATTTTCACTGTTGACAAAAATATCAGGATTTCATGATTTAATTAATTTATTATATAGATTTATACAAATTATATATTTGGAAAAAATAATACTAAAAAATCAGGGAATTTTTTTCATTGAGTCTGTTGGACACCCTGAAATAGGTCAGTAAAGTAAAATAAAGTTCCATAATTTCGTTGTAATTACAAAAATATGAATATATTTTAAATGGCTTATTACACTGATGTAGCTACATTGGATTACTATAGGAGTAAACGAGATTATTTTATATTGTAATTTAATTTTCGAGACTGATTTTGATTATATGAGAACACACTGGTTTTCTTTTTAAATAAATTTCACTCGGATGAATCTTTCAAGACAATATCGCATCAGAGCGATTTAGTTAAATTGAATAAAAAATAGCTTTTTTCCATTATTTAATTAGATGGTTGGTTTCCAAAACAAATATCGCCTCCTATATATTGTACGTCATAGTTATTGCAAGACTGATATCAAAATGTAGTACCGGTCAACGGACTGCCGGAGAGCTTTTATTGAAATTCTTGAAGGGAGAACTCTGAAAAGAATTCCTTCCCCTTTCGGACCGAGTCATCCGGAACGTCACACCTCCGGAATGAGCTCGAAACGGTGTGTTCGGGCTGCGTAATTTAGTAGACTGGGAAAATAAGCGGAATTTCGCAATCGGCAAAGATGCGGATATAAATAAAGCGTATTTATTCCAAGAATTCCGTGAGAGAGAAATTTATAATATTATAACAAATAATATTAACTGTAAAATGCGCTCAAATAGAGATTGCAATTATATATTATGTATGTTGTGACACAACTTTACAAAAATTACAATTTTACAATTTTAATTTTTACATTTTAATAGATACATTTAGAACGGATCAGCTGCATTAATAAACTTTCTATATGAACATATTCTGATATTGCAAATATTATACAATTTAATATTTAATTTAATAATGTTTGCCTAATAAAAGCCTTTGATATGATTAAATTGATATTAAATTAAATAAATGTGTTCTATATTTTAAGAGAGATAGAGATAGAAAATGATAATATACATATAATTCAATATTGCAGCAAATGAATATTGAATAAGGAAGTAAAATTGCTAAAGGATATAACTAAAAAATTCAATTAGGGAGCAGTCCTTGCGATATGATCAGTTCGAATTCCTATTTCCGGTTTTGTGTCGCTTTGATCTCTCTCTTGTCTCTGTCGTCCCTTGCCAAGATTTTTCTCGGCTATTCTTTTGTCGGTCCTCCGATAATGTTACGATAACGAGACAGTGCCATCCTCAGAATGCAAGGATCAAGGAAGAATGCACATGAATTGACTTTAGAATTATTGTAAAAATAGACAATTGCTAATTATGCGCGTACATGAGATTAAAAGAGGTAAGCTGCAAAAAAAATTTAATTGCAGCATAAAAATTTAATCGTGAAACTAAACTAAAATTCTATAAATTTAATTTAGAAAATTGAATTTTAATATATATTAAATTAGAAAAATTATTATGATATGAATTACATTTTAAATTATGCACATCATATATGATCAATATATCTCATCTTGTATATTTTTAGATATTACATTACGTGTGATATTAATCCCATCGCCATTTACACTATATCATTACAAGTAACTTTAATTATCATAAAATTCTATAAGATTTCCTCATTGATTATATGTAATTATTATTATATTTTGATTCTACACATAATAATCCTTTATAAATTCTAAAACTAATTCACGTCAAGACTTTGATTGTGTTTCATAATTATTATCATTATCATCATCATCATTACTGATGTTCATTATCATCCTTACAATATCAATCTATGAATGGATCGAGGGTCACGATGTCATGGCCAAACAACGCGCGTTATGCGAAATTGAATATCGATTAATCGCCCTCTTGATTCACTAATGTTGCGTCGGAAGTTAATTAAGCTGTGGTAATTGCGATCTCTCTTGAGCGATATTCACTTGGCTTTCCACAAGTTATATCACTTTGACGCTATCGAATTGCGCCATTAATTTCTCGCATTACCTGAAATTAAAATTATCCTTCCAGCATTATTATTGCATGAATTTATATAGAAAAGAGTCATTTTTATCTGTTTTTTAAAAACTAGATAGCCTTTATATTATATTATTATTTTACCAACAAGATTTAAATTAATTTTTCATGTATTTTATGTTCGTGTATATATATATATATTACATTATATAACTTTTTGTGTAGAGATTCTCTGAGATCATTAAATATAATTGTTACACAACACCTTGCAAGTATAAAATATAAAATATACAAAGAGTCCAACATATATATGTAACAATTTGATATGTGACGATTTCATAATTTCGTCGACTTCTTCAGCTGAAAATAAAGAAAATTGACGCGCCCGGTCTCGCGATCTCGTTTATCGCCATTGAATTTCCCCGATCTTTTTTCCTTCTGGCTTTCTCTCCGACTTCCGCCATTGTTCTTCGCGGTCGGCGTCGCGGCGCCTTTCATCGGCGCTCTTTTGTTCGCTCGCCAATAACGCTACGATAACGAGTCAATCGTATCATGGAGAATCGAAAGGTGTCAGCTTTGACTGCTTCAACGGGAATTGCATCGTTGGAAATTGAGGAATCGATAGGTAAACCGCTTTCTCTCTCCCTTTTCTTCCCTTATACGTATCGTAAATAATTGCGCAACTTTATGTAATTAATTAAAAATATTTAAGACTCGAGTTTCCTCCTCAAGAGGATTTAAAAATAAAAGAAGGCATTATATAATAAAATACCATTGAAAATTGAACGCAACGATAGTTGCTAATATATCTTTTATAGAATATAATTAATCTTACAAAGTCGAGGAAATTATATTTGCATTAAACTTCTGTGTTATTTTATATCGCTCGATCATTACTTTTACGCACGTTTACTCTTTTTTTAGCTTCATCTTGGCTTAATTTCGAATTCGGAACCAATTTAGAATTAATCCTGTACACACACACTGGAAACCTATTCAAATATAAAATGCATGTGGAGTTTTTTTCGCCAAAGAAAATATTTATTTAAACAAATGTATATATGAAAAGAGAGTGTATACGCAGGTGTACACACACGTGTGTGTGTGTGTGTGTGTATGCGTCCGTTTTCTGCGTTTCATAATCTCTCGGGAATATTTAGTTCGCCGCAAATACGCTTTCCGTTGTCAACTGGCGCTACAACTAACATGAATAGTGTAAATAACGGTGATAATTTCGGCGGGAGAAATTAGCGAACGGGAGAGAAGGCAGAGAGGCAGAAAAGTAGAGTTCGCACAAATGGCTACCATAAAAACGTACTGATGGTTTAACGGTTATTCGCAAAAATATTGCATACTTTATCGGTCTGCATTTCCTTCTCCCTTCCCGACCTGCTCTTTCCGATGCGCGAATCATGCGTTGTAAATAATTCCTGTAATAAATGCAATTTGTGCGGATACGCACCACTGATAATTGTTACGAAGGCGCGCATCGCATTAATAATCATAATAATGACAATAACAATAATAGCAATCTCCGAGCGCAGAGCTGCAACTGTATACGGCTGTTAACGAATTAATTTTTTAAAAAGTAGCGGTATGTATAACTTGGAAATATATGCGGCTTAAATGAGATACACTGAAATGCAAGTATCAACATATAAATATTAAAAGAAAGTAGCAATATGAAAATATTTAATAAATCATCGAGAATAAAATAATGGAATATAAATGTTTGTCAATAAATTACGTATATTAAAAGCAGAAATTATATTTTAAAGTATACTCTTGAAATTATAATGAACTGTAAATTAACAGATATAATCAACGGATTCATATAACAGAAAAAAAGCATAATAAAAGAGAAGAGTGTGAGGTAAAATAAAATAACTTTTTCATTTTTTAATATTTATGCAATTTCTGTAACTATTGTCACAAATAATCTTTTTAGGCTTTTTTTCCTTTCTCTTTTTCTCTCTTCTCATTATTAAAATTTTAAATTTTAAACTGATTTTTCTTGTTGTTTTTGAATTTTTATTTCGCATTATTGGTGATTTTATTCACGATTTTCCACCATGCAATGTTTAAACGGATTTGAAACTATTGTCGCTGACACACATAATATTTACTAAATTCGTCAAACGCT
This sequence comes from Nylanderia fulva, assembly GCF_048542155.1. Classification (NCBI taxonomy): domain Eukaryota; kingdom Metazoa; phylum Arthropoda; class Insecta; order Hymenoptera; family Formicidae; genus Nylanderia; species Nylanderia fulva. The sequence goes on from NW_028189302.1 coordinate 2,942,140, forward strand.
AAACGGTTTAATAAAAAATGGAACGAGAGCAGATGTCGGTACGTGATCGACGAAAAGTTGCCCGCCGACAACGAATAACTGAATAAATAAAAAAAAACGAGAATGTCAAACTGTAGACATTTTAAATAACAATAGCCGGGTGTCCGACATCCTAATTGCGGCGCCATTTTTCGATACACGCGACCGTTTAGGACGATGTCCTTTTCATTCTGCAGCACGCGTGTTTTGGACGTGTCCTCCGCTTTTCGATTTTCGTGTGTGATCGATTTTCGGCCATTTCGCCAACTATTTTCCCGATGTGACGTGCCGTGAAAGCGTTCTGTGACGAACGTCCTCCGTGCATTTCACTAGAATCGCGGTTCATAAAAGGCCGTAATTATTCTCTCACCTTTTTTATTTCTTCTCCTTTTTTTATTAGATTATATGGGAAAGCGCGACGGAAAATAAATGTACGTGTAAGTTAAACTGTATACATTTCTCTCTTGTGCAAAAAAATATAAATAGAAAATCAGGCATGTTTTGCATGCATGCATACCATAATTAATTGTCTTTCATATGTGTAAAATGTAAGATATATTTTTAAAAATATCAAAATTAGCAAGGAAGAATTAGATCTGTGATGAATATTTCAATTATTCATTATTTTGAATACCTACATTAAATATTCGCGTATTTGATTAGTCGATACAACAATTTTATTTCTGTGATTATCATTGTTAAATTTTGCCAAAATAAAAATGTCAATACAGAGCTTGGTATCTAATAACATTTTTTTTTTATTCGTTTCCCTGTGTAAATTTATTCGTTTCCTGTGCTTTTCTCTTTCGCTACTTAACGTTACGTTATCAGCCGGAAGGATTACCTTGTAATATATATGAGCAGTTAAAGGAAGACATAGGTAAATCGGCAAAATATCGCGGATAAAATGAGAAACCATAATAAAATAGGATCACTGAAAATACATATAGAATACAGTACCATCCTCTTTTGATGATTTAAAATTATCAACTAACGCATTTAAATATTTTCAGAAAATTAAAAAGGAAAATTAATACAATATTGTTCTCTCAAATTAATCGCAAAATTAATAAAGAATTATCGGAATTATTAGGTTTGAAAAAAAATCTTCGTTTCAGAAACAGTGGTGAATCTGCGTATTGCCCATATTGACATTGCGATCGAAGTAATTGGCAATTTCCCGTTAAAACGCACCCATTTTATCAGTGTTTCGCAGTGGAAAGTTCGCCGCTTAGTCCTTTTTGTCACGAGAAATCGCACGTTTAAACTGCAGCTAATGGAGCATTTATTGACCGAAACGCTTCTCGTAGGACGAATTCGATTAAAGTTCGACGCGATTCGATTACCAGGAGATTCGTTTTGTCGGCTCTCCGCGGGCACCATGTCTGAAAATCTTTGGAACGTTTGTCGGAAAATCTCGCGAATTCGTGCGGATATATACATTCATATATTATAGAAACTTTATTTATAACGCCTCATCCGGCATATATAAAATCAAGTATTACAGAAATGAAGATTGTACCTACAAAGTTTTTTTTTTTTGTTTTTTTTTTTGCAAAATACATTTTTTACACAACAAAAATGGAAAAAATGACAGGAATATTACAAAGCAACTAATATTTTCTATTTTTATTTGGATTTCGATTTTTCTCTTTTTTTTTACAAAACGATAACGTTTTGCAAAAAGGTTAAATTGTTTATAAAAGAGTTGCATTTTTACAAAAGACTTGCAACATGTGCATATAAATCACAAAACAATCTACATGTATGTATTAATGAACAAACGCTAAAGAACGATTATTATATTAAACAAATTTAGTTAAATTATTTTCATTTTAATGAGATATTCTAACTTTTACAAAATTGTAGCACTTTAAAGCTAACATTGTTTACTTCTTTATTTATTTTTCAATGTCATATAATTTAATAGATATAATAAGTTAAATCACAAAACTGAGAGGGAGAAATTCATATCATAAACTAATATTAAACATTATTTCTCTTTTGGAGAACCCTGTTAGTTCAAATTACACGCTCTGGTAATCGTCAATCGATTTGGACTGCGATATATATGTATATATATTGATATATACATATATATTATATATAATCTACAGGATGATATTTTCGAATATTTTGGTCGATGTAAATTTGTGAATGTTTTTCACGCCTATATTTCGTCGCTAAAATTACGTGATTGTTATTAAATAATATTATATCCATTTAATTGTCATATGCGCTCAAAATAACACAAAATCTGCGGCGTAGAGCGAAATGCCTCATCCTATAATATATTATATGAATAAAATTGCTGCATTTTTAATGAACACTAATTAAGAAAATATTATGTACTCTGCGTTGATGATAATTATAATAATAATTTTTATTGCTGATTATTTGCCTAATATAAATTATTTTTATTGTTTCAGGGACTACTACTATGACAGGTGAATATCTCGAACTTTACTCCATTGCAGGTATTATATTAATATCGTATATCATATTATTAATTTACTTTAATTGAACGCATCCATCGAGGTTGAAAAGAGATACCGCGATCTGAAATAATATTCGACGAATTAATTATACAATATTTCAAACTATATACCCAATGTGCTTTTCAGCTTATTTTTCGAAACTTATATATTTTTCCTCGCTTGACCCATAGCCTTCTTTTCTTCTCCGCTGTCGTTTGAATTTTCAATAAACCTGCGAGTCGCGCTATTCTCTCGTAGGCAGGCCGCGTTTATACACCCGTACGTCTCTGATCTCTTCAGTTTTAACACGTGCTCGCCTAATTCGCGAATCAACAACAGCATCGTCCGCCGTTGCGACGCTTCCGCCGCGCGAGTTGCATATTTAAAGCCGGAGAGAGAGAAGCGTCGCGAATGTAAACCGCGCGCGAACAAAATAAGGGATGAGGAACAACCGCGTGCGCGACGCTACCTCTCGGAAAGGTAGACCGTTGCCGGCCGTGTGTTGGTCGTCGAAAAAAAAAAAAGTCCCGTCGCGCTCGGCGGAATGCGCCACGGCGCATTCATATTTTTGCACTTTTTAATCGCGCGCGCGCGAACGCGAGAGCTCGCGCTTCAGACGCGGAACGGCGCGGGCTTTTATTGTGTAGCGTCCGGCATAACGCTAGACGAACGCACCGCACGTTTTCCATGCCGGTCACAGAGCGCCTCTGAATAGTCATAATTAAAACGAAAACGAAGGCGTTGTGCGACGCGACGCGCCACGCCGCGCGCGCGTTGACGTTTTTGCGCGAGGCCCTTTTCGTTTAATTGTTCATCTTTTTTAATCTTCAACGGAGACCGCGAATGAAATAGACAATTTTTCATACACACGTTCTTTTCGTTTATTTATTTATTTATTCGTTTATTATTATTATTTCTTTTTAATATCGAGAGACACATTTCGATAGCGTGAATTATCGACAGATCGTGTCAAATTCGTCACGACGCCTTTAGAATTGCGGACATTGATCGCGGCTCTCTATATACTGTATACTGCTTGTTTCGGTACGTCATTAACGAACCTAGTCGGAATATTAATTTCTAAGAGAAATTTGAAACGTAAAGTAGAGGACCGTGATAATAGGAGAGGATTGACGCGCCCGCGCGGATGAGAAGGGAATTCATAATTCGAAATCTCGAATCTATCACGAGACTCACGAGTAGTAACCCGCCGCACGCATGGGGCAATCCGATTAACACGTGGATACAGCGCAGCTATAATATCTGCATCTATAGTATGCTGGGTTAATTAGAGACGCCTGTCCCTCGTGGTCCATCGTCAGGTGATGTCACACGCAATGAATCAATAGAATCAAGATCCGTGCGCGATTTACTCTCATCCCCGAATCGTCAATTCTTTCCATGAATAATTTATCGCCAATTTTTTTTTAATCCTATGGAAATTGTAATTTTCCGCGTGTCATCTATATCAAAATTATATATCACAGTCATATCGAGTAATTTCATATAAATTCAAAGGGTGCTTTTTTCTATTGAAATAATACGTATATGAAATTTGTTAATCTCTAACACTTTATATATTACGTTCTCTCCAGACATTTAATTTTCATAACGAATGAATATAATGTGTTAGTGAGAGGAAGTGTGCTATCGTCTTTTATAAGTTCATTCGTATTTTAATTACACGCAATTTAGTACGCACAATTAAATACGTTTCTCATTTATGCAAAGCGTTCATTATAATCCACATATATATATATATATATATATACCTGTATGTATCATTACATCTGTATCAAATTGTGGTTTTGCTTAGCAAATCTCTTTATATTAATTATTAATATTTATTATTATAATAGTTTTGTTTATTAATTTAAAAAAAATTATTTATTTATTTTTAAATTAATTTATTTGGAAGTATTCTCAGTCCATTAAATATACAAAGAGTAATTATAAAAAATTTTAGTGCTCCTGCTAATTTCATATAATATATAATACATATTTTGTTTGCTACAAATATTATTGTTGAAGGCATCCTCTTCTCCCTGGATTGACCAATAATTTCAACAAATGCAAAGTGTCATTTGGTCGAATGTGCACAAAAAGCTGCCGCTGGGCTAAATTAATAATTACTATTTACAGTTGCATGAGCGTAATGAATAATTATGGATTATCGAGTGAGAATAATAATTTGCGACTCATTGCACACAAATGAGGTTAATTTCGTTGCGTTGGAATGTATTAATATTTATTTATATTTCTATATCTCTGCAGAAAGTAAGAATATCATTATATAATACCCTTATGTTAGAATGAAAGAGTATCATTTTTATTTGAAGATATTAATATTAGTGTTAAAAGCAAAATTATTATTAAATTGACATAATACAATTTTTAAATACTCGTATAATAAATGTAATATTATCGTATTTCGTTCTGAAAATGCCTAAGAAGGAATAATAGAAAATAATAGTGTACAGAGATATTAACAGGATAATACTTAAAGCAAATAACAACAAACGATATAAAAAAATTATATAAATATTTTAACGATTTAAGATTTTAAAAAAATTAAAGTGTTGACGGACAAACACAGATTGGCTATTATAAATTGCTAAATGCTTCATAAAATCTTGTAAATCTAGTTTCATTAATATAAAATTTAAAATATCATGCACGTATACGAAGATAATCCCTGATGTTTCGTGGAAAACGAAATAAAATGTACGTCTCTGATGTAGAAGAAAGTTCTTAAGTGTATGGCATAGAATAAATTAGACTGGAGATCTAAATTGAAATCACCAAGCAACCACGTAACATTCATGAGCGAAATGCTGCTTTTCTAAATAAGCTATTTTACTGATTAGACCCTTAGAAATTATATTTTCTCTTCATCATCAACAAAAATTAAATTATATGATTGAATTAAATAATTATATCAATTATACCGTATTACATAATTCTCTTCTAATTTCTATTAAACTCACATTTTACATTTCGTCAAATATAATTAAAATTAATTTTATAACTTTTGTCTTTCCCTTTCGTTCTTTATTTAAAATTGCATATGTTAATTATTATTTTATCTCCAATTTATTTTCTGGTTTTATGTTATACTTTGTATAGCTGAGATGTGTATTTTTCTGAGATCTGAATATACTTTTTTAAAAATGGGTCAATTTTTCAGAAATATGACTTGTTTTGAATGTACACGCACATCCGTTTTATCGTATAATTTCCATAAATCGTCAATTTTATTTTTGACTTTACCAGTGGCGTTTCGTTATTGCAACATAAAGTTTGCATGAACAGAGTATGAAGCAAGTGCAGTAGGGAAAATATCCAATCAGGAAGAAGAGGAAGATGTCAGTTTTAAAACCGGAGAGAGAGAAATGGCAAAGTTCTAAATTTTATATCTCCTTTATTATTGGCACTATTAACGATATATGTAGAATTCGAACACATTAGTTGCACCGGCTTTATAGATAATTATTCTTATCATCGGAAATAAATATGACGAAAAATTGTGTCTAATTAATACGATAAACATTTTTATTTGGATCCATTAGAGATTATAAGATAGTAGTTATAAGATAATCGTTTCTCATACTTATACAGGTAAATATAAAATATTTTTGGTAACTTTTAATCCACCTGATATTTCTCGAATGTGAAGACAAATGACAATATCTGAATCATGTAATAAATATATCAAGTTGCGCCATCAATGATAACGATCATTGAATCGAGTATTGTATCGAGATATCGCCACTATTAGCAAGTACTAGCTGAGTATTAATCGTATGTTATCATAATCGAAGCTATGTAATTGGCTTTATTAACAAACAACACAATAGACGACACATATTAATATTAGTATACACACGTTAATCATATATACATCGATATACATCGATATGTACCCAATATACCTGAAATGAACATTTTGGAAAATCTGTGGTTATGACCTTCGTGATTATCTTCATAAGTTAATTAGAATTTTAAGAAAATATCTCTTATATCTATTTTATTACGTTCTTTATATAGTTTTATTCTTTTTTTTTATGTATAACAAAATTATTCCTATAATATATTATATATAATACAAAGTGATAAGAAATATAAAATATATAATACTGGTATATTATGAGAAGTAAAAAAAAAAATAATTTATGTCGCATTTCGCGAAGTACGATCAATCCGCGTAAAAAAAGGATGGGTTAAGGCGTTCCGACTCTCGTTGTCGCCCTTCCAAATTAGAGGATGGCCACGTAACGCGATGCCAAGCAGTCTGAAACTGGCTGTTAAACCAATGCAAATTAGCGGAAGACAACCTAGCGTACCTCAGAGTTTGTCCCTTCTAATTACGCGGGGAAACCAACGAGAAAGGCTTAACCGGGTTCGCCGGGAATTAGTTGTCACCCGGTAGATACGCGAGCTACAAGAAAGCCGTTATACTGCGTGGTTTTGCACTGAACAATAATTGCACGTACAACTGCAAACCGTGATAGATTTTGGTGGTAAGATGCGCAGTTATTTATGTCTCGCAGCAATCTTATTAAATTAGATTATAACACAAGTCGCGACATAAGAAGACACAATTCCTTTATTGTTAAATAATTCCTTTATTGATAATCTCCTTTTTCTGATTGTTATGATGCTGTCTCATTTAAAAAATGTCTTGCATGAAAGTATTGTTTTCTATTGTGCAGATATATGTGTGAATAGAATGAGATGGAGAACTTTTTTAACTTCACGATTTAGAAATAACTTTTATAACTCAAATGAAAATTGTTAAATGGTTATTTTATGCACTTACAAAGTATGCTTATATCTAATAACACCATTTATGCCAGGCATTATAAATATTAAACAAGTTTTCAATTGCAATGAAAATTACATATAAAAGTTAACTTCAAAATTTTAAACCCTTAAAATGTGTATGTTGGAAATTTAATTTTGAAAATATTTTTTTTTCTTTTGAAAAGAGACAATTTCCTTTTATATACTGCAAAATAATCAGTGTGCTCTATTTCTGTAAAATTATTATCAAGAAACATTATTTCTTCTCCTGAAAAAAGTTCTTAATGGAAAAGTGTTGCTGCTTTCAACTATCACAAACAAAAAAATATTGGTATAGTTTTCCGAGATGATAAAGTTAATCAAATACTTTATACTGACAATGTAATACTTCGAGATTGATGTTGAGAATCATAAGTATCTTATTTATAATTTAATCATATATTGAACCATTATTATATACCATTGAATACAAATAGTAGAGAATAGCTCGTAATATATAAATAAAGTTTTGGCAGACTTGATGCTATCATAATCATTAATCGTTATATTTTGACGTTTCATAATAATACCACTTTGCCTCTCTCGTAATGTAATATTTATATTAATGAATATTCAATATTTCCACCATTCTAATAAACAAATAAACACTGAAAAGATTTACTTTTCAGTGTTCATTTATTATTATTTATCTCGGCGAACCGCGTCACGTCGTATCTAATTTGGCATTTGATCAGAATGCCCGATGCTGTACATCGGATGAGGGACATTAATTAGGGACGAATGTCTCTCAAGACACCTTCGCGACTTCGAGGGCTTAATCGCGTTCCATCGATACGTCCCTTGACCCACGATGTCGGAACGTTGACGTCGCGTCGGCCTAAACGCTTGATCCCTATCGATATGCATTAAGTGTATGGATCATGCACTCCCTTAATTCGCACGTCCTATCTGCGTCAAATTAGACGTTATTGCATAAGTCCGAAAATGAGTCGTTACATAATCATCAAAAATATGCCACGTCAAGAATTAAAAATAATATAAATAATTATAATTAACGCACAGAGAGAATTTTCTTTCAGAGTTTATCTTGAAAATCATGGTAATCATGAGACGATGTGATAGTGAAAGAATTTTATAAGAGTTTCTCTAATTAATATTTGTCACAATAGAAAATATTAATAGCTACACAATAAGATAGAAAATATGTGCGATTAATTTTACCCTGTACATAATAAAATTTATTATGTACATATTAATATTTTTTATTGTGGTAAATATTAATTAAAGACACTTTTATCAAATTTTTTTAATATTGCTCCTTTTATCATATTGCTCCTCGATTACCGTGATTTTCAGGGCAAATTCTAAGAGAAAATTCTCTTCGTGTGATTTTGTATTGCTAGTAGATTAGTAAATCGAAATATTTTTATAGAAATTTGACCAATACTAGCTATAAATTGTTTATTTATTACAACTATAAATTGTTTATGTTAATCTCAGTTCATATTAATCTTTGATTTTGCGAACATCGTTATTGATGATCAAATTTTCACTTGAATTTGTCATTTAACGTTCATTAATTTTTAATTTAACGTACTTTTACAAATGGACATGTTTATCTAAGCGTAAATATGTAACAAATAATTTTTTGTATATTAGAACTAAGGACCCAATTTCGAGTCGAAACGTTGCTAAAATAAAGATATCTATCTATAGTCAGTGTGGTCAAGATTTAACAACCTTGTTTTTAATTTTGACTGACAATTAACAATTTATCTTGTTATAAATTATTTATTTGTTTCGACGATTTCTCTCATGTGATTGTGACAAGTTTAATAATTCACGTTGAAAACTTAAGTTATTGAGGGATCGTGCCGCTAATATTATACTGCATTAAAACCTCTACTTGAAAAGGACCAAAACCGATATTCGAAACGTAATAAATAAACAATTTATAGCTAGTATATTGGTCGAATTTATATAAAAATACCTCGATTTACAAATAATTATTTGTTGATAAATACAATAAACGATTTGGATACAGATACAGAAGTAAAAGAGAAGAAGTAATTAATGTTATTTTTGTATTGTTATCTTTTATTTTATTATATTTTGTTTAATTGTATTATTTTTCTTAATTCTACGTTAGTTTAATATTATAACATCCGGTATTTGTTGATACATATCGAAAACATTCAAAAAAACATCGAATTCGACTATACATACCAGATTGGTCAGTTGAGCTTTCGCGAGCGAGTCAATTATCAAAACTTTGAAATCGACGCTGCGACCAATCAGGTTACAGCGGTGATGTTACATGGCATCATCCCTTTGAAAAATGCAAAACGCATCCGACATTCGATTCTGCGAAAGCTAAAAACCGGCCATGCGCTTCTATATTTAATTTGTTTTTTCAAGCTGTGCCGATTTATGCAAATATGTATACGCGCAATGAAAGTCATATGCAATGCGCTTTGATCTTTATCCGCGCCGTTCGGTATAATTTCCGATGTTATTAAACTAGTCATAGAAATTAAATTTTGCAATTAGTAACGTATTTCGTAAAATAGCTTCATTGCACAGATACAAGTATGCATGTTTACACGTTTTTATCTTTGATAGCGTATATAATGATATGTTACACCCGTTGAAACGAAGAGTGTTATAATTCAAATGAAGACAATTTTTTTTATTTTTACATCCGTTAAAATATATTTTTTATTTGCTGTATATTTTGAGAAAGTATATATATATATATATATATTGCAACTCAAATCATTTTACTTTCTAATATTTTTAAGACTACGACATTCTGTGTAGTTATTACAAATTAATTGTTAATTATTCCAAATTTTACTATCTACGAAATATTTTCCTTCGAATGTTAATGATCCAAGATAATTTACGATCGATGTCTTTAATCGGTTCTCTAGAAACAGCTGAATTTAAACGTTGAAAGTTTTCCCTCGTGAAAGGAAACGGCCGCATCATGCTTTCTGAACTTTTCTCTCATCCCTTTGTTCGTTCAGACGATCAATCGTACAAATATACCGTTCGTTATGTTTGGAAACTCCATAGCCGATTAAAGTCTAGAAAATCACTGCGTTATATAAATATTCGAAATTTTTGTAGCTCTCATTTTTATTCATTAAATAAGAGACATACTAAAACATTTTATATATTTTTTTTTAATACATAAATAACAATATAAATATAAATATATAAATATATAGTAATTGTTTAATATTATATGTCTCTATTTATAAATTTACAATTTTTTCTACAAAGATAATTATTAACTTTCTTTTATACAAGACAGAGGAAACTTCTATTTTAACCACATTAATATTTTTCTTACAAATACATTAATTGAATTAATTTAATGAATCTTTCAGATTTGACATTCGACAATTCTATTATGTAATTGCATTGTACGCATCGCGCGTACAATTGGTAATTTAGTGAAAATTTCAACGTCAAAATCCGCATTGGCTTCGCTTATCGTGCGATAATGTAACAACAATTTCAGTAATAATGATTTATTAATATCGCCGCGGAAAAGGGTGACAAACACGACCGCGAAAAGCTATAATTGGCAGCTGGCAATCGTGGAAAACGCGATCCGCCTTCATTATTTTGACGTCTCGCGTAATTGGCGGCGCGTCAAACGCACAAAATGCTTTTCACATCTTCGCGCTTAGACTGCAATTTAATCGAAACATCGTGCTGAATTAATGGCGCACACCTAAAAAGAGGAGAAAGGGAGATTCAATACCAGTGCGCCATTGTTGGTCAGTGCGCATAATTTGGCTTTCATGAAAAATCCGAAATATTCCATCGCGATTTAAGCGAAATTAATTGCGGCATTAATATTCGCACGACGAAATGTGGTGGGCGGCGAAAGAGGAGGATGTAATGCAAAATCGATCATAATAACACCATTTCTGTGCGTGCAGAAACGTATCGAAATTACATACATTTTCCTTAAATTATCTACACGGAAAAAATTTCACGATACAAATTACATGAAAAACATTTTCCCTTTTATAATATTTGTTTTAAAGCTGGAATATAACGACAATGAGATATTTATTACAATAAAAATTATGCATGTGTTCCATTGTTTGTTAATGCGTATGCATTTATTTGTGCATCAGTTATTTGAATAATTAAAATACTTTTTTTGTAATATATGTGTACTATAATATTTGTACATATATCATCGAATAAAAATCTTTGATTATTTCTTTTCCAGAATTACAAAAATTATATTGCGTCTGATATTTTTATTTTAATATTTTCTCTGTGTATATTAATTTTAATTTATATTAATAATTTTATTTTTTATTTATATGGATATGCAGGTGATTTCTAAATTTTGTAAATCTTGTTTCGAAAAATATCATAAATAACAAATAGATATTTCTTTTTAGTTTTATTTAATCTTTTTATTTTATGTAAATTTTTTTAATTTAATTCATACAAATAAAAAATATAGAAATAATATATTTTATGTTTATCTATATGTTTGTGATATCATCGACATGAATACTCCAAAGAAGCACTATAAATAAACATTTCATTATTTATATAACATGTTTTTCTATTATTATGTAAAATTAATTATAAACATACGTATATAGATTATTAAACGAAGATAAGAGAATGCAAGAAAAAAATATTAAAAAATAAAAATTATATTATTCAATTACATTCAACGTTAAATATATTATTTGAATAATAGGATAACTGCAATTTTTATTAAAATATAGACTTTTTAAATCTTAAAAATTTACAAATTTAAAAATTTTAATAAATAATAAATAAAAGAAATTTAAATTAAATTAATTTATTGGTGTGCACTTATCTTTAAGAAAACGTTTAATATTTCATTTGCTTCCTGTATAGACATTATAGACATGTGCGTTCCCCATGTGTATATTTTCTATTAAAATTTAAAATACTTCATTTCGAAATGGAGACTAGCAAGATTGTTCAAATATTACGATAGCGTTTAAAATGTAAATTAATTAAAACGAATTGAAACATGTTAATTAATTAAATTGAATTGAAACGATTATAATATCATTATCAATAGAAATTTTTTGTGTCTGAATAAGGAATTGTTCATAAGAAGAAAACTATAGTAGAATGACAAATTGAGAATCTATAAGATGAAAATCACGAGAAAATTTGAAGTAAAAAGTAAAGACGAAGAAGAAAAGGTAGAAGAACGACATCGCCGCCACTGCGTGATTTGTGGAAAACAAATAATTGTCAGAGCTGCCAATCACAGTGCTCGTTGGCCGACGTCCGTCCGAGGGTTAGCTCTTGATGAAAATCCACCGATTTATTGGCCAACCTTCGTCTTTAGGCTCGCCTTCGAACGTCACCACGTTCTACCATTCCGGAATTCCTCGTATGTTTTTTGAATTCCCTACTGAGTTTAAATTTAGATTGGAACCCCTTCATTCTTTTAAATGAAATTTAGCGGCAAACGCACGCTTAAAATGGATTACCATGAAACGTTATTTCAGCTATTCTATTATTTTAACAAAATCATCTATCGTTTTAAATACATTTTTCGTGATTCTATCGACAGTTTGATCAGAATAGTGTAAAAGTAATATATTTATTTAATATATTGATAACCATTAATAAACACGGATCCCTTGTAGAAATTTATCACTAGTAACACCAATTAATCACTTATTTCGAGTACTTCAAATACTAGTAATAAATTTCTGTAAGGGATTTAAATAATAATCTTTATTTCATAGACACACATACACAACGTGTCTGTCAACTCGCTCTTATCATTTCGTCGCTCTTATATTTATTTATTGTTTTGCCACACATTTGTTGCAATTCTGCCATTAGTTGCTGTCACTTCTAAAAGATCGCACGCGCGTAAAAAAATGTCAGAGAATGAAGTGGAAAAGTGTATGGCGGGGAAAAGAGATTGGAGAGTTACGAATGGGCTCGTTACGGTATAGAATTATGACGTCGGTTATGAGAGACGTAATAATTGCGGGAAAACGCCGACCTGGCCAACGACAGAAATATTATTTATGGCTTCGAGGGGATGAGCGCAAATCGTGATACTTGCGATAGTAAAATATAGCCGACTGGTTTTGTTCGCCGAGTGTACGAATGTTTTGTTGCTCTCTGATGAAAAATGCATTTATTGACCTTAAAGCGATTAAAGATAAGGAATAAGGGCAATTTGATACAATACATATCGCGATGCGATCGGAATATTTTTTCTACATCACTGAATACATATACATATTTATTGCGAACTGTTATCATTCACGATTTTTCGAGATATTTAAATTATCAGATCCGTCTCAGTCGAATGATTTTCCCTCACTACTGGGATTTTAATAATATTATTAATTTTAACAATCGCGTTTCACATTTTCGCCGGACGTACATATGTAAAGTGTTTACGACAACAAGCAGTGATATGAGTCATCTAATTCAGTTTACACGTCGCGCATATATATATATATTATTTATATTTAATTTGTATGGTCACAGTACAATCCGCTCGAGTGAGAGAAGGGACTCGGCGCCTTTTGTAGTAACACGGTAAGCCTATTAGCTTGCTCGTTCGTCTGTACATCCGTGGCGCGTGTGACAGCTTGCCGCGCCGAATGAATTTTAATGAAATCCAGTGTGTTAGAGGGAGCGAGCCGGCTCCCGGCCGCGCCACCCCCGGCTGAATTTATCCGACAAATTCTCCCTCCGCGTTGTCTAATCTGAATACATGCATATCCGAGAGAGCTGCGTATAAAGTGGAGACGCGACGACGTGGACGACTGGCATCGGCGCCGTTTTTCGACGGCCACATCGTCCCGCTCGAGATTGAGCGCGCTCGATTAAACAGCGCGGAATCTAAAATATATAGAATGTAGAGAGATCGAACGAATTGTGCGTATATATACCTCTCTCCGATATGTATCCTCTCTATCGAATTTTTTTTCAATTCATGAGATACAAATTATAATTCGATCCGATAAAAATTAAATTATGCCATTTTTTTTTATTAAAAGGTTATAGAGAAGTCATATAAGATCGATCTATTATAACGCGTTTAAACGTAAGCTATTCACGTCTCTTACGAATATTAGAAGCCTTATAGAAAACTGATAGATATCTGGCATTAATATTAATGTAACTGGACTTTAAACTTTAATACGCCAATGGCCCAGATTCGTTTGTCAATAATATTATTCATTAGATATTTATCCAATTTGGAGATTGCGGGAAAAATGTTTCGAGGCTTTGAAAATTATTAAATTATATAAAAGAAGAATAAATTAAAAATTATTCTTCGTAAAAATGTTAAAAAAGTAAAAATTAAACATTTAATCCATATTATTGTATAATTTTAAAGAGATTTCCAGAGTAAATTTTTCTCTGAAATTTATTCATTTCATGCAAATCATACTTGTTGTGTTTAAAATTAATAATCGATTGTCTCTCTCTCTCTCTTTGTTTGAAAAAATATGTTTAATATATTATATATATATATAAAATTAATGTCTGCAAATAATAATAAAATTAGAGAAAAACGAAAAAAAATTATAAGAGTCGTCGAGTAAAGACAAAAGTTGACTTGGCTGATAATTGGATGGTACTTCAAGGAAAGTTAAAACTGTCGAAACACTAGTGAAGAATACTGGATCGAGCAATGTCGAAGATGATGCCCTCTCAGTCTTTTTCTACTTTTTTCCGATCATCTCTTTTCGCTTGTCGCAACCCTCGGCTATTATTCGCGACTTCGAAAGTGAAACAGAACGAAACTCGTCTTAAAAGAACTTTTAACAATGCCAGAGAGACACGAATTCACCCGCACTCGTCAATCTAATCTTTATTAAGTAACACGTTCGTATTTCTTGGTGAAAACAGACTACAATTTTCGTCAACTATCTATTCAGAAAAAAATGCAAATTAAAAAAAAAAAAAAACATAAAGTGTTATGAATTAAAATCTCTTGGAGACGTATAAATCAGATATAGAAATGTGAACTTTAGAATCATAAATGCGTAAAATAATATAAAAAAATATACATATAGGAAAATACATCAGAATATAAAAATACTGCAACATCATAAAGATGTCAGTTTTTACCTTTGGGATTTAATTTGTAAGACTTCACAATTTTTCAATATTTTTGCCAGAAAATCAAACGTTAAAATTTTCCAGTAAATAGGAATCGGCAGTGCTCGACAACAACGACATGCACATTGGCATATGTCAGTAACATGATACTTTTATTGTCAGGATTCAGACTTTACTGTTGTTTGCGTGCGAAGCGTTGTGATGCTGCGTAGTCGATACAATAATGGAGGACTAGATATTGATTACTTTTCCGCGCATTGTTGCGACATAACTGAATTGCTGCACATGCACGGTATAAATTTGATTTTAGTGAATAAAGCATATAAACATAGACAACTTTCAAATTTTATTCGTACTTATTGGGTATTTAATACCAAAATGCGCTACTGCATTTCTTATCATTGCAAATAAATCAAATTTAAAAATATATTTTATTTATTTATTTATACATATATGATCTTCAAAATTTATAAAGTTTTCTTTATATCGATCAGTCTTCTTTTTTTAATATTAAAATTAAATCATTTCTTATGGATCCTATCTTAATGTGAGTATTTTTGAAAGTATAAAATATATGGCAAATATATTGTAATCGTATGAATTACGTGTGTCAAACTGTGAGTGAGTGATGCGTTCTGTATTGACAACATATATTTGATATTTGAAGATTAAATATGTACATCAAGAAATGATTGATTTAAAAAGAAGGAGAAAAAGATCAACCGAAGAAAAAAGTAAACGTGAAAGATATGTGTGTATATATAGACAGATAAAAAATGAAAATATAATCTAAAAATAAGAGATATGTACGATCAGTCTTTTTTTAAATCCGTGGCTCACGGCTATAAAGGACTCAAACTACCCTAAAAAGTTTCTATTTTATAAAAATATAATTTGTTGAATTCCAAAAAGGAACTTAACAGCATAGTTATTTTTTTTTTGAAATTTCAAAACGCAAAATATTTCGGGCGTTGTGAATCCAATCAAAAGTACGCAGAAACGCCGTTCGTTTCGTAGTAAAAAGGAGCAGAGGCAATTTGCAAGCTTGCAAATTGCCGGTATTTATGGCAAGCGGCAGTTCTGACATCGCGTAAAATCACATACGTGTATATGTTCCGCGTTGTGAGGCCGTAAAGCGAAATCCGCTCGAATCAAATTTAACTGGGTATTATGATATTCATCTATTGCATATGCTAGATATATAATGTAAAATGCATTTATTATAATGTTCAGTAATTAGTCAATAAATTATGAGTCAATGTTGTAACAACAAAATAATTATCATATTCTTCGAAAAAGATCCTTGTGTAAATTTCCTACGGTTTCAATTATAATTAAGTAATACAACAGTATATTTTTTATGATAATATATTGATTTTTCACGACCTTATTATAATATACGTACACACAATATGCATTTAATATTAGCTCTCAAAGTGATATCTTTGAAGGAAAAAATCTCGAGGGCTAATTTGATCTTAATTTGCTTAAACCGCATTACTGATATATCTTGAATTATTCAAACCTAATTTATTTTACCGCGCGCTTCTACCTTCGAAGTTTTAAAGGAACAATCGCTTTAGTTTTCTTAAAGCAGACACTTCCAGTTCTGGCGAATCTCTTGCAAAAATTTGACAACAATGATGAGTGACAATGACGGTAATTAAAACACTGATGAATAAATGATATATATATATATATATTTATATATCATGATTGTATTATAACTTATTATTAAGATACTATTTAAATATTATATTTTTGTTTTTAACAAATTACGATTTATTTTCTCAATTTTTATTATTAAAAACAATTAATACTATTGCAATAATACCAATAAAATATTTTTTAAATTTATCTTATATGCCTTTCAAAATTATTAATACAAATTAATTAGTAATAACTTTCTGAAGATTAATTTGTACAAATCTTGAAAAACAGAATTTTACTTTTATTTAAAAAGTATCTGTTTCTTTCGTTAAATAAACGTGGACTAATATATTTTAAAAACATATCTTCTTTAAATTAAAATAATAAAATGACATGTATAACACACCATTGCAGTATATTTTATACTATGACAAAGAGAAATTCTTGAAAGAAATTCTTGCTGCGAAATTTTGTGATTTCGTGAAACGCTCATTTGATGTACATTTATTCTACTATACATATGTATATTCTCCAAATATATTCAAGGAAATGCTTCCATTTATGAAATAGTTTACGTAGCTTTTATGAAATTGTTGAAGTAGAATATTATTTAATTGTAAAACATTAAAGGCGGTAAAACGTTAAATAAAACTAGATAAATAATTTGGAATTTTAAAGCATGTATATATAAATGATTATAAATTTATTTTCTAAAATATTCTTGTATTTGCAGCTATTACGCGTCTACCGCGTTTCCGCCGCGTTTGGCACCACCATTGAAACGGCCGCGTTTGATGCCACCGACACGAGCACAGCATCCGAAGCTGCAGAAACAACAATTGACGGCAAACACTGGCACAATACCCGACTTGAATCAATTGAAAGTGTACAGTAAGTGCTGCGTTCAAAACAGTAAGCGTCTTTATTATCCCCGATGTACCGTAGGTGTCAATGAAGCCTTTCACTTCCGCGTTAAGCATTTTCAATTCCGAGCGCATCGTATTTAAATAATAGCGCGCATTATTGATTCTGAGAAAATCGACAAGTTTTAGTCGCTAGAAAAATTTGACAGCTCTTTCTGCGATTCGATGAAAGATTAAATATGAATTTAACACAGAGAAACAATGCGTTTCGTTTCATTCGTTGCTCGGTGGTGAAAAGGCGCCATTAAAGAGCGCGCTCGTTGATATCTAATTATAACAATGATTGTTTGGAGTAGTTTATAATTTATCTTCTCGTAACGCGGAATCCCAAAGTCTCGTCGAGCAATGAAGGTTGAGTTTAATTGAAGGTATGTCGTAGGCAATCCAGATATACTGATCTGCGGCAACTGCAGGGAGATGTTCACGGAACTCGGGGAGCTGTTGGAGCACAAGCGGAACTACTGCAAGCTGCGGTTCACATGTAAATGTCACACCTTCAACGGAGCCGCCCCAAGTATGTACTCGAAATAAACTTCGAGGCGCCTCCTTCCGGTACGTAAACGCGCTCCGAATCCCACCGGAAGATCCAGAATTAGTATAATTATCCAATTTTAATCGGCCATATTATTCTCGTCTGTCATAACTGAT
This sequence comes from Nylanderia fulva, assembly GCF_048542155.1. Lineage (NCBI taxonomy): Eukaryota > Metazoa > Arthropoda > Insecta > Hymenoptera > Formicidae > Nylanderia > Nylanderia fulva. The sequence continues at coordinate 2,960,789 of NW_028189302.1, forward strand.
TCGGCAGCTACTTACAAATGTAAAAGGTTACCGAATCCTTTGTAATGCGAGTTAAAATTATTGGAATCAATGTAGATTACTTATTCATCAAATCTCGATTTAATCGGTTGATGTGTAATTATATAATGATAAATTTCTTTGCTCCACGTCGAAATTAAACAAGGTAAACATATCAAATAAATTATTTATATCGTGCATTCATTCAAGATACGCGAGTTAAACGGGCACGTTGTATTATATTTATATTATTCGTAAATTATGCGAGCAATTTCGAATATTTTCATTATATCAAAATAATTGTATTACACTGTTCAAACTCCATTTCCCTTATGGCGGCTCGAATCACGTTGTTACGTAATGAACTAAAAAAAGGCCAAGAGAGACGAAATTAATTAAAAATTAATCATTATATGAATGCGAGTCCAATTGAAGAGCGAAGGAAAATTTATCTTTTCGAACAACAACATAAATTGACAGCGCACTAGCGGTTGCTGCTAATCCCGTATATATAACTCATTCCGCAAGCTGTCTAAAAATCCGCCGAGTAATCCAAGATTTATTCGGCGAGACGTGCATGAGAGACATCGCGAAGGAACTCACTTTTTGAAATTTTGTCTCATTTTGATCTCGTTCTAGTTCTTGGGTGTACGGGAGATATCAGGCATGTGTTTAACTTATTTATTAACGTTTCACTTACACACAAACAGGAGACTCGACGACGGCGTTGCTCTGCGTTCTCTGCAAGTTATCTTTTCCAAGTGCTTGGGAATTGATGGTTCATGCCCAGGCAGCCCACATGATCAACATTTACGAGCTCGGCACAAGAGCGCCGAGCCCGTCGCGAAGTCCTAGTCTTGACCAACCGAAGGAGTCGTCGCCTTCCCCCCAGGATTTCCAGGTTAGTTCTCTCTTATCTCTCTCTCTCCCTCTTACGTCCTATCTATGATTTATTATTTACGCCGACGTCATGCAGCAATATTTTACAAAATCGCGCAACCCGAACTGAAGAATTAATAGTTTCCGCCTCCTCTCGGGAATTGCGGCGAGCGGAACGAACAACTAGAAGGAAGTTCATCCTCAAAACGATCTAAAACGTAAAACAAAAATTCCGAATATAAAAATGTGTGCTTTTATCTTACTTTTAGTGTCGGCCATTAAATTACCGATCCCGCAATTATAATGACAACGTCGGTAATTGTTTATTTGTCAATATATAATATTGCAATATTGAAATATATACATCGGAGTATATGTATTACGATCAACTCTCGCAAGGTTTCTTGTCCGCAAATTATATTTAACCTACCTGTCAGTAACTAATTAACGAATATTTGAAATTGTTTTACCGTTGCGCGCGCATTTTTCGAGTAATTAAAACATGAAATTAACGGAAATATTTGCGCTCTCTCGTAGGATATATTATCCAGTTTCGACGCGATGGTCGATTTATTTAAATAAGTAACATTCTCTCACTTTCATTAATTAATTTGTGTTTCATTACCAACCAATGATTGCATTACTTATTCAGCATTGGTATCATTGACGTGTATTGATGTCGATGACTTTTATTGTTATCGATTATATAATTGTATAATTCTCGCGAATGAGCTACGTTCTATTATTTTCATACTCGAAATGTTTGAATCTTTTATATAATTCGATGTAACGAATATATATTTTATAACGTCTCTCACATATAATCGATAAAGTATATACACATAGATAGCACTTTGGAACTTTCTACATACATTTTATTTTATATTAGCGAAAGAACTCTGCAATTTCAAGATATATCTCTCAATTTTATTCCCATATTTTTCTTAATTATAATTTAATTTGCCTGGACTCTAAATACAAGTCTCGTACACAAAACGAGTAAAGTAACAAATACAAGCGTTGAAGCTCAGCTACAGAAAGACTGATCTTGCCATCTGACTTATTTTTCACATCAACACCATCTTTTATCCTGCATTTCCTCGACTCTCTCTCTTTCTTTCCCTCACTCTATCTCGTTTCCTCCTCTTTCTGCAAAACGACACGTACTCTTCCGTCACATTTATCGGTGTGTCGTCACAAGATCCGAGGAGGCAACAAAGAGGCAACGCGATGCTTCGCGACGGCTGAGACACGAGATATATCCGTGGACGACGGCGCAGACAATCTTCCCCGACGACGCGTGACATGCACGATTTCCACGAAGTTGTACAGTAGCGAAGTAAGGGGGTTGCGCTTGCACTCGGCAAAAGCAACCCCAGTGACCGACGCGAAACACGTCGATTCCATCGAGGCTAACTCTGGGGTTGACGTATCGACAGAGAAACATATGACGAAGTAATATTTTTCCGCGCCCCCTCGGGTGATGGCATTTTCCCGCCACTCGCTCACCATCTCCCCTTAATAGTTTTTCCCATCGACAGATAGCAAAATCGAAAATTGCACTTTTGATGTTAAGTATATAGCAGAAATTATTCGCTCGCGTCGTTTAGTTTATATTTTTATTCATGTACAATAGTTTGACAAATCGTTTTATATCTAACAATTTTTCTTTCTTTCTTTTTTTTTTATCACATATCAACGAAAAATTATTGTACATTATCAGAGAATGTGCTATATTAAAGTAAAAAATGCGGATTATATTCAGAAAAAAATACAGAGAGTAAAATTATAATAAAACAATATTATTAACTGACATCTCTAATTTAAATATATTCGTTGTCAGTTATATCAAGTCTAGCAAATATTATTGTTTGAAATATGCATAATGGAATAGTAAATTTGATAGAGCCGATTTTGAGAGCAAAACATAGGAAAATTTCCACTGCAACGTATAGTATTAATTAACAAAGTCCATAGCGACACACACGGTATTATTTTTTCATGATCACACATTCTTTCACAAGAATGAATGATCCCGACAAAGATACGGTCCGTTAATCAGCCTCTCGTCTACGATAATCTCGCACAACGGTATTGATTTACGGAATCTATGACAGGAAATCAAGGCTACGGATTGCGAAGAGCGCGCGGAGGAGGAAGAACTTGATGGACACGAGTTAATACCGTCCCCAGACAGTGGCAAGTCAACGGACAACGAAGCGGCTCTGTCGCCGATCAAGATTCGATCTGACGTAAACGGGTTGGATCACGAGGACTGCGACGAATTGATCCACGTTGAGAATACCACGCAGGCATGCATCATGCATACTTTAAGCATTGTAAGTTATCGGCTTTATTTTCTGTCTTTTTGATATGTGAACATTTTACATTTTTAAGAATCAGTAACACATTTCTTCAAGTACGAGTATTAGAAGAATCAAATAAAAAGAATGATTGCTTCTTTGCAAGAATTACTTATAATAAATTCATTAGATGAAATAAATTAGCTGTCATCATGCATACTTTAAGCGTTGTAAGTTATCGGCTTTATTTTCTGTCTTTTTGATATGTGAACATTTTACATTTTTAAGAATCAGTAACACATTTCTTCAAGTACGAGTATTAGAAGAATCAAATAAAAGGGATGATTGCTTCTTTGCAAGAATTACATATAATAAATTCATTAGATGAAATAAATTAGTTGTCATCATGCATACTTTAAGTGTTGTGAGTTATCGGCTTTATTTTCTGTCTTTTTGATATGTGAACATTTTACATTTTTAAGAATCAGTAACACATTTCGTCAAGTACGAGTATTAGAAGAATCAAATGAAAAGGATGATTGCTTCTTTACAAGAATTACTTATAATAAATTCATTAGATGAAATAAATTAGTTGTCATCATGCATACTTTAAGCGTTGTGAGTTATCGGCTTTATTTTCTGTCTTTTTGATATGTGAACATTTTACATTTTTAAGAATCAGTAACACATTTCTTCAAGTACGAGTATTAGAAGAATCAAATAAAAAGGATGATTGCTTTTTTGCAAAAATTACTTATAATAAATTCATTAGATGAAATAAATTAGTTGTCATCATGCATACTTTAAGCGTTGTGAGTTATCGGCTTTATTTTCTGTCTTTTTGATATGTGAACATTTTACATTTTTAAGAATCAGTAACACATTTCTTCAAGTACGAGTATTAGAAGAATCAAATGAAAAGGATGATTGCTTCTTTGCAAGAATTACTTATAATAAATTCATTAGATGAAATAAATTAGTTGTCATCATGCATACTTTAAGCGTTGTACGTTATCGGCTTTATTTTCTGTCTTTTTGATATGTGAACATTTTACATTTTTAAGAATCAGTAACACATTTCTTCAAGTACGAGTATTAGAAAAATCAAATAAAAAGAATAATTGCTTCTTTGCAAGAATTACTTATAATAAATTGATTAAAATTTTTTTAATAAGCTTCTAAAATTGTATGGTATTTAATTTTTATTGTATTAATAATATGCTTAAGACAATGAAAAATGAAGAATGGATACATTTTTTGCCGATTGGTGAAAAAAATCTAGTATGCAATGGGAAATAACATGATGGCAGAAACATAGTTTCCGGATTCGTGCGTCTTGCACGAGAATCGTAAAGAGCGGAAAGATCATAATGGATTCAGCATGGCGGTTCTAATGACAGGCGTCGCTCTCGTCACACAGCAGTTAAAAGCAGTCATCCACAATAGAAAATCGTTTCTTCTCGGGTGCATATTAACAAGAGTCGTAAGTCGCCGTTGTTGGCGCCAACAACGACGACAGTAATGTCGTCTGCGATGTACTTCCTTTTTCCACGCGATATAACGTGCTGTTTCAATTTTCATTAAGAATAGCTAATGAATAGCAAGCTGTCGCAGCTTTGAATTTTTCAATATGTAAACTTTGACATTCTTAAAATGAAGAAAATAGAATGTCGAGTTTGATAAGCCTTTAATTCGGGAATATGAAGGTCTTAATCTTTCTTCTTTTAACTCTCCAGATAATGTAATTGTTAAAATGATTTTTTTGTGCTTGTTACAGGACTCTTCTTTGGAATTGAATTCTGATACAAACTCGAGAACAACTTCTGGAACGGTGATGGCCTTGACCAATGGTTCATTATCGGCGAAGGAATAAACGAGAAATAAAAATATTTAAAAGAGAAGATTCAAAGAATATTCATCGGAACGGTCTTCCCCGGCCAACCAACGAGACATATCGATCTCCTTTAAGGATTATGCACCTGTTTGTATATAGCTTAATTGCCTAACAAATTATTATTCAGGATCGCTAGATCCCGTGGTCTATGCCGGCTGATCGAATATCGATCATCTTTCCCTCTCCCAAAAAAAAAAGAAAAAATATTATTTCTATTCCGGACTCCTTTCCACACATTTGCAATTTTGTTTCAAAATTTTATTGAAAATAAATTGAGAAGCAAAGTGTTGCAGAAATTCAAATTGGTTTAAATTGTTTCAAAATTATTGTGTAATAATATTGATTGGTAAGTAATTTAATTGGTAATTTTATTTGTAGATTTTTAATTTGTGTATACATTTATTTCATTTAAAGAATCATATATTTTTAATTACTCAAACTGTTGTATTGATCGAAATTATTATTGTTGACTCTTTTTAAAAGTATGAGATTTTTCAGGTATTTGATATTTGAAAGTCTTAAACAATTAAATTTTAAGATTTATTTAAAAATTGTTTTTAATTGCATTTGTTTATTTTAAAATTAAATCTTTTAAATTTTAAATTTTGAGATTTACAAATCTTTTAATTCCATTTATCGAGCTTTTAAACGGAATTCATCAACTGCGAGATATTGAATCATGTAACGCAATTGTAAAATCACAAAAATTTTTCTTGAAATAATTTTATATATATTTAGAAAATTCTATATATATACACAATATATAAGTTTATTATTATTCTCGATAATATAAAATTAAGTGCTTTTAGTCATTTCGATGGCAAAAGTGTTGAAGATAAAAATATTTGTGGACAAAATATTAGCTAAACAGAATCACACATCAATGGATTTAACTTATCAGAAATCCTAGTAATTATTTATTTACCAGTTATTATCTTAAATAAAGACTAAATTAATGTCGATATTATCATATCATTAATAATAACTAGTAAATAGATAATTTATTATCGGTAAATTTGTTTCTTATAAGAAAACAAGGAAACGTTTTATTACTTCCTTTCGTAGCACAGTCGCACATACGTGTGTATGTAGATTAAATATAGATTGTCACTTTAATTACTCATGAAAGGATATATCTTTCGAAACAATGTTGTCGATGCCGAACTAATAACTAAATTACCGTGATATAAATTTAAACTTTAATTATTAAAAAAACAACTTTATTTCTTCGCTGTTCTGAAATCTTATTTAAATTTTTTTTCATCAATCATACTGTAAGCAACTTAAATAATTGTTGCTTATTTTAAGAAGGAAACGTAGTACAGAGAAAGCGAGAGGAGACTTTATTGATGGCAGTTATATTAATTTCGTATTACTTTTATTAAATCACTTTTTCATTATTATATGATAAAAAGATATTTAAACATGTAGAGAGTTTAGATTTATTATTTTAACTGTAACAAATTTGTGAATTCAAAATACATTCTACAGATCTATTAATTCCGAACATATTAATAGACTTAAATCTGATATGAATCGAGTTCTACAAGCATATATTAATTTAGAAATAACTATATTTTTGAATCTTTGGCAGGGAGAGAGATCCGCAGACTTAAAAATTTATAAATATAAAATTTCAACAGTTTTCATTATATATTACTTTTCTAAGTCTAAACTTTATTTATAATTCGTAGTTTAATTCTTAATTTTAACACTATTATAAAAATCAAAATATGTATATGCCTATGAATAATAATATAAATTGTTATGTTGTTGTAGAAGAATAATTAAATAATATTAGGAATATAATGTTAACTTTTTTAATTAATTTATTCTCTTCAGTCCTTTGTTAGTGATTTGCCATCGAGGTCCTCGTAGTGTATGCATATCAGAGATCTAGTCATCTCAGTTTTTTAAACAGCCTGTACAATCCGAAATGTAACGAAATTGCAAAAAAAAAAAAAAATTAATAAATATTATCGACAGCCGGAAAAAAATCAGTCGAGCTTTTTCGAAGCCTGACGCGCTTCTCTTTCTGCGTTTTTTTCTCTGTGCAAATCGAACAAGATAATATTAATTATGTCACGACTAGATGGTAGCGACGAGAGTTATTTGTTTATAGCCCCATATATAAACAATGTTTTATGGATCATTAATGTCTAAATAAAATATATTACGTCTTTTAAGCCGTTTTGGAATCTCTTTCTTTTCCCACCCATTTTGCATGATGTAACAATTTGACTTTCTACAATCTCATTCGTGAAATATTATACCTCTCAAAATTACGTAATTTTTAATATATTTAACGTACATATCCTTTTTTATTTTAGAGTTCTTGCATGACATTTTATTAATAAAATAAAGATAATAAAAGTGAGAAAAATGAGAAATTGCTTAAGTTTTAAACTTAAATTTTTAATGAATAATTAACAAACACGTATATAGCTTCTAATTGGAACGAATTTTAACGGGAAAAGACTTTTCCAATTCTCGGCACGGTCGCTTTTTTGCAAGAATATTCTTCATACGAAATTTTCTAACAATCCAACATTTTATTAATAAATATAATCGATGGAAATGAGAAAAGTTGCTTAAGAGTTTTTAATAAATAACTAACAAACATGCACACACATACATGCAGTTGCTAATTAGAACTAGTTTTTAACGATGTGCCAGAGGGAAAGGTATTTCGCAGTTCTCAGCACGTTCGCTTCTTCGCGAGTACGTTTCATCCCTTCATATGACACCTAATTACTGCTAGATATCGCGAGACATTACTACGCTTTTCGCGGTTATACGTCTTCAACAAGAGGCTCGTTACACAAAGATTTCACCACTCTGTTAACCCCTCGACGTTACGTTTAATAAGTCCGTTTGTTCCTCCAATTAAAAGTTACAGTCTAGTAGCGGTATAATGATGTGCCGTATTGTATATTATTATTTTGTGAATCTGTATAAAATGATATTTTCCAGAAATGCTGTCTCGATATTCGTACATTTGTCACGAAATATTTGCCGTTATAGCGTTACAAAATTAACGATTACATTTGATCAATTAACAATGCAATCTATATAATTTTTTTACAATTTTTCTTATATCAAACTCTATTATTATTTCAAATTATTTCATATAAATAGGTAATCGTCGATATATTATCTAAAAAAAATTTGATTGGATTAATTAATTATTAAGAAATCTTAATAAGAAGATATATGCACATTACGATATTATTGTGTTAAACTTTTATATATTGGTATCTTTTTTATAAAAAGATTATTTTGTTTTTTAAGTTAATAACGTGTAATTGTTAAAGGAAACATGTAGTCGAAATATCTATTTTATTTGAAATTAAGAAATAATATTTGTGTCACTTTGTTACCGTCTACTCGTACATCCTGTTTTCTTGTCTTATTTTTATTCCTATCCAAGAATATCTAGTCACTGCATATTACGTGACTACATTGAAATAAAACCGCAGTCGTACATGCGACAGAAATTTCGTGACAAGTGTTTTAAAGACGAAAATCCTAAATTTCTAATGTATTAAAAAATCAATAAAAAATTAAGTAATGACGCGCTTTCGTTGTTTTTGGTAATTTAAAAATCATTCTCTATAAAGTTTGTAACGCATTCTGTTCCTATATTGACTTTTCTTTGAATTAGCAAGCTTTTACATCTATCGAGCTGGCAGAGTCATCTTTTGTAAGTGCGTATCTAGTGGATAACGTAGAATTCACACTGCATTCAAACCCTGTATGCGCACATGTATATAGCTTTGTCAGAAATCTATTATGTCGATAGAAATGTTCTCATTTTTTCATCGATCTTTGTTTTTCTTTTCTTCTCTGCTCTTTGTTAGACGACAACACTTTATACAGAAAAGATTAAATTTTTTAAATATATAAAATATATGTGTGCAATGATAAAAGAAAAAAAAATTAAAAAAGTACTTTTTACAATTTGTTATAAACTCATGTAACATAAAAATTCGCTGACTTCAAATCAAATTTTCAAAATTTTATAGTAGTACTTATAAATATTAAGACTTTAATTAAGTTACAATTAACTAACAATAAGTTATAAATTAAATACTAACGAAAGCAGTACGAAGATAAATAAAAGTTTGTTACTTTACATAATTAGTTTTTAAAATTTAATTTGCAAAAATTATTTCGATTATTAAAAAATAAAGTGTGAGTATTTTTATCCAGAGAGAGATTTTTAATTTTTAAATATAAATTAATTTAGCATAATTCTGAAATTGAATTTACCATTATCCTGTGTATCGAGATATTTACATTTCTACATATTTTGACAATAAATTTACTGTAACATACTGCCTTTATTTCACTCACACTCATTGTCTACGCTAACCGGCGCGACTGTTTAACTATCATTCGGTACAGACCTTACAGTTAAAAACGATAAGCAATTGTGAACGGTAGTTAACTCTCTGGTAGAGGGGTGAGCACGTTTCACCTGTGACAATCAAACGGTATGCAGATATGAAGCCGGGATAAACCGGCGACTCGTGGACTACTGCACGGTAGTAATCAGAGTCACTCCGAACAGTCAACGACTCGCCAGGCAGACAGCAGGTAATTCTTTTATACCATTTTATATTCAATTTTATATTCCTTTCAATAATTTTGTATTACATAAATAATCAATAATTCTATATTACATTTAATTCAATATTGTTAATGCATTTTTTTTTCTCGTTAAATGCAAGACTAGTGTCAATATTTTTTTACTATATAACATATAACTTTTTCCATTTGCTTCAACTTAAATCATGGTATTTTTGTTTACTCATACACATTTTTAAATAATGTTATTTTTTTAGAGTACTAAATATTGTAAATTTCTCTCTCTCTCATAGCATCTATTTACTAATATACATACATAAATATATATGCAATTTTTAGATATAAACATAGATTAATAAATTTTCGAAATATTATTTTTGAGAATATCATATTAGTAGGTATGATATGAATTTTAAATATATATTTTTATATTTTTGTCTGATAATATACTACAATATAACAAGAGATCCAAAAGAAATAATTAAGTAAGTGTTAATTAAACAAATCTATATATACATATATAAGCTAATTAATCAAATATTTTTAAATATATATTTTTAGATTTTTGTCTAATAATATAATAAACAAAAGAAACAAAGACACTATTAAGTGTTAATTAAACAAACATGTAAGCTAATTAAATTAATAATATCAAAAGTGGTACATTAAAGTGCGAAATATTTGATCATATGCCAATATAGACAAAAATAACTATTATATTTGCGTTGGCAAAATAATAATATTCGATAAAATTTGCATTTAATCTGAACAAATGCGGGTTTTGAATTTTAACAGAAATTATATTAAACTATGTTTACAGTCTTTTCGTGTGTGAACAGATTCGGTCGGATATGGTTGCAATTCGATGGCTTGTAATTCGGTTGAATGATTATCGTATATATTTTAATTTAACTTCACATATTGACATTAATTAACCAAATCATTTAATTAACCAATTTATATAAATAAATTTACAAGAAATATATGATTATATATAGAATTAAAAATTTTTCATTATAAATTCGAATTAAATAATTATGCGGTTTTTTAAAATATTTATATATTAACATTACTATATAATTAAATTTTAATTTTAAATATTTTTGTGTTATTTAATAACTAACAGCTAATATTTAATGTCATAATATAATGAAGAACATTCAGTTAAATAATAGACCGCAAAGTGAGTTTAAATTGTAGGCAAACGTTTACAATTTTTATGATCCATCGGTTGTGCAATTTTTTAAATTTATACACATATTAAAATCTATATATTAATATTTCAATATAATCTTTTTCTATTTTTGCATAGCTTTTTAAAATTCTATTGGATTTAAAAAAATACTGGAGAATTAATTTTTCGAAACTAAAATTATGTTTATGTGTGCAGTGATATTAATGTTAAACATCGAAATATAATATTTAAAAAAATGTCCAAAATAATTAAAATTTTATACACATATGTAAAATCTCTATTCTCTCGTCTTTATCTATCTCGAGCACATCAGCTATTTTTTAAAAGCAGTGATGTTGTCGCTACACATCGCGCGTTCTTCATGTTCCAATTTTCGATGCGGTGAACATCTAATTCCAGTTTTATCGCGACTACGGCGTTCGGTCGCTTGGCTAATTAAAAAGATTCTTAATTAAGAGCGAAACGGTCTCGTTGGCGTGTAACTGTAAACCGCGGATATAACTGTGTGTGACGCCTTGGTAACGGAGCGTAAGATCGTCGTCCTGCTGCAGATTTGTTCCGCTACATCGCCGGAGATACCGACCTTTTGCTCTGCAGTCGTTTGTTAGCGATGCTCACAAAACCGACAGCGCGCTTATAACTGTGATGGAATGACTCAACGCGTAGCTTTCAACAAAAGATCCCGCTTTTGTAAAACGTAACGAGCTCTTTATTCACGATGATCTTGCGTCAATAACTAAGTCATTATTTCCTTCTGTTCATTAATTTCTTCTTTGCATTAATGTCTTTCAAATCAGGTGCCAAAATTCTCTTATCAAACATATTGCGAGAGAGAACAAAAAATTTACCAAAGAAGAAAAAATGGTAAAAAATTATTTTCTTCTGTGCGTTAATTCCTTCTTTGCATTAATGTTTTTAAGACCATTTATTAGATCCTAAAATTCTCTTATTAAACATATTGCGAGAACAAAGAATTCATGACAAAGAAAAAACCAAAAAATTGCAAAAAATATATAAATGTGAAATATTAGAAAAAATAATGATTATATCAAAAAATTCTTTGCGTGCGAATAATTTTGTTGCCATAATTTCGAGTTGAAAATCACGCGAAGCATTGAACTTTGATGGGAATCAGATGTGATTTCGAGCTATGGTAAACATGCTCGGGCGAACAATCATCCGGATGGATCTCGGTGCGAGTCGGCCGGAACTCGAGCATAATACCGCGGAAACGGCCCGGGAAATTATATTTGTCATGGAGAATCGGCCGTGTCTACATTCGAGGACGATTCGATGCGATCTCTGACCGCGCAGCTACCGGACGGAACGGTCATTGCATGTGTATCGCCGGCCTTTTTTAAAAGCTACGCGTTTCGATGGAAAGTGCCCGGTGATATTCACGGTTACGTTCAAAGTGGAAGCGAGCAATCAGACCGATACACTAACCACCGGCTTCGCACACAGAGGAGTAATGCGGGAAAGTTTAATTTGATCGCTCTCTGTGACGGATGCGCGAATCGCTCAAATTCATTCTCAATTAATGTCAATCAATGCTATTCATTTTTTTATTTTACTTAAGATACACACTCATTTCTTTAACTATAGCTAACTGAATCATTTTCTATATCTGTGATATAATATTTCAAAATAAATGAAATTTTATGTACCAATTCTCCTTTCTTAGACTGTTCATTCAAATTTGAAGGTGCATGCGAATAATCTTGGGAAATATTTGACAATAAATAGAATTCTTGAATTTTTAGATCACGATGCTGAGATTATCGGCCGTGTGTCCATTGATCCTTCTGCTGGCTGGAGTCGACGCGGCCGGTATCGGCGAGGCTTGGCAAATCACGCCGTATTTAAAATCACTTTATCCGGATCATCTGTTTTGGCCACGATTTGACTCCACGGCATTCGAAGTCCGCACCGTAAGCGGAGTAGGTCGTCTGCCTCCACTCGAGGAATCGCGAAACGCTCGAAAACATTCGGAGCTTACTACATCGAGTTCCGTAGAGCAAAATTCCCTACCGGATGTCGAGAAAACTTCCCATCTGGAGAACGAGAACATCGAGCGTTTCCAGAAGCTCTTGGAGAATTCATCTCGCAACGATGACGAGGTCGAAGCCGAAGAGGAAGACCCCGAAGACGCAGCACCTATCCGGAAAATGTTTCGAAAGACGCTGATGATGAGACTTTTGCACGCAAACGACAACGACGAGTCATCTGCGAACGAGGCGAGGGAAATCGTACGTGTTCGCAGGCAAGCGGAGAACGAGACAAGCATGGAAAAGATCTCGACGACGAAGAGCGTGCGCGAGGCTCGGCTGAACTCGAACAGCCCCGAGACCTGGTCGAGTTCGGTTCAACCGATCTCGGTGGAATTTCGTCACCGTATCCCGCTGGACCAGGTGATCCGGCAGCAGCAGGAAGAAGAGGAAGCCGCCGCACTCTCCAACAGCTATCGGAGACATCAGGCACCTCGGGTGGACTTTGTTACCGGTCAGCATCATCGACGAAATTATCCGGAGTATCGCGAATCCCGGGACATGCCGATCACCAGGAACTACGACGACTACGACCAGATGTCCTGGTACAGGAACGCGATACGCGAGAGAGAGTACCCGTACGAGTACTCGTATCGTCGTGGATACAGCTACCACAATCCCGATCGCTACCGGATGGAGAGGGATTATTACGCGCGTCTGCCGAACGAGCCGAATTATTACTACGATCGTTACAGGGACGACTCCGATTTCGATCTCTACGGCAGGAATCGAGCCACGCCGAAGCCGAGGCGGATCATCTACTACGCCACCCTGCCGGAGGTGGTGCGGAAACCGGTGGATCTGAGAAATTATCCGCGATACGACAAAGCCTCGGTCACGCGAGACGGTGCCTACAAACGGGTCCCAGGCAACGTCGATCCCGTAAGGTATCGATACAGACAGTACGGTTACGATCCGTACGCGAAGAGATCGAGCTATTACGATCGTACCTACGAATATCCCGAGAGCGATTCGCGAAAGGTCAGAGTGTCGACGAAGGAGAACCTGAGCAGCGAGCGGAAAGTGAGCAATCTTATCGCTATCAGGGACAACGACGGCAAATTACCCTGGCCGGTGCAGATCGGCACGGAAGTTAGCATCAAGGACGACGAGAGGATTCCCGGGCGGAAGATTTTTGGCGAATCGCACGTCGGCTACGATAGATTTCAGAGCGCGCAGTTACAGAAAGCCCCGGACGCCACGGGATCCAGCGAGCTCCAGAGCGATAATTAAGGAATAATTCATCGTCGGGCATATAATATTTGCTCATTTATGGTATATCGAATGAGAGAATTAATTCTACTTTGTTTCGAGAAACCACGAACGACGATGATATTCTTCCATCATTATTAAATAAGCGCAAAATTTGATATTAAAAATATATACATGATGAATATTGAAATATATAATAATTACAGGAAAAGAGACGATTATCGCATTTAAATAATTTAGGAGATCTCTAATCAGCTGTCACGACTTAATATTTACGAAGGCACTTAATTTGTTAAATATTTAAAAAGCGATCTCTCTTTTTTAATAACAGAGATTATATAACTTGGTAGTATCGGAAAAATATAATTACACGATTTATTTTTACAGATGGACAATCAATTTTGATATTTAATATTGATTATCTAACGTCATTTTATACTATACGTTACCTATATATTAAGTATATACATATATATAATATATAAGTGTCTAACAGTAAGATTAATAATACACCTTTAAAATAATAAAATATATTTAAAACATTTATTTGTTTAATTAGTAAATAATAATAAAAAAGAAGTTGAATGCACAATAATATGCAGTGTACTTTTAAAACTTATGTTTGAATACTGTCAATCCAAGTTTTTGAAGTACAAGTTCCGAGAATATTAAGTATATCAATGTCATTTACAATATTCTTTTACATGTATGTGCGTCCTTCCTACATATTATTATCCGATAATAAGTAAGTTTCGTCATTCATTTAATAATTACATAACATTTGCGATAATTAAATTGAAAATTATTTAATGTTGCAATAAAACTAAAAAACAGTTATCTTGTACTGTTTTTAGAAATAAATCCCTACACTCACTTTTCATAGAATTACAACATAATTTTTTTATTTTATTCTTTCTAGTTTTTGCAAATTAGTTAAATTCATACTTGAAAAATATTCTGTTTACTCTCCTTAAATTTATAAAGAAAAAAGTGGTATATTTTGCTGATATTTTTATGCATTATAATGTAATACAATTTCCAGTGTTAAGCAAATTAGTTAAATGCAGCGTAAATACATATTTTAATTGTATAAAAAAGCGGCTATTATCACGTTTCCAATTGTCATATTTTTTTAAATTAAAAATAGCTTGTTTTATACTCTTTAAAAATAACATTTCATATGCAATAATAATAAAAAATGATAAATTTTATCAAAAAGACTCTATATTATGTTATATTAGAACAACACTTGTTTTCGAAAATTTAAATATTTACAAAGTTATATCATTTTTCAAAAGAGATACGTAAAAAAGAAGCATTTTCGAGATTTTTAAATTTTAACAATTGTATTTTTGAAGAAAAATCAAAAATTATAGTTCTGGGTATTTTGTTCGTTCATCTACGATCGGTTATGCTTGTTTCGCTGTTCGATTCACCGGATTTACTATCTGTTGAACACGACAGCTTACCCGCAGCTGCATGTCTTTTACTCACTGTTGAACTTGCTTGTTACCGCAAGAGCCGAATGCTTTCGAACACGGTCTGTACGCTATCGCCATCTAATTCAAAGCATTAATGAACAACTCGAATACTATATTTATCATGTTAATAAAATTGAAACTGCATTTTTAACGTCTAATATTTCGTTTAATAAATTTATAAAACGTCTGTTACAAATGTAAAATTAAATTTTGCAGAGTATATTTTATACTGTCTATATAAGATAACGCTGGGGAGAATTTATTTAACAAATTATTTATTGGAATTAGAATTAAATATATTTAAAAATCACATTCGATTTCACGATCAATGAAATATAATTAAATTTCACTAACATTTTTAAAGAAAAATTTACTTTCCAATTATATTGATTTTTTTTTAGGTAATTAATAGCGATCACGAGAAAAAAGAGAAGTTCGCTGAAAACTTGACATAAAATTATCGAGGTGCCTTCGTCGTCGCATTGTCGAAAAAAGTTGGAAATCGTCGCATCGGCCTTCCGAGATCGCCGATATATATTATCGGGCCATATGAAATTTAGGTTTGAGAATAGTCCCGTGCAGGAAATTGCTAACGACCTAAACGTTGGGGCGGCGCACTGGGACCGTAAGTCCCATGGGCCCACTTGTGATGGATGGTCCTTGGGCCACACTATAATTTGAAGGCGTTTTATGTGTGCCCTAACACGTACTCCTTCAATGATCCTCCATATGTCCCAATTGTCGTCCGACATAATCACGGAGAAGCTCGTATACATGCCCGTGACGGCCTTTTATCGCGCTATTTCGCGAATTTATTGGCATGAGAGAGAAATAAGCTTTAATGATATCAAATTGTTATTTTCAGGATTTTATCGTAATATCATATGATTTTATCATAATTCACGTCCGTTATTTGCAGCACCATGAATCGCTCCAAAGGTACGAACGTTGTAAATTTTTGTTTCTTCACAAAGAAGCTAAAAAAAAATAATGTCATATTTTTCAACTATTATCGATTGTCTTTTAGCGTTATTCTAAAATTTGAGAAAAAATGTCATTTCGTTTGTTTTTATTTCATTACAGCCTCTAACTAATTTTCGCGAATTTACAAGCAAAAATTGGAGATAATCGTTAAATGTTCGTACTTGCATGAATAAATTACGCGCTGCGAGAAAACAAAAACTTATAATTCCGCAATTCGCGGGCCGCGAATTACATAGTTATTTAATAAATTGCTTTACATGTGCTCGCTAGCGCGCTAATTAGTACCGGGCGCTATTATGCAAATCTTATACGCGGCGTAGGCATGGTTAAATGAATACCCAATTAAATTGCAAAGTGAGCGTTCCCAATTTTCCCTATATTTTGCCCTTTGGTACACTAATTAATTTCCACGGTCGAGCTCACTTTATTTACGCGCGACAAACCTCAAAATTGTAGCTGACCGTTCGATATATTTACACAGAAACCGCGAACCATGCGTTGGTATAAAAATACTTTTCGCGCGAGTTATAATTCGTGTCAACATAATTATATTTCAAATTCTTTCGCGTGACAAGTTGCGACAATCTTATCGCATCAGTTTGCGAACAAAAACAGTGAAAATTAAACTCTTGTGGAAAAATTGGTTTCTAAATCGATAAAAAACTACAGTTTAATTATGTCAATTAGTGCTTTTGATATAGTATCAAATAAAAAAAAATATAGTATCTATTTCTTCTTTGATTTACATTCAAAGGTATAGTTTTCAAATTCTCATTCTTGAGCAATAAATTTTTTTTCCGGCGAATTAAATTATTTGTAATCATATTGCGTGAGTTTTAGATCTAAAACTCACGCAACGCGAATTTTCAGGGATTCTTTAAGCTATATGCGGTATAATTGAGCAAGCATGTTGATTATCTCTGACACATACGGTGTAATTTATTTCGCTCTATTATCAACTTGTACGCAATAAAAGACGCGTATTCTCGGGCATGACAAGAATTCGTCAAGTCGAAACCTGAGGAAGCGTTTCGTCATCGGTGAGTCCTGATACGCAAGAACGGCCGGGGGTCTCGTCTCCGGCCACTTCTTCCTCCCGGTAACGTGGAATTATTGTGGATAATATGTGGATAGTTAGTCCGCGATTAGTCTGTCCCAGCGGATTGTATCCCTTCCCTTCCCATTCCCGCAGGCAGCGCCTGCCGTGATAAATGACCGAATCCTTTAGAGTTTTTAACCGCGAACCGCTCTCGCTTAAAGGTTTCTCTCTTCGACTGAGCCCGCTCACCTCAGCCGAAGGTCGTCGCTACAATTTTGCCGTAAATCACGGTAAATGTTGACGTAAACGCCATGAGTAATTAGATACACTAGCCTATGATAACCCCTGCTTCTTGCGCATCCACCGTCACGTCTCGATATTCATCTTCGATCCTAATATCGCTCTTCTCTCGCCACGCAAAACAAGAACAGTTGATTCTATCGAGAATATTTATCGAGAGAAAGATACATTTTTTATCAATTATTTTTATGCATAATTGTTAAGTATTGAGCGGCTTTAGGACACTTTTTTAATGAAACAAGTTTTCGTTATCAGAGAGCGGCGTACATAATTTCTTGAAAAGAGCGCATCGGAGTAAATGTCGCGCTAATGATATTTATGATCCTTATCAAAATTAAAAAGACACTCGGCGATAATCGAAATGAGAGAGAAGAGGGCAGAAAAATCCGATGTCTTTCTTTTCTTCCTTAACATCGCTAATCCATTGGCTACTCACCCCGTAGCGACTTTCGCAGCGAGGGTGAGGTCGATGAGTTTACCACCGCCGGGGGTTTTGATATAGATTGCGACCCACGCCTAATTTTCAGACTCACCGTTGTTTATTGCCGAATCCTTTTAGCCTTCGAATGGGGTGCCGGATAACTCTGTGTCTCCCTCATCTTTGCCGCGAAAAGAAAGGTCGTTCGACATTAAAGAGAAAGTCGGGGAAAGAAAAAACGACGCAGACCACATTTCGGTTCATTTGGAAACAGCGCCATTTAATAAATTCTTTTATCTTAACTTTTAAAAAAATCTACACGAAATTTTACTGCCTCTTGCATATTTTTAACTGTGTGAAAAATTTTCAAATAATTAAATTTAAGATACGTAGGCGTGTATAAATAATATAACGTCTCTGTATTCGCCGACTGTTGTCATTTGTTGTAATTTAAAGAAAATGTGTGTTGCTTGAATAATAGCGCCATTTAATAAATTCTTTTATCTTTACTTTTAAAAAAATCTACATGAAATTTTACTGCCTCTTGCATATTTTTAACTATGTGAAAAATTTTCAAATAATTAAATTTCAGATATGTAGGCGTGTATAAATAATATAACGTCTCTGTATTCTCCGACTGTTGTCATTTGTTGTAATTTAAAGAAAATGTGTGTTGCTTGAAAAATAGCGCCATTTAATAAATTCTTTTATCTTTACTTTTAAAAAAATCTACATGAAATTTTACTGCCTCTTGCATATTTTTAACTATGTGAAAAATTTTCAAATAATTAAATTTAAGATACGTAGGCGCGTATAAATAATATAACGTCTCTGTATTCTCCGACTGTTGTCATTTGTTGTAATTTAAAGAAAATGTGTGTTGCTTGAAAAATAGCGCCATTTAATAAATTCTTTTATCTTTACTTTAAAAAAAAATCTACATGAAATTTTACTGCCTCTTGCATATTTTTAACTATGTGAAAAATTTTCAAATAATTAAATTTAAGATACGTAGGCGTGTATAAATAATATAACGTCTCTGTATTCTCCGACTGTTGTCATTTGTTGTAATTTAAAGAAAATGTGTGTTGTTTGAAAAATAGCGTCATTTAATAAATTCTTTTATCTTTACTTTTAAAAAAATCTACATGAAATTTTACTGCCTCTTGCATATTTTTAACTATGTAAAAAATTTTCAAATAATTACATTTAAGATATGTAGGCGTGTATAAATTATATAACGTCTGTATTCGCCGACTGTTGTCATTTGTTGTAATTTAAAGAAAATGTGTGTTGCTTGAAAAATAGCGCCATTTAATAAATTCTTTTATCTTAACTTTTAAAAAAATCTACATGAAATTTTACTGCCTCTTGCATATTTTTAACTATGTGAAAAATTTTCAAATAATTAAATTTCAGATATGTAGGCGCGTATAAATAATATAACGTCTCTGTATTCTCCGACTGTTGTCATTTGTTGTAATTTAAAGAAAATGTGTGTTGCTTGAAAAATATATATATATATATATATATATGTGCGCCTTTCTCTCTTTGAGTTAAATCGTACTTTAGTGGATATTTCAGCGTGGTACTCTAGGGTTAATGCGACGCGAAATGACGAAGTTACCCGCGAGGCATTCGACGAGATCGTTAGGGACACACCCGCGGAAAACACGGGTGAGCCGTGTGACTATAGGCATTAAAATCGCATTTGCCGCTTTTCCATGTTCCCGCCGCATTTATTTAAACGGTATATTCGTTCGACCCCGGGGAGCAAAGATATTTAACATCGGAATAGTTGCGGAGAGAGAGACACGGTTCAATTTTTCTGCTTAAGATAAATCGATTTTAAATTGATCGCATTAAATCTTAATTGAAAACAAGCGAGAAATGCATTATGCACCTCTCCAGCTGATATCCATTTAACCCGACATATATATAAATAATTTCTTCCTCGCCGATTGAAACGTCAAACTTATAAACGGGAAAAAAAGAACCTCGAACTTTTTATTTATTAAATCCTTTTTTTTTTATACGGCATATATGTATATATCGAAATCTGAACTCGCAATCAGTAAATCAGATCGGTTTCAATCTCGGGCGCAATATAACGCAGTTAAACGTTTATATAAAATCGCGCGTGTAAGCCGCGTTATTTGCGGCTTATATTCGCGACCGCCGATCATCGACCACCACCGTCCCCATCTGGTCTGTTCGTCCATATATCCGTTCGTCGCGCGTTCATTCGGAGTCGCCGGGACTCATCGAGGGACTCGGAGGGAGGAAAACGCCGAGTGCGCATCGGTTCCCTCGTTTCATCGGGCTCTCCAATAAGAGTACACCTATAATTTGTAACGTGGCTCGGGTACCGGCCTAATGGAAAAATGCGTTCCGGCCAATTCTGGCCGTAGTGCCGGTGTGGAGAGAAAGAAGGTGGAGGAAGAGCGAGACGAAAGAGGGAAGGAGAGAGGAAGAGAGACAGGAAGAACGGAGAAGGAGACGAGCGGAAGAAGCCGACGAGGAGGCAGGAAGACGCCTTCTCTCCTGCAACCGCGTGAAAGGCGCACACCACGCGTATACAGGGTGTCTGACAGAGAGTGTCACTTTGAAAATATATTAGTAGATCTCGTTATTTAGAGACGATGCTTCCTTGGCAAAAATATCGAGGGAGGCCATCATTTTTTGCCATCACGTATAATATCTTTATAACTGAACCTTAAATTAAAATTGTATTAAAGTAAATTCTACTTGAAATTAATATTTCATTTCCACAAGGCTTAGTTTGCGAAAAATCCTTCATTTTCAGTATCGCTTATATAACTCGAAAATGATTGATGCCTCAATATTTTTGCCAAGGATGTCAGACACCCTGTATAAACGGTGACGGTGGCAGGAATATAGTACCTATTGGCGGTGGATACGGCTGGTGGATTTAAATGCGCTACAAAAGAAGTAAATCTGTAATAGGATTATAATGCGGATCTCTCTCTCTCTCTCTCTCTTCGTTCTCTCTTCCTTTTTATTTTTCATCTCTCATCTCCCTTGTCCGGCCTGAACGCAGGCGTGGCGCTTGTTGGACTTCCTCGTCTCGGGGCACTTACAGGTTGGGGCCTTTCGAGTGGTTCGATTAAGCCCGGGTCGCGTGGAGCCGGCGCGTATTACATCGAAGCATTCTTATGCGGTCTTCGTTCGCTTTAATGATATTAAGGCCTATTTAGACCGGTCAATTTTCGAACTTTATCGGCTCGCGTAACAGCGCATGATCGAACTATAAGGGATAAAAAAAGAAACTTAGGGGTATAAAAATAAATTTTTGTCCATTTTGTGAAGGAACCTTTCCCATCTCTCTATACATTTTTTACTCTTGTATATATTTAATGATGTATACGTGTGTGCATATTTTTTTCTACAATTTGTATTACAGTCCTAAAGCTGACAGAGATCTGTCAGATCACGTTCGTCGATCTAAAGGACGGCTTGGATCTCCATTCCAGGTCCGACGTAGTTTATTTTCGCGGCGCGAATGCAAAATGCAAAATGATTTGATACGTGAAGCGTTCAATCATACCAAGCGAAGCTGATTAACAGCCGTGTGCTGGTTCAGTTTTCCAAAGACAATTATTTAACTTGCCAATATTGAACAACATTCAATTAGAGGCGAATCGAAATGAACACCGCGAATGATTTGAGCCCGTGATGCGTGCGCGCCAAACTGATACCGCATCGGTTTTAAATCCCCATATAACGCTGCAATTCGTAAATGAAAATCTGTCGACGGCGCCCTGAAATGGTTACGCGGGTGAGGTATCGCGTAACACTTGCTCGCCGCAGGGACGTGGGATAAAGGGAAGCCGCTATTTTTTACCTACATACTTTGTACATACGTGTGTAACATCAAATAACATAACGCGAATTTTCATCGACTAAAACCGCTCGGTTGCAGTAATTTTCGTTGACGGAGACAACTTTTTACCCTATGCACTCTTTGCAATCTCTGTCATTTCTTTAAACATTACTTTAGATATGTCATCTTTATTAATATCTATAATATATTTATCGAGCTTGGGTCACCTATAACTTTAGATATAACAATTATCATTTAAAATTTAAATTTTAATCACTTCATTCGATTAGCATTAAAAATACTTCACAAAATAAATAAATAAGTAATTAATGTCTTATTAGCGATTCTAGTCGTCATTAGCGTCGGCCTTAACAAGCGCGGATGCCGCGACGACGAGTATCGATGAGCCTAATCATCTCCTGGAGGATTGTCGTGGACAAGCATTTAAATGGTCTCGCGATGGTCGTTATTGCTCGTGGCCTTTGATTAATAACGCGACGACTCGTGGGAGAGAGACAGACCGCTGAGAGAAGAGGAAGAGAGAGAGAAAGAGATACAGGGAGGATATCATAGTCCTGGGTACCATAAGCGAGTAACAAGCCAAGACGCTCTTCCCGAACGTAAAGATGTCTCGACGGTCTCGGCTCGGTTATATCTTCATTATAAGTCTGGCAGAGTTACGTACTGCCGCGGCTCGTGATGCTCAAAATTATGCGCCGCCCGGAGTTATCACTGCCTTCGGGGTTTGGCGCACAAATAATTGGCTTCCACCCGTATAATGCACTCTATACATCTCGTCGCGTCTCACGGTGCTTCTCTCCGCGAGAGAGATTTTGTGTGTATTCGTGTCTTCGATCGCGAAAATAATAGAAGACGCCGTGTTCAGTGATGTCGATATAAATCGTTTAATTAATTGTATAAAAATATTATGGAAAATTTAGAAATGATTATTGAACATATCCAATTATATATAAAATAGAATAAAAAAATGCGTTGATTTCGTTTTTTATAAAAATAATATCTTGACGTAGTTTTTTATGCGGATAACTCTGTTTCTGTATAATTTTAGTATATTGACAGTTATGAATAATTTATTGTTAATTTCTATTAATCTTTAATTTTAAATGACGCGCTGAAGAAGGTTGAAAAAGGCAACCGAAACGTTCGAACTTTTTTGTCTAATATTTTATGTTAAAAATTTTTTTCCACAAATAAATATTAATAACAGAACTTAATTAGCTCTTATTGCCTTTTATATGTATATTAATTTTTAAAGAGCTGTTACAGATTATATTAAAATAGAATAGAATATAGAAGAAAAAGAAAAGGAGAGAAGAAGAACTGGGATAAAAAATTAATAAATTTGTATTTAATATCGCGTTTCACGGTGAAGTTCCACCGTCTCGTTTTCTGCCCTTTCGCGAGCCTCCGTGCTCGTTGCACGTTACACTTTTTGCTGTCGTGCCGGCGAGGGTTTATCGAACCTGCAAGACGGAATCCCCGTCGCCGCCGCCGATTCGGAATCCCCGCGTTTCCTTACGAAACGAACGGAATGCATAAGTATTTCCGGCGATATTCCAGGGAGGGGGCGGAGGGAGGATTCTCCGCGGCGACTTCCGCTTGCGAGGCGAGCTAGTGTCCCTAATTACCGTGTCGGGTTCATGAATACGATTGCCGCCACACCGCACGGAAGCTAGCGTGGCGTCACTGTTGGCTGTGTTACTACCGCTCATGAATTTATGTATCTGCATTCTCCGACGCTGCTCGGCTCGGGGCACCCTGAAGAAGAGGAGTCGTCGTCTCCTGTCCGCGCGCGTTCCTTACCCTTCGTGAGGCCTCACGCCTCGCTACCCCGAAGGATGCCACGTCGCGGCCGTTCGATTCGACTGACTCGGTCGTCTACTGTAGTATACAAACCTCGGGAGGATATAGTCAATGTTAGTTTAAATCAAGCTTCTCAGATGTATTCGAAAGTTTAATCTCTGATAAACAAATTGTATATATATTTCTGACACAGGCAGATTCAGAATATATTCAATGTTCTTGAAATTCCTGATGGAGTATCGAATTATTGACAAACCTCAGGAGGATACAGTCAATGTTAAGTCGAAATCAAATTTCACGCGAATAGATTAAGCTTCTCAGATGTATTCGAAAGTTTAATCTCTGATAAACAAATTGTATATATATTTCTGACACAGGCAGATTCAGAATATATTCAATGTTCTTGAAATTCCTGATGGAGTATCGAATTATTGATAAACCTCAGGAGGATAGAGTCAATGTTAAGTCGAAATCAAATTTCACGCGAATAGATTAAGCTTCTCAGATGTATTCGAAAGTTTAATCTCTGATAAACAAATTGTATATATATATTTCTGACACAGGCAGATTCAGAATATATTCAATGTTCTTGAAATTCCTGATGGAGTATCGAATTATTGACAAACCTCAGGAGGATACAGTCAATGTTAAGTCGAAATCAAATTTCACGCGAATAGAAGCTTCTCAGATGTATTCGAAAGTTTAATCTCTGATAAACAAATTATATATATTTCTGACACAGGCAGATTCAGAATATATTCAATGTTCTTGAAATTCCTGATGGAGTATCGAATTATTGATAAACCTCAGGAGGATAGAGTCAATGTTAAGTCGAAATCAAATTTCACGCGAATAGATTAAGCTTCTCAGATGTATTCGAAAGTTTAATCTCTGATAAACAAATTGTATATATATTTCTGACACAGGCAGATTCAGAATATATTCAATGTTCTTGAAATTCCTGATGGAGTATCGAATTATTGACAAACCTTCAGGAAGATACAGTCAATGTTAAGTCGAAATCAAATTTCACGCGAATAGATTAAGCTTCTCAGATGTATTCGAAAGTTTAATCTCTGATAAACAAATTGTATATATATTTCTGACACAGGCAGATTCAGAATATATTCAATGTTCTTGAAATTCCTGATGGAGTATCGAATTATTGACAAACCTCAGGAGGATACAGTCAATGTTAAGTCGAAATCAAATTTCACGCGAATAGAAGCTTCTCAGATGTATTCAAAAGTTTAATCTCTGATAAACAAATTATATATATTTCTGACACAGGCAGATTCAGAATATATTCAATGTTCTTGAAATTCCTGATGGAGTATCGAATTATTGACGAGAAAAAAGAAAGAAGCTTCTTTGATGCGTTCGGAAGTTAAATATCTGATGAATACAAAATTATAATATTCGAGAATTGTAAATAATAATTTTTGGTAATAGTATAAAATAATACACTATTGAAAAATTAATTTATTATATTATTTACTAATGACTTAAAAAGCAGATATAATCAATGTTCTAATTCCTGATAAATCGAGTCGTCAAAAAAATTTCGCATGAATAGAAGCTTCTCTGATACGTCTGAAAGTTAAATCTCTGATGATAAAATGCCTATAATCGAGAATGATTAAATAATAATTTTCGCTAATAATATAAAACAATATGGTCGAAAAAATGAGTAGAATTTCTTGTATTAATTACTGATGATTTTAGATCACATTCACCTCAAGCTAGTTTCGTGACATGTACTAGTTATCCTCTATCTCTCTTAAAAAACCCACAAATTGCTTGCGGTACTTCTTAACTATGACTTTACGTCGCGCTTTCATTAAAGACCGCATGCGGAAAAAAAAGGAGCGCGGCGTTACGGTTACAATGTTCGCTCGATGTATATACGGCTATGCCTCGTTTCCTGTTATTTTTACTCGCAAAACGGAAATTAAGTCCGTGAGTTACCGCGTGCGTTAACACCGGGACGTAGCATTACAACGGTGGCGAGATAGGAGCGAGAGATCTTTATCCTGAGAGATCTGAGAAACTGAGCGCACTTCGTTTCGCGAATAGTCCCAACTGAATCGTGTGTCGTTATCCGTCATCTTTCATCATTTGCTGCGCGATACTTGCGTGCGTTTGAAATGCAAAATTTGTATAATGCGTCGTAAAAGAATCGCATCTAAGATCGGTGCATCCGCGACAAAAAAGTTCACGATCAGCATCCGCTCGTTTATTTCGTACTCATCAATTCTTTGCGCTTGTACACGAACGTAAAAGAACTCGCTGCGATTTTACATAAAATTATGGAATATGTTACTCATATGTACATCTAACGATGAGAAATTAAATTTATTTAATATTTCAGAAATTTGACATATGACATCTGACAGATAATTTATATATATGATAATATATAATAATATGATATTTAATGTATAATATAATATATATATATTAGTGATTAATAATTTCATTATTCAAAGAAAGACATTCATCTCTTACAATTAAGGATGTATCTGATATGTTTCTCATAATTCCTTGTCGGCTAACGAAGCTAATTTAATTACTTTGTTTCTGCATTACATAATGTTTATAGAAGACCCATCTTATAGGACGCTTAGCTTCATATGCATCGGAAGACGAGCCTCCAACAATAAGAAAATCAAGTCCATAATTGAGCAGAATTAATTATACAATCGCAGAACACACACTCTGCCGTGGATCGCGCGCGTCCGTGATTGTCTAACGTGCAGTTAGACATAAATTAAAATGAAAAGCAAGCTTCGTGTCGGCGGATATGCGCTTGTTTACTCGCATAGTGACATTGTACTCCGTACGTAGGTATATATATACATAAGTATATATACGATGCCGTCTTTCGCGATTAATCGAGGCGCGAGTCTGCGTGCTTAGCGCGGCAGCGATGGACAGAGGAAACCGTCGCGATTTAACATATTAGCGTTAATTAAGGCAATTATGTCCCCGAGTCGTGAGCATGAGAGTGTGTCCGCTCTCCGGCTCGACTCATCCATATTCAGCAGCCATTTCCGACCGGGGGTTATATATGAGAGACTAGAGACGTGCGTATATACACATATTATACGCGCCGTGCGTTGTTGTTAGCTTGCCTTCAGTGTCGCATGTTGACAGTCACCGTGGGATTATTCCGTTCACCGTCGTCACAAGAGATCGAGGACGCAATAACGTAATTCGCTTTCTCCACGGTCTCTCCACGTACACGTGCATATTCCGTTTCTCTTCGTCTCTCTATCTCTTTCTTTCTTTTCCTCTATATATTCGCCTACGACACATCATTAGAATTTGCATCGAGGAGCCGAGCCGCCGCGTAGGAAGTCCTTGCTATTCCGTATAATTATCGAGGCGATAATAATGAGATCGTAATGAGGATCATCGCGTGAATGGGCTGGCGGACACATTGTCATTAATATGTAATAACTGATTGCGAGTAGTACCACGGTTCTTTCGTTTTTATATTTCGAAATAGACAATACTTGAAATATATGAATAGATCAGAGTATAATGTAATAAAATGCGACTCAAATTTTTGTAAATAAAAAAATTCAAACTTTTGCGAGAAGCGCTTATAAAAATACATCTCGGATGAGAGTCTTATACGGGGGATCAAAATTCAGCTCGGAATCGCGCGGATCGAACGTCTGGCGATGTCTAAAATTGAAGGAGCGGGCAGAGTCGATACTCGCGATAGTGATAGCGCACGGTGTGGAGACGTGTTGCGCAAAAAAACGAGGAAAAGAGAAGAACGCGGAGAGGAGAAGGTTGGGGGAGAGAAAAGGCGGCGTGGAAAAACGAGGGGATGCGGCAGTTAAAAGAGGCAGGGTGAGAGTCCCTCGGACCAAGCCAGCTAGCCGGCCGGGTGGATACAGACAGAGACTCCGGCGGGTGGACGGAAGAGGGCGCGAAGAGGACAAGGCGGCGGGGGTGGAATGGTGGTGAGTGGCGAGGGGGTGGCGGGCGCGGGAGGCTAGGAGAGAAAACCGGGCACGTCTAGGTTTTGCTATGACCAATGGCAGACGGGGACACAGCGCGCCGCCGTTCGTATCGATCCAAGAGAGACTACTCCACGTTGGACCCTCTCTCCGTTGGAGAGTGCCTCTCTCTCGCCCGGGTCACCTCATCCGTCCTCGCCGAGGATCCTTCGTCTTCCTCGTTTTTCAGACTCGAGCCGCCGGGCCACGCCGTATTTTCCTTTTGTCCGTGCGATTTATCGCCCCTGCCTTATACCCTCCTTCCTTCGTTTCTTTCCTCTTTGCGTCTCGAATGTGATATTTTTATTTGTCCCTTATATATGTATTTAGTTTAATGTGTATCATCATGCTCACCATATTTCCCAGCGCATTAATATCTATTTTAATCATTTGGAATTGTTTCATAGAATTAATATACGATATTTTAAACCATCAACAGACATCTCCAGCAATTTCCTTAACACCACGCATATCCGAAAAACGTTCAGGAAACATCCAGAAAATATCCTAGAGGATGTTCGATGCCCTCTGGATATTCTCTTTCGGATATGTCGTGCCGTCAGGGTTTTAAGATAGATGAAATATGACAATCTATTGTTATACACAAGATTTATACCTCTCTCCGTCATATGAATTACTACAGTGTTCAATCGTTTGCTTCTAACATCAGCAGAAATCGTGGATGTCAATGTTGGAAATTCGTTCGATCATCTTGGACACCGTTCTCCAGAGTGCACCCTCTCGACTCGCTAGGTGCCTCGCGATGCCTTCTTGTAGCGGCCGGCGCACGCGCGACAGGATTCGAGCCGGGTCCTCCCTATCAAGAGACACGAATATCGGACTGAGGGAAAGAGAGGGCGTCAGCGGGAGGGCGAATGTGTCACCACGAGTGCGTGTCGCGCGCGGTGACACACGCCTGGACATGCGTACTCCTCCGGCCTATCGTCGCTCGGGTTATTAAAATTTTCGAGCCAATGAACATGCCCGATCGACGAGATGGGGATGTGCCAGGGGTTGCTTGTCGCCGATAAATATAGACGGCTTTGCCTCCGTCAACGTGGACGAACTTTGACGTTGGTGTGCCATGTAAAATAATGAGGAGTTTGAGAAACGTGTTCGCGAGCTGAGTTGACAGTTCATTTGAATTCATTCAATTCTCTGTCAGTTTAGCATGATTTATTTTTAACGTTGTCTAAAATAATTTTATTTTCTGTGACAATAATTTTGCAACCACTGTCAAAGTTGCAGTAACAAGATTATTCAATATATAGCAAATGTATTTAACAAATTAGTGAAATATTATAAGATTCCCGATTCAGCCGACTTTCGGACCAATATTTTTCTCACCTATTTCTTTACAGGGGATGTTAAGAGAAGGAACAAGGGGAATTTTTGAGATCCCAACCATAGGATTCAAATTCCTTATTTTTCCAAATGTTCTTTCTTTCATAATTGTCGCAATAACATCGCGTTTGGCTCTATTGGTCGAGAGGAATCAAGTGGAGATTGTGGTTTTAGAAATATTATAAGATTGAACAAAAATATTATACACAGAGCACGTGATTTTCGCGTTCTTGGTATATATAAAAGAGAGATATAGGGGCGAAATTAATAGCCGAATGATCAGAAACTCTCCGTATTATTCCGATTGTGCATGACCGTCAATTCTCCAAGAGCATTACTCGATCGCGCACATTATTTCCCAGCGATGCGCAAGAAGAGCATTAGAGGCAGTCGCAGAGAGTCCAGCCGGTCGATTACGCCGGCCATCATTTGCCGGAGTCGTTTGTAGGACGTCGTGGTAGATTTGCGAGCTTTGCTTTCGGA
The DNA here is from genome assembly GCF_048542155.1 of Nylanderia fulva. Taxonomy (NCBI): domain Eukaryota; kingdom Metazoa; phylum Arthropoda; class Insecta; order Hymenoptera; family Formicidae; genus Nylanderia; species Nylanderia fulva. The sequence goes on from NW_028189302.1 coordinate 2,990,637, forward strand.
ACGCACGGCAGGTTGGTCGGTAATCGTTGTTACGTCGCGCTCGTTCGCGTCGTTCGTTACGAGTTCGCGGGTGGAGCAGGCACGAAGAGAGAGAGAGAGAACTAGGATGATTTTATGGTCGTGCAACTCGGGGCAGGGTCGTTGAGTGGCGGTTTTTGTTGCGAGCCTCGGTGGACTGGGCCCCGGACCATCCAGCATCTCTGCTCCGCGAACCGCCCACTCCATTATCTCGGTGATGATGAGTGCGCGGGCGGGTGGACCTCGTAACACACATCAGCAAAAGGATTACCCTTCCTCCTACCATGTCCTACCTCCTCTCTCTCTGTTTTCTCTATCTTCTCCTTTATTTCTTTCTCCTTTTCGCTCGTTTTGCCTTACCACCAGATCTCCTCCCACCAGTCGCGCCCGATATATCGTCCTACGCGGGCTAATGGGCAAAATGATTTGCGAGCAAAAAATAAATTGCCGGAGAATCCCCCGATGACGGAACTCTGTATATTGTATATTGTTCCCGCGCGATCTGCCACAGTTGATCTTTTTGTGCGCTCCACTATATACGATCCAGCCGTCAGATTCGCGTTTTGCGAACCACCGAAAGCGACACTATTCGCTATCGAAACGAATGGGGATCCAAAAATGAAACTGCTATGTTATTATTGTATAAACTGTATGGATATACACGGGAAAAAAATTAGTTAGATGGAAAAATTCGCTGCTGTATACTTCAGAGAGATAATATAACGATGGTACATATACATATGTATATATGTTACTTTCAGAAATCACGGGGGGGATAAATTTTAGGAAGTGAGATAGCATCGCGCCGTTCTGACGCAAAAATTTACATAAGCTAGAACATATTACTCGCGTATAACGCACGTCGTGCATACATTTGCGAACGTTCTCACGTATTCGTGCGCGCGGGTGTGCGTTTCTCAAGTAGTGGATCGACTTCCAGAAGCGGTTTCAGGAGGAGGAGGTGGTCGTCGCTGGTCCCGGGACAATCTTATCTTACCGTTAAAAAGAATCGAGGCGTCTTTGTGAACTTCTTGACGGATATACGTACGTGTAACTGCCGCGCGGTCGTATCAGGTTTTATGCCACGCGATGCGAAGAGATAGAACCCCATGAGAGAGAGAGAGAGAAGTGGGTTTATGCGTAATCAGACCCCCATGCATATCCGCATTAACGACCGCCAGAACGTATGCATGTGGGTGCATGCACAGATACGCATCGCGCGAGCAGAGCGACAAATCGGTCGGTGTTACGTGCAGATCTTCCTCGAGGCCATTCAGGGTGTTCAGCAGACTCGATGAAAAAAATTCCCTCACTTTTTCAGATTTTCCAAGACCAGAAATTTATTTTTTCCCTGACTATTATTTTTTGCAAATATATAATTTGCATATATCTGTATGATAAATCAATTAAATGTTAAATCACGAGTTAAAACAAAAATTTTAATTATACGATATTTTTTAGTTTTGTCTCTATCAAACACATTGAAATTAAATATTACGACGATGAAAATATAAATTAACGAACATTATATTTATTTAATAAAAAATGTCAAATTATTGAGACAAATGTAGAATAATGTGAACAAAATCCAGATAAATAGTAAAATTTCCTGACAATGCCCGATTTTCCTGACCGCTAGACTCTACCATTGTTTTGAGGACACGTTAGAAGGATAGCAATTTGCATTTGAGAAAAAGCGGGAGCGCACGCAACGCGGATTTCCATCCGACTCCAATTCCTAGGAGTCGCTATAGGTACACCTGGCCCGCGGATTTTATTTAGAGCGTTATTTCGAGAGGGACGATGTAGGGAGATGAGGGTGAGAGAAAGAGAGAAGGAGAATGGGGTGGTGCGGAAAAATGAAGCGTTAAAGCGTCGGCGCCGGCCGTATTATTCCGTGAATATTACATTTGTGACTTGGTAGCACCGGCACGATAGGGGGATACACGACTGTGTTTACTTCGCGTTTCCTAATTTCCTTCGGGAAACAGCGCGAGTAATGTCGCTCTCGCTACTGCAACTCTATCTCTCTCCTCTTCTGCGCACCTGCATTATTCACGTAACCGACGAATTGTCTCTCGCTGGTCTACTTAATTAAAGAGTATCAGCTCTCCTGCACGGAGAATATTATAAATGAAAAAAGAAAAGAGCTTTTTTGTCCTTTAATTTAATAATCGAATTTAATTGACGAAATGCAAAGTGAATTTGCGAATGCTAATATATATTATTTTGAGAGGTGATATTGCTAATATTTCACAAGGGAGAGAGAGAGAGAGCAGATTCGATCGTGTTTAGGAAGTCTCACATATTTTAGCCGACGCGCCAAGTTATTAATGTGCTAAAGACGATACGGGTTTCTTCTCGCGCCTCGTTCTTCTCGCCGGGCGAGAACAAAACGTTTTCGCGCGCACGAGAGAGGGATATAGGAGGGACGGGGGTGAAAAGGAGACGCGATGGAGGGTTACGGTTATAAATAGTCCGCCTTCGGGAGGCAGTAAAGAAACGACGGAGAGGGAAGTTACGACAGGGGTGGGAGAGTTTGTCAGCGAGAGGCAAATGAAATTGTATTAAAGTTTCACCTCGCGGGAGAGCAAGTGAGAAGAGATATACGCAAGAGAGAGAGAGAGAGAGAGGAGGGAAAAGTTGAGCTCGCACCGGAGGCAGATCGGAGGGATGGAAGCAGCAATGCCGACGACGACCCGAAACGACGAGAGACCGAGCCGAGAATATTAAAGCTTGTCGCTTTAGGACAAAATGAAGCGGGACTTTCGTCTTACTCCGGCGAATGGGCTGCGCGCGCCCTTATATTGAAACGCCGAGACTATATAATATCTCGCGCGTCTCCTGCGATATCTCCGTGAAAGTATGCCCTCGCGGAGATATATAAGAGAAGGTATATCTGTGCTCGTAAATTAATCGCGTTTCGCGAGTGTTTCGACTGCACTCTGCATTCTGGCGAGCGCAAATGTTATTCCTTTAAATTAGGATCAGCGTATTTGCGCGGGAAAGCGATGCGTATCGATAAAGAAATTAATTAGTGATGGCAACCGTTTCAATCAATATGATATTTTTACATGTATTTTATATTATGTTATATACGAGATATATAAATTTATATTTTGCTGAAAACGATCTAAATTTTTTGTATTACACGTGTAGGCAAAGTGACACTTTGTGTGCGTGTTTTCTGTGCGGAAAGCGGCCGATTTCCCACGCCGCCATTTAGCGGCGAGCGAATAAGCCGCATTGTCACGGCTGAGCCGCGTTCAAAGTCATTGCCCACGGCTTCAGCATCGTGTGTCTTTTTCTCGCGGGTTCGTATATTTTAGGTACACAGAGTTTGTTTAAGCAACAGAGAATAACGTGTTTTAGCGAAAGGCAATTTGCTGATTTTTTTTTTAATTTTGCAAATTCAGGAGATGATTCTATCGATCGAATTTATTAGCAGTCCAAATTTGAATAATATAATTTAATTAAGAAAGAAAATATTTTTTTAATGAAAATAAATCTGGTTTTGACACATGTCACTTTCAGTCTTTTTATTTTTATTTTTTTTTACTAACTTGTCTACGTTACGAAAAATATCGATATTTGTCTATCTGGTTTTCAAATTAGCGAATAATTGTTATTCTGTGGCTTCAGCCGTGGACAATGACTTTGAACGCGGCCATTCCCGCACCGTGCAGTTTAATACATATGCATGTAGTTCTGAATTTGAATGCTAATTAAATATGTGTTTCGTTGCAGATAGGTCGAAGCTATTTCAAAAAAATAATAATCCAAAATAATTAGAAAAAGCTTGAACATCTTGCAATTATGTACGATTATTACTAAGTCTTCAGTGAAATTTTACTACCAATAATCAACGAGACATAAGACGGAGAAGCAAAGTATACAGATCACTCTTGCTCGAAAGAAATCCCGAAAGTGTCATTATTTTAGTCAATGACATTTTCTGATTACATATATACACCGTATGTTAAAAACTCGCGAAAGCGTATCCTTCGCAATATCTAATCAGTTCGACGTCGATCTTTCCCCAACTTAAAATTGCACTTCTCACGGCATGCCACTGTACGTATTGCATCGCAATGAGGACGGCAGTTCAGATCCAATTATCCGGCGAGCGGGATAAAAGCGTCAGGATGCAATGGGAAATTGTAGAAAGCCCCCACGAGACCCTCTACGTGACGAACCGACTCGCCGCGGCGGCGATTAGCCGGCGATTCTTTTTCGGAGGATTGCATAAGCAACGAGCGCCTCTCGGCGTCGTCGTCTATTACACGAAATTTATGCAGCTATTACGCGCCAGGTGTCCGCGTGGACTCGCCTGACCCTCACGTCGTTCTCTCCCCCGATTTTTATCGGATGTTCATCGGATCGCAACTGTGTAACTCCGTAACGTTTGCAATGATGAAGGTTTTTTACAAAACGAATTACACGTGTGTCGATAAATCTTTTTATCGCGCGACCTTATTCCGATCACAGAATAACAATTATTCGCTAATTTGAAAACTAGATAGACAAATATCGATATTTTTCGTAACGTAGACAAATTAGCGTTAGTAAAATAAAATAAAAATAAAAAGACTGAAAGTGACATGTGTCAAAACCAGATTTATTTTCATTAAAAAATATTTTCTTTCTTAATTAAATTATATTATTCAAATTTGGACTGCTAAAAAATTCGATCGATAGAATCGTCTCCTGAATTTGCAAAATTAAAAAAAAAATCAGCAAATTGCTTTTCGCTAAAACACGTTATTCTCTGTTGCTTAAACAAACTCTGTGTACCTAAAATATACGAACCCGCGAGAAAAAGACACGATGGGAAACGCGAATGAGGAGAGAGGGAGAGAAAGAACAGGTTCGCGCTAACGGACACCTCAGCTGCCAATTTACCAGGCGCACGCACAACTAGGCAGTCATATTTTATTTACGATATAATTGAGATATATTGAAACGCGCGAGATATACAGACGTCCAGCTGCGCTCGCGTGGAAGAATAACAACGCGCGCCGGCGACCGAGCTATAATTTAACGTTCCCTCAAAAAGGAGCTGGATGCATTTTATTAGATCGCGGCATCGGCATCGGTGCGCGATATATTCAGGAATCTCCGTTACGCATTGATTTCACGCTAGAAACGATTCTAGAACCGAGTTGCAGTTTTATATCAATGCGGCGCTACGCTATTTTTTAAACTTATGACGGTTCTTATTTCTCGCTGTCAATATTTTTTAGTGATATATATAAAAATGCATTAACAGACGGAAAAAAGAATTCAGCATTGTTTTGCGTGTTCAAAAAAGTGCTACTAAAAATAAAAAGAGTTTGCACGATTTTTTTTATTCAGTTTAAAATTGTTTTTAATATATAATAATTATAAATTACAGGCAATTCTTCAATTGATTTTAAAGCATCGTTAACTGTATCTTATTTGATATTTTATACGTGTAAATGCAAATTATTTAATCTTCTCATCGTCCTAAATTAGGTGACCGCAAATCTAAAGCAATTTGCAATTCCGCGCTACAGATATACTCGTGTAAAAAAGCGTTAATTTAAAGCAAGGAGAGAATATACGAAGGATTCCGGGGGTGCAGGAGTGGGTGATTCCTTGACGAGGGTAAATTTCTCCCGGGAAGAATCCGTATATCCGTGAACGAAAAAAAAAAAAAGTAGATTTCCACGGATCTCTCTCGCTCGACGGTGTGCCGATAACCCCACGCGAAAGTTAAATTTTAAAAGCATTTAATGTCCGCCGACCCTCATAACTCGCTTGTCTTACTGGGACATAAAACGGGGACGGCCGATAGGGCGTCGAGGGACGCCAAGAGAGCATAACCCACTTTCCGTATAGGGCCGTCAAGTTTTAATATTACGAAATATCGATTCCCCACTGTCGTTCTGACACGGCGATTTTCCAGACGAAGCTATACGTAACATACGCGGTCATCGTCTAGAAGCGCCTGTCCAAAATTGATACGTAACGTTTTGAAAAGTGGGGCCGCATGCGCCGGCGTGGCGAAAAATATTGCTTACTTCGCGCGATCATTAATACTCGATTTTTCCGGGTCAGCAGCGCGATAGTTCAATAGCGAAGAATTATTAAATTTGACATATATCTATACATTTGCATATCATGCGCGATAACATTATAAATCTATCTGAATATTTTATTTCTCATTGTCGGTGATATTATCAAACACATATCATGATACCTACTTCTATTAATTAATCCTGCAGCAATAATACAATTTTATTAGGATTTAATTAGCCTTCCAAATCTGTAGACTCTAGCATTATTAAAACTAAAGTAGAAAAATAAAAAGATTTACGGAAATATAATAGGTGTATGTATGTCACTAACACCGCACGATATGCAGATATATATATGTCACATTTATAATTTTATATAAATGTGATTATATATATATATATATATATATATATATATATATATATATATATCATTAAGAGACGATTTTGACAGAAGCATCAGAAATCTGGCGGGAACACTCGCGAGACGACGATTCATTAAAAATGTATGACGGGAATGCGATGATGATGATGATGCGTCGTGCTTAATCGATCCTAGAGATAGGCTTAGATCTCGTCCGGGCTACCGCGGTGAGATTTATCCGCGTGGTAATCACAGGGTCGGCCGTTAAGGATTGTTATTGGCGCATTTTAATGCGCCAGTTGAACGGGGTGGTTATTATTTCTGCGGTTTTGCGGCTGTCCGAGAAAATTGGCGGTTGGGCGAGAGTTCGCGATGGACGGGGCGGACGGCCAGGTAACCCTGAGATCCATCTGTCACAGCGAGGGCGTTCGCAATTCGTCAGTCGACGAGGGCTCTCGTTGGATTGAAAAATCTCCTCCGGTTCGGGGAATTTACATGCGGCGCTTTGCGATGTACACTTCGCTGCTTTTTTCCCCCTTCTCTCACCCTCTCGCAAAAACCTTGTCGCGAGTAATATAAATAAGGGAAAAGAAGAGAAACGCAGTTTATTGATGTTCCGGGACACAAAGGTTCCTCGAGACGTTGACTTGTAACGGAGAAAAATGGGGTATGAAAAAAAGACAACGTTTATTCGCAACGCGTCATAATCAGACTGTAAATGATAACGCATAAAACGTAATTTATATAATCGGAAAGAAATATTTTTATCGGCTCTCGATATTAAGAATATAAATATGATGTTTTTTAAATCGACTAAATATTAAATCAAACTCCATATATAAGTTTCGAGATTAATTTATATATGGAACTTAGTGATCTCAAACCAAGAGATACAGTTCCGAATAATTAATTTTTCGTGCTTTGGCTCTATTGGCCGATTTAAAAAACATCATATTTATAAATATGGAGTTAAACGAGTATTTAGACGTCTACGCAGAAATTTGTGCGCATATATATAAATATATTGTTAAACGGAACTCTTCCGGGTCTTGTTTATTAACAAATAAATTTTTTTCTGTCGTAAATTATCTAAAAGTAAGTAACCATACTCATAATTTTTGGGACCAAACATAGGGACGACTGTAATAATAACTACAATTTTATCGAACATTAGAGACTTTAAGAAATTGGTCGAGAATAAGAAAAATTATACAAGAGAACAATATATTCGTAATTTATATAATTAAATATAAGACGGACTCAACTTTGTCATGCAATTTATATTATGTTGCGCATGATAACAATAAGAGAGAGGACAAAGAAGATGACGTTAAAGAAGAATGAATCCGATAGCAAGGAATCAATACATTTGACTTCGAATGTGTTTATCTCGTTAATATCGATGAATAGAATAAATTCGCTTGCACCTGCTCGTAGATATAATGAATCATCCTCTCCGAATGGATGCAATGAATAGTCTAAAAATATCTTTAAAAAATATTTAAAACAGCATTTCTTAAATTTTAGTATTACTTAAATTATGTCAGAAATTTGACAATTAAACGTACCTGTCAAAATAATTTAAAAAGTTTTCTTACAAGTTTTAATTTAGCATTCCCTGAAAGATTTAAACATCCAATTATCTTGATCGTTATCCGTTGAAACGACTCCTCTTATTAATTTATTACTTTTACGAAACTCTTACTCAGATGCGAGCAAATGTTCGAAATCGAACTGAATTTCGGATTCTCATCAAGAATCACCGGGCGATCCTCTGTCCGTGGTATTCGGGCTTAATTACGTGTCTCGTCGATAATGCCCATCTTCAGCAGGACCGTAACAACACACGGACTAGGAACGTCCGTTCGTGATTTATGTCCGGGAAATGGGTCGTGCCTCCGAGGCTAGACCCATTTCGGTTTCTGCAGAAAACGAGTCCCGCATTAAAGACAGTGGCAGCGGAAAGAGGATACGACGTTGCGGCTGGCGAGCTAAGCTAAGGGCTAAGAGGAGGGGATGGACAAGCGTCCCTAAACTGTTTATAAATCATCGTGGCGTATACCCCGTCATGTAGGGTTTAACGGACGTGTGTGTATACGTAGGTAGGACGCCGTAAAACCCCGTAAAAGCCGGATAGCCGTATCTGGTGCGACGCGCCGTCGAGAGATCGTATCGTTTCCGCGGACTCGGGCTGACTTTAATGCGCTCCTATATATCCCTAAACCTGGCAAAACTAAAGCGGCGAATTTCAAGTTGCGAGAGAACGGAAACGAGAGTGTCATATCGGGACTTACAGGGTGTCCAGCAGACCCGATGAAAAAAATACTCCTGATTTTTTCAAATTTCCCAAGACCAGAAATTAATTTTTTCCCTGACTATTATTTTTTCCAAATATATCATTTGCATATATCCATATGATAAATCAATCATTAAATGTCAAATCATGAAAACAAAAATTTAAATCAATTCTACAATCTACATTACGTACGATAATCTAAACAAACATGTTACTATAAAATATTTCAATAATCACCTTTTTTATTTATATTATATCAAATTTTTTAGTTTTGTCTCTATCAAACACATTGAAATTAAATAAAACAACGATGAAAATATAAATTAACGAACATTATATTTATTTAATAAGAAATGTCAAATTATTGAGACAAATGTAGAGAATAATGTGAAAAAATCCAGATAAACAGTAAAATTTCCTGACTTTTCCCTGACAATTCCCGGTTTTCCAGATTTCCCTGACCGCTAGACACTCTGTCTTATCGAATTAACGAAAGAGAAACGTGCGTTTTAATTTTCGCAGACTAATTTCGGTAAATAAGGTAAAATCAGAGATCGCTATATCGGATCGAGAGACGCGACGAATTAATTCTGCCGCTCGTTAAATAAAGAGCGAGAGAGAGAGAGAGAGATTAACGCGTTCCTGGCTATGCGCATCGTAAATTTTCGTCTTCTCTCGGTCGCATTATGTATTATGCATTTTCTGTCCACCCGTTTCACGAGCCGTATTTAGAGCTCTTGACAATTATCTTTCCGGTGGGTAAGAAGGCATGTAATATTCATGCCGTGGATCGCGTAAGTGGACGTACGAACGGCCGGCGCACAATACCGTAGATTCCGAGATTGCGCGCTAACCGTGACACTAATACCGGAAAGGAAACGGAGAAAATCAGTCTTAATTGGGACACACTGGAAATGACGACGCTTAATTCAAACCCGTGCGAAGATATATGTACAATATATATACGTGCACTCGGCTCAATCGCCGGACTGGACTTTTCTTGAGAAAACGATCGTGAGATATATTCAACAAATATGATGCATTAATAATAAGTGCACATAAAAATAAATATACCAGAATAACATTTATTTTATATACATATATGAAAGAAATATATATGTATGTCTTTCCTTGAGAAAAAGAAAGAGAGAACAAAAATATGTATACTTTGAATCAAACTATTTAATTTCCCCGTTTTGGGTTATTTTACGATAATAAGTAACATCTACGATATTACATAATTTCGTGAACGCCGTTCATCGTTTGTGTTAAGAACGGCGTTAATGTCGGTCGACGTTCATCCCATGCGCTTCAACGCGTCTCGCAATTTCTCACGGAATCATCCTAGACGGGACATTAGTGTTTGTCAATTACTGGCATAGAGGATCGGGTATTCCATTTCTTCACGTTTCGGACTAAATTCCGTTAATAATTCCATGTATTTGGGCGCACAAACGAACAATAGGAAAATCGTAATAAATAATGACAAGCATAATTCCTGTGTATTTTCGGCGAGAAAATTTTGCCCCTAAATCTGTATCAGAGACTCTAGCAATTGTGATTGATTAAAAGCCCGTATAAAGGAGCAACGCTATCGGCGGCGAGTTTCGACGACACATACGAGGGCAGGCGACACACGACGAGAGGAGAAAAGCAATTATAATTCCCTCTGTATCGTCGGCGTTATAATTGGAGCGCGGGTCCCGATAATGGAGGTCCAAAGAAGATTAAGAATAGGAGTTGAATGGGGTGTGGGTGGACGAGGAGAGAGAGAGAGACGCAAGGACGCGGATGGGTTCGCTGGAGCGGGAAAAAGAATGAAGAAAAGAACGAAAGGGGAAGGGAATCAGGGAGAGAGAGCCCTAGGTATAGTCTCGATGACTTATGTGGCTCTGACGCTATCAGCGAGGCGTCTCTAGAGTCCGGCTTGAGCCCCGGAACGTCGGTCCTCGTAAATCATCGCGATCCACCCACGCCCGTACCTTCTTGCTCTCCCGAGCTCCGACTCCGGAGAGATGCGATATGACAATTAACGAGGTCAAAGGGGGAACGGAACGTTTGCCTACGGAACTGCTTGCGCGACCGAGAGGACTCCTCCAAGAAAACAGGATACTCTCTCGTGCACGCGATCCTTTCTCCTTTCGCGATTGACATTTTCACAAATTTTGCTCGTATAGGTTCAAGTGTTTTAAAATGTTATAAACAGATCGTACTAATTTATTTGATCAATATTATATTAAAAAAAAAATAATTAGTTGACATTTTTAATTCTTGAAACAAATAAAATTGTTGGTGATTAAAAATCGAGGGGACATTAATCAAAACTGATGTGGAAAAAGTAAAATAATTAGTCAATTTAAAAACAATATTTTAGACCTGTTAGTGGATTCAAGATTGAGAAATGATTTAGCAGCATTTTTTAATTTTATTTAATTTAAAATGAATTATTCTAATAATGATTGTAAATAGAAATTCTAATAATTGTAGATGCAATTATTAAATAGAAAAAATATAGCGAATGTTTATATTGTCGGTAATTATAAAAAATTAAAAAAAAAATACTTTAAAATTGACAATTTAAAAATACCAAAAATCGTACTTAATGATAATTAACTTTATACATATTTACAAAGATAATCGATGAAACGTATTTTCTAAAACTATCTTATTCTTGAATCTCGCGCGCACAGAGCTGGTTCACAATTTTCCAGGAAGAACCAGAATACCTGTCTTATCTGTGTTTTAAAATGATATAAACAGATCGTACTAATTTATTTTATCAATATTATATTTAAAAAAAAATAATTAGTTGACATTTTTAATTCTTGAAACAAATAAAATTGTTGGTGATTAAAAATCGAGGGGACATTAATCAAAACTGATGTGGAAAAAGTAAAATAATTAGTCAATTTAAAAACAATATTTTAGACCTGTTAGTGGATTCAAGATTGAGAAATGATTTAGCAGCATTTTTTAATTTTATTTAATTTAAAATGAATTATTCTAATAATGATTGTAAATAGAAATTCTAATAATTGTAGATGCAATTATTAAATAGAAAAAATATAGCGAATGTTTATATTGTCGGCAATTATAAAAAATTAAAAAAAAAATACTTTTAAATTGACAATTTAAAAATACCAAAAATCGTACTTAATGATAAAACTTTATACATATTTACAAAGATAATCGATGAAACGTATTTTCTAAAACTATCTTATTCTTGAATCTCGCGCGCACAGAGCTGGTTCACAATTTTCCAGGAAGGACCAGAATACCTGTCTTATCTCATTTCGCGAATAGGTCCGCGGTCTCTTCTTTCGGCATCGAAGTGACGTCGTCCGTTTCATTCATTGTCGTCCGGTGCACTCTCGGGGTGCACCCGCGGAGATACAAATGACGATGATACCCCCCGGGCTCTTATCTACGAGTGCGATCGTCGGCGGATACGAGACGATATGTCGGGCGTCTCTTTTCGGAAGGGAAGCGATTCTCGGGACTCCCACGCGAAAAAAAAAGCGGAGGCGGCGTAACCTAACGTTTTTATTAGGGCGATTCACGGTAACCCACAAGTGGTCGCCACAGTAGGTCGATCCCCAGCTCTTCCAGCTTTTTGCGCACGAATCGACTTGAGGCATTCAAAATTCCGAAATGATCCTTTTATCGTTGAAAAAAGTGATTTTTGTTAGATACGTCTTTTGAAAAAATGGTTGGTAACATAACTGAGTCGTTCTAATAATATGCGTCTGTATGTACAGTTTTGCGTTAAGTGATAATTACGCAGCTAATTATATCGAAAAATGCCCCTCGGGAATGCCCGTCGTTCTAGTCACGTTAGCGTGCTCCAAGTATAAAAATGCGAAAAGTCAATGATAAGTGCATACTTATGCGTGCAACAGTCGTCGGTGTTCTGCGACTTAGCCGACTTAGCTTTAAGTGCCCGGCTCTCTGGGAAGCGCTGTAGCGTTGCGTACACAGCGAGATGTCCTCAGGATAAACAGGCAGGCTTTGTTCTACGCTTATGAATAAAACATTCGATAACGCATCTCGGAACCATACCGTACGTACACACATACAGACGTACGTATATCACCGCAAGAATCCAGCTCGCGCGCTCTCCGACTCTTGGCCCTTTTCCATCTCCTCTCGTGACATCTTCTGCTCTCCTTTCTTTTTTTCTCGCCATGTGTATGTCTTTTTGTCGCTCCGTCTCTTTTTTCCTCCCTCTGTCGCAACAAGATCTCGCGTCGTTCCGAATACGATCGGCATGGGAGAAAACGTGACAGCGAGAACAAACCGCGATATACCGTCTTCGTGAGTCTACATGTTTAAGAGTTTAAGGCGCTTTAAAAAAAGGAATTTTATAAATAATAATTTTTTAAAGCGCTACATTATTATTTTATAAAAATATAAAATGTGTTAATAAACCGACCACAACTGGTTTCGACCTTAGTTCAGGTCCTTATCAAGTCTACAATCAAAAAGTAATAATTATAAATGTTGATAAATTATTAATAAAAAGCACATTTAAAAAAAAATGATAAATAGCGTGAACCAATGTATATAAATTAATTAAATAAAAATTATACCTGCTAAGAAATAATGATTATTATTATATTTATATAGAGATGACTCGACAAGCAAGTCACTGAGACATGGACAAACTTAGCGAGCTTTGTATCTTTTTTCCGCACAAACAAAGCGCGTTAAGAGAACAATTATTACATCGTGAGACGGAAGTGTGCTGCAACCGGCAGAATTTCGGAACGCGAGGGGAGAAACGACTCGGGAGAAAATTCAAGACACAGCGCGCAGTTGCTCGCGAGAAAACGGTTGTATCGTCCCGGGAAGAGGAGGACGGGAAAGGTGGTACACACCAGAACAGAGAAGATTCTCCCGGCGGAAGGAAGGAAGCCAGCCGCGTGTCTCAATGTCTCCCCGAAGGCGCGCCTCCGCAATTTGTACCTTCATTCGCACAAAGCTCGCTCATAAAAGAGAAGTTAAAACTATGCCGTCGTTCTTATTACTGCCTCGAGCCAAACCACCTCCGTCTCGCCCTTGCCCTGACCTAGCCATCCTCCCTTTTTAGCCATCTCGATGTGTCTAAGCCCGTCGTTTCTTACCGCCGCTTTTTCCACGCTTTCTCCCTCGGCATAATGGAGCAAATATTTTCTTTCCGCTTACTCTCTATCCCGGCCTGATTAAATAATTTATAATCCGGCACGGAATGTCATTCCGAGGTCGGGAGGGATTTATGTTATTCCCGGGGTCATCGCGAGAGGTCGGTTACACACAGCGCTACTGAAATAGCGCGTATAACATTATGTTTGCGCGGCCCTAATTCTGAGGCCCGCGCAGGACTAATTACATCTTGCCGCGCCGGTAATCGGAGAATTGATCAGCCGCGGCGCAGCACGTCGACAATTCCCGCGATTCACCGAATATTATTGTGGAAATTAACGATCGTGCGTGCTCTCTCTCCCTCTTGCTCTTGCCGATCATCATCCCGCGCTGCCGTTTACCCTGACAGGCAGGGGATAACAACGCTACGGCATTGTTTGCGTTGCGATTAATTTAGTTCGCCGCGATCTGTAATTATACGCGTGATTGCTCGTAACATCGCGTCGGTCCATCGCAACATCGGCTGCATGTTGCGGCATAGGTCGACCTATAACAATTCGCGGTATACATTTTCGATCGACGGTACAGAAATTGGAACGCGAATGTGAAACTAGTAGCATGCATATATATTCGAAATTTTCCATCTATTAATATATCCATTAACCAGTGTTTTAGTTGTACCTTTAACATATCTTGCTTGTATCAAGTGTTGAAATATTTTTTGTTCGTTTGTTTAAGAATAGTATATTGTGTATCAAGTGCGGAAAGTTGACAATTGGTCACGAGTGCGGGGGATGGACGGCTGAAGCCGTGGGCAATGACTTTGAACGCGGCTTATTCACTCATCGCGTCGCCGCTTGATGGCGGCGTGGGAAATCGGCCGCTTTCCACACAGAAAACACAAAGTGCCACTTTGCCTGCACGTGTAATACAAAATCTATTTATGTGCATGATATATTCTATGACATATGTGTACATTCTGATATGCTAAATCTGATATGTTAAATATATGTATATGCACTTTAGTTCGTCAAAGATTTTCATTACGATACGTAATGTTATAAATTGCACCGAAATTTGATCGCAAATTATAGATCGTGTCTGAAGTGTGCTTTACTGTGAAAACAATATTCTTGTGTGTTTACATGCAATTCATAATATATTACTGCATATAAATCTTCTGGAGATTATATAATTCCGCGCTGTGATAAAAGATATTAACGAAACAGCGAACGCGATATGCAAAATACGCGGAATGGGAAACCGCACGACATATTTTAATCAAACTTCCCCAGAGAGTTCGCGTCATCCCTTTTCCGAGGAAACATACACTTCAAGTCTTTTTTCCCCCTTAATTTTTACTTTCGCACATGTATATATGCATCGCTATACGAGAGATATTTGACATATTTGAATTGCGGCAGCTAAGAATGTGTGCCCTTCGAATACTCGGGCTTTCGCGGTCGCTTTGAACCATCCATATATTTCCGTCTGTCCCCTCTCTCTCTCTCTCTCTCTCTTCCGCGTTTCGATGCGCACGGAATTCCGTTTTAACATATTGTAATTTCGACCATTTTGACAATGCTCGTTGAATAGAACGCGGCCGCCGCGTTGTGCAAATGTTTCCGTCCATCATTCCTTAAATGACACACAGAGATAAAAGGGGTCAAATGAGAATTTGCATTGAAACCATTTATACCGCTAATGTACTAAACGGTACTTATTCTCTTTTTTACGGAAATATAAAATAAAGTTAGGAATGCGGCATCTCTTTATAGATTACTATGCGACAGATATCAAGCAATTAAAAATATAAAAAATTACGATTTATTGAGAAAATAATATAAAATTATTTTTTTTACATTCAACGCAATAATTAATTTCTTTCAAAGATATGACGTAAAGTTTAGCTAATTACTGTGTAGCGAAAGCTTAATAGCCAACACGAACCGTGAGTTTATATCGCGACGTAACGATGCCGATAAGTGTGATTTATTTCTAGCGCAAAACTAGATCGAACGCACGTAATTTCTACGTTGCATAAAAAATAGTTGGCAAGTCTCGATGTCTCTCCTAAGGTGCACATACGCGGATTTGCATTATTTATCGCCCCGTTATAGATGTTGTGAATCTGTCACGCGTAATATAATATATATCGCGTAGAGTATGCAGTCGTGTTGTTGCAGTTGCACCGCAACATGCATCGTGTCGTCATCAACAATGCATGCTCGAAGAATTGCACAAAAGAGTTGCACCGTGAAGAGACTCCGCGCGTGCGTCGGGAAAATATGTGGAAACTGTTATTCATTCCACACCTTTTTATGGAAAAAAGACTTTTGTCGCGCGTGTGAAAATTACGATTTCTTATGATGCAATTCGCGCTTGATACAGCCTTCTACTTCTCTGTCGCATGCGCTTCAAGTCTTTCGTCAATGAACAATATATAAAAAAAAAAATATAAAAAGTCTATAAAATATTTAAATCAGTCTTTGCTTTTGTCGGAAGAAATATATTTTGAAAAATCAATTTAAAAAAATCATAATTATTTTTGCACTTACCTTAACAGCACAACGTATCCGAAAGATGATTAGAGGATATCCGGGATATCGAATATCCTCTGGATATTCTCTGAACGTCTTTTGGATATGCGTGCTGTTAGGGATGCTCTATAGAAAAATATAAGAAGTCTATAAAATATTTAAATCAGTCTTTGCTTTTGTCGGAAGAAATATATTTTCAAAAATCAATTTTAAAAAAATCATAATTATTTTTGCACTTACCTTAACAGCACAACGTATCCGAAAGATGATTAGAGGATATCCAGGATATCGAATATCCTCTGGATATTCTCTGAACGTCTTTTGGATATGCGTGCTGTTAGGGATGCTCTATAGAAAAAAGCATAAAGATTAAAGAACTATAATTTCCGGATATTAAGCATATATCTGGGAAAATATTGATGTATCTTGTTTCCGTTGCTGGAATTCACAGTATTAAAATCAACAGGAAGTACCGTCGCCCTGGACTACCTACATATATGTGCGCGATGTACACGATATAACGGATCGTTTTCATTATCTCCCCACCCTTGCTCTCGCCCAAAGGCGGAATATCGCATCGATCAAATCGTAGTTCACAGTGTGACTGCGACACGTCGTACTGACAAAGAATGATCGCGTTTCATCTCGCAGAGGCCCACGTGTTAGTACGATTGCGCGATTGCCTCGTTCTCAGACTTTCCCCGTCAGAAATATTGTGTCGCCGCGTTCCTTAAAGAGAGATATTGGACCGTTAATCTTGATGTCTACGGATAATATATTTATAACGAAGTATGTGCGTTACGTCACGCTTCTCTCGAAATCGTCCTATGCATATATGTAAAACGTGCGTGCTGCATGGTCGTCAATCGCGAGGCTGTATTGATTAATATTACGGCATAACGATGGTGCGCGATTTGATACGACTTGTCCTATACTTTATACAAGACCGCATTTCTCTCTCTCTCTCTCTTCTTTTGCAATTCTCAAATATGATCATTTTTTCTGGCGCATATGTACACATTTACTTTTTCATATTTGTAAATATAATTATTTATAATTATAAATAAAATATAATTAATTTTATGCGTGATATAAAGAAATAAAATTGAAGAAATGTGTGCATTTAGTTTTGCACACATGCATATTTTTTTATTTTATAGACTGATAATTTTAAATATTTATCTATATATATAATAGATTGGAAATATATAAATGCAAAAAAATGTTTTATAATTTTAACAAAAATTTGTGTTATATTTTTCATATGTTATGTATCTTAAGTTTTAGAAAATTCATTGAAGAAACGAATCTTATTTCGTCAAGCATGTGTTATCCTAGAACAGAGAGATATCCCGCGGAATAACATCTATTTTGCATATTTCCGCGCACAGATATCGGGGAAAGGATTAATTTACCACTCTGAATCAACAAGCTCGGCAGTTAATATCTCTCTCTTTCTCACTCCTATTGGACTTACATTGGGCGCTTATTTAGAAATCGATGAACTTTCGATGAAGCTGCTTAGCCTAGGAAGTCTAAAGCACAGCGGAAAACGTGCAATTCGCAGTATATACCTACACGTTTATTTGCGCTTTACACTGCATTTCTCTCTCCGACAAATGAGAGAGGTCCCCCGGCGTCTCTCATTTGCTCTCTTGCTCTCTCTCTCTTTTCGCCGACCTTCTCTTAGCTTTATCTAATTGCGGGCTTTCATATTTGATGTTGCAGCGAGTTAGCTGCAGCTAGTTTGCGCTGGCTTACACACACGGCCTGCCGTTCCTAGCATTTCGAAGTAGCGCGGACTCGGCCAGGTATGCGGCCACCTGCAAACAACGGCCTCTTGTTTGAAGACGGGATTTGCCGTGGCGTTATTCTCGGATTTGCACAAAAAGAGGGAGAGAGAGAGACGGGATGTTCGACTTGCCACGTCTGAATCTTTGAATGCGCGAGCGAGGTCTCCTACATAAAGAGCGAGAGATAAAAAACGTAAACGCAGTGCTTCAACATATTCTGGATCCACACATTTCATCCCGATGAAATTATTCGAAAGTATGAAAAATTATATTTACATTCAAACCTTATGTATTTTATTTGTTGTATCTTTTTTTTTTTGCACATGAGACATTCATATAAATGTGACAAACAGTGAAAGGTTTCTATTATAGGCAACAATTTTTAAATGATTCTTTTTGCTTATAAATTATTATAATATTTTATATATATATATATATATAAAAGTATGGTATTTGGAATTCCACTCGAGGAATCTGCATGATTTTTCCAGAGAATGTGTTTTCTGTATTAGAATTCAATCGTAGAATAACTTGCGTGTTTGTTCTCACATACCGAGATTTGCATCTGCCGAATATTGGCAGCTGTGATGTAAAATTACAGAGCTACAAACCTGTATAAACAGTCCTCTCTAATTTATGAATATGTGTACTTTAAGAATCTATAGAACGAATCGTGATGCGACCGCTTTATTATAAGTTGTTTATTTTTTCAATAATTGTTCGCGTTTCAAAAAATAGATATAAAATTCGTTTGAGATTTTAAAATATTGATATGAATTTTTTAGACTTATTTTACAAACGTATGAGCATCTTGACGTAGATATGAATCCGTCATACTTATGTGTTATTGCATATAGATATGCAAAAAAAATATGTATACTTTATCTTGTGTATCTTTTACGTATTCTGGATCTATTTTTGTTGCTTCTGACCTTATTCGTTCTGGCCAGAGATCGAGAAAGGAGAGAAACTCCATTTATGGCCAGCCGATTATCCTAGCTGGCAGATTTTACGTTCGTTTACGATCGACATTACGATCGTTTGTTGAATGCGCACGTCATTCAGATCGCGAATGAAAAACGAGCATGTATACACGAAGATCTAGGCTGCAATATTATAGTCCATCCATTTTAATCCTCCCCTCACTTATGACCCGTATTTAAAGAATATTTTATGAAACTCAAAAGACGAATATTTCGTATATGCATTGTATATAATTTTTAAATCATCGTTTATTTTCATTTTAAAATATGTTATTTTTTTCTTTAATCATTAAGTATAAATAACATTTATTTTTAAAAAAGTACACTAGAAAAAAGATTATATCGTGATCGTTATTCTAATACCTATTCTCTTCTATTGTCCTCTTTTAAAAAATCGAAACAGTCGCTCTTTCAACCATTCCGCGCATATTGCAAGTCTATTACCATACAATATCCCACGTCGTCAATACGCACTATTTTCGAGAAATCTCAGCAACGCGCATCTGTTCCATCGCGATAGCGCAAGAAAAATTGCTTGAATAGCACCCATTTCTATGATTTTACAACCAAAGGGATGTACTTGAACGCGAATATTATATGGAATGCATTTCAGTTATTGAATAATGCAGTAGATAGCGATGTGCGCACGCGAGATAAAAAGGCGTATTATTAAAATCTGATGATTTGACGAAAATATGAAAAGAATTTGATTAAATTGAGAAGAATTTTTTACATGACAGACAGTTTAGATTGAAAATAATACGTTCCTTAAAATTTGATTTATAGAATCTTTAATACTGATTAATTAAAAAATCATTTTAATTTCATTCTTCCTAGTACATTTATTTCTAATACAAATATTTTATATAAACGTGGCTTTGTTTAATTGCAAATATTAAATCACCAAGAATTCTCCGCGGGATGAATTTGTTATGTAAACGAACATCGTTATCGTCCTTAAGAAAAAACATATCTTTATAATACCGATTAATTAAAAAATCATCTTAATTCTATCTTTCTAGTATACTGATTTCTAATAAAAATAATTTATACAGACATGGCTTTGTTTAATTGCAAATATGAAATCACCAAGAACTCTCCGTGCGAATCGCTCGATGAATTTGTTGTAAACGAACATTGTTATCGTCAAGAAAATTTTTATTTTATTTCCACAACGTTCCGACCATCTGTTTTTGGTCCTTTTCAAATGAAAAACTAGAATGATACAATCAAGGAAGTATGTAAAAAATTTTTAATTCTTGCGTTTAACATCAAAAATGTTTATTAATTTTAATTAATTGTACCATTCTAATTTCTCACTTGAAAAGGACCAAAAACAGATGGTCGAAACGTTGTGGAAATAAAATAAAAATTTTCTTGACTAGTTTGGGTCGAATTAAATATATCGTTCTTATTTCAAATACCACTAGCGACGTTTCAAGTATTCAATTTGATCGTTATCGTCCTTAAGAAAAAACACATGTTCGAGGATGTTACATAATAAGAGCACCCATTCGGTATCAGATAGAGGAGATGTTAAAGGCTGGAAGGTAAGTCTTCGCAGGCGCCCTCGAGGCGTAATATGACATTTAATTAAGAAACTTGGGCGAGCCCTGCGCGGCGAGTGATATTTGAGGTAATTAAAAATGTATCCGTCGCGGTTCTTTGAGACAAGCTGTTTTCATTGCCGCACAAAGGAGCCTCCCGGGGCTAATCTCCATCTCTCTGCCTGCTTCCACCCGCACGCGCAGGACTCTCTGCATCCTTCCTCGCTCGCGCAAAATCCTCCACCGTCTCTCTCCTTCTCGTCAGAATCCTTCACGAAAATTGCCGTGAGGGTACTCGGCACAGAAAGTGAGGGGAAAAAGGATATATCCCGGGCACGTCGGGGAATGTGGAAATTCTTTTAATCGTTTGATAATCTTGTTTAAACCTGTCGCCCCGCTCGCGCGCACTCTCCCTCTCCTTTTGCCCTACCATCCCTCTATGTTCCAGCCCTCCGGCCTGTTGGCTCACTTTGTTTGCACGGATTATGAACAGTCTCGAGAAAGGCGGCGAGAACCAGCTCCGCGGAATGAGCCGAGCCGAGAGAGGAGCGAAAAGGTCTTTCTCTCTCGCGCGAGGCATCAACCAGATTCCAGCTCCTGCAAAATTAAGCGATCCTTTCCCTACGGCTCCCCACCACCACGCCCAAAGATCCTGTCGGATGCCTTCGCGCGCACCTGCACCGAGACGTAACTTTATCCGGGCGCACACCTACGCCGACGAAATCTCAAGTATGTATGAATCGTGAGGATCAGTAGGACAAAACGGAATAATCAGCTGGGCGAGAACGTTGCAGTGCTTGTATATATTGTTCGCAAATTTTAATTTGTGTTTTAGTTAATGGGATTAATCGATCTTACATCATTCGGCGAGAATAAATTTTAAGAAAAATATTAATAATATCTATTTCAATATTGTCTAATAAGTAATTTATTTGAGACTAATAATTACGGTCTTATACATATAACAAAATGTATAATTAATATGATTTTTTTTTTTTTTTTTTTTGACAGTTTTGTGTTAGATTTTGTGTACAATTGAAAAACTGTTAAAAATAAAGACGATTAAAAAACCGTCGGAATAAATATTAAATATTAAGAATAATTTTTATTAAGTTATTTAAAAATAGTGAAATATATAATAAATATATTATTATATAGCAGGCCATATAGTTGGCCGCCATATTGGTTACATTTTTTATACATTTTTATTCATTTTAATACTAATTTGATGTAAAAAAATATTTATTTGATATAAGAAAATCTTTTTCAAACCAGATAAATATTTATTTGTTTCAAATAAATTTGTTAAATAGTATATTGAAATAAATATTTATTAATATAATAATTTTTTAGTATGCGGATAAGCGTAGATCCGCAGAGAAAGGAGCTTCAAGGAAAAGTTGGACGAGGAGATTGACGTTAAGGGAGGCCTGCTCATTCCTTTCCAGGAAATGTAGGCCAAATGTCGCGCGTTACCGGGATACAAGCGGCGAATTACGTTGGATAACACATCGCATCCTCATCATCATCATCATCATCATCATCATGCACGGTATCTATTTATCTACTACTTGTGGGCGGTGAATTTCGCCTCTATAGAGCTCGCAAGAGAGAGAGAGAGAGACCACGAAATGCTCACGACAGGGACACTCGCGCGTGTCGCGATGTCTGATGACAGATAGAAAGATGACACTGCGCCTTCTCCCTGAAAAGATTCTCCGCGTCGGCGAGCACAACACACGTATGTACACGCCCTCATCTGCATAACATCGACGGACGCAGCCTCGACATGAATATTTACCGGTCGTTTATATACGGTCCGAATCGTGCGCCGCGATCGCACTGAATCGATAATGCGCTTAATAATCAAAATACGCTCGTATTATCTCTCGATACCTCGTTACCCTCGTGAAAAAAACATTACGATCGTCTTTTTTTTTTTTTTTTCCAGAAAATGCACCCGCAAAAATATATTTTCCCGCGTTGCGCCTACGACTGTATAAAATTAATATATGTAGTGTGAAATATATTATTATGAAAAATATGAAAAAATAAAAAAAGGGATGCGGAAAATTTGCAATTTAATTATCGTTGATTTATTATATTCGAAACGCATATATATACATGCTCGCATGTTCCCACGCCCGATACGTATCGCCGCCGAATGATCGATGCAGAATTGTCGTGTCGAGTCGCCCGGCAATAATCCCGATGGCTACGACGGATCGACGAATGGCATGCGAATGGTTCTCGCGGGCGAGAAGCAAAATTACGCGGCGAAAGAGGGAAAAAGTGGGAGTGAGAGAGACGAGTCCTCCGCATCGTGGCAACTAATTTAATAAAACCGTGACTTTCGGTCGTTGCACGGGTTGGTGTAGCCGCAGAGAGAAGGGAAAGAGAGGACTGGAACGCGCCAGGGGAGAATTTTTCATATGCTTACTTGCACAGAAATAATGAGCTTGTCCATAAATAAAGAATAGAAGCCGCTCGCGGCGAATGGGTAATGAAGTCTCTCGTTGGATAATTGTTATCGTTGGAAAATGTTGTTGCCAGCCTCTCGTTTTCCACGACGAAGCTAGCGATACGCCGGGAAAATAAAGCAGCGCGACGGCTCCCTCTTTCTCTCTCTGTCCCTCTTTTCTTTCGCTCTTCCGGAATTTTGCAGCGCGGTCTGAAGAAAAGAAAAATTAATATCGTATTACAGTATATATATATATATATATATATATATATTGCGCTATCGCGTTACACAATGCACCAAAATGCGCTCTTCCTCCTTGTTGTTACTCCATAATTTCGTGCGGAGGGTAACTTTCTTACTTCAGGATTTTCTCCGTCAGTCGTTTGATTAAACGGGAATTTTCGTCAACTATTTTATTCGATAATAATATATTATCAAAAATATATATTTTTGTTTATAATATATTATTAAATCGGAGACTCTTTATTCGCGTCGCTATTTCATCGACGGAGAGCAATATATATTAAAAAAAATACCTCGTATTTTTTTCAATGTCGACTATCATATATACAACATATACGTATGCAAAAAAAAATACGACGAAAGCTCGACGGGTCCGTCCACTTTGAGCCGACAACTTTCGCGACGAGAGTAAATGATTTTGTTTTCTCTCTAACGCACCCTGTACTCGTGGAACTCGCGCAAATGCTCTTTGGAGTTGCAGGGCGAGTTTACCGTATATCGTCGACTATCGACACATATATCGCGATCTATGTATATGTGTGTGCGTATATATAAGAGCATGCGCGCGTACACGAAGCTTTTTAATTAAACGTAACGCAAGAGGGTGGTGCAGCTTGCGCCCCTGTCTCTCTCTCTCTCTCTCGCCGCTCCAGGAGTTCAAAGTCGAGCCTCGGGAAGTCAATATCAAATACCTCCGAGCTAGACGGAGTGACTGTGCGAGAGCGGTAAGCACATCGAGCACAGGCGATAGCAGCAGAGACAACCCTCTGATACGATCTAACTACGTGGATCTCTCCCGACTCTGGCTGACTGCTGTTGTCTCTCTCACCCTGCGTATATATATAGGATGTTCCAAAGCAAAGAGTCTCTCGAGTCTCCTTCCATCTATTATTTCGAAAACATATGGATATAGCTGATATTTTTCTTTATTTTATCTGAAATTCGCTTGAAATTTCTCTGCGTCGAATTTCATTCTATAGTACTCAGTGCTATAAAAATTGATATTTGTGCGCAAGAAGGGATTGTTGGTAGAGACATATCTTGTTGTCGTTTAAGAATGCAAAATAAGTTGGTGAAATAGTTCAAAACGTTGCAGTCCGAAAATTCAAAGAGAAATTTAAAAACCTGCTTTTCTCATTTAAAATCCTCAAATTTCGAATTTCTCGAATTATGTATCTAAAAATTAGACCAAAAAATATATATGAAAATATATTATTCTCCGTGTGTATCTCCGTAGAATAAAACTCTGGAGTCCAAATTTTTTTTTCTTTTAAATTGATTAAGAAGTTCGTAGAGATGAAAAATAGGTCTGCAACATCCTGCATCGCCTCTCTCGCTTCTCTACTCCCGTTTTTCCTCCGTCCGTGTCTTCCTTTCGCTCGTCCACCTAAGTATTACGGAGTTTCTGCACGTACCTACGTAAACCCGACGCTTCTGCCAGAAGTCCTGAAGAGAGTAGAGATCGATCCTTTCTCTCCGCCGTGGCATATACACATGCACACACATACGTACATACGTACACATAAATCGGGGACCCTTTCGTGTCGCTATTTCACCGACCCTATCGAAGAGGGGCAACGTGATAATGGTTACGGCCGCGGAACATGATTCCCGCTTCTCGACGCACGTGAGATCCGATAGAATTTTTCCTTTTTCCCCGATGCTCAGGTGAACAGAAAGAGAGAAAGAAAGAGAGAGCATCGTACGGAATAACGGGAGAGTGATTCGTGCTAATTTCAATTCTTTCCCGCATTTAGAAACTCGATTCCGCCCGCTTATCTTCTCCCTCGACTTTATAATCCTCGGATATGATTATTCATCAATCATCTCTCGCGTTTAACGCACAATTAAATGTTTACTTATCGCTTCCCGACGATTGAGAGATCAACTTATCGTATATCTCGATTACTTTTCCAGCAAACGCGATATGAGATCCATCTCGAATATTTTTCGTTTAATTTATCTAAGAAAATGAATTTAATTCGTATAAAATTTCATTTAATTATTAATTACCATATACGGGATATTTAACGGTCAACACGAAACAAATCAATGAGGATCGATAATTTACAATAATTTTGACAGCTGAAATATAGCCGAACGGTTTTGTTGCATATATGCTGCAGACAGCGTTTTTCTTGCCGCGGCAAGCAACAGAGATGCACCACGCGCTTCCTTCGTATTTTTTTCCTAATTAGACCGTGGTTCGTTAGCGGCTGCGAAGCATATTTCGTTAGCGGCTCGTGATTTCGCGAGTCAGCCGGGAAAACGCCGCTCTCTGCTCTGGATGTATCGCTGCCGGGTAACGCGCGCTTATATACAGTATACGCACATATTACTTTGACAATTAGCCGTTAGCCAGGATGTGCCACACAGCGCAGACAGGTAATTACGATTAAGCCGCGACTTTGTTGCGATCTTAATGTAATCAATTACCGTATACGCGAAAGAGAGAGAGAGAGAGAGATAGGGAGTGCGGCACCGCGTTAAAGGAAAATCACGTTGCGAAACGCATTAATTCGCGCAGCGACCGCCGAATGCATCGTTAGTCCTCCGCGATTAAAGTTATTCCGCCACACAACTCTGTGCGCGGATTTCTAGCGATTAAAATTAGGTAAGGTCTTTCGCGTTGCATCTCTTTCTACTTGCCAGATCATTTTTTAGTAGGTACATATTTAACACGCGAATATGATTGATAACTTGAAACAAGTCTTTGTTTTCGTATATGAAAACAAGTTTATTACCAATATATCACAATTAATCATCGAAACATTTAAAAATAATAACTAAAAAATTCTTTTAGCATCTCAACGTTATTTTTCTCAAGATGCTCTGCTTGGTTTCGTATTTAATACATATTTATATAGAAATAAATATTATACATATATTAATATTATTATATATTTAAAATTGAAATAGATAAATATTATATTATTCAATCTAATATATAAAAATAAATTTCACAACCAAAAACCGCGGTAAAAATTAAAAATGCAGTTCGCAAGTACAGATTTGCGCGAGGTAATTTTTTGAAAAACTTTCAGAAACCTTGTCGCTTACTTTCGCATCAAAAAGGAAGAGAAGCACACGAGAAGGATAATACGTGAGAGAGAACGACGATTGTCGCGGGTGTCGATATACATCAGCCGAAAGACGCGGATCGAGGAGACTCCCTCGACGCTACAGAGCATCGGGATTCGAAAAGGTGCAAAGATGAGGAGATAGAGAAGGAGAGATAACGCCTCTGACATGCGGCCAACGGGAGCCATCGCGTGCACCGCGGTTTCCAGCAGGTATATCTAAACGGCAACTTCTCCCCGAAGAAGCCCACAGTGTGTTCTCGGTCGCGTCACTAATTTGGCGCCGATCCGACTCGCAGATGCGAAAGGTTAATGCAGCTGCGGAGAGCGAAAGGCCAGCTTGTGAGGGACAGAGTCTGTCCTCACGCGGTCGTTAATAAATAAGACGGAAGATGCACATATCTACTCCTCAACCCCTTTCGCCACTTCTGAGATCACGATGTGTTCGGAACAAAGGAGCGGTGAACTGTGTAATAGATTCGGCCTATACGAATTTTTGCCTCTCTCGATAAATTTACGCCGTGTTTAAGTGGCACGACACGTAGCCTGATTAAATTTATTGGGAAAGCTGCGCACACACGTGCGCTTAAATCTTGGTAACGTGATCTGCAGAAATCTTCCTGGTAGCGAGAATAATTATCACAATCCCAATTAGCTTGAATCAAACATTATTATTTCATATATTGTGTAATTTTAATTCTTATGTAAAAATTATATAATAATTTATGCATATATGTATTAGATATACGTATACGTGTATAAAAAAAATAAAATGTAAAATGTATTCTATATAATTGCATTTCCTTAAGGCTTCGCCTTGTAATAAGAAAAAAATAATAAATAGCCGTTTTATATTTCTGAGAGATTTTTTCATATTTGGAATTTATTTTTATTGTTAGGAAGTATGTATCTTTGATAACTTGACTCTTCCGCAGATTCAGGAAGCGCGCTGCAGACGATGCATCGCCGGTGTCAGTGCATTGTTCCAGCGAGCAGAACGGGACGAGAGGGAATCTAATCTGATGGCGCGTTACTATACGGGTCCACTTAATGGGCAAGCCGTGTTGGGACACGCATCTCTCGACTCTCGTGTCTCCCGACGCGAAAAGACTAAAGTCGTGTTCCCGCCAGTGTTCGATGACGCTTTAACCTTGACGCAATCGCGCCACATGTAATGCAACATAGATTCAAATAAAAGGGCGAAGCGGAAACGAGCAGGAGGCGAAGAAAAAATTCGATGTAAAAAATTATATTTTAATATCCTTTCTTTATCACTGATATCGGCGCAAAACACAATGATTGTTGAGATACCGAATATGTAAAATGTATAATACATGATATATGCATATATAATAATATAAAATAATAATAATATTAATTGGGAGTGGTAAGGAGAGAGAAAATGAGTAATAAAGAGATAATTAATGAAGATGCTGCGGAGGGAAGAGTAATTATTTTATATCTTTATATTGCGTAATAAAAAAAATTAAATTTTATTCGTGTTGAGAGGAAAATTTAATACTTCTACATCATTCTATCTCTGAGAGATCGTATTCATAAAAAACAGATACAGGAAGTTCGAATAGTCATATTGTTTCGGATATCGTATTTACAGGGGTGCAACGCTCTCACTAGCACGACAAAAGTGGAAAGAAGCCGATAGGGCGATACGAGCGAAAAGGAAAAAGAGCGAGAGGTAAGAGTCTCTTACGACCACCCGATAAGAGAAGAAACTCTGCAAAAGTATTAGGAGACCGACGAAAGCGCGAGCGCGATAAGATTAAAATACGGGGGAAGCCGAGAGTCTTTTACTTTTACATCGATTTCTCACCATCGCGATTCATCACCACGTGCCGTATGTGTAAATCCGAACAATCGATCGCGAACAATTTATATACAACTCTTGAAACACTCTCTGTATAGATATATGTATATATAGCATGCAATAAAATATAGCAATTTTTTCTTTCAATGTTTTCTCAAAACGACTCTTCCAATGAATAATTCTTCGAATAAGAACCATTTATACAATTTTATATATTATTTTATATATTTTATATATTAGTTATATATATATATAGATATATATATATATAAAACTAATTTTAAAAATTGTATAAATGATTCTTATTCGAAGAGTCGTTTTGAGAAAACATTGAAAGAAAAAATTGCTATATTTTATTTTTAAATAAAATTAAATTGAAAAAAATTAACAAATTTATTACTAGCATAAATTAAATAGAAGCAAGAGAATGAGAAAAAAATTATTCTCAATATGCCACGTCATTGATCACACTAAAAATGCATAAGACAAATGAGGCGTTAAAAAATTGCATGTACACGCACGAGCGCTAATTTTATCACAATTTCCGAAAAAAATCCGATGCTTCTTGTTCCTGTCATCGTAAGCTCTTGTAAAACCGTACTCTTGCAATTCCACAAAAGTTCGTTAAATTATATCCAAGGGAAGGAACGAGAAGGAGAAGAGAAGAGAAAGGGACGCAGGCGATGGAAAATTTATTCGACGACTTATAAAACGTACACGACCCGCTCGCTCACGACACATTAATGTATCTCTCGTGAAATCGGTGTCCTCGGAATCACGCGACACGCACTCTCGATACACTGTCGTGGCCGTTTTTTCCCATCTCTCTCTCTCTTTCACTGTCTTCTCTCTCCTTCGAGATTCCCCAGTGTACCGGTTCGAAGACTCGCGTCTCGCGATCGAACGATCGCCGGCAGTCTTTGACGTGATCGAGCCGAGAAAAAGTTTAATTGCGTCCGCGTATATATACTTACTCGAGAAACTTCACCACCGTCTGCGCGACTTTCGATAATTCCCCCGATCGGCGGGATCGATA
Organism: Nylanderia fulva; assembly: GCF_048542155.1. Classification (NCBI taxonomy): domain Eukaryota; kingdom Metazoa; phylum Arthropoda; class Insecta; order Hymenoptera; family Formicidae; genus Nylanderia; species Nylanderia fulva. The sequence goes on from NW_028189302.1 coordinate 3,019,985, forward strand.
ATCTCCGCTGGAGTTTCTCAGTAGACATTGCGGGCGAGCGATCCTTAATTTACGAACAATTCAGTTTATACACAATAAGTGCGGCTATCAAGCGCACGATTCTTTTTTCGCCGATATATAAAGTGACACATGAATTGCAAATTTTTATTATCACGACACTAGCTAGTAGGATAATTGCAATGACAATTTTTGCCAGTTGTTTCGAGAGTCACGTCGAAAAATCAAAACTGAATAAACATTATAAGAAAGTTAAAAAACTGTTAGATTTATTTTACTGAAGAACCAAATGATAATACCCATATTTTTATACAGCTAGAATATATTTTTGGAATGTTTCAGAAACCAAGCAGATGTGCCTCTACTTTATAATTATATAATATTAATATTGCATCAAGAAAATTAATTAGGAGAAGTAATAATTAATTAGAAGAGATTGTAATATTCATAAGGTATACATATATATACATATATTATATTAGGGAAGAGACGTTCTCTTTTTTAAATTACTAATATTAAAATAAAAAAAAAATATAAGCATTCTGAGAAGATTAAATTATTTCTTTCTCGATTCGCATATAAAACTTTCAATTAGCGTTTATTAATTATACATGACCACAGTCATCGAGAAGATTTTTCTTCGGATCTCGTTAAATATATTCCCACGTTTCTCATGATCCGTGAATCGATATGATCGATGATGCCAGATAAAGCGAGAACGCGCAAAACGTTTTTTCTACTACGGAGCTCAATCATATATTAAATCAAATTAATCAAATTGACTGTTTCTCTCTTTCCAAGCCAAGCCTTTTTTCTCTCGCCTCACGCATCTGCTGTATACCACGGACGTAATAAACTCGGCAGTAAAGTTATGTCTCGTTACGCCAAGAACGACGACGACGATGAAGAAGAACCATGGAGAAGGCGGACGAACAAGGCGCCATGCAATTACGAAATTGCATAATTGCGGTAGCAACAAGAATAAAAAGAAAGAAATCAGAGAAATCCAGGGTATATATATACGCGCGCGCCCGTATACATCGCTTTATTAACGAAATGGGATAATGCCACGGTGTGTGACAAATTGGGAGCAACGCACGCTCGCGCACGACGGAAAGCCATGCATATTCATGAAACGACCGTCGGTGGGACCATCATTGCACTACCTCTTTCTCGCTCGCACACCGCTATAAACACACGTCGTAAGTCCCCGTTCACACGTGGTGCGAGCGCGTGCAGACACAACCAGGAGGGAAACCAAGATATAGGGAAACCCGACACCGCACTGTCGTCTTTTCCGTCGTTAATTGTCGAGAGAGAGAGAGAGAGAGACTTCCTCGGCGATAAAAAATATAAATTTCTCGCGAGCAAGTCTAAAAATTCTGGAAAAAAATATCCGCGCAAAAACGTGAGTTTGCTGGTACCTAATTGTTTGGTTTTTCCCGTTTTTTTTTGTCAAATAGAAGCGAATCGGTTTTCGGCGGAACCACTTTCCAAAAAAATTTCGAACACACGGAAGTGTTTTTTTTTTTCCTGAAATCCGCGAGCGGATCGCGAGCGAATCGCGAGTGATGAACGCACCTGTAAACTCTCTCGCAGCTTCGTATTGGGTGGCCCAGATCGCGAGCGTGCCGCGCACTTTTACGAGCGGCATACCCTCGCGATCAAAGCTTTAATTAATCAATCCATTAACCACGATTTGATTTCTGATCAAAAGAGCCGCAAACGTTGATCGATATCTTTATTGCGCCGCTTATGCGCTGACGTGCTTAAAAAAATACACGACTCTCTTATTTCCACTTTTCTATAATTAATTCCGTCGGTTTATGTATGTATCAGAATATCTTGTATCAAGCATCGCTGTTTACACTTTCTAATAAAGATCTTCGCGTTTCAGAATGAAGAGCGTTCGATGACTTGAGCAATTGTCAATAAGAAATTGTGTTCCGAAGTGTTTTTTCCGGAGTAAAAATCATTATTTATCTTAAAATAATTAAGTGCGATTCTATCTACTTTTTTCCTTGATTTTCAGAGCAATTTTGTTTTAATCTCGTTTCAATCTTCTCGATGTTCCTTCCCTCTTCCCATGTTTAGAAAAGTTTCTCTTCAAAAAGTAATCCTTCCTATAGACTCAAACGGAGAAATCCGAGTTCCGCGCTAAAGTTTGGCCCGAGAAGCGCCTGGCGGGGTCGAAGACAGTTCATTATATTCCACGATAGCGCAAATTCCGCGTTGCAACGCGGTTCGCAGATCAGAAAGCTTACGGCAGAAGGGAGGCGGAGTCATTGAATGCACTTACGTACAACGTTCGCTCGAGGTGAGATAGCGAGCGACAACGAGAAAGAAGATTACAACGGCGGCAATCGGGAGATCCTTTGTCCCCTTATATTCCGCTGCGGGATCCCTTTTTCTTTACGACCGCGACGCGCGCGCTTTAGAAAGGTCGACCGTCGGTTCGTGTGTCGTCGAGCAGTATGCTCTATCGGCGCGCGTGCGCAATTAAAAGAATGCGACGTGCCACGCGAGCGCGAATGTCCGCGAGTTTACGACTCGCGCGACCGCGATAAGTCCACGTGGAAATGCCACGCGGCGATACTTTGGGTAGGTAGGTAGGTATACTTCACCCCACACTCTCTTTCTCTTTTTCTCGTTTTACGAGATACCTACTCCTCCGCCTCGCTTCGTCGGATCGCGTGTATTGCGCATAAATGCATAACTGCATAATTAAGGGATGTAATAAAAATGCAATTCGAATGACAAAGCGTCGAACGCAGATGCATAAAGCAAAAGTGAATAAGAATCATCTCGCGAGTTTTATATAGTTGACGGGTGCAAATAAATAACAAAAGTCTATATTTTTTTTTATTTAATTTTGAGTGGAATTTAAAACCACAGCTGGCGAATTTAATTATTAAAATGTCTCCGTTTTTATCTGATATCTCTAGGAAAGTTGTGCTATGAATGATGAGCTTTCTTGATATTTCTTATGATGAAGATTTTAATCACAAATTTAAATATAAAGGGGGTCTCTGTGTTTTGTGCGATGAAATAGATAAGAAAGTGGAACCGCGATATCTGCCACATCATGTTCGCAGGTGCTTCAAAAAATCGGATAATGCTTCGTAAGAAAAAATTATGATGTATGTATATTTTAAGCTAACGGTTCAGCACGAAATGTAGCAAATCGCAATATAATATTATTTATTAATAACACCGCGATAGAGAGACAATGTGCGAAAGCCAGCCTTGCTTTGAATTGACACTTATGGCACGTGTCGTGGACAGGAATCATAAATATGACGACCACGCACAGGGCACCAATGATTTTTTTTTAACTGACGAACTATCGATTTGCCAAGGTGCGATCCAACAGGTTTATCAACGTAATATCATATCTACGTAATGGTACCAATTTAAACTACGACATCTGTGTGTAACGATACCTCCCACGCGAATAATAGCTTGTATTTTCTCCCCTGTTGTGTGCAGTTCCTCGCTATCAACGTTGATCGGGTCGTAAAATTAGCAGAAGAGAATAACCAATTTCCTTCTGAGATATAATATTATAATGGACCGATATAAGAACATTATATTTCTCGATAATTTCAATGATAAAGACATAAAAGCGCAGACTCATCTGATATATTATATATATGTATATACATATTATATATATATATATATATATATATATATATATATATATTTACAATTATTATATGTAATAATATAAATATATATATGTTTATATATATAATATTTATAGTTATCATATATATAAAACTTATTTTTGTAATAAACTTATAAATAAAGAAGAAAGAAACTTTTAATTAAATTCAAATATTAATTATGATTATTCAGTATTATAACTTATGAAACTTTATATAACTGAGATAAAACTCATTTCCCAACGATAATCTTGGAAAAACACATTTGCCTAGCGGTTCACGCTACGAAAGTTATGATCATTTAATGTTTCTTCGGAAACTGTCTCTGCAGATGCATCTCAGATAAGTAGTAGTGGACGACGTTCGCGATCATCATTTTTTTTTTTTCATTCTAGAGCGAAGGATAACTGAGAGTCTAACTCGAATGACGACGTCACGCGGTTACAATCTCGACCTATTTATATTCGAGCCGACAGTAAACGAGCGGAGACTTTATTCCGTTAATTAATCGGTAATGAGGTATGACTGCGACTACGGCTACATGATTATAACAAGAGAAGATAAATAAAGTCTTTGGAGAGACACGCGCATTGCTATGTCGAATTAACATTGCCGAGAATGCGAGTGAGAAATAGAATGTAAAATATTAGAAATAAATATTGAACATTAGGAATAATAATTATTTTAAAATAATAAAATTGAAAAGATTCTGATATAAAAACACAAATTTCGGTACAAATAACTAATAAGATAGTAAGAACCCTTATTATACCCGAATTTATATTTGCATATATCAAAGTTTTTTATTTTATTATTTTTAAATAATTCTTATTTCCTAATATTTAATATTTATTCCTAATATGTTCTCTATTGTGTGCAGGGTCTAAATCTCGTTCTCGAGACAAGAAAATTGTGGTTGAGAATGAGTGCATTTTCGTTGCAAGAGGCGCGATCCCTTTACATATATATACTTTCAAAATCTGTCAATGCAAGTTATTCATCGAGAAAGCTTTTTTATATGTTATAAAAATAGAAGAGATATGCTTAATTATAATGAATAAAATTTTTAACAATTATATACAAAACACTCATGCTTATCTTTAATACGGTTTCTTTCTCTCTTTCTTTCTCTTTTTATGTTGATGTTTTCTGTACAAGAAAATTCGTTATATAGAGTTCAGATAAACAATATCAAATGTTATTGACAACCAATAATGTTTATGCGAATTAGCGCTAAGAAGTACGTCCGTATCTCCTGTCGAACAGTCGTTTTTAATCCGTTATCGTACGCAGAAGCCACATAAAAATTACTTGGATCCCGATTTGGTAAGATAAAGACATTGATTAATTTTTATATTCACAATCAATTAGCTAAATAGCGCTTTAGTAATTAGTATCTAATTTTTATTTTCTAATTTGTCTGGTTTTCGACTTTTACAATTACAATATTTATTAGATTATAATTTATAAAAAAGCTGCTAATGTATATATAGACATTACAATTTATACGACTGATTTTCTGTAGGGCATATTTTATTTCTCTTCCAAAACAGACCGCTAATCATATTATTTTATTTATTAACTATCACGTATTATTCTGAATTTCGCGATATTTTATTTTTAGATAATTTTGCGCTATCATATATTGAGAGAATTGATAATAGAATCGATTTATCATTAAAAACAGAATTCTCGTTTCGATATAATGTAATATTAATTAAGTTACTTGTGTAATAAATATTTATATAATAACTAATTTCATGTTAATATTGTGGTTGCGAAAATATCGCAATAAGACAACTGACTATAAAGTACGATGCGTAATGTTCAAAATTTTTCTTTGTTTTTACGACCTTGTCATAAGAACTATAATAGACACAAATATCCCGATTTCTTCGCACAAGTAAAATTTTATTACTTTTTATTCCTCAGCTTATTTTATTCTTTGTTTTCGTATTTATATGCTACAGCAATATTGAGTTGATGACTAATATAACAAATTTTAACCATTATGTTCAAACTATTTATATAAAATATAAAATATTATAAATATATAAATCATAAAAATATCAAAAAAGATTTTGTCTTTAGACTTATTTATCTCTGTTATGTTAACTATATCATAAAAAATAAATAATAAAATACATTAGTATTGTTATTTTATTTTGTATTATTAATAATTCTATATTTTTAATATTTGCATTAGTCTTTGAACAAAAACTGATATTAAAACTTTAAACGAAAATTTGCTGTATGATTATAACGAACGCTAATTCATTAACATTTCATCCATAAACCAAATTTTAATTGTCATTTCTAAAAAATATATATTGTAATATACTATATTTTATAATTTGTATATTTTTTTATTCTAATAGTTATCTTTCTTTTTGATCTTATTCCATTTTTTAATGATCTGTTTTTTTATTTCGTGTATTGAGCAATATATATACTTTAATGTACTCTAATTCAATTTTATTCTTAACCGTTAATTTGACATTTTCAAAAAGAATTTACTAATTTCAAGCACGTAACATAATATTACGACATTAAAAAATGATTGAATTAATCTAGAAAATTATAATTTTGTTTAGGTCTAAATTTTCTAAAAAAAAAAGTTAAACAATATCTCCTACATAAAGATGCGATCGTTATTGGTCACCTTTGTTGCAATTTTCATATTCGGTAAGATTATTTGTTCTATCAGTAAGTTTTATTCAATCTGTTATGCATTCTTTTAATCATATACTTGAAAGCAAATAGTAAAAGTAAATATAATATATTTAAAATGATTAATATATATATTACATATTATATATATATATATATATATATATATATATATATATTATACATATATAATAAATAATTATATCTAATTAAAAATTCTTTTATAATAGTATTATTAAGCCATATAATTAATTAAAAAACTAACTTAATATTTTGAATTATTAATAGTAATTATTCTTCTAGAAATAGTAATAGGGCCTTTTGTCAATATGACATTGGAATCATCATCAGTTGTTGATTTTGATGAAGACGACGATGATGACTTCTCTGATGATGATATCATCACCGATGAAGATTACGTCGATGAAGACGACGATGATGAATTCTCTGGTGATGATATAATCACCGATGAAGATTACATCGATGAAGATTACGATAATTTAGCTTATGATGACAACGAAGATTACGATAATTATGCTGATGATGACAACGAAGATTACGATCATTTTGTTGATGAGAAACCAAAACTGCCCCATCCAAACGATTTGCAACATACAGATATTGCAAAAATTCCAAGATATGTATTAGATGGATATTGCGAAACAAAATTCAAGCAGGTTACCTCAAAATGCGATAAATCGCTACATATAAATATTACAAAAGTTCCGACATCTCAATTAGATGGATATTGCGAAAAAAAATGCAAGCAGACTACCTCAAAATTCGAAATAATGAGTGATATACTTATGACAATGCTCATAATGTTCATATTGCTTTGTATGGTTTTTATTGTTCGTCAGTAAGTTGAAATTTCTTCACATATATACTCATAACATGTATTTGTAATATGGAATTAACTGATTTGTACAATTGATTTATTACTATACAATAAGTAAATAATATTCGAAAGCAAAACAATTATACTTTTATTGTATAATTTTTTTATTAATTAAAAAAAATTTATTATAAATATTTACTTTACTATAAGAAATTAATAAACATCAATAATTATAAAAATTATAAGTAAAGTAAAAAGCAAATAAAAAGTCTAGCAACATTAATTGTATCTCTAAAGTGCTAATGTACTGATAAATCATAAGTACTTATATAAAATCATATTTATTTTGGTTGTATTATAATTTTTGATATAACATAACCAAAATAAATGTGATTTTTTATGCAAAAATAAATAAAAAAAACAAACAATAAAAATTTTTTATACAAGAGATTTTGTTTTCGAATACAATAATTTTAAACATTAATAATTTACTTTTACGAGAAGTCAAATAATTAGATTTAACAATTAAATAAAAGTTAAGTATAGAACTCAATTCGATTATAAAACCAGAAACTAATTATAAAAGCCCAGTGTGATTATAATGATTCAAAAGATGAATATTCTACTTAAGCAAGAAATAAAGTTCCAAGTGGACCTAAATTATTATGCGAATATGAGCATGAACTGGATTGAGTTCAGTACTTATTAGATATCAATTTGCAAAATTCAAAACACTCGCATTTTTTTGTGTAGGATTTATCTTACAGAACGTGGTAATCGTCGCCGCTTTTCTGCTAATTCGCAACTGGAACCCGAAGTAAGTAATACTTATATAAAATAAAAAAAATTAATTATTTTAACTAAACAATTAATTAAACATATTAGTCCCTCTAATCAGATTAGATAATAAGATTATTTTTTTTTCTTCTAATATTTATTATACTTTCTTTTATTTGTTAGAAATATTTCAATTGTTAACTTTGTTTTTATAATCCGTTATTATATATTTTCTTGTTTAAATCAAAAAACAAAAGAATCATAATATCAGTTTTGATACTTTTTGTTTGTAAAAATTTATAAATAGTTATTATATACATATATTGCATATATTGATACGACTTCATGGATAACGCTAGTGGGGACTTTTATTATTATTTTATATTGTAAAGTCTTTCACACACACACACACATAATTTCTTTTATTACTTGTATCATTAATTTAATAAAACATAAACTATTATTATCAATAATTAATTTTTTACAGGCAATAAACATACAAAGGTTAAATAATTAATGAACAACATTATTGTTGCAAATTATTTTTAACATAATTAACATAATTTTAATCTGCAATATTATTAACATAGATAAAAATTTAAGTGAAATTTAGCCAATTCGAACAATATGTCTGTTATCCTGTAACTTGTTTATAGAGTATTATTAAATTTATTGTATAGTTTAGTAATATGTAAAATCGATACTAAGGATTCATATAAAGGTTATGACTAATTTTAGAATTATAATATATTAATTATAGTAAGAATTATAATTATATATAATTATATGTAAGTATATATATGTATATTAAAATACATATATATATATGTATATATAATACTTAGAAATATTAATTAACTAAATGTAAAACGGACCAATTTGAAATAATAAGTAAATAAACACTGTATTATGAATAGAAAATATATCAAACAGATAATTGTTTATTTTCTATAATTAATATCACAGATCCACTCGAGAACTTTTATTAAAGTTCAAATTATTGAAACAGTCAAATTTTTCAATTTGATGAAACAGATCGATTATTGACTCGTTCTAAATTATTCGAATTTTAAACTCGAACTTGCTACTTCGAGCTATTAAAATAGTAACAATACAATTTACTCGAATATTTTATCTGTTTGTTTATAATTATATAAACGTGAAAATTTAATATTAAAGCAAATTTCTAATTACAACCAATAAAATAATTGTAATAAATAAACTATCTTAAATTACAATCTTGACAGCTTGTAATTTGTACTTATAGTTTATTTGTTATTTTGTCAAAACTAGTTCCTTTATTTATTATAAATAAATAAATATTCAATTAAATTTCAAATTTTTATTTGCTAAACCGAAAAAACTTGTTTGACTAACATTTTTATTATATAATTATACTTTAAATAATTTGCAATAAAAATTATATAACTCTCTTATTGTATTAATCCTCTTATATTGTATTAAAATTAATAAATCATTAAATGGATCAACTATTTTCTATTCTAATTTTTTTAACTTAAGATTTCTTTCTACTTGTCAAATGAAACAAATTAATTATTCTATATCCATGTTAAAATACTGTAGATGTATTAATAAGTAAAATTTCCTATAATATATCTTTAATATAATAGTAGATATTAATATACGAGATTATTAAGCAATATGTTATCTTCTTTTTTTCATTTTGAGACTATTACATATATTTTTATTATATGTTTTGCATAACGAAAGAAGAAATAATTACATTTAATTGTGCGTATTTCCGATTGATCCTGCAATCGTTTCTTTACAATAGGCGCGATGTTGTCAAGCACGACAAGGCTAACGAGTTGTCTCCGATCCTTAACTTCAATGTTCTTTATTACGATGGATACTTCGTTCTTTCTTTCTCTCACTCTCTTTCTCTGACTTTCATCAACGACTCGCAGGGACCTTTACGGGCGAGTCGTTTCCATATTCTGGACCACCGGGCAAGGAGATTATCTCGGAACGACGCTGATAGCCAGTAAAACCGCTTCGCGACCGGGATCGGCTTCGACAACGGTAAATATCGTCGTCGATCCGCGATAACATAAAGAAGCGCGCGATATCTCGTCGTTGTACAGCCAAAGGACTCTCGGCGAATCCTGGATTCAGCTCAGGCAAGGCGTATCTCGTCCCGATGCCTCTTCGGCCGATTCCAGAAAATATATAAGATCGGATATTGGATGCGAGCTAATGGAGCAAGACGACGAAACAGCGTTTAAGCGACGTTTAACCGTCGAACCAGCTGATTAGATACTTCTGTGGTCTCGCCTTAGAAACGGACCGCTGAGTTTACGTGTTCTCCAATTTTTCTCGTTTGCCCATACATTTTAACGACCGGATCATTTCCCGTACAAATCTCTCTCCACGTTTGTTACTCGATCTCTCGATGAGTAATGTCGTCAATTGCACAACGTTTTCGTTCCTCCTTCCAGTCTCGACAAGTCTATCATTTTCGCGCTCATTTTTTCTTCCGCAAACGACAGAGCTCAAGATCGAAAGATGCAAAATTATGGCAGAATCTTCCGATAACTATAAGCCAGAACAAAATGTTTGCCGATCTTCCCTCCGACGAACAAATAAGAAAAAGGAAATAAGCAATAAGCGAATTATTTAACCGGATATCATTTCCGCGACTGGACGATAGTTAAAGTATAAAGGCGCATATCATATATATATATATATATATATATATATATATATATATATATACGATGGATTAATCGACGATTTTATACCCGGTGGGTCCATGCGAGAGGCCAAAGGCTAGCGAGTTATTAACAGAAAATTACCGAGCGTTCGCTCGGTCTATTACGGCGATACACACGCTGAAGTGTCGCGTTGATCTCGGGGCCGTGAGAGAGTGATGCTTCGCGGGTATCCTGCGTATACTCTGTGTCAGCCCGAAGAAGTACACAGCCGTTTTCCAGCCGCAAACTATCAATCGCGAGGATCCGATCGTCCGGCAATCGAACGCGATGTTAGTCATTACCGGTTACGCTGATGACGACACCGCGCGATGTCGAATTGACCGCAACTAATCCGGTCAACGTCCTCCTTTCCTACGCGGATTTTGAGCATTTAATATATTTTTTTATTAATTAATTAATTAATAACATCGCGCGTCTGCCAGATCTCACGCGCGAGGGATAGAAATATAAAATAAAATACAAGTTCTTTTTTCTCAAGTATACAAATTTTTTATATATTCTCTGAATAAATTCTGGCACCCTAGAATCTACGGATGTTTAATGCATCTGCCCTATTTGAGCGCAACGCGTATTCTCGTCCGACATATCTCTGCGAAATTACACGTATGTACAGACGCCAACGTTCGCACGCGGGACCCTGATCTTCGCGCGCGGGTATCCTCTTTTCCTGCCAGAGGAAATCGTCGACTACAGGAATCCCGTCCACTGACATTCCGGTCCCGGTATATGTGCGTGCAGCCACGCACGGCATTTCGCGCATACCGCTCGCGGTATACAACCGCTGGAAGGAAGCCGCCCCCTTTCTTTTCCTCTTCTCTTTTCTCATTTTTTCCACCTTTCTCTCTCTCTCTCTCTCTCTCTCCCTCTTGATCGAATGGAAATTGCGCACAGCCGGTCGGGTGATGCGGTGACTCGGCCGCAAATCGCTACGCGACGATCCGACCTATTATTTCCAGGTCTTCTTCTCTTCCGCGTCTTCTCCGTCGCGTAAATTCGTTTTCTATCGCGAAAGCGTAAATCATTAGCGAAGAAAATCGCGTTCCGCTGTCCAAACAATCGGCCGGGACGTCTAAGCACGCGCGATTTATCAACGTGTTTTTTTTTTACACGTTGCGTTATCGTTATCGTAACCTGTACCTACGATTGATATATCGTGGTGTAACGCAGATATAGCAATAATTGCACAGGCGATTTCACGGATGTTTGCCAGGGAAAACATCGCAGCGAGACACCGTTTATTCGAAGTTTATATAGAAAGAAAATTAATGCAATTGCACAATGTGTTTTTGAAACTAAATTGCTCGAGCTATAAATTTAAGACGACATATTCCACAGAGATATTGAGATGTACCAGTCTTCGTTTTTTTAAAACTTTTTATTATTATATTCCTTTATAAAATTAATATTACGTGTATAAACGTGCTTGCTTCATTCATATAACTAGATTCTGACAGAAAAAAAGAATAGCGAATCGTTAACTCTTCGGGGGTTATCGGCGCTGGTGATCTTTGAAGCTATGTACGGCATATTGAAATAACGAGATGTCCCAGGATTATCGTTTTGCTCTCAAGGATTCCGGTATGCGAGCGAATGTATACCTAAGGTTTTTATATATCAGAGAAGAAAACTCGCATAACACACTCTTGCATTCACTGATAAGTCAGCGCGACCGCGATCGCACGATAAATCGACGTCGAGAGGCGAAAACTTTTACAGGACGCAGCGGTATCTCTTACAAAGTAGAAAATTATAAGTCATCCGCGAATGCCCCCGGAGAGGAATCCGCGCGCGTTCCGCCACAAGCTTCTCTTGCTATTTTCCTCTCTTTCTCTCTCTCTCTCTCTTGCCGCTGCGCATCGGTAATCGCGGGGACCGCGATGTTTCTTGAAAAAAAAATTGCAACGCTTAATCGCGATTATCAATCGTATCAATTCAATTATTAAACAGAAGCGCGCTGCGCGAGATACAGCCACACGATATTAACGCGCGTAACCCGATGTCCTCCCATGCATATATATATATATATATATATATATATATATATGAATGTACATATATACTCTCTTGCGGTTGGTTGCATCCGCGGTATGCGCAAACGCACGGTGATGTCACGAGAAGTGACTCTTGTTAAGTCCCTCTCGCCGAGCAGCGACGGTGAATCTTTCCCCGATAAGATCGTGGAAGCCGATTAGCCGCGGAACGCGATCGAACACCTGTAACGAACGCGACTTCGTCGCGCGTTCCTCCGCGTATACAGCTGAGCGAGTCATGCTCCGATCCTTCGGCCCGATCAGCTGACGATCACCTGGATCCTGCCGCGTCATAGACGTTAAACGACAGAGATCTAGCGAATTGAATGCGCCGAGCTACCAAGCGCTCGATCGGCAGAGAATGGCTCGTGATCCTCTTCGTTAAAGAAAGTCGAGGAAAAATCCAAAAACTAATCGGCGAGTTTAAATAAACAACTAGTTATTGCGCATTTCTCATCTTTCGTATAACGATCTCGTCTCGCGGCGATTTCGCAAGTGCGAGATACATATGAGAGGGATATATATAATAAAAGCTCCTATGATCGCGAGTCACGCGAATACGGAAAAGTTGGCACTGGAAAATTTCTGACCACCCACGTGGCGCGTTTGACAGCTCGCGAGTGGGCGTCATTTCGCGCGCTGCTCCGCATCAGCTGTAAACGGCAAACGAAACGGTTCGAACGATGAGAAAGACGAACGGTGTGGGAGAAGTCGGTGCACACTTCGCCGACGCGTTCAGAAGCACGGCACTTTCTCTCTCGTCCGATTCTGAGGACACCCGTCGACCCAGTTCGCGTCGCGCTCACGATATCCATATAAACGTCATAACGATTAGGAAAGATATGAATGGCTCTCGATTTGTGCTAGAACGCTGTCTATAGAAGACTATTTAAAAAGAAGATACGTCTACAAAATGTGTCTGTTAAAAAAGAGATATAATACATTTTTTCCATTTAATTTTATAAATTCTTGCTTGCTTAAAAATTTATTTTGCAAGTTCTCTTTTTATGTATAAATATTTATTTTTTATATTTAATTTATAAATTTATAAAGCAATTTTAATGTTGAGAGAGATACTAAATAATTAAAAAAAAATAAGAATAACAAAAAAATACTTACATATTTAATTAGATGTATATGAAGTTATATGTAATAATACAATTTGGGAGAAGAACAATGTATTATTGCTTACACAAAAAAAATGTTATTTTTTTTTTGTGCACTTGCATTGATTCTGAAGGATTAATTAGTCCGTCTAATCTGGTATACGTGTGTGGTAGGCATTTTATTTACCCCGGCCGTTCACGCAAGTCGCCAACCACGACGTGGTGCAAAATTGCTGCGAAATGATAGGTTCCCACGGATTCCTTCGGTACGGCGACCTACGTAAGCTGCGCTAACCGCTTCTCGATCACGTTATAATTCGTTTTGCTACCTTTGAGAAAAGTCATATAATTAATGACATTAAACACACGCTCGATTATTATTGCGAGCGTCTCAAGCGTAATGTCTACCTTATCTACGCCGCATTATCGCTCACGTCAAATATCAAAGCAAGAATTACAACGCTGCATTATCGTTCACGTTAAATGCGCGTCGCGAGTCGACGACTCAAATTTGAACTGCAAGTCTTGCCGCGGGTATGATTCACATAACCATCTCGCATTTAACCCTCAACTATTATGAGTTCAATTTTGTGCAACCTAACTATTGCTGCGTGGTCGCGATCGGATCCGATAGATAAATATACACTGTTAGCGGATCGAAAAAAAAAAAAAGATCGCATTAACTTTATATTGAGATTATCTCGTGATTTTCATATTTCTCATAAATTATCTCTATATTATGAAAGCAGATTTATATGTAAAGTATTAAATTCTGCGACATAGAAAGAGGCATCAAATGTGCAAACCGAGTATCTAACGATCGTTTCTTTCTTCGAGGAGTGAGAGACGTTTGACGCACACGCGTATATTAATTACCGTTAAAGCACGTATGAGCTGTCTCCTGTTGCAGTAATTCATCGGTTCGCCCACGTAAGTCGGGATTCCATAAGTAGCTTATTAATAGCGGGTTCTCGCTCCGTACACACAGACACGTGCGTGTTACATCGATCATGTGCGTGCTTTTTCGACTGATATTTACGTGTATATATTCCGAAACGTCTGTCTTTCGCGCGAATCGGTGCGTCGTCGTTTCGCAACGCGCCATTAAGAACACGCGCACTCATTAAGACGGGTGCATTTACGAGAGTTAACTGTTACTTGAACGACGTCGACGTCGAGGAAACGAAGAGAAAATGAAAAAGAGAATATTACGCATTAAACAATGCGACGAAACCGCGAGATGATACCCGGGAGCATATGATAAATTATTTTTTCTAAATTAATAAAACAAATGCGTATACAATTTTTTCTCTTTCTCTGTTATTCAAGATACAAATTTGACAATGAAAAAATTTTTTTCATTTTTTTTTCATGCACTTTTCGTGTCAGGGGATCTGAATCGGTGATTCTTCTGAAATTCCATCTCTTTCGATACTGTCGGTACATGGAACAAAGTAACCCAGTGTACGGTACCGAGTTGATTAACGTCGATCGACGATGCGGCGCGACCCGGAAATCGCTTCCACGACATCGAACGGCGGCCGATGACGGTGAACTGAGGAAGGAGGGAACGATTAGCCGTGGGCGCGAGGGAGATATCGGCGACGCGCGATGCCATTAGCACTTTTGCTCGTTGTGCGCGAACGTGAACGGTTATTCACCCGATAAGAAGTCGTGCGATCGAGGGAGGGAGCGAGATCTTGGCTAGAGAAGCGGATAATTTGTATATAATTAATTATGTTGGTATATAATTAATTTCCTCCCAATCATTACTTTTTCTTTTTTTTTTTTTTTAAAGACAGATCTTTGGTTGATTTTTTTATGATTAAAAAAAAGAGAAAAAGAGAGTCTTGTTGCTAAATGAATGACAACGTTGCGTTGCGATTTCACATGACTTTGTCGTCGCGATTCATCCGGGAGTTTCGCGAAGGCAGGATAAATCGAGCCGCGATGACGCCGCGTTATTGCCGGAAGTCTCCGCGTTATAAATTACACGACCCGCTACCTCGCTCGGTGTCTCCGAGATCATAACTGGATCTCTGTAGTGCAGGTATCTCGGATAAACTCAGTCTTCCAGATCACAAGCTCGGTCCATGAAAATCAGCACTCTCTTTTGTCACGCTTTTAGAATTATTTATTCGACTTTATAATGAAGCTGGATTGATAATTGCATATTTTTTTACAGTTACTTAAGTTACTTAAATAATTCTACAGGGAAATAAATGTAAAAAAATTGATTTATCTGTGTGATACGCGATAATTGGCGGATGTATAAAATTAGCTCAAGACTAAGCGGCTAGTTAATGATTATCGGTATCGTCTATCTGGTTATTAATCGAACACGCGACGACTGTGGTTATGAGATGCGATTCGGCTCGATAACAGAAGCAATGCGGGAAAATACCGCGAATTCCAACACGATCGTGTTAATCTTAATCACGGAAATAATTAGATTTTTAAAAACGCGCAACACCAAAGGTATACGAACTATAATTTCCATTTTGCTTTTTACAATATGAATTTTATCAATCTGCTTTTGCTTTGATATTGAAGTATTACACTGCAAGTAGGAAGCGTACCCCTTAATGTTTTACGATAAAGTGATACGTTAAGAATATATATACCGATCCTAGAAATTGCATAAAAATACAGGTAATGCGTGTATGTCGGACGCGTAATAACTTCATAAGAATAATCGGCGCCTGAGGTCGAAGCGCGTCGGAGATGGTTCAAAAATCGCTGCACAGAATACACGCCGTGAAACAACCTAACGACTTCAGAGCCCACCGCGATGAATGGTGCCCCATGAGGGCCATATTTATCCATCGACGGCGGAACGCTGAAATTGCCTCGTTCGCGATGCAAAAGCGGCCGCACACACGCGAGAATAACTTGGGAGACTCTCATGGTGACTC
The DNA here is from genome assembly GCF_048542155.1 of Nylanderia fulva. Taxonomy (NCBI): domain Eukaryota; kingdom Metazoa; phylum Arthropoda; class Insecta; order Hymenoptera; family Formicidae; genus Nylanderia; species Nylanderia fulva. The sequence continues at coordinate 3,036,721 of NW_028189302.1, forward strand.
TTTTTAACCCGATGACTGTTGTATCTATTTAGACCGGAAAACACTTTTACTGATGCTATTATATTCACCTCTGTATAATTAGTATTCTCAACAAATTATCAATGAAAAATATATTTAGAGTCAATACAGTATTAATTCTCTAGAGAATGTACGGAATATATTAAATTTTATATATATATTATACTAGATAATGCACACGCATATGTACACAAGAATTGTATGCCTATATTTATCCATGTATTTTAAAGTTAAATATCAAATTTATTAAATCTGAAATCGAATATATCGCGTTTACCTTATTTACCCGTACTTTACAATAGTATCATTTACACGATTAAATTAACTGTTTTTTAGGCCATTGGACTTACCTTTATTGGCCACAATCACTCTGGCTACATTTATCTATTTCCGACTAATTATCATCGCCGGTGTATGAGCGTAATTTTACGCTCGGGTACGATCGTAAGATATCACAATCGTTTGTTATATGTACATTATGTTGAAATTTGCTTTAATTTTGCTTTAACTAACATAACGCCAAGTCATCGACCAAAATAGTTTAATTGATATTTTTCTAATATAATATATCCTATATAAAATTGTCTACTTAATATGTATAAGATTATTACTTTGAATAAAATTTATAATAAATAATAAAATAAAATTCATTAAAAACATTCCTATTATATGTATACATTATTTGATCAACACATTAATTAATCAATAACTTGGATTTATATTAATCAAAGTAAAGTATATTTTCTATGCTACACTACATAGATGGATAGACTATCAAAAATTAGAATAATTAACGTCTATTAAAAAATAAGTTATTTTATATATAACGCAGTTGTTACTACTTACAATTGATAAAAGCGCGTTCTTTAAATAAAATAATTAAGTAAAATCTGAAATTCTTTATATCTTTCTTTAATTTACACTTGTATGTATAATATGCTTTAATATTATGTAATATTAAAGCAAATCCATCAAAAATTTAATTTAAGTAAGTTTAATCTAATTCATTTTAGTCCATCTATTTTAAGGTAACAAATATATCTACAATCTACAACTACGATCTATAAATTCGTTACCTCAAAATTAAATAAAACTTTCTCACTCACCGACACCGATGCAAACAGCAAAGTAGTTAGTGGTCAAGCGTTTTATCTGTAACATAAAATAAAATCTAAATTACAGCAACGTTCAAATTAATTGCTATTTAAAAAAAATATTATTTTAAAAACTTTATGGCCTATGTTATGCAGAAAGATCCAAGCTCTTTATTAGAATAAAAGTATAGATGATAAAAAATAGTATTATATATATATATGAAGCTCTGCTAGTAAAACATAGACCGCGAGCTGCAAGAGAAACTGCGCAAAATACGACGCTGCAAAAGATCGATCTATAATTTTCGAGTCATTTTGCATGATCGATGCGCGACTTAAAAGGATGCAGACTGGCTCGCAAACTCCTGAACCTTCGATCACGCATCCGTGGCGAGAAGCGGCGGTGTTACACGCCGACCAATTATACATATACGCTACGCAGTTTCAAAATCAATGCCAGTTCGTAATTGTCATAATAAGGACGATATTGTTGCCACGCGTCAATTACCGAACGAAAATGTGTAGCGGCAACACAACCGACTATAAATACGGTAGCTTTCGCGAGCAGGCGAGGTGTAATTGCCGCCTGTCATATAACATCGATGTGGCGTGTATCGAGTATTCGTGCATCGACAGAGAAAGAGAGAGAGAGAGAGAGAGTCTCGATCCCTTTGTTCCGCGATATTTCGTAATCGTCGCGATTTCTCGAGAATCTCACGCTTAAGCCGTCTTAATTGAGATACTTTCCGGAAAAATACATTGCTCAAGCTTATTTCATTTTATTCAGTATACTGTTAAACAAAACTTTATATTCGATCAAACATATGAATATTTTATGAAAGAAGCTATCGGACAATATTTTTCCAGCCATTACAGACGCTAAAAGTATCCAGTATATCGGAAGCGTAATATCGACACTTGAACGCTATCGAAGCATCGTAAGTATCCCCGACCACGGAGGGTCATGAGCAGTAATAAGACTCGCTGGAAACGATAACGACGGGCGCGAATCCGCGATGACCCGAACGAAACGTGTATAAGGTACGTATCCCGCCGATCGGCTCGTATCGCCACGCCGTATCGCCCGTACGCGAGATTAATAGGGAATAAACGGTGGATTTCGCCGGCGCTCTCGAGGTTGTAATCACGGAATATCTGCCGATGCCCGAGCGACCACCCTCGAGATTTCCGCACGCGAACTACGCAACCCCGGGGCAACGAATCGCCATACTACGGATAGAGATAACTATATGTAAATACTTTACTATATGTGTACTGCTTTTGGTGAAATCTCTTGGAGCAGCATCAAACAATCGATTTACAATTAAGACTTTAGTAAGACTCCTAATGTGAGATACATATTTAATTTCAACGAGCGAGAAAACACAGAACTGGTAGTCAGTTTTTAAGGAAAAATAAATATCTGTATCGTAAAATCTTATCTGCTTTATATTTAAAATTATTAATCAATTTCAATAATAATTAGTTTCAATAAAAATTAATTTTTCATATTAAACGTGAAGAGAAAAATGATATGAAGAAGATTCTGTGCGTAATAAGAAATTCATTAACGATTGAGATATTCATTTTTTTAGGAATAGAAAGAGAGAAATATATTTCACAATACAACTATCATGAATGAATAAAATCAAATTTTTGTGATTGAGAACTCTTCTTAAAAATTTATTTTAAATATTTCATAAATTGCGATAAATTTGAAATATGAAGTGAAAAATAATTTCAAAAAATTGGCAAGTGCATCTCTTCATTATTACTGTAATTATTTTGATTCTATAAATAATATCAAAAACAGTAAGAGTTTTTTAAATCTGGTTTTTTTAACTTTTTTCATTTTGCAATTGGAAAAAGAGAGAAGGAGAACAAGACAGAGAGAGAGAACATTAGAGAAAGAATAAAGTTCCTAATTTCTACTCTTTTTTGTTCCGAAATTACGGAGAAGCAATTGCCTTCAAAGTAGCAATTGCACAGAATATGGCAACTGAATCTCTGTTACGTGTGCATCGAACCGTGGTATAAACGCAATTAGTCCTGACACGGAGATCAGACGACGTCATATCGGGGCTACTTCTGCGGATGATCCGAGCGCGGCCGCGCATTCGTCGAATTGCCGCGAGCGCATAGAAACAGTCTGTCCCTTCGGGTGATATCGAAAACGCGATAACGTTGCACGCCGATGTATTACGAAACAGGTTTCGCGAAACGTTAATTTCTCAAAGTATCGTATACATATACAGAGCTCGTATCGCGAATTAATGGAAAGAGACAAACACAGCATTAAAATGAAACGCCTCTTTCTCGTTTCTTTTTATATAAAACAGTCGAAATGCAGCTTTCCATAATTTTCGATTATACTGATATTAAAATTTTAACAGTTGATTTTTTTTTAATTCACGTTTATACAAAATGTGTTTTTTACACCAATATTAACATAATTAAAATTTGATTATAGGAGTATTATAAGATTTTTTTTGTAAAATCGGCTGTTAACAATTTAACAGCTAATCTGTTTAAATTCACGTTTATATGAGATGTGTTTTTTACATCAGTGATAGGATAATTGAAAATTATAGGATTTTGACAAGAGCAGCTATTAAAAATTTAATAACCGATATGTTCTAATTCACATTCATGCGAGATATGTCCTTTACATTAACAATATGAAAATTGAAAATTATATAATTTTGACAGCTGTTATTGAAATAATCGAAAATTCGGATTTTGACAGCTGATCAGCTGATCTTGTCAAAATGTATGAAATTGAAAAGAAAAACGCGAATCGGGCGATTAAGAGAGAATCGAGCGAAGATATTCGACGGAAGGAAAGCGGAATCTTAAGAGGAAGGATATCCGCTCGCAGTTTGGCATATCTTCGGGAAGCAGCTCGAGAGAAGCAGCGGCCCACGATCGCGCGAATTCCAGCGCGACTCGCTTATCCGCCTTTACCGTATTCGATTCGCGCCGCGCGCGTGCTCTATCTCTCTATCTCACTTTCCTCTTTACGTCTCTTGCATATCGACCGCCATTGTAACCCGCTTTGCGCTCTGTGTAAATACGAGCGAGCCGCGTAACAGCGCCGCCGATATTACGGATTGCCGGCATCGTCGAGATTCGCGCATCGGCGGATGCGCCTCGTTGTTGCATTCGCCGTTCGATTCATCCGGGACGTTTCCGCCACGCCGCCAAATCGAATGCCACGATTCCATCTCGCTTTCGCGGCCGTGCTTTATGTACTTTGACGAGAGGCGGCGAGAGGGAGACTGGGATTGAGACTAGAGTATTAGGGAGTCGGGTCGGGATGTGTGTGAGAGAGAGAGGGTTATGTATACGTCATGTGTATGTACATATATTATGTACGTGTGCGTGTATATACGCTTGTGCGAGGGCTCGGGGTAGGTCTCGTCGTATCGTTGGTCTTCTGTGATGATGACGTGTTCAGTGTGTTTCGCGGAATGCCACGAGCAGCTCTCATTGTAACGGAGTTAGGCCCGCGGGCCACTCTCGTCAGAATGCGCGCCGTTGCACTCGCGTTTTCCGTGTCTCCCCCTCTCTCTCTCTCGCTCTCTCTCTCTCTCTCTCTCTCTCGTCCCATCCTCTCTCCTCTTCCCATCCCGTTCTCTGGTGCGAGCAGCCAGGTAGTGCGGCCACGCCGTGTCGAGCCTTGCGTGGGCGCGCGCGGCTCTCGCTCGGGCAGGTGGATGGTTACCTCGCGGCGATAACACCGCGATTGCACGCGCACGCACTCGCACGCATGCATGCACGCATGCATAGAGTGTGTTACATTTGTGCTCCGGCCGGCCGCATCATTGTAATGATCCGCTTTTCCGTCGTTCTCGTTACACGCGGACGCGAGATGTTTTGATTTTGTATTATGAGCTCTGCGGATGATTAACGCTATATACATATGTATATATAGAATATATGGAATATTGACTGCGCTTTCCGAAACATTAACACTAACGACGACCTTAAAAACTTTCGACAAGCATATCGCTGTTTAAATAGTTTTCATCGAATAAATGTTTTTTAATTTAATTTTGATAAGGTTTTAATTAGTTCTCAACGTGTATTTTGAATTTAATATGTTCAATAACATTTTTAGGGAAAATGCTATTTAATAAAAAGCGATATTGTATTTTATGTTAATTTATAATATTTTATTATAACAGAAGAAATATGAGATTCAACATATGAATAATTTAAACTTGCGAGAATTCCGAATTAGTGTCTGATTTTTAAGTATACTTTGGAAATGTCATTCGTTTCTATCTTGCGCGAACTTTCATTCGCCAGAATAAAAGACGGTAAGATTTAGGAAGAAAAGGGTTTTTATTTCTCCCTCGTATCATTGATGAAACGACATTCGCGCTATTGTTCTTCTCGTAAATCGAATCTCACCGGCCAGCCCTCGCGGCGACGCGATGCTCGACGTTCATATAATAGCCGTAAGAGAACCGGACACGAGAAAATTGATGTCAAAAACTTATCTATACCGGCTGTAACAAATCCTCCGCGCAGGATCGGCTTCGTTATTATTCTTATTAAACTGCTCTTCTTAAAGAACAATTTGATCGATCGTCCTGTCGATTTTATTCAATATTTTTTACTTCTTACACTAATTAAATTTATTACACATAATATTGACTTAATTTCTTCCCTCTCGATAAAAGATTCTTCATTTTTTTTTTTTTTTTGATAAACACAAACAAATTACTCTCTAACTACACATGTATCTATCCGTCTAATCGGGCAAGAAAATCTCACGACAGATTAATGACGCAACATCTCACAAACAGCCCGCGGGCGAACGAAATCAAGTACAATGCAAACGCGATCCAGTTAGCTCGCGTCCGTTTCTCTGATATAACGCTCTCGCAGCGATGGCCATCGGAAGTACAAAAGACGGAGGAACGAGCGGGTATCATCCCTCTCTCGGCACCGAGACAATTAACGATTGCTCATCCCGCGATATCAGCAGCCGAGGCAAGTCGAGTAGAGGCCGAGAGCGGATCCGTGGGAGGCTTCCTCGGCGAATACAATAAATGAACGAATGGTCTAACTCGCGCGCGCGCGAGAAAGAGAGAAGGTTTGTTTGTGCTCTCTTCGTGGTCTCGGGAGCCTGGAAGCATGTGCGGTGATTGCCGTAACCATCGGGCACGCCTGCCTGCCTGCTTGCCTGACCAGCAGGCTGGTTGTCTGATGTCTGACTTGCTCGCTCGCTCGTCCGATTCTGCGTCGGACGGATATATACTCTCCGCAGGCCTGTCTGTGCAGGGCAGTCACGCCGCTGCATCGGATTGCACTCTGTGTCGCGCCTGCCAATGTATCACCTATCTACCTGCGACCGCTTACGCAGCGGGTTGCCGAACTCCTTCCGCGGTCTCCTGCTCCTCGTCGCTTTGTCTAACGGCGAGTTCCTGTCCTTCGCGAGTATTTCCAGTGGCGAATCTCTCGGTTTAGAGAGGTTTCGTTTTTAAGAGGATGCTGACCATGTCTGTTTTACCGACTTTGAGTTCAAGGGCTAATTTTTTTATTGGCTATACAGATTGGAAAATCCTTCTCCACAATTAAAGTACTGATAATAATGAACGGGGAGCACTGTAATTTTGTATAAAAAAACGATAAAAGTTAAAAATTTATAGTTTTTCGGCCTCTTGCATCAGCTCATAACTATACTTATTTAATACAAAAGTTCTGCAGTTTATTTGTGCACAAAATATGGCGCTCCCAATAGAGATGATATGAAAGAATAATACGGAAGTAATAAAAATGAGATTAAAAGCCTGTATCAAAAGATTCGTACTTGAATTAATTATGTATGTATATTTGCGTGCGGAATCGATGTCGAGGCATAAAACAGCAAAAATTAATTACCAGGCAGCGCTCCCCATTCATTATTATATCAGTACTTTTATTGTGGAGGATTTTTCAATCTGTATATTCAATAAAAAGTGAACCTAACTTAAAGTCGGTAAAACAAAACAACGGCAGCATCCCCTTAAAATGCGAGATCACTAGTTCTCAAGCGTATATAACTAATTATGATAAAAACACAGATATATATGATTTAAAATGATTATTGTTTCGAATGGCAGATTTTATTTTTAATTATCAGTGTCCCTCTCTTTCTTTCGCTGCTTTCTACATAAATGCACCGTTCGAGGCTTGTTTTGATTTTATTTGTTTCACTTATCTCAGAGAGGTGACTCACTCGCGGCGAGCAGCGCGAACACTTGTTGCGAATACTCGGATGGAAAAGGTTCCCGGGCAGGTTGCGCGTCCAAGCGATGCTTGCGCAAGGTGCCTTTACGAGTGTAGTATATGCACGCGATCGAAATACCGGTTCGAGGCGACATGCATCGAGTGCGCAACGCGCGAGTGTGGCTGCGCGAAATCTTCTAATTTCACAAACTGCAATCTTACAATTTCTGCCGAAGATATTTCCCATTAATAAAAAATATTATTTGTCAGATTTGTTTCAAATTTGACGAATTATTTCTAAAAACGACTATTTATTTTTATAATAAAATATCAATTAATTTTAATGTTTTTTTTTAATACAAAACTTGTTATTTTTTTCGTATATATTTACTATTTCACTTTAGTTAGAAATCTCATTGTACTTGTTGAGCATTGTTCTCCGCGGGATTTATTCATGTTCAACGTCCGACAAACATCATTCTGAATCCTACATTTCAGACGTACATCTATTATGAATTTAATTTTTGTGACTGATGTTAAGCCGTTTGCATATCGATTGTGACTTTCGATAAAGTGACGTAAGCGCGATAAAGTAACGAACTGGCGTGAGAACTCACTGGCTTGACCGCGGTTTTCATCGCAACGTAACGGCTCGTTAGAGACAATACTCTCTGCTCGTGTGTCGGTCTCTTCTGTGAGCGTATCCTCGCGTGGGAGTCAAGTCGAGATCGAATCTCGTTCAATTTCGTCGGCTAGTTAATAGCCATGATTCTACGTAGCGGTCCGGTATCCGCATTTTTAAGCGTATCATTAACTCCACAACACAATAGTGCATTGAAACAGTAAACTTTCGATTACTCGATTATTTATTTGCGATTTACCCACCCGCCCGTTGGGAACTTATGAAATTTCCACGTGAAAGTTATTCCAATGAACGTGCGACAATAGACTTATAAACTTTATCGACTTCTCTTCATAAGGATTTAATTCTAAAAATTCTAATCAACAAACGCAATAAGAAAGATAAGAATAAGAATCTAAATTTTATTTTATTTTATTTGTCTATTTATTTACGATATAAAATAACATGCGCATGATTTATCTCAAAAGTCCGCATTAATTTTTCTGTATTTTAATACACCTTAGGAAGAGGGAAGGAGAAAAACTGCGTGTGTGTATTAATCTCTTCAAGATAAATACGAAACAAGTCTGAAAAAAGTATAATGCAAAGAGCGGCCAGAGGGGCAGCGAAAGGTAATCACGAAGATTCATAATGTTCCATCTCGAAGAAATCATTTTTACATAACGGAGAGATAACGGCATATTCGCGGCGAATCAAAGAGAGATGACGGGGCTTGGTTCCCCGATGTTTTTCGACCCGGTCCAAGGGAGAAAAGAAAAGAGCGAGGGACGGAACGCGGAAAGAAGAGGGCAAGAAAATTCACGCGCGCTCCACAGTCATCTTTAGACGACGCCTACAAATTTGACGTTTGACGTTTGACGTTTGACGTTTCATCGAAGAGGTGGACTCCGGAATTCGTATTATCGAGGAGCACGGAGGTTAAACCGCGGCCGGATCAGGCGGACGAAGAGTCAGGCCACGCGAGGAAGAAGGGTCCGAGGCCCTTCTCGCGGACGTTCGCGCGGCGCACACGTGGCTCCATACATCCCGCATGTCGATCACGTTCGGCGCGGTCATTATCATTGATCATCCGCCGCCTTTCCGTCGGACGCTCCGCGGCCTATCGGCTAATTGCCGCCGCGGCATCGATCTTCCCAGCGCAACGTCGTAAAGCTATACTCGGACTCTGGGATGCGAGACTGCGAAGTTTGATCGAGTGTCAATACTTTCTGTCGTTCGATAAATGAAGAAAGAGGGACGGTAAAAATTAAGAAATCAATTAAATAAAGATACATAAAAATTAATTTATTTGACAGCTAGATTCGAGCGTGTCATTCGCAAGAGTTAAACAGTTTATTTTTGATTTAAAAAATGCATTATCGGATAAGTTACTTACATTAATTTTGTGTCAGAATATTATGTTCGCGAACAATTATCTTGCTGAGAGCATGAATGAAAAATTATTGCTTTTATCGAAATATATGTATATATAACTTTCTACTCAATTATAATCTTAATTTTTTTTTTATTACAAATTATAGTTTACTAGTAGAAAACGTATTCTTGTAAAATAAATTATTTGAAACTAGGCATCGTAAAATATTCTTTTTAAAATACCGGAACGTGTTTCTCGATGAGACGTAAACGAAATGTCGCAATGACAGTTCGAGATCGACACGCTTTCACCGGCGTTGGTGACATTTCATTGGACGTTCATTAGGAGCCACGAACGTCGCTCGTCGATTAAAAGCCTGACTCCGATAGATCGAATCGCTCGTTTCGTGTCCGAGCGAATCGTTTCAGCCACGCGAGATATGTGGACTCTCCGTGCGATACGATCTCGTACCCGCGATAAATTCCGAAAGTCGATCGCTAACAGTCGATAATTATACGCGTCCGCGTATTCACTTAAGCTTTTTTGAATAATCGTGTTTACGGCGATGACGTGCGATAAGCGCTGTGTAATGATGTAGATTGCGATACGATGGGGAGCACGAAGTATGCATTTTAATCGTTTGCCCTCGAGGATTTTTATGCTTTATGACGACACGGACATCGGTATATATCTTCGTGCTTCTTAAACGCAGATCCTTAATTGAAGAAAGTAAAGTTCAGACAGAATATTGCGATTCGCGATAAAATATTCAAATTCAAATTATATATCTATATAATTCTAATTTTAATTTTAATATTTTTTTCACACATAAATATATATTTAAGCGATCTATCTCATATATAAAATTCTCTTGGCAAAGCAATTTGCCATCCGGTAAATTTAGAATAGGCTTTTCTTCGCGAATAAAATTAGCATAGCGATGGTTATCTCTTGAAATCGCGATCACCATGTAAGTGGTATTGTCGGTCGATGTCCGGTGTGCCACTCGCGAGGGATCTGCATTCAAGCGTCGGGGGTTAAATCGAATAACCTCGCGGCGTCGTATTCAAGGGCACCGTGAAACGATCCTACACGATTTCTCTCGCGTGCCGCCCGCGTCATACTTTTTCAGCGGGCGAGTCATGATGCTTAACCGAAGCGAATGAGGGATTTAGAAGGCACGTACACCTCTACGCTACGAGAGTCTCCGCGGCAATCCGTTCCGAAGGGATTTAACGTTATCGATATATTCGCCCTCGCACGCTATTATAACGCTGCCTTAATTTACGTCCGCGAGTGACAAAAGTATATCTCAAAATAGATATACATTTTTCTTCACATATAATATTAATACATTTATTTTCATATTTTTACTTCGTTATTTCTCATCAATCGTTGTAATAAAAGTTTCAAAGCGAAGAAAAATATCAGAGAAGATAATTGTTAATTATTTCCCTTTTTATTTTGATTCCACACAGCTTGACATTTCACTCACAATTGACATTAATTGAAATAAAAGTTTCGTGAAGTATTACTACACATAAGTCGTAAATTGAAGCAGGGATGTTTGACGCAATAAGCTATATTTCAGTTCAGCAGTGACTCTATAATACCGGTTAGTTGCATTCCCCTTTAATAGCGAGTGATTGCCACGGATAATGTCGCACATAAGTAAATATGCTTTTGCGTAATGCGATATGACTAATATACGTATGGTTGATTACATTCTTCGGTTAGTCATAATCGTCATTATCATATATATATTCGTACCTCTATATCTACATGCTTTCCAGTTCTGAGTAAGTTTCGAGATATCGAAATATTAATGACGCGTCTATGCTCTCGCAGGATTCTCGCAGCTGACCGTCTCGCAACCGCAATCCATCGCGTTCGCGGAAGGAAGCTCCAACTTTTTCATTGTTCAACCTTGATATAATATTGTACTATATAGACGAGGGATACCGCAGAGGTATGCGCACACGATAACCTGTCGAGTTCGTGCCGGTTAATACGTCGCCAGAGGCATCGTTCGCCATGTGCGGAAGCACCATGAAGAACGATTCGTTGAAGAGAGAGAGAGAGAAAGAGAGAAAGACAGGAAGAAAAACACGGACGGGCGAGATAAGGAAGGAGAGCAAAGCCGATGGACACGAAGGACGGAACGAGCCGTCGGGAAAAGGAGTACCTACGCGAAGAGAAAGAGACGAGTAAAAAAAGCGAGGTGAGAAAGGAAAGAAAGAGGGAAGAGGAGAACTGCCCTAATAGATTATTAATTTACACGTCGACTCTTCGCGTGGAAGGATGATGGTAGAGATGAGAGATTGGCTCTCTCTCGCGACGAGACGAGATGGGGCACACCTGTCCCAAACCCGTCCCGCTTGATTATCTTGCATTATGCAAAATGCGTTTTTTATCGCATGCGCAACCCCGTAATAAACGGTTGTCCGGGCGACGGTTGACATAATATGCGCCGGCTATTACCGGCCCGGGGAATTGAGCCTTCTCGCCTTCTCTTGACAAGTGTGCGAGAGAACGGGGTGGGAAACTCCTCTTCGAGCGAGAGTTCCCTTCGGCTTTTCGGCGTGTCGATATCCCGCTTCTCGAGTTTCGGGCCCCCGGGTTGAGGTGTAATTCACGGCCGCGGCATCCCGTACGTTTAACGAACTCCTTGATTATTTTCGCTGACGCGGCCGATACACTCCGGAGAGAAAAATGTACTCCGACCGACCGTAAATTCGCGCCGGATCGCTATATTTACACGGTCGTCCCGCGCGCGAAAATGCGAGATTCTTCTTCCCGTTTAGCGGAAACGTGCTTTAAGAAGTGGAGCAGGCGACAAATAGATAATTGATTGCCTCATGTGTCTCGCAAAAATATTTTTATATAAAATATAAATATATTTTCTCGCATCTACAGTTTTATTAATTTATATAATTTTTAAAAAATATATAATGATTATTTAATGGTATCTAATTGCTATTAAGAAAATCCAAGGACAAGTCTCTGAAAATATTTAATCTTTCGGAGATTTATATTTTCTGCAAAAGATCTAATATATGCTATCAAAAAACATTGTTATCCCTAAAGGTGCAGGAAATTTAATGAAAAGATGAGATCGTGGAATAAAAGTATACGAGAAAAAATACTATTGTAATGAGCATTAGAGAAATAATATACACGAGCTGTTTCTTGAATGTATTAAATATAACACTATGCTAGCAAAAGACTTGGAAATAAAGAAAAAACTTATAAGAAGAAAGATCTCGATAATTAACATCTATATTACTTCGTAAGATATAATTTATATTTGTAATCATCTTTATACTACCGTCTGAATTGTTCAGAAATAACATTATAAAATAAGAAATTTTGAAAAGAGATGAAAGGAAAGAATCTTGAAAGTATAATTATTACCGTCGATCTTGTGTAATAAATCATTGTATAATATATATGTAAAGTTATTCCGCGATACATCGAATGCCAATCGAACGTATTAATTAATTGAGAAAATTGACAATCATGAAAATAAAAAATTTCAATTTCGCTGACGCGTAATCACTTTTCTCTTTCTCTTACTACCTCACTTTGCACGCCCATCTAGCTAAGCATTGAATTTATCGTATTAATAATCCGCCACTAGATATTGAAAGAGAAAGATGAGAGAGAGGGAGAGAATTTTCTTCAGAGTGGACGACGGATTTACGCCATACGTCAATAACTTTGCATTATGTAAGATCTTGGGATAACCATCGTCCTTTGATCTACGTCTGGTTCTTCTCGCAATAGAGATATCAGAAAAACCCGCGTCATCATCAGAAAAATCATTTCGATCATAAAAATGCGCTTTTCAAATGTTTAGCAATTTAGCTCAATAATGATAAATATATTCATCAATAATTTTTTCAATAATTGCCTATATATAAAATATCAAATAGCAACATATTTAATTTTCCTTCATTCGAATAAAATCAACTTGCACTCTGTCACATTTTTCTTCCTCGAATAAAAATGATTAATTAGACATTTAGAAAAGATTCTTTCTCTTTTCCTAGTTGTATACATATTAATTATATAATTCTCCCTTTTCTCTCCGCGATAGGGAAGCAGTCGTGTCCTTTTACGTCAGATTGGTTGGGAAGCGCACATCCATCAGGCCTCGCATCTCGAGGTGGACACGCTCGCTGTAAAGTACGGACGAACGCGCGAGTCGAGGTAAATCGAGGCGACTGGATATATGCAGGTACGTGTACACGGCCAGAGGCAATTAAAGAAAGCGACACGCCGCATATGTCACAGCGTTCACACGCCCCGGCACCGACACCCACCGCGCCTAAGCGGTGATAGTATAAGTCGCTCTCCGCGTATATACTCTCTCGCGGCCCGAGACAGGAACGGCCGGTCGATCTTTGCCTCGTTTTCTCCCTTTCCTGGCCTGCTCCTGGAGAGACTCGTGACTGCACCGGCAGGTAGTTCTCCCTCTCTATCGCGAACAGCAAGTGCATGCACGTCCGTCCTTCGGGAGCTCGATCCGCAGGCATCAGCACATTCGATGGATTTTTTGCGACACAACGGCAAAAATTTTAATTTTAGATTTTATTTCCCGCTATTTAATTTTAATATATTAATTTATCAGATTTTTGTTTCTATATGCATTTGATGGACTCTCTCTCTCTTTCTAGGATAAAATGTTTCGATGTTTTATCTTCGTTTCGAGGAGTTTCATCGCGGACAGCCGGTAACAATGCGTCGAGATAATCTTAGGGAGATTGATGCCCGGAGATAATCTAATCTCTTCGTTCCCGCCGCATCTGAACTCATGACTGCACCGTTCGTAGGAGCAGGTAGTTCTCTCGCGTAACATCTTTTTACGTGTTATATAAGACGACTTCCCTGACAATATTGCAAGATTTTATTCGACCGTTTCGTTCAGTTTCAAAAATGTCTACCGCGTAATAAATCTTCCTTTCTATCCTTCCTGAGGTAGCCCATGAATAATATTCGGAAGTAATTTCAAGGGAATTAACGATCGAGAAAAAAATTGTTTTCTTAATTATCTGAGATCGTGAGAGACTAGTATCTAAGATATACAGTTGTAAGTAGTTCTCATAAATAATTTCGCGAAATGACAGGTGCAAGTATACGCTTTAGAGAATTGCCTTTGATCCAAGACTTCATTGCGATTATCGAGTCTCGGACTCGATAATCGTGATGACAGGTCCGATGATTCGACAATCAATGCGAAACGTGAATTTCATCAAATCCGATTATTACGTTCGGTTATAGCCTTTCCGCACTTTTATCGATTTCCGCTACGCAGCATATATCTCGACATGCTTCATTTTCTTCTCAGGCAATTCAGGCGTGAATAGCTGGAGATATACCCACCTAAACAATGTTCGGAGGTAATCCCGCTGGTCGTCTCACCGTATTCCCCGCAGTCGCTAGAACGCAATTTGCAACTATATGCATAGTAGATACGTAGATGCAAGTAGAGCTGCACGAAGCAAAGATGAGAAAGCATCCAATATTCGATTAGAACGAGAGAGGAGGGAGTAGCTGTTGCGGGTCATTGAGAGCACACGGGCAAAAAGGAACGTCGTCCGGTATGTTCCGGTAGGTGCATATAGCGGGTAGAAGGAGAAAAGGACAAAAGAGGGAGATGAAGAAGAAGACGTGCATCGGCCGGAGACGTCGAAGGGAGAGGAGAGAGAAAGAAGAAGAGATCGCGCGTGACTCACACACATAAGCGCACAACAGTAAAATAAACAACCTGGTAATAAACCGGCAGCGGTGTCCAGCGTTGTAAATTACCCCGGTGGAAGCCTAACGCAGAGCCGCGTTTTATGGACCGCCCCGTACAATTCCCGGATCTGCAATGATGGCTCAATATCCTGCCGGTATGCTTTTCGCTCGCCCGCGTGTATATATGTATATATATATATATATATATATATATTCATCTCTGACCTGTATAGATGTGCATGTCAAATAATTCTATTACATTTGTACATTGTATATCCAAACGCGACTGGCACGTATACACGAGATTGTCCGTAACAAAGCCTCCTCTTCTACTTCCGATGGTCTGATTATAGTTGAACATTCTACTTATTTTGATTTGTCATTCTTCTCAGGCTTTCTCAATCTATATTTTCCTTTGTTTGAGACAAAGCGTGTCTCTACCAATAAATCAATATAATGTATAATATATGTATTATATATACATATATCAGTATTAACATATATTATATGTATAATATATCTCTCGAAAAAAATTTTTTATTCGACATTTCATTAACTTTTCAATCATCTTCGACTTTAATATCGCATTTTTCGCGAGCAATGCAAATTGAAAAAAAATCAGCATAAGACGGTGTACATAGAATTCCGAAAGTTTTTAAAAAATTGACAACGCGTGATGTGTCTGAACTTTCTTACATCCGTGTTAGAAATTCTTAATCTCGCATATACGCGCGCGCAACTAGATCAAAAATGTACGACTTCTAAAATAATTCAATGATTACGAAAGTTTCTTCCTAACTTGTTTCAAGAATACACGGTTATATATATATATATATATATAAAGAGATAGAAGCAGCAAGGCGATGCACTCGTTATGGTTTCCACCGTCATCATCGTCGTCTTCGTCGTCGTTCTGTACTTACGTACCACGTACGTGGCATGGTACGTGCGCACACACGTGTATGCATGAGTCGTCTCTCACGTGCATCGGGGCGACACGCACCGTTGATAATATCTTTAATTACCGGCACCTCGCCGAGGAGGGGCCCCGGCCAACGTCTCGGCCAATGACAGCGCAAGCCGCGAAGGTTGCCCCTCGATAAAGCGCTGCACCGCGAGGTTCCCGGAAACTTAATAATGGCAATTACAATTCGGCCATTCGAGTTCACAACCGCTTTACACCAGGCTGATTCTTAATTGCGTGCAATACCAGAGTTTTGCCGCACAAGTCTGGGAAACTTTAAAAAAAAAAAAACGGTGGAAAGCTCAAAAGGGAGATAAAATTGTAAACGGTCAGGGCACACGCGGGCAAAAATTAGTGCGAAAAATCTCTCTGTTTGTGTGCCGCTGCAATAATGCAGAGATACATGTGAAGTAAATAATTATTTGATCATTGTTTCATTTGATATATATTACTAATAAACTTAATTATATGTAATTTAATTCATTAAAAATTATTATATAAATTAAATCTCGATTGTAATAATATTCTATGAGAATCACGCAGAATTAAGCTTTACAATTATACATTTATTTATTAATAATAGGAAATTGTGTAAAAAAACTCAGTCTCTCTTCATCGTATATTTTTTACTCCTTTTTTTGAGACATGATGTATCATGTTTTTTTTTTATTGTAAGCAATTAAGAATTATCCTGCATATGCGAAGGATCCAGTGTCCGTATCTAACGATTCGTTCCTCTCGAAGGATACTATAATTAAACTTATCGTGCAGTTAATTGTTAACGTATATCATTCTGTTTACTCGTTTCACGTTTTCTTCAGATATCTTTATTACTTTTCGCTTTCCATTTCCGCGACTTTAAGAATTCGCGGATTATACACGGATGATGCACAATAATACATTTTACACGTTGAACCCAACAACGGTGCATCGTTGCACGTTGCACGGATGAGTCAGCCGCGCTTGTTATCGACGAGCTTAAACTGTACTAAATACACGGGAACAGAGAGGGATTTAAGTATAAACGTTTTTGGAAATAATACGATATAATCGTTTTACACGCGGTATCGATTTCTTGCATCATTAACGTGTTACGGCGTATAGTTTAGTTGGCGTAATTGATAATATACAGAGCCGCTGATTGATTGAGATCGCGATATTTAAGTGTTAATGCGAGTTTATGCTGGGAGGGAGGGGATCGATTAAATTAACGCGTAATCCGCGGAGATCCGATACTTTTACGTGATTTACGTGTATATATTCGTTGGGAGTATGCATACATAAACTCGTTATATGCACGGCCGGACGAAGGTGGATGTTTACGCTCGAGCCGTGTGAAATCGGCCATTGTTGAACATGCCATTAAATTAATAGCACGAAATTATTGCTGAAACTAATACCGCGCGCAGAAAGTCAATTACGGTTAACCAAATCTGACTTAAAATATGCAGCGACGCGATTTAAAATTCACGAAGCGCGCCCGATGTATTAAACGCACCCGCAGCGCTCACAAAATTGAATACAAATATATGTTACATTTAATACGTAAACGTAATTCGTTGGAAAAATTTTAATTGCATTAAACCAAATCAAATTTGCCCACAAATTTAATTAACATTTCGGAAACGCGAATCGCTTCGGCAACCTCATTTATTTATTATATTTATATAACATATATTTTCAATCATGTAGTTTTCGAAGTTTCCGATAAAGTTGAATTTTGATACAAATGATTGATGCTCTCTTAATAAGAATAAAATTGCTATGCTATTTGAATGTTTAATTTTTTTTGTATTTTCAATCGCACAAATTAGAAATTAATTTTTATTACATGTATGCTCGCAAGAGGCAATAGCGTTTTTTTTTTTAATCATCGACAATTGCTCATCGGCACTCGCATCGCGGAATGAACACCGATCGGAGCTTCGTATTCAACCGGAAACTCGTCGAGTACCTGGCCTCTCCTCGCGGTCAGCAGCGGATTCGCGAACCGTTACCGATGTTAAATGCGCGCGGCGGCATCCGAGGACGCAAACTAATGTCCGCGTCCTCCTATGGTGTACAGCCGCGACTGCTACCGCGATGCAAATGCGGAATTCCGCGGACCACCGCATAATGAATCCACTTTGCGCGCCGTGCGTGCCTCTCTCTCTCTCTCTCTCTCTCTCTCTCTCTCTCTCTCTCTCTCTCTCTCTCTCTCTCTCTCTCTCTCTCTCTGTCTCTCTCTCTCTCTCTTTCTCTCCCGAAACTTTTTCTTCCGCTTCCAGCCTCTCTCGCGCGACATCCTTCTCTATTTTTTATCATTCCCCGTTGCTTTCTCCCTTGTCGTGCGCGCCCAAGCGGCACTTAATGAAATGTCACAGGTGTCCTACCGATTGCCGAGTTAAATGTCGCCGGCTTCTCATACCCCGCCTCTTCCGTCGCAGCCGCGGGGTTTCGACTTTGCGGAATGCGGTGGAGATGACGGCGAGGCGAGGCGAGAGGGTTGCGCGTTGTTGGACGATAAAATTGCGCCGCGCCGGTAGGAGAAGAAAGAGGAAACCTGCATCTTTTTGCGCAATAAAATATTCCATTTAATAAGGTTTGCGAGGTTTGTCCACATAAAAGTGTACACTTGTCACAGCTTTAATAGAGCGTGCAAGTGTGTCACAATATCTCTTGCAGATTGTTTCTCATGGAAAAATTTTTATATCTCTGTTATTTTCTTTTTTTTTACTTGCTGTCATAGCAACTTTTAATATTAGCAAGAGATACATATTATATTTTATTATATATTTCTTAATTTTAAATTAATAACTATAGTGTCTAAAGTTATTTTTTATTCGTGTCTTTATTTCGCGTTTGGTTTTTATTAGTTCTCATTTAGTACCTAAATACTTATTATTATCAAAAAGCTACGAGGATTTTATGGTATATTTAATTTTCCTTTCACAGGTACCTTCATAAAAATGGTCACCGTGGAAAGAAACGAAGGTCCCGCGACTCTCACCCAAACCCACGCTCGCCTTATCAAACGGTGACAGACGTCGCGCGCGATCATTAACGTCATTAATAATTCATTCGTTTTATCACTCCGAGAAAGTAGGTGCTCGCTCGAGTCCCGACAGAAAGCATTGCGCAACGCCAATAAAGTAAGGATATTAGTGACTGCGGGAGGTAAAGAACACCCATTCGCATCGAGTTTCTCTCCGATATTCGATGGGAATTAAAAGCGCCGATCTAATTCGCGAGACACGTCATCCAAAATTATTAATAGCAAGAATTATAATATTTTTCTTTCCATTTTTTTCATCCGCATTTGTTACGCTACCTACGTTTTTTTTTGTTCCCAATTAGCGAAACGTCAACTATCTGTCATCGATCATATGCGCACGTGGATCTCTACAAATCCTCATTAAAGACGACAAGGAAGTATAAGATTCTTTTAACGTTAAATCCACTACTAAACTAAATTTTAATTTCATGGTCATATAATCCAATTATGGCCCGGTTTCCGGAAACCAAAGTCGATCGGGATAAGCGGCGTTTCATGATGGTGAACTGTTAGCTTCGCGGACGCACTTTGTTGCGAACGTAGCCGCGAGCTACGATCCACCCACGAGGAAACGCGAACCAAGACAACGCGGTGCGAGAGAAAGAGGGAGAAAGAGAAACGAGGAGGTCGACAAGCCTCGGCAGAAGGAGAAACGGAAGAGAGAGAGAGGCAGAGAGAGCCGGCAGGTGAGGTGTCACGAGGCGCGCGAGTAATATATCGTTGCTCGGCCCCATCGTAGGTGGGTGTGCTCGTCCTGCACTCCTTCGTATATCCTCTCGTCTCGGCCCGGATATCTCGCCCGAGCCCCTGGCGCTTAGAATAAGAGGGGTGATGCCGTATAACGTACCCGGTGACTCTTTTCTCCGGGGCGAGAGTCCTCGTCTTCCCTTTTTCTCTCTTTCTCTCTCTCATCCCGAGGGAATCGCGCGCTCTTTCTCTGCAAGATATCGCCATTAGCGTATGCCAACGTGAAACGCCCGCTCACCTGCCTGCCACTACATCGCGCGAAGGTTCTCTCTTTGTCTTTCTTCCCCTTTTGCGCTCTCCTTTCTTCTTCTTTATCCCTCTCCCTCATCGCCGTCTCCTCTCATTTCAGCTTTGTCCAAGTTCTCGCTTTTCTTCCTCGTTCCACTCTTTCTCCATTTCCTCCCACAATCCTTGCCATTCGCGATCATATCGACTGACACGTCACCCGTTTTCTTCCGCGTGC
The DNA here is from genome assembly GCF_048542155.1 of Nylanderia fulva. NCBI lineage: Eukaryota > Metazoa > Arthropoda > Insecta > Hymenoptera > Formicidae > Nylanderia > Nylanderia fulva. Next base: position 3,056,999 of record NW_028189302.1, read on the forward strand.
AACGTACGGTTCACCTCGCGGCGGGACTCTATAGCGTCACTTTATTCAGCGTCGCGTCAATGGGGAATGTTGGTACCGCAAGATGGGTGGGCGCTTCAGGACGACGGAATTTCGCGGAGAGACGCTTATCGGAATTAAGGAGGGAAGGTAACAGTCGCGCGTCACATCCCGTAAGGCAGAAGACGGATAATAACAGAATAAATCTCGACAATCATATTGGCTCCATTGCCTGCGCAGAAATTTTTTTTCAACGTAGATTTATGTCGGAAAAGCTTTTTTAAACATCCAATCTTCTCTGAAAGACAAAAGAATTTTTTGTATGAAAATATATTTGATATCTCTATTATTAATTTTTTTAATAATTTTTTTATATATCGTTAATACGATATTATGATTTTTTTAAATTGCAATTAAAATGAATGCAATAAAGTAAATGCTGTGATTCATGTCGATACTCTTTGCCAGAGATATTTCATCTCCATTGTTGATATCCTTTATCTCAAAAACAATACCTGGTCCAAAATAGAAGATAAAAGAGAATTTACACCGTTATACGCATTCACCGTTATCATTATTACATACATATGTGTATAACGTGTGTTTTCCACTCACACAATACGTTAACGCGTTTGTTGGGTCCCAATCGCACATGTACGTACATACATCGCTTGGAAAAAAAATATATATCATTCACCGGCCGCGTACGTATTTGACGGGAGTATAATAGGATCCGCGATAGATCAACGGCAGTGTATATATGTACAAGCATCGACATGGCGCTGGCGGTTTCTAATTTCACGTCGTGTAATTGGTGGGCTCGACTAATTGGCGGCGTTTTGCGATTTATGCGGTGACACGGACCGGCAACATCTGCCCCTGCAACGTATTCCGCAAATGCCCCGCAGGAATCTATCCTCCTATATGATTGTGGCCAATCATACATATTAATAGAGCTCTCAGTCAGTGAGATACGCGGGTCTCCCTCGATCTCTCACGGAATTTTGCCGCATGCGTCTGCGAGACACTATTTCGTCGTTTGAGGAGAAGAAATTTCCGTCGAATTAATTATTGCAACTGCCATTAGAGAAATTAAGAATTTTCATCACTGAGAAATTACGCTGTTCCCTTTTTTATTATTATATACGTAAATCTGAAAGCGTTTCACGTATATTTCTTTCTAAACGTTGGCAATAATCTATACGTATATAAAGTTAAATATGTTTACACAACATTTTTATAAGTACAACGATATAAGAAATATATGTTGGTTTTAAAGCATATTAAATCGTAGAATATACACACATCTAATGATATTATTATATTAAAAACAAGGTTGCATATGTTTAAATAGCGCTTGCATGTAGAGCATGGAGCAGTTATTCACTTAGCAGAAAATTTTCTCTCCTCTTTCTAGTTATTTATTTGATTAAAAAAAAAAAAATAAACAAAAATAAAATGCAAGAAACAGTTTAATCGCCGCCATGTCCGGGTTTCTAATTAGAAGTAAACGAGCGGTTGTCGAGTATATGACAACTTCGAAGTCGGCGTTTTTACATTCGCGGCGATTATTGTGTGCCGTAGAAAGAAAGGAATGCGCGCGCGCGCTATATTGCGTTACGTTATATAAATTATCTAAGAGAGTCACCCGATCGTATATCGCTCGTAAAGATGCATTCACGGTGGTCGTAAGAGACCGTCGTCGTTTCTACATACGCCTACTTCTATGTGCGCTATTCCTCCGCGATATATCCGCCGACTCCGTAAAAGGATAGTGCCGCGCTAGAGTTCGCGCGCGAGATAAAGGATATTCCGTGTATATGTACATATATATGGACACGAATAAAGTAGGCATAGTGTGTACGAACGAGGAAACGCTTCGTTTCTCCTCCGCAGGTGTGGCGCGAATCGAGGCGTTAACCGAGCTCCGCTGGAATTTCACCTGGGCTGCCTTCGATGGCTATTGATTTACGAATTAATTAACCGCTACCGACTTTTAATCGCCGTGAATCGTAAAGCGCTGAAATCCCGGGAGAACAAAATCTTTTCATCCCCGCGGAAAATACAAGTAAAGACCCATATCTCAAAGCGTGTATAGGTATATTTATCGCTGTCGGATTCTGACTTCGTTTCGTGCTCGCGCGAAATTGGAATCGTTGCGTTATTAAGATTACGCGCGTTCGCGCACGCACGCGAGTGAGAAAAAAGAAAAGAAACCGGTCTCTCTATACGGATTACATTTTTCCACGTCTCCGTTACGTCACGCCGCGGCTCGCAATTAAAAGTCGACAATGGATTAACCGATGACGCGGCGTCAATTAGCCATTACTCCCCGACACACGTTATTTTTAATCGCTCCCTCGTCCATTGTTATCGGTAATGAAGCGCGAACGGCTTTCGCAACCGGAAAAAAATGCTCTTACATCGACAGGAGACGCTTTTTATCGGTCTTGCTCTCCCTCGAGAAGTTCACGCGCTTTTGACAGTTGCCGGACACTTAAATGGTTCGAGCGTTCGGTGAACAATTAAGCATCCGCAGGCTTGATTATTATCGATCTCGCGCACTCTCGATGGTCGGACGCGGAGAAAGTCCCGGTGACCTCCGCGAACCCGCATATAGCCCACGGCAGAAGAAGAAAGAAGTATTTACCGTGGTATCTCGGACACTGAACGCCCTAATGGCCGGTTTCACCGATGTATTTGACGTAGTTGACACTGCAATTAAGTGTAATTATAACTAAACTGTAATTAAGTAAATGTTCTCTCTCTATATATATTAGACATCTAACATTATTTGCTCTTCTCTTGTTCCAAGTCTGAAATCACGACCTTAAACCTATCACTCGAGAAAGTGTATAGACTGAAGAAGTCGTGATTATTATTCTCCAGCAGTTGTCAGCATAGTGTAGTATAATATTGATCGATGAAATTTTCTTACACGAATTAATCGAAAGCGTTAATGACAAAAAAGTAGCTCTCTCTTTTCTTTCGAGGTCGCTTTACACACGCTTAATAGAGCCGAGGTGAGCGAGTAATGGACACATAACAAGCAGATATTGACACATCCTTTTTTTTACCACTCAATTCAATCATTTATTTAAAATTCGACCTAACAATTAGCATCTCCGAAACGGTTTTTATGCTGCATACAACGATGAAGGTAAGACAGGTCAGGCAATGAGAGAAGAGTTGTCTGCCCACTTATCTTCTCCGTCATCTTTTATTGAGGAAAGTAACTAACTTATTACTTGCGCTCTTTACCGATCTCGTGGAATAAATGCGTGACAGATCGAGTGAAAAGGAAAAATTTTTCGCCAAAAATATGCGACGTGAAAAATGCGTCTATCTACGAGAGAAAGAGATAGAGAGAGAAAACGAGCCTCGCATATTCGCGCAATTAAATTACCGGCGCGTTTTTTAATTCCCCGTAAAGAATCTCGCGCGCCGATAGCTCCGGTCGGCCCCGGCCAGCTCGCGGGATAGCTCGTTAAAAATCGAAGCAATTTATGAACATAACGTTAAAAGCAATACCATGCAAACTTTAATCTCGAGAGCGCGTGATATATCGCCGCGGGCCGGCCGATGCAATATTTCTCGAAAGCGCGTGGTGTGTCTCTGTTCTTCTTCCTTCCCGGAGGCTCTCCGTCTCGTCTTTTGGTCTCATCTCTCGCCTTCGTTCGAATTACTCGCTACGCGTTAGTGTCACTAAATTGCGCGATTTGTCATCGAACCGTCAGCGCCCTAGGCGTCGTCTTCGTCGTCCAAGTCGTCTCTCGCGCGAGCAAAAATCTTTCATTTCGCTGAAACGAAATTAGTCTCGCGCGAGAGGAAGAGGCCCTTCTTCTCTTCGAAGCGCGGGATGCGCCTTGATGTATGGCATGTGTATCGGTCCGCGTGAGAGTGCGTGAGAGTGCGTGAGAGACCGTGCGTGACCGTACGTGACCGTGCGTGCTCGTTCGCGTGCAATGCGCCGCGTTATATAGCGAGTCGTTCCTCTTTGCGAGGAGCAAAAATATGTTAACAAGAGCCACGAGGTGGACATGCGTAAAACGAAACGAAGAGGGAGAGAGAGAGGAAGATAAAAGCTTCTAATTTCTGTGACACGCGAGATGAAGACATCTCCCTCTCTCTTTTTCTCTTCTCGAGTATGCATAATGCGACACGCACATTCCGCTAACCGTTTTCCGCGTCCTAGTCCCCTCTTCGAGAAAGTGCAACGAATCCTGAAGTATCCTCTCGCTCGAAAAGAATGAATCGAGTCCGTTCTACCTGTCATTTCTAGCGCGAACACACACTTATCGTTATAAAATCTCATTATATAATTTACAGTGGATAAAAATAAATCTATTATGTGTATGTGTTTTCATCTTATTATATAATATATATTGAAAAAAAGTAATAAGATAAATTTTATAAAATAAACATTTAAATGAATATTTAAATAATTATTAAATTGTGAATAAATTTTGAAAGCTAAACTTTGTTGAATTTTCCAATGGAATATTTAATCACTTATTTAAGTCTAATCAATTCTATTTTTTTCTACTCTCTTAAATTTTTTTGCTTATATTAATGGACTCTTGTCTTATCCTCTTATAGTCTTTCTTTGCAGTTTATGATAGCTATTTGTATTTCTCTTTATAATCTCACGAGATTTTTCCCAGAGTAATGAGAAATTGAGTTCCCCCTCCCTCCTTTTCTTTCTATATACGAACAACCTCTAGCTACTAATGAGATTTTTTAAGATCGCGGGAAGAGAAATCTTGATTTAGCGACTCTATTATTTATTATATGTGATACATTGATAAGAATTAAATACAGCTTACTTGATAATGGCTGCATCATTAAACCGGCTCTATTTCGCGAACACGTGCACACGTTTAATGGACGCGGATTTCGCGACAATTTCTCGACGATTAACGGCATATCTATACTCTGGGCGAAGCGAAACCGTGAAATTTACGTTGCGCAAAAGACAGCGAAAAAATCAGTCGACCGGGTGTCTAATTAATTAAAACGCGGAGAGGAAAAAATAAAAAGTCCTTTATGCGCGCGTGCGAGATCTCGTGAAAGTATTTCCACTTGCCAATATATCGCGCAGCGACTCCACGGAACCGTGAAATTCCGTTCGATTTGTTGCGATCGGCGCGCAACGCTAGATTAATATAAATTGTTGCATATTACGAGTATTTAATTGCATCGTGCGAGGATCGATTTATATATATATATATATATATACATATATTGAGTAACGTTTTCACGTGCATGAGTCAGTTCTGTACGAGACCGATATATATAGGGAGGAGAAAAAGAAGGGAGGGATGGAGCGAGAAATCTTTCAGGCAATGATTTTAATATTGAAACGCGCGTCTATCTCTCTCCCGCGAAAATGCGAGAGCACATATAAAGGCGCGCGACGTGAAATATTCCGCACGTGCGCCGAAAAATTCACGTAACGCGCATAAAACTTCCAGCTTCCGTCTTCCTTCCGTTCTAAAGACGAGACGCGCTGCCGTTTCCTTCTCTCTCTCTCTCTCTCGATTTTTCGCTTCCTTCGCGCGAACTCGCTCTTCTGTCACGACATTTCGAATGCAGGGGGAAGGAACTTCCACGACGTGTCAGAGATGTGTCTGACCGCGTGCACTTTGCAAACTTCAGCTTTTACACGAAGCTGCTCCGACTCCGGAGTGGGATACAGGAAGATAACGTGACACACAGGATGTAAATGATGCGCGTAGAAACTCTCTCGTTGTGTCGTTGCCCGTATACACAAGTACCGTGGGAGAGCCGACATGACCATTGATATTTCGCGGGGATGTCACGCGATTTTTGTCAACCGATTGAATTTATGCAGCCGCGCGATTCCATTGGATTTTCTCGCGCGCGACGCACATATTATGGCCTTTTACGCAATCCGCCTTCCCGACACGTCGCAACACGACACCCAGACGGTAAATCCAATCGCTTTTAACGAGATCATTAGCATATACGCGGAGGCATTAGGCATTTACTCGAACGGTTTCGAGTATCGCGCGTGTAAAATAAAATGACAAACGGAGATTGTAAAATGAGTAACGTAATAATAATTGTGACGATGAGATATAGTGATTTGCGCAAAAATGAAGACTAACATATAGATTTAGAAAACAGATAGTCTAAGGATATTCATGATACAAGTTTGTCGTACATTAATAATAACGACAAATAAAATTTAATTTTTATTATTATATATTGCTCATCGTGTGTTATCTTGTTATAATTATTATATATCAGATCTATACGATTACTATACTTATTATAATTATTTATAGAAGACTCTTTTTATTCGGTGAATGCTCGGGAGTAACATAGAAACGAATGTTTCTTCCTATCCTGACTAAACATTCTCCTTGGTTCGACGAGCCAAGGATTATTTCAATATGTATATGATCCTCTGAGAAAGCATCTTCCGAGAAAAAAAGAGAGATAGAGAGAACGATGCGCTCGGGTGCACTCTGCTAAGGCTGATTTTCACATACAGGGCTGTGCACCAACTGTTTGCATCTACTGCATCGCGAAAATTACGAGAAAATTGTTTTGTGTCATATTTTCGCGTATTGCATGAACATTTGTTAATTGCTATCGAGAAATGCGAAAGACAATTTATAAAACGAATTCCATAATTCGCATTATATGCATAAATATGTCATAAATGTCACAAATGCTAGAGACGAGGGAGATGTTTGCTATGTAAAAACTATCGAACGACGACTCGTAATTTAGATTGAGAAAAAAAATTTATTTCAAAAAAATATAAAAAAGTCTGGCTAAAATAAAGCTCATCTGAGACATCCTGTAGGCGGTGTCGACCAAACGATACGTATTTGTCATATAGCGGTTTCACCGGCTCGTTATGGCACCTGCAGGCGAGCAGCGTTTCGCTTCCTTAGATGGGATAACGATCGAAGTGCGGATTCGTTAACTTGCTCGAGACGCTGCATCCCTTAAAACTCATCCTCGCCGCATCCTTTTGTCGTTCGCCATTTACGAACTCGAACAGTCCGATCGAATCTCGTTCTCGCAACAGCGAGTCGTATTCGCCTACTGTTCTGTCACCCGCTATCCTATATAATATACACCGATTTCGAGAGCAGGGTAAATAGCGCGTTTGCTCCACTACACAGAATCTCATGAAGAACAGAAATAAAGAGTTCCTCGCGAACGTAAATTCGCCCAGTTCGTTTGAGATTACCGCCTCGGGTAACTCAATATGCCTCCGGAGACGGGATAGAGACTCTAAAGTTCCCCGATTCGCGGAGAAAAGATACGGGAATTCCGTTCTTACACGCGTTTATCCGTGTCGAAGCATTCTAATGAGGCCCCCGGCGTGGGTGAATCGCGTCCGCGGAATCCTGACGATTGATTACGCATCCAAAGGACGATACAAACCGTAGATATGTAGATATCGATCGGCCCTCGGCCGATGTCGTCGATGTTTCAGTCGAGGAGTCTCTTTGTTCCGACCTGGAGGCCTGAACTCGCGGCATCGCGACTTAGAAAAGCCGGCGAAATCGCGAACCTCCTCGTATAATCCCCCGTAAATCGCTGAAAGCGAGCGGCCAGCCTCGGCTCGCCGGACTCGGGCCAATTAATTTCTGAAGCCGCGGCGATTAATTAACGCGCGCGAAATTAACGAGTCCCTCGCGCGTTCGCGCTGTACGGACGATTCTCGGAAAAGTAGATTGCTATGATGGTTTACAGGTTTTTCTTGGCGCGTCTATACTCGCTTGCATGTCACTTCCAGAATCGTTCGCGATAACAGATTTGACTTCCGCTTCGCTTTCTAATTTTTATGTGCAATTAATGTCATCCGCGTTTTACAAAGAATTCATTTAATTTTATAAAGGAGATCTCTTTAGTGCAAATATGATAACAAACTACTAATGATAAAAGACGCAGAATAAGATACTGAAAAACGAATATGAGAATAATTATAAATGTTGACATGTATAAAAATATAGATTTTGATTGTTCAGGGGACACACATTGAGGGCTCCCGTTTCTGTATAAGAGCCTATATTTATATTCAGAACTTGTATATGTAACTTTCATTGTGTGAATTTCGAGAAGTTATCGCTGACGTTAGATACCTAAGGGCATACCTAAGCGTCGTCACGTTGCCGTCCGGGATTCCTCGCGAGATTAACTCGAGATCGTCTAACTCTCTCCCGTGGCGGAAGTTGCATGCACGCGGTACCCCTGTCACGGTGGCAGAAAGCCGGGATATCTACGCGGAAGCGCAACGTCGCGTCGTCGTGTCGCGACGGATATCACCGGACTGTTCCTCTCTCGCGTCTTTTCTCGCTTTCCTGATGTAGCGATGTCTCGCGAACTCGACGTTAAAACAAATCGCATACATGTATGGAATTCAATTTTCGAATCGTAAGAATTAAATCGGGAATTATATCTTAACAATATATCCAGAGCTTATTATAAATCCGCGAAAGATCGTCGCGACGCATCGAGTATTTGATATTTCTCGCGCGAGAATATCGATTCCGTCACTACCTGCATGCGAATCGCGTCGTTCCTGTACCGTGATAGTCTTATTTCGAAGCTGGAACCTGGAACACGTTCGCCTCGATGTCGGGAGACATTGATTCATCCTAGTCTTCCATGTCCTCGGCGAGAGCAAACGCGTCGTTCGCATGTGCACACGAGCGTGCTCATGTCAGGTGTACACACAGTTTGCGGCCACGTACACGGTGTCTCGAATTGTTTCCTTGACTGTCTAGATTCTTTTGTAAATTGTGGATCTACCTCCAATTTACAGAAATTTATTTTAAAAAACTATTATAATACATATATAAATTTCTTATTTATCACTTTTTGCTTAAATCTCTTTGACAATTAAATATACTCCGAATTTAAAAGCGCAAGATCCATTTTTCTTATTTATTCTTATTAATTGTGTGTTGAATTATTTTTCAATGAGAAAAAATCGTTCAAATTAGAATACTATGTCGGACCTCTCAATTTGACTTTTAACATATGACTTCGAGACACCACGTATAAACCGTATCATCCGTTCGAGACACCACGTATCATCCGTGCTCCAGGCACGACCGATGATTATCTCCACGCTCGGTTTGAGCCACAAAGCACGGCAGTCCCACGCACGCCTTGTCGAGTTATTAATCGCCACATAATTCTACAATTACAAAGGTTAATCCGGCGTTTTCACGCTTTGCCCGGCGGTGCTGCGACATCGAGCAGCTGAAGAGAGGAGAGAGAAAATGAGGAGGAAAAGAGAGGGACAAAGAATCCGAGAGATAGACGCAAACACGGGAAGGTCTGGAGGCCGTTCACATTGTTGTTAACTCGATCCACTTGGCTTGTCACTTACTTTCGATCGTAACCTTTCCTTCCCGGGTGCTTCGCACCCGAGATGTGTTGTCGCAATCGCGGTAAATCCTACGTTTTATCTTTTCGCACGATATGATGCGCGTATAATGCACCGCTTCGACTCGCGAGCGATAAAGATACGTTTGGCGGATGATTAATTGCGAGCTCTCTTGTCGAGAATCTTTTTATTCCGGTTTAGCCTTTGCAAGTACGTGCAGCTTCCGACGACTCGTGAAACACTTTGCTATTCACGTTCAATTTTTTGAAGCACACTTATGTTGCATCATCGACTTTTTATCTACTTTGAAACCCTTTCGATGCGCGAGAACTCAAACGCTTGAAAAAAATGAGATGCAACTGAAAGCCACGAAATTAAAAATATGCTTAGGAAAAGAACTAATTATAAATGTCAAAAATAAAACACATATATAATTTGTTATATAATATTAAATTTAATAATTTCGAAACTATCGCAGAAAAATAAATTAGATTTGAATATAAGGAAATTGTCACATCTTAAGATATTGCATCAATTAATTTATCGTTTATTACTCGCGGCTTCTCGAACATCGCGCGACGATAGGGCCGCACTTAAGTAAGCGTCAAGAACGGTCCAGGTAAGGTAAAAGAACGGAATAGGTTCTATCAGCAGCGCGAACGGCGAGACCCCGATAAGAAGAGGCAGTTTTATCACGGTGCAGCTTCCTCGCCTCCCAAGAAGAAACTCGCCCCCGGGATATGCGCGACCATTCACGATCGGTGACACCGTAACTCGGTATTTCCGTACGTAATTCACCGTGACCAATACGTAATGCGCGCTCGAAAGCGCTCAAACTCATTTGTTACGTGGCTTGCTGCCGTGAAAGAAAGGATATACAAAAGGATTTCGCGAGGGAGGAAGAAAGAATACGGCAAAACGGCAGCAGGAAAGAGGAACAGAAAGAGAGAGAAACGCACACAAAAAAGGAAGACGGACTTTGCGAAGCGGTTTGAGCATCTCTTACGGGGAGAGAGATGATTTAAGACCATTACTACTCCGCGCCTCGTTCGATTTGACCTCCGTAGAATTCCAGCGCAAGGAATGTGGTATATACAAATTATATATGTGGATGCTGGAATATCGACTTTGTAAGAATCGCGCGATTTTAAGGCGAAATTAAGACATTTATCTCTTCGCGATTTCTTTTGGGAGAGATGAGAATAAAGGAAGCTCGCGTTTAATCCGTCAATTATCTCTCATTCAGGCTAGACTCAATGAAAAAAAATTCCCTGACTTTTTCAGATTTTCCAAGACCAGAAATTAATTTTTTCCCTGACTATTATTTTTTCCAAATATATAATTTGCATATATCTATATGATAAATCAATTAAATGTTAAATCATAAAATCCTCGAGATATTTTTGTCAACAATAAAAAGGTTCGAAAGTTAAGAAAACAAAAATTTAAATCAATTATACAATCTGCATTATGTACGATAATCGAAACAAACATGTCACTATTTCGAAATAATCACCTTTTGTATTTATATTATATAAAATTTTTAGTTTTGTCTCTATCAAACACATTAAAATAAAATAATACGACGATGAAAATATAAATTAACGAACACGCTGTCAAGAAAAAGTTTATATTTATTTAATAAAAAATATCAAATTATTGAGACAAATGTAGAATAATGTGAAAGAATCCAGATAAATAGTAAAATTTCCTCACTTTTCCCTGACAATTCCAGATTTATAAAATTCTCAATGCCCGGGTTTCGAGATTTCCCTGACCGCTAGACTCTGTCATTCTTCGATACGTATATAGTTTGGTCCCCGAACACGCATATAAGCGATATATCCACATTAAAAGAAAATTATCCGCGCAGCATTATAAAAGTAATATGCGCCTAGCGCAGGTGTAATGGTACAGGTATGACGTGTTTCCTAACGAGTTTCGCCTCGTATTTATTAGCGATTAACTTAACGACACGACGCCTGCGCGCAACACAGCACCGCACACCGACAAAAAGTAGTAATGACGACAGTCTGGACCAGGATCTAACCTTCCCGAGTATGATCTCAGCGCGCAATTAACGCTCGGCCCCAGTCCTTCGTTTCCGTGTTGATACTGCGATATATACAGGACGTTACTGAAACGCTCGAGCGAATTTCAGAAGAATTAAATTTGCTAAGCAAGGAAAGAAATATTTATAATCAACTAAGTACTTAGTTGCGTCAATAGAAGTATACCTACACATAATTTTTTTTCTTATTCTATAACCCTAACAGCACACATATCCGAAAGACATTCAGAAAATATCCAGAGGACATTTTCAAGATATTCTCTGAACGTCTTCGGGATATGCAGTTAGGGAATAAATGAAATTTTTTATAATGAGATATTCATACAGAGATAATCACAATAACTTATTATTGCACTATTTAATAAGCGATACAAAGATACCCGATGCGTATCTGCCGATAATAATTAGTTTTTCTCGTATGAAATTGTATTCCACCATCCTAGAATCTATGTAAAATGATACGCTTTTTAAACATTATTTTTAAACATATATCCATTTATATATTGAATCAGATATTTTCAGCTTGTATCTCGAATTGTAATCTGATCTGACATTGAGAGGGCCTTTCATAAATGTATATTTTATATTAGTTTTATTTCACTTCAAGTACCTAACTATTTTATATAAATATAATAGCGCTAATAATTGAAAAAAATCGTTCATTGTCGAGAATATGTGTTTATCAGTTTTTACTCTCTCTCTCTTCTTTTTCAGATGAGAAGAATTTTCACCCGAGATTTGTCCGAGCATCTTAGCAACGCCCTGTACATATGCGCGCGTGAAACGTCGTGGAACCGTATTAGAAAATTAATACTCGGCTGAGTTTCCGCGTGGAAGGAGTGGTCAACGTGGTATGAAAATTTATCGCGGCTTGCTCAAGGGGCCACCATGCGTTCTGCCTTCGCAGACACAGTCGCGTAAGGTTATTGCGTAACGCGTTTCGAGAATTCCGACGATGCAAGCGTCCCCTCGTCGTCATCGTCGCGATATACCGCATAGCAGGATTTATTATGCGACACACAGGCGGGAGACCTCCCATTACGTGTACTCTTTCGCGAGCGCAATTAGTCCCGTTGTAATCGCGGCCTAATCTAATTATATCTTAAGAAACATGGAAGATTATTCGCGCGGGTTGCACAACACGCTCGAATACATAATTGTGAGTTGCTAAGCATTAGTTGTTATCTAAATTTGACATATCGCGCAAACATGTAGTATACATATTATAATTTATATGTAAAAAAATTAATTCATATGTATGTATATGTATATTATATAATATATATATATAGTATAGTCTTGTGTAATAATACGTGATAATTGTGATACATAAATTATTGTACTGTTATCTGAGAGTAAAAAGAAATTATTCACGGAAATGGAATCGTTACTACGAATCAATGGGTTATGCCTTGTTTCTCTCCGTATCATTTCTCTTCGCGCCTAAGGGCTTATCACGGTGAGATACGCGAATGTCTTGACGTAGGCGTGGTGGAAGGATTAGACGGTTCCGCTTCATTCTTTCGCGATCGTATATGCTTCGTATAAGCGAATACACTACATATATACAATATATATATATATATATTATATATACGTACGTATTAAATTTCTACTTGTTCAGAGAAATTCAGCGTTATAAAATTATACTGATCGTACCAATAAACGGAATCTCTATCTCGGTCGGAAACGAGACAGCGTTATTATGCACATATTGCTTCTGATTGCTTTGTGGAATTGCTTTTTTCTCCTATACGCTACCGTAAATCGAATATCTCGATCTCGACGGTGGAATATCGAGAAATCGCGATCGTTCTAAACGGCGAATGATTTAAGTCGCGTCAGATAAGATTCGAGTACGTATATACATATGCACAATATCGACTCGGTGGAGAGAGCACTCGGCCAGTCTCTCCGCGTCGCTAACGATCCGCCGCGATTGCAGGCGACGATCGATCGGCATTTTGCGTGCTCATGCATGCGTAAGTCTCTCTTCGAGGGCAGAATACGGTTATCCCGACCAGGTGTGTGTCACCGGCGAACGGAACGTGAGAAGAAGATCGTGAAAGCGGAACGAGAAATAGAGAGAGAGAGAGTTTATTGCTCCAGAGAGCGAGAAGCTGGAATGAGCGCACAAACACAAAAAAATATATAATACGTGCGATAAATGTAGAATCAGCTGTTATCTATTTTTCTCGACGCAAAGATAATATATTTTATCCGCGTTTTTAACGGAGAAAGGGGAAAAGGTCGCGGAATCGGACCAGATTCTTTCTCTCGATGCTCGGCGGCTCGTGTCGGGAAACGCGATACAATCAGCGAGACTCGGAAGCGAGCGCATTCCCGAGCTCGGCTCTTCAGGATCCGTTAAGCGACACCAAGGTTCCTCGACTCATCTTCATCGTCGCCGCGCGCGGCGACCGCGCCGGTCCAATTATCCGCGGTCAATTAAGCACGGTAAATGAAGGAGAGAGAGGAGGCAAGGAATTCCCTTGTCTCGTTAGCCCCCCACGGGGGAATTAATATCGGCCGTTAAAGCCGCGACCCGGGAAAATCTGCCGATGAGTCAGTCAAAGACCCGCCGATCATTGCGCGTGTGGAAGCTGCCTCCGGGCAACGTAATTGTCCGGATCGCGATGCTGCCGTGCGAGCGAGCCCGGGATTATCCCAGGTCGTGGACGCCACTTCTCCGCGCTCGGCTCTTAAAGCCTCATCTCTTCCTCGAGACGAAATTGTCGGGTAGAATCGCCAGTTTTTTCTTCCAGCCGGCCTCCCTCGGCTTTCACCGCGCGAATCCCATTAAGAGAAATTATAAAAAATCGTAATTTGCCAACATCCTCAGTATTTAGACGCTTAAATGGCGATTTAATGGCGCGAGGAACAAAGTGCTTCTATTTTCAGATATATAATCATTGATTTCGCACAGTTTATAGATTGAAGAGGAAAACTGTAACTAAATTAAATATACAAAATTATGTTTATGGAGCAAACAAACTATGATAATCTCTTTAATATCAAAATTCCGGTGACCTCGCGAGACGCGATATATAATTTCAAACCCATTGCTCGACTAGCATGAGTCTTTTTTTATGAGATATCACACTGAAAAGATATCGAAATTATGAATATTTATACGGTATTCAAATAAGTTCTCATATTAGTCTAAGGATCGCTGACACGACGAAACGTTGATAAAGTGCTTATCGTTTCGGTAATTATTAATTATCATACCGGGAGGATTATCTCTTGGACGCTATGAGACGAGAATTACTTACGTGCACTTGCAAACTGACCAGAAGAGGAGGAGAGCACGCAGATTCCGCGAGGTTAAGAGAAAGAGAGAGAAAGAGCGCTCCTCGAGTTATACGCGCTATCAAACGCGCGTCTTCCGCTATGGTCAACAACCTCCTTACCTCGGCTTCGGTCTTTATCCCGCTTTATAATAATGCAGCCGAGACGGTACCGTTCGGCTTCGAACAGTATATAACAGGGGGATAGCGAAGTGTCGCCGACTACGAGCGACAATGGAGATCGAGCATAGGCGATTTCTTCTCGGGAACGCGAGACTCGACACACAAACGGTACCTAGCTCTTAGAAAACGAACAGCCGTATACGTGCGATGACGATGACGGGAACGATCGACAGTTTCTTCGATGTCCTTTCTCACGATGTCCCGCTAATGTCAGCATTCAAGATAGGTACGTCGGCGTTAAACGAGCTCCCTTTTTTCCTCTCTCAATAAATATTTACAGAAAAGGTGCATTGTAATAATATAAACCGAAAGAGAAAAATCAACTTTTTGTGAATTTAATTAAAAAAAATATATCGCAGAATTATATATTAGATAATTTTAAATATTATTCGACATATATTAGGTATAATTTCAAACCCATTGTTCGACTAGCATGAGTCTTTTTTTATGAGATATCACACTGAAAAGATATCGAAATTATGAATATTTATACGGTATTCAAATAAGTTCTCATATTAGTCTAAGGATCGCTGACACGACGAAACGTTGACAAAGTGCTTATCGTTTCGGTAATTATTAATTATCATACCGGGAGGATTATCTCTTGGACGCGAACATCTCCATCGCACGGCACAGCGACCGAGTATAATCCGATAAGCGAATTAAGATTAGTTGCTTCTGATGCACCGCTAAGTGACGATCGGCGTTCGCATATCAATCGGCTCGAAAGGACATGAAACCATCCGTCGAAATTGATCGCCTCGCATAATAAATATCATTAAAGCCGTCTTGCTATGCAAAAACTACTGCATCTCATTGTCGTTCGATAATATCGTGATAAAACCACGTAACTTTATAAATTTATTAATTATTAATTACAGCTATCAATTATTGTTCCAATAATCCATTCGTATCTTACTTTATAAATATTTTATTTTAATTTTTATGTAATTTTTCCATTTATAATATATTTTTTCAATCATTTATATTTTATAAATATTTCATATGACACATATATTTTATAAAATCATCTTTTAATTAATATTCCAAGTACCTTTCTACGCGTGTTGTTTTTCTATTACATTATTACCTATCTTATATATAATCTTATCTCGTTATTTATTATGATTTGATTTGTCCGGCGCGGTTGTGTACAGCTTCAATCGCTAACATCATAGAGGTTTCAGATACCGTTACCGTCATCGTTTTCAGATTCGACGATCCATGCGAGCGCATATCGACGTCCCGTCAAATCTCTCGGTAACGTTTTCACTCTCTTTCCCATCGTTTAACTCGGACGAGCGAGTCGCTCCACGTGATCGGCCGCCGTACGATCGAGATATTCCACGGTCGAGGCTTCATAATAGTTTCCGTATTATATAGATTCGCGGATAAACTGATCAAGCGGGAGCTGCCGCGATCGCGAAAAGGTAAAATGAGTACAGTGAATGTCGCGTTGATGATGGTCACGGTCGCCGAGGGCTAATAGGTACAGGGCCACGAACAGCTGATCTCTTTACTGATGAATATATATATATATCGATATATATGTGTATATCGGCTGTATGCCGTCAATAGGAAACCGCTATGACTTCAACGTTCATCCTTGAGCAAGTATAATCAGCTGCAATCTCAATAGCTATCTGAAGTATTACTAATAATAGACGACAGATCGTACATAGAGAATATCTCGCGCAAAGAATGTAAATAAGTATCAACTAAATTCGTTCTGAAACGTGATGTTTTACTTGATGATTTCATATACTGATTCTTCTTTTTATCAAAGAATTTTACCCGCCGTTTATGATGACTATAATGATATTTTATAGACGCCGTAACTATGTATGTTTTATAGGGAGATTAAATTATGAGATTACTCAAAGTGATTTAATCCTGGTGATGATATTTTCGTCAGAATAATTCGGGCAAAGTTGACATCGAAATGAAGATTGACACTAATTTCGATCTTGGTGTCAATACAAGATGTATTTAAATCGTTCGACATGTACCGTATGATTTCTCACAGGAGGTCCGCAGGTACCTCGCGTAAGATCATCGAGAGCTGAAGCGCGTCGCGTTCTCACGGACTCCGCTCGCTGAATCCGCCGAGGGAGAGAGAGAGATCGTGTCACCGGACATGATCGTCGATCCCGCGTTTTATATTCGACCCGCGGATCGCCGGCCGCGTTTACGACGTCGGTGAAAAAACAACCGTAAACGCACCGCCGCGCGTCGTAAAGGCTTGCGCGCTCGCGTTCTGGACTATTGGGTTCTGCATGTACCGTGGATACGCGCGAGAGGAAAAAAAAGGAGTCGCACGACTTCTCCACTCGCTGAAAGGATACTTTCTCCGTTCCTCTTCGGCTGAACGCTGTGGTGCGCGATGGATTCCACTAGCGATTGCCGCGCCTTCCGCACAGAATATAGAGATCTCTTTTTCGCGATTAAACGTCGTTTTCCGCATTCGTTCACGGAAAAAAAGAATAGCTAAATTTTAGCTGTCCATATATTACAACCTGAAATTTAGTTATTATGCCTAAATTTTGGCTATGGTAACTAATATTTTTTAGCATAGTTTAACGAAGAATGTTATAGCTAAAAAATATTAATTGTCATAGCTAAAATTTAGGCATAGTAACTAAATTTCATGTGTAATATATAGCTAATTTTTTTCCGTGTTGTTATCTGTTTTTAAATATTAAAATTCGTCGAGATTGTCTAATTTAGAGTCGCCTTGGTGTGCGCTAAAAAATTAAATTCTTTTACACATTCCGTTTATCTCTTTTTTTCATTCAAACTGCTAATTGTATAAAAGTACGATAAGATATAGAGATAAAAATAATAGTTTTCTGAGTTATCACATTCGTGTATAATGTCGTTACACCTCATTGGTATTTGACAATAGAGAGATCGGGAGAAGCGCGTCACGAAATCACGTGAACGGAAGAGATGAAGAATCTTACGACAATCACGCGAAACAGGTAGGAATAGAGGACTTTCGTGATTCGATGTCATAGACACTTTCTACGAAGCGGAGGATCATCTCGGAGCAGGTACACGATAGTCGCGAAACGTTAACGATCGTCGCACGAACTCCCATTGTCTCGCCATGGTCAGTAGAGAAGCTGATTGACAGAGAAAAATGAATACATGGACATGGTCGCGTATAATCTTTTCCGGTATGCTTACCAGAAAGGAAAGCAACAGATCGCCTAACTTTTATAATATATATTTTTAAAAACCCTAATAATTTTAAAACCAATTAAATAATTTTAATTAAATATAATTTAATAAATTGACAATAAATGACAATAGCTGGCGTTAAGCTTAAATATGTAATGGTTTAAATTAATGTAAAATAATATAAAAATATATATAGAAAACAGATAAGGATAAAAAATGCTATTTTTAATTGTGTATAGACTTACTGCAAATTTAGTTGCTCTGAGAAGGAAATACTCTTTTGTCGAACTACGGAAGAAAAACACTAAAGTTTCACTTGTAAATTGATCGTCGGAGCTAATCATCGTTTAATTAATCATCGATATTAAGCTTCATAGTTGTCATATTCTCCGTGAATCATTAAACTGCGCATAACCATCTGCAATTAGTCGACGTCAATTGCATCAGTCACTTTCATCTACAGAAATTGACTGTTTGAGACACTCTTATGGTTAGATAAATTTAACAAAATCTTAGATCTAATTATAATTTTTAATATTCCTATATTAAATTATATTCTACTGACATGTCATCAGCTGATTGAAATCAATGGATAATTGAAACAACAAAATTTAAATAATAGTTTAGTTTAAAAGAAAAAATATTACTATGTCACAAAAATAGATTATAATACATTAGATATTTCAATATATATTAAAATTTAATTTTCTTTTTATATGAAACTTTATGTCATTTTCTTTAAAATTTATGGGATAATAACACATTTGTATGACCTTTTTCGTAAAAATTGTCGAGCTATCTCGGAGCAAAGTGATCATTTAATTACAGTAATGACTTTACTTTTTCGATGACCTTATATCTGTGCTCTTCAGTAAACCAATTATTTCACCGCATCTCTCGATGGATCGGTGCAGTGGAACACGCGCGGAAATAAAAAAAGAGGATACGACGCCTCTCTAGTTACGGTTCTGTCATTATTGTTGCGTCGCGGCAATGAAAACGATGGCGGCCGGCAAGTCCGTCGTTCGATTCAAATGTCGAGATACAAGAACCATCCGTCTTACTTCACCTCTTTCTGCCCCGTTCTTTCTCTCTTTTCTCTTTTTCCACATCCTATACCCGTTCGTTCGCGTCTCTTCTTCTCTTTTCGCTTTTCTCTCTTCCACGCGAAATAGATTCAGCCCGGAATTATTCGCGGCTACTCTCTCCGTTCCCCTGTCTTCTCTCGTATGGTTTTATCGCTCCGAGAAATCGACTGCGGACTCGGCACTAAATTACCGGGTGGCACCGTGTACGCGACCGTGATAGACGTAGCAACACCTAACGCCAGTCATGCCGGGGCCACGCTATTGTGACGCGTTATCCAGCGTGGCCGCAAAGTGCAGCGAGTTTGCCTCGGATCGAGCAACGATTTCGCGAGATCGAGTACCGTGCATCGTTCGTCAGGGTCTTCAGGGATCGTGTATCGAGATCTGCCAGCGAGCGAACGCTTCCAGATCTCGTATGCGCGCTTATCGCGCGTTCTCCACCTTGTTCCTAATCTAGCAATTGACCTTCCACTTTGAGCAGGGCTCGCGTTACTCGCCTTCGAGATAAGTATAATTTACGCCTAAGCAGACGATACGCTAATGTCCACCTTGCCTTCGAAATTTTTTATTCGAAAATGGTAGATTTTATCCTCGCTACGGCTGAATTTAAGAGAGGCGATGAACGATATTATATATACGCGATGAGATTAATTTGGCGAGAATAAATAAATGGCGTAATAATTTATGGTATCACGTTTCTTTAACTCTTTATAATTTTTCAAAAATTCTACTTATCATTTTAACACATTATGCTATTTATATAATTTTATTTTGAATAGATGTATATCCTGAATCTTGTCACGAATTATAGATGATCCCAATTGGACTTTGGTTTCAATGTTAAGTTCAATCTCAGCGATTTGCAAATTCCACGTGCAACACGCGGGACCAAAGGACAAAAGGATTACGCGATGCCCTCTCGAATGAACCGTCAATCAATCATTCCGCAACAAAACAGCAGATATTTCTTAAGCGACCAATGATGGTCTCTCCGCTCGCGCTCTCTCTCTCGCAGACAGGGGACCCGGTACATCGAATCGAGCGTAACTGCATAATCCACGCTCGTAAAGCGCGCTGTTATAGCCGCGGGGCGTAATCGCGAGCCGGGTTCGCGTTGCGTCACAGAGAGCCGTCGCGTTCCCCGTCGGCGTCGCGTCGTCTACGGGGCCCCAACTTATGCTAACGAGGCCCGCGGCCGATTGCCGACGATTTTAAAAATAAGCGTGACAGGCCGCGCGGCGAAGCCGTATTATTAAGCGGCGAGAGCGCTCGCCGCGGTCACCCGGTACCTTAATTCCCAGCTACAACGTCGCGATCGACGAGCATCCCCTCGAGGCACCTCGCACGCCCCGCGGGTCAAGGCAAGCCGGGCGTGCGTGGATATGCGTGCATGTGCGTGCAATGGCGCCAGAACAGGTGGACAGGATAATGATCCTCGAATTTCTCGCCACCGTCTTTCCGAACCGCTCCACGAGAAAGATATACAGGGAATAATGTATGTACAATGTTTGTGAAAACATTTGTATTGCAAATTTTGCCTGAATAAATGGATAATGTTCTACGAAACTGTTCGACGAATTGTACAGTACAATATATAAATTAAGGAGAATCTGCGGAGAAAATGTAAAATATCTCGAGTAGAATATTGAAAAATTTTATGTCGAAAATTGACAGATCTATTAATTCGCGATTACTAAAATAACCCCTTTAAGATTATTAATTAAATTGATGATTTAAATATATAGATTGTATAATTTGTCAAAAACTTTTGCTATACATTAAATGTACCATGGTATGGATTTATGCATTTGACACTTTGAGAAATATGTAATCATTTTATTAAAATAAGTTTGTTAAAAAACATTACACAATGCACGAATTTCACAAGAAGGTTTAGTCTAACAATTTTTAAATTTCTGTACACACATAAGGAATGCATCGTACCTCCTTTAATTACCAATCGAAAGACAGTTGCGTCAAGCTACCCGCATTCTTTGCCGAGTCTCTGAAGAATGACATAATTGACCGTACAGACAATCGGGCCTTTTTATCTGTACCATCCGACACGTTAGGCATTCGAGTGGGGCTTTCATCGGTCTTTCGTCCGATCTTTTCAATTCTATCCGACCGATAACGTTAACGAGCGCGCCATTGCGTTCGTGTCGTGTCCGTGTCGCGACAGGCGAACATGCACGACGCGTACACGAGATTCCATACGTGGGGACCCCTAGGTATATACACCACCTACACACGCCGTATAGCTGCGCCACTTGACAGCTGTCACCTTCCACGCGGCCCCGACAAGACGCGGCGACTTCGCCGGTGATTCATGCGCCACCGGGGGGCACCGAGGATCCGGCGACCTCCTGTCAAGGATTCCTTCGTCGCATATCGCGCGCGAGCGGAGGTGACACTCTCGTCGGAGACGGCGAGATTTAATCGCGGAGACGCCATGGTGCGCGGAAGGCCTCGGGGCCCCGAGACGGGGCCGATTTCGAAGCTGATTCTCGCGCGACGATATTATTGCGCCGATCGTACTTCTCACGTGTAAGTTTAATCCTGTCACTGCGCCGGCTCGTCAGATGAGGTCATGCTGAGATGGTATACAAAGGAATCAATCGACCTTGTATATTAAAATTCAAGGTAAAAAAAAAAGACGCCAAGAAGTGCACGCGCTCTCTAAAAATCGTGACGTGATGTACGTAAAAAAATACTTCGTCATTACACACTCGATCGCTCTATCGGTTCACGAAACATTTTGCTGCATAAAAAATTAATGAAATGCTATATGATATAAAAATAACAATTTCTTAAGTTTCTCTTGATAATTTATCAAAACCATAAGAAATAATCAAAATGAAAATGATAGCGACTTATTTATGACAACGTTACAATGCATTGCTTGCAATCATATTCAGTTAATCGGAGCTTAAATTATTTTCGACTGACAAGAGCCACGCGATAGGATCGCGCGAATCCAGTCGTGACTCGGGGCGTTATTGCGGCGCATTAAAATCACCGATACAATTTACCTATCAGTGGGTGAGAGGCTACACGATGGCTCGGAGAGAAGGTGAGAGAAGATGACCTCGCGTTCGCGACGTAAGAACCGTACGTGAAATCGCGAGACAGAGCCAGGTCGATGCGCGGATGAGACACACGTCGTCTCGGTCGGGGCCGGTCCTCCTTCGTCAGCTAATGGAATTACTTTAACGCAATGACACAGCGATTACATAATTGCGGGGCTCTCCTCGGGCTCTCCGTCCGCTCTCGTTCGCTCCGAGCAGCCGGGCCCATTACGGGCACATCCGCGTCCGTCGTCCTGTCTCGCTCCTCATCTCGCGTCGCGTCTCCTCATCTTCCTTCCTTCGGAGAGAGACCGGCGTTCCGCCCCGACTCGTCGATTATTCTCGGGAGACAAATGACGCGGCCGCCAAAGAGTAATGAGCGCCAACGAGGTTGCCGGCGAGCGTGCCTCGTCAGGCATTTTGTGCGTGACGCTCGTTGTTTTTCGCGACGCGTGTATCTTCGTCGGGACGATATATCCCATCCCTTTCCTCACCCGGGGCTCGCCGAATTTCGCTTTGCTATCGGATATCCGCGGGATAAGAGATTTAATCGTGGACTATAGCAGTTAATAGTAGGGAGAAATTATGTGGATTTCTCGTGTGACAAAGAATTGAAAAATAATAAGAATCTTCTTTAATATCGCGTTATGAATTTAAATTATTCGTATGATTAATATACTGAAAAATAATATAAATGGAAAAAAAATTGTCAAATAATATGATTAAGCGTATTTCAACGATTTTTTCATTACGTTCTTTATTCGCGGCGAATCGAAGATCGAGATACGGAAAGTAGACTTTAGGTTTCACACTCAAAGGCCTTAACATGACGATCGGCCGTGTAACTCGCGTCAAGCTGCGACGTAATAAGGTCGATAAAACGGTGACGATGGACTCGAGTGGTCGAAGGTAAAAATTTACTCGACGTGACGTCGTCACTCGTCTCTAGAAACGACGTGCGTATCGCGTTTACACACGAGGACATTGAAAAGCCGCGAGATTGTCATTGCTAAACTTATCCTTAGCCTCTTTCTCTCTCTCTCTCTCTTTCTCTTTCGCTCGCAGAATTGGAACTTTAATCACGCCACGTGAATGACAGCGAGACTCCTCGATACATCAACGTCCGTTGAATCCCCCTCAAACGCATTTTACGCGGGGAAAACACGATTCGTATAGGTCGTTAAACTCCACTATTTTTCGCGTGAACAGATGTTTCTTTCCAATCGTCTTTAGCGTAAACGCAAATTAATTTTTTTAATGCTTTTTAAATTTCGGCCTCTTCTTTCCACTTCGCAATGCATAGAATAATTTTTACATTTATTGAATATACTGAATATAAACCTATATGAATATTTAAAAAATATCCATATTTATTAATCTTTGGAATTTGGAAGAAGTTGTATTAAATTAATATGAGAATATATATGTGAATTATTTATATAAAATCCACGAAAACTGTAGAAAATGTGCAAAATAATTCTGCACATACCTTATGTTGCATAACGACAATACTAAAACGTTATCGCCGTAACGTTTCACCCCCTTAGACGACACTCGATTCGCCGTTACACGCCCGACCCCTTTGTATCGTTTTCCCCCAGGGTGCCCGGAGCATAAAGCTTTATGCACGCGTTTCCATCATACAACTCGCCGATTAAGACGTCTCGGCGTTAAAAATGCATGCAATTAGCTGGCGGCGCGCTGGCTAAAGCGCCCTTTAAACCCGGCTTCTTCTTACCGGGGTGGGCGAACGCTACCCCGTTCCCTCTCGTTGGGTGACAAAGTTACGATCTACCGGGTGTCGTTAATATCAGCGTCCCGGAACGAGCGGCGGGCGAGAGAACGGACGAGAGATGATCTGCGAGGCACGGACGCCGTAACGCGATTTCGCCATGAATTACGGTAAGGCGCTCTGCGGGTGTTTTAAATCGATATGCAGACGGGGTGAGAGATAGAGAGAATGTGTGTGTGTGTGTGTTAAACTCGATCGCGTCTAACCTTGGTGTCTGCTCGTTCCTTGTCGACGATAACCATCTAACATTCGCGTTCCGGAAATAGAAGTAATAATCTGAAGTATGGAAAGCTTCAGGCAGAAATCATAGACCGATCCGGTGTCGAAAAAACTCTACGTTTTCGAGATCGATATCCGTTCTTAATCTCATCAAATAACGTCGTTTAAATCTAGGATCTAAGATATTATCCATAATCTGCATATTAAGTGCGCGAATTAATCGAAGATGAACTAAAGGATCATATGACATTTTAACGTTTCGGTGAAATTTCTCAAATTAGACGAAAGTTTTGAACAAGAATCGATTCTACAGCTATAGAGATCTATAAGCTCAGTGTCGACTACATAATAGATATAAACGACAAGTGAGTCGTCCACAAAATAGGCCCGAAAGATTTACGATAACGTCGATTACCTCGCGAGTCCTCCATTCATCACTGAGATCAGCTGATTGTCAAAATCGCTGACGTTACAGCGCGAGGTGACTCAATGTCACACAATAATGCACTATTCGATACAACAGGTAAAAGAGTCGAAATATATAAATAATAATCGTATATATAATTTTTTGGCAAATGTATTCTCGTTGTATCTCTATTTTCTAACATAGGATTATTCAAGCTTATAAAAATGCGAAAATAAATTATTAAAATCTTCTCGAAAACAAAGCTTCAAATCAAGAAAAATGTTTATTCTACATTTTTATTTTTATTACATACTACGATTTCGGATCTAATTTAATTTTGTATAGATTCGAACGAATGAAGCAAATGTATTCGAGGCATCTGAAATCTCATTGACATCCAATTGTAATTTCTTTCGTAACAGTTAACGATTCTGAGAAAGTATCACGGCTTACTTGACCGAAAGCGAGCGAAGACACGGAATAATTTATGGGGAATCGCGTTTCCCCCCATCAACCCGGCACACGTCACGCTTCTCGTAATTCAGTTTGATAAATAAATGGTTTCCCCGACTGCGTGCCGAGTGCTATCACTATCGTGAAGCTCGTGGCTCGTTCGCCGTGTTGACGAAACCACTCGTAAATGTCGTCCGACTAACAATACGGCACTTCCGAACGAGCGATTCGAACGAGCCTTGATTGCACGCGCGCGTCTCGAAGCCGTCACGTCTTGAATCGAGCAGCCCCGTAATATTCCGCGTCATAAATTTCGAAACTAAAAGTCTCACGATAGATGATTTCATTCTCGACAGTCAAGAGCGACAACTTAGCATTTATTTCGAATTTAATTATCATTCTTATTTCGAAAATTTGTTTCTTAAATGTCTCTATATCATTCTGTTATTATTTTATTATTAGAATATTTCATTTATATTATTATTTTATACAATAAAAAATCTCGACAGTTGAAATGAAAGTGTATGCAAAAAGAAGGGCGCACAACGTCACTTGAAATAATGTGCAAGGCGGACACTGATGATCATTTATAATTACTCATCATTTATAACAAATTTAATCAATTTTTTAATCATAATTATAAGGCAAAAACAGCTTAATCTCCCTCGACATAATAATTTAGCACGCAACTCACCGAGAGACTCGGCGTCTTGGATTTATCCTCTTTTTACGAGAGGATCCCTCTTTTCCCCCTGCGCTCGCTTTCTCATCACGGCGGAGAGAATCGGATGACGCGCGGCGACAAGCGAACGGCTGAAAGGGGACACTGAAAAACATAGAAAAGGGCGACAGTAATCGCCTCTGATTATTGAAGCCAACGGCGGCGCACCACTATCCTCTTTGTACGAGGACCGGTCTTGAGGAGCCTCGCTTCGCCAACCACTAGGCACGCTGGAAATCACTATTGCTTTCTATTAAATCGACTTAGAACGTGTCGTCTGAATTATAGTAAAAGTGCCTTCTAATCGATGCGGTCACGCAACGAATGCTACGCTGTGCTGCGATAGTGTATTATATGCCGACGTGATTGTATAAAAAATTTCATCATTTCAGGTGACGTTCAAATAAGAGACTATTGACAAAAAATTTCCGTCTCATTCATATTTTATTAATTGTATAAAAAATTAATTGGATTATTTGTCTCGGAGAATTTTTGTTACAGGGTCTTATTATTTCCTTAAAAAATTGTATAAACTGTACATTGATATTTTTTATTTACTTACTGGTTTAATAATGTGAGTAAAGATGCAATTGATTCTATTCTAATAAACGCATAATAGAATATATGTATACTCGTATCTCTCTCTTTCTCAAAATTTTCACACGCAAAGGAAAAATTGATTGCAAAAATATAAAACATAAATGAATTGAAAAGACAATCTGCACTGTTATGCAAACTAAAATAAAGTTTTGACGTTTTGACTGATATAATAAATGCACCAGTGTGTGCCAAGCTTTATACTACTATTTTTTTACTTTTAATTAATTTTATCACTCTTAAATTATGTTTTAGAATTATTTTATAAAATACATGTATCTTTTGTAAATTATAATCAAATACATATATACAAATTTATTTAAAAAAAACAATCATATACACAATAATACAATAATTAAATTAATGAATAAATTGTATAGTATGCATAACATTTATTCTTATTATTTGACGCAATTAATATCATTACTTTCGTATAGGAAAATAATAAAATATATATTAAAGCAACTTTTTTTGTACAATAATTTTTAAATAGATGCAATAGAGTATATTAAATACGCAAAGATTGTTTAATCGCGCGACGTAATATTACTATATCGGATTCAAGTGCCAAGGTGCGTATTTAGTAACGCGTTATAAACTTCGGACACGCCTAATGTATGCATGGAAGCCGATACGCGGCATTGACAGTTTTTGTTCAGTGTCATTATGACGCACGATGACATAAAAGGCGCCGTCGTCGAGGCAACCGAGCGTAACGTCCGCCGATGAACAGGTACCGAAAGAATCGGATAAGAGACGAGAAAGAGAAGAAAGGAGCAGCAAGAGCTCGCGAAGGACCGAAGAGGTAGTAGGATAGATGGGGAGACGAAAAAAAAAATTCCGGATTCGAGAACCAGGACTTCTTATCGATATTCGAGGATCGACTCGTTCGCGACGACACTTCTCTTTGCTCGCTTTGTGTCTCTCGCCAAATTAATGCGCAGAAGGCGCACACTTGAACGCGACGCGACGGATCCGTTCCCAGACGCCGCTTCTCCAGAAGCGATCGTGCGTGTCCGCTCGACCGCGCCAAGATCGTCCTGCGGCCAGGATCGATGAAAGCGATGGGGAACGCGCTAAGGAGGCGCACGTGCTTGGATTCGTATACCCGTATATATATCGTCCGGCCAAAGTCTCTCGGCCAAAATTCTGGCCAATTATTATTACTACGCTGCTTGCCAGATGTCGGCGAGATAGTAACGGCGCGTCGACACATTCCTCGAAAGTAGTGAATGATTGTGGAATAAAGTTCTTACGAGACAGTCGCGCATTTGGCGCACGCATTTCATTATTTAATTTCTATATAGAAATTATAAGAAAATATTTATTAAGTAATTAAATTAACTATTTTTTAGAGGCCAGTGGACCTACCTTTATGGCCACAATCCTGATTACATCTAATCAGATGTAACTTTGATCTCTATCAGAGATCTCAAGGAGAGAAATACCTTTCGTTTTTAATTATTATCGCCGGTGCATATGAGCGTAATTTTACGCTCGGATACGATCGTAAAAAATCACAATCGTTTGTCATAGTACGTCGTTGAATTTAATTTTGCTGTAACGCCGAGTCACCGATCAAAATTTCCATTGATATTTTTTTAATAATATATTTATATAGTATAATATTACTTATAATAAAATTTATAATTTTATAATTAAATAAAATGTATAATATTAAAAAGACATTTATATTATATACATAATTTAATTGATCGATAACTTGGATTTATATCAAAGTATTTTATATATCACACTACATAGATGGACAGACTACAGAAAATTAGGATAATTAACCTTGTCTGTTAAAAGAATAAGTTATTTTTATATACATATAGCAGTTGTTATTATGTACAATTAATAAAAACAAGTACTTTAAATAAAATAATTAAGTAAAATCTAAAATTGTATGTGTCACATGCTTTAATTATGTAATATTAAAGACATTATAGTCCATCCATTTTAAGGTAACGAATATATATGTATATATCTACAATCTACATTCTCTCTACAATCTACAACTACAATCTATAAATTCGTTACCTCAAAATTAAATAAAACTTTCTCACTCACCGACACCGATGCACAACAGCGAAGTAGTTGATGCTCAAGCGTTGTCTGTAACATACAAATATAAAATCTAAATTATAGCAACGTTCGAATTAATTACTATTTCAAAAAGTTATTAGCCTACGTTACTTGAAAAAATTTAAAAGCTATTCCACTATTGAAATATTTTTTCAAATCGGTTCAGCAATGAAACAAACTTTACCTCTTTATATATACATATATTAGTATATAAATTAAATTTAAATATAAGTATAAATGTAATTAAATATAAATTAATTACAAGTAATTTCAAAGCTTCTCGACAACGATAACGCGCATCGAGAAAAGTTTTAGATTTTAGGATATTGCTTATAACGAAACAAGGTCAAATTATAATCATCGTGGATCACGCCGTGATCCGAACGATTATCTTTGAACGGGAGAGGAGCAGAGGAGTCCTTGTCCTCGATGTCGGTGCGATCAATTTGCGCAAATATGTTGATACGAGCGCGATATCGCGGCCGGATTTGTGGCGTGGCTGACGATGCGTGACATATCTCGAGGAAGAAACCGCAACAGACAAGTGTGGGTCGCCCCGGGCTCTCCTTCGATTTGCACTTGAAGATTGAATCCCGATTTCATTACGCGTTTTTACCATCCCAAAGAATCGATATCGAGATAGAATTATCAATAAATTCTTGAAGAGACTTCTTTTCTCTCTCGCAATCTCTCTCTCTCATCCAGGCTCATAATGGAATCAAAATGTTTCTTCGCATAAAGGAGGAACTCGATAATCCATAAAGGACGAGCTCGATAATCCAAAAGCCATAAAAGAAGATATAGACGAGAATTATAGCAATATTCCTGGATTAAAAAATGCTAAATGCAGCAACAGGTTTATCGCGACAATCTAACCAGCACAGCTGTTTGATCCGTGAAACACTTTTGATCGCTCGTCAACTTTCTCGATCGTCGCTTAAGCCCTTTGTGCCCCAAGTCCACGGCCTCGTCGAGTGAAAAACGGCCAATGTCGTGAGAAGTCAATGAAGCAACCGGTCGTTAAAGCCTCTCCGGTGGTAGTCCGTTAAGGCGTAATCGCTTATCGGAGTCATGCGACCGTCGAACTACCAGTTTCCAAGTTTCGCCTAACTGCCGCCTGTACGGCGGCGAGGCACGGCAAGGGTGAGAGATCGCTCGTACGGGGGAAGGTAGTAATAAGGAAGAAAGAGGGAAGGCAGGAAGGTAAAGTACACGCGGGGAAGGTGTATAGACGTCGAAGAGGAGGAAAGGAACCAGCCGGTTCCGCTTGATACGTGAGAGGAGGCGACGCGAGAGAGGGTAGGATAGGCTTTGATCGTAGCTTTGCAACCGAGTAACACCTTCGGCGTCGCGTGATAGCGGTAATTACTCAAAAATACACGCCCGGCCCTCTGTTCTCGCTTTAGCTCGGCCAACAAAACGCCGATCGGTCATTACGTGCCTATCGTGCGCGTAAACGTCCCTCGGTGTTTCACCCACTTGCCACGCTAAACAGTCCCGGAGCTTAGGAGGTGTCGGGACGGTCTTCGACGCGACGGCATGTCCCGGCGCGGTATAATCGCCCGCGGAGGTTCATTACGCGAAGGATGGGGCGAAGGTCAATTATCCTCTCGCGAGTGAGATATATATATATATGCGAAGAGCGCGCCGAGAATGATATAGACCTGAGCTATACAACAAAATTGAGTCCGCGCATAACACGTATACATATACAACAGCGGGAATTCTCTCTCCTGTCGGGGAATTAGTCTCTAGTTATTTCTGTAATAACCATCCCCTAAATAGCGCGACGATTGCGCAACGGATGGTCGCGGTATAAAGAGAAATTGAGATGTTTATATAAATTTATATACACATAATTGCGAAACGGTCGAGGTATAAAAAAAGGGAAAAAACGAGAGATAAAAGATCACACGTGCCGCTCGATTATAAATAATCGCGATTAATAAAAAATCTCAGCGATTTGTATTTGTCGCCGGCTTAATCACACTTCCGCGGTGTATAAAAAATTGTCGAGTGACGCGACGAGTTACACATGCGAGATTCCGATACGGTATATCTATTATAAAATCGTTACGACACGACACGACGCGCGCAGGCAAATATCGACACTGGTAACCGCTTCGTCGAGATATCGATCTGCCGCGAGCAGATAATACGCGAGCAATGAGATCTACCGTATAGGTATAGAGAACGTTTATGACTCGAATCGCGTGTAATCGCGATTCCGACTGCGCCGCTGAACGATGCAAATTAATCGTTTCGTTATTATCCTACCTAATGGGGTCTATCTCGCCCGATGTGATTGCCGACAAGACGATCGTGCGCCGCGAAACATACTGGGAAATCTCCGGTGTTGCGTAATATCGACTCCGTCGCGCTATTACATATATATATACTGCTACAGAATTGTAATCATCGTAACAGTCTTTTTTTTTTAATTTTTTAGAGAGAGCTGGAACACGGCACGTAAAAGTCGTGCATTCCGATAAAATGTCATACAGATCACAATTATAGATAATTATTATATTCTATAAATATTATAT
The DNA here is from genome assembly GCF_048542155.1 of Nylanderia fulva. Classification (NCBI taxonomy): domain Eukaryota; kingdom Metazoa; phylum Arthropoda; class Insecta; order Hymenoptera; family Formicidae; genus Nylanderia; species Nylanderia fulva. Next base: position 3,088,083 of record NW_028189302.1, read on the forward strand.
GTATTTTTTTATATATAAATAGAATATATGAAAATATATAGAGTTATATAAGTCTTTAGCGAAATAAGTGACAATTTTATCTCTTATTCGCGCGATTTTTCTGAACGTTCTTTCAAGCGTGAAAAGTGGACGTTCGTACGGTACTATCTTTCGGTTCTTCATCTTCGACCGGAAGCGACGTGATACGAAGCGGGATCGCGACTTGCGTGGATGCAACTTTATTAACCCGCGAGACCTTGTACGGCCGCGTTTCTCTCCGTCTAACGTTCGCGCACTTATCTCCCGGTTCGTCCGGGATTGATATGCCAATTAAGCAGCATCTCGGGGCTGAGAATGCAAGAACGCCGCGCGCCTTCGCTCCCGGAATGTTAATCCTTGTATTGCCCGCGTTGGGAACGACCAACGGCTACCTACTGATTTCGAATCGTTGCTAACATTCCCTCCCAGAAGATCCTTCGACACACTTCATCCAAACACCTCTTGCTCAGAAAGGGAGTCGAACGATAGATTAAACTATTTTAATTAAATATTTTGGAATTTTTTTCGGCACAAATGTAGAAAAAAAAAAACTAAACTTATCTAATTGAAACAATAAAGAAAGTAGCTACTGGAATTTAAACAATTTCAGATAATTAAGCGACGTTAAAAAAATTATTTTACTCGATTATTGGATCGTTCTTTCGTTTAAAATGCAATGATTACAAGAATATGATTCTATAGTCTCGCTCTCGAATATGGATTCAAATCTTTTTTTCAGGCGAAGGTTGCACAGGTTTTTGTGCTTCGATGCGAAAGCCATCCGAAAGTCTCCCCTGAATTTTTACGATACGCGCGATGTGACGCGAGGCAGAGAAAAATGTCCGAGATGAAATCGGCGAGGGTCAAAATGCATGACAAATAACGCGGCTTGTCCACCGGCGGAATGAAACAAAACCCCGACCGAGGACGCGAACGGCGCTTTGTTCCCATTGTATCCCCGGGTGTCACTTCGAGGTAGCCGGGTTCGCCATTCAGCCGGAGCGAGACGGTGTCGGATCGCCATCAGATTACTGCCTGATAAAGGTACGACAAATTGGTACCACCCGAACGACCGGCGCTCGCCGCGGAAGATACGCGGCAGCGATAAAGCGTCGTCGTCGTCGATAACGCGGAATTTTTACGCGCGAACCGGTGGTGTCGTATCCCTGGCCTTTCTCGATGTTGGCCTCTCATTTTTAGCGGAAGCCTCCTCGACGGAGAATTTGCCGGTGTCACGTCATTGAATAAGCGATGGTATTAATTTTATATTACGGAATTCTTCCAGAACACCGGACAGTGATACACGCATTTGGCGAGAGTGAAATCGATTTAAAGCTTCAAAATAATCAAATATTCACGAAAGACTCTCTGAACATAAAAATTTTTATATTTCTTATATTTCTTTATATATTTCTGTTTCTAACTTAATTCATAATGAATTTATTGCATGTCCTACATATGAACTTTTTAAATTAATTTTTAACTTGTTGTTCTACTTGCGCGGAATAATTATGTAGTTTATATTAAGAACACATATAATTGGTATTTAAATAAGAAAATGAATTAATATACGCACATTTTATAATTATATAATATAAAGAAAAATTTGTATTGATATTTCTAAAATATATTCCGGCTAAATGACGCGATATATTTTCGATACGATTATCGGAGTCGACTGTAGTAGAGGAGAGGAAACGGAAAAAGAGGATGAGATCGACTTGTGTGGTTCTGATCACGGTTGGTCGATTTCGCGTTGCTCTTCGGTAAACGCCAAATCGCGCTAAGTCCGCTCGACGTCCGTACGTCCGGTGACATGGGACAAGAAAGGAGAAAAGAAGAAGTTTCGACGGTAGGAGAATCTTTCGCATGATTTCCTACAGACTTGGCTGGCCGCCGAAACGGGAGGCATTCGACCATTGCAAGCAAAACTGTAGCCTTTTACACGATATAACGCTCGATTTTATCAATATCTCGTTAGAAAAGAAATTCCGATATTTTTTCCGATCGCCTTGTATTGTTTCGTTCCAAGGTAGAACAGGTAAATCGTTAAATAAGTCTTATATGATTCATATCCAGGAATTCGTCGCTACAATAAATAATGTAATGAACAATTAAATTCTATAAAAAAGCTATTTAGAGAGTCAATTCTTAATAAAAAGTGAATGACGCTTCCTAATTTTTAATTTTAAATGTCCCGATGATTATCATGGCTAATTAGCTGCAAGTAAAATAATTAAAATTTTTCTTCAGATATAAGAAATTATTCTTTGAAGACCTTCGAGAGTCGTATATTCGAATCTGCAAGTATATATGTACATTTGAGAATTATCGATATTTGAGATCGCTCGTACACCGTCATACATGCAGCGAGAGACAATGTTGCTGTTATTCTTATTATAATTAGATGTGTACAGCGCCTTGAACGAGAGGCAAGATTTTCCATCGGTGAACAAGTGCCGAGGCGGACAATCGCCGGATGACATTAACAGTTATTGAATCAAGATAACCGCTTGACACCGACAAATACAAAACGATCGCGACGAGATGAGACAGAGAGAAAAAGAGAGATAGCCAGAGACTCTTGGCACGAATATATATATGTATATATACACGTATGTATCGTGACAGAGGGTGGACGCGCGAGCGTGTACCTATAAAGCTGGTTCAATCACGAGGTACAAGCGATCGGCGATCGGTCATCGACTTGCTCGAAGACAGTGGCGTAATCTTCTACGCCGAAGAACATCTCTTCTATCGTATAGAGGTGCATATAGAGGCGTGTTGCAACAAGATTATTACAATGTTTGCAAAATTGGATATGACCGCGAGATAAAGGAAATGTCTGCGGTTTAATTAGAACATTGTACGCGTATTATAAAATCAATTTCGTATATACATATATATATATATATATATACTTGCTCGAAAAATCATTTATATGCTAAGTGAAGAAAGAGTAAAGTTTCTTAGGAGCTTAGAAAAAAGATGACTCCAGAGTGGTTGACTTAGAAACACAGTGTTAATTTCCTTAACACTTGCAGCAAGAGCATATACTCAATGTTCGGAACTAATCGTGGATATTAATGAGTTAACGTATACGTTTACGTGACTCTCGCGTTATTCTCCGACGTCTCCCGAGGGGGAAAGTCAAGAGAGTCTCGCGGTGAAAAGGATGATACGGCGCGGCAGACGAGACACGCAACGAAAGGAAGGAGGGACTCCTTTCGGTTCGAAAGCACGGATGGAACGAGGTATATGTACGCTAAGGGATCGGTGACTAATGAACCGTGTTCTCAGGTGCTTTATTCGGCCGGTCCCGTTTTAGTAAATTACAACCATTACGGGCACTTGCCTTCGCGGGGCGCGATCACCGGCCGAAGTGTGTCCATCCCCGGCGCAATTCTCGTTAAATTAAACGCGCCGAATCAATTACTCGCCCGGCCTCATAATCGACCGTGATGGCGCGTAATGAAACATTGCGTACCTGTCACCATAACGGGCATCTGCGTTTGCAAACGGCGCGGGGAATTATTATCTGAGACGGGTGGCGCGCCGCCATACCTCTCTCTCTCTCTTTCTCTTTCTCTCTTCCCGTTACATGTGCGTCTTGGTAGGAAGATACGATGCGGAGAGACGCAATTTACTTACTCCGTAAAGGCGATAGTAATAATGTTGCTTACGACCGCTCGCGGCACGACACCGCGTCGCATCGGCGCTTTTCAGCGCGGCGAATAAATTATATTGTCAAGATTCGAAGGAAAAAAAATCCTTAATTGACGTACTGTTAACGCCGTGCCAACACTCGAGCAGAAACTTTAATCGAAACGCTCTCCTTATGGCTGCGCCAAGTTGGAGAACATTGTATTTAATGTATTATTGCCTATGCTTATAATCGTGACAGATGAATTGATAAAAACCTAATAATTATTTTATCAAAAGAAAGAAATAAACAATTTTATTCGGATATCCTCGTTTTATGACATAAAAAACGTTATTTCATATTTTTTTCTTTTCCTAAAAAAATTAAATTTCAGAAATCTATTTCTCGAGACACGCGTGACTCTTTTCAATGAAATTTGCTTACATTTTCCGGGTCGCGAGCACGTGTGGGTTAGATAACTAACCGCGGATGGCAGAGATACATCCCGTAAACCGTATACGCCTTCGCTGGAGCTCTTATTTATGTATCGCCCTACGCGCGCGCGCGCGCAGACTTTCATTCGCGGGTTCATAAATATATCCGAGGCGCGCACTGTCGGCGGAGGAAGTTTATCGTATATACATCGGGGCGACACGGGACGCGCGTATCTCGAAGGCTGACAAGCGTGACGGATGAGCGCCAACGCGGGTCAAGGAGCGACACGCCTTTTAAGGACGACGAAGAGCAGCGCGACGCGACGTATCCGCGCCAGGACGAATTCTCCTCGTCGGGGGGTCCGCTGGTGTCGCGTTTACCGATTTGCATGAATCTAATTACGGAGTTCTCCTTTTGCCGCGAGAGAGAAACGCTCGCTCTTATGTGCAGCTCGCTATAAGCATATCACCCAGGCTGCGGAGCCAGCTGATATGTTTCAAGATATTACCTGAAGGCGAACGGACAAAAATGTCAGTTGTTTCAACGTCGGATTTTAATACAACACATCACTGCGGAGAGGCATAAATTTAACTTGAAAACTCAGATACTTTGATCATGCAATTAATTGGAATAATTCCAACATATGTATATATATATTTTTTTTTTAAAGTTCTTGTATTTATTAACTGCCTCGTTGATTCTCACTCTTGATTTATCTCTACATAATTTATACTTTCGAAATCCGATGTACGTACATATGTGATTTTTATTAATAGGCGGTACAATCTCGCTCTCGAACGATTTTTTCATAGCCTCGTGTCCTTTGACATTCGAACTCGGAATCCGTGTCATATATTGTACGCTGATCTATGCGCCAGCTACATCTCCGCACACGGCTGATCTATGCGATCTCCGTGCGCGTGAATAATCGGCTCGTTAGGTGTATGTGCCATTTGAGTATCGATGTTGCCAGCCTCGTTTGTGAAATAATATATTTTACCGTTCGCTTTATAACGTAATCGAAACTGGCTACGCCGGGGTACTACAGGCTCGTAACGGTACACAACTGTCGACAATAAACGCTCGTTGATGATATGAATACACAATGCGACATGGCGCTTTATGAAACCTCAAGTGGCTCATATACACGGACCGTTCGTGTAAACTCCGCTGCTGCTACACAAAATTTATCTAACATGTTTGACTCTATATAACTACAACAACTTTAATCTAATCCGTACATTGTCGATATAACTGCACAAATTGATCGTGTACACAAGCCATTTTATATATATATATACCATTTTATATATATATATTATATATATATATATATATACATATTTTATATATATATATATATACAATATGGGAAGGATTAATAGGAGATGGGATAAAATTATCCTGTATTATGTGTGCCGCGATTTCCCAGAAACATTGACAATAAAATTAGGACAGGAAAATTGTCGAATCATTGCCATGCTTCATTCTATTCTCTCATCTGTCGTCTGTAAATCATTAACGCGCAAATCGCAAATTAAATCTATACAGTCTACTCAAACGCGTCGCCGATCTACTTCTACGTGACGAAGGCACCTCCTTTACGATCATAAAGACTCAACGGGGTTGCCTCATTGAAAGATTAAGGCGCATTATTAAGAGCAATGTTCCGCACGCGTATTATAATCTCGCAATTGCAGTCGGCAAACGTAACTGTAGTGGTGAGATTAATCAGTATACCATAAAAAGAGTCCTACATTAGAGGAAGATATTATATTTTAATAAGTAATAATCTCTGAAAAATTTGTGTCAAATCTTAAAAGCTCGCGATATATATAATACAATTTTATATGTAAATTTATTATATAAAATAATTCTTGCAATATTATCACTGTTCGGGAATAAACCAACTTTTATTTTTTTTTTTAATTTCTCGCGAGTGATTTCTTCTTTTTGAATAAACACGCCGACTCGTCTTGACTTTATTGATCGCGATTGAAATCGCGTCGCGATTGGCCGATAAGTTTTCGCGCTGCCTTCGTCAACGGCATCGATTTGTTTCTAGTGCATAGTGCGCGTACTATGTAATGCACAAGTCATCCCTCGTTCCTCGCTGGTTCACTGGCCGCATGATAAGTCGCTCAGCCCTGTATATATATATGTATGTATATACGTGCTCTCACAATGTGCTTCCGCAAAAGGAATGAATCGGTCCGGACCTGTCCGCTCGAATCATCGCGATTATGCATCTCGTCAAGGATGCATATCCGAGAAATCGAGTCGCGTCTCTGATATTCTCGATTGATCGATATACATACAAACTTTCTGCCCTTTCTAAACGAGTTTTCTGCATAATATAATTCGCGGTAAATCTGTACATAAGACATGCGCGCTTATCCTTAGATCCTTAGATCGCGACAGAGTGTTTTATTGTTCCGATTCAATGACCAAACGACTGTGTGTAAACTCGCAATATTAATACTCGCTTTGCCCGACACTTTGCTTAATATTTCACACCGTCTTATCTAATTATTTTCCGTCAGTTTCGAGTTCTGTATCATAAATATTTATTACGCACGCGTCTGCATAAGATATACGCACCTGCGAAGTATACGCGAGTAATTGTGTCTTTAGCGTGATTTACTTCACCATATGAATCAAATATCAATATACTTATACATTGACTCTATTTAACATATAGAAATAGATTTCTAATAGATTTCAAGTATTATCGATTCATTATTTGTTTCATCTTTTCGCGATTATTTAAAAATTAAACTAGTTTTCTCCATCGTTCCAATATTTCTAAAAATAAATTTTAAAATACCTTAATATAATTGAAAAAAAAAATTATATATAGGTATATAATATATTTTATAAGAAAAAAATGAGTAAGAGTTACATTTTCCGGCTTTGAATACGTTACGTTACCAAGTCAATTCGAATCATTAATGGGAGTTATAGCGTTCTAGCCGTATACAGAAAGGCGTTTATGCTTTTCCACGATTTCTCTCTCCGCAGTCTCCTCCGCTCGCGTTTTCTTTCTCGCGCGCGAGAGAGGCGGTGGCATGACACAGAAGATGGTTGTACATACGCGCGCGTTGTGGCGAAACGCGCCGTTTGTGGTCGTTCGCAAATTGCCACGACGGTGAACTGTAACTTTCTCGCGTTATCCGAAGCGGAGTTGTGCGAGCGCAGCTGGACGATCGCCTTTCACGCGCGTTTCTTATACTACGCTAGATGAGTCGGATGTTTCTCACCTCTCGTGTCTCCGCGTGAGTAGCATCGAGAGATTATAATACATTTGTTCGCGAATACCCCCTTTTTTTCGTGGAAAAATTTATCTATCATTGCTAGGGAGATTTAATCGGATTTATATTCGATTCTGATGACCAATCTCTTCTTGGTCATCTTGTCGACCCTTCATTCAATGCGACCGACTCTCGACTGAACGAAGAAACGACCGACAAGCCATTAGGACATGAGAGATAATTTCGAAACGTGCTGCTAGCTTCTACGCGGAAACGATCGCGGAAGCATGATTTATAGACGGTGGCTCGTTATCGTGAAAGCAGAGAAGTCGTTCGGGATCGATCGCAATATGGATCACTCGTTGCCGTTGACACGTTTGGCATATCCGACCGAGCCATTTTTCGCTGTCATAACACGATCCTGATTTATACGATCGATCGAGAAGCGACTCGCCGATAATCGCAACGTCGATGCACATGGACTTTGTGTTTAAAATCAATAAATAATAAAACTTGTAACAAATGTGTCAAATAAAGTTGTCTTTTCCAGTAATATTATTACATTGTCAGTGCTTAATATCATATTCTTATATCATTTTAAATTTAGGAGATTGAAAATTAGAGATAAAAATTGACGGTAAACATTTAAATTCAAATATTATAATATGAGAATAAAAAATTGAAAAAGTTGTTCAATTCAGTAAATTCTAATTCTAATTAAAAAATTTAAATTTATACGTAATTAAATTTATTAGATTTTATCTCGCGAGAGCTTATATATTTCTTCGCGTTCTACGTTTACTTGCAGCAAATTAGGTACACGCCTCTAACTGAGAATAATTAACGAGCGTCGTGCAATGTGCTGCGTACAAGTATCGCAAGTGAGAAAAGGGGTGGAGGCAGCTGTGGAGTAGGACAATATTCTCTCTATCTCCGTCGGCCGATTTGTTAAGCGTATACACACCTGCCGGCCATCGTTCCGGGACAATAAAGCTCTATCTCGATCTCACGAAAGGTCCTCTTACCGTCTTGCCAGGAGCCAGGCTCACGGGGGCGATATATCGCTCGAAATGATCGTGTATAGCGTTTCACTGCGAAGGTAGCTCGGCCATTGTCCTTGGGCGTTTAAGTTGATATCCCTGGCTCCGGCCGCGTACAGTCGATAGAACTAGTTCGTCTCCTCGGACAGATCGCCTCCTCTCGGTTAATCATCATAATACGCTTTCCCTGTTAGAGCACGGCTCTTCCGGCCTTTATCTGACGCGAGCGCGTCGATCTTAATTAACTCTTACGCTCGTGCGTGAAACTACAAGCGTATATTCGCGAGAGAGAATCAGCAGAGCCCCAATAATGCTTTGCGAATCCAGCAAATTAATATCAGTCGCTCTTCTCTCGACTCGAGTACTTAACTTCGCTAACAAATATATATAATTAATGCAGAGATCATTTTTTCTCTACCGTAAAAATAAATTCTATCACGCCTATAAATAAATAAAATGGATGAAATAATTAATAGAAATATTCAGATCAAATTATTAAGAAATGGGAATTTTTTTCATTATAGAGACCTGATATAAAATTGGCATATTGATTATATTATAATACCGGCGCAAACAGACTGATTTCGTCGACTGTACGTATACGAGAAAGTGGTGTGCGAGGTACTCTTCGAGGCGAAGAGAGCAAGTCCTTGTTGCCCGGAGAGGTCTCGGTATATTAGATTAGTTCGAGATCGTGGTCCGGTATATATTACTCCCGGGCCTCGTGATGAACTAAGGACGTCAGGCACTACCGTGATTAGTTCCCCGGCTAGTTGTCGTCTCTGCGGGACGTCTTCGTCTTGTGTTAGTTCTGCCCGCGCGCGTCTTGGGTTACCTCTACGCTTCCCTACCGTCGATTTCTACCCGCGTTCCTCTGTCTTGCTACCGCGCGAATCGTCCGCGAGATACCTCGGGTGACAGCGAGCCTTATTCTCTTCCTGGATCGCGGTAATTTAAAACGCACGAGAAGGAGAACCGCGCTGCCTCGAGCGCACGAATAAGAACATCGCGAGAAGGTCGACATCGCCATATCACTTGACCCTTTCAAAGGATATCGTCGGAAGGATGGCCAACAGCGCAATACAGATATTACTAGAATTATGTAGCAATAATAATAGATATTATAAATTAAATCAAAGAGATCTGAGAGTAAATCTGCAATGTACATCAAAAGAAAAATATCTCAAGTTAAACTAAGATTCTATCGGAGGGAAAAAAAGGCAGCGTGTCCTTCTCGAGGTCTCTCGTCCTTCGGTCGCGTCGTTCAATTCCCATTGCTAACGGTCGACCGTTAGCGGACCTTGAAGAGATCCTGGGGGGAGAAAGTCCGGCGTAATTTACTTGTCCAGCGCCGGCGGCGTCGATCTCGTTAACTGGCCGATCGGGGATTAAGGGGAGAAAGAAGGAGACGCAAGGAATGCCGCGCCAAGTGTGCTTCGGCGGCCACGATCGATCGATGAATGATGCGAATTCAGGACGCGATGTTGCTTGCACGCGCCGAGAACGCGCGTTTCGGCAACATCTTCGGGCGGGATAGCTATGCAAATCGCTCCCACCGAGATGTCGGCCTCGTACATGAATTCTCGAATGGCGAAGAAATTTGTTTTCGCATTTATTCTTACGATTTATATAATCTTTTTTTTTACATTGAAAAGAAACTTGTGTTCTCATGTTTAAAAAGGGAAAATATTAAGATAAGTAGAATGTATGCGTGTATATGTGTAAAAAATATATTTTTATTTTAAAAAAATAATAAATAATTTCTAAAAATAAAAAAAAACGAGACTTGAAATGTCCTACCAACGTTTTCTCCTAAAAAAAAATTCTGCTGGTGCTCTTGCATCGATATGATAAAAGCTACCGGTTCTCGGTCATTTCCTTCGTCGAATGTCCGAAAGATCGCTAATCTGCGCGATCCAGATAGCTGTCTCCTCTTTCGCGTATCGCTTCACCGGTGGCCGTTTAACGCTCGTTAGGCAGAAACCGGAATGTTATTAACTCCTCATGGCTGACCGTAATGTCATGATATGATGACGATAACGCGATATGAAAATGAATCAATAAGTTGGAGCAAAAGTATTTTTTGTGCAAAAAAACATGAACTCGATAATTGAAGAGTTTGACGTGAGAAACATAAAAAATTCTATAAAGGAGTTGTTCTCAAAATTTCTTCTCATAATTTTATGTATCAATTTTATGTCTCTATATATGTCTGCTTTTATGGTTATTATTAGTATTTATCTGCGCATAAAATATCCATATAAAATTGATTATATAAATAATATTATTATATAACTACACTTATATTATGTAGGTATCTATATAATTTAATTACACTACATATGAATCGTGCATTTTATAATAGTTTGCAATATTTAAAAAAAAATTTATGCTAGACTCAATACTTGCCGTGAACAACTCTGTTTAGATCGGGCAAATTTAATCTTCAGCGTCTTGAGCAAATACTTTCACATAACTTTGAAACATAAATGTCAACTTTATTTCATTTCAGACTTAAATATTTCCCACGCGATTGAAATGTCACGCGTACATATCTAGAGATGCGTTAGTTCCACAGTTATTCCATCTCTAGAATTATGCAGTTCAATTAAACTTATATTAACGTCTTACACAAGAAAACATTAATAAGAATAGAAAACATGTAAAGTATAAATTAGAAAAGAATATCTTAAAAATACCATATATACGTCTTTCTATGATTTATTTAAATCTATTTATTTTTATTTATTAATATTATATTTATGTTAAGAAAAATCCCATAAGTGTACGTAATCAAGCGCGAATATTAAATACCTTTAATAATATCGAAAACAAAGAGATTCAATAAACTTTGAAATTTTAATTAATGCTACAATTTAAGATGCATCACGAGCACGAGAGTCTCTCGCTTCTCGTGTCTCGTATACAATGCGACTATCCCCTTAATTTGTCACTCAACATGGTCTGAATGTCACCGAGATCCAGCTAATTGGACGCAGTAAATTCACCGCACGAGAAAGACGGTGTTAATTCTTTCTGCACGGTAGACATAAAGTATTTATTATCTTACATACATATATAATTTCTTATATTGCTATTGTATATACATATACTGGCTATTTCTAATTATTTATTTCTAATTAAGTTTTTTCCAAATAAAGTTCTTATTTAAAAAATTTGGATTTATTTCAGTGAATTATCTCGAGCGAACACGTAGTACAGGAGGGTGGAAAGTAATTTTATTTTTTTTTTTTTTCGAAGTTTAAGAGAGAACGATTATTTCCCTGGAAACATTGTTTACAAGATTTACTTTCTTTTCCTTTTCTCGGATGATTCAGCCGAGCATAATCATCGGGCGTAGTGAACCGCGTAAACTACGGCGTTACGGGGCTTAGAGAAGCTGGAGAAGGGGAAGCTGGCTCTCTTTTCGCGGCTAACAGGATCGAAAGCTGCCGCCTTCCGCAGTCTTCGCGGACGCGAAGTCAACGGTCGTTAAATTTAATGGGCCTGCTTGTTAATCCCGTATGTAGCTCGCGTACGCAATTACAAATTACGCAAACGCGGTTTCGTCCCGGCGTAACGGGGCCCGGCGTGTACATTTTCATAATGCGTTGCCGAAGAGAGAAAGAGAGAGGACGGAGGGAGGCAGAATATTATTATAAGTGCGACGGGGCACGAAACTCGAGCGAGACGCCCATCAAAATTTCGCGATGCGCCCTATTTAAGGCACACGCTTCAACGGCGGCGCCACGTCGAATTAATGCGTGAAATTGGCGCGAATAAGGTAAAGGCGCCGTCACACGATTACGCGAAACTTATTTTGCTCGTCCCAGCGAACAAAATTGCAAATAATATATATATGATTGTCGTACAATGACATTTTAAAGTTCTCGCTCGTCGACCATAAATGGCATCAGCTGATCTGTATACAAGGATCGAAATGTCACCGAGCACTTTATTCGTGCTTATCGAGGGTACGCAGGATGACATCTATCTGAATGATATTCGACATTGGGATATAATCTCGCGTCTCGAGTTTAAACGCGGCAGCGAGATGAGAAAGGGCCAGAGAAAGAAAAAAGAGAGACAAAATTTATAGCCACTTTAGCGTGTTGTAAAAGTTTCTGTCGGTCGAGCACGCCCCGTCGCGCGGATCATTTTATACGAACGATAATTACTTATTGCTCAATTCTTCCTTGCAGAAAGAGGAATGAAAATGGATTGGGAATCCGGGCGTAGGCGACTTTAACGCACGATTGTAATTAATAATCGTGGAAATTCGCGGCGGACGCACTTGTCACGCACGTGATAGCATTTACGCGTTAGCGCGGGCCATGAGAGAGAGAATGAGAGAGAGAGAGAGAGAGTGTGTGTGTGTGTGTGTGTGTAGTGTGCTGTGTGTGTGTATGTGTGAGAGAGAGAGAGAGAGAGGTGGAACGTTGCCTTTCAATTATAAATCGGCGAGCGTAACGGGCCGCGACGCTTACAAAAGGCGAGTCAATAAATCTGTCAATATTAATTCACGCCTAATTGATTCCATTAGCGTCGATTTTCTAGCCAAGGCCGTCCGGGACCTGTAATACACCGGTATTTCCCCGCCGTTCTCCGAACGCGCACCAAATGCATCGACTATATATACGCTCGGCGATTTGTCCGCTGAGGAATTTATTCTGGGATCGATCGAATCGAGTTCCCCGTAAGAGAAGAGGTCAGAGGTCGACTTCCTGTTACGATCTATCATCGGGGGACTTGTCGGATGGCGCGATCGTTGGACATGTTCCGCGAGTAATGGTCCGTGTTCGATATAGATAATAAATTTTATCGGAAAATACATGCTTTCGAAATAATTAAGTTTGCGCGACAAAAAAATGATAGCCTTGCGAAATAAGTATCATCGTGCGCTAATTTTATATATCATACACATGCGTCTCATCGATGCATCGTGCCTGATTTTTATTTAATACGCGTTGCGTCGTCTTTCGATAGGCTCATCGATAATTCCGAGCATTCCGATTATATCCTCCTTGGAAAGATGGAGTCGTCAGTATTCGCCTACAATACAAGATACTCAAGGTCATAGGTCATCGCTGTTACTGCCTGTCGGCTGTCACGACGTGTCCGGGCCGGCACGATTTCGTCATCCCTCGCTCGAACAATTTCGCAAATCAGCGCGCGTCCGATCTTTTTTTCGCCTTTGTGTTCCGTTTCTGCTGAGTCGTGACGAGTCTCGGATTTAGTCGATTCGTTCTTGCGACACTACACGAGACTCTGTGTATTTATGTGTAGGTCGAAACTAGTAAAAATAAATAACTGTCTCTCTCGCAGATATTTCGCGTCGCGTTCTTATGCAACACCACCGTTCAGCGGATCGTCTCACGATATCGTTTATTTCGTTTCTGCTTCCTCCGATCGATATTTCATTACGCAAAACTACTGCGTATAATTACTACAAAAAAATACAGAATATTCTATCAAATTTAACTAACGAGTTTTGTGCAAATTGCGCTTCGACATGTGAGAAAAATAAAATATCGAAGAGAGAGAGAGAGAGAGAGATCTGATAAAAAGGGATGAAAACTAAATAAGGATCTGATAAAAAAGAGAAATGTATACACTTAGAAATTCGAAATCGATCACAGAAAAAACAGTATCCCTGAGAGAATGCAAATATGCCTTGATTCAAGTATATTTTATCCTTATACATAAATAATTTTGGATAAAGGATAATTTATCCTTAAAACAAAGTGCAAAATATTCTTGGTTGAAGCTGAAATTTACTTATAAATATTGCAAGGACAAGTGACAAGTCACTATATGTCAAATATATATAATAATTTTTAGTTCAAATGTGACTAAGTTTGTTTTTACCATATGCGATTTTTAAAACAAGAATATATCTTAAAGATAAAATATACTTTACACAAACTTATTTATTATTGAGGCAAATGAAAATCTGTGATTACAAAGAGCATTCTATGCTTAAATCAATCAAATAGCGTTCAAGAATAAAAATATACTTGAATCAAGGATTCCTTTTTTTCTGTGATAGAGTCGTATGCGTACGAAGACAAAGAGGCTCGGTAAGAATTCGGTGGTCTCTGTGGAAGGAAGAGCAAAGGTCGAAAATTACACGGTTGACCGAGGCAACTGCGTGACCATCGTTCCTATCCCTGTCTCTCCCTCAACTGGTCGATCCGAGAGATGCTCTCTTCTGTCTTCATCCTCGACCCCGCCGCGTCCCTCGTTACCGGCGAGAGCGACTAGCCGTAATCAATTTCGCGCATTGATTAATACGAAGTAAATGAATACCTGGGAATATCGTTGCGCGAGAGAGCGCGGCCGGGATGATTTATCCGGCGCAGGTCGGGGGCGCCCGGCCACGCGTAATTATCATACGACAGCCGATTAAAATTGAACGCGGCCGCGCTCGCGTTCAACATCAATTTCAGCTAATTACATGCATTTTCATGTCCATGCGGACCCGCGTGCGTGTTCACGGATCGGCCGTGCGCGACGGAAAAATCGGCCGCTACGTGCCCCGGACTCGATCTCCGCCTTATACCTTCCATCGTGGTACCTTACCGGGATATAAGCGATCGCGTCGGCGATCGAGGACGATGAACCCCCACCGACGAGACGGGCGAGAAACTTCTACCGGAAGGTCCCGTACCTCTCTCGGACGGGGGCCGATTATCCTCGGTTAACGTTGGTAACGTGTCGGATAAGTGAGTGATTCTACCTAGGATGCGGTATCGTCGGATAATGGACCCGACATAACCACCGCGTAAATGTAAAAAGCGATTACATGCGGTCGCGCGCGAGATTGTTGCAGTCGAGTTACATCGCGAGATAGTCGGGAAAAGGGAATCGCCCATTGCCGCGTGTGAGATTTGATCAATTGACAGGAACGAATTCCGCGTGATTTTCGAACTCGGCGCAGACTTGTTTCCCACGTTTTTCTTTTCATTTTGTTTTTTTTTTTCTATCTTGAAAACTGAAAACTAGCTCCCGAATATTTTAGTTTAAATAATCACGTTGCATCGCGCGGATGAATATATATATATATATATATATATATATATATATATATACATATACGTCATTTTATACTTTCTACAGATTTCACTTAAATTCATGTACGTTTAAAATAAATAGCATACACACATGCATACATTGGTTTACCTATATATTCCATAATAATAATATTACTATTTCTTATAAATATGAATTCAGATATAAAAAGGGCTAATAAAAACCGGGATGTTACTCATCTTGAAAATTTTCATAAGTATAGAAGAATTAAAAAATAATTTTGTTGCATTTATGTATATTAGAACCTTTTCAATTTTATTATTTTACTACTTTCGTTCGCGACTTATGCGCATCCTCACTTTTTTCCGACCTATGCAAGGCTGCTAGATCTAATCTGAAAATACATTTTCACTGATTAGCGCAAATTACATGTGCTCTATTCTTCTTATTTCCGATTGGATCGCTCGAGGTTTCATCCGTTGCGTATCTCTTTGCCTTATAAACTTCCTCATTCTTATCGTTCGTTTCAATCAGATTACACAATGCTTGAGTAATGTAAGCGCAATCAGACGTTTTAATCAAAATCTTCTCGTTAACGCGAATTTCGCGCCTTTTGCATCAGTTATCCAAAGAGATTTATCTCTTATTCGATTGTCTCTTCTTCCAAATTCTTTATGATAAAATTATCGATAGTAAATGTTACATATTAATAAATATCTTCTATCTCCATAAATTCTCCATAAATATCTACTATCGATCGAGTTCTGCAAATGAGCATCGCGATATCTTGTTCATGAAATTTTATATAATTATATAAAAAGTTGCAATGTTAAAAACGAGTTCGCGGCTATTATTATCGATATTTTTATCGGCACTCTGTATTCCCATATATAGCAGTCTATAATTAATTAAACGCATACTGGGATTAAAACAAAATTTAAATTGAAAAGATTAGTATTGAAATACATGATACGACAATTAAACGAGACAATGTTAACGTAATAAACGTTTAAAGGGAGAAGAACGGATCGTCTCGATTTACAACACGATGACACGCTGCGCTTTGCCGGACCGAGACACGCGTGTGTAACCGAAAAAAAATAAATAAAAAAATAAAATAAAATAACCGCGAAGATTAAAACATCGAGAGGACCTTCCACAGCAGCCACGTCAATTAATATCTCGCGGGCCCATTATTAACGTCCGTGGAAAGCGACGGCGATACCGTGGAGCGCCAGCTTCCCCGGCGACTTAAGGCGCTTCAGGAAACCGAAATAAATTACGGCGCGGAGAGAGGTGCATATTTAATTCGAGCAATTAATGCCGTCTTGTAAAACACGCCGTTGGGGGGTGGCTGTTGCTGTAGCCCTCCCTCTTTCCTGGCAGTAATGAGCCCGATAAATCAACTGGCTCTGCACTCGAAACTTCGCGGATAACTTTGGGCTCCTGCAGTTTCTTGCCGGGACTTTCCGGGAGCGTACCTCGTCTAATTGATAAATGCGGACGAAAGGTAACGGGAGGCGCGATATACAAGGACTCGTGTAAGAGGCATTTTCTTACTTTTGCATCGTATCCCTGGATTTTTCACGCTGGCGTCGAATTTTATACTAAACGCAAATTTTTATTAAGATTGTATCTCACCGTATTCATTTTTTTATTATTATTATATGTGCGCCTCAGTTTGAAAATGGTCGAAATGTGAGCTTGCGAATTTCTAATATTAATTACAGACGATATAAAAAAAAAGTATAGGTAATTTCTAACTCGACTGATTTGCCAAAGTTGTACTTATCTGGAGGAGTCCCTCGCGCGCCTGAAAAGTCAATGATATACGGGCGACGCGCGCTTAAACGCAATTACGAGGCGTGAAGCATCTTCCGCCTGTATCCACAAATCATTTAATCACCCCGGTTGAAAGACGCTTTCGCGCAAATTTCGCCGTAATCCTTCGTCGTTCCCCCGGATTTATGGCGATTAATTAGGCATAAAAATCTTGGTCGTTCGAGAAAAAAAATGCCACAGATTGCCCCACTTAATCCCCGGCTAATCGCCTTCTGCGGTAGGGATGGCACCTCCTGACGTCCCGCTGGAAATTCATTAAAGCGATATCGCGTTTGTTTCCCCCTTACATCGTAATGACGCGATATAACAAATCCGCTAATTAAATTGCGTCGCAGCCTCGCGAAATTATTTCTTATATATATTTCCGAAGCAAATACTTTAGTTGTCATTCAAATTATACCAGATCGATTAACGTTACTGTTTCGTATAATGTATATTCTCTTGCTAAAGTTACAATTTAATATATTTGTTAACATAGATGAGAATATACATATATATATATATACGCTGCCTCTTCTTCCTCGTCACTGAAAGCTTTAACCTATCGCGCAGAAACGGATTAACTCTTTGTGCAACTGGTTTATCCAAGCATGAATGTAGTCTCCATAAGTATACGACCTCGTAATACGGCTTATTAAAATTACAAACGACCGGGTGGAATGGCCCGGGTCCAGACCGCATCTCGTCGAGGGACAGACCGCGACAGAGCTGAGACAGCTCGTGACCAGAACAGACAGAGGGGTAGTAGTACAGAGAGAAAGAGAGAGAGAGAGAGATAAGTTCCACAAGTCTATTCCACGAAGCTGCTTTATGCGGGCATCCGGAGCCTCGACCACTAGGGATTACTCTTCGAGGTCTGCACGGACTCGCAGCGACCGCGAGCAGACGAGCTCTCTCGCCACGCCATTCTGTCCTGGATTAATGTTATTGCTTTGCTTAGTCTCTCCTTGGACTACCTCCTTGTCCACCTTTTGTCAACGAAACGGACGATTTATTGCGTGCTACATCGCGCTTAATCGTGAAGCTCGAGAGATAATTGCGACATATGACTATATCTCATCAAAATTTTTACCTAAGCAAATGTCGCGCTTGTGCTAATTAAAATATCTATCATTCAGATTTAAGTGTTTTATGTGACTTGAAAAATATTATTGAGGTTTTATAAAGATGTGTAAAAAATATAGGATAAAAATTCGTGACGTATATGAACATCTTTGGAAACGTTATATCTTTCAAGAAGAATCGGATGGGCCGATCTTACACGACTTTTCATTGTCATGTTCGTTTTTTCTTGTCGCGATAATTAATCGTTGTAGTACGCTAGATCTAACGATTAACCGCCGGGGAATGAATCCCGGATTGACGTCGGGACAAAAATCGGTAACGCGACATCCGCTCGTGTGAACGCCACGTTGGCGGCGATATTAATTACGATAATTGCTATCCGGTTGATAAATGACTGTCCGCACGATCAGGGCGACGATCACGAATGAGGTCTATTCACGCCGTCGACGTCGCTATCCGGCGTTTCGCGACAACGATCTCGGTCGCCGATGTAGGTAATTAAAACTGGCTAATGAAGCTTCCACAAGGATGTGCTGCTGGTAGTCGCGCGAAAGTCTCATATCTCAAATCGGAAAGAAAGTACCCCTCTTCCTCATCGCGTATTAATAAATATATACGATCCTTCCTAGACACTGTCCTGCATTCTTCGATATTAATTAATGCCGTCGTTCTTAATCGTGTGAATGCAAATGTCGCGCTGACAAAGTCTCTAGAAACGCGAGTCGCGTCGTATAAAGATTCAATCGAAGTTCAATCGAAATATTGCGATTTTACACAGGATTGTTGCGAACGCGAGATCTGTTCGCAATCAATGTATATACTTGCGCTTATGATCGGACATGTGGTTGAAACCCGCAAATCGCAACTATACTTATTGCGGAATTCGATACAAACTGATCCAGCAATTTTAAGTTACATTTCTGCTATCCGTTGCAATTGCTGTGAGATTCGTTCGCAACCGCAAGAAAATAACAGAATGCGCGCAAATGTCATTTCGAATCAAGCAACCGATATATTTTTAGCCATAATAAAAATTGATTAAGAGCATATATTATAATAATATTATATATTCCGTTATAATACAGTATTGTATATTATAATTTATAAATATAATATATATATACCATATAATGTAATATATAATTATAATATAATAAATAATATTTTATTATAATATAGTAAATTTTACACGTCTCCGTTTTTTCTTTTCTCGCTCTCCGTCGTATACGAAAGTCTAATTTTACTCTACAGAAATAAACGCACCTAGTGGAAGTTTATATCTTTACGACGTAGAATGAAACTCATGTTTTCTCTTATTCATCCTTCTTTTCCGCGCGCATTTACACCTGTAATTTATAACAGTCACGAAGCTATCCGATGCGACGTCGCGCGCGGACGCGAGAGTTAATGCGCGGAGTTATACGATCCACATTCTATCGCGTCGGATGAGAGTGCAAGATGCCTCGGAGACGAGAGCGGAACGCGAGAGAATTCATCGTGTCGTCACGATGCATCCCGCCGACGAGCTTAGTGTCGTCGAATGGAGGAATGCCTAAGGGGGAGTTCGTGTATCCATCGAGCGTATCCGTCAGCTTGATACCGGGTGTCGAGGTTCTTCTTCTTTCCTTTGGCCCGCGTGCCAAAAAAATAAATAAAATAAAATAAAATACACATAGACTCTAACATTCGGTCGCGAGGGAGATGCTAGTGACAAGAGCCGTAATTACGCTAAACGATTTCCGAGGAGGGCGAACGCGGTGTGGCTAACGATTGTAAATGCGGTGGACGACGAGAAAAGACGCTGGGGTACTCTTTCTTTCTCTCTCGTGAGGTAGCCGTCGCGCACCTTTCAAGAGGCCGTTCCACGTCCTTGCGTCGTGTGAATCGGGAGATTAGTCGATTCACGGCGACCGCTGATTTACGATCTCACAGCCGGATAATGATACGCTAACGTCTGTAGACATATTGTATATTCGATGACAATCGCCGTGTCCGGCAAACGAAGAATCGGGACAAACGTGACTCTTCAAAAAAAAAAAAAAAAAAATGTTTTCGCTGCATCTGATAAATATCCGATTTTTAATCTGCATATTTTTCAAAAATTACAGATGGTCTAAATAATTGTGTAAAATCGAAGCATATATAATTTCAACAAAAGAATCGTTTTATTTTTGAGTAGATTTTTTCTTTCGACGTTTATCGATCGCGTTTTTCATATCTTGGATTGGCTACTAATATGCACAGCTGTTCGACTGTCATTTTAAGTAGTGCTTTCCTCGAGATCGAAAATCGAGACACGATTGGGATTATCATCGAGCGCGCAATAATTACATAACGTCGTCGTGGCGCAGAAGAACTAAGCGAAGTTCGGGCGTGACGCGATATCGACGCGCTCCTTTCCGAGAGAACGAGCGCTTCCCCTTTAACGATCTCTCACACGATACGGCCTAATGACTGGCATCGGGGCGTCCCTTTCTCTCCTCTCGATACGGTATTCGAAGAAAAGCAACGTCGCGACTCGGCCGGCCGGGATGGTTCGGTGGACCAGAAATCGAGCTGCAAGTCACGACGTGGAGGGCGAGACGAGCTTCCGAGGATGCACAAGTATCTACACATAACGTTTTACCGCCCCACCCGAATATATACCTCCTCGCGCGGATCCTCTCCTCTTCGGGGAAGCGTGTTTCACGTTTTTTTTTTCTCCTTGTCTAAAGCGCCTCTCTCGCTTTCTCCCGACATTCTCCGTGAAGAAGCCGCCGTAGGAATCCACCTTATTGACAGGTTCACGGCTCCCGAAGATATTCCCTTGCTGCATTATCCGCGGCACGTTTTCTCTCCGCGCTGGCCCTCCCGGGTTCGTTCCGAAGTGTACTTGTCGTCGGTGCTTGGAATAGATCGACTAACAGCACGAGCTGCTTAAACCAACTCGGCTCGAGCACGATTAAAAGCGAACGATGTCGTGAAAAGGCGCTTTCCAAAAATAAAGATATACGCTCGCGTGTAATTTAGGTGACGACATTTAGTCGAAACAAAAATAATTTATTTTACAAGAATGCCTCCTCTTCGCAATATTCTCGATAAAACTTCGTCCGCCGGATTTAGAGAGCCCGGGAAAAAAGGAAAAGAAGAATATACGCGTCCGTGTGTGTACGAGCGACAGCACCATTAACACCTCCCGGACAAATCACTCGATTTTCTCGGACGATTTTCCCGCAGCACGTCCGGCAAATAAGGAAACACGATGTATCACCCGTGGGACGAGAGACGACAAGAGGGGATGAACGGTCAGAGGTGGTTTACTGCTCGGCGGTAATGACGAAACAGATGGCCTCCTCTGCTTCCTCGTCTCCGACGTCTAAGAATGAGGAGGCTTCTGGAAGGAGTCGAAGGAGAGAAAGAGAGAGAGAAAGACACGCAGAGCGTCCCGCAGGAAAGAGGGGACCGGGATCTCTCTCAAGACCCGAGGATCCTTGATGAAGTGCCGCCATTATCGGTACAGGACAAAACCCACTTTTGCGCCGGCGAGCGACTTTATTACCCGCGAACACACGCTTCCTGAAGTCCCACTGCGGGGACTCCGTCCGTGTACGACGCCAGGACCTTAACGAGCTTACCGGCTATCGGGCCTTTTACTGCTCGCGACGGCTTAACTGCTGCCGCAGCATCGCGGGAACGTAACAAACAACACCGTTGTTGCGCGGATTCCGAAATGCGAGCGTAAACGGTACGTAAGCGAAAACAGAACGCTGCTAATTGGCGATTGCCCTATCTCATGATAATTTTTAATTGGGAAGATAGAACTTTATTAGTCGAGTATATGCGGGGCATTCAATTCTCCACCTCTTCCGGTTTTACTTTATCTTAATAATAGTTTTATCTTATCGCGCATATAATGACTTATAAATCAAGAGAAGATCCTCCGCGCGCGTGAGGTTGCTCTTCAATTAATACTTTATACTTTATCTTAAAAATGTATCGCCATTGACGTAACTCGTAAACGTGACGCAATTTTTTCCCCCAATTATATATATTCCCACATAAATATATATATAATATTTTAATTTGGAATATTTTCTCTTCATACACACAGTTTTATCATTATAATACATTTTTACAATGAATGAATCAAATAAATTTGAAAAGAGACACGTCTCGCTATAGACGCACAGAAAAAAACAGTATCCTTGAAAGAATGCAAATATGCCTTGATTCAAGTATATTTTATCCTTATAATAGCGCCAAATATAAATAATTTTGGATAAAGGATAATTTGTCCTTAAAACAAAGTGCAAAATATTCTTGGTTGAAGCTGAAATTTACTTATAAATATTGCAAGGACAAGTGACAAGTGAGCATCGGATATAAACAGTACTTTCAAGTATATATAATAATTCTTAGTTCAAATGTGACTAAGTTTGTTTTTACCATATGCGATTTTTAAAACAAGAATATATCTTAAGGATAAAATATACTTTACACAAACTTATTTATTATTGAGGCAAATGAAAATTTGTGATTACAAAGAGCATTCCATGCTTAAATCAATCAAATAGCGTTCAAGAATAAAAATATACTTGAATCAAGGATTCCTTTTTTTCTGTGCGCCTTACAACGTTGAACGCTCGCCGATAATTATACGCGTAAAACTCACGTGTCGGATTGATATACGAGTGCGATCGGGATTGGACGTGCGACATAAACGCGCGGGAAAGTCGCGACATCCTCGACGTCCTTGTCGTTCTTATCGTCGTCAGGCTCGACTCATCGGTGCATCGTTAGTCGTATGCAAGTACATGCATACATTTATATACGCCCGTGGGCAATGTTTGGCGCAACGCGTCTCGTAGCGTCTCCTCTCTCCCTAACGAAGCATTCATGCCGATCGCGATACTTCTCAGGTCTTTTTTCCCCGACACGTTGCGCGATGATATAACGGTTAACTCTTCTCGAAACGCCCGGAGCGGAAAGCGCGCGCGACCGTAAAGCGCGAATTCAACCTACGAGAGATTAAATAGGACTTATCGCGTGCGCATCGTAATTATCCGACGATATAAAAATGTATGGAATAACGTTGAACGCGAGATCAACTGCCTCGGAAGATGAAACGATACTTTAAAAAAATTTTGGTGAGAAATATTGAGACGTGTTCTGAATGTTCTCATTCTCAAAATGCTTTTTTTAAGCGATATGGAAATGTTAATAATGTTTATGAGACTCTTAGGTTATATGAACGAGTGATTTAATGTTAGCATTTAAGCAAATTTCAGTCACGAAGAGATAATGTATTTTTCGAATTATATATCAGCAGATTTTATGTCAAAGTATCAAGTTAGAGAAAAATAGTATACATATATGTATATTAAATTTGTCTCGATTTAAATATTAAAAATATTGACATTTGAAAATAATAAAATATATTTAAATAATGAGGAATTTAATTAAGCTTTCCCAATCCTAGTTTGAATGTAAATATATAAAAAAAAAACTAGTTAACTTTTTATAATTTCGACGTATTTTTCTCGAACTGCAATTTTTTTTTCGAATATACGATGTTTAAAGATTGACGTCGTAATCCCGAAATGTCAAACTCGCCACAGCAGCTAAACAGCAACGGTGCAGATCATCGCCCCGCGGTGAGGCGCAGCGAAAAAGTTTATGAACGGTTTATGGACGCAATAATCCGCTCGTGAGTAACACAATACAGGCTAATTATAGAGGACGAGGTCCAGGCTGGCCGACAGGCATTAACGTACGCGTTAAACTCACGGCGCGACAGCCTGGGTGGCTTTCCCGCGCTTCTACTCTCTTTTTATTATTTCACGTCTCTCCTGCGACTCGCGCGCACTTTGATCCTCGCGTCGCTAATGCGTCTCTGTTATTTCAGTCCTTATCCGTGACAGCTAGACCACCGACAGCCGCGAAGGCGACTTTTCGATTCGTGTAAACCGATCCCGGGATAGCCCCCTTCGCAGCGACGTGCCACGAAACCGATCCATCTCAACTCCTTCGAAGTCGTTTCATCGAGCGCGATCAGAATCGATACCGAGATTCTTGAGAAAAACGGAAGAAACGTTATTCGTCACTGAACCTTAATGAGCGAGTCTTAATTATGCAAACTTTTAGTACGCGGAGAAAGAGAGAGAGAGAGAGCTGCTAATTAGACTAGGGTTAAATAGATTGTTAGATCGAGGATGAGAGCCATAAAATGATTACTAAAATCTCGGGCTGAGCTGACAAAAATATAGTTCTTTACGAATCTGAGATATATCAGAAATAGTTTATATATTTTATACATAAAATATTATTTAATTTTTGCGTGTTTGAGAAAAAATATTTTAAAAAAGTACTTATGAATTTTTGACGATTCAATATTATAATTTATAATGCATATATATATCTTTGCATATTTTAAAATAGATTAATATTTCATAAATTAATTTTTTATAACATTAATTTTATATTTTTATGTGCAGAATGATAAAAATATAATCGAGTATGTACGAAAAAATATTCCATTTAAAATAAATGTAATTATAGTGTATAATTATATATATATATATATATATATATTACAATTTTGCATTTATGAAAAAAATATCGTAAGATAACTAATAAATAAGAGAACCATGTGTGTATACATACATATTTCAAATTGCTAGAAATATTTTTATAAGTCCACACGAAGATAGAATTTTTTTAGTACCAATTAGTAACATCGATTCAAGGAATAATTCGTGACGATTCTCGAATCATTTCAAAAATACAATAGGACAAAGATGGAACCGATTTATTTTTTACGGAAACGAGAAATCGAGTCGGCGAGTTAGGCAGATCGACGTCGAAAGTACAAAAAGCAGCACCCTTGTCTCGGGTGACGGGGCGATTTCGACGACCCTCGTTTTGTAAACTAGGCGCGAGGGAATTTTCGGCTAAAAAGCGGGTGATTAATGGTCGTCGCTGTCTAAAAAGCTCCCCGTTCTCTGTCTCTTTTTCGCTCGATGCGCGTATCGGAGAGTTCCTTAGTAAGGGCCCGCACGCCCGTAATTGATTCCGGATTACTTGTCGCAGATGAGCAACGACGAAACGACTATCACGAGATGACTCTTGACATCGCAGCGTAATATAAACACTCTCAACGTGACATAATTTTTGTTGTCGAATATTATTCTGTCGATCTCTCAGATCAATTTTAATAATAAAAATAATACTATAATAGTATTCTGTCGATTCTTTTTATTTAACTACTTTTGTTTTAAATCTTGTTGCTTACGAGTCTCTCACGATCTCGAAGAGGCAACGAAATGGGTTTTCTCTTCGAGCGTTTTCCAAAATTTTCGACACTAACGGGCGTCTGTCGTGCTTGCGTGAGGACGGTAGGAAGCGAGGAGTATCTCTAATATTTCAAAGCGCGCGTTGAGAGCGGCAGACGAGCGAGCACGCGGAATGTGCTGGGAGTAATTTGAACAAACGTACGACAACATTCTCATTTGTCACGCGAATGACGCGCGAGGTAGGTATACGAGCGACACGGCTACGTGCCAGAAATACCGGCGATGGACACACTTTTTTGTCGCCCGTGTCGGCGACCATCTGGGCGGAATCCGGTCGTAATGAGAGCTACGTGTCAAAGGGTTTTTATTTTTGTGCCGGAGGGACAGAAACACGATCGACGGATTCGAGACGAAAGGGAGAGATGCGAAGATAAAGTTAGAACAGCTTTTCGTTTCGAATAATTTGGAAATATTCCGCATTCTTGCTTAAAAAGTGTATAATTTATTAATTACTCGATATGTTACATATAGTGATATCGTCGCGTTGAAAAACAGTAAAGAGCGAAACTGAATTATATACGAGTTTACAACTGAATCCAAATCTCTTTCTTCAATCACGCGGAGAAATATTGATTTCGAGATTACGGCGAGGATTTTTACATCAAAATCTGACTCGAAAGCTCCGGCTCGGTACGACCGGGACACATCGGCCCGTGTTTGCGAAGCGCAAACGCCGCTAATTAAAATCTCTTGGCCCTTCTCGTCCGGTAATCAACGAATGCCCTCAGGCTGTGAGAATGGTCAACGTTCCTCGGGCTTTTGACCCTTTTACCTAGCGCCCAATCGCTCAATCCGGGTTTTCACGATTGCAAGGAAGTTTTTCAAACTATCTATTTGTATGATCTGTCCATTTCAAATGCTTAAAAAATTCTGATAACAGCTCAATCTCCATTTTGACTCAATATGTGTACATATCTTATTAAATCTATTATTAATTAGAATAAAATCTTGAACGTTTATTTTAAGCTTAATTTTTTTTTTCAACGAAACGACGCTCGTCAATTCAATTCCGCGTGATATATGATCAAATTTCGTGTATAGAGTCGCAGTTACAGAGTCGCGTGCGAGACCAATGACGTATCAGTTTTGATGTTCTCTTAGGGTATCGCCTATGGATAAATTTTCGAACAAACAAAACATATGCTACCCAACATCCGTGAAAAGTCGAATTGTATCGATCATATTAGAGATTGAAATTTATTTGTACCTATATGTACGTGCAAGGAATTCAAGTTTCAAAAATTCACAACAAAATTATATTAATTTAAATATCGAAAATTATGATATATTTAATAAAAAATGCGATTATTTTATTATTTTACATATATATTATATAAGAAATGTCAAAGTGCGCGAATAAGTGACAGAAAATGTGTATATAAACCTACAAGAGAATTATAAAATATAAATCATAATTTAATTCTCTCTTTAAAACTTGCAATTATTTTTCGTCAATTTACGATATCAAAATCATTGATCTATAGATATTTATAATTTTCATATTAAATTTATTAATATATCTAAACAATTTAGAGTAGTAATAATTTGATAAATGTATAAAGAAATTTATTTAAAAGAAACATTGCGCTAATATTTAATCAAATTTCCACAAGTCTTTTTATATAAATTTGTTATGCCTTATATTGGTATCTCAGCTTCAAAGCGCAGGTTTCTGAACCGAAGGAAAAGAGTTCGCTACTATTAATAATCCCGCATGGCGCGTGCGGCTGCGACAGTCGTATGTCACTAACGGGTGGCATGAAATGTTTGTTTGGCCGCGGTGGCCACCGGTTTGACAAACACGGCCGTGCAACGAGGAGGAATATCCGACGGATAGCGAGGGGAGAAGCTTAACCGGAGGACATTTGATATTTTCACAAGCTGCCAGGCAGGCGTCGCGACGCGTCGCGCCACATCGGATAGAAATAGTGCGCGAGATCTCGCGAGACTCTATATACGAGAAAGAGAAGGAGTAAGCGGAGAGATTTATCAGCTTTTAATGGCCCGGCGCTCGTAAAAAGCTGTACCGAGACTTTGTCAACGACTTTGTCAAAGTTATATCAACAGGGGCTCGTTGCCAACAGCTGGCCCAGGCTGCCAAGTTATTTCGAAATTAACGGCGACTTGTTTATGGGTGACGACACCGCACCGTCGAATCTCCGAATCTTCCTCGCGGCGCAAACGGCTCTCTTCGGGGAAGGCGCCTTTGCTCGAGACTTTGTAGAACAATTTGTTTACAGGGATGCATCAGCGGGATAAACGAAAGGTCCCGGGCCGTTGTCGTTGAATGGATCGCGTTTGGCGAACACGCCGAAGCGAAATGTTTATGCGACGCGACTAAATTTAAATGACCGAATTTTCTGTCTTTCTGTGTTTGACACTTCCTCACCACCAAATGCGTGATGTGTCCGAAAGTTACATATGTTAACTTAGTATTTTCTTTCATATAAATTTCGGTATAATTATAATTTTTTATGAATAGGTACTTATATAAAATCCCTGATATGTTTCAAATGCAAAGTGAAAGTTTAATTTATTGCAATTTATTAAAGAAAATACTTTTGTTTAATGAGATCTACACATCTTCTTATGGCAATAAAATAGGCATATATAGATTGCCATTATTCCAATTTTCTTGTTCTTGTTAAGACGCATGAACAAATATATAATATGTATAATAATAATAAAAAACTATTCTACAAGTAAAAAGGTAAAAATGCACGCCAAGTACATAAAAAAATATACAAACTTATATGCAACAAATTAGAAGTTTAAATAAATTTATAAAATTAAGGCAATATAAATATTTATATATACTTGACGTTTTTTTTACCATAAATTTAAAGTTTGTGACTCACCGACCGTTGCACAGCGATATTGAAGTATTGATCTGTAACAAACAAAAGATCTAAATTGTAGTAGGTATAATTTAAAATAATTAATATTCTAAAAAATTATGCGCACCGAATTTAATATTTTCATATTTATATTAAAAAGAAAAATATATTTAATGTAATAACTTTATACTAAAAGGAATTTTTCTTTTAAATAAAAACATTTAAACATGAATATTGAAGGATTAGATTTTATTTGAAAGTTTTTTATTTTTCTAAGTTTTGCTCTTTTAAATTGTTCAAATAGATACACCAAATTAATTCACATAACAATACTGTATTCGTTTTATACTTTTTGATATTTTTTTATACAAATTTTTAATCATAGAATAAATTAACTATTCTTAAAAAATTATCAGATTTCAAGAAATAATGTACGAAGCGAATATTATAAAACATTACGAAAAATATTTATAATTTTATAAAATAATTTTTTCATATTTAATTTTTTTCGGTGTGTTTAAAGTTAGCATTTTATTTTGTGAAAATTTATAAATAATTAAGAATTCTGACTTTATTTACAATAGTTCTCTTGAAAATCGAACTAGCGTCTCACCTTAAACTCAAAATATGCATTTCTCAAGCAAAATCATTATTTTAAAAAATTTCTAAGTGTTTTCATTATCATAATTTTATGAAAAGGCATTGTACGTGTCGAAAACTAGATGAAAACTGTTTTGAAAAAAAAACAGAGCTAATAAATATAAATTTAAAGTGTCAAACAGGCAAGAGCTAATAAAAATCGAATGGTACCTCACCTTTAAACTCGTAAATATGCACTTTTCGGGCAAAATAATTATTTTAAAAACATGTCGAAGTGTTTTAATTATCAAAATTCTTTGAAAATGCATTATATAAGCCAAAAATTATTAACAAGAACTGCTTTAAAAAAAGAAGTCTTAAAAATCGACTAACATCTTACCTTTAAACACGTAAATATGCATTTTTTTGGGCAATATTATTATTTAAAAAAATGTTTTAAGTGTTTTAATTATCCAAACTTTTTGGAAAGGCATTATATATGCCATAAACTAAATATAAAAACTGTTTGAAAAAAATATAACTTTCGAAAATCGACTATCTCATCTCTATGTCTATTAAATTTAACAGTAAAAACAATAAAAATAAAACTAAATAAATTTTTTACCATGTAGTTCATCCGTCATTGCCCGATGCCACCCTGGGCCTGCTCCTCCTCTCAGAAGACATTTCGAAACACTTGCACTCGCGTTATTTTTCCGTTCGCGACGAGAGCAGCGACGCCCAAATTTTAGATATCACATTTTCGACGAGCTTCACTAAAACGCGACAATCGCGAGAGCTTATTCGCGCGCGAATAAATCCGATGCTCCAATTTTCGCGTCGCCTCTTATCGGAGGGCCTTATCAAACGACGAAGGCGACTTCCTCACGACGCACTCAGGAATCGCTCACATTCACGAAACGAGCACCTCACTTTACTTCACTATCGCGGAAATCGCTCAGGAGCTTCGACACGCGATAACTCCGAACAATTGAGCGCCGAAATTCGGTAGATAAGAATCGAAATGGCCACTGCGTATGTCGAAATAACAATGGTAACATAACAACGCGACCGTGTTGTTGTTGTTGACTTGAACGGGGCTGTGACGTCACGCCAAGGACGCGGGAAGGAAGAACGAACGTCGAGCGAGACGAAATATCGCGTTTACGATGTCGGTACACAGGACGCGATGAGATGTATACGATAATTAACTACGTAACGACACTCTAATTAATATTAACAATGACACATTCGCGGATCGCATCGACGAAGAATCGAGCACAAGACGTGAGCACGAAAGATGGAAAGTGCACCAGAGGGCAGTACTCTAGACTGTGTAGTGCGATCGAAAATATGTTCACCTAGAGTCAATCGGGCTTCGACCAATCGGAGCCCGAGGATCTCTATTCTGATTGGCCGGGCGAGCTTCAGCCTAGACAAGAATAGAGTTGAGAACGCAATCTAGGTTGCTAACCACTGCTTCGCCGCGCCACCGCGCATGCGCACGCATCCCCACCACGCATGCGCACGCATCCCCACCACTATGACTTGCTTCTTCCCGAGTGTTTCTTCCTGCAGCAAAGCTTCGGTTTGGGACTGATGCTTGCGTGCTTTTTTGCCGGTCCGGTCCGCGACAGTATACGAGTGCGAATGTTAACAGTGTCGAGTATCTTTATATGGTTAATCGTCGCATAAGTCCGATCGCGCGTTTCTGGTCGTATTTCCGTGCCGTCGTGTCGAAGGTCGTTGAGCGACATGAAAGCTCGTAATCAAGTACGTCGCGACGCGCCGCCATGTTGCTCGGCATCGTACGTCGGGCCTCTGCCGTGAACCGTGAGTCGGAAATACTCGGCAAAGAGCGAGAAATACATATATTCATTGTTCATTATCGAAATACGCGACGACCGCGAGTGTATACAGTGCTCGAGAAATGCTCCTTTCGCCGGATTCTCGCTCGTAGAGCTGAAATGATGCAATCGCGAAATGGTGCCGTATGCATTCGCGAAATGGTGGTCGTGTGCAAGGTGCTCGGACGATTTCCGACATTCGCCGGTAGTCATTTCGATTTTGTCTATCGAATTTTGGCGACATTTCGACGCTCCGTTGTTCGAAGTTATCGCGCGTGGAAGCTCCTGCGCGATTTCTTCGTCGTCAAATAGTGAGTGGAAAAATAAAGTGAAGTGCCCGAATCTGGAATAAGTGAGATATAAAATATATAATAAAGTGCAGTGACCAATTTTGGAATATCAGCGAAAATATAGTGAAGTGCCCAAATCTGGAATAAGTGAGATATAAAATATATAATAAAGTGCAGTGGCCAATTTTGGAATATCAGCGAAAATATAGTGAAGTGCCCAAATTCTGGAATAAGTGAGATATAAAATATATATTGAAGTGCAGTGGCCAATTATGGAATATTGGCGACCCCTAGTGCGTCGCGAGGGAATTAGCTGTCGTTGTTTGACAAGACCTCCCGATAGGTGGCTCTCGAAGTAAGTGGCGACGCGAAAATGGAGCATCGTGCGCGAATAAGCTCTCGCGATTCTTTTTTCCCGAAAATGTGATAATAAAAACCCGGACGTCGCCGCTCGCCGCGAACGAAAAAAAGTAAGTAACGCGAGTGTAAGTGTTTCGAAGTTTCTTCTGAGAGGAGGAGGAGGCCCGGGGTGGCATCGGACAACGGCAGAGGTACTACATGGTAAATAATTTATTTTTTATTATTACTATTTTTAGTGTTGTCTGTATTCGAGATAGAGACCAGAGATAACACGAATAATCGAATTCGCTTTTGTGATTATTTAACTTTAATTGTTAACAATTCGTAAGTGTATCTGAGAAACCATTTATCCAAATAAATCGCGTGATTTATATACATACTTAATATACTTAAATTAAGTTAGGTAAAAGTTTAAAGTATCGGAGCGAGATGAAAATTTAATTGTTATATTATAATGTAATATTTATAGACAGTTATTTTTTTTAACTATGGTTTATGAACAAAATTTTTTAAACTATAAAAATTTGCTAGAAAAATTATCTTCCGAATTTAAAGGTGTGCTATTAGTCGATTTTCAAAAGTTCTATTTTTTTTCAAAACAATTTTCATATAGTTTTTAACATTTCTAAAGTTATTTTTTTCTCTAAAGCCGTGATACAATAAATTAAAATTTCGAATCGATAGCATTATCGAAATACGTTCAATATCTTAATTCCATCACGGAACATTTCCGGAAAAAATAATTATGCAAAACATTTTTAATTTTTATAGTTACCAAAACTTTTCAAAAAACCTATTTGCAGAGATCTAAACAATTGCTTTAAAACAAGAACTTAAAAATCGAATGCTATTCATTTAAAATATAGCCATATTTTTCGGGCAACATAATTATGTAAAAAATTCCTAAAAGCTTTAATTCTCAGAACAATGAGTTTGTAGCTGTTAGTAATAATTTTCATTTTGTTTGTAGTTGTACAATTTAGAATTTGCAATTGTTTAAAAAGATGGTCAATAGTCTAATTTGTCAATCATAAAGATTTTTCAAATCTTCCTTTTTCATGTGATTCAGACTCGTTTGAAATTGTTTGAAACAATCGCAAACGAAATTTATATTCAAAAATGCAGATCTTAAAAAATCTTCAAATTTGACAAATATCAGTTTTGACAACTATCTTCAACTATTGTAATTTCTAAATTGTCCAAATAAAAACAAAACGAAAATCACTTTAAACAACTGTCAACGATACTAAATAAGATTGCGATTTCGGAATTGCGTTATTTTAAACATGGAGGCTCGTCATAATTTTAAACTTTTGATTTTCACATTGACGACGCGCACGATCGAAATAATTATCGTCTTCCGTATATAAAAATTAATTCTTTAGATTCAGGTGTCAGATTTACATTGATATTCTAGAAACACGACATTTGCAATTATTTTAATAATTTTTTAAGCAAAGATAAATCGACGTCGAAAAAATTTAAAGAGCGACAGACTTTAAGATATTTCAAATTGACATGCTCAGTATTATTTAAAATCGTTTGCTGTTGTTTGGAACATTTGCAATTGAAATTTACATCGCTGGGAAAAGCAGAATTAAAAAATTTTGAACTTTGAGAAAAATCATCTGTCAAAATTTTTTTTAAACTCTTGTATTTTCTAAACCGTGCAAGTACAAGCGAAACGAAAATCACTTTAAGCAACTGCAAACGATTCTATATAAGACTGCGTATTTAGATTTGTGTTATTTTAAAGTTGGAGTTTCGTCATAATTTTAAACTTTTGATTTTCACATTGACGACGTGCACGATCGAAATACTTATCGTCTTTCGTATATAAAAATTAATTCTTTAGATTCAGGTGTCAGATTTACATTGATATTCTAGAAACACGACATTTGCAAATATTTTAATAATTTTTTAAGCAAAGATAGATCGACGTCAAAAAAATTTAAAGAGTGACAGACTTTAAGATATTTCAAATTTACATGCTCAGTAATATTTAAAATCGTTTGCTGTTGTTTGGAACATTTGCAATTGAAATTTACATCGCTGCGAAAAGCAGAATTTATAAATTTTGAACTTTGAAAAAAATTATCTGTCAAAATTTTTTTTAAACTCTTGTATTTTCTAAACCGTGGAAATACAAGCGAAACGAAAATCACTTTAAGCAACTGTAAACGATTCTATATAAGACTGCGTATTTAGATTTGCGTTATTTTAAAGTTGGAGTTTCGTCATAATTTTAAACTTTTGATTTTCACATTGACGTGCACGATCGAAATACTTATCGTCTTCCGTACATAAAAATTATTCTTTAGATTCAGGTGTCAGATTTACATTAATATTCTAGAAACAACATTTGCAATTATTTGATTAATTTTTTAAGCGAAGATAGATCGACGTCGAATTTGAAGCGAAAAATTTAAAGAGTGACAGACTTTACGATATTTCAAATTTACATGCTCAGTATTATTTAAAATCGTTTGCTGTTGTTTGGAACATTTGCAATTGAAATTTACATCGCTGGAAATAGCAGAATTCAAAAATTTTCAACTTTGAAAAAAATCATCTGTCAAAATTTTTTTTAAACTCTTGTAATTTTTAAACCGTGCAAGTACAAGCGAAACGAAAATCACTTTAAGCAACTGTAAACGATTCTATATAAGACTGCGTATTTAGATTTGGGTTATTTTAAAGTTGGAGTTTCGTCATAATTTTTAACTTTTGATTTTCACATTGACGACGTGCACGATCGAAATACTTATCGTCTTCCGTACATAAAAATTATTCTTTAGATTCAGGTGTCAGATTTACATTAAAATTCTAAAAACAACATTTGCAATTATTTTAATAATTTTTTAAGCGAAGATAGATCGACGTCGAATTTGAAGCGAAAAATTTAAAGAGTGACAGACTTTAAGATATTTCAAATTTACATGCTCAGTATTATTTAAAATCGTTTGCTGTTGTTTGGAACATTTGCAATTGAAATTTACATCGCTGCGAAAAGCAGAATTTATAAATTTTGAACTTTGAAAAAAATCATCTGTCAAAATTTTTTTTAAACTCTTGTATTTTCTAAACCGTGCAAGTATAAGCGACACGAAAATCACTTTAAGCAACTGTAAACGATTCTATATAAGACTGCGTATTTAGATTTGCGTTATTTTAAAGTTGGAGTTTCATCATAATTTTAAACTTTTGATTTTCACATTGACGACATGCACGATCGAAATACTTATCGTCTTCCGTATATAAAAATTAATTCTTTAGATTCAGGTGTCAGATTTACATTGATATTCTAGAAACACGACATTTGCAATTATTTTAATAATTTTTTAAGCAAAGATAAATCGACGTCGAAAAAATTTAAAGAGTGACAGACTTTAAAATATTTCAAATTGACATGCTCAGTATTATTTAAAATCGTTTGCTGTTGTTTGGAACATTTGCAATTGAAATTTACATCGCTGGAAAAAGCAGAATTTAAAAATCTTGAAATTTAAAAAAATTTATCTTTGACAGTTTTGTTTAAACTGCTGTATTTTTTTTAATGTGCAACTTAAAGCGAAACGAAATTCACCTCACACATTTATAAACGATTCTTATTAAGACTGCAGATTTGGATTTGCGTTATTTTCAATTTGGGGAAATACTTGAACTTTCGATTTTTCGAATGACGACGCGAGCGATCGACGTACTATCATTTTCGGTATTAAAAAAATTATTTCTTTATAATCAGCTGTCAGATTCACATTAATATATATTAAAAACACATTTTCAAGTGCGTTTCAATTCTTTAAGCAAAGATAGATCGATTTCGATGTTGAAGCGAAAAATTTAAAAAGTGACAAGCTTTAAGATATGTCAAATATACATGCTCAGTCGTGTTTAGAATCGTTTCTTGTGGTTTGGGACATTCGCCTGCGAATGTTACATCGATGTACAAAGCAGAATTTAAAAATTTTGAAATCTGAAAAAATTCATCTTTGACAGCTTTGTTTAAACTGCTGTATTTTTTAAAGTGTGCAATTTAAAGCGAAACGAAATTTACTTCACACATCTATAAACGATTCTTAATAAGACTGCTGATTTGAATTTGCGTTATTTTCAATTTGGGGAAAAACTTGAACTTTCGATTTTTCGAATGACGACGCGAGCGATCGACGTACTATCATTTTCGGTATTAAAAAAATTATTTCTTTATAATCAGCTGTCAGATTCACATTAATATATATTAAAAACACATTTTCAAGTGCGTTTAAATTCTTTAAGCAAAGATAGATCGATTTCGATGTTGAAGCGAAAAATTTAAAAAGTGACAAGCTTTAAGATATGTCAAATATACATGCTCAGTCGTGTTTAGAATCGTTTCTTGTGGTTTGGGACATTCGCCTGCGAATGTTACATCGATGTACAAAGCAGAATTTAAAAATTTTGAAATTTGAAAAAATTCATTTTTGACAGTTTTGTTTAAACTGCTGTATTTTTTAAAGTGTGCAATTTAAATCGAAACGAAATTCATTTCACACATCTATAAACGATTCTTAATAAGACTGCTGATTTGAATTTGCGTTATTTTCAATTTGGGGAAAAACTTGAACTTTCGATTTTTCGAATGACGACGCGAGCGATCGACGTACTATCATTTTCGGTATTAAAAAAATTATTTCTTTATAATCAGCTGTCAGATTCACATTAATATATATTAAAAACACATTTTCAAGTGCGTTTCAATTCTTTAAGCAAAGATAGATCGATTTCGATGTTGAAGCGAAAAATTTAAAAAGTGACAAGCTTTAAGATATGTCAAATATACATGCTCAGTCGTGTTTAGAATCGTTTCTTGTGGTTTGGGACATTCGCCTGCGAATGTTACATCGATGTACAAAGCAGAATTTAAAAATTTTGAAATCTGAAAAAATTCATTTTTGACAGTTTTGTTTAAACTGCTGTATTTTTTAAAGTGTGCAATTTAAAGCGAAACGAAATTTACTTCACACATCTATAAACGATTCTTAATAAGACTGCTGATTTGAATTTGCGTTATTTTCAATTTGGGGAAAAACTTGTACTTTCGATTTTTCGAATGACGACGCGAGCGATCGACGTACTATCATTTTCGGTATTAAAAAAATTATTTCTTTATAATCAGCTGTCAGATTCACATTAATATATATTAAAAACACATTTTCAAGTGCGTTTAAATTCTTTAAGCAAAGATAGATCGATTTCGATGTTGAAGCGAAAAATTTAAAAAGTGACAAGCTTTAAGATATGTCAAATATACATGCTCAGTCGTGTTTAGAATCGTTTCTTGTGGTTTGGGACATTCGCCTGCGAATGTTACATCGATGTACAAAGCAGAATTTAAAAATTTTGAAATTTGAAAAAATTCATCTTCGACAGCTTTGTTTAAACTGCTGTATTTTTTAAAGTGTGCAATTTAAAGCGAAACGAAATTTACTTCACTCATCTATAAATGATTCTTAATAAGACTGCTGATTTGAATTTGTGTTATTTTTAATTTGAGGAAAAACTTGAACTTTTGATACTTCGACTGACGACACGAGCGATCGATGTACTATCATTTTCGGTATTAAAAAAATTAATTCTTTATAGTCAGCAGTCAGATTCACATTAATATTTTAGAAACACGACATTTGCAAATATTTTAATAGTTTTTTAAACGAAGATTGATCGACGTCGAAGTTTAATTGAATAATTTAAAGAGTGACTGATTTTAAGATATTTCAAATTGACATGCTTAGCATTATTTAAAATCGTTTGCTGATATTTGGAACATTTGCAATTGAAATTTACATCGCTGAGAGAAGCAGAATTTAAAAATTTTGAATTATGCGAAAAATCATCTGTCAAAATTTATTTTAAACTATTGTATTTATTAAACCGTGCAAGTACAAGCGAAACGAAAATCACTTTAAGCAACTGTAAACGATTTTATATAAGACTGCTTATTTAGATTCGCGTTATTTTAAAGTTGAAGTTTCGTCATAATTATAAACTTTTGATTTTCACATTGACGACGCTAGGATCGAAATACTATCGTCTTGCGTGTATAAAAATTAATTCTTTAGAGTAAGGTGTCAGATTTACATTAATATTTTAGATACACGATACTTTCAATTATTCTAATAGTTTTTTAAACGAAGATAGTGGCTGACTTTAAGATATTTTAAATTTGCTTGCGCAATATTATTTAGTATGTTTTATATTGTTGTTTGTACTATTCGGAATCAAAATTTATATCGTGGAATAGAGCTGAATTTGAAATACGAGTACCATAATTTCGTTAATTAAAGAATTTAAAAAATTAACAGTTTGATTAGTTAGCACCCGTCTTTAGGATATTTTAATGTCGCGTGTGCAATTTTTTTGAGAGGCGTATTAAGTTCGATATCGATCTATTATCATATGATTTTTTATTTGAACACAGAAGTGTCATATTTCGATCTAGTTTTCATGGAATATCAGCTAGGAGAATTTGATCTGACTTCAATTTCAAATATTAAAATAAAGACGAGCACCCGTCTTTAAAACATCTCAATTTAGTTTGCGCAGTTTTTTGTTGAAGTTTTGCTTTAAGTTCGATATGGATCTATCTTCATTTAAATTCTTATTTGAACATATATAGAAATATCATATTTCGATGTAATTTTCATGTATTATCAGCTAGGAGAGTTTGGTCTGACTTGTCGAGAATCAATTTTTGAATATGCGTATAATGATAATTTTGTTTGCAATTATAATTAATAAATTAAAAATATTTAAAGAAAGATGAGCACCCGTCTTATAAGATATCTCAATTTTGCTTGCGTAATTTTTTTTAGAAGTTTTGCTTTATTATCAATATTGATCTATCTTCACTTATATTTTTATTTAAACACAGTAATGTCATACTTTGATCTAATTCTCACGAATGTACGAACGAAACGAAAATCACTATAGAATCATGTATAACGATGCTAAGAAAGACTGCGCAATCGAATTTGAGAAATCTTAAAGTCGTATGCAGATTATAATTTAAAAATTTGTTATTTTTACTTTGACTACGAATGAAATTATCTCATTTTGAGTGTTAAGAAATGAAGTTTTTATGTCAGGTGCCTGTTTCACATAACATGCATAATATGCGACATTTCTAACTTCGAATATGTCTTTAAGCGAAGAGATAGATCGAAATGATCTTATGGCGAAATCTTAAAAAAATGCGCAACACCCGACTTTAAGATATTTCAAAATCCCGACAAATGTAATAAAATATTAATAATTCATTAATATGGTTTAATAATATGTTATTTAAATTTGATTCATATATGTATTTGAACAGTTTTTAGCTAATTTCTGTCAAAAGATTAATGGAGTTTTTTATTAATTGTTTTAATATCAATTTTTTTAATATAAAATTGAGGAATTGCACGCACGTAGCGCGCATTTATATTGTTCTAGTCACATAAAATATAGAAATTCGGTGCGCGTACAGTAATAAGTTTTTAGTTTTTTAAATATTTTAAATTGTACTACAAATTGGCTTTTGTGTGTTACAGATGAATGCTTCAGTTTTTCTACGCAACGGCCGGTGAGTCACAAATTTTTAATTTATGGGAAGGAACGCCAAGTACATATATATATATATATTGCCTTTATAAATTTGTTTGAACTTCTAATTTGTTGTACACATACAAGTTTATACTTTTTTATTTACTTGGCGTTTTAATTATTCTGCTTTATTAATCGTAAATTATTTCTTCGAATGACAAGTATAAGTGTATTGACTACTCTTCAGCGCGACGTATGACATTATTGCTCCCTTCCATATATTCGTTTCCGAGAATTAACTTCGTTATTCGCGCGGCTAATAATTATCACCGGCTGCTAATAATTTTACGACATAATACAATTTGGTTCTCCGCGCGGCCGAGCGCCGGGGAGCCTGAGTCGTTGCGCTCAGGATGTTTGAGACGCGATCAGCTTATTCCACTCCGATGAACGGCCAAGTAACAATGATGCGATTAAGCCCCTTGGCAAATTACGCCATTACACATTAGCTATATGTCTGTTTGGCTCTGCCTCTTGGCATTGCGCTTCCGTTCGTGTACTTAATGTCAAGCAAGTCACGCATAACAAATTGAACATTCAACGACTGTCGCGCATTTAGCGTGAATACACGCGCTTTTATGGCGACCGTCCAACCCTTTACTGTATAAATCAGAGACAACGGCGTGATGCGCGCGCACAGGTAATCTGATTTTAATGCTCCACCATACGAGAGTTAATAACAACGCGATGATAACAGGTTTGATAAGATTGACGAGCGAAGTTCGGCCGATATTTATACACTCCTCTCGGAATAATCTCGAACGCGAATCAAGATATAGAAGGCGATAAATAGATAATATCGCGTTAACAGGATATGACAGATACTCATCCATATTAAATTCCAGTCGAGTTAATCATTATTGCCGCGGGATATTAATGTTGACAGGCTCGGTGTTAATATGTTCAGCATTCTCTCGAATGCTGTCATCGTTGCACCGCTCGTAACAATTCGCGTACATGTTTATTAACATTTTGGTCGGGTTTCTTTTTTCGCGGGAGTAATAATAGGAAAGAGGGAGAGAGGTCGAGTGAACCAGCCGATTTGTGGTCAGTAATCGGCAGCGACCGACGTATATAATGATCGGTGAAGGTAGATGCAGCAATTAGGAGAAATGACAGTCCGCGCGGCGCAACGGAAACGATACCGCTGGGAAAAACCGATCTTTCGCCGCCTCTCCTATATCTTGGGAGAGTAAACGTGTTGTCGGTGTTGTGTTATATACGCAGATAAATGCACCGTTGCTCGTTTAATCAAAGTCGGCGGCGGTGATCGCTGAAACGTTCATCATCGGAGGATTCGATTCGTGGACAATCAAACGTTCGTCACGAGCTACAATTAATATCCCGGTATATATAGGGTACCACACAGGGCGTCGGGATTCTCTTATTGCATTTCCTTTCCCGTTAACGAGGAAACGATATCACAGGCGTCGAACAAATCTACGGCGGCGTTTCGGTGCGAGAACGCTTTATCGATCGACTATGTTGCGCCTCGAAAAATGTGAGTCACAATTCATGTGGCCATATTTGGGAAAAATCATCAACAGATGCGGAAATGGCTGAACATAATTAAACAGAGGGCAATTATATTAGAATACCCGATAAATTTAATCTACGCCGATTAATTATTTTGATTAATTAATTAAATTTAACTATAGCACCCGCACACGAAATATTCTCCTCTTATTTATTATAGATTAAAAAACCAATTATAAACAATTCTACTTTGCTCTCTTGCTTTGAGATTTAGATTTTGATGATACCTGATATCGTATCAAGATTACGAACACATCTATCATTTAGTTCGTAGAAGAGGCAAATGTTACGTTTCCGTTTCATAAAAATTCATCAACCGGAAAGCAAGTTGCGGAAAATTTATGCTGAGCCGAGTCATAAGAAGCGGAACTTGACAATGGGCAATTTATTTTCCGCGATGCCTGGAATCCCGTGCCGCTTAATTACCAACTTCCGAATGAGAAATAACGAGCGACAGATGTTCGTCGGTGATGGTGTGACGAGTCTCGCGTTCGCGAAAGACGTTTTCCATTTCCCCGACCATGGGAAAAAGACAGCCGGTGGACTTATACATATATATATATATATATATCCGCGAGAGAGGGAAACGATTCAGGAATATATGCTTTCGCCGCATGTGCGCTTTTCGCAAATTATCGCTCATAATATCGGAATCACCTTCGTGATTCTATCTCGCATTTAAAATAATTATGCGCGTTTATTTAAGAAATTACAGCGTGAACATGTCATTTAGCTCTTTTATTTTTTTATATTTTTTCCCCTTTTTATTCGCTATTTCTAATTCGTTCACGCAGGAATCTGGATAAGAGAACAATAATAAGGATAAGAGAAACTAGTTTCACTTTCTTCTTCCTAAAAGCTGTTAGTTTTCTTAGCCGATTACGCGGTCGTCGTAAAATTAAGTCGACACTTCACGACTGCCAAGATCACGTGGCGTCGATTTTCACCCTATGATATTCACGATCGGAAAACATATTCCGCGACTTGGCCGTCTCCCAGGATTAAGGCGCGATTAAGCTGCAACAGCGTACGTTCCAGTAATATTGTAACCGCGTTTCAACCGCGCCTCTTGCAACGCAAACACAGATCCGCCAACATCCGGCCGGCGATGCCTCTCGCGTG
Organism: Nylanderia fulva; assembly: GCF_048542155.1. Classification (NCBI taxonomy): domain Eukaryota; kingdom Metazoa; phylum Arthropoda; class Insecta; order Hymenoptera; family Formicidae; genus Nylanderia; species Nylanderia fulva. The sequence goes on from NW_028189302.1 coordinate 3,129,934, forward strand.
CGTTCGAGGCATAAATTTCGCTTTTCGCACAACGGGTATTTCGGCGCGCGTAAACCGCGAATCGACGTGTCAACGAATCGCCGGCGATTCCCTCGACAAGGTTCGCACCGTGGTCTGCGGTTGACGTCGATTAATCACACACGTACACACGTAAACGCGCATATATACATCGTACGTATATATGCACGTATATATTCGATCGTGTGCGATTGTGTTTGCGCGCACATTGCCGGCAACGACGCGGCGGTGACTTGCAAGTGCGCCCGCCGCCGCCTATCATATTAACGGGTAATTGAAAGATATCCGGCCAAAAGCGGCGCCGTGATTTTTTGTGATGTCACTACGGGGCCCTGCGATCTGCGGCCAACGATCGCGGGGTGACTTGCGCCCGAGGCGCGACCACTCGAGCGGAATCACGTCGTCTCACTCTGTGGGATACCGAGTGTATATATACGTATACTATGTATATACGCGAAAGATATTTGTTACTTTTAACCATTTGTCTACCTGGGCTTTTTCCTACGATCGAGAAATTCGGAAAATAATTGTCTTTCACATGTCAGAATTATACACGGAGAGAATTTCTCTTAGAATTTAGCCTGAAAATTATTGTAATTGTGCTGATTAATATTTACCACAATAATAACTATTAATATGTTCATAGTAAAATTAATTAAACATATTTTATATCTTTTGTTAATATTTTTTGTGGTAAATATTAATTAGAGAAACTTATAAAATTCTTCCAATAGTATATATTGTCCCACGAGTACCATAATTTTCAGAGCAAACTCTAAGAGAAAATTCTAAGAGAAAATCTGTGCATGTTTGATATGTGTCAGCTTACGAGATAATTGTCATGTATGTACACATATGTTACAGCCGATATTAAGCATCTTCAATTTATTCCCTAAAACTGAAACGATCGAATAAAAGTTATCGTATACTTCGACGCAAAATCAATTCTCTCTTTTGCGGTCAATAATTTACATCCGCACATATATATAAGGGTGATTCTTTTTTTAATTGACATTACTATAGATATATAAAGAAAGAAATCTGCACTGGAAAAAATTGGTTAACTTGACTAAATCTTTCAATTAAATATTATTTTGGTAATTCAAAACATATAAAAATATTTAAATTAAATACAACAAAAGGTATATTTAAATACTAATATATATTTAATTAACAAAATAGTAATTTAGTCAAGTTAATAAATTTTTTTCCATGTGCAATATTTAATACATTTTTAAATAGGTCTGTAAATGATTTGTTTATTATTCTAATAATAAACTCTTTCATGTCGGGAGGGCTAATAATTATTCTAATGATACATACTGTTCGCGAAGAGATATTGCTAGCCAAAATGAACAAGATTATATAGCCTGCATCATAAAGCCGCGCACGTGTAAAAGTCCGTGACATCGTAAACAAAGACGCTCTTCGCATTATTAATAATAACCGGTGATCTCGCTTCTTTTGGAGGGAGAGAGACTAGGGGAGGATAACTATCTGGTTTCTCTCGTGGCGTTTAAGTTGGCTTCGGTTCGTGACGGAGCCGCCGTCGTACGAAAACATTCCTCGTCGATTTACTTTCGGGAATCTACACATAAACGTTGACGTATTTAAGGGAGGCTGTAAACCATCTATTTCGGTGTCTCGGGATGCCGCGGATAGTCGCAGCCCGTTCCGGATTATGGCTCTGACGCGTGACGGCGCTAACATTGTGGAATTTTCAGTCACTTCCTCGGTGACCTTTCATTGCCGGAAACATCGCGACATATTTACGAGGTGTTTCATTACTCTACTAGAATGCCAAGTACAAATCTTTCAAGCGGTCAGAGTGGTTGCACGAGAAGTGCTCTATATATAAAGGAAATCGATGAAATTTAATCCGTCTTTTTATATCATGCATGCTTCTTATTTATCTCTCTTACGTAAAGCTGTGATATTAAAAAAAATCTAAAATGTTTTTATTAGAGTATACAATAGTTTAATTGATAATATAAAATTAGCAATAAGGCGATTAAAATTTATTCGTGATGCAAAAAATTCGTCGCGTTCAGATGCGATAAGGCCGACGAGAGTTTTATTTCATCTGCCAGTGATATTCGTCCTCGTCTTACGACGGCTGCTGGTTATATCGGAATTGTTATCGCTACTAGGAGGAGGCCTCGTCGTCGGGGCAGATTTGCTGGTTGAACGATACGACAAGGAGTTATGATATCGGCGCCGATCGCCGTGCCAAGTGAAAACACGGTGGCGTGAGTAATATACAACCATAGGGCGATATCTTTTATAGCGCGGAAGACCCCGAAGGGAATGATCCGCGACTACGTCTTGCGGAGATAGGATCGTTCTAACCTCGGCGAGAACCGAGAGGAGAGGAGGTCAAGGAGGAGCGAACTCGAAGCAGTCAGCGGATTCTAGTCGTAAATAAAAGCAATAGTCCGCTACCAATGCCAATCCTGTCGTCGTGCCGCGTCGTTGCATCCTTGAAACGAGAATTCTCGAAGCAATTCAAAAATCATTTAACTATATAGAAATCAGCTACAACTATCATTATTTTTCGTTCCTTTTTTTTAAATGAAAAAAATCTAATTAAACATAAAATTCGTCATTCACACTCTAAAAATATATCCTCGCATGTTCGAAAATATGAAAAATAAAATTTAAAAATACAGCCGAGGCGTTCGTCTTTCTGGAAGATGGATCGGCGGTGAATTGATGTGAAAATTCCGATCGTACATCGACGAGGAGGCGGGACACACGCGCTGGATTCTAACTCGAGCAGCATCTCGTCTGAACGCTCATTATTAGTATTCCGTTAGACGACTTAGAAGCAGGAGCCGGAGCACGCGGAATGTCCGCGCGAGCAAATGACAGCGGGATCGGCGGGTGAGCGATCGATCGGTCGGGAAAGTGGCACGGCACGGCCAGCTGTTTGCCGTATAACCGAGGCAAAACCACGTCCGCGTGTCTTCTGCCAAGCGCGAGAAGGTAATCAGGGCCACGGGGTCTGCAATTACCGGTGGGCATTATCGGCGATAGTAGCGCAGTATGGTAGCCGTTTCGCTATCGCGCTACGATGGTAGCCGGATTCTCTCTTTCTCTCTCTTTCTCCCGACACCATATGGGATTTGCAGAAGCGAGTCGGTCCGACACCCTCGACGAGGAATATTAAGCGCGATGCGGCGGCGGACACCGCGTGCGTACACACTGGCGATTAAACCGCCTGCGATTTGAATGATTAGATAGGGGGGTCGACGATTCGGAGATCTCGCTGGTGGTCAAATAACAGCCTCCGGGCGGGAGAGCAGCCGCGTTCGTGACCGGTAGGCACGCATATCCCGGCGCGGCGGGTCGATAGTTCGCCCAAGAATAAGGGCCGAAAGAGAGAGAGAGAGAGAGAGTCCATGCGGGAGATGCACGTAAGTACACGTGTCTGATTGAACGACCTAGCCGGTCGTTCTCCAACCTTATCCTCCTCCTCCGTCATCTCTTCCTTCCTCTTGCCGCTGCCTCTCGACAGGTGCGTCGGCCGGCGATTAATGCCTCGATCGTCCCGTGAATCAAAAAAGCTCTTAAGGCGAGCTAACTGCGCGAGCTATACGGTAATTTCGTGGATATGAGTCCCGCGCATCTCTTGATTTCCTATCCGCTTTTAATCGTAAGCGCGAAGAAGAAGAAGAAGAACGTGTTTATGGGAATGGAGAATAATTTCAGGAAGCGTTCGTCCGAGAAACCGAGCCGGATGAATCAACGGAAGCTGCACCGAGAGTTGCTGAATAAATCAAAACTTTAGCAATACCGAATATACGTCTATATTGCATTAATAATTGTATTATTAAATATGTCGTAATCATCTCTTATTTTGTCCTTAATTTTTGAAACAAAATTTAAGTTGAATTTTTTATCGAGTTCTGCAATTTAAATAAAATTGCATTTTTTATGTAGGATTAATTATTTCGAGAAAAATATTTTAAATAACTCTAAATTTTTTTACTACAGCTGTTTACGTATTCTTTATTGTCAACATATCGGTTTCTGCAAAAAATATATGGCATCTTTCTTATTATATGTTGTAATATTCCGTAATTTGAAATCATTCTTATAAATTGGATTTACATATATAATTTAAACATACATATAACTTTTAATTAAACTCCTTATTTTTAAATCTGAAGAAAATGATCACTTTAACAATGATCCGCTTGCACAGTACACTCTTCATTTATATAAAACAGAAATTTATAAGAAACAAAATATAAATAAAACCTGTGAATATTAAATTCATTAAAAATTTTTATCAAGATACTAATTAAAGAGAATCGAGAGAGAGGAAAGACTTTAGGTCATATAGAGTATTAAAAAAAAATTCCTATTATATATTCGCGTATTATCTATCCACGTTATATTTATTGTATTCATACCGGGTGCACACTTAAGCGTCAGCGTGCGGACGGAAACGGTAAACGCAATCTAGGATTAAAGTTCGCGGAACCCTCGCTCGTTACGTCGCGGGCAACGAGCCCGTTCTAATTAACCGAGAGAGCTGAATTATGCAAAGGTGCCGCGGGGTGCACGCTTACCGGAAGTTACGCCGCAGATTCTCGCAGCGAGTGCTACTACTACTACTACTACTGATGATAGGCGCGGGACGACGACGTGTCGTCTCCGTCGACGACGTCGAGCCGCGAGAAGGCCTCCGTCCATCGTCGCAATCCCAGCGCATCTGCGGCATCGCCGCTCAGGCAATCAGACACCACCCGCTGACTCCGAGAGGACACGCGGAATCCGTTCGCCGAGCGTTCCGCGTTTTTTGCTCCCGCGCCGTCGCCGCTTCCTGAAGTCTTCATTACTACGCCGCCGTGAGAATCGCGCGCGACGTTTGCATACGGCTTGTCATTAGCGTTCCCCGGACTCGTACGTGAGACAGAGACGGAATCGAACATGGTCTCCCGCTTCATCGGCCTGCGAATAGAGCTCCTGAAGCGCGACGCGCGCCATTTATCCAGATTCTCTCTGCTGTAGGGATAAGGATCGCCGGGTAATCGTACGTAATCGCCGTCGACGATATACTCGATTTCTACGTTTTCCACGTTCGAGTCCGAAGTATTATTCTTGTTGCTTTCTTCGTTGGACTTTGAATCCTCTTCGGCTAATTTCGCGTTCGATGATTTCATCGGACCATTGTCAGTTGATGGAGAATTGAAATCGATGGCGTCTTTGTTACGTAAGTCTATGTAACTGGTGTTGGGATTCTCGTAGTCTTCTAGCTCGTCCTCGTTTTTAAAGCGAGACTCGTTCTTTTGTGCAAATTCAGAAGATACAGGCAGATGAATTTTTTTATGATGAACATTTTGCGACGGATTTAAAGAAATCTCCATTCCTTTATTCGCGATAATATTTTTATCAGTGTTCGCTGGTTTTTGATTGCTACATGAAAATGTTTGAGATTCTAAAGTAGGTGAAAGAGGTCGTTTAATGCTTGATGAATTATTCGTTTTGGTATCATTAGACTTTCCTTCCTTATTCCAGCTTTTCGAATCTATTCCTTCTTCAGTCTGCTGATTCAATGCTTTAATAATCGCTTCTTTAGAACTCTCAGCATCCGTAGAGAAGGCTGACGTAAGTTTCCAGCATTTCATCTGCGTGGTTTTATCGATGAGAGTGGAATTAATTGAAAGTGTTGCGCTCCTACTTATATGCCGATGTGGATAACGAAGTTGCATACTCGCAGTATGCAGTTTCTTACTGGACACGTAACCGTCCGGTTTTTGCGACGATCCGAAATGCTTGATCGGCATAGATTTCACGTCTTTATATCCGGCATTATTGACCTGCTCGACTTCTTCCAAGGTGTCTTCGGTCGATCTCACGACTCGCACGTCTAACTTGGGCTGCGGCGCTTCCGGACGAATCGATACCATTTCCATATTTTCCACGTTATCCGGCATGTAATCTTCCTTGCGAGCCCTCGTCGATCTCATCGCGACATTCTTCCAGGCGGTGATCTCGGCGTCCAAGGCCGCTTCTTCGGGAACATTGTACTCGTTATTGATCGCCATCGTCTCCTCCAACACGTTCGAGGACGTCTTCATGATTTTGCGAAGGGCCTCGGAACTCAGAAACGAGTCCGACGCGTCAGTCTTTTCCCGCCGCGGCGTAATTGAATCGCCGCTCGACGAAACTAGGTTTGCGGACGGGGTCGACAGATATTCCGCGGTCGTGCCTTTCAAGCTCGACGCGTCTTTCGCCGCAACGTTGCTCTTCGGCATCTCATCGGCGATGGTATCGCCACTCCGAGCGATCGGAGAGGAAGAGGCGTTTCGATGCTCTTCCGTGTTTTGCTCGACGTCCGGCTGTTTCAGGTTCACTCCCCAAAACCGCTTCGTGACGTATTGCCGGCTCTTTTCGGCCAAGTTATCGTTATCGGCGACCGGCTCCTCGGCCAGTTTCACGCCCCACTCGTAACGAAACGCGTCGGGGTCGCCCTTTGGGTTATCGTCCGCTACCATCTCAGCTCGCTTCTCGCTACTATCGGCAGATTCGCCGTCCGTACGTATTACTGGCCTCCTCTTCTCTTTCTTCCTTGTCTCGTCCTTCCTCTCGTCCTGCTTCTCGCGCTTTTCGGGCGCGTTCGGCTCCCTGACGGGCGGCTTCGAGTTCCTGGGAGCGAAATCCGCGATCCCGCGCGTCGACATCGAGGAGATATTTCTATTTGGAGCGCGAGATTCCAGGAACGGGTGCCTCGTTCGCGGTGGCAGGCGATAACAGTGCCTGGGACTCGTGTAACGACGATAATGTGCGGTCACATCGGGATCGTCCCTTGCCGCAAATCTTATCACGTTTCTCGCCGATCGATGTATCTCGTCGGGATCGAGCCACGTAAAATCGGAGTCGCGTACCAAAGTTTTTCCAGGTTCGCTCGACCGCGACGAGATATAAGTCGCCGACTCTGGAATCGTATTCGCGTGTTTTTCCGCGTTCATCGCGTTGTTATTCCCATCCTCGTCGAACTTCGTCGTCGTGTTGAAATTGGTTGGTTTTTGATTAACGACGTCGACCTTGCCCGAAGAGTCCGCTGGTCGTTTCGATACCGTTATTTCTGGATGATCGAACGTTGTTGCTCCGCGATCGATGGTCACGATCGATGTGTCAGCTTCGTGGTTTCTATCTTCTGCAACTTATTCGATAACTTACGTCATGTGGTATAGCGTGGCAATAAGAAAGTTAAACTTATTTGATATTTATTCTTACATGTAGTTCTCAAAATCTTATTTTTTTCTAATATTCTACTTTCTACTTGAGAATTATAATTTTAATTACATATTATCATTATTACTTTTTATCAAAAATATAAAATATCTTCGTGTTTATCAAATATATTATAATGTAAAATATCGCTGCATAACTTGACAATAATGTCAAATTATTATAAATTATTTACAAAAACTATCGTAAAATCGCATCGCGAAAATAACATTATTTATTATAAATGATATAATTTTTATCTTAAACAAATTAATCTTCTAGTAAAGCAGATGTGATGTAGCATGATTTATACGATTTAATTTTTGTGTATTATATAACGCAGATTACGTAATATAACAAATGGCAAAAAGTAACCTCTGTTCCAAGTATAACGTCAATATGCGACTCACCTACGGATTTATTAAATATGTCCTTCAGCCAAGTGAGAAATCTCTCTCGCCCGCCCACAGTCTTCTCATCGACGTGCAAGACGGATGCTGCGTAAACATGAAATTGAAAACACGACGCGTTAAAAAAGCGTCATTGTCATTCGCAGATTCGCGTGATATTTTACGACATGCCGTATTTATTTATAGCGATGAACGCGTGCGATTGCACGATTGTGTCTGATATTTAGGGTGACTGACCGGCAGATAAATTCCTTCGGAACTTGGGACCGAACAACCCTCGTATGACATTAGCTGGGTCGCATTGTCGCATCGCAACCCTCGAAGAAAGTGCGCACATATTTCGTAGATTGTATGCTAGTCGAATTTTGACAGTAGATTTTTCTGGATTTGCCTGATCTTTAATTGCTGTAGGATCTTATCGACGTACTCGCCAGACTGTCTTTTACCAAGCCCATTTGTCTGTCTTCTCGTCCGATTTATCGTGATGCGATTTCGTTTGTTATCGAACGAAAAAGCGAGTGGATGTGACTTGCCTTGATCGCTAATGCCAAGTTTTCATACAACTAGTAAAGAAAACGATAAATCAATTATCTTATTTTTAGCTAGTAATAAAGATAAAAGCAATTATCGTAATTTAAATTATGAAATCAATTTTTTTATAAATTAAATTAAACTCGTAAATTAAATTAATATATAATAAATTACAAAAATTCTATGATTAATTTATAAATAAAATAGTTTTTATAAATAAAATATTTTTTCTCCGTCTTTAACGTTTTGTATTTTTGTTATGTCTTCCAAGTTGAGAAGAAATTATTTGCGTCATTCGTGATACATTATATAACTTGTAACAAAAAGAACGAACTTGTAATGTTTGACGATGAATCCTAATTATTTCTAACAAATCTATAGCAGCGAGTATAGTCGACTCATCAAAGTCACGAACTAGACTTCGGTTAATCATTGGCAAAACTTTTCTCCCCATGAGATTCGAGACCCTTCAGTATCGTTAATGCTATAATGGACTAGAGATCAGCAAAAAGCTCGCACGCGTCGATGTACTTTTTGGTGTCATATCGTATGAAGAAAATGTCACTAGTTTTAGTCATTTTTATTTATTTTAAGTAATTAAATACATTTCATTATAATACTCAATAAGAGAAAGGAAAATATAGAAAATACTTTATATACTTTTTTTTCAAACTTTTTGCGTGCTAACAATTTTTATCGAGAAGAATGGAATAAGGACTCTTTCTCTCTCTCTCTCTCGGGCAGACTTATTGTAGGTAAAGGATCGAGGCTTGGTTCGTTGTCGCGTGAGAATGGCCATGGCCATTCGAGCCACGTACTTTGATAACCGTTAATAAAAGCTTAAAGGACATTATCGTGAGCATTCGTCGGGACATTAAAAAGCGCACGTGCCTTTAACAGTAGGCCCTCGATGCAATTTTAAACAGCCATTTCCGACCCTTACCAATCGTCCTGGCTGACACATGTCCCTGATGCTGTTACATGAATCCAAGGGATCTGTCGGCCTGAATACCAATCGTCCGTCACAATATAAGCAATGTAAGGATATAGTGTATAGAGTGTGAATACATTTGATTAAATGTAATCTTTTTATATGCAGTAAAATCATTTCGATTTTGATAATTTTGATTAATAAGACAGAGCAATATTAACTTATTAAATTAATTTATTATAACTCAAAAATAAATTGATAAATTTTTAATGTATCGCTTCAATTACACAAATTGTCATATCGCGAATTAATGTCTGTTCTTTTCCATTCGAATAAGAAAACGAAATTAAAGCGGAAAAGGGGACGTGGCTGAAGCATAGCGGTACATTAGCCATAAATTCGTAGGTCCCCTGTGTCAAATAGCGAGTGTCGCATCGCTACGCCAATTGTATAAATTGGCTATGACAAACTTACGCGTCTTGCCGGCACGTATACCTATATATTTTATTTTATCTTATATATAAGATTTCATCTTGGCGAAGGTATCGGCGACGGGACAGCAATTTTCCCGGCGTAGGAATTTTGGTACAGGTGTGTTTCGGGTCCCGCGTGGTCGTTTGAGACATCGTTCCCCGGAGGATTCGCGCGTGACGTTCCACCTTCGGCTGCTCACGTACGCAAGGCACGCTGTCGGGTTTTGTCGTGCGATTCGTCGCGTACACAACATCTTTCCCGCCGTCGCTCGTAAATCCTGACTCCACCGGAGACGAATGTTGTTGCCGATTGCCAGAGAATGATTCGGACACCGAAATAGAATGATACACATTTTTTTTTTATAAATTTTCGCAGGTCTGCTTCCGCTAAAAGAACATTATTTTAGTACAGCATGATATTAAAAAAAAATTAATATTAATTAAATTTTTTATCGCGAAACAGTTATATATTTAATCCCGCAGGAATAGGTTAATATCTTACAAGTCATAATAATTAATTCAATTTGATAGGGAATTAATAAATATATAAAAAATTAATTTAAAAAATAGCAATTAGAACAATTTTTTATATTCTACTTTTTAAGATAATTATGTTCTCGGTTGTACGCTTGCGAATTTATTTTTGTTCCGAGTACATTTGCAGAATCATCTCGTTCGGTGACCAGAATCACGACGATTAATTTCGAGTCTGTCGTCGACAATCGTTTACGTTCAGAAACGATTTACACCGAGCGTTTACCCGCGCTAAGAGCTTTAAAGCGCGTCGGACAGGCAGGGTGAGTTTACATTCAGAGGGCGACGCGTGGGGTTGAAACCGCTCGTTTATCAGTAACCGACTCTAGTGAAAGCGACACCGAGGCACTACGCCACACGAATAACAATCCCCCTACCTTCGTTGCCGAGCGATGTGAAAAGTATTGCCGGCGCGACATCATCCCGCGCGAACGTCGCCGTAGGACGTTATTTATCCGGCCCGCGGCACTTATTTTTTTTATTTCCAATTCACTTAGCCCCCAACGTGGAATTTCCTGAACTTGAAAAATCTTGGGTCCGCGCACGTCGAAGTAGCGGGAATCGCAAAACGTGTCCCCGCCCCTGGAGAAACGTCAATTTTGATTTCCGTCAATTTACCAGTGGCACGGTTGGCTTTAAATATTTTAAATAAGTGTTCCCGGTAATAAAAAAAAAAAAACTTTTAAGAGATTACATTATACGTATGCGACGTTTGAGAAACGTATATAATATATATAATAATATACGAAAATAATATCTGTTAAAAAAAGAATTATCTCGTGATTATTATTCAATCGAGCTTGATTTTCCGGCCAGAAATGCAAATTAATTATTACGTTCAAAGGGTTTGGGGTTAATCTCGTGTGACCGATAACCGGTGTCCGCTTGCGCATCGATCACCCTGTCGACGAGTAAAATTGAGTTCGACGACTGGCTGCGAATCTCATCTGGCGGGCGTCGAATTCAAACCGAAACAGGCATCTTCTTGTCGACCTATTTTGCAAGTGTCGTCGGCGCGCCGGGCTAATTTGTCAGTTGTCGAGTTAGCGTCCTCCCTGGGGGATTTCCCTACCGGAGGCGTATCCCAACCCCGTCGGGACGGTAATCAACCGGTGAATATCTGAACTGCAGCCTCTCCGAACTCGCCCCTTTGCCCCGCTCATTTATAAAGAAGAGGCTAGCTCGAGACAGGAGGCGCGATTGATTCATTCCCCACTCCAACCACGAATTTTCTCTCACCCCGATTTCTGCATGTTTTTATTTCGCCACGGAAAAAGTCTGCCTTATGGACTCAGGTGTTGAAATACTCAAGTAAAGTATTGTAAAGCTTCGATATAAAATAAAATAGCGAGACTTTAAATTAAAATAAAATAAAATAAAATAATGATGACACTGTATACATAAAGAAATCGCCCTTGTTTTATTTTAGATACAGAAAGTGTGAGATAACCCGGCTAAGAAGGGCAAGTCTAAAGTTAATCTTCCCGGTAAACGGGGATATATAGGGACAATACCGTTCACCCTTTTCGTGTATGCCGAGAAAGCGGAAACAGAGAGAGAGAGAATACACCCTGAAAAGCGGCAGTCAGTGTTCCCTGGCACGTGGCAGGTGGATTCCCTCTGTTGTCACAAGAGCGGCTCGTGCGAGCGTGCCACTTTTCTCGTAGCGGATTTCGGAGGCTTTGTAGTTCATCCATTTCCCGGTTTGAACCCCCTTTTCCACCTTTCGTGCATTATTTAAATAAACAAGAGGCGCGGCGGGGAAGATTGGCTGCCGCTTGTAGAACCTCTCTCTCTCTCCTGTCTTCTCTTTCTTTCTCCATAATAAATGCGCTTCTCAGTTTCTCCCTCTACTTTCTCTCCTCCCACAGGGCAACCTCTTTCTCTTTCTCCTCTCGTTCTCTCTCTCTCTCGCTCTTGCACGCTCGAGCGCGCTCTCGAAACATTATACACAGTGACGAACAATTATCCCTTCCACGAAGAAGACGCGGCGCGAAAGCCGCGTACGAAGTGACAGGCAAGGGGGTGCCTGAGAAGAGTCATCCCCTCTGCACCTTGTAATGAATTTTAAATTGGCCCGCATTTATAATACAGTCCCGTTGACAGTCGGGATGAACCGGAGATGACAGAGTAAAACGGCTGAGTTAATATTTCCGGCGCGTGCGCCGCGAATTATATATAATATATCTCGCAATATATACAATGACGACGACGAGGAAAACGACGAGGATTACAATGACGATAGTCGAATACAGATATAAGCGCGAGATATATATATATATATAGAGAGAGAGAGAGGCGGGCGAAATTGTTTCGATATATAATGCTATCTGCCGCATACGATCGCGGAATATAAGAGTGTTCGCGCCGCACGTTCGCAGACCGATCGTAAGATCAGCAATTAGCCGCATATATACCTGGTATACGTACGAGATGACGGCGAACAGCCCCGCCCGAGCGTGACGCGTTGTCGCACGCTTTCATCGCGGGATTCAGTAATTAGCAATTTTTGCATAAAGCCTCGATAAGATCGTTGGGGCCCGGTCTCGCGCTTGGTATAATTTCGGGGACCTTACGAGCCCGCGGAATATTTATTATCATCCGCGCGATCGCATCTCTCTGTCCGTCGGCGATATGCGACGCGTTTCCCTGCGTTACGCATTTTTTTTCGCGACCGTAAATTACGCGGGATCGAATCAAATTGCCGTCCCCACGGCGAATTTATGAAGAAATAATCGCACGCATTTACGACGTTAATAATAACAATTTTCATCGCAATAAAGGGTGTGCTTGATTATGCACGTATAATTTCGCGAGTTCAATGTACGCGAGGCACTGCCCAAGTTACGTCGCACATTCCATAAACCAGGTCGATTCACTAACAATTTGTTAACAATTGCGCGACGAAAATAAAGTAGTATTATACATTTAAAAAAGAAGAAAAGAAAAAATATTTTTAAATATTTAGGTATACAATATAACGTTACATAATTTGTATTATTTTTATAATTTTTAATTTTATTATATAATTTCGCGCGGTGTATATTTAAGAATGTAGAGATAAATTAGGTAAATCTTTGAATATATGGATGCATTTCGTCTGTCCTTCATTTTAATCAACACCGTTTAATACGCTGTGAGATGGAAGTTATACCTAATCGCGGCAGTTGTATCGAAGGCTTCAGTTTGACGCGCATAAACCACGAACAATTCGTAGCGTATAGTTCCGAGATACCGGACGAGTCTTGCAAGTGCCGTCTTGGGAGTCCGGTGCAGTCGTTGCACATGCAGCCGCGCGATCCCGCGAGACGAATCAGCCGAATTGCTGCGGGGAGGACGAGTTTCTCCTGAAATTCTGGACGAACTCTCCGTACGTTCACCCGACCCGGTGGCGGAAGAAACCGGGACAGGTAGACGCTTCGAGACGCGCGAGTAGGTACTATATACGCGTATACACGAAAATAGACAGCCCGCCATGTGGGCAACATCGCGGTTCCCGTATCGATAAACAGCACTCAACCCTCGGTCCGAAAAATCCTGTTATCTCCTCACTTCTTTGATCTCTCTGTCGACTCCGACATCTCTCTCGCCGTCGCTTTTTCACTCTCGATCAAAGGTGGTCGCGTTATCTTTCTCAGATAATTCTTCCAACTCTCAATTATTATCATCCGTTTCTGCGTTCGCGGCATTATATATATCGATAATGTTATATGTAGTTGTTTTCCTGCGAAACGACTCTTAATTATTTATATTAATATACAAATTAAATTTTTCAAGTGTATCGCTATACTCTATAACAATTAAGGGGGATAGTGCGCAATTAGGCGTGCACTCGGTACATGGGGGAAATAAAAATATATATGGGGAGAGGGTAATTAACATTACCAATATTTTCTGGGGGATCCGGTAAGGATGGGGCGGAAACACCGCAAACTGGATCAGTCGGGTAAAAGTTATGTGTAAAACAGTTCTTACCCGGCTGATCAACAAAAGAAAAAGGGTTGCTTTTTGCGCCCGGGGGGAGGGTTTAGTGGGTAGTGGGCGATGAAGCCATGTCGAAATGCACATGGTGGAGCCTGAGTCCCACATAACCACGGGACCGGTCCCGGGGTAGTAATAAAGAGTGCTTCCCTCCTCCCGTGCCAATCGAAAAAAAAAAAAAAAAAAAAAAAAAAAAACCCTATAACAATATTTCGTAAAATAAAAAAATATATACACATATTTTATTGAACGTTCTGGCATAAAATTTTCAAATATTACGTTAACGCGATGCATTAGGGGAAGAGTTATCTTTCGAGAAATACACGTATACACACGGTGTAGTGCCAAAATGTCTCGAAGGCAGACGATCGAACTTTCCTCAACGTCTCTCGGTGTCGGCTGCATCCATTCAAAGGGTTGGCGAAGAGGGAGGGATGCTGTTAACTCGGGCGGATTTTCTTGCGAGTTCCCTTCTGGTATCTGCAGGTGGATGTTGAGCCAGTGATACTACCGGAAGGCACTTGGAGCCCCCGGGCCACTCCGAGTCTGTAAGTTAGCCACGTACAATTACCATACATCTCCGTGGCCGTAACTCCCGGCGCCGTTACACAGCGCCCGGACGAGAGCTATGGATGGATATCCCAACTTGCGAGACCGAGCGGCGTCTCGGGAAACATCTGTACGGTCAAATTGAAACTGGCGAACGGGAGCGGTGAATATTGTCGGAATACGCGGTCAAATATTCGCCGACAAAACTGAAAACGTCGGATTCGACTTATGATATGCGACTTACCGGAAAATTCGTTCGCCAAAAAAATCATATTGATCGCGCAATAGATTTGCCTAGAGTCTATTGAGTAATTATCTGAATCTATAAATTTCTTATCTGATCCTTGTATTATAATTTTATATTATACACCATTGTAATATATCATCTTTATGATATTTTAACAAATAAACCCGCCTTGAATATCTATTAATTTTTCGAGTGCAAATTATGACTTCGTACAAAGAATTGCGTAAAGTTTCTACGTGAAAATTATTAACAAATAAAAAAGCGATTTTGCTTTAAACGTACCGCGGATAATTATTTTAATAAAGAGCTGCTAAATTGTAGGGCCAGTTCTCGTAAATACCAGGTGTCTTGAAAAAAAATTCCAGATTTTTCGGTCGATTGATTTAATTATTGCGTGTGTATGCTCGATGAATCATGACTGTTCGAACTGGCTTCTAATCGCGTTGGAAACTAAGTCGCAATCGCGTATTTGCTTTAACTACGCGCGATCGATAATTATCGGGCTGACGTTTAAATCTTATGCTATACTGGTGGAACATTATCTGTCAGACTTACTATTTGACCTGAATTTAAATGTCCAATCACGTAACTATCAGTAAATTTCCGCTTTTTTCACAATTTTTATATCATGATGAAAATAAACTTTAAATCTTTTTATTTTATAAGAAAACTTACCGCGACATATATTTAAATGTCTTGCATTGTAATAAAAAGTTTTCGCGTTTGTCAAATGTGCAGAAATATCACTTTTAGTAAATATAAAAAATTCTTTGTTGTAAGATGACACTGAAGAGGGTTTCGATAAATGCTTAAGTAAGTCCGTCGTTAAAAAGATAAACAAAAAAATCTCTGTAACACAACCCTTTTATACAATCTTATAAATGTCAGTAGAGCCGCCGAATCTGTCACCCTGACGGCTTGCGGTTTTTTTTCCCGGGCTAAAATGCCGAGGGAGCGTCGTCCGCGTCCCGGCGTGGGGTGAGATTTAAAACAATTACAAGAAGCCGCGGCAAGAAGAAGAGGGGAGCTAATCTTGAGGGCGGTTTAATTAAAAGTGGTGCCAACTGACGGGTATGCCCATCGATCAACACCGCCGCCTTCGCGTTTACGGCGTCGTTTCGCAACGTTCCGCGATTCTTCCGTCAAACAATCAGCCTGTCTTCTTCGCAGAGGGAAGTACATAATTTCGCCGAAAACGAGCACGAGTTATTAAATGTCAGCAAATTGTGAACTATACTTCTTCTTGTCGTTGTTCTCTTGTTTTTCTTTCTTTCTGCGAGAGTTATGGATTAATTTTTCATTAGACAACTGTGCACGAAAGAGAAACTAGAATATTAAAGTACAAATTTAACGGAAAAGATTAAGTATAAAAGACGCTGGAATTAAAAAGTGAATATGAAAAGCAAATGATAAAATGCTTTTCCTTTTTTTTTAAAAAAGAACTCGTTAATAAATTACATCACGATAAAAATGATTGATTAACACTTAATTTTACAAGTATCTACATTCTAAATGAACGTAATGCAAAACCTTATAAATATTTAAGATTATTGATTATCTCTTTTATAAATATTAAAGAAAAACGGTAAAGATAAATATATAATCATCACAAAGAAGCTTAACATTAATATATGATCCGATCGAAAGAAATCAATATCGGCGAAAAAAAGTATACAACTAATAATTATCAAATTAATAATAAACGTCCTCTCGTCTCTCTCGCGTGACCACATCGTTCGTGAGACACTCGGTTGAGAAAAATCCGGGATACGCGAGAGCCGAAGGGGACGGGAAGACGTCTTGGAATCCGGAATATGTCTGACGGAAACACGCATCAAGAACGGACGAACTCCCTCGCCCGGTATCTCCGACTCGATTGGTATGTGTCGAGAATGTCCACCGGGTGACGTTTTAACGCCCTGTCACTCCGTCGAGCCCGGCGTGCCGAAGTATCCCTTCGGGACATTCCACCGTTCGCGAGAGTTTCCCGAGCCGAAGATTCGAGGACGGATGCCCGATCATAGCTCGCTTGACTGAAGCAGGGACTGCATCCGACTGCTCAGCCGAGTTCAGTCGCTCAACTTCCGGTTTGCTGTTAAACTTGTTACACAATACATATATACGTCAGACTGCTTGTCGAGAACTTTTTCATCTGCGCGCTCTACTGTTTACACATTTCCAAAAATAAAGTAGGAATGTATATAAATAGAGAAAATCGGTCTTATCGATCTCGCGGTCCGTCATGAATTGTGTGAACCGAACGGGAACAATACGCGCGTGCAAACAAATACAATCACGGCCGCTTTCGCGTCCTCTTACCGTATCGCACGCGCGTGAGACCTTTCACATCCGCCGTAAGGATAGACAATAACTCGTAGAATATATCAATCCTAATTGACCAGCGTGCTAATAAATCAGTCGAAGCAATAAGCATTGCCGTCCGCTTTCATTTAGCATGAAAATTACGAACGAGCGCTATTTATAAGCTTGACGCGATCGATCTCGCTCTCTTTCTCTCTCACTCAGAGAGCCGCACATAAAATTCGCGGTCACCGCTTCCTCCGCTTGATCTTGATCCTGCCCCGGCGATCCATGTGCGTCATGAGCGTCGAAAGAGGATAAGAGTCGAGGAAAAACGGATAGGATAGCTCGTACAAGGGAATGAAGAGAGGATCGTGGGACTTCGCGTGTACCGCGGTCATCCCTCGTCTCGAGAATTTATACTCGTCGTCCCCTGCTCTGTTCTAACTAGTCCACCCACTTACTTACCCACAGACCTAAGGAACCTTGCGGCAGGGTCAAGCCTGGGGCCGAGCCACCCTTAAAATATCGCCTATTCTACTCTACGTCCGCTTTTATCGCGCTCTCGATTTGCCATTCTCGGGTTCTTTTTTTCTTTTGCTCTTATTTGAACGACGGGCGGATTTTGCAATCGGCATGGCAAGGAAAGATTTGCATATCCATATCGCAAGTTCTATCCACGATAGATGAGATATTGAAATATGCGAGGAGTAGAAAAGCCAGAATGGAAATAATGGACGTTTATTTAATAATTACTATAGTTGCTGCTATTGATTTAGAAGAAAATTACTGTTATAATTCTCTCATATTACTCTACATTATAATGATATACTATTACTATTATATTTTTAATATTATATTTTGTTACAATACTTTTTTTATATAATCTCTCAGATTAATCGATTTGATGAGGACATTTAATAAAGAATGAATATAAAATAAAAAGTTAAAATAATTTTAATAAATATTTGAAATATTATTGTCCTAAGTACTTACTTAACTTACTAAATCTTGAGAAGTATTTTGATGAATATACAAAATATATTAAATATACGAGCATATATATATTTTCAATCAATTCGTGTGCGGTCAGTAGCTATCTCGCTATTTCTTTGTGCATTTCCAACTGGAAATTAATCTTGAGATTATTCCCAAACGCGTCCAAACTTTGCCAGCGATCCCTACTTCCAGATTAGCTTTTAGACGATATGCACGCGCGAACAGTAGCTCAGGAAGCGGGGATTCCGATGGATTTATGATCATCCAGGGGCACAGAAGGAAATGCAAATCGGAAGACATTGTCGACAGTGCCGTATGTCCCTCGTGACACCATCGTGAGGTCGATGATCTCGCATCAGTGGGAGAATAAATTTATCGAAAAGTCCTAAAACAGAGATAATAAAAGTTTTAGATGGTAGATATCGGTATTCTTACAAATTATAATAAGATACTATAAAAAGAGATAAAAACTGATATAACACTAAAAATAGATAATAAGAGAGATAAAAAATAATATATAGAAAGTTATGAAACTGGAATACAAATAATGAATAAAAATATATTTAATAAAAGTAAGTGTTATAAATATAATGAATTTTCCACACAAAATAAAGTTTTGTTAAATATTTATTACAATAAATTTGCTAAATGTAAAAAATGTGTGCGTACAGTTACTTTTGAAATTCATATATTTTTTTCATTAAAATTCTTTATCGCTTCTTCCATTCGGAGCTGGAAAACGTTCAAAGCGAATATTGCTTAAAGATTGAAATTTCTAATCTTGAGGGATTAATTAATCCGCGGACAAATTTAAATTAATGGCGACGATGGTCGGCGTAGGGGTTTCGCGCACTTAATTAATTAAAACTTTTTCTATTACGTCGTTGCATGTGCGCGATGTGTCCTGTAAAAGAAGCGGCGGATCCTCTAGCAGCCATTTGGCCCACCTAATATCGTGTAGGTGCTTTAACCGAATAGCTCGTATTACGGGGCCCTTAACAGGCGGCCGTTATACGCGTCCCTCCGGTTTAACGAACCGCAAATGCGTTGTTTTAACGACGTCATTAATATTTAACCAAATATCTGGCCGCTATCTTGCATGACCCACGGCAGTGCGGTCACGAAGACGGCGGGGCCGTTATAACGTCGCTATGCGATTTACTTAATTTGTACAAGCGGACTTTACCTGAAATTATGATTTCCATTTCATCAACGAATTATGTAGATCACGATCGTGTCCCGTTCGCGTACGTTCGAGTGACCCGCTATAATTTAGCCATTAGCCGCGTAGGGGGCCTTAGGGATTTAAAACGTTTCATGTTCTGAATTACGTAATGACCTATGCGTGTCGTGAAAAGTATACGTCCGCGAATGTATAAGTACAGCGCAGCGGAGAAGTGTACTTTCGCGTATTATCGTCGGTGAATTTATATGGGAGAGATTTTCGGAATCTTTTCCTCTCGCTCTCAGTCTGACGAAGGAATTTGGCCGAAAGTCACAGCTCTTAGCCGGGTCCCTTAATTGCGCCTATTTATGCCCCTTTGCTTCCGTTCGGTCGAAAAGAAGTACGTGACATGTTTATAAAGAGATAGAAGGAAATACGCGAGTGCGAGACAAGGAGACCACTAATGCCCTATGCCCTCAATCAACCTATCGCACTCTCCTATACTCTCTCTTTCTCTCATCTCTCTCTCGCTTCCTATCTATCTATCGCCGCCTCTTGTTCGCGACGGCAGCCCCTGCATCTCAGGAGCGTATTGATCTTTGGAGGCGCTTTGATCTACCAAAGGGTCTATCCCTCGACTACCCACCCCCGATCTATCCTTCATTCCCTCCATCCACGACACGCACACGAGCACCCCCAGTCCGAGCTCGCTCTCGCGCACGGTCCGGCGTCTAAGTTTATCAGAGAAAGTTCCTTTCCTCTCTCTGTGTGTAGCTCTCCGCGACAGTAGCGGCCGTGTAATTAGAAAAATGAGTTAGCGCTCGAAACGCGTTAGTTAACGAAGCTCGACCACGTAGCGTAGACAGAAATTCAGCTGAACTCGCAAGCGGAGTTGTGCAAAAAGTTGTGCCTCCGCGCAACTCTCGAAACTCGTCTCGAGGTATAATCCCTTGATATCTCACGTGATATGATATTTGACTGAAATTTTAATTACGAGCGATGTTTAGTCATTGTTAAAGTCATTAATATATTCTGATTAAATTATTTTATATATTATAATATAAAAATATACTATAAATAAATATGTCAAAATTATATATTGTACATTAATAGTAATTTATATATAAATACTACATTTTGAAAATAGATAGAATTATACGAATATCGAATTCTTAATTGCTTCGAAGTAAGAAACTATTTATATTTTCCATATTTTTTCTAATTCTTATAATTTGATGCGAAAATAAAATATCATCTCCGCGAATAGCGGCCGATCTTATTCGTAATATTTAATTGATAATTTGTAATCACAGCAGCTATTGCGTAACCCTCTTGAAAAAGGACGATTAAAAGTAATTTCAAGCGGAATCATCCATAGATCACGACGTTTCGGTGTGAGAATATTTAGGGAGCTAATTGCCGATATATTTTATTAGAATTGCGCGGGCGCAATTCCCGTAAATTCCTTCTGCCGGTTGTCTCCGCACTCTAACTTTGGACAAACTCCCCCACTGCCGTTCCCTCGCTCATTTCGCTTCGTTTCTAATTAAGCGTGTTGGCATTCAGCTGCCAAAAACTAGGAATAACGATGAGAATACTGAGAAGAACGCTATCCTAATCTGTCTCCCTCCCATCCCTCTCGCTATTTCTCTTTCTCTCTGACTTCTCAAGTGAATTATGATCCGAACCGTTCTTAATTTGTTTTAATTTGTTTTATATATTTCGATGTTTCTCTCCTTCTATAATATTATACACTTAATTGTTCGATATCTCAGGTAACATATCTAATTATTTAAAAATTGTATATATTGCATTAAAATTGTTATTTAATTAATTCTCTTGTGACAATTCCAAAATTGCCAAAATATAATGTTAAGATAAATAGGGAGTATCAGACTAAAGTTCCTGGTATCGTCCCAAATGTCAGATCTAGATATGACAATTCTCTCGCTTTTACCCGAGAAACGTGGCCGCTATTAATTTGAGAACCGAAGATTTCACGGGCGAGTGGATACGTTCCCTAAAAGACAGACAGCAGCTGGAGGAGATTTCGTGCCGCGTTCGTGACCGACATTAGTAACTCTTTTTTCGGGATACCACGGGCGCCACTTTTCCTTTTCTTCTACCTTTGTACGGTCGTCATAACGATCGGCCTCTCGCCGAATACCGCCGACGAAACGCCGAGGATTGTTTTCATGTCGGGTCCCACGGAAATCAGTCAGGGACGCCACCCCGGGGAAAATTTTCTTCGCAATTAGATCCAATTACGTATCACCAAGGAGATTTGAGCTGCCGCCAATTATACCGGCCACGAATAGGTAGTTAACCCGCCGGTAAATATTTCTAAAGCCGCACGCATCTTTAATTAAGGACCACGCCAGCAGAAAACACGAAACTCGGGGTTAACTTGATAGCTCTATGATTTTCGTATGAAGAACCTTTGAAAGAATTTTGTTACGTGTTTACATAAATATAAAAATTTTTTAAATATATATAGATATCTATTTAAAAACATATTTTATTGCACATTAATTTATTATCGAAAAAACATAGAATATTGATTAATTGCATAAATTAAATAATTTTTGAACTTGCGATATTTAATTTGTCAAACACCCGATAATTAAGATCAAAAAGCACATTCGGCGCAATTTAAAACTCGCTTGATCAGCTGATTCTGTCTTGTTATTATCCCGGTAATTAAACTCCACAAGATTTGACGACATAGCCGGAGGGGAAGCTCTCAAGTTCGCGTTTGTAGCAGCTAAATGCGTTTGACAACGGAAGCTCGTGTCTCCCCTTGTCGCTTGTTTCAGCCTCGAGGCGTACATTCTAAGACCAGCGCGACAAGATAATCGTGACAACATTTGCGTAAGGAAATATCTGGCTTTAATTTTATCATCAACTTTGATTTTAATATAAGAAATTTTCAATCATTATATCGTGCACATCAATTTATATTATTTATATCTATATTATATTATTCTTAAAGTTATTAAATTAAAATTATTAAATTATTATTAATTTAAAAGAGATATTACAGATTTTGTAAAAGACGTGTACGTGCCAAATAAATTTACTTTGTTATACAATAATGTAAAAATATGTTATTACTTTAAATTATATATAAATTTAATAAAATTATGATAGAGTAGTTGACATCGAAAATTTATAATTCTTTTTCATTCACTATCTTTATTATATATGTATTGATTGATTGATATGTTGAATACTGATGGGTACCATATGTAAATTGCAAATGACTGTTTGCCGTCAGTCATCGTGTCTTCTATAAGACAGACGATTCATGATTGACCGGTATCACGAACGGTATATGATGCAGAAGGGTTTTCACGGTGCACACACAAATCCCTATGGGAAATTCTTGGCAAATAAAGGAAAACCGGACAACAACTGACCCTTGGCCCGTTGACGCGGGCCAAAGTTTGCCCCTAATATTAATTTAATAACGTCGAACGCGAACAATTGACAGGCAATAACAGCCGGGCAATCAGACGACGTTCGTCCAGGGTAGTTAGGAACCCTTCCGCCATGTGTCGGGCTGGAAAAAGAGCAGAAAAAGTCGATCAACGAGAAAGAGAAAAAGAGAGAGAGCGAACGCGGAGAAAAGTCTAGCAACCCTTTCACGAATGTCACTCGGGGCACCAAGTGCCTTCGCTGCCATACAATGGCAGTTGTTGTTCTTGTTGATTTCATCGCACGTTCACGACCCTTCGGGAATCGAGAAGGGGCTCGAGCGACATAAGGATTTAAGGGGCGGCCGCGGACGCGCCTATTATTTCTGAGAAGCCTACGGACTCCACGGGATTCCGAGGGTGATTTTCGTGGTCGTTCACGAACCCTACTGCAAACAGAAAAACGAGACTCGCACGTCGATTCCTCGCCTTCTTCGCCTGTTTCTTGCAAGTTGCTATTTTACTCATGAATAAGCAAGCTATTGTAATCGATCGATGTGACGTAACGGAGATGTATTTCCGAATCTTTAGAAATCATTATTTTTTGCACTTATATTATTAGTCACAAAAATTTGCTAAATTATAGGAATTACATTCTTTTAATATAATTCTTTGATAAATAAATAACATAAATTAACTTTAAACGAATAATGAACATTTTTTATTTAAAAACTCGCTGACAATTTTTCATTTTTAACCGTGAAAAAACAAGAGATTATAGAACGTCTTGATATCCGAGAAAAAAATCGAGTAAACACATTATCGTTTAGGAGTCTCAAAGCGTCTCGGCCGGAACGTTTCTAAAAAGCGTCGCGGCATAAATCACTCGAGCGAGAGTGCGATGGAGGAAAAAACAGGTTCGCGAGAGAGAGAGAGAGAGAGAGAGGGACCGTCATTCCGCGCGCGGCGACGGTATAAATATTTTAAAGTCCCGAATTAAGACGAGATGATAAAGCGCTTCCGAGCGAGTGTACACTCGGCTTCTGGCTACTATCAGAAACGGCGGCGCTCTTAAGCCACCCTAATACCCCGCTATCTGACCTCCTCGCGTGTCCGTTCTCTCCCTCCACCCTTCCACCTCTTTGGCAACGTGTCTCTCCGTCGTTCTCGTTCGATCCATGCGAGCGCGGTGTCTTCTCGAGGGCTGTCAATCTCGAGTGACGGTGTGTACGAGAACCGCCGGGGGATTAAATGAAACGTCGCTTCTCTTTCTCTCTCTCTCTTTCGAAACGACTGCTGGACGTCTCTTGACGTCAACGGCGACGGCCGACGAGAGTGCCGTGCAGGAGCGTGTGCGGCTTCTACGATCGAGGGCGTCTCGTTCGCGTGATTATACGAGGAATTTTATTCGCGTGCCGAGGTCGTCGCGATCTGACCCTTCTTCTCTGACGAGAAAGGAGCGTGTCGGCTATGGCATTTTAAATTGTTTGTATCGCACGGCGCGACAAGACAGAGAAGATATGATTCCTCGACGAGGTGATAACATCGAAACTGTGATTTTTTCACAGTCTCATGAGGATATACGGTTCGCTTGATTTTATCCGAGAATTTAGACGTATAAATTATGCTAGTAAATGTAATTACACACGCATTATTTGCCTGCCAAGCAGGGTTCGGTCTTTAAATCGACCGTCAGCTATACGCGACGTGTATTACACGCCTATATACGTCGCTCGCCCATCGCGAAGTAAATGCTCTGACACGAAACACACAGAGTCGTTCTGGTTTATTTATTGGATTCTGCGTTGCGCAATTACCAAGAGTGCCTTTAATTTAAGAGACGCGGTCTATCCCGACTGTCGAGAGTCACGACTTCGTGATTTGTTTATTGTATATAAGATTCCCGTGCGCGAAAAAACGGACAAAAGAGAGAAAGACTGAAAAATTAGCGCGTACGGCCCTGAAGTAAGAAATTGCAGACACGCGTCTCAGGCTTTTGCGCGACCGTATGCTGGCGATAACGCGTATGCGTCTTCCCTCTCGCTCTTCCTCTTCTCGCGTCTTGGCCGACCAGAAATATCCTACGACCATATTAGATAGACGGTTAGGTTGCGACTCGACCGCTGCTGGTCTCGCGAAATTATCGGCCACTTCTCGCGCGCCGCAGCGAAGACGAGAAGCGGATACCTTCACAAAGTTCCGCTGATCAGAGCCGGCTTTCACGGCAAGGATATTATTACGTTCCGACGCGCGAAAACAAGAACCCCCAGTCTGCGCGAAAATGTCCATCCGTGTCCATCGCGAGCACGTCGCTCCAGGCAGGTTCCATTAACATCGATTATACAGCCGCGGTTGGCTTTCTTTCTCTATCTTAACATTATAATTAACTCTGCACAATGCGTAAGAAATGACGGCAAGAAAATACTAAATCTTGATGAGAATTCCTACGGCTGACCGCGCGAGATCCATCTCGTTTCCCGCATTGATAAAGCACTATCGAATGAAAGAAAAAAGATCTCGAGAGGCAATCAGTGATTTTCGATCGGGTTTTATTCGCGTTATTTTATTCAACGCCTTAACATTTATATATAGAGCAGCAGTACTTGTTGTTTCATATAGGAAAGACGTGGCTGTATTAACGCGTTGCGAATTTAGAGAAAGTGCAGGCGGAAATGTTCATTTCTCATGCATGCCTGCAAGCTCCTCAATCAGTGTGGCAAATTACATCTCGCTCAAGAATTCGTCGGATAGAGCAATCCGACAATTACGCCCTTCCAGCAACGCTTCCCGATGTTAGTTTGTTTCTGATAAACGTACAGCGATCTATCGCGAATAAGCATGAGCAAAGATCGCGGTCCATATTTACGTACTTTCGAATCAGCGCGTTCGCGAGGCGGGCGCAAGAAGAAGCATATAGCGTGATGCGGCATTCGCGAAATTAGTAGCAGCAAATCGATCTTGTGTACGAGGTACAATTCCGATCGTAATCGTAACCCCTTCCGGGTAAATCTTCTGTCGATGACGGATACAAATATCGCTCGAGTAAGACGGTAAAATTCATCAAATAAACTAGTTGGACGATCAAATTTATGCTTTGTTTCCGCTTGTCTAACAATAAGATTTACTATAAATTCGAGAACATTATATTTATACAATTTGAATATTTTAGAGAAAGAGACGAAGAGTGAGTGTTAAATATAAAAGGATAAAACATTATTTTATATATCTCACTCATTATTTAGAAATAAAAAAATTGCAAGAATTTCACAGTTAATATGTAACAAGTATGTGTATATTAAAATATAATAATATATACGATATATATATTTATATTGTTATTTATATTCACATATCCAATACATTTATATTGATACAACATAAATTAAAAATATATACTGTATATGTGTATAAAATAATATATATTAAAAATGACATGAATACGTACAATCGATTAAACGTGCAAAAATAACACAAGTATGAAAATTGCTCTTCGCGATTCTACATCTGATGGAATGCGAAACGCGACACGAACCGACATCGAAACCGCGAGAAAAGAAACACACGATGCTTATCGATCACCTATCTTGCGCGCTGCCCTTCAATCGACGACAGCAGATTCATCTCGAGTAGGCGTAGCACGGAATCGGGCGTGCCGGCGGCCTCTATTTACCTACATATTCAGGACCCAGAAAACAAGAAGGAGATACGGATGCCGGGAGCATCTATCACAAAGAGAAAGCTAGGCAGGAGGAATGGGGAGAAGGGCAACAGCTCCCGATCTCTCGTAGAGGAGGAGAGCGTATAGCGCGGCGTCCACGTAGAGCAGGTAGCAGCAACAGCAAAGATCGTTGGAGCCGCAATCCAGTAGGACGTGCCTTGATGCGCCGTGGTGGCTCGAGATACGTGCGCGAAAATGCTACTTCTTCCGTGTAAGTATCCGGCCGAGCCGAGAGGTAATGCTCGGCCACTGCGCGCGGCGAGTGTGCATCGAGAGCACATCACCGCGGCTCCAGGAGAGATAATTTGCCCTTCAGAAAATAACAGGGTGGCGTAGAGACGCCGATTGGAACGACGTGCACTGTCGGTCCCGGCGCACCGTACCGGTATTCGTACGTAGGCAGGTACGTAGGACTCTTACATGCCCATAGGAAGTAAGAGAGAGAGAGAGAGAGATCGGACTCGAGTTCATCCTATATATGGAGTCGGGCTTCGGAGAATCTCCGCGTCGATCCGAGATGCGTGCCAATCGATTCCTAGTCGGGTTAGAATTACATTCGTTTTGGTTGGTCATCGAAAATAGCACGTAGCGATGATACCGAAGAGGAAGAAGATGAGGTGTAGAGTTATTTCCTTAAGCGTTAAAAGAAATCGGAAGATCATACGAGCATGGAGCTAGGGAAGTAGGGGACTTTCGGATTACTAATAATGACGGCGGCACGGCGCTTTGTTACATTGTGAGGCGTACAACAAAGAATTTTTTGATTTCCGATTCTATAGCCGAGAGGGTGATTACGCGAGAGAGGCAGATGTCACGCGAGATTAGAGCGCGGGAAAAATGTTTGAGGCTACCGGGAACGAAGACACCCGTGGTTAACAATTGACAGGTAGTCATCAGTTATCAACGAGTATCCCTGTGTCATCGTCACTGATGGCGCGCTGCCTGATTGGCAGATGTCAATTTTGTCTAACGTCTTCGGCCGCGTTGAAAAAGCAATCCGCGATGAGGCTGATTTTTCAAACACTTTTCGTCGTTTTACTCTTTTCGGCGCATGTGCGTGTGCTTCGTTTTCTGACTGTGCTAATTTAAGCGACTTACGATGGAACAAAAAGCTATCGAAGATTAACGTAGTCGCGGCGATGATCGACGTCCATTAGTATTATTCCGGTGATGGTAGAAGCCACTGGCGCGACTCGCGATCCTTGTCATCGTCACTAATTGTCGTGCAGCGGACGATCCTGTCGGAGCATCTGGCGATCAAAAGTCCCCGGTCGATGACGGCGATGAGTCCTACGGCGGACTCTGACGGAGCTGATTCTTTTGTTAACGCCAACAAAACCAGTCAACTTATTTGAATATACGTAACGTGTGCACGCTTGCTTTGTCTACGTCCTACCTCTATATACAATATATACACGTATATATATGTATATATATAGTATTTTATAATTCAGATTCTTTATATATCTAGCTACTTCTTCATTATTTCAGCTTCCAATCTCACAACCGCTTCCTTATTAATCATTCTCTCACGCCTACTTCGTAATAACAGTCAGCCATCTACGAATGAAATCATCAGGCTTGTCATTCTGTCGGAAACACTCGCAGTGGTTTCGACGTAAGAAAAACGAACGACGGCGTCGATCATCGTCTCGTTCGCGCGATCAGCGACGTTACGCTCCTATCGTGATCATTAGCCTTCCGCAATTTGCGTTCTTCGACTACCGGCAGAAAAACCGGCGAAACGCGAGAAACGTAGATGAGTCCTTTCCCTCTATGCGTACGCGTCACTAACGAGAACAACGAACTCTCTTTTCTCCCCGTTCGTATCCTCCCATCAGTCTCGCCGAAGAAGAGTACAGCTTCCCGCCCGTGGACCACCGTCCCGCACTGAAAGAGAGAGAGAGACTGCCGTAGAGTCATTCGTTACGAGGCCGCGAACAAGAGCAATAAACGTGTCGGAGTGCAGTAACGGGTGATACGTACGACGCGGGCCCCACGACCTTCGCTTTATAGGTCTACTTCGGCACGACCCCCCCGAGACTCGATTTGTCAACTCGTTAGTGGAACTCGTTTAACCCCGGGGCCACGTTCCGTACAGCACGAACGCTGACCGCCTCTTCCATCTCTCTTTCTCCTTTGCTCATCCGCCCCGATAACAACGCGCCACGATCCTCTTCGAGCAAGCACGCTTCCCCGAGAAATGTTGCGGTAGAGAAAGAGAGACGGAGCGAGAATCCGGGGTGGGAGAGAGAGGGTAGTGCTCCAGTTATAACGGCCCTGGCACGAGTGCCGCGGTGACGGATGTCGGACCGTACCCCATTACGCGGGATAGAGAGCCATTGGTCACTCCGACTGAACGTACCTCAAATTGACGAATGGTAATGAGTTCACCTTGTTAAGCGACTACGGTTTACCTCCCCTGTGTTCTCTCTCCCACCTTCGCCCATCGCAGTCACCCTTTCGCTTCTCTCTTCCAGCGATCGTTTCCGCGAGAATTAAACCTCGATATCCTAGCCTAGCGTGCGCACCTGTGCGGACGACTTGTGCGAAATGGAGAAGCGCAAGGACGATTCATCGTCGATGCCGGAATTAAAGGAATGCGGTGCAAGCCCTCGATATCACGGAATGACTCCGTGGAAAATACGAAGCACTCCGCAGACAGAGCTCAGGCATTTGTTACATCTTGGCTCGGGATCCTTTACGCTTCTCGCTTGTGTTTCTGCCAGAACGAGATATTCGAGCTTTAAAAGTTTCGATTTATTTGAAAAAAGAAATTCTATTATATAAAATGCAAATATATCGAATATAAGTGTAATCGATTGCTGCTTATTTATTTAAATTTTGCAAAGAAACAATCGGTATTTTAAATGCAATTTAACGAAGCATATTATAATTTCAGATACTCTTATTCGAATTTATTAGAAACTTATAACGTATTATTTTTTATCATAAAATTACATGTTTTAAAATTTTTGAACACCTTTAAAAATGATTTGATTTCTTCAAAAAACCAATATACGAATATAAATATAATCGATTTATTTTTTTGCAAACGAATCAATATTTTAAATTGCAGTTTATTTTCAATCGAATCTAGAAACTTATACATAACTATTATTTTTTATCGTCATAAAACTATTCGATATTATCCAGCTATACGAAACGACACAATAGTGGGTCGCGTCCGAGAATTTTCCGCCAGATCGCATCAGCGCGGCGGTCCTGCGTAAAGCCGAGTCGTTACACGAAATTGCTAGTTGCACTCGCGTCCGGGTTCGAAGGACAGTGGACTTCGTCGTCGCCGTGGAGAGGCGCGCGCGAGAGGCGATAAATTATTAAGGCCGACGTAGAAGGAGAGGAGATTCGAGCGCGCGCGGATCGATACCTTTAAAAGCGCACGCCTTCTCGCCGAGAAGAGGATCCCCGTGCGGACCCGACCGGGCCGCAATACCTAACGGAGTTTATTCGACATTGTTGAATGGCGGCAGTTGTAAAAATGATAACGGATGACCCGTGAGGGGCCGGGGGAAATTCCCGGGTAATGAAGTACGGTCAGTACGGTTCGGCCCCTCTTGCCGAATGCCGGGGCATCTCCTCCTAGAGCGCATTCCCCTCCGGACGATGTCGACTCGGATTTACGTCGCGCCTCTCGCGCACGTCACTAAGGCCGCCGTTAGACGAGGCGAGACTCGCACATCGGCAATTTCGTTTCCACGGTAAAGAAAAGGGTTTCAGGATCGCGTTTCGATATTCTTCGGCAAGAATAAAAGAAGGGAAAAAAGCTCTGATATCAAATATCTTGATAAGGATGAGAGCGAGGTAATTAAGAGAGGGCGCGCAAATTGTTTTTTATACCGATGTATCATATCTGTCAAATAGATGGATATCAGAAAAATGCATGCGTAATATAAACCAATATTTGCTGAAGATGATGAGTTCGTGAAAATATGAAGAAGCATTTTTTTCGTACTTGATATTAATCGATGTTAATAAGATTTTCAAAAATAGATTAGCGCCGATTACAAAACGAATTTTTTCTGAAGAATCTTTCACACCGGATTATGAAGTTATACCGATACAATCTTACTTCTCAGCTCGCAATATTTCCAAACCCTCTAGGTCTTTCGATCAAAAGATTTCGCGCGCATTTATGACCGAGTGATTTATGATCGTGATGTCGAGCGATGCGTTCCCATCCTGAGCGAGCGTGATGCACGTGTCGAATCGTGCGACCTTCCGACAGTGGCAGCCATAACAGGCGGCGTAACGAAGACGCAATTAGACGATGAGCGTAATTGCGAGTAAACGGTGATTAAATTTTACCGCGCAGACTTATTGAATAAGTTGTTGCGAAATTCGTTTCGCAAAAATCGGCCGATCGATTCGCTGGAACTAGTCATATTCGTTACTTCTTTTTGTAGTAGAATAAGAAGATAGTCTATATTATATAATATCCTCGAAATCCATTCTCTCATTAAGTACTCTTGTAAATATTTCAATCGCCTCTCGGTCTGTCATTTCATACGCAGTCTATAGTCATCTCTAATAGGTACTTAATATTATAATTATATATATTATAATATATAATATTGTATTAACTATAATATTTTTACTATAATTGCCACGTTTCTTATATAGCTATAGTTTATTGTAGTCAATACGGTGAGGGAATCCAGAGCGCGATTCTTTGTACATATAGTGAATTATTTGTTTCCGCCAAGGAATAAATGTCCTTCTCTATGTAATCGCCGAGCGGTTGATGGGCCGCAGTAACCCGAACGTGTCGAAGATCGATGCTTGGGGGAAATGTGTCGGGGTCGAAACGATACGCACTGCAAGCTCCATAAAATTTCCCGCTATTACCGGAGAAAAGGCACAACGCGGCTTGTAATTAGCACTTGACGATTAGTATTGCGCTGTTTCTATTCCCGAGAACGCCCTTGCAGTAAACTCGAAATGATCAACCGTCCATTATTAACGGCGTCGAATCATGTTGATTATAAAAAAACCGAACGGGATACTCTCTTCGGCGAGAAGACAGGATACGATTTTGTTTTTTTCACTTTTACATATAATTTTTTTTACAACGAGTAATTTATAATCAGACATTTAAAAACATAGGTATAGTAAAAGATTTTTGTGTTCTGAATATTTTTATGGAACAGCTTATGTAGTATAGGTATCGTTAATATTTATAATATACTATTTATTATAAGATAACAAACGAGTCACAATTTTTTATTAAATATGTACGTATGACATGTATGTAAAATAGTTATATAGGTATATAAATTGAAAAATTTAATGAAAAAATAAACATTACAATACAGATATAGATTATCTAGTTATTTAAATATTAATAATATATATTATAATAATTACAATTAGTTACTTAAAGTTTAAAAAATATGCCTTATTCACAAGCAAATATATAAATTATTCCCAAATAATCAATTAATATATCTCGCTCTTTGCGCGAATCGATTGAAAGCTTGTGCGAATATCTCTGTGAGTAAATGACGGGTCACGTGTAAAAATCGTAAAAATCGATCGCTTCTCCGGCGGCTCCTCTGCCGGCCGAGAGAAATCCTGTCAAATAGCCGCACTTGGCTCGCGGAACGTGCCAATTTGCGCCCGTATTGCATATGTGCTTTCACCTCGGTCCCTGCATCATCGAGCGCTCGACGCTTCTCTATTCGCTTCCCCTACTTCGCCGTGGAAAAGAGTCCGCGGGTTTATTACGTGCGAATTCCGCGGGTTTCCGCACGATATCAATTTCTCAAACGAATCGTGGCCATTTGCGCGGCTTCGCTTACCAGGTAGCGTGAATATCCCGACGCGATCTCGCGAACGTGCAACTTCGCGAGGTGCGAAACGCATCGCGAAACTATTGATTGTCCCGTTGCGATCTGATTCATCGTAATATGCTCTTTGGCGCCCTCGATCAGTGCACTCCACCGTCGAAGATTTTCTCGCAAGCTATAAATTGCACTAGAGTTCTCCAACAAATTTATAGAACGCGATCTTCTATTCGGTCTTAA
Organism: Nylanderia fulva; assembly: GCF_048542155.1. Taxonomy (NCBI): domain Eukaryota; kingdom Metazoa; phylum Arthropoda; class Insecta; order Hymenoptera; family Formicidae; genus Nylanderia; species Nylanderia fulva. Next base: position 3,162,493 of record NW_028189302.1, read on the forward strand.
AATCTACTTTTTACTGAAAGTTATATGTAAACATTACGTAAAAATCGTTAAATATAATTGTCTTTCCGATAACTCAAATATATATGTAGATTATTGGAGATTTACAAGGCATCCTTCAGTTGTAACTAAGAAACTCTTGATCTTCGACATCTCAATTCTGGCAGTTCTGCATATTAAATTACGATTGTGATTTCGCGATCGTCGTGATTCTCGAAGATAACGTGTAGGAGGCGCAAATTGTCGACGACTATTCATCATTGCGCACCGCCGTCTAAGTATCCATTGTTAATCCCGGACGTGATGATGTGCCAATCATCCGTCAATGACAATCACTCGACGACGTTACATGAAGGATGTTAAAATTAACACTAACGCGATGAGCGAAATAAATGACGCCCCAATTGCCACCTACGTTGCAATCGTTATACCATAACTCAACCGGAGGGGGAAGAAGGAGTATTCGAAACCGGTATTTTTGCCGCGCAATTCCGCTTTCAGAAATGGTGTGAAAAAACGCATGCGAAAAGGATACAATCACCGGGCGAGAGAACTTAAACGGATCAATCAGCACCCGTTCTTAACCGCGCGATTCTACATCGCGTATATATAGAGAAGCGTACTATATATCTCTCTCTCTCTCCCCTCGCGGAATTTAAAGGGGAAAACTCCAGCCCTTAACGGCCGCAATTGCTCGAAGGCCGGCAGCACGAGAGGGATAATTTCCAAGCACACACATGCATAAGCCGACAAGGACGAAGCGATAGAGGACGATGAGCGTCAATAGCGCACGGTAGGCATTTCTCGCTACGAAAGAAAGAGAGAGAGAGAGAAAGACAGAGTGCGCCGAGGACGCTGAAAATTGCAGCACGAAGAGGCGGCACGAAGTCGTTCGTTGTCCTCGTCGTCGATAGACCCGCGAGCCGATACACCCGGGGCTACTTCGGTGTAAGCTCGGTGAACGTGAGCGTGGATGCGAGCGCGAATGTGTGAGCGTCGACTCGACGATCGTGTCTTCGGTGCAGGCCGGTGTGCACACATACACATACACACGACGAGAGCGGTGCGTTTCTTTCGCGCTGTGGGCGCGGCCGCTCTCGCTCGACCGGCGAGAGGCCGAGAGGTCGTCCGCGAAGCCGCTGGGAACCGGCGATTGTCGCTTGTGCTTCGAGGAGCACGCACTCTCGGACCGCCGCCGGTATGTTCTCTCTCCGCAACCTGCGATTACCGGAGCGATTTTCAGATCGGTAGCGCGGCCGGCCGATTTTTTCGCACGTCACACACACGATCTTTCATCCTTCCCGGGACACGTTTCGGAGAAGCGTCTCCCTCGCCGTCGGCCTGACGTCTAGTTTTGTCTTTTGTCTTCTCTCTTTTCTTCTCCCGTTTAGATCAATATTACTGCGTAGTTTACGAGAGGACCCTCGAACGGATGTAATTACGCACCCGCGAGCATATGTAGTTATACAAGCTGCGGACACATAATCGTGCGAATATTGGCAGATAGTATTAGGAAAAGTATGAAGATTCTCTTCTCTGCTCGCACACATGAAAAACATTTTTACGGACGCGCATGAATAATTAATGAAGTTAGATGCGAAAGATGCTAATGCGGTTGACGTTAAATCTTCTTTTTAAATCGATACGCAAATATAAAGTCCGGAATGATTACACGCGATTAACGAGATCTTGGTACATAAATGTTTTTTTCTTACTTTTAACGAAAGAGAAAAAGAGAGACGGAAAAATCTTAATTACATTAACGAGAAGCTCAATGGCGGCTATATTTGCCATATTCGACGTCGATGAGAATGTCGAGGCGTGGAAAAATCTGGCGTGAAAGATTCAGGGTCGATGATGAAACGATTCGGTGGTGGGGTCGGTGTATCAATCGGATCTCGAGGTTGCGTGCTTGAGGTCACGGAGATGGATGGGAATAAGGCGATTGCCCCTCCCACAAAAAGCGAGCAAAATCGAAGCAGATGCAATTGCTGTTCGCGAGGTGGAGGAATCGTCGAAACAATTATAGAGCCAGGCGGGACGAGGTGTGCAATTCTGTCCGGAGCTACCGTACTTGTAATTGCTTCGGAAGCAATAACGTACCGCCGAAAAAAAAAATTCGGTTGGAGGCCACGGGCTCTAGGTATGCCGCGATACAACGCGACACGTCGATGCAAATCTTTTCATTAAACTTTCTTCGCGCGAGTATGATTTATCGGAATCACGAAATATATTTATAATATATATTATATATATATAAGAATACATTTTACTCTTCCTTTTTTTGAAATATAAATTTATAATATATAATTTTTTATATAGTCTGCTTATATCTCTATAAAGAGAATTTTATTTTCAAGTCAATTTATTAAACGCGATCTAGTAATAATATTTGAAGCAAGTAAAAATTTGAATTATATAATTCATTAATTTTAATCGAAATATAAGACGGATATAAACGACACTGATCGGAGTTGATTTACGTGTGAACGCTTTCTAGCGAATATACATTAAATCTCTTCCTTATTTTATGGATACGCGGCTTTTAACCGATCATCGCGAGAAGACTCTCGGGCATCCTTCGCCGCGAACGATTCGTGACGATGTCAGGGATAATTCCACGTCTAACGAAAGCAGCGAATCCCGCGGGGGGATCATCGGGCTATAAAATATCGCGCAGTTTTACCGAAAGCCACGAAGAGAGCCGTCGTGGCAATATAAATTTGTCGGGCGTGCTGCGATCGGAATAACGCGGGACCGCGATCGTGCTCTCGCGAGTTTCCAGCGATCTTCCAGCTCTCTCTCTCTTTCTCTCTTTCGCTCTGGTCATTATCCTTTTATTACTGCGCTCGCGCGCGTTATTTAGAGACGCGATCCTTGGGAGTACTCGAGAGCGATTGCTCGAGTGGAAATCGACCCGTGTGCGCGCGAGCGGCGGTGCATCATCGCTCGGCGCGATGCATCTCGTAAATAAAGTAGCATTCGATCGTGCGCCCGTCTCTGCCCGTTCGCTATCGACGATTTACGGCTACGAGCGACCCGGCCAGAAGTCCGTCCTAACGACACACGTATTTTTTTTACTGCCCCGGCAGCTTCTGGAGATTCCGCCAAAATGAGAACCTCGTGTGTCGAATATCATTGCAAAGTTATCTTAAGCGATATATTCAACTCTAAAATATTTCTTCCCCCTAGACGAAAATTCAATATCTTAATCTGTTTTCATCGATTCTATACTTTTTTCGTAGAATAAAAATAATTTCGCGAAATTTAAAAATTTCAAACGTAATTTTTTTCTAAAAAAAAAAAAACAAGGAAAAGGTGACCATCAAAAAGAACTATTGGAATTAGAGGATAAAAATATTAGGAATAAAAAATCCCGAGACACGCTGCATATAAATATGTCCGCAAGAACAGATAGAAGTCTTGTCACTCTCTTAGAATTCTGAAAAGATTAGTTTAGGTACCGTTATACAAGCGAAAGAGAAGTACGCGCGTAATGTCGACGGAATGCGGAATGTATCGATCGATGGACGACTCGTTTCGAGATGACGACGCTGAACGATGGCTGTTTCTACTTCGCTAGTAGCCACAGTGGGAAAAAAAGGCTATATGGACTCTCTTTCTCCATCTCTCTTTCTTTCCGAGTATTCAAGCCGTAGCGTGAAGAATCTAGAATCTCGTTATCGAGAATCGAACCAGAGCGCGAGTAGATGCGATACGTGCTCTGGATGCAGATTACGGGGCGTGTCGATGATCGTCGGCACTCCTGGAACGGTGGGAAAGTAGGCGAGAATGAGACGCGGGATGGATCTCGTTCGTTGCTATCGCGTCTGCCACCGTGCAATTAGCGAATACCCGCTCGCAAGTCGCCTGCGAAACTGCCATTATCGCAAATGTTGCAACTTACGAAGATTAGACGTAAGGTCGTCTCGCAGCACGATCTCGGAACTCGTTTGCCTCATCTGTGCGTGGACACACGCCATGTGCCACGCGGACGAAAATACGTACGCTCTCCCCGACCACTTCCGGTTTCATCCTCTCGTGTGCGCCGAGAGATATCCGCACGCTTTTGGATTGTCGGTGAATCAATCTGGGTTGCTCTTAAGAGGGTCCGACTCGAGTGGCATCGCGATAGCAATTATAGGGCTGAGAATACACATCTCGCTCTAGCGTGTCAATCAAGAATATATATATATATACACGTACCATATACAAAATTATTTTTTTTATAGCACATATATATATAATATTTTTAATCATCCTCTTATAATCTATAAAGATTCTTTTTTTAAATAGAGTTTCATAACATATATGTCAAAAGTAATTACATTAATAAATAATTGTATTTCTCAAGCGATTCTCGGATATATCGCGCTAATATTCCGCAGCGTCCGTAATTACCCCGAGCAACTTATTATCATAATTGCTCTGATTACTCTTATTATTCAAATCACACCGCTTTCGCGTCGGAAACTGTCGCTCTCATTCGAGCAGAAACACAAGCTGAGCCTTCTGTTCCGACAAATACCGTTAGCATACGCGATTGTTATCCCTACCAAAATGCCGATCTCTTTCTTTCAAACGCGCAGCAGCCCTTCTACAGTCTTTCCCGCTACTCGTCTATTATATCCCGCGTACGCGCGCGCGCGTTCCCATTAATCGCCGCGCATTAACATCCGTATTTAATGGCTGTCGTTACCTCCCGACGCCGCGCGCGCCCGATGAGAACCAGTTAAATAATCAAACGTCACGTCGCGCTCGGACGAATCGCGCGCGCGGAGAAAGTACCGTAATTATCGTAATGCGTGCGCTTTGAATGCGCGCCGGACCGCGCGCGGTTGCATCGCGTCCGTGATTTACGTAGAGCAAGCACGCGGAAGTCTTTTCCGATTTGATCCTACGGGTTATATACGCTTCTGTTTCACTTGGATTTCACAATAAGCGCGCGCGCTTCGCATATGGTCCGATTCGGATCGCAGATTGCAGTCGCCGAGCAAAACGCGATACTTAATCACTAAGGAGTATATATATATATATATATATAGGATAATAATTTGCCATTATCAGATCATTCGATAAATTTGTGAATATTCCAGACGTATGTCATTACTCTCTGACAAGGAATTTTCTAATCGGAAAGAAATACAAATTTTTATTAATTGACGTAATTAATTATGACGTTTGAAAATATCTGAAAGATACGCTCAACAAGTTTACGGACCGACTCTCTGATAATATGATTAGCATACATGAGTGCGCGATCAAATAGGCGGTCTCACCTCGGCACGTTCACACACAGGCGTCCCCGGTGAATATAGTCGCAATTAAAAAATCAACCGCGCACTCGCGAGCAGGAGAGAATAGTGCGTGCGTGCGTGCGCCGAGTGCCGAGTAATTATTTCGACGGAATCAGCTTTGACGGGCTTAATGGCTGCGAGTCGGTCTCAGAGCACCGGCAATTAATCACTATTCATTAGAAAGGCGAGCCGGAAGCGCACCGACGGGGAAAACGAAATTACTCGCCGCGTGTCTTCCTCGTGAATCTTTTCCCGTTCCAGGAAGATGATGGGGTCATGACGTTGCCGCCGGTAATCGCCGTAGTGCACACCACGAGGAGAAATAATTACCATAATCGAAACCGCCGCGTTATCGTTCAACATCGCGGAGAAGATTACAAGTCGCACAAAAAATAGACGAATTTGAAACGTGGAAGAAAAATAAACTCGAAATATTTGAAACGCGGATTTATTCTCAGAAATGTTTAGCATCCCTCGAATGCACACAGAGAATTTTCTCTTAGAATTTACCCTGAAAATCATGATAATCGTGAGACAATATATGGTATTGGAAAAATTTTATTAAAGTTTCTTCGATTCATATTTACTACAATAAAAAATATTAATATCTTTACAATAAGATATAAAATATGTTTGATTAATTTTCCTATGTACATATTAATATTTTTTATTGCGGCAAATATAATCAGAGAATTACTCTTATAAAATTCTTCCAATATCATATTGTCCCACAATTACCATGATTTTCAGGGTAAATTCTAAGAGAAAATTCTCCCCGTGTATAATTAAAATTTTAATACGCGTTCTCCGTAGTTCTCGCGTTCCCTCGCACGAAGATAATCAATCGGAAAGATCGGCTTCCTTATCAGCGATCGAAAAGCTTCTTGTCGTGCAAAGTGTCGTGGTTTCCCTAAGGCTTTGGGTTACATCCTGCGTAAGGCTAAAGGGATCCGACGACCCTTCTTCCGACCGCTTTAAACAATTTTAAGGCTCATTTCCCCCCTTAAAGCGAATATCCTCCGTCGGGTGAGACCCGGAGCGAGATGGAAAAACGGAAGTAGAGGGAGAACCGAGAGAGGAAGACAGCAAGATAAGGGAAAGGGAAACGAGAGACGAAACGCCGCGAGGTATTCGCCGGCAGCCAGTCGACTCAACCATCCCCTCGGTGAAAACTGGGATGGTAACCCTCGTATTTACCAATTACCTAAGTAATCTGCGGCGGGGCCAGACTCCGTCTCTGTCCTCATGACTCTCCTCCTGCGGTCTCCGACTCCTCGGATTAGCCCACGGCGAGACAAGCCGAGACCTTCTCTGACAAACGCGAAACATTACACTCGCTCTTGGACCTTAAGGACAACGAGTAAATTATTCGCCCGCGGATACCGGGAATACTCGGTGGCAGGAGACGACTCCTTGGACGTAGAATCGAAATCAGTTTAATTATCATTTTTTTAGGATATTTAATTATATTTTTATTCAAATACGAAAAATTATTTAAATGGAAAAAAGTTTTCTCGATGACATATTTATGCGAACTGTTGTAAACGCAAAAAATATGCAGAGATCAAGCAAGATATAATGCGAAAATGCGCTCTATTAATGAAGTAAACTGTTGATTAAGAAATCAAAAATAATGACGTCGACTTTACTTTACGAGCCTGTAGTTTCACGCGGCGAAAGATGAAACGCGAGAGAAACCCATGGTTAAAACAGAAACGTGTCGGTTAGTCGATCTAGAAATTAATTTTCTCCGCGTCCAGTTACATCTCTTCACAGGAATTATCCACCGTGAAGCGACGATTCCTCTTCTTATTCCCTGGCCTCTTCGAGGCTACGCGATCGCGAGGTCGCCGCGGGTCGTCGCAAATTTCGCATTCGCAGAATCCGCCGCGCGAATCTCTTTCTCTCGAATGTAGAAAAGTGACTACGAAAGTCCGCACAGAGAGCCCGAATGAGCTCCATTATGATAAGTGCCCGACAGACACGAAAGCATATAAATCCGAGACGAGAACGGAAAGATACATTTCCTCCTCTTCCTCCTGTAGCAGAAACGCGGATACACACCGAACGGCGTAATTCTACTTAATTGGTATCTCGGCACGCGGAGGTTACTTTACTTCGAATCTCAGTCTCGCTCGTGACTCCTTTTTTTTCAACAAATATACTTACAACTGTTCGTGCGGCGAAGGTTTTGGAGAATATCGTGTGGCCTTTCTGAGGTCGATGGTCGAACGGTCTCCATTAACTCGACACGTAAATATGACGAATCGAACGCTGATTGGCACTGCGTTAACGGTAACTTTATATTTTTTTCATTATATTTTTTCCGCAAAGGAGGGATACTGACCGCTATAAAACATTTAGTGAGATGAAGCTTGTTTCTTATATAGGATAGAAAAACATTAACGTTATACTAAAGAACGCGAAGTACGGTATCGCGAGATCATTGAAAAAAATATTTGTGTAAAATTACATGAATACTGGGTTTTTTTCGACCAAGCATAATTAATATTGCAATATTGCTAACCATGTGGAAGATTATATGTAATTTCGTATGAAATATATTCTTATATATTTTCATAATTAAAAATATTCCACTTAACATGGAATTGCATATACGAAATGCTAGTGATGTTTAAATGCTATAAAATAATGTTATAAATAAAATGGATAAATACTTGTAGAATAAAGTTCTAATAAAGTAAAACTACTAAATTAAAAATTACAAAGTGATTTTCGCATAAGAATAATAATTTTTCATATAGTTTACATGTAATTTTTACATTAAAAATATGGAAAAAATAACAGTAAAAGTACAAGTGGATTTTTTTTCAGTGCTGAAATATGGAAGAACGTCGACTATAACGCGGATGGGAAAACGCGCGGTCAGACGATGTACGCGGTGATCCACGCGATCCTGAGCGTTCTCTGTGGTAACCCTTCGGGGTCATCACGGAGAGTCCTCTCGTCGCGAACGTGCGAGAGGAATAAGATGTCCGGGTGATTATTGCGTAATCAACGCTAATTATCGTACAATCGCGGTGCGCTTTCCGCAGGAGTGAATCGCGTTATGTATACTAGGTCTTCCACGCTTCTTGCGGCGAAGGAAGAGGACGGAGATCGACCGTGGAGACGGTGTTGTGGGTGAGCGTACACGCGCGAAAGAGACATAATGGCACTCCTGCAATCTGCATATATTATACGCGCGAGTTTTCCCTTCGCTTCGTCCCGCGAGGAATCGTCGTGGCTCTTCTCTCTTTCTCTCGCCGCATGCGTTGTTCTTCCTTCGTTCATCCGCGATCTCCTTCCCTCTCAGTGTCGGCACAGAACTATACTCTGTCCTCGCGTGTTTCTCACGGAAGCTGACTCGGGACGCATGACGGTCCCAAGGTCTCATTGAATACATGCCGCCGCCTCGAGAATCGACTTTGCCGCGCGTTTATCCGGAATTGCTCGAAGCCATCCGGTTTCCGGTGTCGTTTACTTATATGCGATGGAGAAAGAAACGCCGCGATTCCGTAGGAAAAACTTTGCGCTAGATCCGATACGGTCTTCCGTAGGTTAAAGTTGATGTATCTCAATGATGTGTGAAGATGATTGAGTGTAAAGCTCAATAATAGCGATTCTCGAAATGTACATGTAACTTTGCATGTAACTAATAAATTGTAAAAAATAATTTTCTTTTTTTTAAATTCACGCAACTTGATGAAATCTCGTTTAATGTATATAAAAGAAAATGAATATTTTAACAAAAAATAAATTATTTAATTTTCCTAATATTTTTATAGAAATATCAAAACGTTGAAATACACACATATGATAAATTTCGTTGGAAAATAAAATGAACATTTTCTCAAGAGTTTTGCAATTTCACAATGATGATCCTGACATGGCGGAACCGTCAGCTCTCGAGGTGGCACGTCCCCGGAAAGGACGACCTATCGGCCGTGTATACCGGACCAGATGTTTACTACCGGCAATAATGGCGCGGGCGTTTCATTAATTAATAGCCTCGGCAGTCTGCACAGCCATGGACGTCTCTCTCGTCTGACATTTCGAGTGACAAGCCGGTGTTCCTAGGCGTAGCGTGACCGGCCTGTGTCCCGCGCATTTATTATTCAAGACTCCGATAGGTTATACGTCGTGGTACTTGGAAATCGCTCGTTCGGGTCGACCGGCCGAGGTATCACGCGTCGCATTAAAACGCTCCGTGCAAATTGACGTCGCGCGCGCGACCTATTTTATACCCGCCGTGGAAAGACGGCCTCGGGCGAGAATTAACGCATCGCTCGCGACACGAATTTTATCGCCGTTAAAACGCCGTCATTTGCGCCGTCGTCGATTGATCCATCGACCGTATCGCCGCATGCGATAAATCTCGGTTCGGCGCGGAAATCGAGTTCGAGGATGATGATGAGACGTTCGCGCGAGTATGCGCACGTCGGCGGCTTTTGAAGACGATATCGCCGCGAGGAAGAGAACGGCGACGGTGAATGTAATCGATAAAAAAATGTTCGATGACACGTGAAATTATGGTTTTTAACTTTCCTTGTACAGGCCTCTCGAGCGGAGAGATCAATCTTCCTATATTTTAAGTTATAATATAATTTTTATATATATATATACAGGGGAAATTATTTAAATGTTACTTGATAGATTAAAATAAATATTTTTTTGCCTAAATATTTAGACTGTTTTGCCATGTCGCAAAATAAATTATGCAATTTCCCAACATTGAAAATGATGTTCGGCAGTCTCGAGAATTACAGTTTCTTATCGCTAGGCTATAGCGATATACATATATTCGGTACGCGAAGAGAGAGAAAGAGAGAAATTATGGTTTTTAACTTTTCTTATACAGGCCTCTCGAGCGAAGAGATTAATCTTCCTATATTTTAAATTATAATATAATTTTTTATATATATATACAGGGGAAATTATTTAAATGTTACTTGATAGATTAAAATAAATATTTTTTGCCTAAATATTTAGACTGTTTTGCCATGTCGCAAAATAAATTATGCAATTTCCCAACATTGAAAATAATGTTCGACAGTCTCAAGAATTACAGTTTCTTATCGCTAGGCTATAGCGATATACATATATTCGGTACGCAAAGAGAGAGAAAGAGAGAAATAATGGTTTTTAACTTTTCTTATACAGGCCTCTCGAGCGAAGAGATTAATCTTCCTATATTTTAAGTTATAATATAATTTTTTTTATATATATACAGGGGAAATTATTTAAATGTTACTTGATAGATTAAAATAAATATTTTTTGCCTAAATATTTAGACTGTTTCACCTTGTCGCAAAATAAATTATGCAATTTCCCAACATTGAAAATGATGTTCGGCAGTCTCGAGAATTACAGTTTCTTATCGCTAGGCTATAGCGATATACATATATTCGGTACGCGAAGAGAGAGAAAGAGAGAAATTATGGTTTTTAACTTTTCTTATACAGGCCTCTCGAGCGGAGAGATTAATCTTCCTATATTTTAAGTTATAATATAATTTTTTTTATATATATACAGGGGAAATTATTTAAATGTTACTTGATAGATTAAAATAAATATTTTTTGCCTAAATATTTAGACTGTTTTGCCATGTCGCAAAATAAATTATGCAATTTCCCAACATTGAAAATAATGTTCGACAGTCTCGAGAATTACAGTTTCTTATCGCTAGGCTATAGCGATATACATATATTCGTTACGCGAAGAGAGAGAAAGAGAAAGAGCGAGAGATCCTACTTGACAAATCGCGCGCCATAAACAGGCGCGTTTCTCCGGAGCGGCGATCCCCTCTCGCGACATAACCGTAGATTCGACCCGCGCTGCATATTTGATGTCGCCCGTTCCATGATCGCCCAGAATTTTCCCCGGTGGATCGTGGCGGGCGGTCATAAGAGCTCTCAGTGATTGAGGGTTAGGGCAGAAGCCGATATGCCGTGTTCCTCGCGAGAGCTCGACGCGGCGGCATTAACTTTTCATCTTTATATAATTCCACGGTCATGCCGAGCCGCGCCATGGCAAGTAGGTAGAGTAGATATGTATACCTCCCGGCCGTCCACCCACCCACCTTTTCCGGGCCGCGCCGGAACCGGGCGTAATTGCCGGCGATAAAGATCCGCCGAGATACGAGCCCTCGTTACGAGATTTGCCACCGGTGGGACCGCCGATTCGCGGCTGCCTTCTCTCCTCCTCCGGCTCTGCCACCATCACCACCACCATCTCGTGCTCTGCTCTGCTGCTGCTGCTGCTATCCCGGACGCTCCTCGTCGGGCTCCTTGCGTATTCACGATGGATTTTTACGAGCGACGTCTACGAGCGACGCTGAGTGCCCTATACGCGCCGCCCGGTTTTCACTAAATCATTCGCGAACCTACCGATTATCTGCCGCTTCCCGCGTTTACGATTCCACCGCGAAGATGTGGGACAGCTGAGCGAACCAGCCGTAGAAATTTATTCTCGGTATATCGAGCTGCTTTCTCTCCCGTTTCAAGAACAAAGACGAATGCAAAATTGTTCAATTATTTCAGCGACAAATTTTCTTGTTCGACGAGCCGTCTCGAAATTTACGATGTCGGCGAGAGGAGGAGGACACAGAGAATGGTTGGTCATGTAAGTCTCGGGGAGACAAAAGATACGTCGTCGTCGTCGTCGTCGTTTCGGGGGAGAGGCCACGAAACCACTTTGAGGGAAATCTATTGCATCCGTGGGTCGAGGCAGCCGCGCGTCGAGAGGGCGAGTGTGGGCTCAAATGACACGGAATAAAAGTAATGCCCGGCGATACACACGCCGCCCTTGCTAAGAACACCCTTCTTCTCACCCTCCGGCCGGAGCTGTTCTTAGTACCCGCCGCTGGAGGGTTCCCGTTGGGAAGCGGACAATCGATATCCGGGATAAGAAATGCCCGACTCGCGCCACGATGTGTCTCACTATCGATCCGCAATTATTTTCCGATACGTCGAAGAACAAAGGTGAGATTCGGATTGTTAAAATCATGAATTCATTCGCTAAATATTACACAAGACAGTTTTGTATTTTTTATTTTGCAAATATATTTTGTTAATTTTTATCTATTTTCCAATATAGCAACAATTGATGCAATAATAAAGGGCAAATTCAAGCCCTAAATAAATCGTTATACATATTAAAAAGCGACTTCAAATTAAAATGATAAAATTAACATAATGAAAATTTATTATATAGCAACAATTGATGTGTACATATTAAAATCTACAATTATTTTCATGAATATGTTGAAATCGTTTGCATTTTATTAAGAGCGGTTCGTCTGTCTAATCTATCTCCCAAAGAACCCCGGCGGTTTTTCAGATCTTACGCGGCAAGTCATCGACTCTAATCAACGATCCGTTCAAGAGACGTGTGGTTTGACGTTCCGAGAAGCTCTAGAAACTTGGTCCCACGAATAACCCGGGCACACGCTACAAGGACACACGGTGATGTGTCCATCATCGTCGGTAGGAAATCGATTCCGCGAAATCGGCCGATCTAATTCACATAGGCGCACGCGAGATTGTTTTTTTTTTTTTTTTTCGTCGCTTTTAGATTTAGCCGCTATTTATCCATCCGATGTGTCGCGCGCATAATTCGACCAGAATTCGCCTTCTTTTTGTCGACTCCGATTGACCGCCCGAGGCGGCTTTTTAATAGACTTAATCACACCGGGTGTAATCGAATCCCTCGATTTGAATGACTCGGCTGAAACAGATAAATCGTTTCACCGCACCGAATCGAAATCTCATTAATTTGTAACATATACTAATGTAAATTTTCTTGCAATGATGTTTGAAATAATTTCTACGTAACCTTTTATGCACATTTTCATGTGTCTTTTAAATTTTAAATCGTGTAGAGCGTGTGTTTAAATTGAAAATTGTCTATAGATTAAATTTGTGTAGAACTCTCGAAAAATTTAAAAGTACATAATACGTATTTCAAATTTGTTCTCAGTGTGAATATAATTCTTTTATTATAAAATATTAATGGCGCGTTATTTCTCAAATGATTCGCACATAAAACATAATTACAATTCTATATTGAAAAATCTATACCTTCGAATATTATTTGAGAAAATCGAGAATACATTAAGCCGCGTAAATAAGGAGAAAATTGTGCTGTATCAATCGCAAGAAATGATCTTCGTCATCCGAAGAAACGGTAAAGAAGATCTCGTTGCAATCGATTTCAAAAGCATGACATACCGCTCGATATATCGTGCAGAGAATTCAAGGTCGGCTCTAGTGGAAACACGTCGATTAGATTGCAAATCGAATATGCTTACCTTTGGATGGAAGTTGTATGAAGGTGCTGAAGAATCGAGGAAAGTTTCAGTGGAGTGTGCGAACGTGCTTCGGCAAACTGACGGATATCGTGTCTTCTGCGATAATTCGACGTCGGCCGAGGGTCTCCTTGAACACGAAAGTATACTTTATGAAGGACACATTCAAAGGTGGAATTCTTACTTTCATCTTTAATGATTTTTTAAAAGGGTAGAGGGATCTTTTCATTATAGCTATACATTTTTGGCTTAATTTATTATATATCACTAACAAAAAATTTAGAATCAAATAGGTATACCACAAAATATAAACTTTAATTTGTTTCAATTCTCCAATACTTTACGTTATATCAGCAGCCTTTATCGTTTCTTATCTTCCGCGAGATAATCGATCGAGGGAAATCCTTCGCCGTCTCAACTATGTTTCGAAAATGACACACTGACCTACTAAAGGGGATATATGCTATGACGTCAGTCGGTTTTCCTACATAGGGGTAATTCGGAACGGTGGGGTACGCTCTGCGCGGGATCGATATTTTGGTCCATGGGGCTCGTCGGCATTAAAGAGGAGAAGACGTCTCCGTTGCGAGACCTCGCACAAGATCGCATCGGCTTCTCTCGCGATATATTAGCGCACAATTAGACGCATTCAGAGACTCGGCGGCGCGAAAAGCGCCTAATTCTATTACCAGTAACGAATCTCTCTCTTTCTCCGGCCAAGATTGATCGTCGGGGGTAAAAAAAGCGAGCAGTCGAGCGCGTGCTCGGCCATCCGGAATAAAGACCGGCGAGGGAGAGACTGTGCGACGGGCGTCGATTAAAACTTTTGTAAGCCGCCTTGGACGGATCATTGGCCGCCTCGGCAAACAAGAGTGACAGAGTTCTGCTTTTTGCCCCGACTCGCTTTTTCTCGCGACTCCGATATACTAAGCCCTTAGTGGGATTGACCGCCAAAGCGGCTTACTCTCGTTCTCCCTCTCACATTTCCTCCGAACTTTCGCGAGATCAATCGGGACACATCAGCGCAGCCGATTTATCAGGCGCGCGGAATAGTCGCGAAAAAATACGTTTCGACTCGATAATGTTTGATATTTCTTGCTTTCCGTCTGGTGAGAAGGACAAAGAAAATTGTCTTTTAAAATATAAACTTATTATCCTTCGTTTTATTCCACTTGAGATCAAAGGTCTTGGACAATGTAATATTAATGCAACGTATAATGCAGAGAAAATATAAATTGAGTCCGAGGGAAAGAAAGATAGAGAGAGAGAGAGAAGTCTGAACAGTGGAACCGGTGATCAGATAAACCGTGTCCAGAGAATGAAAACCCATCATTATGAAATCGTTTAAGAGTAATAAATATTAATTAGCCTCCCTAACTCTTGATTTGACGGAGTTAATAGCCGCGTCTGGGTGCAAAGGGAGCAGAGTACAAATTACGCTTTCATGAGATTTCCGAAACCGGCCGAAAATGGCCGGAATCGATATTTGATCGGGCGCGCGATATTACATAATTAGCGTTAATATTCTCGATCGACAAGGATCATATGATGCGCGCGCGCGCGCGAGCACCGCACGTTTCCGTAGGATGCAATTATTCGACGCCTCTCTCTCTCTCTCTCTCTCTCTAAGAAGCGAGACGGCGCGGCGCATGAATTATTCGGCGTATGAGCTCGAGGCTCGTTAACTCGCGAAACGGAACGAAGACCATCGACAATCACGATGTCAAAGTCGTAGGGGGCAGGTGCCGACGCGCACGACTTCCGGTGCGTTCTTATATGCACTTGTTGCATATACAATCTCTGTCTCTCTCTTCCCCGCGAGCATGGATTAATAATAATCACGGCACCGTCGTCGCAGTCCTACGAGAGAGACGCGGTCCGGCGCGGAATCCTATTTAAAAATAATTGCGTTCCTCGCGCTCGCGCTCACTCGGTGGTTTCCTGTACTTGATTACGGCTAATTGTTCGAGATTTACAAGTATAATGGCACGTTTAATGCGGCGACTTACGTGACGGCCCTGAGACCGACTGGTGTCGTCTCTCCCTGCAAAGAGTGAAGAAAAAAATAATCTCCCCCTTCTCTCTCTCCCTATTCTCCGCGTACGAAACGACGCGTCACCGAGTTTCCTCCACGGAACTGTGACGAAACGATTGTCGGACGAGCGCAACTGACCTTAGAATTGCAAAGCAGCGGTAATTATGCGAGAATGAATTGTCTCGACCGCGCAGTAGTCTGTCAGAAGCGCATCGGAAATAAAATTATGCGCAAGCGTTATATCGAGAAAAAAAAAATTAATATTCTCTTTACTTAATTATACTCGCAATATGGTTCTAACAACGAAATAAAGGTAATTATTTAGTTTTTTAGTTGAAAAACTTGTCAGTTCTCTTCTCGAAATAATATTTGCTTCGGATTTCTTTCTTTTTTTCGTTCCCGCAAAGTTTCCTCTTTGTGTGATTCGCGGTTTTATTATAAATCTCGTTCTCAACGGTTTATATAATAACGATAATGCGTGCACAAACGAATGCTTTGAATTCTGCTGCGCGGATCCAAATTACCGAAATGCACTGACCTTTAGACCGGGACTTTGATTTAAAATCCGAAATTAGTCGGGATTACTTAATCTCCCGTTCCCAAAGCTCCCGCTTTCCTCTGTATCTTTCACCTCTCTGTGAATCGTCACAACGCGCGTCTTTATGGGGGCACATTTGGACATTTTCGTTTGAGCTATCAACGAAATGACCATTCGCCACCGTATCGGCGAAGCGAATAAACAAACGCGTTCGCTATATATATATGAAGAGAGAAAGAGATTGAGAGAGAGAGAAGGAACATATATAGAAAATCGGCCACCGCCAATCTGTCGTTGGTTGCATTAGCCCGAGGATGGGCTTTTCAAAAGTCCACGTTTGATGAACCATCCTCTTTTTCTCTCCCTTCTTTTCGCTCTCTCTCTCTCTCTCTCTCTCGTGTTCGCTCGGATACTTTTAAAGTAAATTAGCTTTTTAGTTTTCTGTGACTAAAACCTCGGGGAATATAGCATGTACATATAAAAGGAAGGAGGAAGGGCTTGCTCGGAGTCTGCCTGAGGGTTCAACTGCCTCAATGTCTGAATGGATCCTTCCTCTCTCTTTCTCTCTTCCTTTCATTTCACGTCCAGTTTCGTACTCGCGAGCGCCTTCGACCTATTTGCACGAGTGTCTAAGTCAGACAAACGCGTTAAACTACTCCTACACTTCGTAGGTATACGTCCGAAAAAATACAAAGTGCGCCACTGCATCGACAAAGAGAGAGCCCCGAAGCGACGATCGCTTTTGCCAACTGGCGTTGACTCTCTCTGTCGTCGAAAAAAAAAAGGACAAAGTCTCTCCCAGGATCGAAATAACCACCGAGAGGAATCTCGCTTTTTGGGCAATGCGAAACGCGTGTAGAAGTTTCCTTCGAAAGACATACGGTGAAACAAGCGTTTTCGCAAAAGGGCGGAGACAGGAGCTTTTGCAAAAAATAATCGGAAAATAGTTGAAATGTAAGTAGGAAATACATAACCGAAAGTATAATAATATATACTGTATATCTGATCTGAAAAGGTATTTAAGTATAAAAATTTTTAAAATTAATCATGAAAATGATAAAAATATGTAGATTGAGGTGAAAAGGTGACTGTGTCCGCACAATTGTTTTAAATAGAAAGAAAATCGATATAATCAATAATTCCATGTTAGGCAATAAATCAATTTAATACGCGGCGAGCTCATTGGTTACACGATTGAATTACCAAACAAAATTCTTTCGGAACGTAGAAGCGTAGGCAAAGTTGCCGCAGTTATCGAATTTACCTCTCAAACTGATTTCATTGTATTACAGCGGGGAGGTTATGTAAATTGATGAAATGGAGATCAAGCTGGATGAAATTGAGATACACCCGGCCGGGGAATGCGCAATTTATTGCAAAAATATTCGTTTTTAATATGGCGCGCGAAAACTGTAACGCGAGAAATGTACACGCCGCGATATTTATATATCAAATATGTGTTTTGCATTTAATTGCTTGGCGCGAATTGATCGCGGAGTCGAAAGAACAATTCGTTTACGAAAAATGCCAAGCGTGGTTGGTATTTGTTTTTTTTTTTTTTTTTTAGTTTTTTTTTTATATTCATTACTGCACAACCACCGACAAATATAATAGTTTTAATGCTTTAATAAAACAACAGAGATTATTTAATTCTTCTTATTAATGTTAAACTAATTCGACTTTATATAATAAATAAATTTCAGTTTATATTACGTAAACTTTATAATTTTGCAATTCGTACAAAAAGAATAAACATTTTTATATAATAATTCAATGTTCAACAGATTATACATGCAGTAAAATTATTTATTCTATAATAAAAATAAATTTCTACGTTCTCGAAATGTAAAAATTCATTTGACATCTTAAAAATAATAATCGCACGTATGTAGACTGCCGATAATTCCGATATTTAAATTAAATGCACGTGTTTCTACAGTTGAACGCGACTAATAAGATTACCGTGAGATTATTATATTGCAAACTTTCTCGCTGAAAATGCAATTCCTAGCAAAATCATTTTATCATAAACGCGTATCGTCACGAAAACAGAAATATAAATTCCGCGGCAAGACCAATTCCGCCTCGAGATTCGTTCTCGGCTCGATTTTTTATAGATTTGTCGATCTGAGATCGAAAGAGATTTCGCGCAAGGATATAACTAGATTACGCTATCAAACCGGCCTCATTACGACGATGGTTAAGTTCTCTTCGATCTAGAAAGCGCCGGCGAGAGAGATATAATCCAGATTCCGCGCGGATGCGTGTGCGAGCCGTCGGGCGATAAATAATCGAACGAAATGGCGGGAAAAAAATAGAGGGGGAGAAAAGCGAGAAAAAGAACGAAGGTTTAAAGGCAAATACTCGCAGACTCCCCGCGAGGCGACCCCGGCTGAACTTCTAGCAGACATTGCGGGGGGTCTTCTAACGAGCCGTGCAATTAACATTTTTATTAGACGGTTCTTCAAACCGATCCTCCGCTCTGCTCCACATGTGTACCGGTCGGAACCTCATCGATACGTCTCGGCAATGCGGAACAAACCTTCTGCCATCCGCGAAACAGAGCCTGATTTTCCTATTAGTTGGGAAGAGCTGTTTTAAAAATTTTTTATCATTCTACCATTGATTTCGGGATTTTCTCGATCTGAAAATGTGTAAATAAAAATAATCTCCTCCCTCCAAGATATTACAGATACATTAATTTAATTTCAAAGAGATATATATACGAGTAAAAACAATATTAACGACGTTCGTCGAACCATGCGCTCGATCTTCTCGCGGGAAATTCCGTCGGAGAAATAATCATTTCTCGCCCCCACCAGCGATATTATTTCTTAAGCATCGTCTTCGCACCTAAAGAGCGAGAACACGAAACAACCGTGTTATTTCCCGACATGAGCGTCTCGCGCGCCAACAAAACAAACAAGGGCTATCGTGCCCCGTACATCGTAGGGCGCATCATCCGGGATATATATAAGTATATCGTTGCAATGCAACGTCGATGGTTGTTGTTGCGCATTTCAGGGCCGCGCGCATCTCTCGCGTTGCCGATGCGCGTTGCATTGTTCGGCATTTCTCTCGATGCGGCATCTCGCGTCGGTGTGCGCTACGTGCCGTACGGTGATTTGGCTAACCACACGTTTGTTGAGCCATCGGCGGCATCCGGCATTGTTTGCTCGCTTTGATGAGGCCAATTCGCGTCTCTCGCTTTTGCGTTCGCGTGCTTTCGTGTGGGAGATGCGTGCGAGCGCTCGTACATATACATATATATATATATATATAAATATATATAGATATACACGCGTGCAACTCGCGCGTGCGTCTCTCTATCTCGGATGGATATCGCTCTGTTGTGTGTACGCGCGCGCACGTACTGCGAGAGAGAGCCTGCGTATGTCATTAGTGACCCCGGGGGTGACCTCGGGATTCGCTCTCACCATACCGGGTTATCAACACCGACCACCGTGCACCACCGACAGAGAGAGAGAGAGAGAGAGAGCAAGAGGAGGCTCCATTATGCGCTCCTAACGATACTCGCCCTGTGCGCGAAACATTGTCGCACCGCGTGTTGTTGCTCGCTTTGCGAGATACTTCATTGAATCGCACATTTCTTCGACTTTTTTTTTCACGTTTCCGTCTAATTTTTCGATGATTTCCTGAATCATTTTTTTATATTTTAATACATCTCGTTTTGTCAAGTTCAAGAAATTAAATCATTTTTTAATGATTCGTCAAAATTATTATACAATAAAAAAGCAAATGGAAACGAAGATAATATCCAAAACTAAGATTGACAAAATCGCGGTATAAAAGTCGAGGAGAGAACGCGCTAAACCGATCGATACCGCGAGAATGAAGACACCATATCTCGATGGTTTTTGCCGGAAAAAGTTGATGCATATTTCTATCCTGCAAAAAAGAGCGCGCAGGCTCGTGACGCCGCGAATTCTCTCGCTCGCAATTCGCGGCGCGTCTCTCATAAACAAGCACGTACCTACGAAGAGCGCGCGATCGATCCGTGGCATGGGACGTCCGTCTGGCGCGGAAGAAGAGTAAGTACGTATATATACACGAGGGCGCGATATACCTACCCCCTCGGTCTCAGACCCGCCCGTCGCGTATAACGATACCGCTCGTCGTGTCCCGTCTCCGCCGAACTGGTAAGTAACTGGTGGTGCTATTAAATGCAGACACGAGCGCGAGCGCGGCCCGGAAATTGCCTAATTTCCTGAGTGCGCGCGCCGATCCGTCAACCTGACGTGACGGGGACGTGGCTGCACGGAATACCGTGACTTTTAATGTCAAGTGTGTCGAAAGAAAACCCGGTTATATCGGCGTCTCTCGGTAGGGAGGAAGGAGGCTCTAATATAAGGCTGGACCGCGACGGACGGATATATACGTCGTGCTCTTCTTCGCTCAAGTGGATTTCCGCTGAAGTCGATTATCGCCAAGTCGCGAAGCGACACGAGAGAGACTCTCGTGTTTTATTCTCCCTCATCGTGCGGCCTCGATCCAATTGCCCTCGCCTCTATTCGCGTTCCGCATCGGAAGCGGATATGCGCTTCTCGTTAGATTAATCGCAATCTCGCGAATGTTCTTGACAGTGGCAACACGCATGGACGATGCGTCCGCGCATGAGTGCGCGGCTCTTTAGCTTGATGAATCGAATGAGTAGTTGATTACTTCGTAATTATTCAGCCGCGTATTCGTTCGGTTTATGTTTATCACTTGGATTATATTTCATTTTAATTGACAATTAATTCCTTAACAATTCAATACTTTGATCAATTAAAAATTCATATTTTCCAATATAAGGATACTTTAAACTATACCTACTCTGAATTTTTTCTTAGAACTTACTCTGAAGAAATATTATAAATATGTACATAATAAAATTAATCCAACATATTTTTTATATCTTATTGTGGTAGATATTAATATTATTTTATGATTGTCATGCATGATTTTCAGAGTAACTACCAAGAGAAAATCCTTTCTGTGTTGGACTACTATCTACTAATTATTATGAAATATATTATTTTCCTTATTCAACAGATTCG
Organism: Nylanderia fulva; assembly: GCF_048542155.1. NCBI lineage: Eukaryota > Metazoa > Arthropoda > Insecta > Hymenoptera > Formicidae > Nylanderia > Nylanderia fulva. Next base: position 3,183,728 of record NW_028189302.1, read on the forward strand.
TTGTATAAATCTTTGTGGTAATCAGCATCTTCCCACGAGCATTCTGATATACATTACAGTGCACATAAGTATATGTAATATCGATTCACATAAATCCTTTCATCATATATACATAGGTGCTGTTACATTGTTATTATTACCGCTTTACGTCCCATTAAAATCGATCAAATTTTCGGATATTCCGCTAAAATGCGTTTTCGATACAAAGTATCAAAGGTCGTTAATTGAAACGTTGATTACCGCATAATCGACAAAACGTTCTACAAGGAAATAGTACCTGAAGAATGACAGATATTTCGACTATCGGGGATTGCGGAGTTATCGATAGCGATATTTGTCTCGACCGCGTCGAGAATTCCTCGGTCTGGAATGTACTGAGCCACCGATAGATGCAATAAGCCCTCAGAATGAGTGGTTATCGAGGAGGGAAAGATTAGGCGCGCGTTCGACGCGGGTCGTCAGCGATAGAGAGAAAGAGAGAGAGACTAATCCGTTGGCTTAGTGTTTCCCGGAGAAGAGAAGGGTGACAGTAGATAAGAGAAAATCCACAATTAAGAGGCGTCAATCGTTCTCGTGACACATGCTCCACCGTTTTCCAATCTTCGTTACACGACGTATCTGGATACCAATTCGGGATCTCCTCTTCGTGATAGATACTAGAGGTCAGATCGAGACAGTTTTTCAAAGTCCAATTGCATTAATATTCTTTCTTGCGCGATAAGTCATTGATAATGAATAAATGGAATCGATATAAAAAGCCGTGTCAGTTGTCAATGGCTGACAAATATAATGATTTCCATCATAATTTAAAGAAATGTTTGATAGAAGCTTGGAGTTAAACTTGATTACATCTCTAATATTGAGAAAAAAGTGTTTCTTCGTATATATATTTTTTAAGGGAAATACTCAATTCTGAAATAATTGCTCGAAAAGGTAACAGAATGCACTCCTTTGTCTCTTACTTCAAATTCCACGAGTATACAACACGCGCTCGTCGAAATCGGTGAGAGCAGTTTCCCCGTGAGTCGTTCCGCGCGCTAGTGTGCATACGCATTCGCATGTGTGTGCGCGCACGTGTGCCTGTATTGGCGGCAATCTCCGCGTCAGCCGTGCGATGTCGTATCTGTACCACCAGATGCCACATGCGCCGGCGGCAGGGTCGTGAAAGAGAACGAGGGGGAGAGGTCGCGATACCATCTCTCTCTCTCTCTCTTTCTCACCCCTCCACGAGAGAATGGGCGTGTATTGGCGTCCCTACCAGCCAACTCTCTTCCCCTACGACCCCTCCGTCGCTTTTCCCACCAGGTGGACCAGGGGCGACTCCGCGACCGTGAGATCCCACACGGACGGATGCGGCGACGGTTTGGACAGGGAAAGGGAAAACGGACGGTGGAATCGTTCTCGTGTCGCTTCGAGAGTCCCCTACTTTGCCGTGTCGTCCGCGCACGCTGTCTTCCGGTAGTTCCTGGCGATCCACGCCTTCCATCTCTTCCCATTGGCTCAATCTGTCCCCAGAGTTCTGGTGACACACGCCTCTTCCTGTCGTTCTCCAGGAATCAGCAGCCGCGGCGCAGGAGATCGCCGCTGGATTCTCCTGCTCTGCGAGAACACCGGAGAGCGAGGATGTCCTTAGGTGCGTCCGTTCGAGGATTGATCAGCCGCCACGGGGCTGGGCGTGTACGCGGCTATCGCCGATGCGACGGAAATATAGATCCGTACACCCTGGCGAGAACGCGTCTCGCGATATTCTACACATCCGTGCAACTTTGCTCTCGGCACACACATACCGGGAATATGTTGTTATCTTTTAACCTGGGCAAAATCAATGACCGACATCCCTCGCGCGAGATTTGTATGTATAATTATCGTTCGCGCTCTGCGGCTGTCAAAATAAATCGGGGTACCTAAGACTACTCGGATAACCAAAATCTATCGATTATTATTGTCTTGCGAATTATCCGAATGCTAAAGATTTCGTATTATATTCGATGTAAATGTTAATGACACAAACGTATTTCATTAAGAAATAGCGTTTTGTAATTATGAAACGTATATCTTATGTTATCCGTTACACGAATATTTTTATCTCGATAGAATTAATCGAGCATTGCGTAAAAAACTTTCTACTTAAATTACACCGAATTTTTCAAGTCGATCGATTACGCTATCGTAAAAATATCGGATGAGATAAGAAAACTGTCCGATATTTTTCTCTCGGCCAACTCGGAGTATAATTAAATAATGAAAATACGAATGTGCGCAAGAGGAATAATTATATCTCTACGATCGATATAAATACGAAATCGACCTATGTTTCTCTTCGTATACTGTAACGTCCGGAACAGGCTGCCTTTGCCTAAACTATACCGATCGGACAGCTGGGAAGCGCAGGCCGGAATTACGTAACCGGGGACTATATTCGCTCAGTCGTAAAATGTAATCGCTATGTTCCGAACATGGATCGACGTGACCGTAAAAAGGAGACGCGCATTATCTCGTAAAAAAACCGATAGCTCGGACTCGCGAATGTCGCGAGTGATTTTTCGATCCCGATATGTCCGATCCGAGATCGTAAAACCGTAAACGATGATACTGCGTGGCGTATATCTAACATCCGAGCATAACAGCCATTTCTTGCACTAGAAACGTCAAAACAAGTCCCCGTCTCTCATTTTCGCGTGTAAAATCGATTTATCGAGAACCATAACTCGATCTATCATACATACACGTCGCTATCGTTTCCTGCTTGCGATATCAACTGTTGATTTTCTCAATTCTAAAGAAAGTTTATCTATATCTAAAGACATTTCGCTTATACCATTTTATTTTCCAAAGTTCTTCATCTTCCTTTAATAACTTTTATACGAAACATATATTTTAAAGTCTATAAATAGCATCTGTTAGCTGTCACGTTTCAAATCGAGGAACTTCCTCGATTATTTTTCTACATTATATAAACTCAGACCGGACGGAATCTAAATAAATCGATCGATGTGATATAGCGAGATATGCAAGACGCGAAATCTAGTCCGATTTACTCTCGGTATAATTAAACACGCGCTCTCGGAGTAGTCGCTCGCGATCAGCTGATCCTTATCGAGCGTTGCCTCGATAACACGCGGGCTTCTTGACAGTTCATCCGGCGGAAAGGTCGCGAAGACGAGAGCGCAGGCGAAGCGAGGAAGGCCGGCTTTGTCTCGTTACTCGCCGGCAGCGAGAGAGAAGAAGGAACGAGGAGTCAGCCAGGATGATCTGGACGAGCTGAAGATGGAGGCACGATAACGACGACGGAAATTGAATTCTCTCACCAGTCATCCCGCTGCGAAGAGAGTGCATGCACACACGCATCGATTCGCCCCGCGAGTCGTATAAGCCCCGAGTATCGACGGGTTGCTCGTCGAGGGAGAGAGAACCCACGGTTCCGTCCTTCCTGCTCCTTTTGTCTCGGCAACGCAATACGGTTGGGCGCACGTATAGGCTACTTCGAAAGGGCGAAGCGAGCTCTACGTACCTGCGCGGCATCAACGCCGTCGTTTTACCTGCCACGCGAGACAAAACAAGGAGAGAGAGGGCCTACAAAGTCTCGTTCGGAAAAATTCTATTCGCGTGACGGTTATGAGCGTCCAAGAAAGGTGTCGACGATGGGGGAGAGAAATGCGCGTATCGAGATATTAAAAATAGATTAGGGTAATCGCGGAATATTTTGCAGTAATTAATCTCTTAATCCGAATTGCAAATATATAAATAGAGAGAGAGAGAGAGAGATACTAAATTAATTCTAGTTATTAAATTTTCAAGAATTATGAGCAATTCCTCTGTCGATTCTTTGCCCGAAAAAATCCCATTTATCTCTAATTAAAATAATTCATAAACGATGAACAACTTCCGCTTCCATTTCTTTCGATACGCGCAACTTAAAAAAATCGTTTCTTCTTTTCTCGACGCAAGAAACCGCTGCCAAAAATGCCAACGACGCATACGGTTTATCTGTAAATTGTGTAATATTACGAGCTTTAAGGCTGCAACGATGCGCGTTTCATTGTCTCGGCGCACAGAGGTTCGTGTTAAAACGCCGACGGTCTGGTTAGTAAAATCGTACCTAGGAGCATGTCCAATCGACATTACGATAATTTATGGCTTAAATAAATGCCCGATCGGTGTACGAGCGTGTACAGGTATCAATTTACATGACGCAACGGATATGTAACCTGATATATCGTGTGGCGGCGGTACAGGCAGATCCGGCGGTTCTCATTGAAACTATCGGTGCGAGCGATGCAAAGTAGCGACGAAAAAAAGGATCGACGCGACATATGCATATGCGCGCGTACGCCAAAAAAAATGCGTAAAATTAAAATTCGAGGACAGTGAATTCGTATTAAATACAACGCATTAGATCCGACGCATCAACGAATTATCGCGAGCGATGCTCTTATAACGTTACAACGAACCTATGCACCGAAACATGAGATTCATAGATAACCGAATTTGCAATGCAATTTTGCATTGATTCATTCCAAACTCGAGCCTGAACAAGCGCAATTTCGGTGTTTTGCGAGGGATTTAATTCTGTATTTAATTGAAAATAAAATATATTCTCAAGATCGATGAAGGCCGTCCTGGTTTTTCATCTATTTTAACTTCTAAAGTATTCTACATATTTGTCATATAATCAATTTTCATATTTCTTCGTTGCGAGCATTTTACCGATCGATATAATATAATTAAACAAAATCGCGTGACAAATATAAATCGTGTATTATTTCAAGTTAATTATTGCCCAATAAAAGCCATACGATCTCGAATAATAACGCTTCGATTTCGGAGTGCTATCTCGTTTATATCGTTTCGTCTCGAACTCGTCACAAAAATGTCGTACAAAAAAATTGGATAAAATAAAAAGCCAAAAAATCCGATTCTTTACCGCGAAGACGACGTACGTACGTACGTTCTCACAAAGGATGAACTCCGCTTCGCGGAGCTGTCTCGGTGGCGGAGGCGGCAGCTATGTGTGTAGTCGTTCGCGGAAGGCGGGAGGCGGCTGAAGCTGAAGTAGCTGTAGATAGGTAGGTAGGTAGGATCGAGCGAGTGAAAGAGAAAGAGAGAGAGGGATATCGATGCTCGGCCATATTCGGTCGGATTCGCGCGTTTCCGCCGACTGGTGGTGGCCGCCGCGCACCTCCGCCAAGAGTTCCACGCTGCGTGAAACGAAACTCGTACGTACGCGATCAGCTCGACCGAGGCCGCCGGCCTTCCTTTGCGTATCGGGCCCCGTTGCGTGTTTCGCGCCGCGGACGACAGCATCTCTCGCCGAGACTAATTATACGCGCGAGTTCGACGACGACGTCGTCGTCGTCGTCAAGGGTGTCTTCTGCTCGTCGAGGGTGCGAGAACAGCGCGCACAGATACAGGCGCAGATCGCACACACACACACACATCCCCGCGGATACGCGCTCGTCGCGCAAGGGCGCGAAACCGTCCCAGTCCGGTACTTAACGTGGTTCCGCGCGGGAGATCCGCGACGCGTTCCCGAGGCAGTGTACCGTAAAGAGTTCTCGCGCCGGCGGTAGCGGCAAGAAAACGCGCCAATCGCGCGTCCGGTGTTCGCGTGGTGCTTCACGCTCGGCGGTTTGTCGCAGAAGAGGAGAGGGAGGCGGAGCAGGAGGAAGGTGGTGGAGGTGGTGAGGAGAGAAGAGAGGAGATGGCGGTGGACAAACGTGGGTGAGGGCGACGGGGGCGAGAGAGGACAGCGCGAGAAATTGACATTGTTTTCGGAGCCGAAGTGCGTGACGTTTTTTCTTTTTTTTTTTTTTTTTTATTTCTTTTTTTATTTTTCTCCCGCGCGACCGGAAACTTCTCGCTCTTTTTAGATCGCTCGCCGATTTCGACGAATGACGGATCGTCGATACCGGAAGACACCGGGTAACGATCCGGCACGCGGAGAGAAAATCGGGATCGTAGGCGGGGCTTAAGGTCGGTGGACACGTGACACGGAAACTTGTGACACGCCGCCCTTGCCCTCCCCTCCACGCGACCGAAATCCACGCGTCCAACGCGGACGACGCCCCGTTCCGGGTGTGCGTGTGCGTGTGAGTGCGTGACGGCTCGCGCGTTTCCACGCGGAAATTCTACGAGAAGAGGATTTGACGATATACCGGGGAAATAAGACGTTTTTCTGCCGGAACTTCGTCAGCTATGCGCTTGCAGCACTCCTCGACATTGACAGAACTCTCGCACTCGCGCGAGATTATGCGACGCGATTCTCGCAGCGGCGCTCCGAATCTACGAGTCGCGGGAACAATTCAAGGCGGAATCCACGCGTCTGAATAATGCGATTCCCCTGTCATCCAAGCACGACTGGCTCTTCTCTCGTCTCGCCTTCCGCGATCGACAACCAATAACATCGACGATCCCGCATCTCGCGACCGATGAGGCTGGTCGAGGAACGCCGCCGCGGCGTCGACGCGTGAATCCCCCGAGGATGCAGCAGGGCAGCGTGGGTGGCTGCGACGAGGACTCCGGCGCGACGAGTCCTCCGGCGAGATCGCCTTCCGGTTTCGCGATCAAGAGCGAGCCCGCGGATAGGAACGACGTGAGGATTAAGGTCGAGATGCCCGAGCCCACGGAGGATTATCAGCGACAACCGGGCAACGAGAATTATCGCTACGGCGAGAAGAAGCCGGGATACGTCCCGGACCTTCTCGGGACTCAGTGCCAGCCACCTGGGTATCGTCCCGTGGGACTGCCCAACTCTTTCGGCTTCCCGCCCTTCTACGGGCATCATCATCCGGCGATGATGCCCTTCCCGGCCGGACGTCCTTCGCCGGACGGGCCGATCGGCAAAATCGCCGACGGTCACGAGCAACAACAACAACCGGTGTCCTCGCACCCTTACGGCAGGATGCCGCCGATCCCCAACGATGGTTTTCTTCAGGAGCATCATCACAGGAGCTTCGACGCAGGCGACTTCCAACACGCCGGAATGCCGTACCCGGGTTTCCGGCCCACCATGCGTTCGTCGTACGGCAATCATCATCATCATCATCATCACCATCATCATCATCAGCAGCAGCAGCAGAACAACAGCGCATACAACAGAAGCCACTATCACCCGGCCAGGCAACGTAAGTGGAGCAGTACCGCGTTCCGGGGACTGCATCCGCCGATGCCTGTAAGTTTCCTTTTCTTGACTTACGAATATAATTACGCTTCGCGATTTATCTCTCGTTTTTAAATTGCATTTGACAAGTTCGTCGCAATCTTGGCGAGCGCGAATTGTATAGTATTTCTAGTGATGGGTAAGAAATATATCTCGATACAGATACACGAATTAAAATGTTATGTAGATACAGATACTCAGATACTTTTAAATTATATTTTATCATAATAATGGTAATACGCACAAAATGTACTGAATAATTCTTTTATCTTTATTAATATGTTTGTTTATATTACGACTTTATTCGTTAGTCTTAACGCGTGAAAAATGCCCCAAAGATATTGTCACTCAAACTATTTCGCTATGGTACTAAAATTTGACCAATGCTTAATAATCGCTCAACCGGTGTTGATGACGACATGTTGATAACTTGTAGTCTTTTAAAAATTTAAAGAATTGGGCTATTCAAAAAAATCTGTGAAAATGTATCTGAAAAAAGCAATTCAGATATCATGTTTTGTATCCAGATACTGTATCTAGAAACTACACAACACTGAGTATTTTCGACTGAAAATATGAAATTAAAGTTGTCATTTTTTGACATTTTGTTAAATTATAAATATATCTTTATGTCAGATAATAAATTAAGCTCTTTTGCAATTCTTAAATATAATTTGACAATAAGTTTGCTGCAATTTTTGCGAGCGCAAAAAATAGTTTGAAATCTATTGTTTTGACTGTGAAAATATAAAATTGAAATTGGTTGTCATTTTGACGTTTTGCTAATTATAAGTATCCTTATATCAAATGATAATAATTATGTTTTGCGATTTATCTCGTTCTTAAATATCATTTGACAATAAGTTTGCTTCAATTTTTACAAGTACAAAATAGTTTGATCTATTGTTTTGGCTATATATCGATATGTAATATTAAAGTTAATTGTCATTTCATCACGTTTTGCTAATTACAAATATTCGAAAATAAAATTTACATAGCGATATATTATGTATCATTCATTTATAATAAATACACTTGTGCATGTAATTCTCTCTCTCGTTATCGTTTTCTATCATGTATGACAGTACTTCAGAATCCACACTTTAATCTCTATGGTAATCAACAGTCATAAGGAGGCTGTCTATTCTTATGTCTTAAAGTCATGAATGTTAAAGAGATTGTTGAGTTGTTCCCACATCTGATAATTCGCAGTGTTTCATCGTTTGAAAGCTTTTTCGATTTAACAGAAATTGAATATAATGCTCATTGAAGTTATATATCGCGCATTTTTATTTTTATATACATTTTTTTTCAAAGATTGCGAAAAGAGAAATTGCTTCGATCCCGCATTAGTTATATGTGCCTCGTGTTGGATTATGCGATTATTCGGAACGGTGTGGCACTTATTAAAGGAACAATACCCCTGTGACGAAAGCGAGAATATCGCGTTCGTCGTGATCGCGCGATCTTATTGCGCCCGCGATAAGATCGGTAATCGGAGAATGGAGATAGTATCGCGCGCGTATCAACGATGACGACGACGTAGGCGGCACAGCAGAAATTTCATTTTTTGCCCGCCGGCGTTTACGAATCATCGCCGAGAGGGGAATGAGATATCCGAGCAAGCTGCCCAGTATATGTTGCACCTTCTATTTCGTGCGAACGACGCATTACTGTATCCGCGCGATCGTAAATCGTCGAAATTTCTTAATCTTCCGTACACCACATCGATCCGACATATATGCAACCTTGTATTAATGCATCCCACACTGATTAAACAAATAAAAATTCATTTCCGAAATACAAATGTCACTCGATTTTTCTCTATCTGGTATAACTGAACATGTATATATTTATATATATTAACAGCATAAAGTATAAACTTGTTACATTTTGCTTTTTCTTTGTGGATTAAGCAATCGAATCATTATCTAGTTTTTTATGTATAATTAAGAAAGTAATTATCTTTTTCAAGTTTAAAAATTTAGTTTTTCAAATAACATTTTTCTCGATTAAAAATTGTGTCGTTAAAAAGAATCGTGCGAAGAAAAAAGATTACAAGCAAAAAAGTGGAGATTATTGCAATATAAAGATGCATCGTAGAGAGAGAGAAAGAGTGGCATTAATCTTCTCAATATTATAATAATCAACTAGTAACTAATCAACATTAAAATTATCATATTTTATGTATCTCTATATTTACTACATAAATGTAAATGAAAACAATTTTATTTTTTATTAGCGTTTTAATGAAATCGCTCTTTGATTTTAATTATTTTAACATCAAAAAGCATATTAAATCAGAGCAGTTTTTTAATCGTATTTTATAATAATATCAAATAAATAATTTTCCTTTTATATTAGTCACATTAACATATTCATATATGCATGTATAGTATAAGAGTAATAAGGAGCATCAATAAAAATAATTTATTCCATATGCTTTGACACAATGTTGTTATTTGACACAGAAGACTTAAAGAACAATTAAAGATGATATCTTACACCATACAACTCTTGCTTCCCACGACTTTTTGCTTCCGTAAGACATTGTGTACGGGGCTGCAATTGAAATTGTCGGGTCGGAATGAAGGGTTAATGAAATCGGACGAGACGTCGCGATCGCCCGGGCCAAAAATTGCGCCCTGGCCGAAATTACAGTGATTACACGCATCGCGGCTGTGGTTCTGCCCCTCGGGAGAGGACTTGGCGTGCACCCTTTCGCCGTCCCTCGAAATGAAAGTTCCCCTTTCCCTCTCTTCCCTCTTTTTCCCGACTCGTGGAGTGATACAGGACTCATTGAGAGCTCGACCAATTTATAAGCGGAAAACGCGGCCAGGATGGGTCGGTCGACGATTACCGTAACACTGCGCTCGTAAAACAGATGCGCGTGCTCGACGTCCATTATGACGTAATCCGCCGTTTCTTATAATTTATCGCCGGCCCGGAGAGAGAGAGAGCAAATCGGGGATAAATATCGTTCGAAATTTCAGTTAAGCGGCCGCATTAATTTACGAGGCGACGATTAGGCTCGTCGAACTTGCCGATTTAGTTCGCGCAGTTTTCGACGAGGGCCGGATTAGCCCTCGCTTCTTTCGCTTTATGGCACTTTCGTCGCGTTTCCCAAATTTATGATGCGAGAACGATTCAACTGGTGGCTTCGTGAAACGATAGGTTTCGGAGGGCGTAACAGCCGATTCGAGCGGATTTCGTTTGTGTTTGTTGTACGAATCGCGATGTATTTGTAGAGGAGTTTAACGCTTAAAGAGTTTCACACGAACGGCCTTTATCGTAAAGATCGGCGTCGATCGGTTAGGCGTGACTCACTCTCCGCGAGAGAGATCTATCGCACGTTCGCTCGCGGAAAGTATGAGAAATGCATTAGCTTTGGGTATCACGTGGCGATACGTTCCGCGAGAAATACTTGCTTGACGATCTTAATTCGTGCCGATATCACACTGTGCTTTCAACGCCTTTATTTTCAAGCCTGATATGCATGATTTTTCGTCACAAGTCATTTTTTTATCGATCGTAATATAAATTATTTATATTAATATAAGATAGATTTAATACCTTTATATAACTGATTGTGAGTTTATCTTAATAAAGAAATTCAACTCAAAACATAATTAAAGAGCAATCTCAATATATATTTAATAAATAAAATATATAAAAAATATATATACGATATAAAATATATAAGGTAAAAATTGAAAAGTTTGATAAAATCCAATTTTATAAAACTTATGACTAGAAACATATTTGACAAAGTTACAGAGTCCCAATTAAATTACACCTATACTTGATTTCAATTTAACAATTATCATTATACCTACATAGAACACTATATATTCTCTTCTATACTTAAATGCGTTGTAGTAAGAGCATTCTGCTCCAGAAACGCGATATCCGCGATGATATTAGCTCCAAAACGGAACGACCGAACTAGGCGCGAGAGACTATCGTCGCGTCTTTACCGCATCCGGGCTGAAAGTTCTCCGCGAGAGCTCCGCTTCCCTCATCAGCATACCGTTTCGTCCCGCTTAACGACCGCGTACATCTTCCGCGGGCACGCACCTGTATCGAGATAACGCTCAGTAACGTACGACCGCAACGAATAAGGGCATTGAATCGAAGCCGATCCCTTCGGCTCCGTTTACCGCGCGCGCGCGCGCTCCCGATCTTACGACGGAGTCTCGCGTCGACTCGCAAAACCCGAAGGCGCGAATCAGTCTATAAATTTCGCGACCGGGAAGTCGCGCACCTGCAAGCCAGACCGAGCAAGGCGATCGGTGTCGCGATAGCGTGGGACATTCCTTATTTTCTTCGCCGTGTGTGTCGCGAGTTACGACTCGCCGACTTCGTTTCTGAGAATGGGATTTAGAGAGTTCCGCGGTCTTCGCATTTTTTTTTTTTTTTGCGGAGAAAATTACTGTGCACACACAGTGAAAATTCGTGGTATTAATTTTTATAATTGAAAATTATGTCATATTTTACTGTTTCGATAATACTAGCCATATGTAAGCATCGACATTGTTTGTATATATAATGACATTAATGCTAATTGCGACAATTATTTTTTAATAGCAAAAGATAAGTACTTCCTCTCGGTATGTTGGAATATAATCCCAGATCACTATGATAGTAGTCGCACGAGAAAAAACTAGTTTTAATAAGTAGTCTTGATGAAATATCATCGGGTAATTTTTATTCGAATAATTTTTCATTATACTATATCATAAAAAAGTACATTATTTCATCTGCCACTGCATATGATGACATTGTTAACAGGAAACATACGCCTGCACATGTATAATTTAAAATCACGTAACATTTATGTATTAACATAGATGATAGATAAAAAATACACAAGAAATAGAAAAAAGATTAAATAATTGAGGTTATACTTCACAGATTTTGAATTATATCTTTTTTTTTACTGTAATAATATTGCAATTCTTTTGTTTGTAAGATTGTATTGAAAACCCATAATTTTGATATTATCTAAATATATCCTAAGAGAATAAAAGATCAAAAGGAAGATAAACAGTGGTATAACTTTTTCTAGTATATAGATTTTCCGTGAATAATTTTGTAGCAAAGACATTTTCCCCTAAAATAACAAGTAATCGTGTAATTAGTTTTCAACGAGTGTAAATAATATGAAAATGTATGCATAGAGCGTTCTACAATATACTTACGAAGACATTTGTTACGTAAAAAAATATAAGTGCGTTATGACACTTGAAATATTCCAAGTTATGGATACAAAAACTCGCTCAAAGGAAGCCGCATCCGCATTCTCGCGAGCAAACTTATTTCGTCGCGTGACACGAATGCAGATATATCGCGACGGTGGTTTTTTCTGCGCGATTTGTCCCTCATCGATCATTAAGTTTATAACCCTGCTCACACGTCTATACATCACTTTAAAACGCGAAACCGCGTCAATTTGCGAATAACGTCGCGCGACCACACGTTATCCGGACGTAAGTGGAAATAAAAATGGGCGGGAGAGCATCGCGGCGAGAGAAGATCCTAGTGGGACCAAAGAAAGGAATACGTTTGCACGCCTCCGATGTCGGAGGGGCCCGCGACGCCCCGAAGCGGGTTCCGCTCGCCAGATGCGTGCGCGAGCCGGACACGCCGGTGCGTTTTTCTACCTGAAGGGCGTCCAATTGAGCGCAACACATGGCGCTGCGGCGACGTTCGGGATCCCCGATTCGTCTCGTATCGTCGAGGAAACGAGCCGTCGTCGGCTCGCATTTTTGATCGCCACGCTTTTCATCGTTGGCAAACACGCTAGACAACGGCGTTTGTTGTTCACCACCGTTTACTCGCAGCGCGTCACGGACCTCCGCGTTCTGTAACGACGACCCGGATCATAAAGCCGTTTAAGTATTACGGTCTATGTAAAACGCGACTCTCTTCGATATAGACAAATGCATTATTACTCGGTGCTCGCGTGGATGCAGGTATACATTTGTATATCTTGCGTATGTTGATTTCTATCTGTCTCTTTACGTACGCGTCTACTTAACGACGACGGTTGACGCGCAATAAAAAGCACGCTCCTATATACTAGTTTTGCCGCCGCAAAACACTCGGCATCTCAATGACGCGGGATACGACACACTTGTTACGAGGCAGTCTCTGCTACATCGCTGATATCACTCCACGTGCGAGTTATAATCGCGCGTGTGTTGGTGCGTGTCACTTTGTAACGCATGAATAATTAATGGCGGGCATTTAACTCCTCATGTTCCCCCTTCGACGCGTCCCGTTTCGTCTCTCTTCAGCGGTGGTTTCTCATTGCCACGTTTCTTTTCATTTTTCTCCGAGCCTGTAATGCTAATTGAAGACGCGAAATTAATTAATTTCAACGTTAAATATTAATTATAGGTGTATTACGAATCGCTTCGATAAACTGTGTATAAACAAATCGCTTTTATTACATTTCCATACTTATCATTAGAGGAGGAGTAGATTGGAAATTAATGTTTAAATTATTAAAGTATGGAAAAAAATATTGATATTATGTTGACGAGATAGACGAAAGTAAAGAAAAATGTGTCAATTTCGGTTCTGTGCAAATAGAAAGGTATATAATGACATCCGATCGAAGATCAGACGTATCATGACTAAAAGAAGGATGTTGTCATCCTATACGTTAGAAACAGGGCATAACGAAAAATAAATAATTAGCGACCGGCTGCAGGTCTGCGGTTTCGGCGCGCACGCGCCCTATCATGCGACTGTCAACGGCTGACGTTTCGTTTTTTTAACGCAGAAATACAAAAACGACAGTGTAGCCAATGTTATGTCGAAAGAAAGTAGATTCCAAAATTTTGCATCGGTTTTGTTCTATTTCAATATTAATTATTAGTTAATCAAACATGACGAGAAATTATGACTGACAAATTTAACTTTCTTCTAATTAAGAATTCAAATGATTAAATATAGCTACAATATAATAGCAATTTTATTACTTTGAAATAAGATAATTCTACAGTTATAATATAAAAATAATTTTTATATTATAAAACATTATTTTTAATTATTTTCATATATTTTCATGAGATAAAATATTGACATTTTTGAACGCTTTCCGATATTGGTATAAAGTACCTATAATTTTCTGATATAGTCTTCGTGATGACAAGATCTATTTTTTTCCTACGTATCATTATACGTTAGTTTGATTTAAATGCGCAATCATCGACGAGATTACTTCTTCGAGAGCTTTTTTTCCGCATAAAATACTTACATAGAAAAAGGCGAATAATTTTTAACCGGTCGACCGTAACGCGATATCGCGTTTCTTATTCGTAATCGCGTTCCTATAATCTCTCGCTCTCGCGCGCGACCTAAAAGCCGCGCGGCTTAATTAAGTTCTGCTCGCGTGCCGCAACCGACTGAGAGAACCGTGTATTTTCAACTGTCGACATAAACTAACATAGAACGATACGCGCGAATTCTTTATTGTGTGTATATAGCGGCAGAAATCTTTTCCCGGTTATATAATATCGTTATTCTCTTGCGAGCCGCATACAACCTGCGTCGATCGCGGTGAGATCCCGTAAATGTCATAAGAGCACCGAAGGAGGGGAGATATGTCGTGCAATTTTTTTTCCTGCAATAGGACACATTGTGGCGCGTTTGCGCGTTTCCAAGCGACATACGAGGCCTGTGGGAACGCATGCGCATACAAACACAATGTTGTGAATACTTAACGCAAACCATATGACTACATCCGTCAAAGGGGCACTCTAACAACGTTGCATTCGTCAGTGATACGAACAATAGACGGTTGGGAAGAGCCTGTCACCACTCGCTTTGAATTGTCCTCCATCGTGTTGACAAACGCAAAATGTCGCCTAGTTCAATGGCCGGAATATGCTAATAAAATGTGACAGCCAGGAAAATTTTTTTTTACGACTTAATTAAATTTTAATTTTTACATATCATATAAGTACGTTATATCATTTTGATTTGTAAATATATATGTAATGAATTAGCAATGCATGTCGCTATTTTACATATAAAATCTGTATATAATTTATATATCAATATATCTAGCTATTTTTTAAAATTGCTATGCTTAAAAACTTTATCTTATGTCCCAATCAAGTTGCGTGAAAGTGTATATACGCGCTATCTTTTTCTCTTCCCATTAATTATTAGGATATAACAATTTTGAGATATAGATCTAACATATAGCTATTGTAGCTAGTATTGTAGCTATCATTATAAATATCTAATCAAAGTCCTAACAAAGCAACGTTATAAAATAAATAGTGATTTGCATGCGTGAATATTACGAAAAAACATCTTTAGTTGACATTTACTATCGTATGCTATTTTCTACTCGCATCTTGGTGACATACTCGACGTTTTGATTGGTTTTGATTAGCATCACTTATCATCAGTAATTGCTTTTAGCGACGTAAGCATTGTAGATACGCGTTTACATACAGGTAAATCATCATACATCTCGAGGCATAATTTTATAAGAATAGATATTGTAATTGATAAAAGTCATAAATCAATATCATAAAAACATAAAATTGTGATAATGGCAAATCTAAAAAAATTATATACGTGATATTGCAAGTAGAATGAAATTATTACTTGGACATTGTTTCTCGGGTCTTTATGAATTCATTTGAATATATATATATATATATATATATATATATATATATATATATATATTTTTTTTTTTTAAGGTAAATATAAATTTTATATATATATGTATAATGAATATCCACGAAGAGAGAGTCAACGTCAATATAATTTTATATATATGTACATTTAAGTATCTTTGTATGTGTGTATACGTGTTTAAGCGGCCACTTTTAACATAATCGCGACGACACGTTATCTGACCTCGCGATTACGTTACAAAGAGACACGGGAACGCTCGTTTATTGGCCGCCACTACGTTTTACGAGCGCTGACACTGGCTCACGAGAGCTCAGCTATCGTTGGCATTATGATCGCTGCCATTAAAGTAATTGACGCCGCTTGGAGGAGATAGATACGCTTCTTATTGACCGACCCCGACGACACCACTCGACGTCACTTCAACGAGCGTCCAGTCTCGACCTCAGCACCGTACATGCTCGAGCGATCGATTAAATGCCGCGAGTCGCAATTTGCATTAGAGCGCTATTCCCCGCCTTTCGTAATTCCGAGAGCGCGGTCTCTTTTCTCTTCCGCCATTCAACGACACCCATTCATCATCGTTTCGCATTAGTCGAACGTTGCAATTACGCTGGATGATCGCCGTGAATCAATAATTGATTTATAGCCGCGACTCCCGCGATCAATTTCGTCGCAGGCGTGTCGATATCGAAACACGTGTTCATTTTGCGTGAGAGTAGAATTCGATTAGGATAGGTCTTTTCCATTTTCTCGCGCGCTACGATCTTTCGTCTCTCGTATGGAAATTTTCCAATTTCCCGTGGAAAATTTTCCCTCAGCAATCTCTGGTATTTTCTTCAAGATACTCTGGACCTCAAGAGTTTTATTAGACTAACAAATTTATGTGTCCAATATTTTTAACATACCTAATAACGCTATAATATAATATAATATGTCAAGAATTATTTGAGGAAGAGTCAGAACTCTATATCTAAAATTCTGAAAATATGAGCTAATAATTTTACAGAGGTCAAATACGCGGCAGCTTCATATAGGAGCGTGCGATTCTTTACGGCGTCATTAAGCGCGTGAACTTGCTCTCTCTTTCATGGCGAACATCATTATAATTTGATCGGTGTTTCACGATCCCGCCGATCGCGTTACGAAGAGGCACCGAAGATGCTCGAAAGCGTCATTTGGCTGCGCGCTGACTTTATGACCGCTGACACCTACCACGACCCGCAATAGCGCGCTATGCGGCACGTGTGTGCGTTTGCACTGGGATGTTACGGCCGCGAATATTAAAGTAATTGATGCCTCCATAAAGCAGCGAACAGCGGCATGTCTTCGATGTCCCTGCGAAAGACTCCGGGGTGCTTTAAGTCGTGTTCACATAACTCCGCGCGCGTGCTTCATCTTGACCCCGAGCTCGCCAACGCGTTATTCTATCGCCTACATCTCTGTTGTCCCATGCTGGATTTGTAATTTCTCGTATCCACAGCTCTTGCAACGCGTTTTTAAATCACTAAGATTAATCATCGATGTAAATCGTAAAATTATTAAATTTAAGTTTTTTTAATTTTTGACAACTATTTAGCCATCTAGAAAAATTATTTTATACACACGTACATATAATATAATATTGTATATTATGTATGTGAAAGAGATATGAATTTATAACATTTTTTTAAAGAAATATCTTTTATTTTTTTAAGAATCTTGTTTATTTCTTAGAAGTTTATTATATACCATAAAAATAAAAAAGTGTGAACATGAGATTCTAAATTGAAATATAATTCGAATTTGAATAGTTATACGTATTTTACCTCTCTGTTTCTTTTTATATACGTGTGTAAGACTTCTCTGAAAAAATTGCAATGCAAAATAAATAAAATTTTTTTAAAAACTACATCTTACAATTGAAGAGTAATTTGAAGTACAATACTTGTTAATGTTTCTATGAGGAATTATGTGAAAGATGTGGATTTGATATAGCGCAAAATGCGATTATTTCTCTAATTAATCGAATAAAAAAGTAGAAATTGAATTCATTCACTCGCAAATATCTTGTTTTATTGGCGAAACATCGCGTTTCGGATTTCTTTCTAGTATTCTTTTCGTTTCTCCTCGTGTATCATTTTTTTTTATTCGAGCACTCGAGCTCGAGTCTCGAGCAACTTTTTCTCGCATCTTTCTCTATTCCTTTTCTCTTGTCTTATCTTATCTCTTATTCCTTATAAAGCAGCAAGCATCGCTTGGTTCCGATGTCTCGCGGTGCCTCGAAAAGTAAACAAAAATTGAAACTAGATATGCCGACACTTTTTCCACAATTTTCAATGGTTTAGACGTCGCATATCGCATTTCGAACTGTGAACTACATATCGAGCTGTCATTGAGTTTCTTATCGCGGAGATTTATGGCTTTTACTCGTACAAATTTCTTTCGCACATGTTCGCACTTACACATGCGAATATATCGTCAGTGTAGTTGCAAGCATTTTCTACGAGAAAATAAATGTGTACACATCACTGATCTTCTAAAATTCCCAACAATATATAAAGTAACATTTTATTTATATATATTAATATTAATTTACTAATTATTTTTACTCGTTTGTATCTCTGAAACTTTGTTTATCTTCAAAAAATATATTATTAATTAATTAAAATTATTTATTATCAATATTTTATCTATTTATTAATAGTTTGAAGATTTTAAATATTTAATATTCATTATAAGTATCTCGTATGTTGTCTGATGTCATAGTATTAACATGAGAATTTGTATGTGTGAAAACAATATAGAATCTCTTATCCAAAATCTATTTAAGAAACCATAATTTGTTTTAACATAATCGAATAAGTTTCAAACTATAAGAATACGTAGACTTCTGATACGTAGTTACAGAATTTTTTTGCTGATTAATCTCTACTTTGGTCGTAAACTAATTTGGAAATATGTTGAAACAAAAAGCTTTAAAACTAAAAATTTTTAGGTTTGTCCTTTATTTTCTCTCAGAAAATATGATGACCGTAATTAAATGCAAACAAGTGCATAATATAATCATTGCCAAATATCATAAATATTGCAGCATAACGTCAATCACGCTGATTTAATTTAACAATTAATTTGTAGTTCATTAATGGATTCTAGTATCGATAATGAGAAGAGTATAAAATATTTTTTCCGGATGGCTAAATAAATTATAAAGATGTCTGCCTACCTAAATAAAAATTTTTCTACACGCTCGACATGGTTGTACATAAAATGTATAATTTTAATATTGAAAATATGAAAAAGTTTCATATCTGTACATACATGTAGATTCTTTCATTTTCTCATTTTTTTTTTACTGCAAGTTTCAATCCACAATAAAACAGACACAAGAAAAATTCGCGAATGGTTCTGTGTGTGATCGCCTTTAACTTCACAGCAGTCATTCCCTGTCTCGTATATTTCCTGAATACGTGCCCGTGTCACCGTTTCACTCGCATCGTTTTCTCTCTCTCTCTCTCTCTCTCTCTTTCTCCTTTTCTCTCGCGTAATTTCTCGCATCTCGCGACTACCGTCCGATGGGGATTCGCGTTCTTCGGCAACCGGTTCTACGTGCACGGCATTCTTCGCTAGACGAAAAGATTCTTCTATGTACGTAGTCGCACGTGCATTTAGGTGTTATGAGAATTCCACCTCATTCTTATTCGATTGAGAGATAAAAATTAAGTAACATCTTATACATGATGTCTTACATAGAACATAATAAAAAAAAAGTATGTATTATATTTTTTGTATTGTGTAAGTTTTTTTCATTCAAATATATAATTATTAAAAAAAATACAAAATTAAGATAAATGTTCTGATTTTTCATCTCGATCTCGAATGCAAAACACGAGCACGCTTTTACACCGACTCGGCTCGGCGCGATTTAAAGATCAACCGGTCGCGTAGGCGGCTGCCTCTTCTCTCGTTGCAAACCGAGCTTTACGGCTCGCACGATGCCGTCGATCGTGAGATCGTATTAGAGTCGCGTCGGCATCGGCTTTGGGTTTAGCTCGAGCAGGGGGTGGTCAAGGGGAACAACACAGGGCGCACCGCGATACAGCGGGAACGAGACAACGGAGATGCAGCAGCAGAGGTGGTGTGAGCGTATATATGTATATATAAGAGAGAGAGAGAGAGAGAGAAACAGTAGGGAGGAGAAAGGGAGAACGAAGGGAGAGATGTTGCAGAAGGGCACATGGAAGGAACAGCGTGTAACGATGTATCAAGCTGTTGCGCCCCTGGCGTGTCCGGCAATGGTGGATCGTCGCTTTGAGCTGGACCGCTTCGGCTCTGCATCATGCCTTTACACGCTCCCAATGCCCAAACGAGGGACGATAATGCCCTCGCTCTCGTCTTGTTCCCGCGTATAGACACTATTAATTTCGTATCCCTTGCTCTGGCGCGCGAGCCGCGCCGCTGGATTCATCCGATTGACTCGTTCGACCGGCATCGCCGCTGGATACCGAGCGTACGTATTATTTTTTTCGATATAATTCGCGACGAGAACGGAATCGACGCGTCGTCGCTCCGAGAACTATCTTCGACGTAGAAACAGACGAGAAATATATGTGAAAGAAAAGATGTAAAAACTCTGAAGTCACACCAGATGAAAATTAAAAAATAATTTAATCAATCAACTCTGGCAAATTAAGTGATATTTATTTAATATTCACGACGTTTCGGCCATGGGTTTCGGTTCTTATCAAGTGCTACAATAATAATAATGACAATTATTAGAAAATTAAAAAATTAAAAAGTAACAAAGTAACTGTAATAAAACAATAAATATTTCCACACAATAATATGTAAACCATATCACATATATAATGTAATTCTATATGTGAAAGTTACTCATTTTTGTCCCGAGATACATTAATTGTTTAAAGGTATTAATTATGTTTCGTAAGATGAAAATTATATTATTTCACTAGAACTGCTTGCATAATTAATTCCACATTAAGTTAATTTAAAATAATTATAACGATTCAAAAAATAAAAACGGAGAAAATGAAATAAAGAAGTAACAAGGAAATGAATTATTGCCGTTTACGCGTGACTCGGAAGATCCATCATGCTTGATTCTAACAAAACAAAATTACGGTCGATGGAACATGACGTACAATTTCGAGCCTCTTTTTCACGACGTTCGCTGTCACGAGAGCGAACGTCATAAATATAATGGCGGGGCAAAAGTGGGCCTTTAAATGGCGCAACAACAGATTGAATCCAGGCTGAAATGCGCGGCTCTCTATTACAATCCCGCTCGTTATTAGCGTCGCGTGAATAGGCCGTGTAATACATCCTTGTGCGTCAGCCGAGACCGTCATTTTCACGGAGTGTCACGGCGCACAAAACAGAAGTACCGGACGTATAATGACACGTTGACAGGTGCGTACGGCTTGACGGCCGATCGATGGCCGTGAACGTACACGCGAGAGCTTAGCCATAGCACGCGACACGTGTATATATATATATATATATATATGTATGTGTGTGCGTACACACGCGCAGTCACATACATATATATATACATATGTAGGGCTCGGCGATACGATGCGTGAGAGGAAACGCGTGTACATTTCGCACGTGCCCGGCCGTGCATCGTTCCGCTTGGAGAGCTTCTCTTCTCCACACCGGGGCCTCTCTTCGTTTCTCGACCAGCCTGAACATATCCCCGTGTCCCTTCTCATGTATTTACATTGCTTTATTACGGTAATGCGGTAGAATCAACTGTTACCGCCGGCTCAATATTTCATGTGGCGAAAGCGTCGTCGTTGGCGTCTGTTTGTTTCGCACACGCGAGACACCATCATCTTCTTCTATCTCTCTCTCTCTCTCTCTCTCGCGATCATTTTCTTGCAAAGTTATAATTCGCCCGTTGCCTTCTCGGCTAGTCAATATTCGAAGCGCGCTCTTCATGTGGGAAAGTCCGCAGGGGAGTTCGGACAAGATAGCATATCTTTATTATCTAGGAACAAAAACTGTCTTTCGGAGTATCGTATATAATCAAGCGCGAAACTCGCTCTGAGTTTTAGCAACGCGCCGAAAATCGAGGCTTCTCTCGCGAGGACATTCAAGATGAGACGATTTCGTCAAGTTTCACGGACTTTTGGGGTCGATAGACGAGAAGGGCCAAGGGTGGTCGAGGGATGTAACACGACGCGAATGTATCCGAGCTCGAGGAGGAAGACTGCCAAACCCTTGCCTAGAGGTAGAAGGGAGGAAGAGAGTCCACGAGACGGAAACCCCGGGAAAGGGTATCTGTTGTCATGGTCCCTGATGCTCCATTATTGATTAAAGATGGCTGGCTTGCCGGCTGGCTAGATGGATGGCTGGCGCAGTCGTGACGCCATTTTAATATGCGCAATTATAATGTGTACCTAGAGCCCTCGGGGGAAGGAGGTTGAGGGGACCGATGTACGGAAAGGTACCAGCGTAGGGTAGAACACAAGGTCCAAGGGAGGAAGGGTAGGTAGAAGGGGTGGTTTGTCGAGTGGGTGGCGGGAGAGAGAAACGGGGAAATACACTCTTCGACGGGTGACCCGGCTTACCTTCTTTGTTTGCCCGAAATCAGAGGGGAACCGTGTAATTGAGGAGTTAATTAGGACGCGTTCGGCGCTTTAATTGGGTTCTCTTTCCGCGTTTGCGATTCTTCCCGCTCGCGGTCGTCTCTCAACAGGTAGTCAGCATTTGCATCGTTTACATCTCGCCAAGATGTATAACTTGCTGTAGCGCTTGACCGAGTTACCACATTGAAAATTCGAAATTATTAAAGTTCCACTTGGCAAATTCGAAATTTTCCTGCGTTTAAACAGACGAGCGAGTTAAGGCGATCCTAAACGTCTTTGAGGAGTCGAAGAATTAAAGTATTAATATTAAAAAATTAAAGTATTAATATTAACAAAGAGCGAAACGTTCCAATTTCAGGTAAAAACAATCCGTATAGCCAATAAATAGGATTTATATAATAGTTTATCTAATCTCACATTTTGTCGCTAAAACAGGAAGGAAACTTAGGTTAGCTTATAGGATCCCCTTAATGGAAAGAAAAATTACCTGGAAGATTTTTCATATATATCAAATCTAAACATTTGGAATTGTGAATATATTAATAATAAAATAAAATAACGCGTATATGATTACCGACATTCGGATGAATAAAAATGTATTTTGTTCTCGATACACATTTCGTGTCGAGAATCCCGACGTTCATTAATACGTATCGATAACGCGATCAGCTGCACCTGGTGGTATCAACGAAACGGAGTTTTGAGGGTAACGCGCGCCTATTGAGATCACGTGGTTATCGGAAAACTCGATGAGATAACAATGAGGCCAGCTCGTTAACGGCGGAGCTACAATGACGTCGCATTGGTTCGATACTCGACAACATCGTTGCGCGGTGTTATTCATGATGGACCGTGGCGCTCGTAATATCGCCATTAGCATGAGTTACAGGCAGATTTTCCACCATTGTGTCGTAAAATAACTCTCTCACAATAACAGCCGAATTGCAATGCACATGCCGGTCACTCCGACATTTTATCGGTTGCGCTCTGTTAATTATTTTTTTCTTTCACAGAGATATGACGATAGGAATATATATATATATCTACGTAAAATAATAATCTTTTTAAAATTCTTTTTACGAATACGAATATACAGATTTTATAAATGCTTCGTACCCGAAGCAAATATTTTTTGGTTTTATGAAGCTTTCCTTTTCTCCATCATATTGTTTACATTGTGGTAGTAATGAGACGAGGAGACAACTCGTTAACGGAATTACAACGACGATCGTGAATTCGGATATCCGATACCACGTCTGTGGGCGGATACATGGCGTATACGCAATAACGGTGCGTACGTCGGGTAGATATACACGGGCCTACAATGCCCGTAATAGAGGAATTAATGCGTGCTGCGTGTGGTCGCGTCGTGCCCCACAGGGGTTTCGCGAGATTCCCGATAGCATTGTCCGCGCGCATAATTCGTGTGCGCAATTAATTGAGACCGAAGAACCGGCGGCTCTGACATCTTTAAAAACCGCGGGAGCGACGTCACGAAGAATCGTCCTCGGTATACACGAGATGCATGCACGTCGTACACGCCCACCCGGATATATGTACATACACTCGCAATTAGTTACCGAGTATACGTTTGAGAAGAGAATGAAATGCCTTTTAAGCTCAAGCTCGTATTTCTGGCGCTCTTGAGCGTCGTTTTTTTTTTCTTCTATTTTGCACGCAGAAGGATATATCTTTAGATATTTATTATTTCTCCAAATTAAATTTATTTTTTAAATTAATTTTATGGTATAGAAGTTTCTTCGTTGCCATTTTCCCCAACATTTTATTCGCGGTACGAATATGTACTCTATAAAAAAAAAGCAAATAAAGGCGCGCGTATACACGCGAGGGAGGAATGCCAATGGCTTTTCCCTACCGCGAATCCGTCATTGCCATCAGTGGCTTCCTTGCTTACCACGACATTAACGTATTTTTTATTTAAGCCATCATGCTACGTGACGAGGGGACGATACGTCAGTATTATTCAGCTTATAGTCGATAGGTCGTTGACAGAAGTCAGCGGTCCCTCCTTTCCTTAGAAAAATGGCGAGCTGTAATTACGTGTGCTGGGCGGTCGCTTCGGAACACGACGCATTTTCTAGGTTTGATAGTGAATAAAGGGTATAATCAATCGTCGAGAAAAATTTGTATTAAATTATTAGTGAGTCGTGTGGTAAATTTAAGATAATTTCGTGTAATACAGACGAAGGAAATTTTTTATTCTTTAATAAAAATAAAAGAAATAAGTGCAGAAGATTGTCAGTTATGTAGTCTAGAATTAAAGATTTTTTTCTAAGAAAATATGTAAAAATAAAGATAAAAAAAATATAAAAAAAGAAAAGATGGTAAATTAAGGAAATATCTATCGAAAATATTCAGGGAAGAACGTTATATATGAGTCATCTTGTATTCTAGAACGATAAAATATATACAATATACGTGCATAAAATAGTAATAAATATAATTTATGTATATGTGACTGAGGAAAATATAGAAACTCTCTACGTGTTGATTACAATTAATATCCAGCACAAGAGATAGATGTATACATATATAATCACCGTTGCAGAAGTCCCGTTAATAACATTTCAACACAAAGTTGCGTGTTCCCGCTACTCGTGTAAATCGCGAAATCGGTACCCATTTTCACGAATAAGCTACGCAAGAATTTTTCTACGCAGCGCACATTTTCTACGAAGCTGCGCACGTGATTCATTGCGCGAGTATATCCTCCCTTCGAGATTGCGTTCGCGCGCAGATGACGAGGCGAAGCGTGGCTCGGTGTTGGCGCTAAGAATTTTCTCATACGCCTGTGCAAATCACCGAGAGTAATTACAATGTTCCGCGGCGAGAGACGCGTCAACCTGTCTATTTTCCTGCGTTTTTCCCGCGAGCGATTGCATCTAAACCACGGACGGATAGACGTCGGCGCAACTCTTTTTTTTTTCTCCTATGCGCGTTGTGGTCCGACTTGTATACGAGAAAAGATGTGTCTACTACGTAGCAACTACGGGAGTGTGTCGCGGCATTTATCGAGCGGAATTCATCTCCGACTAACAGCACATTAATCGGTATCCTTAACATTACTGAATGTCATGACGGTTATCATGGCCGGTACTATACATATAACCGGAACACGACCTGTTCCATCCACGTATGTAAAATGTAAAAACCAACTGTATTTAATTACATATACGATCGGTAAAGTAGTCAATTAAACGCGATAATGAGTATATTTGTCAGAAAGAAATTGTATTCGCACGCAGCATGTAATTTTCCACGTATACATGTGTATCTTTTTGACAGATCTTTGAAAAGGAAACGGAGTCTGCACGGTACTCTTTCAATATGTTAATTAGCCTTTGCATTGAAATTAAATTATTAATCCACGTAACGATTAGAAAATTGAAACTCGATTGTCTATCCTATATAGGTATAGTTAAAAGATATTAAAAGACAATTAATATCATTAAAATCCATGCGGAGCAAAGTCTCGACAAGAATACGATGACATTAGATGCACTGAAAAAAATTTCTGTTCTTTTACATGGAAATTACTTGTTCAAAACTGGGAAAAATTAATTATCACTGTAATTTTTTCTCTATATTTTTGAAAGTGAAAATACATATTAATGTAAAATTACTAGTTTTATACAAATATCACTTGTAATTTTAAATTTAATACTTTATCTTATCAATCAACATTTATACATTACTAGCATTTCGTATGTATAATTCCATATTCCAGTGGAATATTTTTAAACTTGAAAATATAGAAGAATATATTTCATATGTAATTACATAAAATCTACAATCTTCCACATATATGAGTAGCAATATTGCATGATTATGCTGGATCGAAAACACCCAGCATAATGATGTAATTTCACACAAATATATTTTGCAGTGTAGATATACGAATGACATAACGCGGACGAAACTGGATCTTAAGAGATGTAACATGGAAATACGTGTTGTAGAGAGAGAGAGAAATGATAAGAGGGTGTAAAATGAGCAATAAGCAAACGCGGACGTCTTCGTGGCGCATCTCTGACGGACGAGTGCGGACAAGAGAAATAACCGGGATAGCGAAGCGGCTTTTTGCCTTACGTACATAAATTGTCCTCGGACTTGGAGCGGGAGCGTAATGAAACATGACGCGCGGAATTTCGCGACCGCGTGTCTCCGCGGTTTAATTCGTCGGCATGACGCGCCCCCGCGCGCTCTCCTTCGTCCTCTCACTTTCTCTATTTATCTTTGCCGGTGGCATGACGGAACGCGTTTTGTCGTCACGTTATGGCGCGCGCGCCGCGCCGATCGTTTTGTCGCTGGCAATTACGGGACACGAAGTGGGCGGCAACATAGCGTGTCGCACGCGCCGGCTCTTTGATGCGCGGATTGCGCGATCCCCTCCCCCCCTTCTGTCCCCCTTGCGCGGGGATGTCGCCTGGGCGAAGTCACGAGACTGTGACATGACACGCCGATGTCACACCGTCTGAGCACGGGGCCCTCTCATCAGATTAGAGCAGTTAGCCGGCCGTTTAGCGTCGCGCGCACTTTTTTCCGCGCCGCGGAAAATGCGTGTTTCCAGCGACAATCGCACTGCTTTAATTAAATCAACGCACATATGTCGGCGCGGAATGTAGAGTTAAACTTGAGCTCGTTAAACGCGTTAATTATAGACCCTCTAGACTTTTTATTGGAAACCGTCGTGGTTTTCTTATGAACGCGTATAGGAAATTGAAATAGCATTTCAAGTATTTTATAAAAATTTATTTATATATATTTATAAAATAAAAAAAATATATTTTTTATTTGTAAAATATATATATACATAGCTATTATATATATGTATAAAATAAAGGCGTTTAAAGGCTCGCTTATGCATAAATTTTCGAGGGAAAAAGTTAATTGATTTATTATTATTACACTGTATCGGCGTGCACTTACTCTCGAGTTTGTCATATAATTCCGTTGTAAATCCAAGTTAATATAACGTTTTTACGAGCGCGCGAGGCATCGACCACGTTATCAACGCCCGCGGAAGGATCGATCGGGTCCGCTTTCGGAGGCTCGTCTCTCTCTCGCGCGCGCCGGAGGTCGAGGATGAGCGCGCATAAATACATATACGGCCCGTCGTACATTTGCATAGGTCGTACACGAGCCTGAACTTCTCGGCGCTTTTACGGCACGGGTTATCCCGCGGCGCGCTCGCGGTAGCGTGTCGCCTACGAAATTGATACTTGGTCGCGAGATATCGCGCTGACGTAAGTGTAATGTTCGTATAGGTGAAACGCGTGATTAGACTTCGCCGCGGTGCCTCCGAAATAGCCGACGTTCGTTCGTTCGTAACGGCATGTCGTTCGACTACTAGGCCGAATAACACCCTGCCCGAGGGACGAGCTACCATAATTTTCACTTATTCCCCGGCGCGAAGCGCTCCAAAGTATCGAGTATGACGTCGAGATTTCCTACATCCGGATATAAGCACCGCTACTCGAGATTTACTACATTTGTCGGGCGAACGGGAGGATACACTTTGTGCGGGAGTCGCTCATTTTCTTTGAAATGTGTACGAAATACTTGAAATACTCGAGAGATCTTTAAGACGCCTATCTCTCTCTCTCGATGTCAGACATGTTTTCGTAATTTTTCGAGAAATCTCACATGGAAATTCTATTAAAATAAACGCTTTAAATAAGCTTCGCTCTTTACTTCGGGGATCGTTAATTCTCTATAATTTAGATGGTGGATGCTCCATCAGCGTCGTGTCCTCGCTCGATAGTGAGAGGGAGAGAGAGACGATCTCGCCGCACGAGAATTTCAGGAAAGCATAAATTCGTTATTCAGTCATTTGCGGTACAACGTTTTAACGATGGCGGCCATTATCCGCACACGACCATCGTCGTCTTCATCCTCGTTGTTGTCGTCGTCATTGTCCGCGAAGAGAGAGAGAGAGAGAAAGAGAGGAGATTGTGTTCGTATATTACGCCACTCGTAACGTAATATATGCGCAATACATGCTTGCATATTACATGCGCGCGTTAAACGTATAGATACACGCACTCGGTCGGGGCTTTCTTCCGGGCCGCTCGTTAATGAAGCGGTCCGGACTCGTGTTTATCTCGCTGGGGCCGGCCTCACTTCGTCATTACGCGAGTAGCGGCCTTCGGGCTCTGGAAATTTCGAGCCGTTCATCTCCGCGGCTCCGGCTGCTCGACGCGCAGCGCGAATAATGTCACTTCCCGAGTAAGCGTGGAAAATCGCAAAGCGATCCTCTCGTGGCTCGCGTGAAATTCTGATAAATTGCCGCGCAAGGTCTCTCGATACGCTTCAAGTGTGTGCGAGAATTTTTCTACTGTCGAATCAAGATTCTGTGCAGTGACTAATTTATTTTTAATAAATTGTATTCAATAAATAATAACGTATATAATATATATATTATTTTTAATAAATTATATTTAGTGAATGTAAGGTAATAATATAGAAATTATTTCTTTAATTTTGTAAATTTAATTTAATTAATAATATTTTGAATAAATATTCAATTAACAAATATAATAATTGATCTGTCTGCAGTGGAAAGGTTTTTTGTGGCGAAGAGACATTATAAGGATTAAATGAATATCAACTTTGCGTGACAACATAGAACGCTCTCGAAAAATACATTTTTATAGTTAGCCTGCATTCTTCGGTATTCTTTTTTTGTGTTATGGAATTTGCTATATTCGTGGCATTTCGTGATCTGCGAGAGAGAAAACGCACGCGTGTAGACGATGTTTATTTCATTTGTATACGCGGTACAGGACAAAGACATTCGGAAATCATTTCGCACGACGACCGCAAAAACTTTCACGTCACTGCCATTTATTATTGCGGAATGAATTGAATTAGAAATTAGAAACAGGTTTTTGCGGCGTTTCGAGTCACAAATTCACCCGCAAAGATTGTATCACATGATTGCCAGTTGTAACTATTATAATAGTTGTTCAATCTGTTTTATTTTCCTTTTCAAAAATGCGTGCTACAACGAAGTTATGATATAAGCTTCAAATTGACGTAATTTCATCCTTTGTACGGTGTAACAAAATATTCTTTTCAAAAGCCGATTGTTTGCTGATAAAACGCGTCTAAGGAATCTCGGCTTCTCGCTTCTCGCTTCCTTGAGTTGCGAGAAATTCCTGGTGATTATAGAGAGAAAAAGAGAAAGAGAGAGAAAGAGTCGATTCGAGTCACGTTCCTTGTCACGAACGTGTGACATTTCGTGACTATGGGAATTTTTTCGTTCACCACATAAAAAGCACAAATTGTCTTCAGGCTTTTGCGCCATCAAGTGGGATTCTCAATTATATATTATATATGTCTTATAGACAATTTTAACTTAACGCGCACACAACGCTATAGGTTGTTTTCTATTCCCGCACTGGTTGAATTATGCACACTGCTGCAATAAGTTACAGTGAGACAAAATATACTCGTCTAACTTATTGCACCAATGTGCACAGCCAGTGCAGGAATAGAAGAAACAAGTTTTATGTCATAGTACTAATAGTCATAGTTATACTATGTTATCATAGTTATACTATATAATTTTAAGACTGGTTATTATATTCTACCTTGAAAACATATGATATTTTTAAATTAAAGTATTCATTTTTTACGAGAAATCTTCTATATAGGTCTCTATATAGAAAATATAGTTTTATAAACAATTATAATAAAATTATAAAATAGAGTAGTCCGGAATTTGACACGCTATATTAAATTTTCTCTTGAAAATATCTATTTTAATTGTTAATATAGAATAGCTTCTTCCGCGACGACGAATTTTTTTATCCGATATTCTCGTCGAAAAACGGAATATTCGGCAGATATATATTATAGCGCATGGCCAGAGAGTCTGAACGATGATTCGCCAGCGTGGAATTTGGAGAATACCGCGCCGCGTTTTTCGAGAGCACATCCCATGTTTCGTATAAAAATAGTTCGTTCGATATTACACGCGGCTTGCTCGCGCGAATACCATACTACTCTCATGCTAGCATGGAAAAAAATGGTGATAATACTTCGCATCGCGTACACCGAGATAAAATACATCCCGACTGCTCCAATGCTTACGTTTCTATAGAGTCATTGAATACACTTTTAATCACGGCTTTTACGATATATTTTCGCAGTCAATTCTTTTTATTTTTCATTTTTCTGCACGAAACAAAAAAAAAATATAATTAGTATTCATCGCAAATTACTAATGTTTGATCTTAGATATTTAGACATTTAAGCCTTAAAATTTTAATCAAAATATATTTTTAAAATTATATTAATATTATTATTTCTTCGAAAAATGTGAGATGGAAAGATATCGAGGAGAGATATCGCATTTAAAAAATTTAAAGATATACTCTTCGATTTGAGAATTTAAGAGAAAATCATCACACATCGACGTCGAGTTAATTCCACGGTTGCAAGGACCACCGTTATGATAAACAGAAAATATCACGTGCGTCAAAACGTCAAAACTTGGGCGCGAAGTAGCGCGTTAACTCACGGACTTTAGGAGTTTGTTATTTCGGTTTTGGCGTTAACTCCCGCTAGCCAACGACAAGAGACATTCGCCAGACCACCCTGAAATCGTTTTCTCCTACCTCCCGTGTCCCACCCCCGCCTGTTACTAACTTTCCACACTGCTTCGTGACCAATAGTGGATGATGGTGCTGATGCCAAACCTTCCGGCACGAAAATAACTAAAACACACGGTGTGTTACGGCAACGGCGTGACGTAAGATTTTCCACGATATAAACAGAAGTTCAACGAAAAAAAAAAAAAAAATATTATATCGATACACACGATCGGCGAATAATTGGACTTTGACAGAGATGGTATAAATGATCGAACTCTTTCTGTTTTACGGAGAAAACTCATTTATCTTCGAGACAGTGAGAAAAGAATGTCCGCAAAAATTCGCGAGAGAGCAGCGCGCTACGACGAGTGATAATTCTGGTAGCGAGGCTGTTTTTACAGGACGTACACAGGCGGATCGAATCGCGCACGCGGCCGCGATTAATCGCGTGGAATTCGTGTCGCGGCCCCGACGAGGACGATCAAAAAGTCCTTACGCATCTCGGTGAACGGGACGCGAGTATCGCGCGCGAGAAAGACAGACTCCTTTTCTCTCTTTCCGTTTGTGCGCCTCGCCTCGCCTCGTCGGTTAGGTTCCTCTACAAGAACACTTTCAATGGACCACACGCGCGACGACCTCGCGCTCGGCGAGTACGCTTCTTGCAGGATCAGAGGCTTATGTCATCTATCTTAGGGAGTCGCTCATATTCAGTCGCGGCGACACTCCAATGCTCCGCTTATAGCGAGACCTTTATCCGCCGAAACGACGGTAGGTAGGCCCCTTAGGCCCTTAGTGCACATCGCCAAGTAATAAACGGATGAAATGGATGAGTTCGCTTATTAACCTCTTCATTGTGCTCGAGAGAATCTCAGATTAGATATTTATAACGCGCATTATTCACAAGCAGAATAGGATAATATATCCTGAGTCATATATAATTAAACTTTTAAGAGGAACTTGCTCCAACTTTTCTTTTTTTTACAGATAATTTAGAATATAAATAATTTCCGAGTCGCGAGGTATAAATATATCTTTATCTTGTCGCAAATAGATATCTTTGTCTATACATCTGACATATAATTTACTTTAAGCATTGCTTGATTATAGATCGCTATCGGGTAAAGTTTAATGCCTTAATATAGTCTGTCTCAGACTGCGTATGTGAATAGACGCGCATTTTAATTGCATGGTCGAGAAGGGCATGAATTAAATGTCAAAGTGAAGAAGTTAATATACATTTTACATATTGTGTATGAAGAATAAAAGGAATCAACTAAACACACACTTGCGTAAACAATTTTAAACCAAATTTAAATAAAGTTGTTTATCTCGATATGACAGCGTGATATTATGATTTTACTTTGAAACAATAATGGAATAATAAATGATGACTTTAAATGTTGACTGTAAAACGTTGAATATATTTATAACTAGCCTCGCCTATGTGGACGCAGTCTTAAGAAAATAATTACCGACGTAACAAATTTCATGTAAACCACACATCGACAAACACAGACGATTTCTGTTTCTGTTCGTGCAGTCAATTGGCTTTATCGCGCCACTGAGACATTTCGGACAAGATCACCATGTCATTTCACATTATTTCATTCCTTTTGTGCCGAAAATACCATAACACACGCGATTGAAAACAAAAAAAGAAAAAAAAACAGCAAGAAATGTTAGCTATACATTAATCCTTAATATGATTCTGAATTGGAATAATTCGAAATTGAATAGTTATACGTGTTTTATCTCTCTGTTTTTTTTCTATATATGTGTATCTGGACTTCTCTAAAAAAATAATAATACAAAATAAATAAAAATCTTTTAAAAACGATATCTTGCAATCACTTTAATTAATAATGATTTTTATTAATTTCCTTTAAGTAAAGTGTTTTGTTATAAAATTGTAATTCACCAAAATTTATATCTCATTATTTTCTTTAACAAGAAAATATATTTTTAATTTAATAATAAGAGAGAAAAGCATCTGTAATCACGCAAAATAGACTGATTTATTTTTAGGAAACTTGCATATTTTATCGCAAAATAAATATGCAAGGAAAGCAAATATTTTAAATATAAGAATGGTTTATTTTTTCTGTTGCAGTGGCCTACGTGGTTTTTCCGCCCAGACCTTTCGCTTGGCACGCCGCTAGCGACGAGTCACGTTCCAAATTCGAGTAACGTTTCTACTTCATCATCTCTACCATCTCGGACACATCTGGATGCTCCGAAAGGGCCCGAGCCTCCTTCAAATAGCAACAAAGTTCATGGACAGACGCCAACGATATGCACGGTGAGTGACACGTTTGATCATTTGTGATTTGATCCTGCCAACTAGACTGTAATAATTGTACGGAGTCTTGCCATTATACAGATCTTACAAGTAACCGAGTCAAAACTATTCGACACTTTTTATTGAACCAAAAATATTGCTGTGTTTTTATAGTAAAAAATTTAGAAACAAGGGGAATATTTAAGAGATCAGTCTAAAAAATTGTAAGAAAATATTAGGAATGACAGATAGCGAATATTAAAAATTAGTAATGAGACGACATAATACATGATGATAGAGAAATATATATAATATATAAAAATAAAAACGGAAAACTTTTTTTTGCAATTATTTGTTTAAAAAAGCGAATAATGACATTTTGATAGATTGATTTTATAAATTATTAACAATTATTTTAAATACGATCGATTATTAAATTATTTAATAATAATTAAATGCCGATAATACGCGCGGTAAGTAATACTCGTTTGCTCGTTGGCGATTTTAATTAATTCACAATGTCGTTAATGGCATCGATTATTCTCGACTATGATTGTTATTAACTCATTTAACCGCAACTTTATGCTGTTGCAAAACCGCGAGTTGTATATGTGCGTAAAATCGTAACGCGCGCGTGTATCGTAACAATATTTTTTTGCATACTCATTGTCAATGTCGCGCTATTAAAAGTAGTAAAGCGAACGATTCGATGTTTTGCGCATCTCGCGAACGCAGGATATAGCGAACAGTTATGTAGAGCGAAGTTTTGCCGCGCGACAAAAAGCAACGTCGATTTTAATTGAAAAGTACAACTGTTCTTCGAACGGGTAATAACGCGTAATGAGCAGCAATTTCATTTAAAATTATGGGTATGTTTGTATCACGCGCGCGAATGGTGGCGGTGAGTTTTATAGCCTTCGATCGAGGTCAATCGTCATTCGTATATCGATCCTATCCTGTTCCGTCGTCAGTGTAGAGCGTAATTTGCGCCGCGAACCTAGTATTTTGTCGCGATAGCGTGTCTGCAGGTGACACCAGTCTGAAATACGCGTCTAGCACGAAAACAATCAAGTTCTCTTACGTGCTTATACACCGTGATTTTACCTTCTCTGTCGTGGATCAGTGTCACGTGGTGTGTCCTCCGTTCTATTAACCCCGAATGAACGATTCTCCTCTGGCGTGTCATGTTTTAAATTCGTGTTTTACCTCCTCGTAGTCGAGTAAATCATGATGTCGTAAGATTGTCGAACTTATAAAAAAAAAGATAGACACGCAAATTTTTTAAAATGTGAATTTGATGCTCGAAAGTATAATTCATTGATTATACGGAATTCATAGACAGGATTTTGGGAATAATTTAAATAAGGTAAGATTAATGTGACAATCCGGACTGCGTTTCTTTCCGTCAAAACTTCCTCTTTACTGTCTTATATCTATCTCGCGCGATATTGACACCAAGCCAATCCGAGTCGACGGTTCCGTCCCCGCGTTACCCAGTCACCCAAATCGCGTAGAACTCATTTCCGCAGTTAACGGCCGGTGACATGGCACAGAAATGTACCGAACGTGTAAGTTACGGGCACCGGCGATCGATATTCAATTTACGGTTTTGTCACAATAACAATCGTGTTTCGTGGAAAAGATTGGCGTGACGCCACGTCGATGCTGTCGTGGGAGTCGTCGGGCGACGACGCCGCTGCGGCGCGAGGCTCGGAAACCCTGAAGACCGCGTGGGCGGCCTTGTTAGAGAACGCGCTCGTTAGCGCCGATGATTCTCTCTCTCTCTCTCTCTTTCTCTGTTACCGGAGTCACTTAAACGCGATGCTTAATAGAGCCACGCGACCGGATCTCGCGGATATGAGGCTCTCGCTCTGTGCCGGGAGGTCCGTCTTTATCCTTCTCCTGCTCGACCGCGATTGTTATTCATACGTCGCGTAAATCGCGACGCCTGAATATTAATTATCGCGCGGGATCGCGGGTCGCGCCGAATGATCGATCTAGGTGCCGCGATTAAGGATGGCACCGAGTGGGCGAAGGAGGCAATTTGTACCAGCCCACGATGATGGGTTGCAACGTGCATACCCGGTATCGGAAATAATTTTGTCCGAGATTATAATTAGCTCTTTCGTCGGAACCAGCGAGGCAACTGCGACGCGTTTAGGAATGCAACTGCCTGCTTAGATGTAACGAATAACTACACGGAGAGAATTTTCTCTCAGAATTTTTACCCTGAAAATCGTGGGATAATATATGGTGTTGAAAGAATTTTAGAAGAATTTCTCTGATTAATATTTACCACAATAAAAATATTAATACGTACATAATAAATTTTACTATGTACATAATAAAATTGATCGAATATATTTTATATCTTATTGTGATAAGTATTAATATTTTTATTGTGGTAAATATTAATCAGATTGTACCATGATTTTCGGGGTAAATTCTAAAAGAAAATTCTCTCTGTGCAGTTGCACCGAAGAAGCTTAAGCTTTAATTTTGTACATAAAAATTAGTAGTACATTTTAATATTCTTTTATAATGACGTGCGATAATTCTCTAACAATTTCAGAAATTTTTATAAAATATGCAGATTATGCAACTGACATTTGAATACTTGCTTTCGATATAAATAGCGGCTTCGAAGGAGATTGAACGGTGTCATTTGAAGGTTTATTTCTCTTCGTTCGTATAGATTTACGAGCAACGCGCGGAAACCGTATGTGATCGCTCGAATCGTCTATTTTTATTTCTCTCATGAATTATCTCGCCGTACATTCCTATTGTAATCATTTGTCAGGCAAAATCGTAACACGGCGGTGATTATTATTCGCGGACGTTATATATGTATTTTCCATGCGTCCAATAATACATCGACGCGCACGGTCGCGCTAATAAATGTGCATCTGCGAAAAGAAAAAAAAATTGTTCCGTTTCCGAGAAACAGTTACTGCGCAAATTGCGACTGTGCCGAGGTATATAAACCGGCGCGCGGTTACGCGATCCTCGATATTCTATCCGGATCGTTAACGGCGATAACGCGCAGTGATTTTATTTCGGAGGATCAAGAGAGAGAGAGAGAGAGAGAGAGATACTCGCGCGGCTGCTCGTTGAAATTCGAAGCACGCAGCGAACCTTAACCCTCGAACCATCCCGCACAGTTCGATTTGGGTAACATAACTATCCGTGTAGAGGAATCAGTTCCGATCTCGGTACATAGAAACGGTAGCAGTATTTCAACTCTCTCTGTGTTGTTGCTTCAACTCTCTATTTTCCATTATTTTGCTTTACACAGGACGATCCCCCGACTCTTCGAGAATAAATCTAATTATCGCGTTATATTACGAGATATTATGTATTTTTTCCCTACTTTTATTAGCGCGATTTATATACGGTATTCGTCTGGGTACAAGGGAGAGAAAGAGCGCGAGCTACTCTTTATTATGCGTACTTGCACTTCAGTTAAATCGAGCATCTAAGTGCAACCGTGGTATAAGATACTACGCACTTCTCTCGCGGAAAACATTTTATATCTAATATAAAATGCGCGCACGCCCGAAAGTGGCATAAAAATGTATCTTATATGAGAGATCTAACGAATTTTTATTGCGCGGCCAGGTTACGAGCCCAGCAGCTTCGACCGCGATACTTTTAGCGAGATATCGATGCGGTTAAATCGCGAAAATGGAGCTACCACTCACTATTTCTTCCATACATTGCAAGATTTTCATAGGTAATATATGTTGGAAAGTGCCATGATTTTTAATATTAATGGATTTTATGTTAAAATATTTTTAATAAATGTTTAAAACCAATTGACGAAAATCATATGAAAAAGGATAATTAGAAGTAAAAACATGTGCAAATTATGTATTTTATGCAAAAAAAGATTATAGTTGATAAATGAGAATTGGCTAATAAATGACGAGAATAGTCGATTAAATTGGCCATGTCAAGAAACCAGTTTGATATCTCTAATTACGATTAATTCATTTTGTTTAATTGAGTAATTTATTGATACGAACGAAAAAAATCTTGAAGTTAAATCTCAAAGTAATACACAGATTCTTTCTCGACAATCTCGTTATTCGAGATAAGCAGTTAACTAGTAGTAAGTAAATAACGAGAATGCGCTAATTAAATGCCGATCATACGAAACCGGTCCGTGATTGACGTTATTATAACTATCCGCTATTAATGCGAGCATTTTCTTAATAGCTTAATAATAGAGAAAAATAAAAATTTCAAAATTAAAGACTGGTTGGAATCATATCATTCTCTTCTCCAAAGATCAATTATTCAGCGGTAAAAATTTAATCACGTACTAAAAGTAACAAGAACGTCAAATCAGACAACGGTTGATTGATAACAGAAACCTGCTCGAAATTTACGACACCTATAGTCACGATCGATGCGAAAATTTCAAAGTACGAAATACAATGTGTTTCGCAACTTCTTCTCCTCCTCGTCATATATATATATATATATATCGCATTGCACCGATATGCGATGTGTTAAACTGGGACATCCGCGGGGCAAAATCTAATTGTACGGCCGCTTAATTAGATCGTTGGCTCTCTCGCGCGCGAGCACAGCCTCGTCGTGCCCTTCATACCAAACTCGGTGTCTGCCCTTAAGATACGGATCGGCCTTAATTCACCGCGTCTACGGGATTAATCTCGCTCGCGCGCGGCGCCGCGGTGCGCTCTAAA
The DNA here is from genome assembly GCF_048542155.1 of Nylanderia fulva. NCBI lineage: Eukaryota > Metazoa > Arthropoda > Insecta > Hymenoptera > Formicidae > Nylanderia > Nylanderia fulva. The sequence continues at coordinate 3,221,752 of NW_028189302.1, forward strand.
ATTAGCGCGAGCGTCAATTGAGCGCGGTGGCTGCACACGCACGTGTCGGTATATACATAGCACGCATCGATTACCTCATACGGCTTTTTTTTCTTCCTCTCTCTCTCTCTCTCTCTCTTTTGTGCGCGCGACGTAAATTAGCGCTTTGGACGGCTTATTGGATCCGCTTCGGACCGTTCTCTAGGATGGATTTCATTATCGCGAGGTGTCTTTAAGCGTTTTCGATAAACGTTTTAAACGATAAGCGTGTTCTAAATTAGAGGCTCTTTCGTTATGATATAGCTCTTTTATAATGATATGCGTATCCAGAATTAAAGACTCTTTTATAGTGAGAAAATTAAGGATTCTGCGCATATTTTTTTATATGGAAAATTGATGCCGATATTTATTATATGTTTCAGCTTTAAAACAAGAGATTAAAATTTCATTTTTCTTGTAAAGATATATGGTAAAAGCTCATTCACATATATTATAGTGAAAAAGTGATAGTATTACTGAAATTACTGAATTTATTGTTAATAAGAATGTTATTAAAACGGGACATTATTTTAGTGTGCAGTCAATCAGGGTACTTTTATCTGCATCGACACGACATATTTGCATAATGATATCCTACGAATTCATTATACGCGACCTATGTTTGAGACTGTATATTGCAGTTAGAGAAATGCAGATTCGATGTTCAGAGCTCCCGCATGTTATGAAACTTCTTTCCAGTATGCCTTAATTTACGCGGCAATAAAATGCCCGTAAGATTTGTTGAGCGCACTTTACGAGATGCTTATTGAATGTCGTACAGTACCTATCGTTAAACGAGAAAACATCCGCATCTCTTTCGATCTCCGTTTACTCTGTGCAAAGCAATAAATAGATTTTCTTCCGGTATTACTTTCTTTGTTTTTTTTTATTTTATTTTACACTATATATATTTGTGATTAAAATCTTTAATTTGCTTTATACATTGTACAAGAATATTAAAATGATATAAGATCTTATATAAGTCATAAAATATTTTTTTGGAAAAAAGTTCTAAAAAATATTTAATTTATTTTATACTATTTTTAAATTATATATTTTTGCAAAATTTCTATGTAGTCTATGCTTTTAGTTTTTAAAACGAGAAAATAATGTTTAGGAGTTACGGGAAAGGGGGATACTTATATATAAAATATTTTATATTGAGCCTCTTCGAGAGCCGAATGAGAACACGACGCAACGCTCTCCATCGGTCGCAAAATAAGATGGCATGCGCTTCATTATTAGGCATTCGACCGGTGACGGACAAAAAACGCAATAATTTCATCGGTGCCGGCCCTAACGACGACGGAGCCGTGACGACAAAAAGCTCAATCTATCAAATTGTCACTGGCCTTTCTATTCCGTAGCTCCGCGTCTTCCCTAATAAGCAATCTTCCCGTGGACCTTACCGTAAACCGCCATCCACGACCTGAATAGGTTCCTGACCGGTACCGGCTTCGATCACAGGGCCGGCTCTTCTTTCTTCGACGAATTCGCCGCGACTGTCCGATTATGATTTTTTTGTTTCGAAAATAATTGTTGATTCGGTACAGAACAAGAGAGTTCATATATGAAAGTTCAAAGAATATTTTTCATTAATATTTAGATCGAAAATTGCGGATTTTTCTCGTCCACTTTTCTTCAGCACAAATTTGCGCGAGGCATAAATTTAAATTATATTACAAAAAAAAGAGAAATTTTTCATAGAGACATGTTATATTATTTGGCACATTAAAATATGATCAAAATAAATTTTCTCATCTTTTTCTGATCAGATATCTCGAAGTATTCATAGATTAGGAATCTTTCGATGTTTTAGTTCGACTAATAAGTAGTCGCGGATTTATTTTTAATCGAGCGGATCGCCGTCCCTGGACATACAGTGTATGTTCTCTCCTGTGCATGTATACTAGCTACCAGATATGCCAGGCAAGAGAACGTCGGTAGTCGTGTCCGTCGACGGACGTCGTCCGAAGACGGACAACCGGCGGTTAATAACCGGCCGATTTTGTTTGTCCTCTTTTGCGGCCGGAGTTGCGGCGCGGCTCCGAAGTCACTTTGCTAATAAGTCATTTGCCGTGCTGCGTTGGATGTCGCCGCCTGCTTATGAAGGCGTCCCTTCATGGCTCGCACAAAAGGATGTTTCATTAACCTAAGACACTTTATCGCGGACGGTTAATTATTTCCGAGAAACGATACGCGGAGCGTTGCACGGCGCCGCGGCGCTCTGATTTTTTATATTTCTCTTTCTCCCTCTTATTTGCGTGTATGATATTCTATTCCTTTCCAGTCACTAAATGGAGCAACAATTTTTCCTCGTAAAAATATTACGACACACGCGATTATTTCATGTTATTACATAATTATTAAACAAATCATACATATACGATTCACGTTATTATCAGCGACATCGCACTTGACATATAATGCTTTTAATTCTCGGAAGCAAGAGCATACGCCATTCCTTTACGAGCGACGTTTCAGAGTTTGAGAAGGCAAAATTAATCTGCGGAGAATGCACGCGCAGCATTTCCGCGCATAAAAGATCTTTATTTCCCGGGTGGACGAGTTTAACGATGTCGAAGTCTCGGTGAAACGAAACCGATGCCGGGAAGGCAATAAACAGATCACACTTGTATCACGCGTGTATACGTCAGCAGCAGTTCGAGCTAGATACATCTGGCAAAGAATATACGCGAGGCTCTCACCTGCGTGAGCGGGAGAGAGCGAGTTTAATCGCGAAGTAGAACGGCTCTTTGCATTTTTACGAACGCGAATGTAGAATCGCGATGATCGTTAGCGACCTGTCTGTATTCGCTTCCTTCTGCGTTCGTACTCACCTCGTATTTCCCTTCCTTCGCTTAAGTGACATCACTTCGCGATCGTCCTTCAATTATTTCACTTGTGTCTCCCACGAAAAACACATATACGAGATTAAAAAAAAATAACATAATAAGTTCCTTATTATTTTAAAACGATCTTTAACGATCTATTAAATCTGTAAATGACGAGTATCCTTATTATTTTGTCTTGTGTTATTTTTTTTCGAAAGAATTAATTTTTCACTGATTATTTAAGCTTACTTTTTACTAAGAATTGAATCGCACGTAAATTTTACGTCTTAAACGGAACATAATGGGGACGTATGATAATATTGGGAGCACCGATCTTTCGAGGTGGTCTCTCTGGCGGCTTCCAGCTCACGCCGATGGAGCGTAACTTCGCGGTTTCGGCCGTATCATTAATGGTGTCACGTCTGCCGAACGGTGTACATACCGTCTCATCATGGACAGTAACCCAAGGCATTGGCGAGGCCGCGATGCAAAAGATTTCGCAAAGGGGGAGCGCTCTTCTCGCGCTGATAAGGGGCGTCCAGGGCCCCTCGAATTACGGCGTCGCAATAAATTTAATAAAGCCAGAATTAATGTATGGTTACTCGTTTCAGCTGAGAGCACGACGGCGCTCCTTATACTTACGTCTCTCGCGCTTTCGTTCCGAAATTTGAAATACATAAGTATGTGCCGTTTAAAACGTAATACGCGCATAAATTGCCACGCGGTGCAGCAATTTAAGACATTTTACCGAACTAAATAAGGCCAAGCGTTACGTAAATGTTCGTATTTTTCATTATCGGATATGGGAAACATTTAATTATTCCGCGTAATTTTTATTCGCGCCGAAAGACGAAAAATGCATTTTTATCATATATCACGGTTTAGCTTTTTTTATCAATAAAAAGATATTTGTTCGCTAACGATAAAAAGCTGTCGTCTTTGCGAAACGAAATATGATAAACGAAATTCCTAAAAGAATCCTAGCAGAGAGGTCCGTAATAGTAGCAGCGGTTAGGAGAGGAGTTTAGAGAAGGATACGGGAGAGATGCGATGGTAGTCCTGGAGAAACATCTGCGCCCTTAATTATTTTACAGATTTAGTAGATCGTTATGGCTTGTAAAATTACTGCCAATTTCACGCCTCTAAGCTTATTTTATCCGCGCGTTAGCTGTCTATCGGTGCATCGCCGCCGAGGCTTCCCGAAGGATATTGGGCATCCTTCGCGGCTAAATTAATGGCCCCGTTGTTTATGACTGCATCGGCACCGGACACGCAACGATTCCGTCGCGAATTCCCGTAAATACCTCCGATAATGCGATTCGTCCGCGCTTCACATCTATTCTTCTCTCCCATTATCCTGTTCTGTCTTCTCTCTCTCTTTGTTTTTATCTGTTTCTTTCTCTTATGAGAGAACTCATCAGACGACAATCTCTCGTTTTTTCCCTCTAGTCTTGCTTATTCTTTTGCAATGTTTTTGGTTGACTAATTATTAGCGGTTTTTTGCGCGAATTAATTTCCGAGAGGAATCTCGCGTTTAGAATATATTAGTCGTCTTGAGATAATATTCGACGTCCTTGAATATGATTATTGACGGATACGCTGCATTATGCAGCAATGTATTTCGATTATAAGAGAGAAATCAATCGCATAAGCATATACAAATATGCAGTAATTCTATTTCAAGATTATCAATATGTAAAACAATTTTTTAAAAATATTTGTAAGTACTCTAGCGAAAGATTTTACGAAATTATGTTATAGTTTTCGTAGAATTTGCATTTTTTTTTATATTATACAGTAATATATGAATCAAAGCATTTTTTGCTTTGCGTTGTAAAAAAATGCCTTGCGGTATCCAATTATGAGAAAAATAATGTAATCTCAATTATTTAAGGAGCAATAAAACATGTAATAAAGTCCTGGTTTTTAACTTTCATTTGCTCGGTAACTTATTTCAACTGGATAAATTTGAACTGCGATATCTTGCGTTTTCGGCATCAATAAAATAAATGTGTATTATTATCCAAATGTTAAGCTCTTAGCAGTTCACGATATAATTAGTCGTTCGCGAAGAATCAGTTTTATTAATGACACTGCTTGAGACTTTTCGTAATATCTGCATTTTTTGTTCATTATTAATTTTATTAAAATTCCTCTTACTATTATGCTTAACATTTGTATAAAATGAATGATTCATGTTAATTAAATAGCAATCATGGAATATTGAAAAATAGTGATAACTCTCTCTCTCTCTCTCTCTCTCGATATCTCACCTAAAAAGATACTTGTAGCTCGAAATGCATTTCACAAACAGGCTCGAATCGAAGCGAAAATCAATATTGCATTAAAAAATAATCTGTGTAATATCGAGAACAAGATTTAATGAATAGAAATTTAGTAATAAAATAGAAAATGTATTTTTATAATGTCGGCCGAGATGGTACCAGAGACAAAGAGAATTCTTGTAGCACTCTCGATATAAATGAACGAGTGCGATGGATTTGTTATCTCGAGCGAGCGAGATAATCGCAAATTGCAAAGAGCCTCGGCTGGCATTTCGCATTCGTCGCGAATGCCATTGTTATATACCGCTCGGGCCGGGCATTTCGCGTCGGGCCGTGCACGATCTCGCGGTCTCGTGTAATCGAAATCGAAAATCGACGGGTGGAAATGATCCTCGCGAAACGCGACGCGCGCGAGCCCGCGACTACCGGATCCCAGCCGGTGCGCGGATCACTGTAATTTAATAAATTGCGATAGCTGCCGTCCCGGGGCAAATTGTAGCATAATCATTCATTAGTAGGTCGTGACTTCGCGTCGCTCGCAACACACGACTCGCGTTCGTATGTGTATATATATTCGAGATGCGCGCGGCCGATGTGCATATACCGCTATGCACTTTTCCCTTCTTCGCCGGTGTTTCGTATCGAGGCGCGACGTATTCATAAATATTTTTTGCAGGATATATATATATATAAGGAACATTCGATGGATCTCTTTTTGCTTCGCTCAAAATTTGATGAAACTGTCTCGATTTATGCTGTGCTTTTTCTTCGTGTTACAATCGCATTTTTTCTTCAAAGTTTTCAGATTAATCTTATAAGCTATTATCTTCATAATAGTATCTAAATGAATTTTCACAAGAGAAAGAAAGAGAATAGTTTAATAATTTTAAGCGCGTGTTCAATATAATGATAAAATCTGTTCTGAAGCGGAACAAAAAGCTCCGGTGACGCACGCAAGAGATAAACATTAAGATGCGTCTTTAGGTGATGGTTTGTCCACGGGGGAAAATGGTACCCTTTATTAGCGACCAAATTAATTCGGATGACTACACAAAGTGCTGTCAGCTGGTGTTTTAATTCGCGATCGACGATAAGTTAATTCCGATATGCGTTTATTGTGAGCCCTCGACGTTGACGAATACTTAACGTTATCGGAACGATGATCTATCACGATGTTCCGCGAGGAAAGATGCGCAAGGTGCCGCGCGCTAATTACCGAACACCTTTAAATCCTCTCGAAACTAAGCCTTCAACGGTCTTCGATGAAGACACCATAATAATGTCGCGTCGAAAAAGCGATGGACTACCCTTTCCTTTCGAAACGTTCGCGCTCTTAATTTCTTTTATCCACGCAAGTCGGCATTTCGATACGCCTTACATCGATTAAATCTCGATCGCGGCACAGTCGACGTGGCGCAATTAGTCCCGCGCTAATTTCCCGCAATTAGTTCGCGGCGGTAATGAAGTTATTGCCGGTTCGTGTCCCCGATTACACGGCATTTACATAAAACGGCCGCGCCGCTGCGCGACAAACGTGTACTTAAAAGCGATAACGCGACGTCGTTAACCGCTGATTAACCAACCGCGCGCGATCGTCGTTTGCCGCGAACGCAGAATCGATTCGCGGAAATATTCGAAGGAAAGGAAGGCGCGATGACGAAGAAACGAGGAGCGAAACTCGTCGTGGGAGATAGTTTTTATATATTAGAATCGATCTGTCGGCGAGATAACGCGTCAAGAGCGCACGCGGCGGGCGGATGCAATTAATTTGCGGCGTACAATGTGCATACGCCGGTAAATATTCATGTTTCATGATATATAGGCACCGCATCGTAATTGCAGAGCGCGCGACACGAATTCGCGGAAACTCGAGTCGCGCGAGAAGGGGAACGCGGCTCTTTAAGATCGGCCGAGCTGAAAGAAGGGAGGAGAGCTACGATCTTTCGGAGACGCGCGGTTTCCATAAATTTGTTTGGTAATTGCGGGGTTTAGGGACGATGGTCGCGTGAAATTAATTTAGCAGAAGCCGTATTTAGCGTACTTTACATAATAAGGGCGTGTCGTTTGGAGTGCGAGCATGACTAATAGTAACAATCGGTGTCAGAATTTTTCGATCGGTTCTTTCTCTTTAGAATTAATATACATATAAATTATATACTATTTTATTAAATAATTATATAATAATAAATTAATATATGTATATAATAATGTACATTATTCTTATTAATATTTTGTTTTTAAAATACTTGGCTTTTATTGTGGAAAAAAAATTTTTAAAGAGAGAGAAAGATCTCGAGATAAAATTTTGGTATTACATAATAAAAAAACGTTGAAGCAATTTGAATATATGATTATTTGCACATAACCAGCTAGATTCACTCGCGCACATTCTCGAACGTGAATTCTGAATAGAATCAATTATACAAAGGTCGACGAAACGAGGATTCGATAACGGGCGATACGATCGACGCGAGCGCGATTCGTAAACGATTTTAACGAATTAAAAAGAGGCGGATTTTCCGAATAGATTTATTGACGTAATACCAACGGCACATCGCGGACGAATGCAATTCATTATACGACGCCCGGAGCTTTTATAGAACGTTCCACACAGGTGTTCGTTCACCGATCGACATATCGATTAGCGAAAGGACGATATTTGAAATATACTCTAGTCTGTAGAAAATAAAAAAAAATTCTTTTTTGTAAAAGCACAATTTTTGATTGATATATTTAGAATATACATATTATGTCACATATTTGCATATACTTGTCGTTAACTAAAAAAAGTCATTATATATATTCTCATTGTAATTTGATAAAAGTGCACAGGGAGAATTTTCTCTTAAAATTTACCCTGAAAATCATGGTAATCATGGACATTATGGTAGTATTGGAAGAATTTTTCTAATTAATATTTATCACAATAAAAATATCTACCGCAATAAAATATAAAATATGTTCGATGAATTTTATGTACATGGTAAAATTTACTATCTACATATTAATATTTTTTATTGTGATAAATATTAATCAGAGAAATTCTTATAAAATTCTTCTAATACCATATTGTCCATGATTACCATGATTTCCAAAGTAAATTCTAAGAGATAATTCTCTCCATGTATATTTGTGAATAAGCAAAATACACGAATAGTTAGCAGCGGAAAAAATAATTAACGAAAGACTCATCGAGTCTCTCTCTCTCTCTCTCTCTCTCTCTCTCTCTCTCTTCGCACGTGATCCCTCGGATACGTTTCATCTAATCGATCGTTGCACAGGATCGCGATTTGATCGCTCAATTCCCGCCGTGATCGACGTGGAAGCCCTCATCTGGGCAGAAAACTGGAAGCCCAGGGCTATGGTGGCGCGTGAAAAGGGTCTCGCTCGGAACGTCGTCGCTCGAGAAAATTACAGAGTTCATTGTTTCGCGTCGGCCCTACGCTCCGGCGGAGGACGGCTCGTTTTATGCCTTCTCCTCTCCTCCCCCGTTTTTCATCCCTTTTGGTTCTTTTACGGGAGAAACTGCGTGCACAAATCGGCGGATACGGTAATGCCGGTATTGACGTCTCGACGTTTATATCGCGTCGTCGAATGGTGGGAAGAAACTCGAGAGAGACGCATTGAAACTGACTTCATTTATTGCGTTGCACGTATGCGCTTAAATGTGCAAGAAAATATTAAGTATGTAAATGCGATTACTATAGTATAACAATGCTGAAAATTAGAGCGAAAAAAAGAATAGTAGGAATTTATTGAAAACAATTGTGAAACTCACGCGCATCGATTTCAAAATAATCTCCCAACATTATCTGTGGAGAATAAAAATGATACAGTCTGTGAGAATTTTAATTGGATGAAAAAAAGGTAGTTTATAGAAGTTGCGGAAGTCGCGAATCACCTGTATCATGCACGGTTTTTCTCGCAAACGCGATTAAATCATGCCAAGAGTCTTCAATATAATTGTATGCATGTAATCGGTGGAAAAAAAACGACGAAGGCCGCGAAGTCGAGATGTCATTATGACTGCTCGAACAAAGTCCTTCGATCTACTCGTTTCGTCAGATAATAATAATTACGCACGAGCGGAAGAGACGCGAACAGGAAAGCGAGGCGGGAAAATCACGCGTGCTTCGATCTTTTTTTTTGTACCTACATTATACGTATACAAAGTGTCGCAGAATTCTTTGACAAATTAAATATAAAATAATTTTTTTTTCTTAAAAAAAATGTCATTAATAAATTTCGAATTATAAACTACTAAAAAATTAGAAGAGTTTTATACTTTAATAGAATTTTAATTTGAGTATATAAAGGTATATTGAGTATATAGAGATCTCTAGAGCTGTTTGAATAATTGCATTAAATAATGACAAAAATTTTTATTAAAAAGTACAAGTTCAAATTGATAATCAATAAAATAATCAGAAAGCAGTGTTATGGAATTGAGACACCTTGTATATTCATTGGAAAGAAAAAAACTTGTCACGTAAATTACAACTATGTATTCAACGTACGCATTATTGCCGCGCATTAACATAATTAGCAATTGCGTGAACGGAACCGCGATACGACGTACACGATCGTCGATTTTACGATCGCGAGTCTCTCTCTCGGACGAGTCTTACGATTTATATTTGTCCCACGTATGCTCTTCCACGAAGGCGAGGGTCTCTACTATCCCTTCTTTATTGCCCGGCACTTTTCTCTCCGGAGGAGAGTTCTTTCCCTCGAGTCAATTCCATCGAATATCGATGGTGCTCGAGGAGAGAGCGTGGACGGGAGTTTGTAAACTTTTATTGGGCTATCGAAACGTTTGCGCTTTCGGGACACACCACTTGACGCCGCCTGTCATAAGAAAGAGGGCGGCAACGACTTAAAAATCAGACGAGGGACCGGTTCCTCCCTCTTCGCGAGATTTCTTCGAGCACTGCTTATAAATTTTCGATGTCAACGTGCACGAGATTCACTGCGTTTAACGCGATCGTGTAATTTTTGTTAGATATCAAATGCGATAATTCATTTTTATTTCCTCGATTCTCAAAGTTAAACTCCTATCACTATAATCTCCTGTCATCTCATCTTCCTTCGCGTCCTACGTATTCGAAATCACGACGATTAACTCTGTCACGAACATATGGAAGTGCGTTATATATAACCTAGCGAATGTCCCTGACAGTCGTGCTCTCCCTACTATCTGTCATATAATTTCAAAGTTACGCTCATTGATAGGTACAGTTAAGCTCGTTACGTCTACCGCTCCCTGTTGCTCTTCCTAGAGTAATGTCCTAAATATCAATTACCGGACAAGGAGCGGTCGGTATTACTGATACGATTTTCTGCAAAGCTCGGTAAGCAACGTTAATGATGAGATTTTTTTGAGAAACGGAGCTGCCCGATATTCCCGCGATCGCGAAAAATTATGGATATAATTGAATCTGTGATCGCTCGCGATACGCGCGGATAAATATAAACATTCGCGGGACAGATAGAGGTGGAGAACCTACTTCGCATCGTTACCGATCCAATGCCTGTGCATTAGTACGGAGAGTTTAATCAAGTGTGCCTGCTTTTTGCATTTCTCGAATCGATGGTATTTAGCGTAATAAAGCACCTGGCGCGGCAGAAAGATCTGGGCGTATTCGAGTTCTAAACGAGGTCGACGATAGCCGGCTATAATGACGTTTTCCCTACTAGATTTCGCGACTTCTCTTACTACCGATTAATTTCCTAATCCGCTGATATACCGGTATATCGATAAGCTTGCCGGTCTTCAATTTACGGTGAACCTAACGGGAGATATTTGCTCTCTCCGGAGCAAATCTCTTGTTGCTGACAAATTCGATCGTTGCAAATATTAGAGTAAGTTTCTTGTATTATTTTTAATCGAATAAACGAGGACTACTTCCGTATTTGACCGTGGGTATAGAAAATAATAATAGCGCCTTCTTGTCGTTAACCTCTATGCAGGTTAAACGCCCATTATCATTCTACGTGGAGAGTTTGTCGTAATATATCACCATCCGGGAAAAAGTGAGCAGACTTAGGAGCAAGGTATAACTCCTGTCAGATAATTCGAAATATCTTTCCAATATCTATCTAAAGAGGGAGAGGAGGAGGAAATACATTCTACCATAATAGATCTGCTAGATGGACTGTTTAACTTAGCAATTCCAGTTATTAGTGTAGCTTTATCGACAATAGAATTATCGCGCAACAATATTGACTACGATTTTATCTCTTATTGCCTCTCTTTTCTACATTAATTAAATTTTGCAACATATATGTAATTTGTTCTCTCATTTGCTCAAGAATGTTAATCAAGTATGAATACTAATATTATTAATCTCTCATCTTTATCACTGTTATACTGATAAGTTCAAATGTTATTTGAACATTTTAAAATAATGCCTTTTAAGATATAGATAAGATGTAGCTGAAACTTAAAATATGATCTCGTTGAACTTTGCGCTGAAGTTTGGAAAATTTATGAAGTGAGAATATTTGAATTTTGTTAATACGTATGTGGCTGTATAAAACAATTAAATTAAATAAAATTATAATAAAAAACATTAGTTTATACATTAAAATTAGTGTTAATCGTAAAAAAGAAACCTTAATGTTTTCATTTTATTCTAATATTTTTGATATACTATTTACATAAATCTATTGTCTCGCAATTAAAGTAAAGATGATTTAAAACTCATCGTGATATGAAGTGCAACGACAGAATTATAGCATCAAATGTTAATTTATAGAAAGCAAATACATTTTCAAATTATATATAAAATAATATCCAAAATAATTAATATGTTAAAAATAATTATTGCACACAAGATTTTTTTCGATTTTTAAACAGACATTTACTAAGAAAGATTACATAATTTCCATAAAAGCTTTTTTAAACTTTTATAATGTATAAATAAAAATTTAATTTTTTTCGTATAAACATTATCTTAATAAATATTTTATTAAACATTTTAAGTGTATATTTTTAAAAATATAATTGAGAATTGTCTAGAAAGAGAATATTATGCATTATAACAATAATGTGAAATCTATTACTTTGATACATTTAACCTAACAATAAATTTTAAATAATAAAAAATAATTAAATTATATATTGTTTACTGTTTATGCCGGATACTCTTTGAACTTTTTATTTATCATTTTTTTGCAACATTCACGTGCAAAAGACAAGAATTGCACGATATTTTGTACAGCACACCGGATCAAACGTGATGCACATTTTATTATACATACATATATTATAATAGAATAAGAAAGGACGTGACAAGCTATGAATTGTCCAACACGTGAAGATCGTGCAGTGGAATTTACTTGTCATTCGACAATGTTTCACTAATGAAATATATGTTTGCGTTATATAATAATATAAATATAAAAGATAAAAATAAATTTGTATAATTATATATCGAAAATGATATATGTTGTCTTTTTATGGCCTATTTATACGATAGATTTCGATGGAATAAATCATGTAAAATATGAGTTTTTCAATCATTAATGTAAAAACGTCGAATTTTTATCGAGCAGTTAACAAATATCAAAATGTTATTGGATACGGTGTCATATTTATACTAATTAAACGCGTAACAATATTGCTCGATTCACTATCAATCGATTTTGCATCATATTTTCAATAACAAAGGTAGCACAACAATAATCATCTCCTCTATTGCTCTTTTCAATACTTATTCTAAATGTATATATATGCGCTAAATACATAGTTCGATCAATAGCTATCACGTGTTATTTATCACGGAAATTAATTGCGCAAGTTGATAATCGTAATAATTATAGAGTGATCTCTTGTAATCGCATTTCGATAAATAATATGAAATATAAAGCGCTTTACTGTCTGCTCTCGAATGACGACAATTAATTCGTGCTATGATAATAAATGCTTTTCATATACGAATGGTAAGAAAATAATAAAATATATTCGTCTCTTGCGTTATTAAGAAGGATCTTACACTCGATCCGATAATATATTACTATAAGTATTTGTTCTCAAAATCACTGATAAAATATCCTTGGTTTGGCGAAAAATTAAATGTGTGATACGAAATATATTTCTCGAAGTATGTATATCTTGTTCATTAATTACGTATTAATCGTAGTTACAAAATAATTGTCATAATTTCATAATGCTTTTGTGATATACATATGTAGCGTAGCACACTATTTCATGCACGCAAAGCGAGCTTTGTGTTGTCGTATTATCTATCGAAACGCGATCGTGAGAAGTATAGAGAGATTATTCGCTATAATTATTACGATTAGTGATTATTATCAGTTTACGCGATTGATTGATTTCCGTGATAAATGGCACGTGAAAATCTCGCAGCAATAATTATTTTCAACGTATATATTTTGATATACGATATATATATATATATATATATATATATATATATATATATATACATTACAAATCGGAATCGAAAGAAACGATAGAAGATAATTACAGATATACATGTTATGTTACTATTGTTATTAAAAATATTAAAGTCATATACCTATATATGTATTTCATCTCAGAGTTTCAATTTGATCAAATAATCGCGCAGTAAAGTTGTCTTTTCAGTTAACAAAATGTTGCAAATATACTTAGAATCTATTATTTCAAACGATGATGATATCTAGTTAATACTTAAGCGTATATTTTTCGTTTTATCGTTTTATCAATAAATAAAATCAATAATTCTACTTACATTTCGACGATTCTTCTTCTTCAGTCTTGGTGTATTCCGGATCTCTCGTCGACATCATTTTTTTATTAAAATTATATTTTTTAAAATATATCGACAATAAGAAAAAAAATAGTTTATTAACAGTCAGAAGTCAGATGATAATAATAAATATAATAAATTCTAATAAATATTTATATATATATTTAAATGATTATGCGATCACTTGTACTCGTATTCGTACTAAAGAAATGCAGGTAAGAAATAGCATGCTGAACAGTGTTTTTCTTGATTGCCGATTGTTATAATAATTATTATTTTACATATAATACTGATTTTTTGTATATAGAAATTATGAATTCTTAAGATTTCTCAATTTTTTATTGTCTATGTGCATTGTTTATTACTTTGTTGCATATATGCAACCACATATTAAGACATTTTTTATTCTAATTATATCAATATTCGTAAATTTCAATCGACTTAATATAAACGTGTCATTAGCAAATGACGTACGATAAAAATCGCGATGCTCATAATAAATATTCTACGATTTTCGACGAAGGGGAGCGAGATGCATGTCGCGTGTCGCAAACCAAGGTCCAATATCCATATTATTTCATCGCGGTAGCTTACGTGATAGGGCCCTGCGGGGACAGTTCGACGTTTGTCTTTAACAAGTTGCTGCAAGTGTATCTTTCCGATCACGTAAGGCGTGGCTCTTCTATTCGTCAGCGCGGACATATTCGTCGGAAAAGGCACGGCGCACGCACGCTTCGCGACCTTTCGCGATTATATTACGTATACAATAATGCGCGGCCGCGAGACTTCTCGGTCATGGGATCCTTTCGACACGCGAGCAGGATATATTGTATCATCGCGCAATTCTAATTTCCACGTCGCATCGGTCGAGACCGCCGATCGCCCGTTTAAAACAATGCATCGCGCGTTCGTCGCGATGATTGCGCATATCGTTGACATTTTCCACTTCAATGGAATTTTTTGATTATTAACGGGAGACCTTATCAGCCATCTCGACGAGTTAATCAACGTGTAGACATTCTTGCGAGACAGTCAACGTAGTTGGAATAAATTGCTACAACAAGCTAGTAGATATCCGCGGTTTGATGGTGGATTTGCAAAGAGAAAGAGATATAGATGCGTGACACGCTTGTGCGTGTGAATGGGCGTATATGCTAATGGAGAACATACGCGTTACAGGCCGTAATTAGCTACTGTTCAACAAATATTCCCGCGGCAATTGTTTGAAAGCAACAGACGTACTATATCATGTTAAATCCGCGCGCAAGATACCGGCAGCTGTGCAGTTAGCTCTTTTTATTCCTACGCGAAATTCATTTCCTTATCGTGATAGATAGAGTCAAATCAATTTATATTCTCGCGTGTTTTCTGTCTATCGTCGAGTCGCGCGACTATGTACTGTGTTTGCCGACACCTTTTCTCGGGAATGTTACGAGACGAGGAAAGGCTAATTCGTCGGAACGATTTATCGAGATACGTGGGAAACGCGATTCTTTTTCAACGTCCCGTCGAAGAAGCACACGAGCGATCAGCGTCGAGCTGACAGAAGAGATTCTGAGGAGCCCCTCAGGCCTCGGAGACGCTTAACGAGCGACGTCAATTTTTTTTTTTTCTACAGCTCGACGCAATTAGACTCTGTCCCGTTTGCCAAAGGGACGCGCGAAGAATAATGACGGCGCGCTAAATTGCTGGTCGTAGACTGCGGTCGAGCACTAGGTACATTAAATACGACGAAATATCTCGTGGAATTCGAACGACAGTTTTGCTTTCATAACGAGTATCGAACGAATGATCGCGAGCGAAACTCAATTTAACCGTGGTTTAATGAGAGTTTACTTTTGAGAGCTCAAATTTAATCGAAATTCGATAAAATTCAGAACCAAATTTGCACAACTATTTCCTCTCGTTCTAAATGAAAACTCGCATGTGTTATAAAAGGAGCAAAGAGTAACAGATATATTTCCGGTATACCTATATATATGTATTTCGTGTACACAAATTGCTTTTCGCATCGCGATCAGAGAACAAGTCTGAAATATCCTTCCGGACAGATTTAGAAATTCAACAAAAATACCTCCGTTACACGGAAAAAAATAGCTACTATATATAATTCAATTTTTAGTGTTCTTATATTACATATAGCATTTAGTTATCATGCCTAAATTTTAGCTACAATAGCTAATATGTTTTACCTAAAACTCTCCGTTTAACTATAACTAAAAGATATTAGTTACCATAGCTAAAATCGAGCTATGGTGGCTAATTTCTTTTTGTGTATATAATACAGATCTGTACTTTTTTAAAAGGAATGTATGTTAAGAAACAAAGCGCGTTCCGAATTCTGTAGAATCCATCTGTTGTACTTTGTTGAACAACTTTGCCTCGTCCAACTGGTCATAAGTGATTTCATCGTAAAGCCTCGACACATTAGCCAGCGCTTTGAGAGCCGAGACTTCCGACACCCGTTCTTGAGGCAGTCGATTATGCCGGCTATCGTTTGTCATATTGTCGCGAGTCTCTCGTGTATAGTCGTATAATCGTTTCACGGTTCGTAAAATAGCAACGGTGGCAGCTATTCGAAGACACGCGTAGGTATCTGACTACCGCGATTATCGTTTAACGACCGCGAGAGAAAGAAAGAGAGAGATTTCGGTCCTCTGTGTAACATAAGTGGCACAACGTCCGATAATTAGTTTGGCCGATGCTCGTCGTCTTCCTCGTCACGTTTTTATCTAAAAATATGTACGGTGTCGTAGAAAGGGAAAAAAATCAATGATCTCGTTTCGTTTCCACCGTCGATTAATCGAGCGTTTCTCAACACATGACAAGCACACTTATCGAAAGTATCGAAAAATGTTTGCTGTTTAAGAGGCATGTAAAATGCGAAAAAAAACGTTTTAAAATCAAAATATTTTTTTCTCAAATTATTGATTTAATTTATCTTAATCTGTGTAATTTAGAAAACGGTATCTCGTGTTGAAAAAGATAGCAATTTTGCATCTGTGGAAATGGCTGTTATTGGCTAATCGAATTATGATTTGAGAGAGGAAAAAAGGCGAATGGATCGAAAATACACAATGCGATTGTCGAGTAACAAGCGCGGAAACGATTTTAATGAGCACTTTACTGTGTGATCTCGGATCACCTTTTAATCTCGTGGGTGGAAATTGATGTGGCTTCATGCTATTCGATCGCAGCGATAGAGTAAGATGTTTAGGTTCGCACCTGCATCAGGCACGAGAGCTGTATCTTATCCGAGTTTTTAAACTTATACGGCCGAACAATGGTTGTATATCGTGATTTATCTTTTACTGTAGAAATGGGCGCGAATATACATATATATATGTACGTGAGAAATCAGATCTTCAGTTCCCGGATCATATCGTGAGATACGATTTCATGCACACGAACTGAATTGAAATAAAGTAAAATATTTAATGCATAATACTTCGATATATCAATGTTGTTAAGATAAAACCTTCTAGCATTCTCACCGCGCAACACATTTCAAGAAGCGGGATCGTCTTATTATCTGTCCTCTATTTCAATCATTTGATCCCACCGAGGAACTCGTTTCATCAGCCGGACGATATAATGCGTAATTATCTCCTCAATCGGGATCGCGAATTAATGTTATCCGTAATAATCAGTGGTCCCGGGGGCGAAGAAGAAAAAAAGTTTGCGCGCGCGGCAATAACATAAACCTCGGCGATCGCGAATTAACGAGCGCTTATTTCGTCCCCCATCTTCCCTCTCTTCGGGATAATCCGGGAACGAGAGTCGCCGGAGAGAGTATATACGAAGTAAAACTCGCGGCCATAAATTCTCGTCACGTACGGATCCGGCCGCGAAGTTTCCGACGCATCGACGGGCACTTGATTTCCTATCCGGTCCATCCGGGCAAGGGTCAGTCGACATGTTCTCCAGGATAGAGACGGAGGCTGCTGCAGGCACGTTTGCGCGGGACCTATTGCTTAAAAATAAAAAAGCCGCCACTCTGCTCTCTCTCTTTCTCTGCTCTGGCAATAAGACAAAATGGCGCGGCCAGGCAGGCTTGTTAATTGCAGTTTAGTGTTCTTGCTCGTAATTAGGTGCACTCGCGCACCTGGGCAGGCCGGCTCTCTCGAGCTGAGCTGAGCTGAGCCGAGCCGAGCCAGGCCAGGCTCGCACGACTCCTTCGTGCTCCCGGTATAATTACCGCATCGGCATCGGCCGTCATGTACTACGTTCCTTACCAGAACCGATCCTCCGGCTACCTGCAACGCATTTTGCGCGTCGCGTTCGTGTGCGTGCGCGCGGTTCTATGGGCGTTCTTTCGCCCGAGAGCTCTCTCCCGTTGATATCGTCGCGGTTCTCTCGATCGACGCGGACGTTCTCACGGAACACGCGGAGATTCCGAGCCGTCAACGCGCCGCGGAATCGAAGCGAGTCGCGCAATAAACCCGAGCACACTTTATTAATCCTTCGATGCGATGTACCAGCCGGTTCGTTGCGCAAGCGCGCGATGGGTGCGCCCGGTTCCGCGAGATTGGCGATTCATCTCCGTAAAAAAAAAATAAATAAAAAAAATTAATCTTCTATTTTTAAACCGTTTTTTAATTATCACAAATGGCATAGTATACGATAATTATTTTTTTTTTTTATAAAAAATCTGAATAAATATATCCTAATCATCGAAGAATCGAGATATTCCCAACATTTAATTTTCAATCGTAATCGCGGCGTAACTTGTTTGCAGAATTTTTTCTTCGAGTCCTGACATTTTGCAAATTAATAAATATCGCAGCGCTATAAACTAATCGCGGCTGCGATTTCTCAGGCGTAACGGACACTTGCGAGTTTTGCGCAAGTGTGACGAACGAAACGAAGTCGTGGCTCTCGCGGTACGAATCGCGGGCTTTTATGTTTCCACGTAACTTTACGTGGTTATTGCGTAGCGCGCGCGTGTATGTACGTACAACATTTATTTCTATAAACCTGCTGCGCGAAGGGGCAAAATAAACATCGAGATTAGAATCGCATCGATGATCTCTGAGTCATAGGAGAGCCATAAGAGAGCGAGCACTCGCGGCGGCTGCACGTAGGTGTGTCCTGGAGATTAAAACCGCGAAAGCCATAACGCGATTATTTCCTAAGTCCCGCTGTTGCTTCGCCGTAAAACGGCAAAGGATAATTTCTCCTCTCGCGAATCTCTGCGCTCTTATTCAACAGTCGTTTCGTTTATTTATTGGACTATTATGTATATCCGCTTTAACTTTGACAATTAACAGCTGAGCGAAACATTTTTCATTTATATTTAGATACATTATTTATCAATAATAAATATCTGTTTCTTTGATCAATTATTCTTTTATGAGGAATTGTCAACGCTGAATTAGTTATGTTCTCGTTAAAAGGGAAATTACTCAGTCCGGCTTTTGAAAACACGAGAACGCATTTGCCCGTAAAAGCAGAGATACAGATAGACGTTGTAATTATGCGAACGCAAGGAAAGGGTCTCCTCGTGTTGTTTTAATAAATGCAAAACTCGTCTTGAATATTCATGTCGGCGGCGAATGATTCCTTTTGTCGTTGCAAACCTCGCTCTTTCCTCTCCTTTGCACTTAGAAAACGAGAGCCAAATTACGGAAAATGTACCGTACCGTTGCTCGTAAAAACATTCTTTTGAAAGAGAGTCTAAAATGGACTTTACAAAAATGTAGCGAACGAAATTGTAGAGATTATTCTTGACGGTTCTTTCAGATTCAAGAACACGCTTATTAAAAACGCGATTTTAAAATTTTAACAGAATCCTTACTGAAAAAAAAAAAAAAAAATGTTTGCAACCGTGAAATATTTGTTACACACTTTACTTTATTACAATAAGCGATGTAATACTTAATATAAATTTCAATCAAATCTTGATACAATGGAAGTATTAATTTAATTGCGCGTTCGATTTTTGTTTCATCGTCGAATCTTCGATTGCATATACCGGATACGCACCGAAAGTATTAACTTTTCCTTTCATCGGTACCAAACGCGATACCTCCGTGTGTTTGCGAAAGTCTTTACCACACTTGTGTCCGGAGTCGTCTCCAGAAACGACGAGGCCGCCACCGCAATTAACACCTGACCGGTCGTTAACGTGTCTCGGGCTCCCGGGCTTTGCCTTTTCACCGTCTCTTCTTTTCTTTCTCGTCTTTTTTTTTTTTTGCTTTTCGTTCGGAAATTCCTGCCCAAAACCGGCACCGCGGAAACGACCAAGGACCCCTTTACTGTTGCGATCACTCGGCTTGTTTGATCAGATCGGTAGCTCTCCCGACCCGCTAAACGAACTTCTGTTTATCGAGCGTCGATTTTTCCATTCTCTTTCTCTTCCCGAGAAAGACAATTTCCTTGACGGCATCGCCGTCGTTTCACATTTCGGTGTCATTCTCTGATCCATTACCATAATGTACGCTCGTGGTTAACCATTCCGCGATATTTGCGGAAGCAATCGACCGTTGGACGTATATAAGAAAAGACCCCTTTTCGTTTTACGAGGCCGAAGATTTCTGAGTAAACGAAACGTACGCGCTCGAAATTTTATAGTATCCCAATTTTCTCGCGCGTGTGTTCTCTCGAAGAATGTCAGGGAACCGACGTGGCTTACGTCTCTCGTTACTGAACATGGGAAAGACTTTTAACGAACGATACACGTTGAGTCGTAAGAGAAAAGTCGTATAGTGTCGAAAACCAATAAATTCACCGCGCGCGAGTTTCGCGGATCGGACGGATGATCTAAATTGCGGGGCGTTATTATTTCGCGTCAATTTTTTATCGAGCAAACAACGGCGCGCGCCATTCTCACAGGCAAGTTTTAACAGTTTTCGCGGTATAACCCTCCGTGCACCGGCCGCGATTGCATCCGACGATGGTGTTGGCGGTGGCCGGGCGTCAGTAGCTGCGTTTTCGGGCCGCATTAAAACGCGCGCGAGCGGCTTTCTCTCTCTCTCTCTCTCTGCGCGGACGTTCTTAATTTCTTATTGTGTATTAACATGCCACACGTGTGCTCACGCGAGGAAACGAGCGAGCGAGCGAGCGAACCAACGAGTAGTATCGCGCTTCGGAGTTTTGTTTTTGCCCGTCGGGAGGACCCGTGTGGGAGACGGCAGCTGTGCATTTCAGATAATGCGATCCCGCGTACACACCACCTGCACTCGCGATGTGTGCATTACGCCCGGTCACGTTACCGATAAGGACGAGTGTGCGATTGCTATTGGGGTACGTACACACGACGTCTCACCCCGAAAGATTTTCCTTTGGGGAAGCCGTCACCCGTACGAATCCGCGGAGATCTCGCGTTATTTGCAAGAATAATCGTCTATTGTGGAAAGACTTCGTGGAAATAAAATGTATGCGAGTATATAACAAATTTCATTTTTTCGAAATAATTACAAACAATTTTGTATCCCTCTTGTTGGCTCTTTTCATACCTGAGTTTATACACGAAGGGAATTTTTTTCGCAGAATTTACCCTGAAAATCATAATAATCATGGAACAATATTGGAAGAACTTTAGAGTTTCTCTGATTAATATTTATCACAATAAAACTATTAATATGTATATACATAGTAAAATTAATCGAACATATTTTATATCTTATTATAGTGGTAGATACTAACCAGAGAAACTCTTATAAAATGCTTCCAATGATTTTCAGAGTAAATTCTAAGAGAATAAAATTCTCTCTGCGTACTTGCCTATCAGAAGATTTCTTTCGAATTTATTATAAAAAAATGTAGAACATTTCGATTAGAAAATATTGTATCTTCGCTGTCATCGTTTTTGACGTCGTCGGTTTTGCTGAATGCGAGACGCAGAAAAATTTTAAGGATTCAGATACCAAATTATACGTTAGATGCATTGTTTCAGAGTCGTTGCCTACTTTGGCGCGTCTCGTGGCCGGCGGGCAAACGCGCGGCATACGGTGATGCATACCGGGATAAATGACAGGAGGAAGGAAGAGGCGAGAGCGAAAAGGGTCTCGAATGAGAGGGACAGAGAGGGAGGGATTGTCGGAGTAGAGGCCTGCGGTAGTGTGGGAGGACGCGCAGATTGCGAGCCTGTCATTCCGGCGTACGAGGCGTGAAAGGAGAAGCGTTTGCACCCATGTAAATTCCGCCATTGGGCCCCGACGTAGCGTCGGGGCCGTCAGGGCCCCGTTGACGACGCGCTGGACTCTCTCTTTCGCGGCCGCCTTTGAACGGTATACATATATATATATATATATATATATATATATATATATATATATGTATATCGCGCACGACGCGGGTGTTCGCGTATCGCGAGAGGACCCGATCCGCGTATAGGATGTATGCGTATGCGTGTACGCTTAGACCATTGAAAAATCAAGACGGTATTGTGCGGACGGTGATTGGCCGCGCGGAATGTTATCCGTCCATCGGGGTTGACCACCGGTCTTCTTCTTTATATTAATGACATCCCATTCGTCGACCGTGCCGCTCCTTATTACCACTATTTCGTTCTTTGATCTGTTCTACGCCTTTTGAATCTTCGTTATATGCGAGGCGCTTCTTAAAAATGACGCAGCGCAGGGATGCATATATACCTGTCGTGGTTCTCAGATCTCTCGTCTTTCTTTTACATATATTTTCTTACATTTTCATTTTTTTCTTCTCTTACGTATTTTTTTTTTTTTTTTTTTTCTTATCCGTGTCTCTATTACTTTTACATGTACATGTCGCGCTTTTCTATTTTTCTGTGCAATTTATATAGATGTTATACGGTCTATTGAGATAAGCGCATTTACTTTAAATTCAATCTGTAAGAACCATTGTATATTCAGTGTTGAATACCGCTGTATTCGCAAATAATAACACAATGCTCGACGATTATTCATCGTGCATTGAGTCTACGCTAATCGATCGGCGCGAGTCTTCTTACACGAACGTTTCTTTGCGTCAATAACTTTGAAGGATCTTCGTCGTGACTCGTACACGCATTTCGCTCACGCGCGCACGAAGAAAGGAGAATCCGGCCGGGCGAATCTCTTCGCGCTTCATTAAGATCACCGAGATCCGATCGTGCAATTAGCGACAATCGTCTATATATATTCCGCCGACAACTCGTTTCACGATACGCCTGTAATTAGTCGCGCGGAATTTTACGAGCGCTCGTTCGAGCTATCATACCCGAAAGCTTTTCCTATCTGCTCCTCGTCATTGAATCTTCACCCTTTTCTTTTGCCATCTGTGGCGATGCGCGCATCTCGAGAACGGCATCTATACCTTTCATCCAGCCGCGTCTCGCTTCGCCTTGTCTCGCCTCGGCAAATTGAATTCGCCGGCGACTTCGATCCGGAATCTCTTCGTCTTCGATGGCGTCACCGAGTTGCTCCTACTGCAACGTCATTGTCCCTCTCGTAAAGACGGCCTGTTTATATCGTCCGGCGGCTCCGATCGCTTCGATTACTCGTCGATCGTTTAATAGCAATTACTTCCTCCCTCTTTCCCCTTCGGAGAAGGAAATTCACCGTGCTTCTTTTTTCCATTCGCGAGAGAACGTGGTTCTGTGCGTTCTTTCGGTGCGTGCGACGTGAACGAGAAGGCGGAGCTTGTACGCGACATACGATTTTTTTTTTTGTTAGAATTTTTATATAAATCTGTAAAAAGCCTTCTCTCTCTCCCTCTTTACGATGAAGTTGTAGAATGACAAATAATGCGAGAGATAAGTTGCGGAATCATGGGCGCGGCGATCACGTATGCTTCTTTTTCTCTGGCAGAGGAAAAGGCGTTTTATACGAGAAAAGACACGGAACGGAGATTGCTTTTTTTTGCGCGACAATGTTTATAATAATATCGGGTTCTTTCTCTGACGTAGTCGTGGAAGTTAAAGGACAGGTAGGAATTACCGTATATATAAGGCCGTTCTCATCTTACGTTTCGTATCTGTCTTTTATTTCAATTTCCTTTTGCGGTTTTTTTTTTTTTTTTTTTTATGGAGAATTAATGTGGCGATCGAAGATGCGGCCAGCATCGTTGACCCAATTATACGCTCGGACAGTGCATCCAGTCTTCTCGATCTGATATTGTCGATGAAGAACCGAGAGCCTTGCCGTTCTCTGCTTGATGGTCCTACGTATATCGTTTGTAATTACATATTTTACGGGGTGGCGCCAATTACGGTGCCGCGGAAATAACGTCATGGTATTTATTATCTTTAGTATCGTCGTCGTTATTTTCTAAGTATGGGGATTAATACGGATTACGGGCGCTTCGGCGATATAAGGTGATACACAGCTCGATTGCAATTACGCGACAATATTATTCTCGTGGCTCTCGCAAGAATTTTCTTCGTTCAATCATAAAACGTATATACAATTTTATGACGATAAGAGCTAATAGTCAATAATATCTTACTTATTCTATCTTACGCTCCTATATTAACAATTTCTTCAACTTTTATTTATATGAGCAGCAGTCTAATATTTTACTTGAGATAGACACTTTTGCGACAGTTCCTTTAAAGCGCACAGCGATTCCGGATTCTTGCTTCTACGTTTACATCGCATTTTTGTTGCTTGAACATTGTCCCTTTTTATGCACGCAATAATCCAAGCGCATCCTTCGCCCGGATAAGGAATTCGCTCCTTCCTTAGTTTTTATTCCAACATTTTCCATTTAATGCGCGCGGCAAGCGATGCAAGCGCATTTTCGCCTTTATATATATATATATATATACGTCCGAATAGCTCACTCGCTCATCTCGGTCTAACGTAGTCGAGTGACGACCCGCCTTCGTCCTGACAGTCCACATCACTCACGCTTTTTGCCGCGAGAGAACGTCGAATCTGTCGGAGATTCTCTTTACAGCTTAAAATAGAATTATGATACACACACGCACACATACATACGCTGGCGGAGGGAAACGACGGTGACAAAAACTTGCCCCATTACCTGCCGCGATTACCGGGCTCGGCATTCGACAGAAGCTGCTTCCGGATTCGGTGTATGGCCGACGGTAATTATGCGATTATTCTGGATTAAAGTTCGATAAAGGCCGTAAATGCCCGTTGGACGCGCGGTATCATTTTTAATATAATAAATCGGAGGTCGTCGAGGGTCGTCGATGCTTCACTTCCCGAACGGGATCGCGGGCGCATTAGCATGACGGTAGCGTTGAAAATTAGGCTCGCGCAGTAGATAGATATTCTCTATTGCCGTGGTGAATTTTTTTTACACCCCTTTGCTTTTTCCGTCGCGCGCGATCGACGCGGTCGTAAAAGCGCGGAGTATCTCATTTACGAGCAGGCCACCGAGTGGCCGCTTTCAGGTTGAACGACCAAGCAATGCGTAATTAACGGATTAACCGCCGGCGCGATTTTTACGAAAGGCTTACGCAAGGATACCTACTTATATACATACATATACGCGATGTAACTTGGATTCGAGCTGTAAAAAGGATAAAATTCAATTTGGAAAGAAATATACTTTATTACCGAGTGTCCACAATATAAATTACGCAACGGATGAGAGAAACGCACACATTAACATCGAAACGGAAGTCTTTATATATAAATACCGAGGGACAGTTTAATGGTCAAGATTATAAAAGCTGCACGGTAAAAAGAACGTCTCTTACGTAACGGCATAAAATGTTAAGAACGCTCTTTAAGGTTTCGTTGTCGTTTGATGTCACAGTCCCGACGAAACACACCTGCGCGCATGTCTTTTCAAGCCGAGGAAATAAATGAGCGAAAGATATGGTCTGCGGTGCAACAATAAATGATCCCTGATGCACTCCCGACGCTTTCTCACGAAAACCACGTGCGATATTGTTCGCGTAACCAGGTGTGCGCGACAGCGTGCTCGTGTTCAAAGGATTCGTATATATCGCGGTCGGGACACGAGAGGACGAAAGGAACGAGCATGGACCACACACAGGCCCTCTCGGTATATGCGGTTATTACAGCTCGCCGGCTGCGCGCTAAGGGCGCCACAACAGCGGCGTTGAAGTTGATTAATTATCATTGCCATTCGTTCATTACCATTCGCGATACGTCGCGTACGTGTGCCCAACATTGTACCGTATAAGGCGTCCGTGGAGTTCGCGAGTTCTCATTTGCGCATCGACGCGTTCGCGCCGCTTTTACAACGTCACCCATCTTCCGCTTTACAGACAGTCGAGTTCGCGGTGTATCGTTGAATTTTCCTGCTCGACGAAGAAGACAGATGAATTCCGATGTTCAAATACAAGTAAAGGTCGATTGATTAAAAATCGCGAGAGATTATCGCAGAAGCTTACTGACACTTGAGACGATGAAATCGTATACAGAAAAGAAGTATAAAGATGAATGACTTGAAAAATGTTAAAGACAGCAAAATCGTCTTGCTGCTGTGTACGTGAAGTGACAGAAAAGGAAGAAAGAATAATATATACATATATATATATACGAGTGGACATGGGAGAAAGCCTTCCTGTAGGTACGACGAGACACGCATCAGAATCACATTATATCACAATCACGTCGGAATCAGCGACGCGATGCTGGAGAGTAACAATACGCGGGCGATGAATCGGCGGTTTTCCAAAATCTTTGTTCCCGCGACGATCCACAAATTGTCCTGCGTTTCACGCGCATCGTGAAGAGGCGGCGGGCTGCGACGTCGACGAGGATTCCTGACTTTCACGGTGCCATCGTTAGCCCCTCCAGCCGTCACCTGCAGCATCACCACGGTTCATTGTGCACCTGTCATGTTTCACGCCCTTAGAACAACAATCGTCGTTGACCCGGCAGATTACCGAGTGAGGTAGCGAAGGAGAAGAAGAAGAAGAAGAAGAAGAAGAAGAAGAAGAAGAAGAAGTCGGTCCTTCGATCGTCCCCGTCGTCATTTCTTGAAGGATGAGACCGGGGCAGAAAGAGCGTGCGCGGCCTGGCCCGAGAGAGAGAGAAATCGTCGATTTATTTATTTATCCGCGGTGTAGAGGAAGCCTACGCGCGCAGGGTCCTATACTGGAGGTGTTATATTTATCCTGCAAACCCTAAATAAAGCTCGCCCAAGACGATCGACCCTGGAAACAGCATATTAAGACTATGGAAGCCAGTATCAACGAGCGCCGTGACAACAGTGAAAGACACCTCCTTCGAGATCTTGACGGACATTTTCGTCTCGAAGAACCGGTCAAAGGGTGCTTCTATCGACGACCGGAGGATCAAGCGGGATGGAAAGAGAGAAGGAAGGAACGCGCGACGTTCCGATGCGGAGGCACGGGTTTCTTCAAGGAGGAGGGTTTATTTGTCGAGCAAACAGAAAATGCGAGCGAGGAAAGTCAGCAGCAGAAGCAGCAGCTACAGAGCAATGGGGGAGCGAGAAGGAGGAAGAAGAACGATACGCTCCCCAGCCTGCTACTCGACGAAGGGCTCTGCGCGTCCATTGTTTATCTTCCGACCGCAACACAATATTCTTTCGCGAAAGGCTGCGAGGGACCGCCGCGACCGAAGGGCGCCCTTTCGCAATCGCGCTTTGACAGTCGCTGACGAGTCCATCCTGAGAGTATTTGCATCTTTACGAGCTAGCTTCTCGCGGGCGCACCTGTACGGTTATCCGAGGATGGCGCACGTCTTCGGGCGATGCTTTTAACCCGCATCTTCGTTTCTGCAGCTTTCTCCGCCAGTCAATTCTCTAAGCTCTTTACGTTGATTTCCACCGCGTAATCTATTTGTTTTATAATTCGGTTTTGTATTTCGGGAGTGCGATG
Organism: Nylanderia fulva; assembly: GCF_048542155.1. Taxonomy (NCBI): domain Eukaryota; kingdom Metazoa; phylum Arthropoda; class Insecta; order Hymenoptera; family Formicidae; genus Nylanderia; species Nylanderia fulva. The sequence continues at coordinate 3,249,392 of NW_028189302.1, forward strand.
CTTCTTACTCTTGCGCTGTTACAGAAAACGATTACTTTTAGCATTTTAATCATACTCTCTCGTTCTCTCGTTTATTATTAAAATTAATATATATCATTTTAATTTAAATAACATGATATATCATGTAATGTACCTATAACTACAGGAGAAAATTTGCATATCGTAATTTTGATACAGTTTTATCAATTTTCTCAAAATCATGAAATATTCGTAAAAAAAATATTAATTCGCATTACGCGGAAATAATTTTATTGATAAGGAATTTTCAACTGATAATTTTTTGCAGAATTTTTTACAGTAAGGTATAATACTCGTATATTTAATTCTATCATTGTTCAACTTAAAATTTAATGCAATCGAGATAGTGAGAGAAACTTGCGCACCAAATTCTTATAAAAAAAAAATGTTCCTCAGTTTTCGCAATCTTCTCACCGTAAGGCGTAGTCGTCTCCATTTGGTGGCATAATTCCCTTGTGAAAATACGCTTACGTTATACTCATCCTGTCAATGCGTGATGCGTGATGAAATGTGATGCGTGGAAAGAACCGTAACACGCATGCACTGACACGCATATTATGCAATGAGTTTGTCGAGACTTTTATACGGATGTCGTTGGGAAGGTTTGACTCTGAAAAGAATAATTATATGTGGTTAAAATATATCTCGATATATATTTTACAGATCTCTTTTTAAAGTAGTTTAATTCAACAAAAAACTGCCCGATTTAAAACAATGAACAATTATAAATTCGTGTTCTTTATCTCGTAATATTTGCGAAATATTATTATTAATTAGGAATATCATAATATCATATAATCTTATTTTGTAGTGGCGTTAAAAGTTTCTATTTTATCATTGAAAAATTATTATCCAATTTTACTCGATGGTTTGAAAAACTCGGTTTCACATACTTGAACGGAGTTAAAATAAATTCGTTAGTCTAACTTTAATTAGGTCTTGCGAGAATGGGGAAAAAGGAGCAATGAACTTTCATATGACGACTAACAAGGTGAATTTCACCTGTTCCCGATATCGATCGCAGGACATACTCTTGACCATCGCGATATTAATGATCGTATACCGATGTCACTATTGTTGAGAGAGCGGAGTGACAAAGACCGAGACGAGACATGGTTGCAGAGACAAGGACAGTCGGAGAATGAGAGGGAGAGAGGTAACCTACCGAGTACTGTCGAGTATCCACTCCAAAGAGCTGGGTGGGCTAATTAGCGCGTTGCTTGGCAACCGGAGGCTGAGTACGATCTGCACTTTACTCCGTTCTCTCTCGATCTCTTTCTCCGTCCTTCTCTCGCCTCTCTCTCTCTCTCTCTCTCTCTCTTCCTGATTTTCTCTTTTTCTTTTCACTGCATCGTCGTATCATGTAGCTTCCTCCATCTCTCACGCCAACTCTATCTCTTTTCAACTCTCGGAAGACGCGTCCATTGAAATTACGAGGAGGTCTCGGAGTCACTTCCAGTTTTTCTAGGATCATTTTAACGGATCTTGATGCCTCGGGACATTAGAAGGCGTTCTCATGTATTCCCGCGTATATGAGATTAAATCCCTTGCTAGATCGGAATTTAATCGGCCATCTCTCGTTCGTGACGCCACGCTCATTTTATGACTTTTAATCCGTTCTGCACGGTGGCGAGTCATTCGCATGACATATTTCCGCTTTGCGGAATTATACAATGGTATCGTTTTAACGAATGGAAATTAAGCTAAATTTTGGTCAATCAAGAGATGTGTCAACATTTGTATTCCGCAGTTTATATTGTATGCGTAATTTATTCGGAAATTTAAATCAATAATCTCTCAATGATTATTCAGCGAGAATCAGTATACTTTATTATACGGATACATCGTTTTACTAATATTTATTTATAATTAATATTTTTTTTCGTGACTATAACATTTTTACCTTATAATTAAAAATTGTGAGTTTTCCCGGGACGAGTTACATACTTCATTTTTCTTGCGTCTGATAATCGTAAAAATGTTTCCAATGTTCGCGGCGAAATATAAAATTTATGCCCCAATGTTTCCGCATGAAATATGAATCGTGCGCGAGATATCCAATATTTAAATTATACGGATATTAAATGCGTATTTTTTCGACTGATTTTAGTCCGGTCCACGAGCTTTGCGATGGAAATAGCTGCACAAATATCCATTTCCTGTTTTTTATTATACAAGAAGCGCAAGAGAAATATTGTAATTCATTTAATCTATAAGAACTTATAATAAATTGTTGATGCAATAATCGCGAAATTTTTATTTATTTTTCTTATTATATGCATATGTGAATGCATTTACGTGCATTGAATTGCAAAAATTGCCAGATTCGATTAAATAATTCTATATTTGTGTACGTCATTTGATTATAGTTACGATGTATGTCACTTGATTATTTAGTCGAAGAGCTTAATTTATTCGTTTCGTTAACTTTAATAGAAATTTGCCTTAGCGATTATTTATTATGACGTATATCATTATCTGTATCTATGTGTCATTACACACATCTTTTATACATCGTCTTCTATCTTAAATTCTGACGGAGAAGGGAAATATCACTAACGTAAGTCATATATAGCATTAAACGATGAAAGTACGATGCAATTAGATTTTAAAGGCTAATAAGAAATTACGATTATATGAGTTAGCGATAACCTCCCCGTACATAATCGCGGTTCGGTAGTGTTTTCATTCGAACGATGACGTACTAGAATAAGATTCCAGAGAGAAACTTTTCTCTCTTTCTCTCCTTGGAGTTCTCCTGTGGCATCTGTTCGTCCTCGCTTTGTCGGCACTTCAAGCTGTGAAATTGCTCCGACTTATCATTCGAGCTAACGAGTCCCTAACCGTCTTCACACTTCACACTCTTCTCGCACTGTCTATTCTCCGCACCTTGCTCCGCAACGGCGTAGAACGTGGGGGGTTATTTTTGGCTGACAAGGGAGAGAGAGAGAGAGAGAGCCTCTTTTGTAATTGTCGCGAAACTATTCGGAAAAAGCTGCCGTTGTTAAACGTTAACCGCATATAGAGGCGACGCGGCCGCAATTAACTTTGGCGTTGGAATCCGAACGCGAGAGATGGGAACGATTCGATTCGCCGATTGCAATGTTATCGCGGAAAATAAAATTTCAAAAATTGCTCATGTGCGGAAAAATGTATGAAATATAAAAAATTTAGTTAAATAATTTCGCTGCGAAGAGGAATTGAGCAATTAAATCGAAATTGTTGAATAAAAGTGTATTTTACCAGCTGATGTATATATATGCGAGCAATAACGAAAATTTTAAATATTTTGGGCGGGTCAATCTGATATATATATATATATATATATATATATATATATACGCGAACGGACGCCATTGGTTGTTGTATCTGTTCGAGGAAAAAAAAGAAAAAGAAAGAGAGAAAGAAACGATCGGGTCTTGTCACCTTCGAGGACGGCGATTTGGTGAGATGGCGCAGCAGAGGGATCGCCTGTAATTTGTACCTATATCTGCCGACATTCACGACATTGACTTCATCTCTCGCTCTCCTCGATATACGTATTTATACACTTGTATGCGTATTGATCGCGTTTCAATAGAGATTGAAAATTAATTAATCGAGAAAGAGTCATTCTCCCTCTGTTTTGAACGTCTCGCCAAACAACGTAATCCGCCGAATCCGTGGGCAAACACACAGAGTCTTCCGTAATACAACTCGTCATCGATGTCCGATTAAAGGCGCGAGATCGAGAAGTAGCCGTCGCGTCCACTTAAGCCGAAGGATTCTCAATCGCGATAGCAATCAATCGTAATGCCGAGTGCGCGTAACGTCTTCTCTCGAGAGGGAAGGAGGGACCTCTTCTTCGAGGCACTCGACTCGCGAGGCACATTTGCGAAGGATACGTCTCATCGATCGTCGGATTAATGACGCGCAAACCTGTTCCCTTTCGCGCGCGCGAGCGATGCCGAGATATCACCGTTATACACTCGGCTACGAGTCACTCGACTTAACGACAGAATCATCGAGGACACACTGTGTTGCCGGTAACGGCGAGTACTTAGCTTAACGATCGGATAATTGATAACCGATAACCCGAAATGATCGCCGCCGGCGGCGTTTAACTATACATACACATATATACACATATATGTATATATATAACATTATATATGCAGGGTTGGCTTTCCGCCGCGAGCTTCCGCTCGCCGTGTAGAAAATCGACGGGTTCTTCTTCTCATCTCTCCCTCGGTTCTCTCTGTCGCCGGTTTCCTTTATCCGCGCGATCATCGATCATAGCAGCATTTGCCGCCGCCGCAAGTTGCACGATGCAGCTCGCCGCTAATGACACGTCTCGCTACCACAGGCGCGTTGAGACGAAACGATCGCATTGCGTATACATGCGTGACGCGAGAATGGGAAACGTCGTCGTTTTGCGTAAAGTTAAGAGAGGGCAGAAGTTCCGACGCGCATCGATAATCATCGTCGCGTATAATCGGTGTATAATTTACGAGGTGTGCTGATGTCAAGCGGGGTAAAACCTGGTAATTTCGAGCCTCCGAAGGAGGGGGAGAAAGAGATAGAGAGTATACACTCGTTTCATCATGCTACGAAAGTAGCGCGTTTGTCGCGCGCATCTATACTAATCGATGATCGGCCGATCTCGCGCGTTTTATACCGCCAATCGTGCGGGTTTCCGAATGCGCGCGTAATCGCGAGGAATTACGGCCTGCGTTCGTGGAAGGTGCGTAAAAATTGCAGCACGCCACGGCCGTTACTCATTTTTAATCATCGGTTGCAAATTGCCAGGAAGTTAACAGAATTTTTTATACTTCCCTTACGTGAGGGGTGCGCGAGTCGAACAAGGTTGCTTGGAACACGGCGAAGCAAACGCGATAAGCGTCACGTGTACGTATTAATAACGTAAAAGCGAGCGAGAAAAAGAATGCTCTGAATTGAAGGCACGAGTCGAAGCCATTATGGAGGTAGAAATAATGCAGAATGCTAATTTATCGATCTAACAAAATTATCTTTTCACATTTTATAATTGCACTACATTAACGTTCTCGATATATTAAACATATATTTATTGCCATCAAAATAAGGGGATTTAATCGCACTGGTTTTTAAACGACGAGTGATTGTTTCGAGAAGACAATTTTATTTATTTTGTCACTCTCTCTCTTGAATCAATAATATTGTCCATAGATTTCGATGTGCTCTTATAGAATGTCTAAAATCGCGTTGTGTAAACAGACCTAAGGAGCCGTCAGAGCGGATTGACATTGCGAAACGATCGTGTCGTGGATCATCGGCGAATCGGGCAATATTCAAGCTGACGATCACGTTCTCGTGGATCTCTTGTCGACTCATTACGTCATTCTTGTCGTTCCGCCATCGCGACCGACGTTTCGAGCTGTCGCGCCGATTGTCGACAGTCATCGGATACGATTGAAGAGCGCGACCTTCGCGCAATTAAAATCTCTTGAAAAGTTTCAACGGGGCCGGATGAAAAAACGGTCGTTCGGTTGACAATACAGGGTGTCCCTGACCAATCGCGTTTCCCTCGAGGCGCAGATCCTTGGACGAGTTCGAACGTCGATTATTCCCCGTCGAAGATCTGACACATCACCATCGGGTTTCAATTTTCGACATTGAATATTTCAGCGATCGATAAATTTCTATTTAAACGTACTTTGGCTCTTTTTTTTTCTTTACGGACGACATAATGCTTAAATGTCAAGTATATTATAACTTTCGTAACATTACAGTGCAATATGATTATATTTAAAATATACATATATTAGAAATTAAGAAGATACTTTTTACGGTTAGTATTTCGTGTCTAAATAAAATTCTTAAAAAATATTGAAACATTTTTCATTAATAATTATTGATTATCTAAAAAACGCGATTAGCATTTTGAACAATTTCGATATAATTTCTACAGAGAAAATAAATAAGTAATTATTTTATTCGTTCAGCCATTTGACAATGAGAGGTCTGATTAATCAGGGACACCCTGTATATTCCCGGATCTGCGATGAATACGCTCTTAATGTAACTGGCTTCCCCGTAGACGAGAGCCGCACCTGAGTTAATCCATCGTGCGTGTATACACGCGATTATATGCGCGGAAGCGAGGGAACAAACCGAGCCGTTGACGCGCCGGAGATTGTCAAAAATCGCGTCGACTCGTCGTTGATCGATGGATCTCACAAGCCCGCGAAAATACCAAGGACTGGATGTTTTTCTCGCTCGGGGAAAGCGGCTTTCTCCGTTCAAGAAAGGAGGAGAAACACTTGTCGCTAACGCGTAAGCGCTGTTATCGATCGGACGTATATTTTGCGAAGCGAGATCGATTAATTGCCTTTTGCAGTTGCAGTAATAACGGCGATCAATCAAATGTCTCTTAACGACGTACAAATATGATTCGTATTCTGCTTCATAGAAAAAGAATGCAGTCAACTAATTAATAAAATAAAACCAAAATCGGATATATTTTTTAAAATTTCTTTGGCACAACTCTTTACATTATTAGCGATGTTAACATTCGATGGAATGTTATTTCGTGAACGAGCGCGATTTCAGAGATCAATTTCACGTGATCACTCGCGAATCGATCGTCGCGCCGAAAAATGCCTGGGGCGATTAGAATTCTTTCGAATTGCGGTGAATCGCCGCCGCCTCTTAAAGACATCAGACTGTTAGAAGCGGCTCGCGAGAGACACACAATTAGAATAATCGTCGTCGCGACTATAAGGCCGGTGGTCGTTTTCCGACTACTATTTAGAATAGTTTAAACTGTTTAACATAATACCCGATGAGAGACAAGATAGTGAGAGAGAAAGAAAGAGAGAGAGGCGAATCTGCGCGCGCGAGCGCTCCGATTCGGGGACCCAACAATTTGGCGGACTGTTCTCTAATGTCAACAGATTAGCCGTAATAGTGAAATTACACGTTCGCGTAATGTCTCACATATGGAGTCCACGTCGTCTTGCCGTAATCGTCGTAATCGTCTCCTCTTTTCTTCTCTTCCCTTCTCACCCTCTTATCCATTTTTATTTTTCTCTTGCTTTAACTTTCTCTCTCTTGTTTTCTTCCTCAGCATATCACCGCGTCTCGTTCCCTATCCTTTCTCCGCGCGTCTACCTACGGTTCCGCCGAGAAGATTTTGGTAATGCTAGGGTTAGACATTATACCCGGGGACGAGAGGTCAAACGGGTTTATGGAGCAGATTACATGCATTATTTTTGCGCTCGATCCGCTCGACGACGAAATGGCCGGGTAATTCATCCGACATTTGACTCTGGCCCGGACCGGAGAAATGAGATTTCTCGCGCCGAAAGAAATTTCGTAGAGATTCACAGACGCTCTCTTTCTCTCTTCTACCACTAGTCTCTAATACAGAATCTTTGCAAAGGTACGCCGTCTCTGATTATTGCAAAATTTGTTGCGCCTGAGAGGAAAAGGAATTTTAGGAAAATTATATATTAATTAATTTCGATGAAAATTATATAGCTTTTCTTCATTCTTTTGCCGTAAAGATATGTAAAAGTATATAAAATATATTTATATTGAAAAATTTCTAAAAAGATAATTTTTAGGTAATGGATGTATAAAAAAACGTTGGTTCTCTATTGGATTTCACAAGGTTGCTTAGCCGAATTATATATCAAGAAGCTCGACTCTATAGCACATCGTTTCCGTAAATGTCTGGACGAGAGGGAAGCGTCGACCGCCGTTACGAGATCGGTCGTTGACCGCCGTAGCTTTTCTTGTTTCGCGGCAATAAAGTTTTTGCGTCGCATTTACGGGACAGCGGGATGATCGCTCGCGGGATGGAGACTCTGGAAGCGTATCCTCGCGAAATATTTCGCATGCAGGAATGTCTTGATTGTTGCTTGGAAAGAAAACAGTATAACGATGCGAGTCTTATAGAAGAACGCGGCGATAATTTGAAAATATTGAACGAAAGAATTAAAAAATTCAGATATGAAATTATATTTTATTAATATAATATATCGATTTTCTAACAATTTTTTTTTAATTTTTAATACAAACTTTCAAACTACATATTTATAATCCAAATTTTGTTATTTTGTTATTTCATGGTCAATTATTCGCGGACATTCTTGTTGATTTTGATATGAATTAGTACTTATGAATTTCAGTCTCCTATCATTTTACTGAATTGTAAAGTAATAATTTTTTACAATATTTTTATACATATAATATACGTAATGTAATGCTATACGTGGCCATTATATCTAAAATGTAATGCATGGTCTATACCTTTCCAAGCGACAATTTGCCTCGCGAAATTGAATTTACATGAATGAATATCTTAAACGTCAAAATATATATCGCCGGAATTACGAGGGCGATGGTTCGCGTCGCAAATCAACTAAAGGCATCGTCCTTTGGTATTATAATCGACCCTCTTAAGCTTAATACACACCTACATTTCCCGTAGGCAAACGTCAGCGGGTAATATGCGGCCGATATATTTAGCTCGTGTACTTTAGCGAAGAAATATTTTATACGTGGACAAGTGTCTATTGTCTTTCGCTCGAAAGTCTATAGATGAGTATAGACCGAAACATAGCACTTAACAAGAGTTAAAACGTAACAAATCTGGCACAAAGCTTTGTTATTATTAAACTATTCACTCTATTTGTCGAATCAAAATTATCTTGAATTTTATTTCACTCTATCAAGTGATTGAAATTTTATTTTACTCTGTCAAAAAATTGTTCTAAATTTCATTGAAGCAGTGCACAGAAGAAAAGGAATTCTTGATTCAAGTATATTTTTATTCTTGAACGCTAATTTAAGCACATAATGCTCTTTGTAATTACAAATTTTCATTTGTCTTAATAATAAATAAGTTTGTGTGAAGTATATTTTATTCTTAAAATATATTCTTGTTTTAAAAATCATTATATAGTAAAAACAAACTTATAGTCACATTTGAATTAAGAATTATATATTTGAAAGTATCGCTTATATCCGATGCTCACTTGTCCTTGCAATACTTATAAGTAAATTTCAGCTTCAACCAAGAATATTTTGCACTTTGTTTTAAGGATAAATTATCCTTTATCCAAAATTATTTATATTTGGCGCTATTATAAGGATAAAATATACTTGAGTCAAGGCATATTTGCATTCTTTCGAGGATACTGTTTTTTCTGTACGCGAATGAATTTAATCCTTTGTCTCGAGACATTGCACGTGGGTATGCACCAGGCTTTAGATGTCGAGCTTGACGCTCGTCCTGCGATCGCGAAGTTGCGCGTCGCGGCTCTCCCTGGATAATAATGATTTCACGGGATCGAAGGATGACGGCGGCGGCGTCCCCGAGGGAACGAGAAGTGGCTGATCCATTGTTACGCTATCTCTCCTATTCTGCGCCGCGTTTAATGCATAATCTATTACGGGCTTTTAACAATGCGAGCCTCGTCTCTCTCACCGCGAGCGCTCGTCTCTTCATCCACGAAGGGTGCCGACGAATCGATCTTCCGCGTGCCGTACCCTCATATTTCACGAATGTTTTGACGTCTGCTTCGTAAGCATCCGTTGTAAGGGTGAATCGGCGACGATCAAGAGCGGAAGGAAGGAAGGAAGAAAGGAAGGAAGGAAGAGGATTCGCGTGTCCTCTCCTCTTCTCTCTTCCTTCTGTATCCTTCTCTCTCTCTCTCTTTCGTACGAGTCGATCTCCGGGGCTTTGTCCATTCGCCGATATCACCCACAATATAGCCTTTATATCTCGCAGGTATAACGTTCAGGATCTAGTAGACGATTGTGTGACAGGTTTTTGACGGGCGCGAATAAATGACTAGTCATCGCGGACAAGATCATCATTAACGAAAGACGGCGATGTACATATTTTTAGTATGCTTGTACTAGAGATGATGTCACCGATGATTATGAGATTTGTTGTGACTATTCGGTGGAAAAAATAGGAGTGTAGTTACTTCGTTTGTGTGAAATACAATCTGTTCAATAAGGAACTGTTTTGTTCGTCATTGTCGTGAAAAGACGTAGTATATGCGAAGAGACGTAAAAGAGAATAGAAAACGAAAGATTAAATATTAATCAATTTTGTCAATAAATAAAATAAAAACAAAAAATTTTATACTACAAAGTATTTAACAAATTAAGTATGACAATAATTTGCATTCAAATTAAAGTAAGAATCGTTCAAATCAAATGCAAATCCGAATTAATAATAGATGACACGAAACAATATAAGATTCAAACAATATAAAATAATTGAAGAAAACGTACAATCAAATCAGCTGATGTTCAATTGTGACTAGTGTCATGTAAAACGTCATGTAAAATGCCGACAGACTCGACACGCTTGAGAGAGAGTTTTTCATACAGAAAGCGTCAAGGATTTGTTATAGAAATCCATTCCAGTCACGAAGATGTTGATTGGTTGTCCCACAATCGTTAGATAAAGAAACGCGGCTCGGAGAGATATTGAGAGCCAGCTTAGCGTTGAAAGAGAAAGAGAGAGGAAGATCGATCGGAGAAAGAAAGAAGGCAAGAGTGATTGTACGATATCGCTCGGATATTCTCCCTTCGTCTTCCTCCTCGACCCTTCCTCGCCGACTCGTTCGTCCCTTCGAACGCGTTCTACCGTTCGCGAAGTCATTGGACGATTTTCGTCGCGTCATTTCCCGTAATGCGATATATACCGGCGAAATCTCGAGCATCATTCCGCGGCTATTAATCTATTGGCGGCGCTCCAAGGCCAATGCACTTCCCGATATACATATTCAATGACGAGTCGTTGAGGACGAAGAGCAACGGGTAATTGCGCGAAAGAGAGCTTTTCCTACATCGAGTCGTCGCCGATCGATCGGCGATGTTTCCGTGAACGAGAACTGCGTAGATGACGTTCGTTCTCATAAGAAGCTTGTATTATTAAGTAGCGGGAAATGCCCTTATGCCGTAAACGTTAAAAAAAAAACTTTACTTCTTCTACGTGATATATGCTTTGCAGAGAATTATTAAGCCTTTCTTGCAGAAGCGAAGGTGATCGGGAATAAAAATTTCACGCGAAAAATCGCAACTTTCCACGATTATTATCACCGCCTCGAACTTAAATCATCGCGGCAATATCTCGCTTTTAATAGACCTCGCGTTTAGCGCTTTATAGTTCTCGTGGGAGGCGTGTGCGGGCTTTAACGCGGCATTTAACGCGATAATTATTCGTAATGTACACACATCGCTCGCTCGCTCATTCGCCCCTGAAGGAGACTGGCGATAATCGACAGATTATCGCGTTTATCCCGTCCGTTTTGTTTTGCCGCGTCCATAAATCGATTTGCGCACAAATTGCGCACTTTGACGTCGCTTTATTAATCAGGAAGAGAGTCGGGCCCCGAAAGAAGAGAAACCGCGCCACGCGTTTGCTCTTTGGGTTCCCGTATAGCGGCGTCAATTAAGCCGACAGCTAAACGATCAATTACAATTAAACGATGATAATGCGCGATCAGCAACGGCTGGTAATGGCACATTCTATCCGGGGGCCCGAACTTTTCTCTCCGCTTGTTGTTTTCACTCGGCCACGCCAAGCGAGCCGAGCAAGCTACTTCCTCTTGGACTAGCCGCTTCCTTTCTCGCCTGTTGCGTGCAAGTGACTTCGATCGGAGAGAATCGCCTGAGGGAGAAACGTCTTACGTCTATCCACCTACCTACCTACCTACCTACCTACTTGCCTCTACAATGCAACACAGAGCCATTTTGTAAGCCCCGCGTCGATAAGCCGCACCGAATTACGCCATTACCTCAACAAGTCTTTTTACTGCGTCGAGGCTCTAACCGGCTCGTTTTCCAAGTTCCGCCATATTTTTGCCGTAATCCGTTGCCACCTGACCTCGTTAACCGAACAATGCCCGAAATTGAGAAAGCATGTTTCTCGCGAACCAGATAGAATATATCTCGGTTTTTTTTTTAATGTCGCGGAGTTTTTCCTCGTTTATTTTTCCTTTAATTGTCATTGACAATTTTTAATAGCATTACGATTTTTAGAAATCTTTCAAATTCAATAAGAATCCTTCGAGCTGATATAGTATAATGATATTTAAAAAAAATAATTTTTAAAAAATTTTCTTACCGATTTTTATGCATATTTTAGAAGAATTAGCATTCCAATCTTGATCCATCTTTTTGAATATCGACCTGAGGGCTTTGCTACGCGAGCGTGATTTACACAGTCTATGATATCTCCGAAAAGCAGACCCGTTCTATTCGCTCGATGTAAACGGGGATTTCCTGCGGGCCGGTTCGAGTACCAACATCGCGAATAAGATCTCAGGACGGGTTAACTTCGTCTGGACGGGTCTGGAACGTTTAGGGCATGGGGGCACACGTGCACACAGATTCCGGTACGTTCGTGCATACACGTACACGCGCAGGCCGCATCGCATATCGATCGGATATTTATGAAGATTCGGGAAGAATGGACGATGATTCGCATCTGCCGGGCCATTAGCCTTACCTTCCACCTTATCCACGTTCAGGGCCGTAGCTGGGGGCGCCAGGTGTGACCTCCACGGATCTCTAATGACGAGCCACGATAATCCTTGCGGGCGATGCCGACTCGGATATATAGACACGGAGATTGATATGCCTCGTTGAAGAACAGACTGATAGTCCAGAAAGCTATCGTCCCTTTCGCGCGAACCCGTCAATTTTTCTCGGGATCTCGAAACCGTGACGGATGATTAACAGTGATTAACGCGGGTCTGGTCTTACAATTTCGTTAGCTACCGAGACACCTTATACGAAGATGGTTTCTCTCGCTGCGAAAGTGAAATTTTGATTAATACACGCCAATGAACCTTTTTATTACATTTCTTTATTTAGACTTATAGTCAAATGATTTTTTATTATTTACATATTTCGGAGAAATTAATATCTTTGCGAAATAACTCTGCAATGTATTTATAAATAATTCTTTTTATCCGGCTTTTAATATTTATCTCTGTTTGTATGTCACGTTAATTGTGTTCACATATGCATACGGTAGTCGTTTTCCACTTGCTCTCACAGGAATGTGTTCTGCGCTGATAAATCATCACTCGCAAGTATTACTGGCAAGTTTACGATTGTAGAAGTGGTACTTGTAAACGCGACACACGTCGGCATTTTTGTTTTTTCATCGTGACTCGCTTAACTATGCTAATTTGAAGATGATCGATGAGGTATGAACGTACGTATACATCCGGTGATGGTTAAACCGATGGTGAAGACATTCATGACATTTCTCGACATTATAGCGAATCTTTCTCTTGGAGCTTTTAAATCTCTCTTCTTAGTTGAATTAAATAAATATCAACTTAGCAATACGTATATATGAAATAGAAATTTGTCACGTCAGCAACGCATCCTCGAATTATCTTACGACATTAGCAGCCCCAAAATATCGTTTCTATATATTACAGCATTAATAATCTCGAATCTTCAAAACTATTTTTTTTTTATAGGAACGATATATTTAATTCGATCCAAACTAGCCAAGAAAATTTTTATTTTATTTCCACAACGTTTTGACCATCTGTTTTTGGTCCTTTTCAAATGAAAAATTCCTTAACAAAAGCGCAGTTAGTTGACACTGTTGTCATGATTATTAAACAATATGATTATCGGACTTTTTTGAAAAACATTTGAAAGAAAGTAACCGCATCTTATCGTTATGATGGATCGTCAAAAAACTCAACCCTTTTTTTTTTTTTTTTTTTTTACACGCGACAGTTAAAATCGCAATGAGGACGGTAGAAACAAAGCGGCGCAATCGTTCGGTCTCGCATGAACAACGCGCGCATCCCGGGGTTATGTGCGGACACGTTAACTGGAGGGTGATCGATGAGCAGATTACTTGGCGGTCCATACGGCAACGGATGTTGGGAACGAGCGCGTTTCGCGCGCCAGTAAGAACAAGCGCGAGAGAAGGAGAGGGAGAAAAAAATCGCGGCCTTTCTCGTACTCGCCGATGTACGCGCGATCGGTCGCTTTCTCGCTCGCTTGCGCCGACAGGAATTTCACCTACAACCTTTCGACGTCGAGGCTGCACGCCAAGGTTTGGAGAGGACCTTGTTATTAATCACGACGCTGCCATCTCCCAGAGCAACGTTCGCTCGTTAGCCAGAATGGAGGTGGGATGGCGCGGACGAGAGGCGAGGAAAAAGAGAAGAGGGAGAAGAAGCGGGACAGAGAAAGAGAAGGGTCGCCATCTCTTAATTACTTCCGCGCCAATTAACACCGCTTCGAATAAAGAAGGGGCACTCCGCCGCCAATAGGAGCGCGGTTCTGAAAAAGTCATTTGCTAGGAAAACGCTGGCGATTTAATGTAAAGCGCACGAGCATGGCATTTTTTTGTAAAATCGACACACGTTTCCCAGAGGAGCTTGTTGAACCCCTCGTTCGCGTTGATCGTATATTCGCTGTAAATCGTCTTTATTCCGGAATCGAACATTAATTGAGCGATTAGTTAGGCATGATAATTAATAATGAACAGAGAATTTTATTTGTTCGTATATTATAGATCTTATAAAATACTTTTAATAAAAAAAATAAGTAATAGAATAAAATACATAAAGTACTTCCCGTATAAATGCACGTAGTTAAGACGACGTAATCGCGAGATCGGACATACTTGAGTCAAGATTCCGCTTGTGCTTAGTCGAACGCTTCGCAAAGTTGGTAACAAAGTAAGCTGGTCACGTGCGAGGATAGTTCGGTGGATTTCATAGGATAAGGGAAAGCTCGAGACAGAAAGAAAGAAAAAAAGAAGTGGCAGATGAGTGAGTAAGTCGAGATAGCCGAGAGGGATCAGCTGTAGTCTTCCAAAAGTGGAGTCCCGTGGGAAGTCAATCAACCGACCTTTCTTCGCCTGTCGTGAAGGGGGTGACTTCTTCTAGATTCGATGCCGAAACACGCTTCATAGACACAATCGATATTTCTTCATTCGAGAGGAATCGAATTTAATTAATTATAAAAATTGTAAACAAAGAAGGGCTATAAGAGCTATTAAACGTAACACAGTTGACAGTTGATATTATTAAAATTCATTTAAACCAAATAATAAATACATAACGTTTCGGCTGACATTTCAAGCCTTCTTCAGCGCAATAAAAATATTTTAATTAGAAATTGAATTGTAATATTAAACATTAAAGACGGTTATTAACAATGTCAAGATAATATATATATATATATAAAGTCAGCTTTAGATCTCGTTACATATGTTGCTAAACAAGTCATCGTTATGAGTATAGACTTCCTGATTTACTGGTCAAGGGAGATGTCTTGATTAAATCTTTATGTTGAAATGTTGTTAAGCATTAAATTGAGATCTAAATAAACAGTATCTGATTATTCATTATAATCTGCCGAGTAAAATGCACTACACACTCACTCAAACAAAATGGTGATTATTTTATAGAAGTTTTAGATCCGACATCTTTTTCAATGTTTTTAGTGAAGACAACACAAAACGTCTAACCGTCACAACTCTCAGATATCAAATGAGACAGTAACTCGGTGTTTCACCTTTTTATATCAAGGTTTGTTTTTAAACCCTGATCATTTTGGCAGAGACTATAATGTTATTATATATATCGGGCAAATATTCGTCAAGATATTAGTCTTTTGTTATAACGCCAACCCACGAGATCTAAAGCTGACTATATATTATCTTGACATTGTTAATAACCGTCTTTAATATTACAATTCAATCTCTAATTAAACTATTTTTATTGCGCTGAAGACAGCTTGAAATGTCAGCCGAAACGTTTATTTCTTCTGTATTTGGTTTAAATAAATTTTATTAACATCAACTGTCAACTGTATCACGTTTAATAGCTCTTATAGCCCATCTTTGTTCAGTTTAACATAGCTAATTACTATTTTTATTCAATTATAAAAAGACGGCCGGGAAAAACCGTAATCTCCCTTCAAACGAAGATGGAATAAAAGTTGGGTGGGAAATTTATCGTATAAGGAAAACTGGAAGATGGTTAATAATTGTACGATAGACTTGAAGAATTTCGATGCGGAGCATCCTGTAAACAGGAAAGACCTCTCTCTCTCTCTCTCTCGTGTATTTTCCCCGCGTGTAATCGCGTGGAATCGGCTCGCGCGTGTAAAGCGATGCGGCGCGGCATAATAAAGGTTACCCGCGTCGCATACCACGATTACCAGCGATGAAACAACGAACGCGCGCGTGGTGGCCGCGGGGATCAGCGAGCGAAGGGAGAGAGAGAGAGAACGGGGTAGTTCACACAGGATATGACGATATCACGGGGTGTATGGCGGTCGCGAGCGTGGTGATTCAAAGGGGGCGGTTCGCCGGAGACCCGGGTGCGCGCAGCAAGTAGAGGGCGAATTGAGTGTAGAAGGGACGTCGGCGGCGGAGGACGAGAGAGACGGAAAGGGGTGGGAGGCAGCGAAACGTGAGCACGAAGGGTGGCGAGAGGGAGGGGGAGGAGTGGGTTGGCGATTGGCATTTAATTAGCGGCCGGATGACCGCCGCCGCCTCCGGATCAATACGCCGCCCCCGGGGGCAGTGTGCAGGAGGCAGCGATCCCCTTTCGACTCCCCCTCCCACCCCCTTGCGTCTCCTCCTCCTCCTCCTCTCTTTCTACTTTCCACCTACCGACCCCTTTGCTCCGAACCAGAGTACACCGGGCAGAACCGAACTCGTTTGCTTCGTCTGCCGGGCGAAACCCTTTTGCTCTCCACCCACCGTCGAAGGGTGGAACGAAATAGAAGCGGACGAAAGGCGAGGTAGGGAGGAAAGGAGAGGGTTGTGCGCGCGCGAGAGAGGTTTCTGCCGCTCCTTAATCTAACCTCCTGACCGAGCTCCCCACGTGCGGGGAATATCCGGAAGCACTTGGGCAAAATAAAGAGAACCGACCGGGTAAGTGCCACGGATCCTTTCCTCCAGCGGTCGGAAGTTTGGCGAATCGGGAAAGATCGGCGGTTGTCTCGTCCTCTATTTCTCTCTCTCTCGGATTCGTTTTTCAGGAAAGAGGCTAAAGTAAAGGAGTTTCGTATTCTGTCGATATTTCGGAGTGACGACCGATACGCAATTATACGCCCGTTCGATATAATGGTCATTCGAGACGTTACGAGTTTCGATGAAATATATCAGGAAAAGACGGAATACAGCGTGTACTTTTGTATTGCTATACCTAGCTTTGTAATGAAAGTTTGATATATAGTTGTTTTCATTGTGTGATTTTTCAGCGTTAAATATATTGAATTTTATATCAAATTGAATTTTAATTAAGGACCTTTAATTTTCAATGTTGAATAATTATGTAATTATATCACAGGTGAATTCGTATATTTTCACGAGCGATTTTTCTAAAGACAATTTGCAATTCGTTTCCAAGAATTATGTCGAAATATCACGCACGCGCGTGTCTCACGAAAGAAATTTACCAAGTACATTTTTTTACTTTTTCGGCAGCCGCGACTTTTTGATACGGCTTTGTTCCACTCGTTCCTTCCTTTTTAATTTTCTTGCAACTAGCGGTCGAAGTGCAAATCGATTCTCCCGTCTTCCCTTTTCGCTCTCGTTC
This sequence comes from Nylanderia fulva, assembly GCF_048542155.1. Lineage (NCBI taxonomy): Eukaryota > Metazoa > Arthropoda > Insecta > Hymenoptera > Formicidae > Nylanderia > Nylanderia fulva. The sequence continues at coordinate 3,266,995 of NW_028189302.1, forward strand.
GCGCAAGAGTTAATCAAGGTAAACAGACTTCATTGTTCCATAACGTGGCAGTTAAAGGAAAAAAAGAAAGAGCAAGGAGAGCCGCGGCGCATCGGACACGGTGCTCGTGCCAAATCAGTGTTTATGCTTAAAATTATGGCCGCTCGGGTAACAGCCTTTGGAAATATCGTCGTGTCGAGGAGGGTTCTCAATCGCGGATGCACACGAATTTATAATACAATCGGCGTCATTCTTCGAACGAATCGGACTGACCGCGATTATTTACATTGACAGGTCCATTTATATGCAAATTTCCGTGTAATCCATTCTCTAATAGATATCCACGAATTGATATCCAATCGATCAAGAATTACGCAAGCTATACAACGTGTCTCGACACACGAAGGGCGATTTCCAATATTGCGATCGCATATACATCATACAATCGCGTTACAAAATAGAGAGCGTCGGAGAGAAGCATGCCTTAAAAACTAATCAATTTAACATAATCTCCAAAAGCCACCATTTTTTGAAATTATTCAAATATACATGTTACATTAATTTGTATTACACGTGCAGGCAAAGTGGCACTTTGTGTGCGTGTTTTCCGTGCGGAAAGCAGCCGATTTCCCACGCCGCCATCTAGCGGCGACCCGGTGAGTGAATAAGCCGCGTTCAAAGCCATTGCCTACGGCTTCAGTCGTGGACAATGACTTTGAACACGGCTATTCCCGCACCGTGCCGCCGCAAGATGCGATCGGCCACAGAAAACGCACACAAAACCACTTTGCCTGCACTTGTAATACAAAATAGTAGGTGTATCACTTTCCGCACTTGATACACAATATACTATTGTATGTAACAATTTCTCGTAACGATCTCTCGTTTCACATTTCGTCCAAATTTCTGCGAAAGCTCGGCTCGGTTCGATCAAGCGACTCGACACGGCACGGCACTTACGACCCTTCAAATTCTTATACCTGCACGTTGTTGTTGCGCACGGACGCTTTTTAAAATGTCAAGCTACGCCCAGATCGGGGAGGTCGCCGAACTACTTTAATTACACGTTGCGCTCTTATAACGTCTTTATATTTTTTTGCAAACAGACGCAGCGGCATCAGATGCGCCTCGATTATATACGCTTTTTACGATAACTTAATTGCACGTCTCCTCCCCGAGTGTCTTCCAGCCTTCCGGATGGCCAAATACCAAAGCGGAGCACCTCTGGCCTCCGACCCGTTCTCCCTCCGATTCTCTCCCTCTCTGTATCGCTATCTCTCCGCCTCGTTGTTTCTGAAGCGGCGTATAAAATATGAGACTTGTTAACAATGTTCGCACCTACACGCGCGTTGCGCGCTGGACCGTCGCGTACGTGTACCTGGTCACCTATAAACGCGCTGTACCCTTTCGGCGACGACGACCTTCGGCCCCTCCGCAGATATTTTATTCCCGCGGATTTTTACGAGCCGATATATCGACTGGACCCCGGCAGGGGTTGGCGTTATGCTCCGGACCGAAAAGGGTCTAACCGCTTCTCCCATCGCGGATATGCAAGTTATCTCCGAGCGCGCATGCAAGTTGATTTCGTTTTTATTAAGGACGAGACTTCATTTTGATATCGCAGGAAACAGTCGGAACGATTTTTTACATTTTTCTTCGATTGAGAAAACTTGCTTTCATATAATTTTATCAAATTTGGTCACAATGGTATATATATTATTTTTTACAAAAATGAGGACTATTGTTTAAGAGATCAAACTCAGCAATATATTTGACATGGATGATTAAAGAAAATTATTACGTCATATTTTATAGAGTCAAGAAAAAAGTGATTGCTATAACAATATAAGAAAAAGACTAGATAGGATCAATTTAAGATTTGATGTGTAGTTCCGCGATTATGAGAAATGTGTGAATCCGGAGATAAAACATCTCGGAGAGTATTGTTACACGATCTCGTTTTGGGAGAGTTTGCGAGCATGCCTGTATAAGCTTGTCGTGTTCCGGGAACAACGGACGACTAGGCTGTAATCACTCATCTCGTGGAATAATGGCGCGCGACGTGCGTGATGGGATTGCTTAATATCATCTTTGGGAACGATGTTGCCGGTCAAACGGTCCGATTATCGATTTCCTGCGAACTGCACACCTCGTTCTTCCTTTCGAAACACGCCTTCTTGAGCTCATGACCTTAAGGCACGAGAAATGGCCATCACTGTATATAATATATCGAGTCGCCGTGGCCGACCTTTCGTTTCATTCCGGGCTCCATCTGCGAGAATTCCGCAGCACGCAGAACGGAATGATATGAAATTTTACGAAATTGCTGGAGACTTGTATTAAAAGCGCAATTTATTTTCGTCAGATTTCTTATGGACTCAGTAACATTAGATATTAATATATTCTATGTCAGAATAATGCTGCGAATTAGATCGTATAAGAATAATAGAAATTATATGTATTTATATCAATATATTATTCGCGATATTTTGGTGCATATATACTATATATTTATCTAAGAGAATATTTTTTTTTCAATAATAAAATATTCAAACACTTAATTCGTGCTTATAACGTAACGCGGTGTTGTCTGAATGGTATCTAAAGAGTCTCGCAATTTCTATCCTGTGTGTACGAATATTACGTCGAGGCATACGACTTGCGTTCTCGCGAAACAGACGTTTGCCTGGAAACAAAATCCCGTGTCTGAGAGCCATCAGCCGGCTAGCCAAACCTCGACGCCCGTCGACGAAATGTAAATCGCCGGGTCCCCGTCGAAATCGCGTGTGTCATTTCATTTGCAGAAGTGTGGCTGCGGAGTGTGTCACGGCATCGAAAGTTTCAGGTCGTTACGTAGCAGTCCGGTGAGACAAATAAGGGTGCCCCTCCCGGTCCACCAGCGGCCATTACGCGATTACGTGTCTGGATCGTTCGTACATACACCCTCCTTTTGCTACCGAAGTTTAAGCGTTATTGACGAACGTCATTTCTGTAATGATAGCCCAACATGCGATTTTAGTGTCTCGGAAGGGACCGTGATATACGGGGACGAGCAAGGACGATACGTTCCAAGACATTTTCAACTACACTCGTGTTTACGAAAGATCGATAAGCCTTGTCATCGCCAGTTTGCGAAAATACTTTTAACGGAATATTTTAATATATAATGACGTTACATAATATATCACGTCGCATAGATCATATTTCGAGTTCGTTGTACAATAATTTTTTTTTCAACACGCATAAGGAATGTCGAAAAATATTATCCAGAGGTTCATTCACGTGGTTATAAATCTATTCACAAGAAAGGTGAGAGAGAATCTCTGTAAAATTGACGTTGCCATTTGTATCATTGTGAATCATGTTAGCAGGATTGTAGAGAAGATAGCTGCTGCGAGTGCAAAACTATTTCGCTGCAACAAATCATGTACGATTGCAATGTTATTTTTTTTTTTTTTTTCATTTTCAATTCGCACGAACAAATCTCTTCTTCGCGGTCAGACGGAGCTTCTCTTCCGATATCTCATCGCTTGAAAGTCGAGTCTCGCGTATAGCTTCTCGATCGTTTCGATGAAACTGCAACGGGCGATGCAGCGCCTGCCACCGTCCATTACGCCATTACGGTTCATTTTCGTTTAACGGCCGACGATCGTACGACGGCGAAAGGGTGCGGCCCCTCACGATGAAAAGTCAAGGCGCAGCGCGCGAGAGACGTGGCTGTTAGACAATGGTGACCGATGATACACCCTCTCTCTCTCCCTCTTCGACGAAACGGCGACTCAATCGGAAATTGCCGATAGATCGGGACGATGATAGAAGAAAAGTCGCTCTATTAAAACGTCTAGTCATTTTTTAGGCGCGACTCGCTCACAATCGACTAGTGAATCTTGTGACTCCCCACGTGCTTTTTCATACACAGCACGCTGCAGCAGCAAATCAGTCACGTGATTCAAATTTATTAGAGCACATTTCTTTGTTCTCGTATTATTTCAAGGTTAAAATTACGCTTTTATATTCTCATAATAATCTATTTTATTCTTAAAATCTATTATTTAACTAATATAATAATAATAGGAATTAGAGCCAACTAGTTGCGTGTTTTTCTGCTTTGCTGCCTTTGCTGTTTGTTCAAATGGTACCTTCTCGCGTCGGTCCTCTCGAAAAATTAATAAGTAAAGACCTCGAATCTTTAGGAGGGTTGAATGACAAATTTTCCTCGGCAAAAAAAATTCGCAACAAATCTCTCACACACACATAGATATATGAATGTGCGCGCGTGTGTATATTTTCAAGGCGATCACCGTTTTACGGTTAAACCGGCGGATTACGTCCTCCTACTACCTCTTCCGCCGCGATAGCTAGGTAGTACAACGTTGCAAGCCCTCGGTTATTTTTCGCATTTGCCCGCGAGCTGTAATAACGAGATTTAGAAAACACACACACTCTCTTGCCCGTTCAACGTTCGCCTACCTGCGTCCACGTGCGCGGCGAACGGAAAAGGCATGGAACAGAGGAGACAAGCAATTTTCTACTCAGTGGTAGAAAGGACCCGGGTCATTTCCCGCAGGTGCGGAAAAGAGGCCGGCTTTGTGGTTTTTTCACAGTAATTTCTCGAAATAATTAAGATTTCCTTTGACTGAAGTTTCTCTACCTGTCGTGTGCCGATGAAGGATTGAGACGTTCCTTTATATGATATTATATTATTTGTGTATCAAACAAACCCTGGGCTTAGGTATACTTATTAGTGTAACAGATAAATTAGTCACAACTATAATTTTGTTTGATATTTTAATTTGCGAAGCACAACCCAACGATCCTTTTTGGCTGTGAACGATTATGATTAATTTAAACGATTTTCATTCAGATAATCAATTCAATTTACGTTACATATTTAAATACATTTAGAATTTAATTTTTTTTATATCAGTAAGATGTGCTTATTAAATATTATAACACCTAATTAGCGCGAATAATATTCGATTTTTTTTTGTATAAATTTGAAAATGAAAAATTGTCTTGTATGTAATACATACACATATATTGGGAAAAAGAGAGAGAGAGAGAGAAGAAATCTTCTGCTTATATATTCTATGTATCGTTGTTGCGTTTTTCACGCTACATGTATCAGGACCGGCAATCGGGGTGGTATTATTTCATCGGTCGGAAATAGCGGAGGGTGATCTTCCGAGGAGGCGGTCGGGACCAAAGTTAGCATAGCTCGTGACTTAGTGGTCCTAGGGGTGCCGTCCGTCAACCCTCTATAAAGGACCTTTCTTATTTTGCGATATTTTGTCGCCGGCGCGATATTTATCGTCCACGCAGGACTGACCAGCTACGTCGCGAGTTTCGATGAAATATATTGTCTATAAATTTAAAAGAGGCATGTGTGCAGCAAATATAATTATAATCATATTTCTTCCAAGTATTTAAAACAATCATATATATTAATTGAAAGAATAATTAATTGCACGTTATCTCATTATAAATAATTTTACGAAGCGCGATATTTTTTCCGGCCTAAAAAATGTTTCGTGTTCGCATGAACGCGACGACACGCATCTCCTCGCTTTTGTTGGCGCCCGAGTATTCAACCAGTTAATTCCGCTACATTTAAACGCGTCTCTCGACGAAACGGGCAGATATATCACACAAATTGCCATTGTGGTCGCGACAATATGCTAAACGCGCGGCGTGTTACGAATGGCTGTTAGCATTTCGTTATTTCGCCGGCGCACGTATATATATACGTATACGAGTATATGCCTATATTTAGGATGAGAGATATGGCTACAGACGAAAAATCGCCTCGCTGCGGCAATTTTTCTTCTCTTTCAATTGGTCTTTCTATAACGCGTATTTCTGCTTGGCGTCAATGATGACTGAATTCAATCAGTTGTTTCATATAACGCGAGATTTCATTATTTTATTTGATATTTAAATTTTTAAGCATGTCGATAGGTATCAATACGTTAAGACTCCGCTTTCGCGAATATTCCGATTGAATTTCCGCGCAGCCTCTTATTGAGAGAGATTCTATTTAGCGGAGCATTTTCCGGTTTTTCGCTAATACGGCACGCAAAGATCGTACGAAGTTTCCCCGTAGGATAATGCCCCTCCACGCATTCATTACTCGCAAAAGGGTGGGAGATCCGATCAGCGCAACGCACAGGAGAGAGCCTAAATCCTCGAACTCATTAATGAGCTCGCGCAGTCCACGGGCGACGCGCGCGCGTATACGCCAAGCTTTATACTTGAGGTTTAATTCGTGCCGGCCAAATTAATTTGCAACGATAAACGAGTCGAATCGGTGTGTGCATATATGCTGTTAGCGCTGCCGCTGCGTTTCGAATCGGTCCAGATTAGCCCTGTTCATTAAACACGGGCGTGCGCGAATTCGTCGGATTTGCATCTGGCCGTTGCATCAGATCAGCATCATCGACATCATCGACATCATCGACATCATCGTCCCCGAGAGCCGTCGAGTTTTCGGCACTTTCGCGTTACGCCTGCGTTTCCTGTAATCGAGCCGCTGTATCGATCATAATTTGCGGTCGATTCCGAACAATGTTATCGCGCGTTAATCTCGGGATGATATTCGCGTTAATCTCAGGAGAGAGCACGGCAAGAACGTTAATAAATTCGCAATAAAATCTCATTGGTAATGAAATCTTATTTCGGAATTACAAAAATGCACTATCGTGATTTTAATTGATACGAAAAATATTTTACTGTTACGCTAAAAGCTATTGTTTGAAATTATCAAGTTTTTAAAATTATTTTTGTTAATAAATTTTGCATCAGATTTGAGATTAATTACACAACTTCGTATCTACATTTTTTCTTTATGTAATTATACTTACAAGTAAAATTGCAACACAGGGAAAAGAGAGATGTTTATTTAATGAGAGCAAATTAAGAAAGTTTGCCGATCATTTTTAAATAAAAAGACGCTTGTGACAATGTCGATATATTTAGTCTCGTTCATCATTTCTTCTCTCGCTCGCTCGAGGCAAAATGTTTCGAATAATAATCATTATCGGTCACAAATGACGCAAAACGAACGTCTGTGTTTCCAAGTAATGATAATTAGCGTAATGTCAAAAGATCTGATTTGTTGTCGGGCGATATTGCGCTTTCTCAGAGAAGAGACGCGCGCGAATACAATGGCGCACTGTTAATAACTGCCTCGACGTTGATAATAATTATTAGCACGATAGCGGGCGTTATTGAATGGAAATTTTGCGTAACTCGTGTAATCCGTATCCGCGCGCAATTAATTATCGTACCGCGATAAGTCGCAATATTATTCCGTCCGTCCGTCCCTTGAGCATATACGCGCGGCTGGGCTGATTGCGCGTGTGTGCTAACGTCATGTCATATATTATACACGCATCATCGCGTTGCGTACGCGCACTTTCCAGCTGATTTCGGCGTATTTCCTCAATCGTTTAATGCACGTCCCGCATGAATGTATCATCATAATGATAACTCAATCGCAAGATAATGACATCGACGAAAATCTCTCATCCAGAAATTACGATTTTATTCATTTATTATATATTTTTAATAATGAGTTTCTTTCAAGTTGCCATTATAAGGAGAAGTAATAATAATAAACTGGATAAACAAATTTAATTCAAGATAATGACATTGACAAGAATCTCTCTTTTAGAAATTACTTATGTTTTATTAATTAAAAATATATAATCACGGGTTTCTTTCAAGTTGCTATAATAAGAAGAAATAATAATAATAAACTGGATAAGCAACTTTCATTATAATTCCCATATCGAATGGTATATCACAGACTCATCTTGCCAACTATCTTTAAATAATTGACTAGTAAATTACTCGCGCCATCGATAAAATTCTTTCGCGGAATATCGGCATTCGAAAAACCTTGACCGACCGAAAATTTGGCCGCGGGGGTGCGATCGATCACGATCTGTACGACAGGTCGATCGATCGATCGATCGTTCGGTGCCTTTCAGAAGCACGCGGTATACAGTGGCTGTGGGCGCTCTCTCTCTCTCTCTCTCTTCGCTCGACAAAAAAGCCAGCTGCCGCGAACGCTAATTTCGGCACGCGCGCCGCGAGGCTTTTTAGGCGCCGTGATACAACGGAAAGCGCAACGCAGTGCAATGCAACGCAACGCGCACATATACATCCGAAAAGCCGCAGCGCGCGTCCTGAATACCGCGCACCTTGCGCTCCGTTAATTACGCGCCGGCAACGTGTTCCCCGTAATCGCTTTTTGCGCGAGCGTAATGCAACTTTCGACAGTGCAAGAGTATTGTACAACGCGGATCTCTCGAAAGCGTATATACGTATACATATACATATATACACGGAGTTGATGCGCAGCGGGTATTCTTGAATATCCATTGGACGTCGATATATCCAATATTTGTAGGAGAGAAAAAAATAGTTTGCGGAAAATTTTATACGAAAATTATTGTAGTAATATCTCTCTCGCTTGATTTTTTCCATATTTTATAGTCCTCGAATTAAAGTCGTATTACCATATATCTTTTTCATTTATTTTTCAAATATACTTGACTATTTATTTTATATATAAATTATTTATTATTTATATGTAAATATATATATTTGCAAATAATTATATAAATTTAATTCAGAAGATGTTAGAATATTAAGAGCCTCGACGAGACAGTGTACTATCCTCTTTTGTAGCTCCAGAGAAGCACTTGGTTAAAAATTGTAACAACAAACTAACGACGGGACAAAGTTGTTGTTGAAGAGATTCGCTTCCGGGGTATTAATCACGTCGAGAAATGGAAGGCGCCTTTAAAAAGACACGTTGCCAAAGCCGTTATCGCCCTAATCGAGAAACATACAACCGCGAAGAAATATGTGTATGTACATACGCTCGTGCATCCTTAAGCAGCGAGTATTAAGGAAGGAGCGAGATGATAAAACCCCGTGGCTGCCTACAGCCGGCAATAAATGTTTCGTAGCTCGTAAAAATGTTATTGCCTTCTGTGCGGCGCGATACCAGAAGAAGAGACGGCGCGCGAAAGCGAAGGGGGACGTTGAAGGTGATAGAGACACTCGAGTCTCAGAGCCTGGCCAATTCGCCGTGTACAGTCAAGTATCGACAGACTTACGTATACAAGCCGTGAAATGCTGATGTAACAAGTCGTAAGCGAGAATAGAAACAGTTTTATACACGGTTCTTTTAATGTATATAAAATCTAAAATTCCGTACTATTTTTACTGACATATAATTTCAATCATTTCTTTTTTCAACAGATATTATTTACGCAATGAAAAAGTCGAGTGACGTAATCTATGTCAAAGCTGTCACTTTCGGCTATGCATTTTTTATTTGCGCGACTTTATTTATCTCGAAATATGCAAGCTAAAGAATTTATATGTTTACATTTATAGATAAGTTTGATTAGAACTCGGATGTGTGTAAGAGAAGTCGGCTTGGAATAAAGAACTGAATCGAATGAATGACACAACTCCTTTGCATGCAACTTGAGAAATGGCATTCGTCATTGGGAGATTGATATATTATCACTCTTGTAAGACTGAGAGAATGACAATGCTAGACGGAAGTGAAAGATCCAGGAAGTGTTACGCGCGAAATCATGCTATATAGATCAGGATAATCATTCATAGGTAAATTTTTATCTCTAAATAAATCGGGAATAATTGATTTAAATGCATTAGTAATCATTTCTCTCATTAAATTAATATCTACGATGGAGCTTTCAGCGCGCTTTATGAATAGCTCAAATGGCAAGGAAATATATCTAATCCAATGGAACGTTACAAGACTCATTGCTAATAAAAGAAAATTAAGGGGAATAGAAAATTATCTATTGGAAAATTTGTTAACAAAATTACGTTATCTCGAAACAGTCGGGAATCCTCTGCGAAGACGATCCGCGGCACGTTTCTTATTCCGACATAATAACGCTCCCTCTTGTTTTACGCCGCTAATATTGCCATATAATCTGTCGCCGTTTCGAATAAATAACCCGCGGCGCGGCTAATAAAATTTCGCCGCCTGCGAAATTTTGTCGATCGCGTCGCCCTCGCAGATCTCTCTCTCTCTCTCTCTCTCGCGCGACAGAAGATTCCCGGCGGGATGCGTTTCTCGCGCGATGGCACCGGGATACTGTCCTATATAAAGACACATAGCCCGAATAGGGCAGAAGGCGGGCACAGCGTGCATATCGCTGTGCGTCGCTTCATTTGTCTTTATATTAACGTCGCTGTGTAACGCCGTAACAGCGTTATGACGACACACAACGGTGGCTACACCGCCGCGAAACAACTTTTTAACCCTCCGCATTTTCCCGCGGAGCCCTTTTTTTCGCCTCTTTATAAACGGCGCCGCCGTTTTACGAGGGACTCTGGCAGCCAGAACTGCCTCTGATTCCAAATTATTACTCGCGCGCACGGACGTCTCCGGGGGGGCACCGTCTTTCGACAAATTAAATTTTCGTTACGACCGGTATACGGAAGATGCGCGATGATTGTGATGGAAGAAAGTTAGAAAAATGTGCATTTATTATATAATAAATAATTATATCTAAAATTAATAATGATCAAGGATTTTTTTCAACCGTAGCGAGAAATGTTACTTTTAAAAATTCTTGAGAATTAAAAATAAAATTACATTAATTATGAATTATTATAATGTTAAAAAAATAAATTATATTAAATCGCAGAATATAATAAGAGCGACTCGGAAGAGAAGAATAAAATCTCGGACGCATATTAGCGCGATAATTGCAGAGTGAAGTTTCCTAGTGCAAATTCGTGTTGCTCGCGGGCAAACTTTCCGATATGTAATAAACACAAGAGACGGAATGCTGCCTCTTTTTCGCGTCCCGATGCGGAGATACGTCGATATCTCGACATAGGTGTGTACGTATTATCTGCAGCAACGCGGAAAATAAAGTTTTCTATCGTGCGCGCGCGCTCGTATATATATAAAGTAATACCGATACGTGAGGTTGGTTCCTTTCCGTCCCGGAGGCGGTATTGGATGGTGGCTCCCAGGGGGTTAATTTCGTGCCGAAGGGTGGAAAATATTCACGGTTCCTTAAAATCCGACGAGCCTGTCTCTTACGAGCTTCCTCTGGGGTGACGTTACGCCAAACGGTCACTCAAAAATACCAGAGCCCTCGTACGCTGTCCATTTTCCACTCGCCTGTGGCGATCATTTCTTAATCTGCGCTAAACTATTCGGAATATATATGGGATACTAAAAGTGGAAAACATTTCTCTTGCTAAATAGAAGGTGTTTTACTCTCTCTCTCTCTCTCTGCGACCGTTCCACCTAAATATATCACATGATACTTTTTACTGTAATTTAATCATTTCATTTATCTCTCATTAACGAAACACTGTCCTTTGTTTGTTACAGTCCATCCGCTGCACGGTGAACGGCTGCTCCTGCGACTCCTTCACTCCCGGTAAACGTCACCTCCGTTACTGCGAGAACTGTCATCACGGATGGGTGCCTCATGGTGAGTCCAAAAATGTATCTTGGTCACGAAAGAATCATTGTGCGTGCTGGCATATTTCCATAAACAGGTGTATTTTCGATTAAAAAAAAAACAAAGGTAGTAGGCAAAAAAAAAAAACGAGAAAAGCGATCGCGCGGAAAGATTTTCCCGGGGATATTCCGGCGCTTGGTGTCGCGTGTGCGCGCGGTTAAACGCAAATTTTCCAACTGTCAGCATACTTCATCCGACCGGCCCTCAGGGACGAAATTCAATTTTCCAACGATGACCACCGGCCCAGCCCTCGTTGGGCATCGCGACCGCGCGCCACCCCTTCGCAGAAGGGCGCGCACGTGTTATCGAATACTCGCGAATACCCGACGAGATATAAGACGCAGGAATACTTTATGCCTCCGTAAGTTCCCGAATGTGAATGCGGAGGTGAGCCGAGAGTGGTCTCTGTTTCTCACAAAGTTCCATCACGACACACACACACACACCCGACGAATATATATATACGTGCGTACGTACACTCGCATACGTCAAACCGCGCTTAAAATTCCGCTTGCTTGACCCGCGATAGATTGGACGCGGCGCGGCATGGAATACATATCAATTTCGGGCTTCCTTCCGTCTGGTCCCGCGGGAACACGGTTGCACACACTCTCTCTCTTCTCCCTTTCTCGTGTACCTCTGCCCGCTGATTTTCTGTATTAAGCTGGAACAAAAGGTGTCGCAATCTTCCGCGTATTTCGTTTACACAAAATGCTGCACGACGTGAGCGATACAAGATAATTATTCTCGCGAATATTCGCGGGCTCTCAAAGACCGGATTAGAATGATTAACGGAACACGTTAATAATCAGATGCGAGCAAAGTGCATAATTATAGAGATATTCGAGCACCGGATGCACTTATCATTTGGTAGATTATGGAGTAGCAGAGTTTGGCGTACATTTTTGCAACGAATCGAATACGTAATTCTTAATGAGCGTATCGGTTGCTCATTAAAAAGTCTTTTTTATGTCTCCATTATTTTTGCGTGATATCTCAGAATATCGAGAAAACGTAAAGATTCTGTTTCTATTGCCATTTTTATACTTGTTTCGAATATATGTATTAATAGAATGCCATTTTAAAAGCAATTATAGAAATGGTGTATGAATTTGTTAATTTATTGCAATATCTTAACAATTGGAAACAATAATTATTAAGGAGAATAATCTCGTTAATATCTTGTATATTTTGTCTCAGTAAATCATATATTCTTTATATCAATTTGAAATTACTTAAGGATAAAATATAAAGAAAATTGCCATAACAGCTGTAAATCAGATTCGGAAGCACAAACATATAATCATTTTTCTCTGTCGATATAATACGAACAATTTAAACTAGAAATAATAGACACAGACACAAAAAGGCCTGTCGTCATTCTTTTTTTCGAACCGGTTTTGCGAAGATAAAATGATACAAAAAAAAAAGATTCGTCATTATCGAATAATCAGTGATTAGGGAGAATAATTTATTAATATACATTCTCAACAGAAAAAAATGATGGATTTGTTGTTAAGATCAATAATCATATTTTTAAATAATTCATACCGAAATTTTCAGAGATATAAATTATATATTTGTAAGTATATTTTACATTATTTATCTGAATATACTAATTTAATTTTTAATTGGCTCTCCATCTCTCTCTCTCATGCATATATGCATTCAGCAGGACACGTCCTTTTTATTTAAGTGATCGAATTTAACTTACGTCTTTGATTCCGCTTAAGTACTTAACACATGTCAAACAAACTAACATAAATAGAGTATTGTTGGCTGCTACCGTACATGCGATATTGTGCGAGGTATCGTTGAACGCGCGCCATGAACGAAATCACGAATAGTGCGCTGACAAAGGCCTTTTTAAATTGTAATGAGCTGCCAAAGAGTGAATTATGTGCCGTCCAAGTGCCATCGAGTCCTCTTCGGCCGAACCCCATCCTATAGAACCCCGCCATATATATGTGTGTATATATATATATATATATATATATATATATATATATATATATATATTATATCCCGACATCCCTGTGGCCGCTCTCGGGCCACCCCATGTCATGAATATATTTACATTGATCGGCCGTCTCGGCATTTTTCATTTGACTCGTCGTTGTGTCGGATGGAGCCGAAGTGTGTCCATCCCTTCGATACTTTATTTATATCGACAGGACGTGTCTGTCTTTTTGAGGACCGTGCGCTCGCGCGCCTTTCCATCTCCATGCAATTTTCATCAAAAACCCGCGTATGAGCGATGAAGCCGGCGCTAATGATCCTTTCGTCCTTTTGCCCGGAAATCCCTGGAGTTCGGCAAGATAGTTTCCTAGGGTCATCGATATTCGCGAGATATCGTAAATTATATGAATCTCTCGTAATCAAAGTCAGTCACGCTCGACGGATACAAGAGTCATTTATATGTAAAATTATATTTAAAGTGTTATGAGTCTTATAGAATATTTACACAATAAAAATCGTCTCGCATCTCTCTCTCTTTCTCTAATAAAAAATATTTTACATATCTAAAAAATTTCATTCTGCACGCATTATTTCTCTCTTGTCAATTAAGAATTTTTTTTTTTTTTTAAGTCTACCTCAGGTTGCGATGAGAAGCATACACGATTGAAGAGAAACCTCGCGAGACTATTACACGCGGATTAACCTAAGCTGCGCGTTTTACGTACGATATATATTCACGGCGATACGCGAGAACGGACGCGCGGCCTTCATGAAAAAATCGCGGGAATTAGATGCGCGTGTAATGAAGGGTTAATACGGGCGAGGTACAGTTACGCGATTAAAGCCTCGACATTGAATACATACGTACATACACATGTATATATATATATATATAGGGACTTCCTTTCCGCTGCGGCGTAACCTCGACGATAAGAGGATACCGCGTGTACTCTAAATCCCGTACGCGCCTTTCCTGGATAATATACGGGAGAGTGCAATTTATAGCGTGCGAGGCAGAATTTTCCAAAGTTCGCCTTCGATACTTTACGTGCCTGCGCGAACCGATCATCTACAGCTCTCCCTTATTCCGGTCGCCCCACAATCTAGTCCAATTAGACGTGTTTCACCGCACTTCATCGTACGTCTTTTTTTCAGCTGATTACCGGGGATATCTATCGCGGAGTCATAAAGCCACCGATTACGAATCGGTTGATAATAAGTTGTAATATATTATTATACTAGGTTCGATGTAGCGAGACTCATTTCGACCTCGCTAAGAACCGCTGCGATCATTCGCTAAGCGTGTTGACAGAAGCGATTCATATCGCGTAGTCACGAAAAAAAAGTATATAACATTATTTCATTATTTTCATTCTTGATTACTTAATCTCAGGTTGAGCCTTTTTTTTAATGCAATCATGAGGAATCAAACTCGATCATGTGATTATTATTAATTGCTCGCGATTTTTATCCAACCTTGTTCGCTTTATTTCTACAAATAGGAAATATCGTAAGAGAATAGCTGCCCTTATGGTCCATGTCTAAAATTGCTGATGGATAAAATTATACGATATTTCACGACTGGCGAAAAGAGGAAGTCCTCGAGAAGATCGGCAAGGTCTCTCTCTCTCTCTCTCTCTCTCGAGAACGAGAGGAGGAACTATGCAGTTAAGAACGGTGACAGGGTTGAAACGCAACATCTGCGCCTCCATCTGCACCTCTCACGATCGGCAGCTGGCGGAAGGTGAAGGAAAGGGCCCTCAGAGGAAGACGTCGAACTTTGGCCCGCAAAAGGGATATACGCGCGTCTCGGCGCGTGCACGATAAATCATTAAAAAGGCGTAGCCCGGAGTGACGCGCACCGCCGTTAATAAACGCGCCACCAAACTCTCTCTTTTTCTTGCCCCTTTCTTCTCTCTCTCTCTCTGTGAATTACGGCGACCGTGAACGAGCGGGGGTTACACTCGCCCCCCGTCGCAACCTTTGTTTCGCATCACAGCCTGTGACCGAGCTCTGTACGGGGGGTGATTTACTCCACGTTCCACGAAACACGCACTTGCAATTATTTATCCGGACGCTTATTATAATGATTCAGAGGCTTATTATAACGCGTAACAAGACTGGATTTAACCTTCTAATGATCTATATCTTTATCTCGTATCGCGAAAAGTGTAGATTCCAGAAGTTGCGTTTTGAAGACAATTTTAATTTAAAATATTATTAAAAATAATGATTTTATAAAATTTCAATTCTACAATTTCGATTATATGTATATGCCTATATTAAAAACGAGAACGATCACATTTGATATCTGCAATTTTTAATGCAAAATATTCCAATATTTATGACATTTTAATTTTCCTACTTTTTTATTAATGACATTTTTTCTAACATAGTGTACATTAATTGACAAGTCAGACTTATATATTACCATTGTCTTGAGAACACATCGCGGATACATTTCATTAACGGTTATATGACCCCATCGCGATCCTATAAGCCGGGACAAAGTTGAGAATTATTTTGTCGTGGGGTGGTGCATTACGTCCCATTAAGAGCGTCGCGCCTTTTAAAGCTTAAAACGCGAACCTATTTGTTCCAATATGAAACCGATGCTAATGGCGATATATCACAGCCGTCCACCCTTCCTTCTCCTGCCACCTAGAAAACGTCACCATGAATCACGAGATGCTAATGTACCAATTTATCTCGTCCCGACTTTATTAAGACTTACTTTTTCTCAGCGCGAAGGGAACGAAAGATCGCGCCAACTCTCGCTCGTCTCTCGCCAGGGCTTCAATTTATACATCTATACACAATCGCACACATACGTGTACCCGTAAAAAGAAGATCGATATCGGATGGGTGAGAGAACACGTATAGGCAGCTACGAGATACAGACTGACAAATTCCCGCGACGGAACACACGCTCGTAAATCACGGTCCGGTTTTGCCG
This sequence comes from Nylanderia fulva, assembly GCF_048542155.1. Lineage (NCBI taxonomy): Eukaryota > Metazoa > Arthropoda > Insecta > Hymenoptera > Formicidae > Nylanderia > Nylanderia fulva. The sequence goes on from NW_028189302.1 coordinate 3,283,429, forward strand.
GCCGAAAGAAGGATGACGAGATCGTCTCCTCCTGGAACTCTTTGAAATTCCTTCGGCGGTGACGCGTCGGTCCTGCTGCGCCGCATCATTGTCTCATCATCGTCGTGTTCTACGGGCGCGAAAACGCGCTCCACCTTCGGAAGATACCCTACGCAGATCCATTAACGCGCCGGAGTGCCGGAGATAGCTCGCTTGTTATTTCACGCGCCGAGGATTCGCCAATATATCGCGCTGCACTTGAGAAACAGGCGAAATTCATACTTTTAACAAATATTTAGACAATATGCAAATTAATATATAAGATTTTATATAATTTATATATTTTTTTTTTAATAAATTTCTTTCTGTCGGGTGGATTAGACAAATTTTTTTATTAGATAAAATATCTCTTCGTTAAAGGAAATCATATAGATAATAAGCCTATCAAGTATTTTTTTTCCTAGACTTACCTTATAAAATTGATATGTTAGAGTGATAAGGGGAGAAATCGCCAATATATCGTGCTGCACTTGAGAAACAGGCGAAATTCATACTTTTAAAAAATATTTAGATAATATGCAAATTAATATATAAGATTTTTTTTAATAAATTTCTTTCTGTCGGGTGAATTAGACAAATATTTATTAGATAAAATATCTCTTCGTTAAAGAAAATCATATAGATAATAAGCCTATCAATTTTTTTCCTAGACTTACCTTATAAAATCGATATGTTAGAGTAGGGGAGAAATGACGATACTCTGAATTTCTATATACGCGTTAGCACTATTTGCTGCGCGTTAATAGTTTAATCCAGATTCTCGTTGGTCGATTATCTTGTCGATAGGTGGGAATTAACACTTGTCGAAGGCGCGCGCAAAGTGTACCGGACGACGGAAATAGCAGCCGGGGCTCTGCCATATGGGCACGATGGGCGCGCGCGGTCCAGAATGTCGCTCGATAAATCCGGCGGGCGTACAGATTTGTCACGCGCGCGAAAATAGACGCGGAATGAGCGGGAGAGGCGTGGTACCCGATCAACCGCGACGCCAGAACGCGAAGGGAGACCGGACGCGGTTGGTGGGCCTCGACGTCGTCGCCGCGTAAACACGGAGGCGCCGCGCCGCTTTACGACGCCTCGCTACCTCGGCCGCTGTTTAACTTATCCGCGACTTTCTGGCACGCAGGCCATTTTCACACCGCCGGCCGCGTAACGACGACACGCGCGACGTCGGGTCGACGGAACGTCGTTGAAAATTGCAAACACATTTGCGAACGCGAGACCGAAATCCCGCGTTTCGCCATTCGGTTTATAGGAAATATTTTCTCTACGAGAAAAAAATATATTTTTTTTTACTCTTAGACATTATTTTTTTCTTAAATGCATCTTTTATCAAACAATTTTATCTGTATTGAATATTGAGAAATTAAATTTCGTTTATCGTCATCGAACAAAATTTTAATTTATTTCATTGCAAGAAGAAAATGTAATTATAGATGCTTGCGCAATTCAAAATTCTAATTTAGTATAAGTTAATATAAAATAAATTATATATAAATATATAAATGATTAAATAAAGTTTGAAGTATATGTCGATTGCACGAAAATGTATAATCTTCCAAATTGAATTTCTAATGTCCAACAGAGAGCGGTAAAATCATAAAAGATTTATCTTAATATTATTATATCGCAAGTGACTTCAGTCGACGAGATGAACTCTCGGTGAAACCGGGGTCAAACTCGAAGGGACAGTCATGTGCCATGAATGTGACGCGACTGAAGGGCACCGTGTCCCATCAACGTAGAATCTGCGCGCGAGCGCGGCAATTCTCGGGATTAGGATTAAATATTGATGGCGCCGGCTGATACAGATTAATGTACATTCACCGGGCATCTCGATCTCCTCAATCTAACCGACGCGAGCGTTATTTGTCTCTCGTTCTCCGTCGAGGAGAAACGGTCGATTCCCGGCTGCTTCCTCCATGACGAAGGACGAAGAGGGATCTCTGATTACCACCTCGCACGGATTGTCGAGTCCTCTTATCTGCTCCGTTTCTCTCTTTATCGTACCAAGTTCCCGTTCTTACCTCGTCCCCTTAACCATCCTCTCTCAGCCTACTTCGGTTATGATGAACGGTGTCGCTGAGGGAGGCATTTATCCCGAGATACAACGTCCTGGGGGAATCTATTAGCGTGGCTCGGATAGATGTGAGCTTATTTACTCTCGCGATAACGTCGAATTATCTCGAAGAGCAAAACAGGTTCGAAAATATGCTTTTTCCGGAATTGAGACGAAAGATTCTTTCTTGTTATAATAGAATAATAAAATTTTGATCGAACGCAAAGCTCATGATATCATCTCGATCTAGTACTCACACTCGAACGGCCGTGATCGATCAACGAATAAGAGAGAGAGAGGCTCGTTGCTGAAACACCGCGACGAAAAAAGAGAGCCGAGCCGATTAAAGAGTGCTGCGTAACGAATGTTTTGACCGCGATCGTTGGTTGTAATTAATGGCGCCGAGACAGCCCGCGCCGTGTAATAATCGGTAATTACTCACGGTAATTAAATAATACGTTTATCGCGATGGATCAGCCGGGTGGCCCCCGAAATATCGACTCACGACGAGGACGACGCGTCTCCGACGCGAGACCGATAAATCTTCTCTTCGAGTTTTACTCCCACCTTTTGCAAGAGCTGCTGGCGGTTTGCCCTGAAATTCGAGCGCGCGAGATAATGCGCCGTTGAACGAATACGAGCATCGAGAGAGTGGTTTCCGTCTTCCTGTCGCGCATTCGCAAGTATACTTGGGCCTTATTCTTACCTAGGCTCCACTTGACGCCACGTTCAATGCCAAGTGTGACTCGGAATCCCATTTGCCTAATGACCGGTTTCGCCAACTTTATCACCGTTGTCAGTTAACTTTATCCTTAGCTTAAATCGATTAACTCTTTCTCTGCAATTAAAATCGGGAAGCGCGACAAGGGAGCAAAGTGAACTAAATTAAGTAACGTTGATAAAGTTGAACGAGAGATTTATGATTTTTGCAACGCGTCATAATTCAAGAATGTGGACTTGATTTATTAAGTATTTATGAATCTCGCAATATTTTTGCAACTTGGTTCGTGCTCTTTGGATGAAAAATATATTTGTTAATATGTATAATATATTGCATTAAATCGTGTGAATTGCATATATGTTTGTTATCACAAGTTTGAAAAATGGATAGGCAACACCTTTCTCGCATCTGGCTCAGCCTAGCGGAACGCGGATTAGTCTCCGTGATATCGGAGCAAACAAATGGCGTCATTCTTCCGAGAAACGTTCCACTTAATAACGCGGATAACCCCGACCTCCGTTTTTCATCCGTAAAGACGTCCGACTGCTCCTTCTTACGCATTTGTCAGCCGCGGTCAGTTTTCGCAAGCGTCGCTGTTCGTGATCGGCCTGTCAAGCATAGATTCTCCTTTCTCAAAAGGAATCGAGAAAGTAAACGAACAAAATTAACTCGTAATTATTTGAAACGAGAGAAAGAAACAAAAATTAGAAATGTTTATGATAATAGTTTCACTAAAATTTAAAGGATGAAATTTCCTCAAAAATTTATTAAGTTTGTTCAAGGAATTTTAAACCGAAATACTCTCGGGAGATACTCTGCAAAGGCTCGAGACAATCATGAATCCTTTTGTGTATTTTTTTTTAGTCGTTTCGTAATTTTTGAAACAAAGTGTATTGTTAGTGGAGGAGAACGAAAAAAAAAAAAAAGAAGACGACCGTGCGGCTGCTAAGCGGCAGACAGGATTGTGGCGACTATTTGACCGCAAAGGAAGAGAGGAGGATGTGCGGTCAACGGGGTCCCCGTTGAGATTAATGTGTCGCCTCCTATCACCGGTGATTGACAGCGCCGTGACCGCGACAAAGCGCCGACGTCCGTCGCGCCACTTTGTCCCCTTAAGTTTGCACACCGACTTGTCCGGCGAACGTCGTCGCGTTATTGAAAGTCTAACTTTTCTGGTTTTATAACAGCTTTCGTATATTACCTTTACGATAATAATTTCCTCCTTTCATTATACACATATATTATAAATGGACTTTTTTCCTCTCGAAGAGGCACATAATTACGAACGAAATACGCACATAATAATTATATAGATTTAATATTTTCACCGCAATCACTTTTAATACGCGAAGTAGGGTAATAAAATGCGTACGCGCGTATATATATATATATATATATATATATATATATATATATATTTCTCGATACAACGTCGTATTCAAATTACGCCCGGGGAAATTACAAAGCCACCGTGCTTAAAGCCAAAGCGTATCCAAGGAGAGCTTCTCATCAACGGAAGAAAAGTTTTGCAAACAGGTAGCATCGCTTTCCAGTCGATCCCGCGGGTCTGTCGGCAATTAGCCGGGCAGGTCGCGGGGGTAATTAGATGAAGGTTTAATTGCAGGCGCTGCTCGTCGTAGCTCGTAAACGAGAAAAGCTCGCCTGTCTCCGAGGTGCAATTCTCCGCATATTTACATCCCCCGCGGGACGACTGGAAAGGGCCGCGGAGAAAGGGATATATAAGGCAGGCAGAAAAGGGGCCCGGGTTTTAGGGACGAAGGCGGTTCCCCTTTCGACGGTTTTACCGTTCCCCCCGGTCGTCTTAAAAGAAAGGGTTAATTAAAAACAACAAAAGCTATCCGCGTCATTAGCGCCCGTTTGTATGCGCCGCGTTTTAGCGTTAGCGTTAACCCTCAGCCAAGCTCTTTTCGACCTCGACCTTAACGAGGTTACGTCGACAGAGTCCCGGAGCATTCGCGGGAAAAAGGGAAGATCGATCGAGCGGTGCGAGAAAAAAAAAGCGTTTCGATCTCTCTAAGGCCTCTCGGTATTCCGACCGCGAAACGCGCGAATCTTTCCCGGCCGCTCCGATGAGATTGCACTTCTCGACTGCGCAGGAAGGAACATGTAGGGCCCCACGCGCGGAAGCGCCGTGTCACGCGAGCCACGGGCGTTTTAACGTTTCACGAACGACGTAATTGGATCGGGGGCAGCGTTCATTTGGCTAGCCGCGATCGTTTCTCGATGCCGTGGTGATTTCAAACCAAATTGGACAGTATACTGCGTTTTAAAGCATCGCTATTCGAATCTCGGGATTTTCAAGACATCGTATTTCTTTATTATCCTCGGTTAATCAATCTAAAGATTCGTCAAAAAGATAACTGGGTGTATACATGTTTAAACGTAGGGCTTATTAATTAATTAATTTAATAAAATAAAATTATATTGTTGTAGTGATAAATTAACAAAGTTAGAACTCATTTAATATTTTATGATCATGCATATTTTACTTTTTATGCATTTTTCTGATTTGCGTTTAATTAATTTGTTTATGTATATTATACATTGTAGTACAGATTATTTTTTACGAGACTAAAAAGTTTGACCAGAAGTCGGAGTCGAAGTTTCTTTGTTGCCTACAATTTCGCATTAAAACAAGCCGGTATTGCGGCATTTGTAATTATATTAAGTCTCGCGAAAATCACATACAGACGGTATCCTTGACGCCAGATTGGAGTCCGCCGCGACGGTCGCAGCGAGGAATTTACTAAGATGGATGAGGACGTCGTGTCGGACGCTCGTGCCACACTCACAGTAACGCGGTTGTAATTAGCAAGAACTTGGAGTGGCCCCCGAGTTCGTTCAAAGTTCCTTCGATCAAGTTCACGTACATACATTGTATTTCGAAATTTTTTTTTTTTATTTCGAACAAAATTATTTTTCGTCATTGTATCATTTCGATGAGCATAAGTTTCAATACATAAATCATTATCAAATATATTTATAAAAGGAATTAATCAAGTAAAATTAAGTAAGATCAATAAGAGCAACTATGTATTAATAATGCCAGAATAAAATAAAATATTGAATGCCACTCTCACAGTAACGCTGTTGTAATTCAGCAAGAACTTGGAGTGGCCCCCGAGTTCGTTCAAAGTTCCTTCGATCAAGTTCACGTACATACATTGTATTTCGAGGTTTTTTTTTTTTATTTCGAACAAAATTATTTTTCGTCATTGTATCATTTCGATGAGCATAAGTTTCAATACATAAATCATTATCAAATATATTTATAAAAAGAATTAATCAAGTAAAATGAAGTAAGATCAATAAGAGCAACTACGTATTATAATAATGCCAGAATAAAATAAAATATTGAATGTGCATATTGAACTATATAAAACACTTTCGTGTCGCTTTATTATGTTGAATTGACAAAAGTACATATTGCGCGCACCTCTGAGATAAGAGATTGAAAGAAGGCGCTGCTGGTGATTAAACAAACACAATTTTATACGCGCTCGCTTGGAACTGAATATGCGCGGATTTATCTCGTGCGATTTTTAGCCAAAAATCGTGCAAGTCGCTAGTCGTATCCATCCGTAACTCTAGCGAGGAGATTTCGCGCGGTAGATAAGAGCGCGAAACGAAGTGCTATGCGAGAAATAAAGCGGGACGCCGAGAAACGGTTCCGTAATTACACGTTTGGAAGTACGCGGCTCTTGCAGATTGACATCAAGCTTTTCGGGCCGCGGCCTCCGCGAGCAGCGTACCGTGCATAAGAAACTTTGTATTAGCGAATAATTCTGCGAAACAGCCGCGTTATCAGCAACGACTTCTTAAGCCCTGAAAAAGCTATTGCGGGCTTATCACGGGCGGATCTGACATTTTCCGCGAGGACTCTCGAACTCTCCTAATTCTCGAGCGCGCGAGCAGCGAAGATATCGATCGTCTCGAAAACGAAGAAACGGAGCGCGTTCGCTCTTTCCCATTCTCTCTCCCTGACAATATTTCGCGATAAATAGTCGTATCTATTCCACGAGGTGACTGCGAAAATCTCCGTCGACATTTATATGTCTTATTCTCCCGCCTTTATTTCGCTCGGCCACGACGAGGCTCTCTCTAACCGAAGTTATCTCCCCCGCAAATATATATTAATGCGAGTGATATATCAGCTGGCCCCGCGAGGGACAAAACGTTAAATATTGGATAAGTTGCTCGCGGTCGGCCTGCCGAGACCGAATCTCGGTGATGGATGGTCCGCCGCTGACTGTCATAACAACTTCGGCGCTGGTACTTGCTCGATACTCGCGAGATGTCCACGTTGGAAGATGGAAAGGTCCGTGGGTAAAAGTGACTGCCTCCTCGTATCGAGGCGCACCGGGGAACTCTCCGATCATCGGAGACCCCGGGATTATTAACTCTCGATCTTGCCACAGCGTGTTCGAATCTTATTTCAACTTGGATTTGCTTTTAACCGCCGACCATACTTTACGACTTGATTGAATGTGCCAGATTATGGACACGGTAGAATATATATATACATGTGTGTATATGTATATAAAATATATTTTTATATCAATTGTAATATTATTTTTGTTATTTAAATTAATTTATTTATATTATTATGTAAAATAATTTTATGTATACCTATACATAAAATATTTTATATATGCATATATTATATATGTATATACGTTTCACTATTTATAATCTGTCCATATTTAATCAAATTACAAAACATGCTTAACGATGAAAAGCACAAATCTAAAAATAAATAAAATCATAAGAAATATATTTAGATATGTATTTCTCGATTTATCTCGTGTCTCGCGAGAAAAATCTATGCATCCAAAATGGAATAATCAGTCTCGGGGAACTGGTAATTGGCTGACCGGTATTCCGGAATGTTTCAAACAACCGTTTACCCGAAGGCGGTATTCTATTAGCGGAGAGGCCAAGTAGTGTCACGTCGACGCACGCGTCCCTCGAGGATCAACCCTTTGCCGGTTCCTGCATAATCCACGACCCCGTAGAGACTCAGCGCGAAATTAGAGGCCCCTTTCCAATCCGGCGTTCTCCAGCGTCGAGATGATTTAAGGCAGAATTATCAGGAGGAATCCAATAACGAGGACCGCGGAATATGTACCGCAATGAATTAAGATTCAGAGGCGTCTCTCCCCTCATTTCTCGAAGAATGATGCCAAATAATAAGATGCCGACGGTCGTAGAACACAAACACGCTGCATTGCGACGTACACATACCATCCTATATTCCATTTTAGCCGCTGAAAACCAGAATTTATTCGCTTAATGAAAAGTTCATTTTTAATATAATATTTATTATTTTTTCAAATATCTAATAATGTGTACATATTCCAAGCAAATTATAAAAATCAAATTTTTCACATTTCTATCAATCTGAACACAAGTACTTTTCTCGTAGAAGATAAAATAGTTATCAGTTGACGTCGTCACTGTCGTTATTCTAATTGCTAAGGATATCGGAGACTTCTAACGGAGCGAAAACACGTTCGAGGAAGAGTCGACGCCGAGATCTTACGGAGAATAACGTGTGCATGAAATATAAAGAGTCGAGAGTGAGCTTCGCCGTTATAGAAATTGATAGTGAACGTCGGCGGAATTTGCGTGGCTGAGAGATACACGTGAGGGACGAAGAGAAATCAGGCGCGTATCTTCTCGCTCGCGTAGAAAGTCCGATCCGAGGAAAAGAATTCGGTGTGTGCAGCAGGCATTCGTGGAAATGATAACGCGCGGCCCGATGTCACGGAAAGGGGTTATCGCTCAAGACAACCGGCCTATGACATCGATCAGTCTGTGTCACTCGATGTGAACGCTCATATCGTTCAACATTAATTATTATTGCCTCTTCGACACTTCTCGGAGTCCGCGTAGAAAACATTATGTCCGTGTTTGTCGCGATAACCACGATAATCCCCGGTACATGTCGTGAAGATTCATCTTGGTTCGCCGGCTGTCATCTCTCGTGTGTTACGAAAACCGAATGAATCGATGTATATACGCTTGTCTTTCGTGATAGATAATGATATCTGTGTCATTGGAATCTTGCGACGCACTTGCAGCAAATGCGTGAATATCAAACGCGTTGATATAAAACTTTTTCTTTCCATGCGATTTACAAACACTACAATTTCAACTATTAATGAGCGATGTTATAGAATTTTAAAAGAATTCAAATCTCGTTATCTTCATTTTATATAGATATTTTTTTATGTACATCACAAATCAGTCTATTTTCATATTGCACTTGACAATTGTTTACCATGTCTGATTTCTGATATGCATAAGAATATCTACATAAAATTAAGAGAAGAGAATATCGTACAATTAAGAGAAGAGATAATTTGAATATGCATATTTTAAATCTACGTTTTATTCATATTAACGACACACTATTTTCAACATCGAGAGAGAGTTTAAAAAAGCGTATAGCTTTCGGTGAGATGTTGATTCGCAGTTCTATTTGTTTTTGCCCTCCAAATATTTTAACGTAGCGCGAAAAGAAGACAGCACTTTTCGATCCGACGATGTGTATATTCGCGTCCTGACGTCCGCGAGTAGCACGTGACCGACCCACTTCGTAGCACCTAATATAACCCGCTATTCGATCGCATGCCTCCGTCAGTTTTACGGTGTAAACAGACCGTGGGCGAGGCCCGTCACTCTGCGGATAAACTCGCCTTGACAGAGTGCAGGTCCCCCAGGAAATACTCGACCACGAAAATCCCGCAACTCTCTCTCTCTCTCTCATCGACGTGAATCCCTTTCCACGAAAGCTAACGAGAAAAAAAAATCGGGGATCAATTTCTCTAAGACCACGTGGTGTCTTCCTGTCACGACTGACAGTTCGATGAAGAACAACTGTCAGATTGGCGTTATGTTAATGCAGTACATTTTGATAAAAGGGGAGATAATTTTTCATATATTGTGATTTTGATTTATAAAATTTATGGATTAAACATAAATTTCTCTTACATCAATTTTTCGAGGCAAGAAGCTTGATCGATTGAATCACATTTTTTACACTACACATGTATTATAGGACTTCTAATAATTAATATAAAAAAAGAAATATAAAAAAGTGAAATATAAAAAATATAAAGGTTGAAATATAAAAAAAGTGTTTGCATTTATCTATTTCTGTCGACTTTGATGTACATTGTCGCTCTCGAGATGCTGAGAAAAGAGCGATCGCGCGCACTGGACGACGACGACGACGACGACGAGGACGAGGATAACGTGTGCACGGGTTATGAATGGAGGCAGTGTGCGGTCACGTCAATGCGTTAAGCGTGCGTGAGGTTAGTTACGCATCGTTTGCCGACCCCAGGGGTGTTCACTCCCGAGTAACTTACAGCGGAGCGAACGTGCTGCGGGGGTGCTATCACAACATGGTTCTCCCGTTACCGAGCGGTGATCGAAGTCGCGCAGAACGAGATAGGGACGGGAATGGTCGCTTCTATAACGGAACAAGTATCGATGCGTCGATGTCTGCGTCGTTATACAAGAATACTGTGAAAGGATTCGCTTTTTTTTTCACCCGGATGACACGGGTGTAAGACGAGACAGAAGAGAAGGAGATTAAGGGGATAACGCTACCGAAGGATCTTCTTGTTTTTTTTTATGCACCACTGTCGAGTCGGCAGTGACAAAAACAAGAGATCGTATAGCTCGAACCATGTATTATGGATAGGCACGGACAGAGATCCGTTTGTGTTCGCGCTATCGTCGTGCAGTGGCGTACGTCCGTCGAGATATCGGACAAGGGTGCTATCACATTTGTCGTCCGACAACTCAGACATGCGTCCAAAGGATGCGGCCGAGATGGAGACGTTTAAAAGACTCTGTCTAATATTTCAAACATCTGTTAAATGTCTGTTGTGCTTTCGCAACTGTTTGGCAGCGTGGCGTAGGAAACGTATTGTCAATTATAATTCCTACTAATTTAATTTGGATTTTCTCATTTTTTACTCTGTCAAATTAGTCGTACTATAAGCAATGAATAATGATATATACTAATAATTAATCTCTCGATTTTAATAACGCGAGAAACTCTAGTTGTTTAAAATAAATGGTGATTTTTTTTTTCTATTTCGCAGCTTGCGAAATTTTTGAGAGAACAAATTAGCCAATAATATTCTGTAACGAAATATTTTTAAATGAAACTCTTGTGATAAATCGCGCATTCGCCAAAGTCGAGGCTACACCAATGTCGGCGCATAATTTCAGAGGAAACGCAACCATAAGGGGAACGTTGAGTGGTATACACTGTCGAACGCAGTTAATAACTGTCTAGTAACACAGCAGCCACACTTCTTTCGAAGCGTGCCCGAGTCTTGCGCACGTCAATGATAATTAGCACCGCGTTACAGTAATTCCGTGTACTTAGACGATCCATTTTATAACGCATCGCGAATGCTCTTGTAGGTCAATAATCGTCCTCCGGTAATCGGATCTGTCATAACATAAATGTCGAATGCTTGAAATGCAAATCGGAGAGTATTCTATATCGCCTTGTATAAAACAACTCGAATTTCTCTTACATATGCATATACATAGCTTCTAAAAAATAATGTTAGTATATTTTGTGAAAATTCATTGACTAGTAACGATAATATTTTTTCACGCTTTTCATCATTTCATCAACCGAATACCGATTTAAAATCTTTCATCGTATCTGTCATGCTAATTTAGCGAGATATGCTGTGTATCAGTACGATCGCGCGCGAGATGTGAAAGCCTTTAATGAGCCCGCGTCCACAATCTGCGCGACTGTCTTTGGGCTCGGTCAATTTACCGCCGGATACATGCGATCCCCGTTGCGAATGTTGCGGACAGCATGTGCTGGCGGGAGATAAGAGAAATTATCGTTAAAAACACGCCAGCGTGTCCGCTGTCGGCACGACTCATCGTCTCCCTTTTTCGTCCTGCGCGCATCGAGAGGGCACTCCTCTGTATAAGCGGTTGCACTTAGGTTTTTGCCCGGTCGAACGAATCTCCGGTCGAATCGAGAAAAAAGAAAGCAGATTCGCGATCGCGCGCACCCGGGGACGACAACGACGGGGTGACCCGGGGATCCATTATCTCGCCCGCGCGTCTCTCGCTCTAACGAGGTCTCCCGCGCGAAATTAATGAAACGCAGGAGGGCACGAACGCGCTCGCGCGCGTGGATAAGTTATTATTAATGAGCCGGCGGCTCGCGCGGCCATTTCTGCCCGGCGGTGAATGAAACGCGTCGCGGGACTACATGAGTGATTTCACTACTCCACTTGCTTTTTGCGGCGCGACGAGGCGCGCTAACGAGAATCACCAGCGTGCCTCGCGATATAAAGTTCATCAGAGGAAGCCTCTGAATTCTGTTAATCAGAACTCGGGATTATATTCCAAATTTTTATTCTTTTTCGAAATTAAAAAAATATCATGAAATTGCTCAATTTGAGTTCACTAGGATATTTAGACATTTTTTTTATACCAAGCGAGACACAATTTAAAAAATAAATATTAGTAATATAAGGAAATACTAATCACATTATTATTATTAAAACAAATCTAATTATAGGACATAAATAAAAAAAATTATAATTAGATTTATTACACATAAAATAATTCTTTATTAAGTAATTTAATAGCATCACTAAAAGGTTGAAATAATCCTATATATCCTACTTTATTAGGCCCTTTACGAATTTGAATATATCTTAAAATTTTTCGTTCCAATAAAGTTAAAAAAGCTACCCCCACTAATATAATTAACAACAAAATTAATAATCTTAATATATTTAACAAACTATAATAATATAATCTTAAATTTTGACAAATTATTACTTGTACAATTTTTTTTTATTATACATCATTTAAATTCTAAATTTAATACACTTAAATTCTGCCAAAGTAATTTATTCATTAAAAAAAATATAATTTCAAAAAAAAGTCCTAAAAGCGAGACACTTAGAAGTACATATAATTGAAGGAAAAGTGAAAAATATTTGAAGCGACGTGTCTGGATAAGAATGCGAGAGCAAGACGCCGCGAGATAATTCGTGTGTGAAAAGAGAAAGAAGTAGAAGACTGATAAAGCCGAAGGGGAGAGAGACAGGGAGATGAGTAAGAGTGCATTTGCCCGGTCCTAGTCCATTATTTCGCGGCGGAGAAAAATAAAACCAGCCGCACATAATCCTCCGGTAATCCCGAATACGTTCGGGGCGCCAAGGGCGAATTACTTTAGTTTGCAACTTTAGCCCGATAATCACGGCGTGCCCCTCCTTGTTCCTTTCGTTCTTTCTCTCTCTCTCCGCCCGCTCGTTCTACCTCCTTCGCGAAGCATAAAAACGGGCGTTCCATAATTGATTTTGTTCTTCGAAAGTTGGCATGCGCGGCCCCCCGACAACGCATGTTGGGGGCCGCGGTAACGCGAAACTTGCGAAAAGCCTCGGCGCCGTGCTCGAGTGGGTCTCGAAGCCGTTAAAAGTTTTGTAACGATCCCTCGCGGAAATTCCCGATCGTCCGACCGTCCGCGAACTTCCAGCTCTCGCCCGACAATGGGAGAACTAACAGGGTTAAGAGAGAGAGAGAGAGGGCTAAAGACTTCGACCGCCCTCGTTCGCGTCGCTCGCACTTCCGGTCTGAGTTCGCGAAGGGGGTGGAAACTGCCACGATGAGAACGACACTCGAGCGAGGGCCGGAATAATGATAATTAAACTTGCGAGCGGAAAGGAGAGAGTTAGGTTGTTGGATCCATCGGTTTTTTGTGCCACTTAACACGAAAATTCGGAATAATCATAGGAAGGAATTGTGCGTGCGATATATATTGTGTTTCGTTCGCAATCAAAGTGTATATAAAGTTAAAAGGCAGCTCGAGGAGGAAGTATATAGTAATTGGACTTGGGGAAAACTGCTTTCAGCAACTTTGTAATTTAAAATTTGTTTCACCCTCGCGTCCTATTTCTCATAAATGGAGAATTGTGTAGATTTTACACATTTTTTTTAAAAATTCCATTTTTAAATAAATAAAATACGAATGAAATAACTCATTGACAAGTGGTTCGGCCGGACTTTTTCTCCTTTTCAAGTACTTAGCTATGTTAAATCTACATTTTAGGAGGCAGCATATATACTGCGACCGCACGCATTAATAATAACGTACGTTCGGATAATTTAACGTCGTATCCGCAGAAACTTTCGAACTGCTTAACCTCGCGGTAAAGGGGTTAACGATCTTACATCACCGTCTTCCTATTCGGGCAAATTTTCACTCGCATACTTTTCACGCAACGACGTAAACAGTGCGGTGTATCGGTGTGCTGCTGCGTCTCGCGATATTCATGGCACGGTCTGATGTATGGCGACAGAACTGGCAATTATTATCGGTGTATTACCGCGGTAAGCGTGCCTGGCCGTCATTGGAATTACCATATACTGTTATTTCAAATCCGCTTTTACAGTCGCCTCTAATGACAGTGGCGTTATATCTTCCCTCGACCCTTCTCGGAGTCCTTCGCCACCGACCATCAATCTGGCGGAAGGTAACCCGGCCTCCTTCGGCAACGGTCGTGCAGTAAACGTGTATCTAATCTGTCGGTGTTAATCTACTATATAATTATAAGATTAGTTTTAATAATAATTTTTTTCTCTCTCTCGGATGACTTTTTTTGTACGCGCTCACATGTGTGCTATTTATCTCTTCTCGCAACTTTTATCTTTTAGTTTTTTATATTTTAATAACCGCAAGACAGACAGCCCGGCATTAAAATTTATTTTATTCTTCGTTTTCGAAATTTATTCAATCAGTCTAGATTCTCAGTTTTGGGTAGTGAAAAATTTACTTAATTGTTACCGTAAAACTTTTTTACGCAAAATTATCTGCAAAAAGCAGCTGATAAGTAGCACTGTCGAGCGCGCAGAAGGAGCATAGCTCGTATTATCTCGCTGAACGCATTGCCGAAGATGGCACGACAGTTGCCGAGGAGAAAATCGCGCCGTCGAGCAGCAGAACGCATTAATACTGCAGTTAACGCGGCTTTCACACCGGGGATTTCTTTTTCATGTCTCGAGATAGACGACGACGAGGTGGAGGAGGAGGCTGGATCGCCACGAGGTGGACGAGGCACAGACGGTCTCTCGAAGTAGGACTCGACCGCTCGGCGTTTCAAAGCCGACAGTCCACCTCGTATAAATCATTCTAATAACCGTGCGGTTCCACCTGCGGACTCGCTAAAACGCATATACGCGTATTATACATATACAATATATATATGTACCTGCATACATACATATATATATATATATACGCGCGAGCGTACATTTCGTTTGCCCCGCGCGAATATCGCATGCATTATTCAGAGACCCGGAGACTGGCTGCAACCATCGCGCGAGACCGGCTTTGCATAAGCGCTGACGAGGAAAACCGCGCGCGCGGATATAGGCGATTCTCGATTTGTATTCATCGATAACCATCGACGCAAAAGCGTTATAATTGCTCCCGGGCTTGTTCTTTTTTTTTTTGCAATTTTTTTGAGACTCTTTCTAGCGCGGCCTGGCGCCTCCTTTATTAACCTTCGCGATACAACATCGGTCTAATTTCACCAAAAAACCGGTCGAATCAAATGGCGATCTCAAAATGAAAGATTTGTAAGTTAAGCTTATGTTTATTTCTTTCATCGATTTTTTTTTGTCTCACAAGCGGTATCTTATTAATTATATAAATTCATCAACATCGGTCTAATTTCACCAAAAAATCGGTTGAATAACATTTGCGATTTTAAAACGAAAGATTTGTAAGTTAAACTTATGCTTATTTCTTTCATCGATTTGTTTGTCTCATGTACAAGCGGTATTTCATTAATTATATAAATTCGACAACATCGGTCTAATTTCACCAAAAAATCGGTTGAATAAAATTTGCGATCTCAAAATGAAAGATTTGTAAGTTAAGCTTATGTTTATTTCTTTCATCGATTTTTTGTCTCACAAGCGGTATCTTATTAATTATATAAATTCATCAACATCGGTCTAATTTCACCAAAAAATCGGTTGAATAACATTTGCGGTCTCAAAATGAAAGATTCGTAAGTTAAACTTATGCTTATTTCTTTCATCGATTTTTGTGTCTCACAAGCAGTATCTTATTAATTATATAAATTCGCATTCTTTGTTCGTTCGTCGCGTCTGTCCTCGAACATCGCTTTTTCGAAGCGCGATTACGGTGCACATTACGCATATATACGTATATACATGCCACCGTAGCTCGGTTAGCACGGCATAATTAGCGCAGCGTTGCTTTATTAGCAGGAGACAACGTCTCCCGGCCGACAGGCATTGTTAGTAACCGCCAGTAATTTCCCCGTGTTTGCGTTGGCCGTGCACGTGTTAATAAAGCCGTTTGCGTCCTACTCGTGAAGTATCGTGCAGCTCGTGCTGCAGTTAACGCGCTCGCGCCTGTTGTTTCATTCTCGGAGCCTAACACTCGGAGGTGTCATATTATTTATCAAATAAAGCAAGCGTCGGGAATAACGCGGATAGATAGATTATGAAGATTCTTACTCAAAGAAGAAGGTTTTCAAATGTCTATAATCGCTCAGTTTGACGAATTTTACAATATATTCTGCATAATTTAAGTCAACACGCTTACATCATATACGATTTGCTATGTAGATACTTTGTAAACAAAAAATGATAACGTCCATTCTTTATATCTTCGAGTTACGCAATCGAAACGTCACTTCTCGCCGTCAGAAAGGGCGTTCTCTTTGTCGTATACTGAAGGATTACGAAACCTCGATTTCGAAAGACGTCGTTTTCAAGTATCATCGGATTTAGGTCGACGCTGTTCGACACGGGTGGTCCCGCGCAGCATCAATCGCGACGATCATTCTTCGACGTGACGATCCGCAGACATCGATCATCAACAAAACCGAATTATCACCAGCTCGTTATTGATAATAAAGCATCGCTTTCGCATCTTTATGTGTAGACCGATATACATATATTTAGGTAATGGATGCTTCTCTCTTTTATTAGATAAAAAATAATTCTAACATTTGATCGAGGTAAATTTATTAATTTTAAGATCCAACATTGAGATTTACCTAACATTACTGATAACAAAATATTATTTTTGTATATTTACGTGTGACACATATTTAGTGTTTCCTTTATTAGATAAAAAAAAAATAAGTAATTTTGACGTACAACATTTCATCAAGATAAATTGATCAATTTTAATTACGGTCACTACTGAGCCAACATTGTAGATTCACTTAACGTTATAGACAATTTCCTCGTGAATAATGATAGGCATTACCGTTTGAAAAGGTCACGACATCATCGAAAGAAATTAATGTAGTCCTAGCGGGCATGCGCTTCCGGATCGTAAGCATTACGAACATATGACCGGCATTATTCCGCGGGAATGTATCATGACCGCTATTATCGTTAACTTGTAAATGTTGCCGGTTTAATGGTGTCTTAATTGAGTCGACCATTAGACCCTTCTGGCGCAGTGCCCTCATAATAAGGCGAATATTAAGATATTAGGCTCGTTTGCGCATAATACAGGAATTCTGATCGTTGACTGTGCGATTGCAACGGAAAAGTGTCAGCCGATTTTTAGTGAGAATGTAAAAAGTAACCGCCTGTTCTAAAGTATTCACTTTCTTATGTGCATATTCGGATAATTCAATTTAAAGATTATTCTAGAGCCACATAAGTCCATTTAATTAGCAGGATAATTTATTTAGTTAGAAAAATTTAGAATCGCCGATAGCATGATGCTTTGAATTAATATTTAAAACATAATGAAGCTGTCTGATTTAAAGATATAATTCTATATTTCCTAAAGAATAAATATTCAAGTATACATAGAAGACATAATCTCTTTTTCTCTCTCTCTAAAAAAAACGAAAAATTCGGATAAGATATCTTGATTAAAACACTTTAAACTAATTAGCTTAAATCATAGACGCTTATAACCCCAGTTTGCGAGTTTATATCTGTTTCCGTTATTCGGCCGTGATTAGCTGGATTTAACGTGACTTAACGCAGGTGAATTTGATCGTGTAAAGAAGATCGGGATGAAAAAATCGACTCGAGCCACGGGTGGAGTCGGAAGCGGCGCGGTAGAGCGAGCCTGATAGAGCCATAAATAGCGCCATAGCTCATTGATCCGCATAATCGCATGCATTACTGCTCTCCTCTCTCGCTGGCGTTTCGCTCGCGGTTTTCGCTTTTCGAGCCGGCGGCTATGTGCCGTGTGTACCATTACGCCGGCGAACGAGGAACCACCCTATTCACCCTCCGAGAATGCGCTTTCGACGGTGACGATTATCGCTGCCTGCATAAACGATTCGCGCGCGAGCCGACTCTATATCGATGATGATGTGCGCACCGTGATACCGCATATATATGTAGTATAAATATCAGTCGAAGAGGGGAAAAAAAGAATAAGGCGCGACAGGTGGTCACTTTAAATCGAAGAACTGAAATCACAGAAAGAAACATGTTATTTTCATTGCCACATCGTTTGGTACAATCGAGCGATTATATATATATATGTATAATCGCGTGCATCTGAAATTTTGTAGACCCCTCGATGTTAAATGTTAATAATAACGCATGTTTTAAGATTGTAGAGAAGGAGAAACCGATTACATATAAAAAAAGCACGTATGTTTAATGTAAATATCTCGGGATGATGTAAAGCTTACTTTTATTTTTTGTTCCACAAAATTCACACATTAATAATTTTGAATAATATTGTGAACAATTTTAATTCAATTTATATTAACTTAAATTCAATTTAATTTATTATT
This sequence comes from Nylanderia fulva, assembly GCF_048542155.1. NCBI lineage: Eukaryota > Metazoa > Arthropoda > Insecta > Hymenoptera > Formicidae > Nylanderia > Nylanderia fulva. Next base: position 3,302,096 of record NW_028189302.1, read on the forward strand.
TAAGAGATAATTGACACTGTAACACTGTAGCACGGAGGAAATCATGAAAGTTGTGGCTGGAAGCACATTCTCGAATTGGAGAGCAACGCAAACCTTTGTTCGTACCCTTGTTCGATCTGAATGGAGACAGTGCCAAAGTCTTGTTCATACCTGGCAAGTTTCCAATCACGTGAGCATCTCGACGCGCTTTAATGTCGATTGTATATTTGCGCTTGGACTAACACCTTTTATACGTATAATGGACATGTGTTAAAAGTCAAAAATATATCCTTTCATGTCGCGATCCATTAATTACAGTAATGTATTATATACATGCATGGATCGAAGTTTAACTCAAGTACTTATCTAATCTTCCTTTACAGTCATAAAGAACAAATAAAACGTAATAAACGTAAATAAATAAAGTGCAATATTTGACAATCGATATTTTTGTAATTAATGTGAAATCTTGGAAGAACGAAGGCATTAAAAATCAATTCCTCAAGATCTCAGGCGCGCTCCTTTTTTACAAGACCGCCACAATTACACTAATTTGTTTTCGCGTAATTTCCGACTGTCAGCCTGCGGATCGGCCGGCCACGAAATATCGACGAGTGTCGATAGACCGATGCCGAGACATATGATACCCCTCTCAGAAAAGCGGTCTGAAAAGTGGTTCTTTGAGCACCGCATCGTCGGCGCGCGGCATCCCGCGGGGGCGGCGGCTTTGACCTGGTAATAGCGTGCCGAGAAGAATGGGAAATGTCACCAGGGGGCGACGAGCGCGCGGACCTTCGCCGGGTCCGGGGAGTCAACCCGCGAGCCTTTTTTGTTCGGCCCGACGACGGGGCCCACATGGGGCAGGATCGTTCGCGCGGCGTCATTAGTCCTCCTTGTCGACGTGAACCCGTACTTCAAACGGATAGAAACGTTTTACCGCGGAGAGAGACCCACGCGTTTCGCCGCGAAACGAAATTACATCACCGAAAAAAATGTGTCTCAACCGGAGATAAAAAAGAGTTGCACCGTGGAAAAGCGAGAGGCGATATTCTCTTGTAAAAAAAGAGAAAGAATTTCTTCCATGGGTGGTTTCATAGTCGAAAGATAATTTATCACGGACGGGCGTTCATTATGTCACGGAAAGATAGTTTGAAAGACCTGCGCATTAAGGAGAAATCATTATGGTTTCGACGTGGAAATTCGTCACATCGTATCACGCGAAAATTTTCTTCTCTGAAAATTCATGTACATATATATAGATGGTTATAAATCGGCAACTAAAATATCTCAGAGTTAAATTCTACTTAATGCTCTATTATTTTAATATAATATGCTAATGATCTCGATAAATGTACGCTTATGTAGGAATATGAAGTTTTGATCATCCGGATATAAAATCGTGCTGGTTTTTCTGACACAAGTTTATATTTTATCCCGACAAAAATAAAGATTTCTTTGCATAAAAAATCGAGATATCATCTAGCAATCGAGATGCACTCATACAATTGTTATGCATATATATAAATTTATAAATATATATAGATATATCAGTTTATACATAACGGAGTCGGCTCGGATCGGTACGTCGCGTTAATTACCCGTTAATTACCCGTGCAGAAAGCTCGATCGCGCGGTGAACGAGATACGCTTACGCATAAAAAAGATACTTCGCGAGCGAACCGGAGCGCGCTCGCTGCTTTTATCTCGCGATTTCTTCGTGCAGCTAATTATCACGCACAAAAAAAAGGGACGAACGTCATTCAATGTGCATTTACGATGTTCTCGGCTAATTGAGCTTGTTTAACCGCGGCATCGGGCGCCTTCGCGAAAGTCGACGTGAGAAGCACGGAATGACGTAATTATACGCTCGCGCACCTGTGTGTTACCCGCAATGCGGAGATATGCACTCTTGCGAGATACGCTTTTAAATTTTCGCCACCTCCGGTAACGAGAAATAATTGGGAAATGTATATGTAAAATCCGATATAAACATTGCGTAATAAGAATTCGGATTTCGAAGGCAGCTCGCCAAGACTATATCGAATTATATATCGCTCAATTAAATGCATGATTGTAAACACACAACAAAGCTGATATACATAAATTATTCTTTCTTTATCTGCTCTTTCTATATTTTTCTTTTCATTTATTTCCCGCAGTGCTAGCGAAGACACACGTAACATCGAACTCCCTTTTTTCCATTGATTTCATCGAATTTCAAATGGTTACAAGGTCGATTCTTATAGGGTAGGTTCTTATCGTACATTACCGTGTCTGATAAGAAATTACTATTCGGGACGACCAAACGTGTTCGAACGCGGGGCGTTTCTCGGTGCTCCAATATTGGGCTCGCAAGGATTATCAAGGTTACCATAGTTACCAGGTAGATAGGTCAGGTAGATTGGCTGGTGTGGGAAGGTGGCCCGTGCCAGAGAACGAGATGGTCGCGGAGATCCCTATCGTTTCCGTTAGCACGCGCCCCCGCTACAGAGCGATTACACGGGGGAATCTCTCTCTCTTTCTCTCTCAGTCGAAGAAAAGGAAACGTGTGTGTATAGTTTCTACACAATGGCGCCGATCGAAGCACACAGCGGAGCGCCGGCCAGGTGTGGCTCGCGAACGCGGAGAATTATTTATATACAGCCCCGGAATCTCGCACGCGGCGAGCGAAAACAACTTTTTTTTCCGGCGCCCGAAATAACCGCCGGCAATCTTTTCCACGGCCGCATCCTCATTTTCTACGTTCCTAATTGTAATTTATAATTGGGCGCGGAGGACGAAACTTCTTTCCCGCCCGAGATCGATAATTAACCGTACGAGGCCAAGTATTGGCGAACTTCTCTCTCTTTTTTTCAAATTCGTTTTCTATTTTCGATTTATTTGCAGGTCCTTTGCGATCGGTTGATTTTCCGTTCTTGAACAATTTATGAGAATATCTATATCGGAAATGGTCATAAACAGGGAGCGGAAATCTCTGTTTAGTTGTGATAGTTTTATATGGAATTTTTAATCTGCGATCATAAATTGGTAATAGTCCTACTGGATATTATTAACTTGCTTCCCAAGTGATGACTTTCCGGTAGCATGCTGTCGATCGGAGAGACGCGCTGCGATTAAAAGCAAAAAGACATTGTTCCTCGTCTGACTGAAAGCGGTGGTAGATTAAAAGTATAAGAAAAGAAAGAGTATTATGGAAGGAGAGAAGGAGAGAGAAAATAAAAGAGAGAAAGAGTGAAAGACGCGGAGAAGAAACAAAGAGCCGAGAGGGGAAGTGGTCCTCTCTAAAAGCCAATCAAAGGAATGACAGTCCGCCTCGTAACCTTCAAAAGGGCTGCCCGAGGGCTGACACCGGATTGGGCATCGGACTACTCCATATTGATGAGTGACCGACCATAGTCGGTCTCTCTTTCTCTCTCGGTTCGAAACAATTGCGGCGCTTTCGGTGCCGAACCGAGATGCATACGGATGATCTCGGTGAGATTTCAATAATCGAGCCAGTCATTCCCGGTGTCTTCCACCGCTTCTCTTCGGTCCTTTTGGGATGGAACCGCGAGAGATAAAGAGCGATCGATTTTAGGCAGCACAATTTGCCAACCTGTTATTCGGATATGAGAATCTTTTTCTTTTACTTAAATATTATAGACTAAACATATGACTGGAAACACGTAGTATATTTTTCTAGAGGATCTAGAAATGATAATAAATTAATATAATCAACAGGTCTAATAATATAAAATTGTTTTTAATTATAGGAGAAGTCTATTATAATTTTTATTCGATGTAATTATTAAAAAATTATGTATATATTTTTACATCAGTTATGCATCTTCAGCAGAGCGAGAACAAACATTTTGATTACATGAAGCATGACAAAACCCGCATTATTTCCAACAAAGAAATTATCGACAACGCACTATCTGTCGAACGCTGTCACAATACGGCCGGTCGCCTGTCAAGGTCGAGGTTCGCAGGGTCGCGTTACGCGAGAAAGCAAACACCGCCTGTGTCTTATACAAGGAACTCCAGAAAGTCTTCTATGCCTTAAACAATACGTACAAATTAGAAAAAAAAAATATTTGTAGTTTTAACGTTCATAGCGTAACTGATCCTTTGTGTTACGATCGATTAAAAATTGGAAACTTGCATCAAATAAAACTCTATGATAAAATTAATTAATACATGTTATTTTTTTATTAGTTTTAAGTAATTTTTCTCTTGATAAAGTTTTATTTTTTCGACCGCTCAAAATCAAATGCATGTCATATTTTAATTAATTGCATAATGATTTTTATATCTTGATGGAGTTTTATGTATACTTGTATTTATTTTGTTTAATGCGCTTAAAATTAAATGAAGGGAGGAATTTCAAGAATTATATACGAAATTATCAGACAAATTGTACAATTTTAAAGACACTGTGTATGATGAAACAAATAGGCTGGACACGACATGTGCGTTGACACTATATACGTCGTTGTTCACGAAAGCGCAACATGTGACATCGCGACAAAAATATCGACTCGGAGTTTATCGCGCGGGGTTATCCCGAGAAGACAAAACTAAAATCGCATGTCGTATATGTGTACGGTTGACAAACGTGTATCAACCGTTTATCGTTTTAATGGCCGTCTAATTAGCGTTCCCTTGCTTTATTAACTCCCGCTCGTCGCTATTCGCGCGCGCGCTTTATTTTATCTCCTTTTTCTTTCTTTCTCTCTTTCTCTTTCTTCGCAGCGGAATTAAAGACCGCTTCGATGAGTTGTCTGAATAAAAGAAGAAAAATTGCCGTAATGATGTTTCCCCCGAAGACTGAGGAATTTACGTCAGTAGACTCTCATTTAAGAGATAGGTTCTCCATCATTGAAATATGCCTTTAAATGGAATTGTCCTCTTTACAGAGAAGGAATAAAGTAATAAAGTCCGAGTTTTAACAGAACATATATAAATGAATACGTAATTATAGTTTCCTATTAATATCAGTATCACGAAGAATTTTTTTAGAGAATGTCTTATTAAGCGAATATAATTATTTTGAAAAGTAGTGACAATCGAGCAATCGAGTTAATTGCGCGGTTATTTTTATCGAGCAATCGAATCTTCCGCGTGTCAATTTTTATACGCAAATGCAATGCGTCTGCATATTTGTACGATATGACAGTGATAATGGATACAAGTAAACAAATGTCTGATGACACAACTTTTTTATCGGAATATTGTCATCATTCAAAGAATCCAAAATTTTCCAGAGATATCTAATTTCGTAATTCATGTTTTCTAATCACGTAATTTTAGAGATGTTTATTAATGGAAATTGCAAGATGTAACAATTATTATAACACACAATATATAATTCTTTATTTCATATTTTTATTAAGAATGAAGAGAATTGATATACTTATGTTATCACTATTAAGTAAATTAACAATATTAATATTAATGGACAAAATATGATACTTTTTCGGTTTTCCATTGGTTTGTATCTATCGAAATCCATCGATAGTCACAGCCAACAAATAACAGAGTGACAATATTATATAAACAATAAGAGTATATTTAGAAATATGATAATCAAGTTTACAACACCGCGTCGCCTCATAAAAAGAAGATATTGTATGACAATCGAGTGGCAAAACTTATCAATTCACGTATAAACACCGGAGTAAATTTTCTAAAGGCTTTATTCTCTCGTACGCGATGTGAATGATACTTTTTATATCCATAGTTATAACAAACATATATATCTTATCAAAGAGGATTGATGATTATCGTTTACGAAGCCCTTGAATTGCATGAAAAGGAGAGAGAAAGAGAGAGCGCGCGAGATACGAGATTAATGCATTGTTTAAGACAAGAGCAGAAGTGAGTGAGGGGTGTCATTTGTCAAATAATGAGTCCTGCATATTAAACAGTCCTTTAACGCGTCTTCGAGGCCCGCTACGCTTTGAATTATCTCGAAACAACGGGTTACCGTTGTTACCGGCACCAGAAGCGACCTGCGTAGGGAATTCAAGGAGGCGTAGTCTCATCCCAAGCGCATAACTCTCGGGCGTAGAGGGCAATCTCTTAGCTCGACAATGCGTCGGTGATTGTGGAAGTCGGGGGAGGAACGGGCGAAGCCGGAGAAAGAGGAAGAACGAAGCTGGAGAAGGTATGGAAGATGAAGATGGAGATGGTGCGTTTACGGGACGAGGAAGAGGGAGAAGAAGAAGAAGAAGAAGAAGCAGCGAGAGATCAGCGAGATGACGGATACCCGGTTTCACCCCGTGGAAGTCACAACAATGTTTGTTAGCCGGGCGTTATGCCGGCACGCAGGCAACCTTTCCATCACGTTTCCCGGTTAAACTAATGGCCGCCACGTCGTGAGGTCCTGCGGGATGACTGCGCGCTCACGGCACACTGAAAACAGCGCATTTGTTAGGGAGACGGGGCCCCCGAGTTAATTCTCGCGGGATTATTACGAAAGGGCAACGGTGGGGCGCGAGGAGAAATCGTGGAAGAGGAACAAGAGGAATCTCTTTCTCTCTCTCTCTCTTTCATAGATGCACCGAGCGCCGCGCGACGACCACGGAGGGAGAAGATCCGAGAGAAGCGACGAAACAAAAGAAGAGGGAAGACCGATGCTCGGGGATAAATCAAGACTAACCAGCCGGCCTTTAATTCATGCGCGTGGGATGCGCATCGGCGGCGCTCTTCGGGACGATACCTCCGTTGCGGACGACGTCCGTGAAGGGAACGGTGAATGAGGAATGGGCCTTTTGAGGGCACGAAGATTCGCACCTCTCCTGGCATCCGACGACAACGGCGGCGCATCGCCTATTCGTGCGTTCGTTTCGCGAATTGTTTACGCGAAGGTGGAGTTTCGCGCGAGGTCGTTGTTAGGAGATTTACGAGGAAATCCACGGATTGCGTTCGAGATGATCCCAGCAAACACAGTACGTATATAAATGTTATATACTTAAGCATGTTACATGTAACGTATATGTTAGTTGTAATTTCCCACTCATGGATGTAACATTTTTAATATTACATATATTACATTGTAGTTATATTGTCATTATATCCCAAGATAGCACTGACTTATCAATACATCAATGTGCTATTTGGTATATAATTTACAATATAACTATAAAGTAATATATGTTACATTAAAATGTTACATCTATGAATGGGAAATTACAACTAACATGTTTTATTATAGCAATGTAACAATTATATATCGGTGTTTGCTGGAATTTGTTTTAATCTAAATCAGGCGACGAATGGCAAACTTGAGGAATGACCCACAATTTGAAGATAAATTCGAATATGCGTTTAACTGAGATCAACTAACATGTGCTCGTGAAAGATGAGTTTTTATCCGCGTCATCTGTTGATCCTCTTTCCGCCTAACGAGCTTTTCCGTAGCATATTGCATCCAGTCTTTGCTATATAATTGTATGTTTCTGTATAAGTACTTCGGTGTGCGCATTTCAAAAAAATATACAGATAATTATATAAGATACGCGATTGCAGTCGAAGGCGCATCCGACGAATATAATTCACGGGTCGGCAGCGAATTGATATTTGGCCATGCTCTTGCCTCTCTCGGTATCATTGAGAAAGCGAACCTTGCAGAAGCACGACGCTAAGTACTGGCGCGCGCGAGCAGCCCGGTAGCAATTTATTCATTGCGCCCGCTAACTGGCGGAGCATTGAAAACCCGCCACGGTAATCTGCATTCATTTGAATAAATAACCGATCAATAACCAATAATAAGTTGGGCAATCGCTGGTTTGTCGTCCACGGCAATCCCCGACCCCGGAGTGTGATGAACTGCCGCCGCGATGCAACCGCGCAACTCGCCAACTTGACACCCACACACAAATCCCCGCGGCGTATCTGGGTCAGTAGGCGAAACAGCTGTGCGTGTGTCTGTAATACACGTGTGCACATACGCAATTCGCGCTCTTCGATCCCCGTGTATATCGTATCATTTTTTGCCCGACGGAATTAGGCTTACGTCGGGATGCGGAAGAGGAATAATTGCCGGTTCCATCGGCACGCTAATGTTGCTTTGGGAGAAGAAGAGGAGAAAAAGGAGGAGAAGCGTGTTAAATAAAACACGCAGCTGCGAGATACACTCGCGTGCTCCGTAATGAATTTTTACGATCGCGGACGCCCTTCGGCAGGAATTTTCGAATAACGAGTCGGGATAGAAAGGGAAAGAGAGAGAGAAAGCAAAAATCCACATCGTAAAGGGATACTTTCTTCCGGCGGTTTCCTCTCCTTTGCGAGGAGGAGGAACGTGCGAACGTCTCTCGTCAACCTGGCCGTACTCAATCTCCCTTGCAAATACGAGTGCGGCTTGAATGGTTCCGAAATGGAGGAGGACAGGGTGGCACACACCGGGTCCCACCGAGCCAATTTGTGACTGACGAGGCGATTGGTAATAAGCAACGGGGAAGACTCAAATTGCTTGAGTTTTTCTGCGGTCGTTCATTGGGTGTTGTCGTCGAGAGTCCTCTCTCCCAGGACGCCGCGGAACCGAGGGAGGGAACGAAAGGAACAAGCTGGGACCGGGACGAAGAAAAAAGGTACGACGCGATCCAAGACGATCCCATTAACCGAACTCCTCCTCTGTCCCTTTCTTTTTTTTTTCTTCCCACGAGGGAGCTTCTTCCCGCGTGCGTGTCTTCTTCGTGCGATATTTCATTTCTTCCCGTCGATATCGAGAAGATTTCCCGCGAATAAATGTAATTCGTCATCGCACACGAGATAATACGAGATTATTAGAAAATAAATACAATTTTTAAATATATATCGCTACGAATTTCATTAAGATATATTTTTGTGTCGAAAATATTTTTATTATTCTAAACTTGAATCTCTTGAAAATCTAGAATATGAATATACAACTTTTGAAATTGAAATTTTATTCATTCGATATGCAATAACTTATGATAGCTAGGCTTTAAAGAAAATTCTGATACAATAATCTCCTCTTCTCCGCTTATACGTTATAACGTTAAGGATAAAAAAAAAAAACGAGATGAGAGGGAGACCGAAGGGTTCCGGAGGACGAAGATCCGTGGCGATCCCATTAACCAGGATCCATATTCTCCACCGGAGGAAGGGGGAGGATAGGGGAACAGTCGGGTATCCGCCCTTCCGTGTGTGTCTCTGTACCACGGTCGGATCGTTTCTGCTCTACAGCTTCCAAGAGAGTAGGTCCGCGCAACAAGACCCGCGCTGAGAGACGAGAGTCGGCGGAGAAGGAGACAGAGATAGGGGGCCCCCTATATTATAAGCAGCCCCGAACGTGTTGCAATCATCTCGAGACAATGGCTCACCGATCGGTCCGCCTCGCAAAAAGGCCCGGGCCCCATAATAGCCGCGACGCATCGTCCACGACGCTCCGGGCAATCGTGGGGCCCCCTTGCGTCTTCTCGTTTGCTTTTTTCTCCCTCACGGACGAATTCCTTCCTATACCGCGACGGGACCCGCGACGTCGATTACTCTCTCGACGTTGTCTCGCGCGGACGAACTGAAACAGGTTATTCCGGAGGAATGCGTGTACCGAACATTCCACGACACGAATCGTGTCGAGCAATATTTACACGAATTTCGGAAGCATCAAAAATTTCATTTCACTTGTACCCCCGTATACATACACGAGCGCGCTGCGTTACCAATTTTTTGTTCGCAAAAATCAAAATAATTCGACGAAACTGAAATAAGAAAAGAGTGAATGAAGTTTTGAAGATGTCTCATATATATTTGTCTCGAAACAAAAAATCAGAAATTGTAAATTTATTGAAAAACAATTTTAAGTGCTTTAGAATTTTTAATTTGGTATCGAAACGATAGATTTGGATGATAATTTTATCATGATAAAATAATCTGACAAATATTCGAATGTCAAAAATTTATTTGTATATGCATGATGTTTTTTCGCACGATGATGCATAATGGTAAAATCAATTGCATAATACGTCTTCTCGCTAATTAACTTGTGCCGATTTCTCGAAGGTCGCCGTCAATGATGGATCCGAAGGCTTTAAAACGCGACAAAGAACGTTTCTTTGTATAAACTGCAACCGATTATATGTATACGCCGTGATTTTCGCTTTTGTAATTGTAAGTGCTACTATCGCGGCATTAATTCTACGAATGGTTTTAAATCATATACACACGTCCCTTCCTTCGACTCGTACAAAACATCCTCCGTCATCGACCTTAGCAAAAAAGTCTCGCAACTAAAGAGAGATATCCGAGAGCCTCGGGAAAGAAGCGAAGAAATTAAGTTACGGAATATTATTCCAAGTAATGAGCCTAATAAAAATAATATTCTTATCATGCCTGATTGATTTTCTTGATTTTTTGTCGCTAATTTGATTGCATTACATAATTTATTAAAATAAAATTGTAAAATTAATGTCTTAGTTTCCCTTAATTATTGTACGTTTTAATAAATCGATGACTAAATAAATATTCACGCCGCTGCTCAGTTACACATCCTATAATTTATAAAATTCTGATATAGTTGGTAAAATTAAAATAATTTATGATCATATATTTGTATCAATATTTTTCTATAGTATCCTCAATATTTGTATATAATCATTTTTGTGACGCACGTGGCACCGAAGAAAGAGTCTTCGTTTTATATTATATCGGCGCGGGTCTGATCGTCTCTCGGACCCTTTGGCTCCAAGACACAATACAATTTCAGACTATAAAGCATGCGTGAAAGTTACCGTTGTCTACCGGGCGTCCCGCGCGAAGACGAGACGTCGCACGCTAACGCCGGCTGTAAAATGATGAAAGGAGCGTAGCGATAGAGAGAGAGAGAGTCTTCTTGGAAGCTAGGGGGCTAATTGGTCCGCAGGACGAGACAGAACCATAAACTGTCGCCTGCAATCAACGATGCGCGATTTTGGCCCGCGGCTGGATTCACTCTTGAACCATCCTCCATCGTATCCCGCCCCGTCGACCTCGTCTGTCGTAATGCGAAGAAGAGTTCCAAGTTTTATAAGGACCCCCCCGGCCTCCGGGCTATACGAGAAAGAGCCTGGGACCGTGTGTACGAATTTACATTTAGAAAATATAATGAAGCAGCGTGAAGCGACCATTAGTCGTTCGGAGATGACAGACGGTTTCGGACCCCCGCAGGTCCTTCCTCCCCCTCTCCACAAGAGGGATGCCACCAGCCAATGAAACAAAGAGCGAGGGAGAGCAGGTTGAGGTGAGACACGGGGTCCTTAATGACAGAGGCGCAGTGGTTTTCATTAAGGTCGTCGTTCGTAGATAGAATGCGAATTACGCCAAACTTTTTTATGTATGTTGAACAGGCGATCGGGTGATTAGGTATACTACCGAGACAATTTTATCAGAATTCGGATCCCGCGTGTAGAGAGTGCGTGAAACAATGACACTCTTCTCCGTCGTGCAAACATTTATTTTTCAATATTAATCCGGAGCAATTTTACAATTATGTCGTGCCGAAATCTATATATATATATATTTTATCTACCCTTTGGGTTTTTTGTAAATTAATATATATATATATATGAATTGACAATATTAATATCGAAATGCAGAATTAAATAGTTGTGCCATAATATGCGTTAGGAAGTTATACTTATTAAAGTTTCCGAAAGCGTTGGACCGATCGACTATATCACTCGACGCAAACGCGCCGAGAAATCGGCCGGGCTGAGCGACTCTGACAATTCAGCGATCTCGGATGCGCAGCCAGCTGGTGTCCGTAATTAAAGGTGCCCCGTCGTCTCGCGGTCGCTCCAGTTCGATTTCTGCTCGTTGCCGGCGCTCGTAAATCAGCGGAGACAAGAAAAGGTCCGCCGGAGATCTCTTCTCCTTTTCCCTTTCCCATCCTCTCCTCTATATACGAGATAGATCGCTCTACGGGATAGATCATCGATCTATCGCGTCGCCGTAGCCGTGGGGCGCGAATCAACAACCGCGAAGTCGACGTCGTCGACGACGACGACAAAGACAACGACCTCGATTTCGCCGGAACGAAAATAAGTCGCAATTAAGCGCGTTAGGGTTTTTTGCGCGATCAGTGCCGCTTGGCACGAGTTGGCGAGGTCCCTCTGCCGTGACGTGCCTCCGAAGTGGCGAAGGAAACGACGCTCCAGGCGGAATAATAACGCATTCTCATATATGCCCTCTTGCCCTCCTCTCGCCGTCTGTCTCCTGTCACTCGTGTCTGCCCTCGGTTGTACGAGAACTGTGTGTGTGATACCGAAAAATCTGTCCAGACATCGTGTCTTTGAACCGAGAGAAACGCGGTATAGGGGCGTGTCTCTCTGATTATTATAATTATTCCGGTGAGGCCTCCGAGGACCGTAATTAACGCGCAACCATGGCCGGGACATTTTGACAGATCCCGAATTCTCGGTAATGATAAAAAAAAAAAAAAAAAAATTGCCGGAGAAGAAGGGAGGTCGGACCGAATCCATTCTCAATTATCCACAATCAGCGACGAAAGGAAGGACAATTCGTCTGGCGTTTAGCTATATAATCTCTTCGACGAGGATAATCTCGGGAGCCAATTAAATCGAATTACTGTTGTCGTCGTCGTCGTCGATTATCTGGCAAAAAGGTGTCGTTTAATAACGGGGAGAGAGAGAGAGAGGAATCTTTTTGGAATTTATACTCTTCGCTACGAAACAAAGAAACAACTTTAGAAAATTATTCGAAAGGAAGGCTCGTTAAAAAATGTTTTTATTTTCGAAGAAGTTTAAATTTGTCGCGTTATCCCTTTGCAAAACGCGCGATGATAACGCGCGTAAAATAAATAAGAAGGGGATTTTAATTTTTTTTTATACCGAGTAACAACGATTGCTTTCACACATACATCACTTACGACAAATTTAACAAACATAAAGATACGATAATAACGCGACAGGCGGCAACCTTTGACCCCGATCGGCAAACTAATCGTGTCTGTGACCGTCCAATAATAGCCATCGATCCGATAATTAAATCAAAGAGTTATTCCCGTCACGCGCAATTATAATTAGGGATTTATTAGCATCGACCGCTGCCACCTCTCCGGACCCCTTTACTTCTCCCCCATGTCAGAAGACTGTTGAAACGCCTCCTTGGGTTTCTAACGACTAACAGGTCGAAAACTCTTTAGAGACCGAGAACAGCACAGAGTTCCCGTCTCTTTCTCTTTTCTCTCTCTCTCTCTCGCTTCCTCCTCTAGTTGGTCCACTTCCCCCGAGGGAGAACAAATTAAAAACTGTCCCAGTGGCCGTAAATAAAACGCGGCCGGCATTCCGCCCATCTCTATATACGCCTTTAAAAAAGGCCTCTAGACACGCACCTACGTGATTTTCTATACCGGGTGCCGCGACGAAGCGCGACGAACAAGTATTCTTTCTCTAAGATTGCGACTTTTGTTACGAGACACAGATAGAGAGAGGCAGAATATTTGATACTAAATAGAGAAAGAGAGAGAGAGAGAGAGAGAGAGAGATCAGCGAAATAACAATTTTTATAAATAATTTAATGTAATAATTTTTGTATTACACGTGCAGGCAAAGTGGCACTTTGTGTGCGTGTTTTCTGTGCGGAAAGCGGCCGATTTCCCACGCCGCCGCAAGATGGCGGCGTGCGATCGGCCACCTCGCGCACAGAAAACGCGCACAAAGCCACTTTGCCTGCACTTGTAATACAAAATAGTATGTGTATCACGCGCGGATTGACAATTGTTCACCAATGTCAACTTTCCGCACTTGATACACAATATACTATTAATGTCAAACCACGTGTTAAAATAATAATTAAATTCCCTAACAAAATTTTTAATGTATCATCTCGTAACCGGGCTTATTAGTTCTGATGAAATTAGTATTAAAAATGAAAAATAGTTCCTTAAAATAATTACCGTTAATCCCCCCCCGTGATTGAAATATATCGTGTAACCGACACTCGTTTGGCCAGTGATGAAATGCCCGCTGCTCTCGCACGGGGGCCCGATTGACGGCCATCGACGTAATCGAGCGACCGGTTAATCAAGAGTATAACAGCGCGCGTTAATTAGTAATCACTACGCAGTCGCGTAACGTAATGGTGGCAATTACTCGCGCGGAATATCGGCGCCAATTAATCGCTCCTGTTAATTTTTCAAGACACCCAGATTGCATGCTAAATTACTCGACTGGTCGAACCGACCGGGGTTATTCCTTCCTCGAACACCCGGTATATACATACGGGGATCCCGCGTACACCGTATATATCTCGGAGAAAGGATGAGATACTAGGTCCTGGCGCCGCGCGGTTCAAAATAATGACACGGGGGCCCCCCTATTTGGTGGGGGAAGAGCTTTTAATTACAAACTGATGACCAAGCCAAACCCGAAAATATTGTCTTCCTCGAGGGGTGTGGGGTGTCCTTCGGGGACCGGAATATATTAGCGCAAGAGGATCGATCGGGTGCTTTACCGGTGCCCCGGCGATCTTTTCTTTTTCGAAATGTGCCACGACGTAGTAGATGCAGGCGAACGGAGCGGCGTCTCGCGTGAGATACATCACTCACGTGGGCCCCTATAATTAAAGCCTGAACAACATATCTGTCATATCCCCCTCCCCTCCCTCGTCCGAGCCATTCTAGTTCCATCCACGCTGCTTATCCGCTTTCACCTTTTTTTCCACGCCTACTTTACATTTTTATCCCGACGTCGACTCTTTCTCGCCGGAGAAAATTGCTAGAAATTCTGCAATTTCTGCGACGAGCCGACGAAAATTGTGCCGATTCCGTTGTAAACTGGACACACTCACCGTGACTCATCTCTTCATTATCCTCAATAACCACTCCCGTCATTATTTCACTCGTTACGCTTAGCGCTAAAGCGGCCGAAAGTCGGCGAGTATTTAAAAGTGCCAGTGCTTTTGCACGAAAGGAAGCATAAAAATGTAATTTCAATCGACGAGGGAAATTTATTTGATAAGAAACGTTCGTCAATTTATAATGTATATAACCGGCAATTTCTACTTTCCCGGTCTTGATCCAAGACTCGAATTTTTTCTCGAGGGTGCATGTACATATATATATCGCAACCCCGACGAGTATCTTCGAACGCGGAATCGTTAGGCCGTCATCACGCGAGCATCATCCCTCGCGCGTCCTGGAGAATTACGTATACATATACATGTACCGTAAATAGATTCGTGACGGATCGACATTGATCGACGCAGCAGGTGCGAACGCGTAATCCACGCCGATTTCGACGATTGCATTCGCAATCTGGTCGCGTTGCACGGCGAAGGCGTACGAAGACGGGGGAGTTGAAAGGGGGCTGTGAGAATGGGATCCCTTCCTCCCTCCCTCTCTCTTTCTCTCAATTTCTACCTCAACCAATTCCAACTTCGGTGGAGGTGCGCGAGCATGGCCGAGCGCGTATAACGTAACTTCTGCCCGGGCAATCTGACTCGAAATCACCGTTGGGTGAATTATCGCGGGTAACTGCGTGCCGTTCCCGGATTGCAGCAATTACCCTGGCCTGGGTAATTATCGAGGAGAAGGACTCGAGTGTTGTTTAATCTGTGATCTGGCTGCCCGGGGTTCTTCGATTACGTCAGAGGAGCTCGGTCGCGACGGGGGAATCGCGAAAACGTATCGGGGGATGGAAGGGGAGCTCTATCTCTCGGACCCACCTCGCGACTTCTCGATTAACGCGAACAATTGAGATCTTTGTCCTCCGCGCGCGCGAGTCCGTATGGCGCGACGTCATCCGAGGCGAGGCTGATAGGCTCTTTCTCTCGCGGAGAGAGAGAGAGAGAGAGACAGAGGAGAAAATTACCAGCCACGAGGACAGTCGTCTAGTTTTACGAGCGATTCGTTACGGCCGCAGCCCGATTATCTCGCATTGCGAAAGCCTGATGAGGGGAATTAAAGCGTCGCAGTGAGAGAACGTGACGTGTGGATGTGTTTTACCGCTGTTTTCAAAAGGTAAGACATTACGACGGGATAATGTATATAAAATCGTTTTGAAATAAAATATTGACATCCGTACATAGCTCTTTTTCGTCATATTTATCTTTTTTTCATATTTTTAATCTAGAATTTTTATTTTAGACTCAGATCATATATGTATATATTAAAAATATACATATAATAATCTGAAACTTATATATGATCTGAGATTAAGATAAGAACCTTTGATTAAAAATATATTAAATTGTAACAAAAAAATATCTATACCGTATATTCTGAAATTAAGCTAGTCCTTTAAAAGATTGCGCGAACAAGACGTGGAAGGCTGCTTCCAGAGATACATAGTAGATTATAGGACCAATGTTTCGCGAATCTTTCTTGCCCCCTCGATCGGACCATTGCCGTCCATCGTCGCCAATTACGATCGTGAGCTCGTGATTTTCACAATTATTACCGAAACCATCGCGCCCGCGGCGTGACGTATTGGAGCGCAACCAGCAGTAAGGTCGACCGAGACCCGCCGCAACATCGAACCGAACTGGCGCAACTTCTGTCGGCGCAGCACGCGGATTACCCAAGTTAGAGCTACGTGCCGCACTAACTCGCTTTATTAAGTTGATCTCTCGACGCTCTAAAGGTTACATATCTTATCCCGGCGTATCTATTGCCTCTAATGCAGCCAGCGAGAAAGAGGGAGAGATATAGTGCTAAAGTAGTTTGAGATTTTTACCTCGCCGCGGCCAGAATACCATAAATCGTTTCGATCCACCGCGATTCGGGAGATTGCAACTCTGAAACCCTCTGTCTTTTCTCTTTCGCGCGATATTAATGGCGATTCTCCAACCGCGACGTTATCGTTATCCGAAAATAGACCAATTTATCTCGATGTATAACCTTTTTATGATTGCAAGAATTTTCAAATATTCAAGTGCGAAATTATAATAAAAAGGATTTCGTGACAAATTTTTGTTGAATCCGTTTTACGTCGTCGGCACAATTAGCTTAGAAAATAAATACGGATAAGAATAAATTTTTTTATTATTCATAATAAATTTTCCATCTCATCCATTTATTAGAAGAAAAATAGCTTTCGCACTTAATGCAAAAAAAAAAAAGGGAAATAATGATTTTCCGGATGAGAGAGGACTTATTTCTTGCACACAGTCCGTCGAAGACGGACGCGGAACTGTTCCGCGTCGCCGAAAGTCACACACTCGCGAGATAATCCAGCATGCACAATTGTGCGCGCACCGGGTATAAATAGACTACCAAGTTCTACGAAGGGGGCCAGGTGTTGCCCGGCTAACGAGGTGCAACACGAGAATACAAGCTCCCGCCGCCGCCGCCGCAAGGCGCTCGCTGACCGGGGCAAGGCGGACTCGTTGCCCAGCCGTTAAGCTCCGGGCACTGGTAATTAAACCGAATGTTAATTGCGTAATCGCGCCGTGCCGCGGCTCCGCTCGGCACGCGAGGCGGCCGCGATCGAGCGATCAGCTGTTTTCTAACGCGCGCGCGCGCATTCCTTTCTTGCTCTTCGCATGATGTTATTTCGTTCCCGTTGCAAACCCGCGCCCGTGGAAATGTAAACGTTCGACTTGGCGAACACCTGATAAGCAGGTACATAAGTACGCGCAGTGCCCTCGTTGTGCCCGATAATTCTTTCTCGGAAAGATTTCTATGTCATCAATTTTTTGGAGAAATTTCGCGTTTCATCAAAAACGATAAATTTTGTTTCAATTACCTATAATTCGCGGAGACTGTCAAATATTTCTCAGCGCGGCAGGACATTTTCAGTATCATCACATAATATGATGATGCAAATTCAGGCTCGCAAGTAGAACTCGCGTAGCACACTTCCGAGAGACGAAAATTCGAGTGTGCATCTACATAAGGATGTAAATCGTCCGAGTTACACCGACAGGCTTTTCGCTCGCCACGCCTGCCGTTTCCGCATGCACGCGATAATACGTTCCTCGAGAGAGGGGCTCTCTCTCTCTCTCTCTCGATATACTTTCCGAGAAACCACCGTCTACTCCTTAACTGCGTTTTACACACGAAGCGATGAGCTCTCCCCGACTGTGTGTTACTGTGGCTGATCGACGCAAAACCGCTCGTGTATCGCGCATGTAACACATTGTATCTTGAAGCGAATCTTATTAGATGACCGAGATGGGAGGCGTTCAAGATCGCCGCCGTCTCTCTCTCTCTCTCTTTCTCTGCGCGTAACAGTTAATTGCCGACCTTAGCCTGCGGTGCACGATGTACTTCGACGGCATGATCGCCCAGAGAAATGCGGTCCGCTGCTCGAGAAGAAGGGGTCCAGACGCCTCTCTCGTATCTTGGAACTTCCTCCGGGGTTTCCTCGACGTTTGGGACGATCGTCTTGCAGATACAGAGAGAAAAGAGAGAAGAGAGCGATCTCCGCGGCTAGGTGACGGGTGGGCTCTCCAACATGTAATCTGCTCCGTCCAGCGCTATCGCGTATATATATATATATATATTTAGATATACAGAGTGTCTCGCCGCGAGATTGGAGCACCGTGAAATGAGCATTTATCTTTTGCGCCTTATATGGTCGGCTCGGACTTTTGTTTCCTCTAGACGACGATATCGCGATTCTCGATGACAAGATGTCATTAGTCATTAGAATAAAATGATTCGGAGATGAATAAAGCCTTTCAACACGTAATATTAAATATCTGAGCGATAGAGCTTGGAATAATAATTAACTGATGCGTAAGAGATCGTGATGTCTATTGTTTTTACATCGTTCAATTTTTATAAAAATCTTCGACAACTCTCGTTCTATCTATTATCTAAATCTAATCTATACATGCGCGAGATATGCACACGTATATCTAGGTGCACGCACACGCGAACGTGTATGCCCTAAGAAGCATTAAAGTCTCGACGTCATCCTCGGATCCTAGCGGACAACAAAGAGAGCAAAACGGGAGTAGAACGTTGGATACAAGGTGGAAGTGAAACGAGCGTAAGAGAAATAAAGAGGGTACGCGCGGAGAATGAGAGACAGGACAGCGGAGAGAGCGCATATAACATCGAGCTCACGAAGAAGGAGCAAAAGGAGGAGGATGTAGTGGTGTGTCAGTAAAGAAGGTGGAAGAGATGCGAGGGGGTAGAAAGAAGAGAAGAGGCCGGGAGCTATGCGTGCTCCGCTCCGCCCACGCTTTCAGAGACCCAGGACTCAACTTGTCCACCTTCTTCTCGACGTACAGCCACCCGCAAGAGTGCTTGCTCGCTGTCCCGATTCTATCCGTGTGTCTATCCAGTTGCGCGGAGAAGTTCTCGATGTTGGCAGGTTCTCCGAGATAGGACGAATGCAATATATCGAAAATAAGAAACCTGGCACGACGATCAAAGCTCGACTTTCGTCCTTATTCAGCCGCGGTTGTCGGCTTGTCATCGACGATACGCGACTGTACTCTTGACGGAAGAATCCGCGCGCACTCGAGATGTGATTATCGTTATTAATTGCTTTCCGAAAGCAATCCGGAAAGATTGTTAAGATCGAACATGTCATACTTTGATCGTCGCTAATGAGGGTACAGACGCGCCTTCGTCGTGAACGACGCTCTCTGACGTGCGAATAAAAAGAAGAAGCCCGAGGCTTCATCGATGATGCG
This sequence comes from Nylanderia fulva, assembly GCF_048542155.1. Lineage (NCBI taxonomy): Eukaryota > Metazoa > Arthropoda > Insecta > Hymenoptera > Formicidae > Nylanderia > Nylanderia fulva. Next base: position 3,321,668 of record NW_028189302.1, read on the forward strand.
CATTAGCACTTGGCAGATTAAAAGATACAATCGGTATCACCCTATAAGAGATCAATATCTTTCATTAAATAATTTTAAGTAATTTGCGATTACTAATGAAATGATATAAAAAATATATAAAATATGAATAATAATTGTATATATAATATAATTGTTTATATTTCGCATATATATGAAATGATAGAATCACGCACTTTTCATAAAATAATTTCTCGCTTCAACATTTTATTTTTATTACGCTCCGAACTTGTTACATAAATTGTCAGCGATGATATAATTTGCTCCTCAATCGCATGAGATTAAAATGCCACCAGAAAGAGACACGTATATGTATGCAGTTTGTTTTAAAAATTACACGCGGATTTCTCGAGAATTCCAAAGGCGACCTGGCCGCATAGCCATTTTCCTCTCATGGGCGGTAGGTTCCTTTTGATGCGGACCGTACTCATACAGGGTCCTGAGGCACCATCTCCTGGAACGCTTATCCCAGGTATCCGTGCAAGTCTCCTCCTCATGTGTAAGCCCGTGTCCCTCGCACATTACCATAGTTCGCCCGCGAGCCTTCGCAACTTGGTTCCCCGCCTCGTGGAAACATAATTTGCACACGTTTTGCCAAACATGACTTCAATGTATTTCTATTAGAAATATCATACAAGCATTGAAGAAAATTAATATCAAAGATCAGACAAAATTCCATAACGCGAATGCGCAATCTTAAGAATACAATTTTTTGTTGTATATTATTTTTTATACGTATATAAAGAAATTTTATAAATGCTGCATTTTTCTCCGAATTGTGCGAAATTTAAAGTAAAAAAATCCATCGTGTTCGGATTCTATGAAATATGAAATTAATATCGGATAATAACGTTTAGAGAGAGGCGTTTAACTCGATTCTCTGCTTATCTAACGCGAAGCGATTGTGTTAAGCGACAACGTGAAATAGGATTCAGCCAGACGCATTGAGCGTTAAGTGTACGTACGAGAATACAGACCAATGTCTTCCACTCGGCGGCAGAACGTTAGCTGCAGAAAAGCGCAGTCTCTCTCGGCGCGACGTCTCGCTGGCTGAGCAAATACCGCATGTTAATCGTATCCTATACGAGAGAGAACGAGAGAGAAGAGAAACGGCCCGAGGTCTCTCGCATAAAAGCGTAGGAGTGTGTTTGGAAACACTGTTAAAACATCGAACCGCAGCTGAGCAGCGCTCGGCTATTGTTCGCGCGGCACAAAACCGGCGAAGCCGGCGCTGGACCTTTTCTGCGACTCAATGGAACGCGCGTTGCCGCTGCAACAAGGTGGACGAAAGCGGAGGCGGGCGAAAAGAGCGACGGCGTACCCCTTTTGTCTTTTAATCGTCGCGCCGCTGCCGAAGGGGATGTACGGAAGGGTCGCGCGCTTTTCGGCCGCCCGAAAATGGCTGCTGGCTTTTCGACGCTTTGAGGAAACACCGGGGGTTGTTTCAATGCTCGTGCGTGTATTGAGAGAATTCACCTATTCGATGCGACAGCCTTTATTAACGGAATGGAGTTGAAATCGAAATCTATATCCTCCCCCTCGTTCGTTTCAATTTTTATTCTTTTATTATAGTAATTATTGATCGTATATGTCTCTCTTAAATATCGCGTACAAATTCTTCGAAAAATTACTTGGATTATTAATTATATAATATAAATATAAATATGATTATAATTTATATTATACATATATATATATATATAATAAATAAAATATATATGAATACGTAAATATAAAAATATATTTTCGGACACTTTCTCTCGATCGAACGGTATGTAAATCGTCGCCCGGCTTTCGCGGCGCGCGCTTCCGTGATTAATCGCGCGAGCGGTTCGTCGATCGTTGTCACGCGCGGCCGCACAAAACTCCCGCCCTCGAAGACAATTTATATACATCGTCGCCGCGGGTGGCGTATTGTCTCTGCTCTCTGTCGGAGCGAAGCCGACCCTGTCGGCGATCAGCCGGTGACCAACCGGTGATTCTTCCCTGCGGAGGATCTCACATCTCTCCCTGCTCTTCCTCCAAAGAACTCCCGTACCTCCCGTTTTCTAGAGACGCGCGGTGATCAGCTTTTGGTATTCGTGTCGGACACCGCGGGTGGGCGCCATCGCGGCCCTAATAATTACCAGACGAGGAACGAGGTCTTTATCGTGGAACAGCGTTCTTTATATCCTTCGATGGAGGATCCGCTCCTCCTTTTTTCTGGCGATCGCGAACATCACGGGATCGAGCGATTTATATAGAATACTCCCAATAGATCGGTATTGTCGAGTTATCTGTCAACTGTTAATTATATATTTTTTATACATCACGATATTATATTTATTTGATTATCATAATTGTTCGGTTTTTTTTTTGTACGCTATTCTTATCGCGTAAACAAGCAAATAAACTCGAGATGACGACGAAGGTGGCTCACTCTCCCCTACAATACATATTGAAGAATCCTACGCGGGTCATTCTTGTAAGTGGATATTTCCGAGTGGGCACATCGACTCTTGAAACGAGCGACGCAACACATGATTCAGTATATAGTACGAGTAGCGTGTGCATATGCGTTCGCTGAATCTCGACGTAGCCACCTCGAGGTGTGTCCGTTTCCGCTTCGCTGACGATACAAATACTAAACGCCTCGCCGTCAAAGAAGGAAGGAAACGAGGCGCGAAGGAATCAACGTAATGATCCTCTCGCGACCGCAGCCAAATTTCCGAGGCAGCCGGCTGATCGCTGTTTATCGCGACTGGATTTCCAGCTGTCCCGCGCGATAATCTCTCTCGTAAACGGCGCGTCTACACTAAATCGTTCCGGCATTAAGTCGAGACCGCAAGAGCATCGTTCGAGATCGGTTCGCGAGCTAATTAGACGTCTCGAGGTGCGAACACTTCGCTAAAACGAGCAAGAGCATAAAGCGATCTCTAAAACGATCCGCGTTTCGGTCTTGAATAATAGCGGGGCGTGTGTCAAAATCGGCACGTGATCCGATCGGAAGGCTCGTGCGAGGCGATTCGAAGGAGGGAAAAAGAATAGAGCGATATAATCGAAGGAAGATGTTCCTATATTTTTTTCCTTTAATTATATATCACCGGATTCGGAATTTTTTATCATTATTCCGTTTATAAAAAATCGGTCAGCGATGTAAGATAAGGGTATCGATAATCGGTGGTAAAAAGGTATAAGGAGACGCGTCTGAGATTCTCCTCGATCTCCACCCTTGGAACCTTCTTATCGTCCGCATAGACGCGAGCACACACGGGCTCTTCGCGTCGAGAGATAGCGTTTCCGCTTCATTGATATTGAAATGACCGATCGCCATTTGGTGGTGGGAGGAAGGGGATTGTGGAGCCCCGGCAGCAGCGCCGTCTCGAAAAAACAAGCCACGATGACCCTCGAGGCGAGAGGAGCGGCTCGGAAGTAGACATCTCCGAGTGGTCCAGCGTCATCTACTTTTCTTGCCTTATAACCCTTACGACATACGATATCTCTCAGAGGTCTCGCCTATATAGGTATATATCTATATATATATATATATATGTATATGTGTGGCACCGGGGGTATATAATACGTCGCGTAATCCCCGTGCTCTCGCGCGAGATCTTTTTCCTCCTGTGTCTCCTTCTTTCTCTTCTGGCTCCTCGAGAGGACTCTTCTCTCCGCGACCGGCGAGAATGTTTACATTTGTCTCCTCCGGCGGAGCCTCGCTCCGGACGCGCCTCGCACAAAGAGCGTTTTATAGTCTGGCGTCCCCCGGGCGCGATGTACGAGAGAATTCCTCCCTCGTCACGGCGTGTCGCGGCCGGCGACAAAACACCCACAAAGCCCGCTTTATTAATTACACTCGCCGTGACCGCATCCGGACGAATCTCGCAGAAAGTAGGAAAAAAAAAGCACGACGCGATTCGGTCATCGAATGGTGGTCATCATCGCGATCGTCTTTCGCCGCGAGAGAATTTCTTCTCGTTGCGGTCCAGCGGAGGTGACGCAACGAAGAACGTTCTCTTTGTTGCTTGGAGATCGCGCTGGCTGGATGTTTGTTCGCTCGTGGTTGAAGATTTTTTTCACGAAGAAAAGACTGTTTCGCGAATTTTAATTAATTTGCGTATCTAGAAAAAATTCAATCTCTTCTCCATAGATTACGATGGAAGATGACATTTTTGAGGATAAAATAAATTTTCCTTCGAGATGGTCGATTGTATTATTTTTATTCCAATTTCTGACGAAGCGAAGCTGCGGAAATTTATAGCGAATTCTCGAAATGTAACATCGATCCGCGATCGACGAACCCTAGAGCCGCCAGGAAGAAGTCTATTCTCGGACTCGCGATCGTCACTCTCGCTTGTTTATACTGAGTGGGACAGAAATACAAGAGTGTCGCTGAGACGCGAAACATCTGTCGCGTCGGACCTGTCGACGTCGTCGTCGTCGTCGTATTCCATCTAAACTCTATTTTCGCGTACGATCGACAAACTGACAACTAGTGACAAGTAGTGCCTTCTCTCTCTATCTCTCTTTCTCGCCATGCGAATTCGTCATTTTTTGTCATTCGCAAGGTATTCCGAGTGAACCGGTGCCCTAGAAATACAGTTCGTTTTCCTTTTTTTCTCGATTTTTTTTTTTTTTTTTAGTAACAAAGTCGATCGGAAAACACTTTTAAACGCGGTCGATGCACTTGATAGCCCACAATGTCGCTTTGGCAACATTTAGACAGAGAAGCAAACAAGTAAGATAACGCGCACATGTTTCGACAAAAATATGTATGTTTCAAATGAGAAAGAAATTTTTTTTTAAGAGTCTAAGGTTCACTGATCTAAGAAAATAAATATCTGAAATTATTTAAAAATTGGCACTTCAAAAATAATTTCTTCTCTTCGCATACAAAAATGTTTATTTCCATAAATTTAGTTCAAACGATCCTCTGTATAAGTAAAACTGAATTTTTTTTCTTAGCGTGAAATACAATTAAAGAACGTTGCGCGGAATCGAAGTGCAAGAAATTCGCGGAGACTCGAAATCAACGGCATCGATCGCACACAATTCGCTTCAGAGAACACTAAGTGAATCGGACAATGACGTCGTTGTGGCCGGGATAAATCGAGAATGCGTTGCTAGCGAGAAAGCACCCCCGTGAGCAAAGTAGCGACGTATACGGAGTCGGAAAGAGAGAAAAAAGGCCGTCGTGACTCTAAACGACGCTCTGTCGCGCAGCTGGCACGAGACCATAATATTTTTCGAGTGCCGAGGAATCGAACGTGACCCCGGGGGTAAAGCGTTCTCGCGATTTATTAAAAGATCGCGTCCGCGGCGCGACCCTGAACGCGTTTCTTCTACGTGCCGAAGAGCAAATTTGTCGAAGAGAGAAAGAGAGAATCGCTCGGCGATGCACCGGCAAAACCGATCGTTACCCAAAGTGTCGCCTGGCGGGCTTGCGTGCAGGAATGCAATGTGAACCGGCCATTACCGCGACGCGGTGTCACCCGGAGGAGGGTAATTTCGTCTCGAAAGTCCACTACGAGGCGGAGAGACGAGAGGAGAGCCGCATTCTTGCTATTCGACGATCACGCCCCGCGTCATACCTGCGGTCTCTCTTCTCTCTGTTCGCCGCGTCGCGTCGTCCGATCACGTCCTCGCCGCAAAATTATTTCGTACCACTTTCGACATAGACCGATATATGTATAACCAATCTATATACGCGCCGAGTTACAAAATGTTTTTGGGAGGTACATGCCGGAACCCGTCAGTCGAGTGATTTACTTCGACAAAAAAATGTGCGGAGGAAAAAGTTACGTCATAATTTTAATTCTTAAACACCGTGTGTAAAATAGTTATAACTTAAGCTCTTTTATTCCCGCAATGATATTATATATCCTAATGAATATTTTATACGTATGTATAAATATTAAAAGACACTTTATGAATCGGGAATTAAAAAAAGAGAGAAATTAGCAGTAGTTTACACATACAATTAAAAAAAAAAATATATATATATATATATATAAATTAAAATAATTCGAATTAAAAATAAGTAAAGAGAGAGAAATAAATAATAAATTCTTTTCTTTCATTCCTATAAAATTTTACGTCGTGAACAAACAAATTGTCCACGATTTCGTCCAAAAGGTGCAGTATTGACAGATGCGGTGAATCTCTCTCTACGAACAGCTGTTCGATCTTGCGGTAGAAACACGAGGTCGCGACTGGGAGAGGATTTCGATAATTTTTCTTTACCTTAGGCAATGAGACGGGGAGGATCTGTACACACTGGGGCTCGCAGGTGTCGGTCTTCTTGGACGGAAGCCACTCACCGAAAATTAAACATCCGGCGTAAGAATGTTCTTAAACAACCACTTAACATCCGTTTGCCGCAACGAGCAGCAAACCCCGTTACGGAATCGCTATCGATATGTACCATTTATGTCGCGCCTCCGATCGTCACAATGGAAACAGTTTTTCGCCTTGCGGTCATTTCTCCATCCGGAGGGATGTCCTCCTCCAGATCTCTCCTTCCCTCTTTCTGCAGCCGCAGGACGCGTTCCGCGGTTGTGCGTGAGCAAACAGGATATCGCACAGTTGCGTATATCCTTGGGTCCCGCGCGCACCTATAATAATTGTAAAAATACACCGGGATATCTGCACAGTATCTTCGCGAGAATAAAAGACGTCTCTCCTTTCGATCGCGTCGCGGCACTCGATGCAATCGGCAAAAGGGGGCCATGTGTACATACACACGTATTTCGGGACTCTCCATTATTATTCGAAGAAATGAAATTGAGAATTTAGACGGTGTTCGATATTGACGATGATGTTGCCTTTCGGAGAAGCGAGAGAAGGAAAAAAGACGGTAAAATCGATACAAATTGAGAATGCGATGACGCGGCGCGTTTTCACGGACGAGGATCATCGACGGGGAGTCGGGAAAATAACAACGATCCCAATTATCGGCTCGTTTTGCCAATTTGCCCGCGTGGCCGTCATTATTAAGGCCCGGTCCGGTGTATCCCGAAACGGAAACAATGGCACCCGGGGATGTCAGAAATAATACAAATAACCGAGACCGGTGAAAGTACTGTTTAGTTCGTAATTTTCTTCGCAGCGCGACCACATTGGAAGGCGGAGCGCGGTCACACCTTCCACAACTCGTGTTCTCCCTTTTCGTTTCTTCGGCCTCCATCCTCTCCGAGAGGAGGCTGCTGCCATCCTCGATCTCATTTTTCAACAGACAGGCGCGATTTCCTCTACCGCACCGATCCGACATACTGAAAGTCATCCTCGCACATTGTTTTTATAAGGAAACCCTCCTGTCATCGTCGCCGGACTCTAGAAGGGAGAGAGAGAGAAGCCCGGTGTTTTGTGATGGGATATCTCTCGTAGGAAATTCGAACCGTCCGCGGAAAGAGAGCGGTGAACCGAGCTAAGCTCGTCCATTGCATTGGCAGAAACGCGTCTTTGACTAGATATCGCCGTCAATCACGTGTCTGCGTGTGTAACTTGTAAGGAGATGCGAGTGTAATGAATATTCCATATTCATCATTCTGTAGAAATTCCTTTTTTTTTTTAATAAATATTTTTTTTTTATACAAAAATTGACGTTTATGTTATACATAAATTACTTGAATATTATTTTATAATAATATTAAAGGATCGAGAAAAATGGAATTTTGTTAAGAAATCAAAATATATTTGACGAATTAAATAGAATATCGATTTGTAAAAAGAATATTAATTTTCTTTTAAGACATGTCAGATAGCTTGGTTTGTTTTCATACCACAAATTATGTCATCCCCAACAAAATTTGTAAACGTAAAAGACATATCGTTATGCGAAAATTGCAACTTGACGCTTTTCTCACCGGAATGATCGAGGAGACGATGAAGAGGTAGGGTCCACCCTGGTTCTCTTTCGAAGGATTCCAGGTAAAGATACCGATCTCCCGAACACAATGCGCTTCCCAGCGAGCTGTAAGTTATTATTACTGCCTCGCCATTGTCCGGCTGTCAACAATTAGTTTAGATGATGCTTCAACATCGGACAATGCCACCTGAGGCCTGCAGTTTATTTTCGGTATTCGGTGGAATATAACGCGGCCGAATAATGATCTTCGTCGTGGTTACCTTCTTGCGCAAGTCTCGTGCCGAAGGATCTCAGGTGTTTAACCAGCGATCGACAAACAAAACAGCAAAAAAAAAGACGTGTCAAGTCTATATAGAAAAGAATACAGAACTGTGAAAGCAATAAAGATATATATTATTTATTACATTCTCTTTATATATATCATCAGTATTTATATACGATATGTGAAACGAGAATATAATAAATGCGATAAATAAAAAAAATGGAAACAGCTCATCTCGTATTCCAAAAAAGCAGCCACGTGCTCTCGCGTCCTGTCAAAATCATATTACAGAAGGCGTTTTTCCGCCCTCGCGATTCCGCTTCCTTTCTCTTTCGCCGCAACGCAACGGCGGCGAAAGACAACTTCAAACGACAAAAGACGGCGAGGCGGGGATCGCGTCCTGGGATCCTAAGGAAGGGGCAGCGAGTGAGGGCACGCAAGGATGATACAAAATATTAATATTGCGCGCGTTTCCCTCATAACTCACGGGTCGCTGAGCGCGTTACGCACGCTCGACGGCGTCTATATCCCAAGGGAGACCGCGGCGTCCTAGGATGAGCGGGATATCGCCGGGTAGGAAACGAGAGAAAGGAGAGAAGGTGGAAGAGAGAGAGAGAGAGAGGACGCAAACTAGGAGTGTGTGTCTTTGTACTTTTAGAGGCTCAAGGACCGCTTTCGGTTGCGGCCCATTGTGGCGTCCTCGGATCGCCATGGAAGATGCATGTGTTCCACTGCTGGCGAACGCGAAGTTTACGGGAGAAAAATTCTCCCTTCCTCTCTTTCGTCGGTCCCATTATGTCCTGACATAACTCGTCAAAAATATTGTGATTGGTCGACCATTGAATATGACGTTACCTGGCCCGATCCTCGAGGCCCCGGCGACAATGGAGTCTAGGAAGCGACGCGCGTTTGCTAAACCAGGCGAATCTCTTTCTTTTTAGGGAGGAAAAAAAAAGAGGGAAGAGAGAAACGAGGGGGAAGTCAAAAATATGATATTTTCCCTGCTCGATGCGCGACGTGTCTCTGGAATTTCATACGGTTCTCGCGCACAATGGCCACGCTTGTTCGGGATGCTCGGCAAAATGTTTTTGACGATGATGAAGTTGGACGTGCGGAACAGCAAAAGAGGAGGAAATATGCCGGCGTACAATACTCGTTTGCTTCTGTTTTCTCTGAAGATTACATTTGTTATCTGTAATGTCGAGTTTCAATGGTTTCTTTCTGGCAGCGAGCCACTTGGAAGTACGCGCAAATGGCTTTCTTAACTGCTGATTTTTTTGTGGCACGTTAGTTATTATTCTGGTATTTTCATTGTCAATGTAAACTTCCTCTTTTCACTTATTATTTCTAACTTGAAGGATCGTCTGACAAAAAGGAGATTTTAAAAACTATATATATATATATATTTTTTTTTTTTTTAAATCTAACATTTTTAATTATATATTGAGTTAAATATATAATATAATTTGTAACAGTTCTTTAAAAATTAATATATATATATATAAAAGGCAATAAGAGCTAATTAAGTTCTTTCATTAATATTTATTTGTGGAAAAAGATTTATAACATAAAATATTAGGCAGAAATAAATTCGAACGTTTCGGTTGCCTTTTTCAACCTTCTTCAGCGCATCATTTAAAATTAAAGATTAATAGAAATTAACAATCAATTATTCATAACTGTCAATATAATACAACTATACAGAAACACAGTTATTCGCATAAAACTACGTCAAGCTATTTTTTTTTTTTTTTTTTAATTTTTTAAATATATAATATGGATAATTAAAAATGATGACATATATGTATATACAATTTTGTAATTATCTCTTCATGCGTGTACATATACGTATATTACGGTAACGACTGCGCGAATAAAACTTACTCTCATCGCAAAAGCGACGTCATCACGATTTCGGAGCAATTTAAGACGCCCGATCCTTTGTAATTCGGCTCCCTTCCGTGCGTCGGGGAAATATGCGAAATCTTGGACTCGGGAAGACGTCGTCTTTCACTTGGTCTTAGACCACGGAGTCAAACTCCTTGCGTATCAAGCCTAGCCGTTAGCTGTACAGCCCTTTGCCGGGGCTTTAGGGTTGCCGCGATGATGTTGCAAATTTAATCATCTGCATACTTGGCGATTACACGGTACGCCGATCACAGGGAAGTCGTCGGGCGCGCCTCCCGGCGGTTATCCGGGGGTTTGTCCGAACTCCGTTTACGGTTTAGGGTACATACTCTCTGTATCTGTGGACAGTAATGGCCTCTCCTCTCCCTCTTCCGCCCCCGCTTTCGTCCCTTCCTTTACGCGTCTCTATCGCTCCTTCGACCGCGAGCTCTATCTCGTATATATATATATATATATATATATATATATGTGTATGTATGTATATATATGTATATGTATATGTATATGTATGTATGTGCACGCGACGATGTATTTACACACTCGAATTGATTTAATATCCGGATCCGGCTGTACTTCGCGGCTGGTTTTAGCTTCACTTTCCTGTTTACTTAGACGGAGGTATATACTTAGAGTCCGGAGGAAAATCTGACAGTTCACTCCAAGTGAAGCGTACAGTAGCTTCACTATGTAACTTTCTTTATTGAACTTTATACCGGAGTAGTCCTAGTTCACTTCAGTTCTACTATTTATACTAATCTTGTTGTATTAACCGTTGTTAAATCTCACTCTTCTTCGGACATTTCAATTTTCGCGAACGTTTCATTCGCGAATCAACGCCACTTCGGACTTTATTAAAGGCGTTGATCACTTGCATATGCATACTTTCCGCTCTTCGAAATAATCGCTAAAAATCACCGGGCTTCTAGGTCAAGCGCAGCTTTCGCATTCGCAAATAGCTATATATATATATATATATATATATATATATATATATCGTTCGGAAGAGCGCGGTCGATATCGCAGGGGATGGAGGAAAAAAGGGCGCGGTAATTGCCGGCGGCTTTATACAGTCGTCCTGGCCAGGCGAGTCGTATCGCGCCGTCTACATTTGGCAAATGAAAACTTAACGAGGTTTGCTGGAAAATTTCTGTCCGGTGATACGCGCGACTCCACTCTCCCCACGGACGCGCTTCAAAGTGACACGTGCCACGCACCCCCTTTCTCCCACCCCCGTTTGCATCTCTCCGATCTCTGGTCGCCGCTCTTGACATCGGATACATTTCGATGGTACCAGCCGGCTCCCTTCTCTTCTCTTTCTCTTCATCTCCGGCGGGCATTTTCGATCCCGCTTACGTTCCACCCCCGGAGGGTCATCTCTGATACCAATCAACAGAGGCATTCCCACGTAATTGGTTTTTACGTAATGTTAAGCAGCCCGAGAGTTGCGCGCTGCGCCGGACTCCGTATATTTGTTTTCCGTCGAGGTGAACTCGCGATATTTCGGCCGCCGAGTGGCGGAGGATCAAAGCCTCTCGGATCGGCGAAATTAATTAAACGGACGATCCTCCTACGGAACTTCCTTGCTTTTTTCGAACGTCCGATGCTCGCATCGCTCCGGTGTACATTGGCTCTCTTTCCGCCGCCGAAAAGAGAGATAGATCCGATCGGCAACTAGAAGTTTTACATGCACCCGGATGGGTCGAAAATCGTTTGAGGATACATCGAGGAATTGCGCCTCCTCCCCTCTGCATTTTCTCTTTATCAGACGTTTACAATCGCGCTCTCGATTTCACGACGCGATCGAGTCTTTGCGAGAAAAGTCGGCGATATTTTTTATCTCCTCGATTGAATGGAAGAAATTCGCATTGTTCGATCAAATTAAATATTTTATCGAGAAACTGTGTCAATCGAAATCCTAATTCTTAGCTTTCAATCATGTCTTCTTGACGAGGATAAAAAATATAGTTGAATATAATATGTCGAATAATCAAATCGACGACAGATTTTTATTGCAATCGTAATTCCATCGAATTAAAAATGCTGCGTGAGAACTGACGCGTATAAAACTTGCTCGCTGTCGTATTTTCACGGATAATTCGGCGAAAAAGCCGTAAAATTTCTATCTTCCGCTTGAAGCCTTATCTGGTTACGCGCGCGATAGGTCGAATTACCGCGAAAGCGAGAGGAGAGAGTTGGAGAAAAAAAAAGGCCGGAGGTACCTCGATAAAATTCCATTGTGCCGGCTCGGCGGCGTTTTAAGCCTCTCTCGTTCTGCTTCCTGCCGGTTCTTCCCTCCCGAGGCGAACCCTCTTGTCGCTTGTTGTCACGGACCTTTATTAGCCCGCCCCGCGAGGATAAGGGTGACTTTTTTATTTCCCCACGACTTGACATCCGTCGATCTCTCTTTCGCATTTACCACCACTTGTTGCTGCTCCCATTGCTATACTTGCCGTGACATTCAGCTATCCTTTTCTGGCCCTTTTCTTGTCATCTCCCACTGACATCGCATTATAATTCTTTTCTGCTAAACTCGACAAAAAATCCATAAATATTAGTATAGGTTTAACAAATATCTTATTATACGCGCATTAACCTAGCGCAAAAAGATGGATAGTGGATTCCATTGAAAAAATTGAAGGTGGTCTTCGTGTGATCTTCAAACAACTATCTAAGGTCAAATTCTGGTCACTACCTTATGCTTCCCTCGAAGCCATACAAAATTTAGAATAATTTTCAACATCATCTCTTTAAATTAATCCGGGTTACCACCCAGGTTTTCTCCAGGACACTATGTATTTATGTATATAGATCTACATATTTATATATCTTACTGTATTTAAAAAAGAAAAAAAGAAAACATTTTATATATCTTGCTGTATATTCAAAAAATATTTTCTGTAAGTATTAAACGAAATTCACTAGGCTTTCCGTAAATATTAAACGAAATTTCGTGGTAACCCGGATTAATTTAAAGGGATGATGTTGAAAATTATTCTAAATTTTGTATGGCTTCGAGGGAAGCATAAGGTAGTGACCAGAATTTGACCTTAGATAGTTGTTTGAAGATCACACGAAGACCACCTTCAATTTTTTCAATGGAATCCACTATCCATCTTTTTGATACATCTTGCATATATCAAATAAAAAATTGCGCGTGATGTTATATTAATATTTCATCGAAAAAAGTAAAAAGGGACCGCGCCCGTCCTGGTCATTACAGGAAACACATATCGGAAATTGTAATGCAAAATACATAACGCGAAAATTATTTCGCCCCTTCGCTCGCAAGATTTTTACGAGGACGCGATACATGGCGGACGTTTTTAATTCCGTTGGTGTAACGCTCGCTGGTTGGAATTTTACGTTTTAATATCATTATCGGACGCGAACAATGCGCGGAATGTTTTGCGTTCACATAACCACCCTCGCGTCGCGTTTTGCGAGTTTATAAAATTCGTACCCACCCCAATCAGTGATGCGCGCACAATATTTTCGAGAGTTGCATTATCCGCCATCCTGGCATGAAATTTGCGCTTGATTGCGACTTATAATTTCTTTTTTTGGCACGTCTGGGGAAGGAGGGGAGGACATTATTTTAGGCACCGCGGGATAAGGGACCGTGATTCATATTGTGTGCATGCTGAATTCCCGTCTTGAGAGAGTGGTGATATTACTGGACGGGAGACATTATTAAACCGGGGCTTCTCAAAAGCACAAAGATTATATATCGTTGAAATTGTTTGATCTGTTTTAATTAGATTTTATCCTAAAAATATTAATTGCGTGAAACCGCGTGTTATTATTATTATTAGAAGTTTAACATAAATGTGTAATTAAATATGTAATTATTATACATTATACATGACCCAATATCCTTTATTGCATCGTAAACATGGTTTGTTGCATCATAATGTAATATAATCCATTTATCGATTGTTCAAAAATTGCATCACATTTGCTGCGATATTATGTTATATCATTTGACATGCGGAATAAAATCATATATTAACTATATCATATATTTATTAATGACATTAATTTTTTTGATTAATAACTGTTTGTAGTAATCTTTCTGTACGAAAAAAATATACTGACGTGCACGAGTGAATGTCCGAACGGAATGAGAGCCGCTGTATTAAAACCGCAAACCACGGGCCAATATAATGAGATTTAAATTACTGTGGGACTGTGACATAGTGTGCTTTTTACGAATCGTTACCTGCGCGACTCTCATCTCCCGTGGCCAATTAAGGATGGAAATTCGATTTGGAATCTCGTCCCGAAATAATCGATTACCGTTGGACGCAACGGTGCTTATTCCAATTTCGTTAAACGACAAAATACACCGAAGAGATTCCGTCCGAGCGTAATAACATGTGTCGCATAAAAGTAGTTAGAACGATGGAATTTTCGATTAAATTCCTTTCGTCTCCCGAATATTATATTTCAACGAATTTTTCAATGCATTTTATTCATTATATTTCCCCGTTTTTTTTTTGAAAACATATATTTAATGATATAATAATGGATGGATATTTTCGGCACATTTTTAACGCCAACAGATGTTCGTCTAATTTTCATCAAAAATATTTTTTTATATTAAAAAACCGACACTCTCCTCAGGCAGTGACGTGTAGAATTGCGACAAAAAATATCAACTTCAGAATTGATAAATCTAAATTTAATTTACATATGTATATATATATATATACACACACATGTTTCTGATTTATATGACATTTACATGTCGTGTTTAGCGCAAAACACGCCATGGGAACATCGCTGGCGAGTTGTCCGCACGAAAGTGGGAACCTTCGAAAAAGTCCTCCGCCGTTCGCGTCTCGAATCCAGAAACTGGCACATACTTAACACGCGGGACATAATGCGCGCATAAACTCGCCGCGGCCAGGCCGCGGTAGAGAGAAGGAGACGCATTAAAAGTCAATTTGTCAGGGAAACGATCGCCTCGGTCTCTCCTCCGAGGTGTTGCGGGGCGTATGTATATATATATATATATATATAGTTGCGCGAGAGATGAACGAATGACACGGCGACCTATCTGCGTTACCACGGCGCGTTATTCCATCAGGCAAACCGGGCAGCACAACCGGCTTTTTTCCGCCTGGCGCTTTTTGTCAATCAATTAAAGCGCATTCGCCGCAATTTAGAACGCATTAAGACGCCCCGCGGCAGCATTCCGCGCGCATTTCTCCCATCGTCTTCGTCTTCGCCTTCGGTCGATCTCGTCCCGTAGAAAATACTCATCGCCGAGCGCAAAAACCAGAAACTCTCGGCGAAACGTGTCACGGATAGAAACGAGGACTAGTTCATATATAGTGGAGAAGTAATTTACAATCTCTATCGACGTTCCGTTCCGTTGATTCCTAAATATGTTTACGCGTGATTAACAGTAGTATACTTAATTCGAGCCTAACAAGATTTATTCCGTTATCATTTTACGTGACATGTTTGATTAGCGTAGATAAATTATTATCTCTCTTTCGCACAACTGATTTAAATAAGAATTTTCGTATAATATTAAACTACGGGATATGCAATTAAATATGAATTCCATATTTATAAAACTTATATATTACATTTTATAAAAATTATAAATGTGTTTTTATGTCGAACACGTCGGATCGTAGGCCATAGCCAGAAGAGGCCGCCTGGCTTGAAGGAGCTCCTGGAGCAGGACCTGTCATTACCGAAATCTATATTTAATGCCGCCGCGGCAACACTTTTAATCCCGGCATTATCTGATTATCGCGTCCTCACGAGAGAAGAAGGAAAGGAGCGACGCCTTCTCCACGGTCGCGATCGAATCTCGGGCTGTCTGGCGAAGGGAACCCTTCGATACTCGACGACGAAAAGCCGTGGAGAATTTTCTACGGTTTTATAGATCGCATCTTTCTTTCTCGTGACCTCTCCCCGCTAAAATCTTCACCGCGTCTATATTATCTGGTCGGCGTGATCTGCCGACGGAGGCTGCGGCCCGTACATTGATTTCGATAGTTATCAACTGCCTCCTCCTTCTCCCTCTCTCTCTCTCTCTCTCTTTTCACTTTGCTCGCTCGAAAGCGCACACTACGATCAGGAAGGCAGAAAGCGAAAAGCCTGCACAAAGAGTCATGGAAGAGTATAATTTTGGTAATTAATGATAATGATGTACGATAATGAGAAATAATAACTCGGCGGTGTGAGTTAATGAGCAATTATTTAACAAATTTAGTTATGATAATAATTTGTAATTGTTATAGGTATATCGTTTATTCTCTTTTATTTAGAACGTATGAATTAATTCCACATAATCGTGTAAGAATATACAGAAATACATGTAACAATACTATTCGGTATTCCGAAATTTATTGTCATATTAAAATGGCACTCGTTAATACGTCACATAAATATCGATATCGAAGCTATATCACAGAGAGAATGTTTCTTGAAATTTACCCTAAAAAATATGGTAATCTGAAACAATATAATATTGAAAGAATTTTATGAGAGTTTCTTTAATTAATATTTACTACAATAAAAATATTAATATCTATCGCAATAAGATATAAAATATGTTCGATCAATTTTATTATGTATAATACATAACAATATTTTTTATCGTGATAAATATTAATCAGAGTAATTCTTCTAAGATTCTTCCAATATCATATTGTCCCACGATTACCATGATTTTCAAGGTAAATTCTATAAGAGAGAATTCTAGAGTTCTTGCTCGGAGACCGAAATAGGGAGAGCTTCGCGGATCCAATCGCTTTTTTTCGGGTCGAAATCACTTTTCTGCACGTCTACGCCTCGACTGGGTCACGGATTCGGGCCTTCGTGCGCATCCTCACGCCGGCAAAACAATTATCACCAGTCGTCGGTTTTGCCGTCGAGCGCGCTGTCAGACGACAATGACGACGATCGTGACGGTGACGAGAACGACGAAGGTATATCCGCAGACGTCTCCCACGGTGGCTGATGTCAGAAAACGTGCGCGACAAAGTACGTGTCACGCCACTCCCGGTTCGTTTGAACTAATTGCCGGGACCTCTCTCGGCTTCCACCTCGTCGTATCCCGTCATCGCCCGGGTCCGTCGATTTCATCACACTCTCCGTCTTTTCGTTCGTTTCTTCCTTCGTCCTCCTGCATCACCTCGTCGTCCCTCTTCTTCTCCCTTTCCTCTTCGGAGTGACTCTGTACCGGCTTCGTCATCTCGCCTGGAATGAGACCCGTTGCAAGCGGAACGACACCGATGCACCTGGTATCTTTCAGCCTTGACTCGTCCCGCTCAAGTTTTGCATTGCATGGGAATAGCTCGTGGGAAGTGACAGAAAAAGAACTGACGTTAATCGGATCCCTCCTCCCGCCCCTCTCCCCCTCGCCTCTTGATTGAAAGGAATCGTATTCTCATCGACCGCATTTTCTTCGAAATGCGAAAGTTCAATAAACGACTTATGAGCGCGTATTACTCATATTGTATGGAGAAAATGTAATGTACATAGAAAACATGTATTTAGAGACAAACATTATGGAGACGATAAATTTTTTTTATTAAAACACTGCAATACTCTCTGAAAAAAAATTTGACAGATACGAAAAATATTCCATGAAACATCGAATAATATATTTTAATAACTTTGTATATTTATCTTAATAATCTTGCACCGTAAAAGTGTCTAAAGTTTTATCAAAAAGTTTATTTCAAAGTTGATTTAAAATATTTCTGTTTATATCCCTTCACCTCTGATCCCTTCAAAAAGTACGAAACAAATGAAATCACCGGGATTCAATCCTACGGGCAGATCTCGTAATGTGCTTAAATCGAAACTCGCGCGTACCTAAGATAATTACCGTCCGCTTCGTTAGATCCGTGCTCGCTGATGAACTTCGTAAAAGCTTCTCTATCTCTACGATCGCCATTTAACATCTCTCTGCTCGGCGCCGCATGCACGAGCGGGCAAAAATGTCGCTGAGCGGCTTAAAGCGGCGCTAATCTTCGCAATCAAAAAAAAAAGAAAGAAAGAAAAGGGAAAAAAGCCACGGTGTCCTCTCGAGGTCGACGGGTCTCGATGCTCCGCAAATGCGCGACAAAGAGCACGACTTTTCGTTCGCACTAGGGTCCTCCTCATCCGACCAGGGATAATCCTGTTACGCTTTTATGGATCGTTGACGTGCACACGATGTCACCGGCCCCACGTTGTGTCGAATTCCTCGAACAGAAATTCGTCATGAGATCGACGACAATAGAAACGTCTTTGGCGATCAACAGTCCGGAAACTGTCACAAGAGTGTCTAGAGTCTCTCTTTAGTTGTGTCTCTCGGCTTACGCGGTCGAGTCCGAGGACAATGACAGATCGGGATCCGATCCGTCCCCGAACAATAGCGCGCGCGTGTCTTTTGCTGCGTGTCTTGTCGTCGACCGCAAACTACCGGTGGTCGCTCTACGACAAGTGCCAATTTCCACGTGGACGATCTGATATAGAATAGAGATTTCTCTCTCTCTTTCTTCCGGACACGCGATCTGTTATGTCACCACCGCCGACAGATACATACCTCGGGGAGGAGAGAGAGACACACCTACGGCCCACCTCCGCCTTTTCTTGCGCGAACACAACCGGCTCTCGGTTGTGTCCTCCGCGAGACCGCAAAAGTGCGAGTGTCCTCGCCGCGCGACGGCGTGGGTCGTTTATATATCGAGAGCCCGTGGATTTCATGAAACGCGCGAGAGTGATTAACGTGTCGGCCGAGCGAGCCTCCCACGCAGAGTTTAATGCCCGTACCTGTTGAGACTGTTGTACCCAGCCGCATTTCACGACACGTAATTAGCTCTGTGTGAAATGTCCCGGAAAAAGTGTGTGCAAATTTTTTTTCATTTAAAGTTCTTCGACCAATTCGGAGTTTTTACCGAATTTTATCATGCCAAGATAAATTTCTAGATATTAAAAAGACACCTTAAATCATCCCTTTATTGTGTACACATTAATTTGATAAAATTAAAGTTGATTTTTATTCACACATAAATATATATGTATTGTACTAATATATGCGCTTTTATTTTTGTTTCAGGTAAGTTTCAGGCAAGATATGAATAGCATCCTCGATAATTTGCGATCGAGTAGCCATAAGTCAGGTCAGTGCGTCAAAAAGCATGCAAAAATAAAAAAATGCATTGTATTAATATTTGATGAAAAATATAAGTTCTCTCTCTTGAAAACTATAAGGAATAGAAGTGTGATTAAGGGATCAATTGTCTGTCATCCGGAATCCTTTCAAAATCTCAAGTAGCTGAAAAACACATGCGCAGTCTCTCCGCTGCATTATCATTAACGTCAGTAACCGGGCGATAAAAACAACTTCAAACAAAACTAGTAAATATTTAGGTTTTAAAAAGATGATACTCGTTCGTTCATCATCCGACAGATAGGCGCGAGGGAGGCGAAAGAGGAAAGAAGTCGCAAAAAATTCGCGAACCGCGTTTAAATCCTCGGTCGAAGAGTTACGTAACGCAAAAGTCGAGTCGATCGGTGCCGACGCGAGCAGGCGTGACCGATCACGGCCGGCCTTGGCACTCGTAATTTATGCGGGATTTGTCATTGCGGGTCGGCAAGATCGGAGGCCCGAGATCGAGTCGACGCTCGATCGCCCACCGAATCTCTCTCTCTCTCTCTCTCCTTCTTCTCGCGGCTTCTTCACCCGCGTCCATCGTCACGCCTATCCTCGAAAATGGAAGAGCGGGATAATTAGCCACCGGATTGTGTTGGCTAATGCATCCTTTTGTCTCCGGTCGTGCCGTGTTATCTGATTCCAGCCGGTAGCCCTTGTACAGCTCGCTGACTGGCTCACTTCGGCGAGATAAGAACGACTGATATGTCCACGCGGTGGAAAAATCTCGAGAGAGAAAGACCTCTGCCGTGGCGCAACTCAAAGAGAAGAGAGAGAGAGAGAAGGAAAGAGACAAAATGACGAGGAAAGGGTTGTAGTTGAGCAATAAAGATCAATACATTAATCCTTTTATTATAAAAAACAAGAAGAAGCGAATTCGAGAAATTAGATTTAAAATGAATAATATAGAAATAACGAAAAATTTCGTCAAAGAGAATTGCGTTCGCCTTCCGGAAAAGATAATCATTCATTCTTGAAGATGATATCGCGCAGGTGAGCGAACCTTTGCGAAACGATTTGCGTTGATTTATACCTTTATTTCTCTGAAATAGAGAAAACGCTAATTATAAATTTCACACCAATATAAATCGCGAACGCTTCTTGCTTGACTCAATGAAACGTTCAGCTTGGTCAGCTTTGTGTCTTCTTTCCTGTTTGCCAATCGACAACGCGTGTAAGGTCGTTCTCCGAGCACGCCAGAATGACCACACCCACGCGCAACAGTACCTCCGGTTTATTTATGATTCCATATCCTCGATGCGTGTATATATCGCTGCACTGGCTCTCGCGATCGAACGGTATTCTTGCACGGGATGTGCGTTTCTTCGTTAGATTCGGAGGGCGGAACGAAAACGCGCCGCAAGCAGGTCAGGCGATTTAATCTGGGATTGTTCCAAGTATTTTGGGAGCCAATCATCTGCCTCGATCGGAATCGGATCATTTCACCGTCGGGAATTTCGCGGCAAAATTTATTCGTCCGATTGTTTAGAGCGATTCGATTGATCGTCTACAACGAAATCTTATAGAAAAATAACGCGATACGTAACGATACGCAATAATATTTTGCGAAAGCGCGAAGCAGAGAGCCATCGGCGCGGATTATCAATCTGAAAGTGAGCGATGAGTGTGAAATCGCGAAAAATCTCGCATTATCTCTCAATCTGTGTCATTCGCACGAGCGATCTTTCACGACTGTCTCTCGCTCGATAAAGAATCAATTACTCTTCTCTCGTCGAGCGCGTTCCCTTTTCCGCGATTTATACCGTGACAATCGCACCTAGGGATCGACGATTTCCCCGCCCGATAAATCGAAGGCTGCGCGGAATTTAATGCGTCATACATCGCATTGTCGAGGCTTTGACCTATCGTTATTAACATGGGGCAATTATATTTCTGCGTTTACGCGACCGACACAAAACGGCGAAAGCGTCGGAGATCGGCGCTCGTGCACCGCTCGTGTCTGCTATATTCCGTTTGTGTGCAAAATAGCCAGCCATATTTATCGGCAGCTTTATCTGATCGCATCAATCGACTATATCGCCGTGACTAATTCCGAAGAATTAATCTCGCGCGATGGAATTAATATATATACCGCGAGAGAGAAGCGAACTCTCGTGTAAATGGGAGGGAAAAGCGCGCCGCTTTTATAAACGAACAGAGAAGTATTTCTAATCGAATATCGGATATATTCGGACGCTGACAGCTCGTGGATGATATTTCGGAAAATATAAAAAATTCAGCTATTTATTCCAAATGGATCGACGCGTCGTAAAGCGCAATATCTGCTTACGTAATAGTTCATTAAAGCTTCTTCTCTATCTCATCCCCTGTATACTGTGTACAATCATCAGCTGTACAGCGCTCGCATTCTTTCCTACCGTATCTAATCTTTTTTCTCGAACGGACCATTTAATCGTTTAAGCGATCCGTCCACGGTGAATAGAATTAATCGTATGACGGATTGCACATAGTCTCTTTAAAGATCGAATGTAAGTGTTCTTTCTCTCTCTCTCTCGATCGATCGCGTCGTTTATTCGCAGCGTCAGCACGTTTCTTTTTAGCCCGCAGCGTCCGTTCTCGGGTATATACATGCAATCGGCGACACGTAGCAGAGACATTTATCCCACGATATCGGCTTTGCTATTAATCGCGATCGCGACGATCGATGTACTATCGCTCCGATCAAGATGCCTGACGATACGACATTCTATCGCCGATATATCGATTTATTCTCACTCGGCCTCTCACCATGCGTCACCTCACCACGGACTTGTCGACGGAAATCACGATCTCTTCTGCAAAACTATTCGTTTTTCCATTAACACATACCGATTCTGCGCCGCGGAGAGATTCTAACGGCGCCATAATAATATACGATTGAATCTTTCGACCTGTTGAGAATAAAAGTGCCTCGGGGCACTGAAAAAAAATTACAGGCTGGAAACTAGTGTAAATGATAGTGTAAATACTGCATAACATCGGTAACAGACAGAGATAGAAAAATAGAATTGTTTGTTATTTTATATTTAGGTATTTTTAAAAATTGAAAATTAATTCATGCTTAGAGAAATCAAGGTTTGACAAAACTCGATGAGTTTTTTTTTCTGTTAATATTTAAATAACGCAGGGATTGAAAAAAATTATTTGTGCTTGTAATAGACTATTTTTCGTATCGAAAATCCATGCGAACGAAATATATATAGATTCTCTTTCTCTCTCAAGAAATAATTTATCAGAAAAATTGTTGAGAATAAAATTGCCTCTAGATACTAAAAAATTACAGGCTGAAAACTAGTATAAATAATAGTATAAACATGACAGAGATAAAAATATAATTGTTGGTGTTATATTTTATATTCAGCTATTAAAAAAAATTGAGAATTACTTTATGCTTAGAAAAAACAAGACTCGACGGTGTTATTTTTTCTGTTAATACTTGAATAACGCAGGGTTAAAAGAAAATTATTTGTGCTTGTAAACCATTTTTCGTGTCGAAAAGCCATGAGCAAGCAATATAATATATAGATTCTCTTTCTCCCTCAAGAAATAATTTACAAAAAAAGAAAAAAAATCTAGGCGATCTATTACACTCGTAGTTCACGATAAATCGAATTGCAGCTATTGCTTATTCTCCTTATCTATTTCACTATACAGTAAGCATCAGCGATCACGAGGAACGCGCGCGCGGCTACGGTCTTCGGGCTTCAAATGATTGTAGGAAATTCATGCAGATCGCAAGGCCATTGCCCTGCTTCTGAAATGACGATAGATGTCAGAGAAGGAATGAAGAGAGCCGTACGGCTGTGTATCGTTTGAATATTACTGTTACGAGTGAATTTTTGTACTCTTAAAAACTTGCAATCTTACTTGCAATCTTACTTGCAATATACTTAAACTAATTAAACAAATATTCCCAAGAAACTCTGCTCTGTTTGCTATTCGTCGCTTACATGCAATCACGCGCTTCGTATCAAATAGAACAAATTTCCGAGGAAATAAAAAGATGCACAGTTATATCCACGATTGCGTTTTATACAGACGAGAAAAACGTATGATCAATTTAACGATTCGTAGAATCGCAGTTATTCGCTTGTTTACCGAGGCTTTTTATTTATTTCGACCTCCTGAACGCATTCTTCGAGTTTCGCGGTTTCCTCTCGATTTACATATCATCCTCCCGGTCGCATATCTGCATCCTACTTCGTTTCGCGATGCATCTAGCGCATGAAGGTGCATTTGCCCGTTCGAGATAGAGGCGCGGCACCTCTCCGAAATGGCATCGTCGTAGGAGAGATTCGCGGAGAAAGAAAGAGAGACGAATATATATAGAGAGAGAGAGAGAGAGGAGAGACTGGTTCTCTGTTTCTGGGGAACCGCGACGCGGTCGAAGCCGCAACAGGAGCGTAAACGATGCAGAGTCATCGTCTCTCTCACTCTCTCTATCTATCTCTATCTCTGTCTATCTGCGCCCGGAGCCGCCGCCGCCCGGTCGGGATGGATGCCGTAATATTAGCATGACAAAGAGACGCTGGGACGCCTTCTCCTCGCTTCTGCTTATACACCGAGGGGCCGCTGCCTCTCAATTCAAATGCGATGGGCGTATGCTATGCTAATATTCTGATCCACCGGCGTTAATGCATTATCAAACGCGGCGAGGTGCATCCGCGTCCTAGATGGCTGGCTGGCTGGTTGAGCGTATCTGGACGACCACGCTCCGTCAACGTCGTGTGGCTGCACCCGGGTGTCGTCCCGCGTGCTTGTGCCGCCTTTCCCGTCAGTTTTCTCGAACGCGGAGGTTCCCCTAAACGGAAGAGATTCGATCGGCGCGAACGGGAGAGAAACGTTGCTCTCTCTCTCTCTCTCTCTTCACCCCCAACAATTCTTCTCCGATCAATTAATGTTATTGAAGCACTCAGACAGCGTTAATTGATTTCCTCGGAGAAGGGGCAACGTCTCGAGCTCTCGATTTTATTGTGCGCTTCTTACTTCTTTGGCTCGGAAACAGCTCCAGGCTTTTAACGTTGCAATTTTATTTGAGAAAAAAATCTCGAAATATTTTTTAGATGCTATCTGCAGATGTATATCTTCCCGTTCATCTTCGATGCGTTTTCTTCTTTTTTTTTCTTAAACGCAGAATATGTTGCCTCATTAGACTTTAAATATACTATTGGATGTTGACTTTTAATTCGCGAATCGTTAATTTATTCGTAAGAATTATAGAGAATCGATCGTACATATATTCGTATCTATTCGTATATATGTATACACATATACATGATCACATATTAATACGTATTAATATGTGCTTCGATAAAAATAAATATGCGGTTTTAATTGGGGAAAATTTTATTTGAGATCTGAAGGATTGATTCACAATGAATTAGATTTCTTTTGCTGATAAGTTCCCCTTTAAATATTTATACATAGTAGTCGATTTTTTAATTACACAGGAAGTCACGGAACAAATCTCCGATTTAACCGATTGTATTGTGAAAGAATCTAGACTAAACTTCCCGACATTATCTGGAATTAAAAATCGTAGTCATTAGTTTCTTGCAGATTGGTCAAGACACCAAATCGCTTAATCGGAATGACTCAAAGGAAATTACAGGGCAACCTCTATAACCTCGGTTAATTAAAGCAGAAACTTATTAGGACAATTAAAAGTCGAATTACAGGATTCTAATTAAAGTCATTACGTTTTTTTAAGAAATTAATATTTGTCTCTTGCACATACATTTATCATTCTCATATTTTATCATATCTTACTGTCATTTTTAAGGAATTTTCACGTCCAAGTGTAAGAAATTGCAGTTCGGATTTACTTGCATGTATACAAATCTCAGTAGACTTTCGATTAATTGCGAACGTGTGTTTGCTTGAAAAACAGAAGTAGATTTCATCGCGTTTTCTCGCGAGAATTTGATTCGAAAATTTTCGTATTAGAGTTCCACGAGATTCCAGGAGATCGCGGGTATATGGATTCTTTTTTTTTTTTTTTTTTTTTTTTTCAACGTAAATGACTGCACGAGAAGGATATCCTGTCATTCGTTCTCCCGACATGACGCTTCCACGCGAGCCCCCATTTCAATTTTTACGGTGCGTCGAACGCGTAACCCGCGTCGCGACGCTCCCCTGCGTACGCGCGCGACTCTCTGGCCACGAGCAGAGAGCAGAGAGAGTCCACAATGGAGCTCGGCGCCACCCCCACGCGTCGCCGTTTCGCATAAAAGGCGAAAAATCGAGGGGCGCGTCACGTCGGTATTGTGTAACTTGTCGCTGCGGGTCCGTGCGAGGCCGACAGCGACGGCACGATGCGAATTCCGGACGGCTATATCTCTGTCACTGAATTATTCACTTACACGTGTACCGCGGGGGACGGAAAGAGAGAAAGAGGAGGAGAAGAGAGTGTACGCGCGAAAATAACGGCTGCAAATGGAGAGGAGCCACGGCTGGCTACGAATTAACGAGGGACGGAGTTAAAAAACGCATAACGCGAAAGAGTAGGATCGATTAAATTAGAGCGAAATACGCTTTTCATATAGTATCGCTTTAATCATAAAATATAGGTATATACGTATAATACCGTGAATGTAATTAAAATAAAAATAAATATAATGAACTAAGAAAATAGTATAAATGTGAAGAAAAAATATTTACAACGGAGAAAAAATTATTCTCTGTACAGCATTACAATAAATATAAACCTTGAATGAGCACCCATTTAAATTATAATTACAAAAATAAAATTAATAACGAAACAGAGAAGGAAAATTTTGCAACATGGTGACAAGAGTCAAAATACATGCTCGTAACGAGGAGAGCAACCAACCAACAGGGGAGAAAATACGAGTGAGGGAAAGAGAGAGAAAGAGAAGGAGAACGAAGGCGTCGCGACGTCCCAACAATGGCAAGCCGGCACGCTCACGCGGTTCCCAACAATGGCAGAGCGCGGCGCATTGTCAAAC
Source organism: Nylanderia fulva (assembly GCF_048542155.1). Taxonomy (NCBI): domain Eukaryota; kingdom Metazoa; phylum Arthropoda; class Insecta; order Hymenoptera; family Formicidae; genus Nylanderia; species Nylanderia fulva. Next base: position 3,347,836 of record NW_028189302.1, read on the forward strand.
TGGTGTCAACTGTCAACCGGTCGTTCCGCGAGGCGACAGACCGAGGGTACCTCAGAACGAAGGACAGGCCGGGACGTCGTCGCGAGACGCGCGATCGGAAACGGAGCGTGAACCGGAGATCGCTCGACCATTATGAACGACGGATATTCCAAAACGGAGTAGTGATAGTATATGTATATTCAGACGAAAATCTGTATTTTCCACAGACATGTCGCATGCGAGAGAGAAATATCATACTTATTTTACAAAGTTCAAGTTTTTGACAAATAATAAGTACATAAAGGACGATTATTTTTTTTAGACTCATATACAGTCACAATCGATACAGTTGCTCATGAATTTGTCATATTTAGGCATTGACAATTATTTGAGAAATTATTGAATTTAGGTATTTATATATCTATTTATCTATCTATTTTTATACATTTATATATTTATTTTTGCTAATACTTCTACTTCCTTCTTTTGGATCTGACCCTTCTGATTACAATGTGTTTTCAAATTTTCTATTGCTCTCTCGAACCCATTTTACAAGAGGGTTCATCGAACAATCACACGCAACTTTGTCGCTATTTATTTCGCCACACTATTCACTTTCGACAGGACCTACTTATTGAAAGACGAATAGGAAGCGTGCGCTTGGATATCCATCAGCGAATATTTTCTCGGACATTTAAGAGTGTGGTCCTTAAAATTCTGGAAAAGCTGTAAAATCACGACGCGCATCGGGATTCATGCCATACCATCTGACGAAGAATAGGGACGAGTTTATGATAGAAAGAACGAAAACACGACCGACCCCTTTTGCGCGGACACCAACAGGTATACACGCAATTCCGACCGAATTTATTCCGTTGTCTACCTTGCACCACCCTTCGAAACGCGTTCTTTCTCGAGGATATACGAGAGTCAGTAGACTTCTTTGAGGCAACAATAAAACGGAAAGCGAGCTTGGCGACGACCCACCACTGTCGTCGGCGATAATCTAATTAGAGGTAAATTGTACCTTCGAGCGACGTGTAGCATCAAGAGAGAAGCCGCTCTTAAAGTTCTTCGACAGCATTTATTCAATCCCACGCATAGTCACTAATTTATTAATCTTTATGGAGTTGCAATAGAGTTTCTTCAAATTTTTTTATAATTAAATTTCATAAATTTAAATTATTTAATTTTGCAAAAAAATTACTTAAAAATACATGTTAATTACTTTGAATTTACTTAAAAAATATATATATTTTTTAAAGAGTATTTATGATCTTATACATATAATGATATCAAGACGATAATTAATTTTTTTCGAAAAAAATAATTTCAAATTAAACGACAAATTTACTTTTAAAATTGACATTGATCTTTGCTCGATTTTAATAACATCAAGATGATAATCTATTTTCTTGGAAAAAATTAATTTCACACAAATTAAACAACTTTATCTTTAAAATTAACACTGAATATACATATCTTTTGAGATCGTATCGTACAATATTTATCTAGATTTTTCATCTCTATGTTTGGAAAAGCAATCGCGTGGTATTTGACAGTGTGCCCGAGTCGATAAACACGCTAGATTATTGCGTATCGAATATCCGAGTATCGAGAGTCTGCGCGCATCTGCGTGTGAATGAGCTCCGAACGTGTCAGAAAGACCTTCGGCTACGATCTATCGTACGTGTATTCATAGGTCATCGTCGATCGTGACTCATGGATCGTCCCTGGCAGCAACATTCAGGAGAGTTCTCTCTCTCGCTCTGGATGCCACCGCTCAAGATCGACTCTCTGTCTCCACCCGTAACCTTTGCTTTTTCTCACCTGGCTTATTCCACGCGTATACGTACGTATATGTATACGCATAACTGGGAAGGTGCCTCGACAGCACGCGCGCGCGCTCACGCTTAGCATATTAAATTGCAGGCCGGTTTACAGCCCGACGACGCGAATAATCGACGAGTTATATTATTATACGCAATGTATATCATTATCCTAACGCATAAATCTATCGGCAATAATGTCGGACGACAACACGTGCCGCATATTTAACACAAGTTACGATACACGCGCTTGCCACCTCCCAAAAAAAACGTATCGCGTTAGAATCTGTAAACATGTCACGAGGGATCGAAATAGGCTATAACAATTTGTCGTTTCACAGTTGGAAGAGAATCAAAAATTAAATCATAAAATTTACTGAATATATTATATTTAATATAATATACATGATTTTTTGTGGCATAAGTGTTAATGAACATTAATTCAGAAACACATCATCAATTGACATTTCTCGTAAAATTTTTTCATTTTATTATCTGTAGTTTAATACGAATTCATAAATGAATACAAAAAATAAATCACGATTTTTTAGTTCAAAAATTGTTACTTTGATATCGTTCTCAACAAACAGCTCATTTATGATTTCACAACTCGAACAAGACCAAAGGAGAACGTGTTCGAAGGCATCCCCTATGATTGTAGTGTCACGTGGCGTTCGCAGGGTATCAATTTTCACATGAAAATTACACCGATCAGATATACGCGACGAATATGGAAACATGTTAAGGCGTTATCATTCACGTGAAACAGTTTGACGTTATCTTAGCGAGATACACAGCGGACAGTTTCGGGCTGTTCGTTTTACGATCGGGACCTGTGTAGTCGTTAACACGAGTATACGTATATGTACGTACATACATCCAGAATGCGTCGCGTGCATCTGTTTGCAGCAACGTGGAGGCTCGCGTGATCGCATATTTTTCATGAACTCGGCACCTTCCGTGCCGACGCGCGCGAAAGTTCGCAGCCCTTCTGCGAACGTGTCCATCTCTCCTCCGGTACTTGTGAAACGACCTTATTTTTTTACGACTTTCCTCCGCCCTCGCCTCCTTCCTCCCTCTTTTCTTTCCCTCCGTCCAGAACGATTAGCGGAAGGAAGCGAAGTGAAAATCGAGAGGCTCTCTCTCTTTTCTCTACTCTCCCGCTTCGCGAAGAAGAAAACGAAGCGCCGTCACGATTCGCCTTCGTTACGGAACCTGACGAACTTCCGAAGCACTTCGACTTAGACCTCCTTTTTAGTCGTGAAGCCGCGGCTATGCAAAATGAGAAACGTCAGACTCTCGTCAGAGGACGTTCTCTTCGTTGCTTTTAAACTTGTTAATTGAAGACGTTATTGTAACGGTGCTACAGCTCCGCTTGTCTTCGTTCGAAACTTTACAGTCGAGGAAGCGAAGTTTAAGATCGAGTAGAAATCTTCAAAAGTGAAGTATGTAATAGACTCTATTTAATAAATACGTTTTATAAAGATTGTTACTTTTGAATTGACGTTACTATTTGCAATTTCTTCGATTCAAATTGTTTCAATGGATTGAAATACACTCACTCCACAAAAAGTGGTACTTTGGAAAAAATCACCAAATTTCAAATGACGATAACTTCGCATATAATAAAAATAGAGAGGTTTCTAAAAAATGAGAATAAAACTTGGAATCTCTATTTTAAGAATCTGTTTATTTCAATGTAGCGATATAAATTTATTAAAAATGGCGGGTGACAAAACGAGAGCATTCAAAATTTAAAACTAATGGTCCGAGTTTATTAAGGCACATAGCGTGAGTCAAATGTCGCAACTCTATGGAATAAAAGGATATGATAGTACAGAGTCTCCCCTTTAAAATTCTTTTTTATTCATCTCGATACGATGATTTTTCGCAGAGTTATTCGCATTTGAATAAAAAGGCAGCTTTTTACTTTAAATGCGAATAACTCTGCGAAAAATCATCGTATCGAGATGAATAAAAAAGAATTTTAAAGGGAAGACTCTGTACTATCATATCCTTTTATCCTATAGAGTTACGACATTTGACTCACGCTATGTGGCTTGACAAACTCGGACTATTAATTTTCAATTTTGCGTGTTCTCGTTTTATCATCCGCCATTTCGAATAAATTTATATCGCAACATTAAAATAAATAGATTTTTAAAGTAGAAATTCCAAGCTTTATTTTCATTTTTTAGAAACCTTTCTATCTTTATTATTGACGAAGTTATGGTCATTTAAAATTTGGTGATTTTTTCCAAATTTTAAATATACTGCTTTTTTTGGAGTGAGTACATTTAAAGCAAAGATGAAAAGACACTAATAACATATGTATATGTAGTTGCAAAATAAATAGTATCCAAATATTCGTCTATCGATCTAACTCGGTAATTTTCAACCACACTTAGACCTTTAAAGAGACTTTCATCTTTCTCGATATTCCAATTTTTACCAAATCGTAATCCGTTATTAACTTAATTTTTTATGAATCGCGTTGCACTTTGCGCCGAAAATCGAGAAATCTTGCGATGAAGGTCGCGATGTCGTTGAAAAACCACTTCGCGAGTTCTAGCTCTTCGAGTTAACATCTGTTACGTGCAACGATTTTTAAAGGGGGAACACACGATACCCTCTTCCCTTCGACGACGCTAATAAAATTTCGAATATGAGCGAATCTATCATCGTTTAATTTTTATTGGCCTATTTTTTGCTTTTGCCCTCCATTGAGAATGTTCTTGAGGATTTTAATGCACGCGTTCATTATCCACATCGTAACATTGATAATTAAATATAAAGCGGCGTCACAAGCGAGAGATATCTTGAGAAATCATAATCCGATAATTACAAATCCAATATTGAAAACATTTTATTTGAAACTATAATTTTTTTAGCGTAATGTAGATATTCGAGAAATGCTAATTGAAATCAAAGAAGTAAGAATATTATTCCAAGGATTTGCTTATAAGTAATAATAATGACAATTTTATTATTTCTTTTGTTATTTTTTGGTGGCTTTGTACATATTTTGAGATATTTGAGAGGAATTACATTTTTTAATAATAAAAATCAATAATGACTTTTTCAAGGGAATGAAAGCGAGTATCTCATTCTCCTGATTTTAAATTCACCTTTAAAATTATCGAAACTTTACATATATCTTTTTTATACGATCGTTTTCATTTCAGCGAATACATTTCGGTTTTGATCAAACACATGCACCGATAATAATTAGCACAGAAGTTTTAATTACGAAACAGTTTACAATGAGAGAGGCTTGTTGCCCTTAATAAATTTTACTCCAATAACAGGACATTAAATGAAAACGTCTCGCTGGAATTTTCATTTGAATTAAATGACAAGATAATAAATATTCTATTATAGTGAAAAGCTTTACGTCTCAACAATTTTTAATTTATCATCATGCATTTATCATCGCGCATATCTATATAGATACAATTCTCTTTTTGCTGGAATAATAATAAAATATTGATGATTAAAAAAGACGTACGTTCAAAATTTTCAGAAATATCTGGCGCTTTAGACAGCGTTTTTCCTCGTAAATATGGGGTCCTCGCTTTCACATGTCTCGAAAAATAAGTGTTAAGAGTCGAGTGCACGATCGGCATTCGATTGCCGTAAAACCGTTTCGAGAGGGACGACGCGAGCGACATAAACGACGAGATTCCAACGTCGGCAATAAATATACAATTAAGCGTCGTTGATGTCGATACGAGCGTCGGGGACGTTTAACGACGTGATAAAATCAGGTGACAAGTGTCACGACGAATGGAACAGGTATTACAGCGAGCCGGTGTATACAATAGAGGCAAATCCTTGACCTGAGGGCGCGTCTCCCCGCTATAATTTAAGGCATCCAACAATTCCTTCGACGGTGTTTTATTAAAGCACCTCTCCCGTGGCGAGATAGAGAAACGGCGGTAATGATCACAAAATAATAATAAACTTTTCGAACGCATTGAGATGATAATTAGAACATTTCAGATATTTAAAATTACATAAATTCCTCGAGAAAAATGTCCTATTATAAATAAAATACTTATCTACTTGTATGATATATATAAAATTATACTTATATACAGAAATGAGAAAGAAATAAATCTAATGCTTTCTCGCCATTTTCGCGAAATACACTTTATTGTTTCATCCATCAAGATAAGTTACTATGCGTGACGGTAAATATACCTCTTGCCACACTAGAAGCGTCTGGCGGAAAAATGAGATTACGCTCGAAATTTAGGATTCACCCTCGAACGCGTTTTACCACGTATTATCCGAATCCACTTTGAATCCTCCCCCCTGGCAAGGACATTCGATTTTCCCCCTCTTTGTGGCGTCCACCCTCTGTCCGCAATGTGCTTTGCGATTTAAATTTTGTCACGGGACAAATTGCCTGACAAATCGGATTTTCGCCATATCGCGACGAGTCACCGGCGATCAAAGCTCGACATTTCTCGCATTCTCTTTTTCATCCATTTTTATTTCCTTTTGTTCCTCCTATACGAAACGCGATTCGCGAGAATCCAATCGACCGACCGACGGTCCAAAATTATTTGAATATTTTTCGAGGATCAAACTTGATCCTTTTATAACCATCGATTTTCAATGAATACCAGCTTATATGTGAACGCAATATTTTAATGATATGACATATGTTTAATTTATTCTTTAAATGTCATAAAGCGAAGTCCTGAGCGAACTTTCTGATTATTTTCACGTTTAATTAACAAATCGCAGACAAACTGGTCGGAATAATACGATCGTCGTAACATAACTTATTTAAAAAGTGGCGAATGAGACTCGAAGAATCAAGATACGCGGGAGAGAGGACGATCTTTCTTCGCGATTCAATGGAGACTCCGCGCAGAACGGACGACCACCGAGTGGCACTCGCCGGCTATCTCGAGAGATGATGCTCGGCGCTTTAATTAAGTGGCGTCTCCCTTATCCGGCGAAAGAGGCGGCTCACAAAAAAACGCCGGTTCCCTTTTGCCTGTGGCGAATGAAAAGCTTTCGAGCTTATATAGCTACGCTTGCGATATACCGACCTCCAGCGATCGCTATTGTCCGCGAACGTCCTATTTAAGAAACGACATGCAACAAGTATCGGCATTCATCCGTGTCGTTTTTTCTTTTCGCCGTCTCGCAAGCTGTGTGCGATACCCTTTTTGTATTTTCTGATTTTTTTTTTTTTAATTAATCACTCAGGAGCTGTTGATGATCCGCTTGCTTTTAACGGCGATTCATCACCTCGCCTTTTAGCCGACGTATCAATTTAAATTCGTGTTTCATTGATTATTTAAATTGCAGGAAGAAGAACGAAAAATATTATAGATCGTTATTAAAATTTTTCTCACGGCACGTAATATATATTTTTTTCTAATAAAAAATTTTAAGTGCACATACATTTGGTTATCTTTTTTTCTGAAACGAGTAAAGTTTCGTGTCTCTTTTAATCAAGAGGAAATTGGAAGAGCATGGATATTGTCCACATTAGGGTATCGTTAAGCAAAAGCGGTTAATAAACGATCGGTGATAATTCGTCCCGGTGAAAATCGGCAACGATTAAAACCACAATAATTGCAGCACAAAACCCCGAATCTCCGCCGGATGTCGTGTAATTACGCGGAGACCTTTACGGTGTCGCGATCCAGTGATTTTATCGTCCGTCGGTTTAACGAGACCCAATTTCTGCGTACGCATTTGCCAAAAATAAAGCAAACTGACACGCATGACGCTCCTCGATAATTGGCACGCGATTACGCAGGTCGGATAACGAGAGGACGGATCCGAAATGCGCTAAAGTATGCGGAACATAGACGTCAAGTAAAAATTTTAGAATTCCTTGTACTGTTATACTTGTGCTTTATTTTTATAACTTACGACAGTAATTGGCTCATAAAAAATCCCAGTAACAAGTAATTATACAGTCAAAGAAATAATTTTTTCCCACACGAGAAGCAGGATAATTATTATTTGCCGTAATCTTTTATATATTAAATATGATTGTGCGACTTCTAATTCATTCTGTCGCAATTTTGAAAAATTTGTAGTAAAGCTGCAAAAAAATCTCTCTTATTGGGTTATAATTATCGTACATATGTGACTATATAATTATCAAATGTGTTGAAGAAGGGAAATGATTATTCTCCCTCCTGTGCTTTTTCCATTGAAATGTGTTATCGCGTCATTAGTATTTATAAGTGCGATAATAGGGGAGACACAGCATTCCTTTCCTCCCTTTCCCTTTCATAATTTTTTTTTTCAAAGGCACTCCTAGTACATGTACGCATTTATATGAGTATATCATTGTTAGCATCAGTTTTTTTTGTAATACGATAAGATCTGCTATCTTAGCTTGGATAAAAGCGAGCGCCCTTTTTTCTCGCGGCACTCACGTCGATTGAAGAGGCGAATCGAGCAATATCACGAGATGTAATCTTATCGATGGCAAGAAGCAACGCTCTCGCGTACGTCTTCTAATTCAAAGAATCTTCATGAATCGAAAAAGAGGAGAGCATTTTAAGGTCGCATAAAAAAACACGAGGATATTGCCGGTCGCGGCGCATTACCCTCTTCCTCCTCCTTCACGCCGTAACAATCTCGTAATGGAAAAAAGGCTTAACAACGTAAGCGTTCGCGCGCTGAAGGGCGGAGAAAGCGGGGAGGGGGAAGGGAGGTCGGATGCAATTTCGCGAGGAAGATAGAAGCGACGGCCGCGGGCGAAACACGCGTTTCCAGCCGGGCACACACGTGGCTCTCTCCCGCAGCTACTGTATCAATTCTGTCAATTGTCAATTCGTCCCAGCACGACGTAGGGAGGAAGAACGAAAGCGCCGTTTGAAGTGCGGGATCCGCGTAATCCCATTTGCAGCCACGCCGTTTGCCCTCTCCCTTGAACCCCACCACCTCTCTTTCGCGAATTAGGTAGCCAAATTCGCTCCTTCCACAGGATCGAATCTCATCACTAAAGGGGCTCCCTCGCCCACCGTGTTCGTTCCCGGAGTTGGTCTTTCCTTTCCATTCTCTTCTCTCTTTTTTTCCTCCTTTTCGCATCTTCTTCTCCTCTCTTTTTCCTCTCGTCGTCGCATAACCACTCCTTCGGCCACATCTTTCTATGCACGCACCGACAGCGAAGCAATTGCAACAGAGTGCTCTTTCGCTCGCCCTGAACCTGTTCGAGACCCCCGCGGCAGAGAGCACCGCTCATCTGCTTAGCGAACCCTTTCTTTTACTTTCCCCCCTTTCGTCCTTTTCTTCGTCCTACGCGTTTCACCTTCTTTCCTGCTTTCCTGCTCTTCGCGGGTCATAAAATTGCGGAAACGCGCGCTTCCAATTGACGCTCTCTTCATCGACGATTTTGCGAAACTCCGTCATCCAGAACCTAGCGCTTTCATTCCACGAAAATTAAATTAATATTTAAAATAAAATAGTATATTGTGTATCTAGTGCGGAAAGTTGACAATTGGTCACGAGTGCGGGGGATGGACGCACGAGTCGAAGGCTTTGTGCGCGTTTTCTGTGCGCGAGGTGGCCGATCGCACGCCGCCATCTTGCGGCGGCACGGTGCGGGAATAGCCGTGTTCAATACATTGCCCACGGCTTCAGCCGTGGACAATGACTTTGAACGCAGCTCAGCCGTAGGCAATGGCTTTGGATGCGGCTTATTCACTCACCGCGTCGCCGCTAAATGGCGGCGTGGGAAATCGGCCGCTTTCCGCACACAAAGTGCCACTTTGCCTGCACGTGTAATACAAAAAATATTTTGATGGATCGCAGAAGTCACGATTCCTATAGGCAAAAGAATAATTCACGGATATACGAGCGCGATATTGATAGCAGCATGGACCGTCAACGAGCTGAAATTAATCGGCGCCCTTCTTCGTTCGTGTTCTTCTTTCAATAGACTCGCTCTCCGCTTTGCTCTCTCGAAACTTCTCCTCTCCTTCTCTCGATCGTCCTCTTTTCTCCCGTCCAAACTTCACCCTGTGCCCCCTCTTTTCCGGTACTCTCGCTTTCTGGCCGGCTATTAATCCCGTCGTGTAGAGCTGGGGTCTGGGATTATTGAAATTATTATACGGCAGCGAACCCCGAAATCGGAGGCCCTGTACATTTCGAGATTCCAACGCGAGCCAGTCGCTCCCGTTTTGTGCTCATCGATGTGCGTGTTTGCGTGCACACACGAACTCTGGCCCTCTGTCTCTCTCTCTTTCTCTTTCTCTCGGTGCGGCTAGCAACGACGCGATATCACCCAGGAAGCGGAGACGAGTATGAGAACGAAGGGCCACGAAATAATGAGTCACCCGCTTTCGGTCCATCGTGCGAGCCCGAAATATCTTGTTCCGGCGCGCATCGCGTGCGTTTCGTGTCGAGCCATTTCCAGGGGAGAGACAATAACGGCTATCGGCTGGGCGGCTGCCACAAGAGAGACGGTAAAGTCCGTATTTAAAAATTAAAGCTATATCCCCGGAATAAAAATGTGCACCAGGCTGGGGCGACCACGTAATGGCGAGGTCGACGTTGCGAAAGTCGCGTGCGTTATTGTAGGGTGAACCGCACAATTAGCGGCCACTTTAAGAATATTTGCTTTCTACGTCGCGAAATTATTGACAGCTACGCAAATATTGGAATAACGCACGCGTACATTCCCAGTTTTACTTTAGACGTATGTATAAAGTCTCGTTTACAAAATTGATTAAATTATAGATTCAGCTCGGATTCTCGCAAATCAAGACATATTATTACTCTTGCATAACGTGATTTTAAATAATAAGTCATTTTTTTTAACATCATTAAATTATTATTAATTATTTTTCTCCGTAAATAATTTTGCTAATTCTAAATAAAGATAGGAATTTTATCTTTGAGACTAATAAAGATATATCAATTAAATCGTACAACGTTTAGATAAAGTATAAATGCTAGCTGAAAATATTACTCATTTAAATACTATGTTTTTAAATCGTCAAAAATGTTCGAAATATTGGAAACTAAGTTATTGATATCAAACAACAGCTCTCTTAAATTGTAATTCTGATCGTGAATATGCTCCCTAATTCCGAAACGAGCTCTATACATACAGTGTGACGAGTCGGTGTCATCATTATAACAATATTACAGATGAGTGAAAGTGTAATATATGTCTCGCTCCGCGGCGAATTATGCCGTTCGCAATGAAATCGGGGCTGTCACCCCACCTGCATGTCTCGCCCCCAGGGAAAGGGAAAGCGTGCGCACATACACAAGAGCGGTACGGTTACGTTGCAGCCCTCTTTGTGACATACGCACTACGGCTTTGTCGCGTTGATCCAAAGGGTGATCAAGGGGTGCGGCCCAAAGGGGGCGTGTACGCGATTTACCTACCTACCTACCCCTTTTATATTACGGCGACACGGCGCGATCACGCGAATACGCGTTCGGGAAAACCGTTATCGATCCTCTCGCCACGTCGTACGTAGGAATCGCTCTTCAGGAATTATTAGACGACTCGCCCTCAGTCAGTGGCCTCGCGTGTCTCGCGCGCACTCGTTCCCTCTTCTTCATAGCGACCGGTTATTACGCCGTTTAACGCGCCGTTTGTACAATGTCGCGTTAACTTACTCGCTGCTTTGTATCCGTGAATTGGACGCGTGAGTACAAAACGATATGAAGGAAAGGATTTTTATTTTATTACGCGCTCTCTCGAGGAGAGCGATTTCTTTTCCGGCATTGTACGAATTTATAAGATTGCGAACAGAGAGATAGATCGATAGATGGACAAGGTTCAATTTAACAGTATTTTGCTCTTTAATTGGTGGATAAAAAATAATGCTTTTGAAGAAACTTTTCGAATCCTTTTTTCAAAAAGATTATAATTGTTGAAAGAGATGGAGTATTTTGATAACACGTGGATTTTTAATTTCATCATTTAGCTTCAATTCTAAAAGTAAAAGTCACGAATAAAAATAGGATCAGGCAAATTATTATGGAAGTTCCTCCATTCACGTAAGCTAAATATTGACCGTTCTTTAAAAAAAAAAAAAAAGATTGTTTATTCAATTCTAAGCGCTGTCATACATATGTGTGCATGAGCAAGTGAGAATTCTAATGGCGAGCACGTCGGTGACTTTCATAAAAATGGTCTCGTTAAGTGAACTCAATCTTATGTCGTCCCGTGACGTCGCGAGCGCCGGGAATAAATTAATAACCACGTCCTCGCTTAATTGACGTCAGGTTCACGCGTTCGTTGAAATTAATGGGAGCTCCGTGCGTATACCCCGAAAATCAACAGAGATAATAACTCGTCCCATCGATCCTCTCGGAGCGCAAAATTAAAATGTAAATTGAGAAACGAGCGCGAGATGGTGGAGGTTGTAATTGATTCACGAAGCGCGATCGCGATCATCGCGTCTTGCTCCGCGTATACGTGAGACCGAAACCGCCGCACACCGATATCCTGTAAAACGTTCGACAGGTGTTCCCAGGTGGCGAGAAGGAAGTGATTTTACACGGCAGTTAACGTGGTGTAAAGTGCTAATGTGCGAATTAATATAGCGGTCACTCCATAACGTTGGTCGCGCATCACGAATCCGTGGCGGATATAGCCGTTCGCGTGGAATTTCTGCACCTACACGTGAATCCTACAAGTCAGTCGATACGTCAAAATAATCATATCAAGGCGCGACTATAAATATTTCCCGACGACAGTCACCTCGATCAACGTAGAGCGAAACCCAGCAACAAACTTATGTAAGCATCAAACATTTTGCTTTTTTCTCTAAGAAGTTTTTTTTATTTTTCGATATAAATAATTGCACTTCTAATCTAATATCTTAAGAACAAAAAATCTTACAAGAGATTTTCTCAAAGATGTGCGTATTAGTCTTTTGACAATTATATATATATATATATATATATATACCATAATAATTTACAATATTGATCTTAAATTAACATTTGACTGCTCTTGCTATATTGTCATTCATTATTATTATTATATTTTTTTCGCTGACATAGGTAATTCGAAAAATCTGTTCCTTCTTCGCTCTCTTTGACAGGAACATTGCATCGCGCGATAAATAGCAGTCGGTCGTGGTTCGTTGCGATACGGAATTGCCGAAATATCGCCTCGGCTCTGGCGCAAGCGTTCGAGATGCCTTTCTCTCGATTAATTGCCGTGACGGCGGTCTCTTTTCCCCTAATTAATACGTATTGCATATTTGGTGTCGGTGAACCGCGCGCGATTCGGTCGCGAACGAATTCAACGTCGCAATACTTGGTGAACCTTCGACCTCAGGAGAGAGGTCACACGACACAGGAGGGAACCGACCATCCGGCTGATTCACCAGTCCACGAACCTAATTGGGGACGCGCTGCGTGAGTCTCGCGATTCGTTTAATTGCCACCGCAATCTCCCTCGAAATTACCTTTCCAGGTATCGCTCGGAACCTGGCCCGAATCCGTTTCTGTCTGTCACTCGCATCAAACACATCGTCGAATACAAGGACTATGCGTTTCCTGCCGATACCATCGTCCCTTTCCGTTATTTCTCCAGTTCTTTACGTTGCTAATCTCACGTTTGTATGGAAATGGAAATTTTTCAGCTCGTTATGTCGGAGATCTCATAGATAATCAAGATCGAAAGAATGTTTGCGATGGTTATTATTTTGTCATATGTATTTTCGATCAAATATACAAAATAATTGCACAGTCTCTATATAAGCAGAGGGAAAAGAGAGAACGTTATTCACTTTTTGATATAACCAGGTAGACAAATCCCATCATTAAAGATAATAATACTTTTAATTCGTTGAAATTTAAATTTGTAATATATCCATTTTATTTGTACAAATGTGTACCTGTGCATATAATGAATAATTCAATAAAATATACGTATATTCCTTGATTATCAGTATATTCTTTTCTGTACGTTTCCGTGACACAATGTACGTAAAAAATACATTTAACTCCGTTCGCGATCTTGTATCCGTACATAAATATAGTTCATTATTTTCTCGTCCATTATGATAGAGATCCCCCGACGAAACGGAAGGCAACGGAAGGATTCGTGATCGTCGCTTTCACACAGGATATGTTAGCTAATCTTGATGAAGACGACGAATCTCTTGTAATCTTTAATCGCGACCGAAAGGGGAGATTCTTTTCAATTTGTCGACCGCGATACTTAGATTCCATCATAATGTTTCTCATTAGTACGTCGTTTATTCAGACGACACATTGGCATATCTTTTTTTACACCATGCTTTCCGTTATGATATGACGTATGTGATTACTCGAATACCATCAAATGTATATCGTGACATGATCCATCTCTTCGGTAAATTGACAAATAAAATCCGCGATACAGACTGGCAAAATGTATGCGTTCATAAATACAGAGCGGCATTTTTTTCGCACGGAATGAAAAAGGATGTCGATCCCGTTGCGCGATCTCTCATAACTGGAGTCTTGCATATTTTTACTCGAGACGATACAGACAACATGACATAGTAGATAGCACAGTTTGTGGAAAAAATGTATTAATTATTGTGGCTAAATTTTTTAGGTATCCCTGTATTACATCTGAAATTTAAAATTAAATTTAAATTGGCCTAAATTTCATGGCAATTAATATTTTTAATTTATAGTATAGTAGGGTGAGAATTTGCCGTTAAATCATAATTAAAAATATTAGTTAAAATTAGGCACAATAATAAAAGTATTTTAAGTATAATGTAGGCATCTAGAATTTTGCTAACTAATATTTTTTTGTCCGCGGAAACGTCGTTGACAAATCTTGATGACGAATATCAGTATAAACGTTTCCGCTTGTAGATAGAGTCGCGGGTGTTCAAATCGCAAATTTTAAAGAACCACAATTCATACATTAGATGCATTTGGCGATTGTAACCTGCGGAAGCACGCGACCGTAATATTACTGTGCGGCGACTGTAAAATCTCTCCCGCCACGCGTTTCTTCGCATCAACGTTTTACCGGACACGGTAATTAACTGTCTGGCGCGTCGTCACATCGCATCGCCCTGGGTATGCATCGAAATCCCAGGCCAGAGAATCCGTGGACATTATCTCGTTTCGAAAGCCGACGTTTCCTTTACCGGTCAGATGCTTTTAATCTTTCCTTTCGCCACACGAGGAACCTAATACGAGCTTTCGAATACCAATTTGTATTACCGATGTATCTCGACTGATCTTTTACGTATTTCGCTATCTTTCTCTAGCTCGTACTGCTACCTGGCAATATGAGCGCAGAAGGAAAAATGAGTTAATTGCTTAGTACACAGCTGGTCAGTATCGGTGAAAGTTAATAATCGCCGTGTGAGATATACGAAAAGAAAGTCTGGATTAATTATAATTGTTAATCGAAGACGACAAAACTCTCCCACATTTTTATCAAGGTATTGCATTATCACATTGTACGATCTAGATTTGGAAAACAATTAGAAAAAAAATTCAGGCATATATCAGGTTTTATCGTGCATCATTAAAACGATATGCAGAAAAAAAAGATTGAACATTATTATTATGTTTAAATATCCTTAATATCGTGTATATATACTTATATATATTGTACATTTCGTAGTTTCCACTTTTGCGTATTAACACGTAGTATAAGGCCTTTTTCAAGAAGAAATTCAATTACCGTGTCCGCGTAAAAAGTATATAAGCCTTATTACACATCGGCGTGTAAAAACGCAGAACCGTAAAATTATTCCCGCCGTGTCGTTGATGTACATCAGAGATCACCGCGTAGCGTGATCGCGGAAAAATTGCTGACGATTTCTCCAACCTCTCTTGCACATTGATTTTCTGGAACGGCAACAATGTGAAACCGGTCTCTCTCTCTTAATACACGCGGCAGTTCCGTTACAATCCCTGAAATTAGTGTACGCTTTGGAGCATCTTCTTCGAGCACGAAATAGCGAGAACGACGGCGCGAGTAAGCGAACCGAAAGAGAACGATGCGCTTTCGAGTTTAATTAACGGCCTCGGGGTACTTATGATTTTCCCGATGCTTACGATTTTTCCTCCAACGCGTGACTTATACAAATCTTCAATTTTCGCCAGTTTCTTCAATTCTTTGTTGCTAAAATGTGCTCGCCAAGATTCCGAAGTCTCATGTTAATTATATCTATTATTAAAATTATTTCCTACAATAAAAACTGTACATATCTAAATTTTTAATAATACATAATTTTCGATTTTTTTATTATATAGCTGTAAATTATATATATTTTTAATATGTTAAAAATATTTCTTCCCTTCGTTAAGTTTGAGGGTAAAACACTTCCTTGACACGGTGCAAATTTCTCTATCGAGATATCAATCCGTCAAATCTACGAGTCGCGTTAGAGCTCTCTCTCTCTCTCTCCACTCAAGCGCCGGTCTATTTAAAAGCGGCAGATATCCACGATTTCTCGAAAGTCTCGAGATGGAAACTCGATCCGACACATCATCGGCTCGCGATCCCGACGAGACCCGGACTCGCGAGATATAACTGGAAATGAGATAAAGAAAATTGCGAATAATTCAAATCCAAATTGCCACGGACATATTCCCCGATAAACAGCGATTCGATCGCGAGAGGGAGGGTATGACGATACGAGGAAAGAGGGATAGGAAAGAAAGAGAGAAGAAGCGCGAGCGCGCGCGAAACCACTCTACAACTTTTGATATCGATGCATCATCTCGATCCTCGCACCGGGTTCTCTGATCGATTTTCATTCCGCGGGTTGCATGGCGGCTCGCTATCCGGGTGCTATCTTCAACCACCTCGCCTTCGTCGACTCGGCATCTACGGGGTGCCCGAGAAGTAGCCTTCGGGACGAAGGACTCGGCCGGAATTTCTAATCTATTTATAAAATTATTATAACACGATTGTCTTCGTGAAACGCGATCGAAGTGAAATAACACAACACGATGATATTATAATATCAAGCTGAATTTAGTTTGGCACATCGTTTCTGGAAACGCTAATTAAATAAAAGAGTTTATAACGTGGCAAATTGGAATCTAAATGTCGATGCATTCAAAACTAACTGGCAGATGACATGGAAATATTTGCAAACGAAAATAAACAAGCTCCACTAATTTTAAGATTTGCTCAGAGGGAATCAATTTTATTATTATACGTAAATACATCGACTTGAAACAGACATCGATTTCCTAAGGTTTGTTTATTATTTATTTCATTTATATAAATGTGCTATACAATTTCATAATTACTCATAAAGTGATTGAATAAATCTGAAATTCCACCAGAAGACATCTCTCTCGCTCATGCGAACGCTTCGTTAAGATGCCCAAGGGGTGAAGCGAACGCTCGGGAGGGACACCTTGTATAAAGGTACGTGTATAAGGCCTCTCGCTCCCTCCACGGGGCAGTGTAAGATATCAGCTAAGAAACGGGCCCGTCCGAGACTTTACGACCGCTCTTATAATTATCTCCAATAAATATCTCCGCGGCACGAGAGCGTATATCGAAATACTTGGGCGGGTCAGAGGTGAACTCGTACCTCCATCTTTCGATCAACGCGTTTCTTTTGGTCGCCCCGCGTTCTCACTGATAAATTTATAATGTTAAACTCGCGAGAAGAGAGCGGCAATATCGCGCGGAGCTCTACCTATAAGGAATGGGCCTGCTTAATAAGTCGGGGTGACCACACGCGAACGCGGGGATGAAACCTCCTGTGCTTCTCCTCCTCTTCGGGGAGATCGACGAACTAATTTCGCGATTCGAATCTCGATTAGTCTCTCTCTCTCTCTCTCTCTCTTCGCGCGTACGCCGCGTACGAGCGCACGAACTGCCAACGATGCGATATAACTTCGATTTGCTTACGCCTCTAGTCGGCAACATTGATGAGCTAGAAGCACCAGCCGCGTGCGAGTAGAGATTCTAGTTAAAAGTCTAGATAAGTTGCGTTGCATTTAAGATTCCTCCTTCGCCCCTTCCTCGCGAGCTCGATAACGAGATGAACTGTTGCACTGTGTTGAATTTTTTGTTTTAGAGAAAATATATCTAATATAATTTGTAACAGCTCTTTAAAAATTAATATACATATAAAAGGCAATAAGAGCTAATTAAGTTCTGTTATTAATATTTATTTGTGGAAAAAAATTTTTAACATAAAATATCAGACAAAAAAGTTCGAACGTTTCGGTTGCCTTTTTCAATCTTCTTCAGCGCATCATTTAAAATTAAAGATTAATAGAAATTAACAATCAATTATTCATAACTGTCAATATACTAAAACTATACAGAAACAGAGTTATTCGCATAAAACTACGTCAAGATATTATTTTAAAAAAAAACGAAATCATGCTTTTAAAAAATGCGTTAATATTAAAATATATCTAATAATCGTAATAATATAAAAATTAATAAATTAACAAAATATATATGAGTTGATTTTAACAAGAAGATTGTTATATAGAAAGAAGTGCTCGAATGCAAAAATCATTTTTCAATGAAATAAATTTTCGATACTTTCTCAAAGACGCAACTACTGAACAGCTGACTCGAATGACATCGAACGATGATGCTTCTCCAGAGAAATATATACAAGTTGTTATTAACGTATGCCTCAATTACGATGGTATCGAGCCGGCGATCGCGCGGGTCACAGTCAAATAAAACGGCACGTTAATGAAAGCTAAACTAATACACACGGCGATACATCGATAACGCGCGCGGTCCACCCATTCTGTCCACCTTTGTCGGACTCCGTTCCACTCGGCCGCATCATCTCTCTTCTCCGCATATACACTCTTCGAGAGATACAAATAAGAAATACGAAATCGCGAGATTAACGCGTCATTAAATAATTACGGTGTGCCCCCTCCTCTTCTTTTTTCCCGAAGATGACGGGGCCCGGTTTATAAGTGGTCACGCATGTATATATATACGGAGCACGCGTCGCACAAAGTCGCGAGATAACGAATCGGCGAGCGAACGTATATGCGTTATGCACACGCGATGCAACGAAAAAGGAAAGGAGGACCCTCTCGCCCGCGCCCGAGAGATCCGCCTAATTATTCTTTCCATTTGGACTGCTTCTTTACCCGAGCGTGGACGGAGTCGACGGGTGACCTGGCTCCGCGCACTGGAACGACGACGAGAGACGGACTGTGCCCGAAGAGATATATGCGGATACTCTATACTATCCCGGACCTACCGCGCGTTCCTCAACCTGACACACCCATTCTCCGAGGTCGATTAGGGTAAATGTCACACGCGGATAAATACGACCCTAATATTTCGAAATGGTATGCATGCGTGAAAGAGGGAAACCCCGATAGTGATTTATAAAGATGTTCGAAATAACGATTGGCTCTTTCTCCTTCTCTCTCTTATTCAATTAGCACGCATCGAAAAATCTTCTAGAAACAATGTACTGATTATTTACAAGTTTATTCAATGCCAGTTATAATGTAACAATTAAAAATAAAATTACAACATTTTTAAATAAACTCGTTAATTGTTAAAAGGAGTTAAATTCAAATTAAAAAAAAAAGACGGATAATGAAAAACATTTTTTAGCGTTAAATATATAGAATGTTTTAAATTGCAATTCATATTTTAAAAATGAGTGCAAGATACATATTAATTCCTCTTTTATAGTTTTATATACGGTATCAAGTCTATAAAAGTATAATTTAATGAAAGGAGTTGGGGTGTGATAATAATCGTATAAATGTTAACAAGTAGTGCTGCGCGTTCTACTATGATGCGAATCGGTCGCGGTACGACGCGATTGCGTGAGTATCTACGCACGTGCGTGAAGCGATTCGCGCGCGTTTACGTCCGGATGTGACGCTTGCGCGTAAAGGACGGAGCGGACTTTCGAGTTTCCCGAGTCTGATCGCGGAAGAGCGTAACGGGAATGGTAATGCGAATATGTTGACGTGGAGAGAAGAGAACGGAAGAAGAAGAGAACCTTTGCGAGAAAAAAATGTGGAAGTGTAAATTATTGCGATCACGCCAAGCGTTCGCAGAACGAAAAAATGAAAGAAGACATAAATGTGATTTATTTTTGGGAATTGTTGCGTTATTTAAATATTATCGTGACCCCTGTCTTCGAGTTAGCTTCGGAAAATAAAATAAAATAAAATCTACATTTTTTTAGACGCGAACACAAATATAACAACAGAAATATATAGATATAATTATATTATCATTATTTTAATTAATCATAATTTTACGGTAAATACAATTAAAAATTATTTCAGGAATTGTATAGCATTCATATTAATCAATGTCAAAATATAGCGCTTCTTTTTTCTCTTTAAAGAATAATTTTGTCTACAAAAATCGCATTAAAAAAAAACCACGAAAAGAGAATTTCATTAAATACCAGTTTGTGATGGCTTTGTAATGGCAGTAATTAAACAGTAAAAAAATGAAATTTCAACTCAATGGACAAAATATAATTTTCTCGATTTTTAATTTAGGTACAATTTGTCGCGTCGGAATTGAAATTTCGTTGTATCTTTCTCAAAGAATAATTTCGCCCACAGGGAGAGAGATGATACTCGTAATAACACGGGAGGAAAGAGAGGGCCGCTTCGCGGGTGACCGCTCGGCTTGCGCAAGCGAGTCGCAGCGGAGCGGCGCCGATCCTGGCGCGGCGGCGTGTGAAAATGACGCCGGGCCTGAGGATGACGGCGATGGCTCTCCTCGCCTCCGAGGAATCGGACAGACGACCGACCTCTCTACTCGCTTTCACGGCGCGCGTCCGACTCTCTCGTTGAGACACACCGCATCGCGCGGATACGCTCGACGAATTCCGGCGGACACGGCCGGCCGAAAGCGGAGAGGCCTCCTCGTCCTGGCCGGCAACACACAATGGACGATCTCCCGCTGTCTCTCCTCCTCTTTCTCGACGTCGTCTATGCTAATAGGTTTCCCATTTCTTAAATGAGTCCGGGCGCCGGATCATATCCTTCTCATCTACCGTTATTAATTCTAGCTCGTAACTTTTTTTTTAATCTTAATTTAAAACGTGGAAGAGATGTCTCATGGAAGGGTACCGTTGCCGTCCAAGACGTGAGAACCTACCCGACGTTCTGCGTTCCGCAGAAACACTTGACACATTTTTTTCTCCGATTGCGTCAAATTGCGATTTGATTCAAGAGTCCTTCGATCATTCATGGGCCTCGATATAAATATGGACCGGGGTTATCGAAAAAGTAGGATGAGAAGAGAGAGAGAGAGAGAGAGAGGACCTATGCAACCGCCATAATTTTTGAACACGAGATTGTCCCCGCAATGAATTCCTCCAGCTCGATGGAGTAGCGGTGACTTTTATTCCCGATAATGACAGAGAAGAACGGGCGGTAGCGGAGAAAAGGAGAGAGAGAGAGAGCGTGGGGGACCAGAAAGGGACGGGGAACCAGAACCCCGACACGGTACGTGATCAATTTTCGGTGCCCCGGCGCGGTGTGCTATAGGTGCGCGCCTAACTACGATTTCGGCGTAATTATATCTCTCTGTCCGAGCGGCGGCTCTGTCTCGAGACGCGGTCGCAGTATATATCTCGAGTCTTTCCATCCACGAAACACGCACACACACACACATACATTTTGTTTCTCGTGCGCGCACCTGGGGCACGTCGTATGATTATTACCGCGCGACAAACCGCGCGAGCGCGGACCCCAGTATCGATTCCGCAATTTACGTCGCCGCCTCTCGGCCCCGAAACTCTCTCGATCGGGGCCCCATATACTCGGTGAGTCGATGAGGACGCGAAGGTGGAGGAGAGAGAAGGATCGCATTCGGAGCCCCGGTGGGGCGGAACAGGAGGAAGATTGTTGAAGGATGAGCGGTCATCGGGTCTCCTGGCCCGGAGGAGCAGATGGCCACGAGACGAACGTAATTGGCGAGCCATCGAGATTATTGCCCGTGGCTCGTTCTGCCTTTCTCCCCCTTCCTTGGCATCTATCTGACGGCTTAGGATACAACGTTGTACAACTAGGATTCTTCCTCTATGATATTCCAGATTTCGAGGGAACTGTCCCGTGGCCGCAGTTTGGGAGGTAGAACATTTAAGGGATGGCCAGAGGGCTAAAGTTCCGGGCCCCCGGAATTGTCCTTGTCCCTGAGAAGGACTGCAACACGGAACAGTCTAGACTGTCATGCACCTGCTTCGGTGTGCCGTGTTGTTTCCGCGACGGAGAAAAAGAAAAATGGCAAATGAGAGGGTCCAAAAACAATGCATTCGCCGAATGTGGACTACCATATTGCTTCGTTCGTCCGAGCCTTGCGAATCCATTTAAGAGCTAACGAATTAGAAAACACAGCGTTTCCAAATTTTAATTCAATTATATCTCGCTAATTATAATTTTAATCAAAGTTAGATTCAATTCCAAGAAGAATCCAATTATTTGATATATACGTAGATCCTCTCTTTGGCAAATCTAGGCGGTTGCATTCTATATACTCTTTATATATATATATATATATATATATAGCTATGCTCTTTGCCGAAGATGGTGACAAAATTATTGCCAGACGCGGAGATCCCATTCGCGTATTTTATGCGGGATATAAAAGAGCTCACTGATCGGGTGCCATAAAGTATTGTTTACACCAGCGAGGTTTCGGGCCTCGGTGTCGTCCCGGTATATTTACCGACGATCCTCCGACGATGTCTCTGGAGCCGGGGGAGAATCTGAGAAGCCAGCCGACACGCTGTCGTGAGGGAGAAAAGGAAAAGGGCTCGGACCTGTCGGGAGCGTCGACGTCCGTTCGCCTCGACGACATTGGCGCATCTCGACCTTTTATTTTCGTCTTCCCGAGCCGGGTACACGACGCGCGGGTCACCTGTCCCTCGCGCGAGCCTGCAAAATGACTTTTACGACGTGCGCTTATCCTGGACCGCTGTCCGCAGGAGGTCCGAGAGAGAGAGAGAAGAGCTGATCCTCGGCGCAACGAGGTGTCTCGTTCGATTTCGCCTGACGCCGACTCCGCACCGATTCCAGCTCGGAATGTAAATTTTATTCCGCGTGTTCTCTCCCCATCTCGGGATCATAAATTACGGGGAGAAATGTCACCGCCGCGCCGTGAAAATGGCCGGTCTCTAGCTGGATATAATGAGCGGGTGCACATTAGCATTCGCGCGGTGACGAGCGAAGACAGATGTTCGAGCCGCGATACTGCCGCGGTATACACGACAACTGCGTACCTACGTGTCAGCGCACACACAGTTGATCACGGACACGAGGAGGAAACGATCTATGCTATGGAAGATTGCGTCGAGAGAGGCGCGCGCGAGTTATTACACGGAATGAAGGCGAGATATGGACTCTCTATTCCGAACGACGTATATAGCGTTGTCGGCTGATTATAATTTGTCGGTTAAAGACCCTCGCGGAATTTACGTCCCGTGTCTTCTGTAAATTCTTTTGTGACTCGCCAAGCGACTTTAGGGGAGGAAGATATATCATTATATAATCGTATATTCTCTTTCGCAGAAATAAGAGGTGTATATATCAGTAAATAGGAAAATTGTACATTTTAAAAAATTTGGATATTTCTTATTATTAAGCTTCTCTAAATTTTTTTTTTAAATACTCTTTGTTTCCTCTTTGTATTTAAAATATATAATAATTTTGAGGACGTTGTTATAAAAGCACACGTACTAGGAATTTTCTTTGTTACTGTGGGCAACGTTATATGATGCAACTAATATGTGTGACATTATTCTATAAAAAAACCGATTTTTTTTACATAACAAGTGGGAACCAATACGTCACGTTTTACATCTTTGCATTAAACGCGTATGTACATACGCGAGCGTCGTCCTCGAGCGTGCTCGCGTCCGCATTTTTATTTCGCGAGAGAGGGCTCGCCGTTTTCTTGACAAGGACATTACCAGCGAGATCGGAGCGAGGCTTAACTTTGATAAATCCCTGCCGGGGATTTGACGCCGACGCGCGTGTCTAAAACACACGACGGCCAAAGCAATTAATCTCCGCGCGTCGATTTACCGCGCACGGGAAGAACGCGGGACTAATTGCTCGTTAAGCACCGCAAACAACACAAGCATATTCCTTCACGCGAAAAAAAAAAAATAAAGTCTAAACGCTGCGAATCTCGAAGATCTAAATTTTTACAAGTTACATCTAACAATAAGAGAAAAAAATACATATTCTGGGACACGTCGACCTGATCTCGCGTCGTCTCTCGAGAAACGAGCGTCTTGTAAGCGTCCGAGCGAGGCCGCTTTCCTGACAGCGACATCACGAGTCGGTAGATAGGTAGGCAGGCAGGAGGAGAGCCAGCTGGTCACAGTGGTTGCTTCTGCCGCGGACTCGTATCCATTTCCATACAATGGCAACCGCGCGCCATTTCCATACGCGTCGAGTCGCGCTCGTGGTTTCACACGCGCCACGCTCGGTTTTTCGCAATATCGCGAGGTCTGCGTGCGTGCGTGCGTGCGACCTGCGTACTTGCGTGCGTTCGCGGTGAACGAGAAACCGCGGAGCATCGATCCATTCCGCGCTCTGCACGCGTTACCTTCCTCGGCGGGGATTAAAACGTCGTTAAGTCCGCAACTCGAATTTCTCGCGGCTCCCATCGCGATTTCGTTTGCAAGTCTCTCATTACTTCCGATCTATTAAATGTTACGTTTAATCTCTCTCGTAACATCGATTATTTTACGTACGCGCAATATATATATATATACTCTTTATTTTATATTTTTGTATTATATTCTTCTATTTTGAAGATTAAACCGAGTAACGACATAAAACTTTGTCAATTCGATAGTTAAAGGATCGGAGAGACACGGTAGCGAGAGGTTCGCGAAGGCGCGCAACAAACGTGGAACGCGCGTAGGATTTATGTCGAGGAGGTGCTGAGACTGGCAACGACAGGCTGCAGCAGCAGCAGGATCCGTTGCACGGTGGAGTTGACAATGAGCGTCTCACCGTAGATTTATTCCACGGGAAACGCCGACGATGACAATGATACCCGACGACCTCGTGGCATCAGCTGATTGATGCTCGACTCGGCGTGTCCGCGCGCATATTAAATTCCTTCTCACCATTATTAATACCGTCCCGCAGGCAGCTCGGCATCTGCTTAACGTTACGTGCTCCGCGAATCGTTACGCGTGTGCGTGTTCGCGAACAGGAAACTTACTTTAAAGAGGATGAAAAATATTTTATCCAGTCGATGACGTTAGATTTAGATACACATGTAATCATTAATTTTGTGTAATATTAAGATTAATATTAATATTAATTCTTATTTTTACAAATTTTCAAATTCTTTGAGAAAAGACAGCTTTAAAATTATGTATTCAGTTTTATTATGTAATACAGATTATTTTTTTTTGTTACGGTAAGATTCTGCTCGAAAAACTGGGTCTCATAACTCGTACGAAATCTGTTGTGTCTTTTTTTCGTATAAAGAGAGAGAGAGAGAGAGAGAGAGAAAGAGGAAAGTTCAAAGAGGAGGAGACACACACCTGAGAGTCCAGAGTTTCCAGAGTCCACTGGAGAACGCGTGACTTCTCTCTCACGAGCGGCAGGTGACATGCCGAATAGCCGACCACCGTGATCGCGAACGACGCACGGCGAATTTTATTATCTCGTCCTGGCTCTGCTTCTCTTCCCGCTCGCATTTCATCGCTTTCAGGAAAGCCGAGGAACCCTTCGTACAAACGATTGGGACAGCGGAGTCCGTTATATATATATATATATATATATATATATATATAATCCTATATATGGTCCTGTCTCTCTGTATCTCGGCGTTTCTAAATAACGGAAATTAAGAAGCGAAGAAGATAAAAATTAAAGGAACTCTTTCTAGGGTGTTCTATAAAATTAATTGTATACATCCGAAAGTGACGTAAGAGATCGAAAATATGCAAAGAGCCCAGAAAATTTAAAAATTCGACAAAAATATAATAAATTCGCGAATCTCCGTGGATAAGGTTTTAGAGTACGGATAAATTAAATGTCCGCCCGAATTAATGGAGATTTCACTTCGAGGCAAAAAGAAAAAGATAAAAAGTTAGTCGAAACCAGGTCATAACGTTTTTCCAAGCGTTTTACATTTAAACGAGACTTAGATTTAAAAAAAGGGGGACGCGTGTGCACGTAAATCTAAAAATTGCAATTTGCGTGTCAGTCAATTGCGCTTGGATTCAACTCGCTCGACTTCGCTCGAATCGAGATAACGAACCGAATCCGGTTGATTTCTCAGGGCGCGAAAGTCGGCGAATGTAACGAGGTGACAAGTTGACGCGTGATATGTGCCAACGCGCGTTCGCTCGGACCGCGTTCGTGCGTCTTTATCCGCGAGAATAAACGAGACGGGAATCGATCGATTAAATGGGAGGAGGCCTATC
Organism: Nylanderia fulva; assembly: GCF_048542155.1. Taxonomy (NCBI): domain Eukaryota; kingdom Metazoa; phylum Arthropoda; class Insecta; order Hymenoptera; family Formicidae; genus Nylanderia; species Nylanderia fulva. Next base: position 3,374,018 of record NW_028189302.1, read on the forward strand.
GTGACCGACTGGAGAGAGTCTTCCGGGAGGCGACTTGCGCGCGGAGACTTCCGTTAATTCCGTTCAGCCGCGCGATACGTTTCCTATTAGCGATCACGAATAACTCGACTATACATATATATGTATATGTATGTATGTATCCGGGGCCCTATCCCACTTCTATCTCTTTCCTCTCCAACCCCTATAACGCGCGGACCTCCTTCCCCGCGCAACAAAACTCATTAAGCGTCTGTCCGTTTGTTCCGATATATGTTAGCGAGGAGGCTCGCGCACGTATGCGGTGGAAGTTGTAAACGAATTAACGATGTGTCGTGGCCCTAGCTCGCGCGCGATGCCATCGGTGGTGGTGCATCGTCCCCCGGCTGGCGGAATGCAATTCCGCGTACAATTAACCGCCTAGGAAGCGACAGGTTCCCCGGCGATCGGTTTATGCCGCCGTGGGCGGAAACCGTGTCTTCGGGATCGGTCGTTAAACCCGCGGCGCTATATATGCGTATTCTGTATATGTGTGTTCCTCCCGTAAATTGATATCGGCCTATAACCGGCTATTACGGACAGTCACCGATGCACTAATGTCGATTAACGATGTTTGTTGAAATTGCTCTCCTCCCAATTCGTCCATAAGATGCGTCGTGGCCGATAGTTACGCGCAACAAACCATCTAGGCAGGTGAAAACATTATTATAAGTATAATTCTATTCGGGATATATGTTTCGTAAAAGCAAAAATACGCGGAAGTTGGAAATATTTTTAAAGAACAGGAATAGTGATAAATATTCATATTATAGTATAGAGTTAGTTTTATTTCGTCTGCGTCGGACGTTCTTAAATAAAAATTCCATCTTCGTGGAAACGACACCGCTCATCTCGCATCCGATCCGGAATTAACATAAATCGGATGTTTGAGCAAATTATAGATGATCTACGTGGTCGGGCGTGCGCTATTCCGCGAAGCGTGTCCCCGTATATTTCGTAACGTCACGGAACAGGTGGACAGTTTTCGAAAATTATAGATCGGACGGAACTCCAGAAAATTGCCCGCCAATTCCACACTTCGCCGTTTTCATTATGGTGTCGTGACGGAGGTCAGAAAAAAGGAGGAAGATCCAGGAAGGCGAGGAAGGCATTTCGGACAAATTACCGGCGAACCGTTGTGCAGCGAAGAGAGAAAGAGATAGAGGGCACCCGAGTTATGGCCCCGGTGGCTCTCCTAAGACCAATTATTCGGACAAACCTAATTATCTGGCCTCTTCTCTCCTCCGTCCTTTTCCCGTTTGCCCCATAAAAAGCGAACAGGTTGCTATATATACCGAGTTCTCGATCTCGCGGCAGTCGGAAGCCAGGCAGATGTCGCGCGACTCATAAATGTCTATATCTTACATATACATACGCTCTCGTGTCTCTAAGGATAATGGCATAATTAAAAAAAACTTTAGTAACTCTTACACGCGGGGTGCGCTGCATTAACATAATTCAGTATATCCGCCGATATGCTTTACAGGGCATGTAAATCTCATTATCCCGGTTAAAAATCACTTTACTCGAATTTTAGCATTTTAGCAGTTACTAATATTGACGAGAACCGTAATATCTCCCTGCCCCTTCCTTCCTCTCCTTCCCTTCAATTGATTGCGATTCGCTGCAACGTTGAATGTTTGATCGGAACAAACAAGTGGATGTTGTATTAAACGAATAAAAAAAAAGTGACTGATTATTTTACCCGTCGCGCATATCGCGAACACGAGAATTAAATGATACGTTTGATAAAACTTGGCCAATCTGCCGCGCGACTGTTACATTTATTTCAATCAGTAAAATCGAATTCATTACCGTTTCTATTAATCGTACGGTAAAATGAAAAAAAAAATAATACTGCAATTTTTTATGAAAAATATTCCATATCTAAATAGTCACGCGCAATATTGTTTTCATTAATTAAAATATTTTTCCAAAGTTTTTCATTTCTATTTTTTTGAAATAAAAGTTAATCCGAGCAAATTATGCGATTCAATTCACAATTAGTCGTGGGCGTCCGCAGGGTTTTTTCCAGGAAGGGGCTTTACATTTTTTTTGTTCTTTTTTAAATTTAATTTTTTGGTTACTTTGTTTTATTTTATTTATGCAAATGAATTTCAGTGTTTATCCAAAAAGGGAACAAATGCTTAATTTTTTTTTACCGATTCCAAGGGGGGCCAAATGCTCATGTTTTTTTTTTAATTTCAAATTATAAAATTTCCCTCTTTTTCCCGATCGAGGGACAAAAGTTCGAACTTGTCGAAAGAGCCGGAACCTGCTGGAGTAATCGCTCATCCGGGTCGGCAACTTTTAATTCGGACGGCCGACATATGGCCGCTCTCGAGCGCGCTGCGGCCTGCGCACGACTGACGTTACGTATAGCCGACGACAGGCGATCTGCGGTTTCTGTCATTTACCGATAATCATTCGGTGTGTTCATCCGGGTGTGTGCGCGCCACCCTATTAATACACGACCGCGGAGCCCGCGGGCTAGCTTCCGGCCACGGTTGTAAGTGCAAGCCGACCTGTCGGCGCCGCCTCGGTGCGCAATGGTCGCCAAACTGCTCGTCCCCCGGAAAGATGACACGTGGCCACGACTCGGTCTCGGTCGTTACTTTTATTACTATGCGTATTGCTTCCGGTCCCGAGGACAGGCCGGCACGGAAGCGAGAGTAAGAAGCGTTATCTAGCATCGGATCAGGTCTATCGGGACAGGTGCTCGTAGATGGAACCCCCGAAAACGATATCTCTCCTACGTCGTGACGATAATCTCGTAACGTTATTAGTTATTTTAGAATCTTTTCTGTTTTTTTTTTTTTTTACATCGAGACGAAAAAAATAAATGGTTCCTATGCGATAACTTCCGGATTGGTTATGCAATGCACATGTGTCTCACTTACGTTATTATTACTTAAAATGTTTTCTTTAAAGAAAATTGTGGAGAAAGTTGGGAGGAGAGGAAGGCTCTACGGTTGGAATTATTTTGCTAAAACTGTACTGTCAAATTTTAAGAATATTTATTTGTTTTTACCGCATACTCTCTATTCTTCTTCCAAATTGTGGACATTTAAATACCAATAGTATATTTATAGATTTCAGCATTTCGAAATTATCTTTCTCCCGAATCTTTCGACATTTAAAAATGAAACACGCGAGCTCTCCACGATATCCAATTTCGATTATTTTATTGCGGGGCAATTTTTGCGCCCGCGACTCCGGCACGACATCATCTCGTACAACGTTTCCCGTTTGACGAATCCTTGAATAATTCACGGTAAAGTATCGCCAGGAGAGACTAACAGCCTGTCATGTCACTCTAGCGCGCAGATCCGTCTCGGCGCGCTTTTCATTTCCAGTCGGCTTAATACTCGTGTCGCACGCGAAAACGGCGAGACGACGCGACGGGGAAATTAAGGGCACTCGAGACCGTCACGATGAGAAAAACGAGGAGTTCTCTCTCGACGCGAGCAGGACGACCGTTCAACCCTCGTCGTTTCGCGAGCACGAGGAGCGATCACTCTCTCGACTAAAGCGGATCCCTCAAGGTCTCCTCTCTACATCTCGGCGGCTTCAGGATCACCCTTTCGTTCTTCTTCCGTGCGTCTTTGTTCTTTCCTTTCCATGTTTTTCGTCAGCGAGACGGTAAACATTCAGGACACGCAAGCGAACGTCCCGTCGCGGATTGCAAAGGGGTTCGATCCACCCTAACGTTTCGCTTTTTCATAATAAAATCGTCATGCGGTACCCCGATTGGCTGGGATCACTCGAGGGGTCTCACAATACACCGGGGGCTTGTCCACGCCGATATTTGTGGGGCGAGGTGCACACGTGGGCGAGAAAGAGGCAAGGAATGCGCGAGAGGGAAGGAAAATATACCGGAGGGTAAGAATAAAAAGGGCCGGAGCGAACGCGACACATCAGAGTTCTCTCGTATTCGGTGGCTGTCGCTGTGTAAATAGGGCACACCAAGAGACACACGCCCCACGCATTGTACGTGCCCTCTCGTCTGAAGGGGCGCCCTTCCGTCCCCTCGACAAAGGGTTGTCCCGAACCGCGCGGTCGCTTTAAAACTGAATTTTTTATTCAGCCGACAGGAAAGCGGCCATCATACGCGCCGCCACATTCCCTGTCCTTCGCCCTTTTTCTGCGAACGCGTGCGAGTACCTTCGGTAAGCATTCTTTTCCTCCTGGAACGCGTATGTTCCCCTCGGATATCGATAAACGAATGGAATTTATTTTACGAGAAAAATTCAACATATATATTTCTGAAAATATATAGATATCGGACATTTTTTATTCGACTTTTGCTGCTCTTCAAATCTATATAGTAGGATAAAATAATAAGAAGAGAGAGACCGTGCATCGATTTAAAAAAATGAAAAACAATGTTCTCTAATGTAATATATAGATATTATAAATTTTCTATTAAACTTTTGCTGCTCTTGAAATCCATAGGTATAGACGGATAAAATAATAAGAGACCATACATCGATTTAAAAAATGAAAAACAATGGTAATGTAATATATATCATAAATTTTCCATTAAACTTTTGCTGCACTTTAAATTTCTGTAGACGGATAAAATAATAAGAAGAGACCATACGTCAATAAAAAAAAATGAAAAACAATGCTCTCTAATGTAATATATAGATATCGTAATTTTCTATTAAACTTTTACTGCTCTTGAAATCCATAGGTATAGACGGATAAAATAATAAGAGACCATACATCGATTTAAAAAATGAAAAACAATGGTAATGTAATATATATCATAAATTTTCCATTAAACTTTTGCTGCACTTTAAATTTATGTACGCGGATAAAATAATAAGAAGAGACCATACGTCAATAAAAAAAAAATGAAAAACAATGCTCTCTAATGTAATATATAGATATCATAAATTTTCTATTAAACTTTTGCTGCTCTTGAAATCCATAGGCATAGACGGATAAAATAATAAGAGACCATACATCGATTTAAAAAATGAAAAACAATGGTAATGTAATATATATCATAAATTTTCCATTAAACTTTTGCTGCACTTTAAATTTCTATAGACGGATAAAATAATAAGAAGAGACCATACGTCAATAAAAAACAAAAAAAAATGAAAAACAATGGTAATGTAATACTGTTTTTGACTCGAATCGAATCGATACGGCAGTCGTGAATCTGTGGAATATTTAATATCTTGTTCATAACGCGGGGGATTTATCGGTACCGAACAAAGGAAGGCTTCGTTTTTAGTCATCGTTGAGCCAAAAGAATGGCCAAAATCGCCATCATCGTGGGACGTACGCACGATCATAGGGCATAGAGAGAGGGAGATGACACGGGGGATGGTAAAGGGGGAAAAGGAGGGGGAGGTTGGAAAGGGCACTAAGTACACAGATGCACGCGTGTACGTCCTACGGAAGGTACTTACCGCCCTGCGCACGAGTGATTAGCGATATTTTATTTCGCATGGGAAACCAGACAGATGAGAACTAGTTGAGTGGGAGCTCAGCTCTCTTTCATTAGGGCAAGCCCCGTCTCTAAACCCCGTCCAAATCACCCCCCGTCCGCACAACGTTCCCTCCTCTCTCATTTTACCCTACTTTCAACCCCCTTTTCTCCTCCTCTTGTCATTGCTTTCGCAACGTCCCTCGACGCTGTCACGACGGCGTTACGTCCAATATCCTCTGGTTCTCTCGGTCGAGCGATTCCAAAATGGACAGGTTTTCATTGAGAGAATTGCGAGGAATCGATTATAAATCAGAACCCGAACGTTTACACACTGGAAAAAAAATTTTGTTGGATTAACAAAAATTCTGTTCGAAAATGGATGAAACGGAATTACTGGTTGAATCTACCAGAATTCCTTTTAATGCAACAAGCATCTTGTTTGTACAACAAATCAGTTTGTTGGTGCAAACAAGATATTTGTTGTATTAAAAGGAATTCTGGTACATTCAATCAGAATTCTGTTTCGTCCATTTTCGAACAGAATTTTTGTTAATCCAACAAAATTTTTTTTTCAGTGCAAGTAATGCGATTCGGCCATCATTGTTGCCAGGATGTTTACCGAAGCAGCGCGACGTCTCCGATCTGTTGCTCGCAGTTAATTGGAGCTTTAATGAACACTAATGAGCGCCGGTTTATTTCTTTCGATAATATAGGTATATACGCGATCGAGGGATATCTCGAAAGCGGTGCTTCGTAAAGGATGAAGCGTCCACTGCGTATAATGTATGTTGGACGTTTCCTGATTTATATATTACGTAAAGTTAAATTTAATGCATCGAGAAACTAGTTAATTATATTACAAATTATCTTCTAACGCTAAATATTAGGATTAGAAATCGTAATAAATTTAGAACTTTTAGAAACTTACTGTATTAATTTATTTTGCATTTACTTTTGGTATGTAACATTTTTTTGTTTATGAATTTATAATTAATTGTTGCGATGAAATGTATTAAAATTATAATTTTTTTTTTATGTAATTTTTTATAGATTTACTTGAAAAGGGCTGCAATGACAGCCGAAACGTTGTATTTCAACTAATTATCTACAATAAATGATTGCCAGTTTGGTCGACTTTTACCATTGAGGAAAGATTTTTATTAATTATTATTGGCGAACCTTAAGGATTTTTATCTGTTTCAGAAACTTGTCAATATTTCTTATATGTATAATCGCGTTATATAAATCATTATTCTTTAAATTTGTTATCTTCCTTCGATATAAAGTAATGGGGAGAAAATGAAGAAATAAAAAACGCTCGATTCTCTTTTATCTGAATAATTAATTTTCGAGGCATATGTTTCTCAAATTAGGGTACTTTACGATATTAATGCAAATAATTGTAAATAAAAAATTAAGTATACACCTTTAAAATCTGATTAATTTGGAACATGACATCTGTCCTGTTATTATCCAACCCTACGATTGTACAATCTCATCTTGGAAGAATCCTAGTCGGAGTCTTCGAAACGGAAAGAGACATATGTCGACCATTTTCACGTACACGACCACTACGTAGACACAACGAAAGGAAACAATCACGGAACGCTTTCGTTAGAAGAGAACGAATCATGGTCGGAGGCAGAAACTTTAATATCAAGAATCAGGATCCGCCATTTCTCTCTACCGGGCGTGGAATCCTTCGTACAATGTTTGTATATAATACGTATCTGTGTATATATATATGTATATGCGCGTATCTGTGTGTGCGTACCGGGACATGGAGGTTGGCAAACCCGTCCTTGTTAGCAGCTGCGTAGCATCCCCCGCCTGTTACACAATGCCCTCGCGATCCCTTGAAAAACGATGGGTGGATTAATGACGTCACGGACAGCAAGGAACGCACCTGGCTACTGTCCAGGATCTCTACCAATCTGTAGCGTCCTACGACCCCCATGCGCCATCCCATATAGCGAATAGATAAACCGTCACGTTATGTTCCTGAAAGAAAGGATTAAGACATCTAAACTCTTGTTGTCTAAAATAATTCCGATCGAAAAATTAATAGATGGATTGATATAATATATTTATCGAAATAATATTATATTTAAAATTGTCGGAGAACAAGGCAAAACAAATCAGACGTGAGATAAATTATTGATAATTCAGAAGTTTTTTAGAGTGTAAAAATAAATTTCGAAATCGGGTACGTGTTGTTATTTTAATGAAGCGCGATGTAAGAGAGCTCGAATCTATCGAATTATTGTCACAATTCGCAAAGTCCTCGAAATAAAATCCGTAAGAGTTTCATGACACGTTTATGAATTTATATAGCTCGCTTTGTGCCTGTGGCCCGATAATCCGACCGGACCTACCATTTATTGGGCTCTTTGTTATCATACAACGTAAAGAAAAGCGGCGGGGGCGTAAAGGGAAGTTTTCCGCGTTGAAAAGGCGGCACGCGGAACCCCTTTTTCCTCGCAATTAAGACGCGAGCCACATCGCCGAGGGAAAGAGTAGAGATAGGATGAAAGAGGAAGAAAGAGAGAAAAGCAGGAGACGGGCAGAGAGAAGCAAAATCTTTAGAAACTTTTCAGTCGAAAAGATGGATGCAGGAAGGGGAAAGGGTTGCGCTGATGATGCATAAATTAGGTGGGCTAATGGGCCGAGGTCGTCTGAGAAAAGACCGGGGAAAATATTAATGCCCCGGGCTCTGACTAGCTGGTTGGCTGGCTGGTCTATGGACGTACGCGTATTTTCGGAGCGGGCGCTCGTAATTACACTCCTTCGTGTTCTCTTTTTCACAATCAACCACTGCCATCAGCCGAATCGTCGTCGGGAGACTCTCGCAGATAGCTGCGCCAATAATCTCTTTAGAAGACTCATGATTCTTTTGTTCCGGCTAAATCGCGAAATTTCTGAAACTTTTCGCGAAAGAGTATCTTGAAAAAAAATATTTAAATGTCGTGAGACAAAATATCATTGACATCTCTCTTGTTTATCGCGTATCATATTTAAAGTTTTCAATTTTGTTATAATCATAATTTTCTATGTTATGAATTTTTAAATTCCCGACTGCAGCATAAAACAACTTATCTATTTATGAAGTGCATTAATCTCAGCTTTAGTCAGTCATGAATTTTAGATACTACAGTCTTTTTTCTCATATCATGTATAGATAATATATAGATAATATTAATAAATATCATCTCTACGTCATCCAATTACGCTGCCAAAATGAGACTGGATCTAACTCGATTCCGGTCGCTCCGCTTCCTCGTCTACGTAATAGTTCCGTTTCCATTAATAACTGATGATCCTCCTGACCCTTCATTAACCCCGATGCATTAATTTCAATCTTTTTTTCAGGACCTCTCTTTCACATATCTTACGTTCATATTTACATCCGTCCGATATAGAAATAAAACATCGAACGCGCGAACCCCGCAGCGCGGCGGTGATATATCCAGCGTAATCACGAACGTACCGGGATTCAAGTCTGGTAGCCATCGTCCTACGAGATCACGTACACGCTCGAGTACGAGATAGTTGATCTCCCGCCAAACATCACCCCCGCCTTTATAGCCGCCTGGAAGTGCCATCACTCATGGCGCTATTCTTCATTCTTTTACAGCGATTTACGAGCGAGTACCGGTCATCGGTGCCGAGCAAATACTAGATGTCAAGGACATGTCGCGGCTGTCTTATCGGACTGCACCGATAAGATGATAATTGAATATAATTAACTCTGGGAGCAATGGCATCGAAGTATATGTATAAGATAAATTAGAATTCGATATATAATATCGTATCGACTGCCGCTTTTCAAGAGAGAAAAATCTGCAGATATATATTTCTGATTGATTATATTGTTAATTCTATTTATTAGATTTTATTAATTCTTATATTTGATTTTATAACGATAAGTATCCGGGCACATCTTTGTTTTTTTACCGTCTCTCGCTATGATAAATTGTTACGCTCTCGCGCTTCTTTTGTATGAAAAAAAAGATGACATCTGAAAGTGAAAGCGGCATTAATTAACGCCTTTGCTCCGACGTAATGTCGCTCGCAAAATAAATACGGAGTATTACGCCGTCGGCGAGGAGAGACCGAACAAACTGTGATGCGTCGTGAAAGGCGAAAAATCTTTCCCAATAATGGCATCACGGATCTGCCAATCAGAGCACCGATCGCGAACAGAAAAACGAGCAGCGCGCACGTATATGTATAGTATGGCACACACACACACACACACACACACACACACACACACACGTGTGTACGTCGGTCCTTATATCTGCGTCTCTCTGCGCCCCGTAATTACCAGGGTCGGCCTTCACCGCGGCAATTTGTCAAGGCTGTAATAATCCCAGCGGACCTATGGCATTGTATACATATCGGCAGATGCCTCCCACCGAACCAGATAACATCGCCGGCCGGCCCCGTTCTCTTCTGCGGTACCACATCGCCGGGCCCCGTGAAAACCATCCATTTCGAGTCCGCGCGGTACTATCATCGGCTCGGTTTTTGACGCCCGTTTCAAATTAAAGTCAATCAGCACACGCGGATGTATCCGTAGCCTGCGATACACCACGAGGCGTATATATACAAATACTGTCTTTCCTTCGCTCCCACTCGACTCTCTAGAGAAGTGCTATGTGCACGTGGGGGACGGTACGGTTCCCACCTGTGTGTGACCGTACTACGTAACACACACGCGAAAGAGAGAGAGAGAGAGAGAGAGAGAGACTGTAATTTATACGACTGACCCTCGTTACATCGCGATCCGTCATTCGCGATTATGAGGAAACGATGCTCGCTAACTTTTAGCGACTCTCGGAGGTGAGCAGGAAAGAAAGAAGGGAACAGGGTATTTATTATGTACCGCGATGAGAGAGAGAAGCTGGATTCTGGAATACAGAAATATTTCTGCGGAGATAACAAACTATGAGCTTGAGACCGTATGCTATGATACAATTATTGCGTAATGTTAATTTTGAGGGAAGAAAGTTGAAATTAGTTTTCAAACTATCCCTGAAAGATGCAAATAATTAATAATTACGTTTAAATTATTTTCCCACTTTAGAGAAATCAATCGCAAACTTTTAACGATTATATGTGACAAAGGTTTATATACGTCTGTGAAAAAATATATCATTTATCAAACCAAGATGCCAAATGCATCTGGCAGATATCGTGGCCTGCTTATAAATGTCGAAAAAATTGGAGCAAGTGCACAACATTAAGTGATCTCGCAATGAGTTCGCGCGTGCATTTCTCTCGAAGAGACCTAAACGATTTCCCATTTCAACGATCGTCGGCCTTTGCCGGAGCAAGAGATCGAAGCGAAAGGAAAGAACAGAGAGAGAGAGATAGAGAAACGGGAGAGCTCAACCACGAAAATGATGCGTAGAACAGAAAGAGAAAGAGGCAGGGAAGATTGCTCGACGTGGTACAACGTGACTTAGCCGTTGCATCTCATCTCTTTTCATCCCTCGTTCTTGTCCTTTCTCTCTTTCTCTTTTCGTATACACGAGGTGTCTCTAGCTCGGATCTCGGTTAATGGTGCATGGCAGTTGCAGGGGCCAGTACGTCAGGTCGGTGCAACAGAGTGCGAGCATCCAGCTATCTTGATGAGATCTTGTTTTCCGTGGGATCTCCCGCGGTGAGACGCGATTCGTTCTTCGTGTTGCGCGTTCTCGTTCCATCGCCGGAAAATCACCGATGACTGCTTATATAGCACGACGTATATACAACGACAGGAAACGATCGCCGCGCATGCGAATGCGATCAACAACAGCAGGAGAGAGAGAGAGAGAAAGAGAGAGCGAACGCGACGGCAAAATGCGCTTTTAATTATGCGCGCATCGGTCGCTCGCGGCTCTCTTACGGTAATTAATAATACAATTAACACACGCGCGGCCACGATCGCCATCGGGCCATATACCGTCTGAAAGTGAAAGTCCCCATCGCGTGTCTACCTTAAATTGTCGAAGAATCGAAGCGAGATTCGATCTCTGAATCTAACGCGCACACGTGCGCAATTAAATTCTATGCGATGTTTTGAAACGCGATTGTGCGATTTTTGTTGCTACACTACGATTTTCTTCGCGTGAGAAACGCGTTTCTCGGAAATCGCTCGTAAGTGCATCGCTAAAATGCTAATCTGCGCTCTTTATGCTGTCTTTCAGATGCGGAAACGAATTTCATTTCCATAATTAAAAATGAATTATATACTAATTTTCCCGGATCTCTCTCATATCCATTTTACGCAGAACAGTTAAGATTGTCGTGACTTTATGATTTGATTTTTTTTTTTATTTTTTTATTAAGAGAAACTCACTGTCATCCGTTTTGAAAAAACGCTTTTCAGGAATGCACCTAAGAGTGCTATATAATCGATGTCTCGACGGAGACACGATTACGTCGGATGGTTCGTTTGATTACATCCATATTGTCCTCTTCTCGAAGAAACACAACCGGTTTCTCTTTTTTTCCTTCTATAGCGTAGATTCGTGCCATGTCCCTTTGCGGAAGATATTATCGACGAAAACCTCCCGTCGCATTCAACCCTAAAACGACGCCCGACAAAAAGGGGGAGACTTTACTACGTCCTAATTGGGATGACAGAGACGTCAATGGCGGCCACGATCAAAGAGACCGTAAATGTTGGTTACGGGTGTAAACTACGGATTTTAGTGTCACCGAGGGTTTTTTAGGCTCCATAAGATACGCTATTTATGGGGTTGTGTAACCCGCCCTCGTAAAGTAAAGGCGTGCATTAATAAATAAAGCGATTATGCGCTGCGCGATCAACGCTACCTGTCCGCTTTGCGAAATCAATTCCGCGTTTTTCCTTCTGTGCCACTCAATATGTGTGCCGTCACTATATGTATATATATATATACGATAATAAAGCAAAAACGCGCAACGTTATTTATGTTAATGCACTTCGACGCAGGAATTAATACTTGAGTTGCCAACTCAAGTTATATAGACATTTATGTTAATCAATTAACAAATTAAGAGCCGGTTGCGGAAAACCTTTTCTTGTTCACGTAACAGTAAATATTGATTGTGCAAAAATATATTAGAACTTATAATTCATTTAGGTTTAAGATACATCTTAAACGAAATATCAAATAATGTAAAAAAAATATAAAATAAATATTACATATTAAAATTTATTGTAATTAATTTAATTTTTTTTATTTAGACAGCTTTCATTCCGAGTAATTTATAATTTAATTAAATCCTTCCAGTAAATTAAAATCGAGTGATTATTTAAATATTGAATCTAAACGTTCCTCTGGCGCAATTTCCTACAAGTTCTTGAGAACATCTCGCGTACTCCAGCTTTGTATTTGCACTGTTAATGGAGAGGCATATCATTAGATAATATAATTATCAATGCACCGGCGCTATTATTACTGATATACCCGTTACTTCGTTTTTATATTGCATATGCCGTCATTCGTCGACGCGCATCGGGAATACTAATAAGATCGTTTACATCGCTCAACTTCGCATTGTTGCGCCGAGTGTGTGATCAGCCGAGATTAAGCTCGATAATTAGATACACTCGGGAGATCGGATCGCGAGTAATTACAATAACTGCGCCCCGACCTTAATTAATCTTGATGAAAATTTTTATCGCCGCTATCAACACCGCAGTCTTGTAATCATCTTTATACAATGCGACACCGTTATTTCAATAATACTTAGGTACTTTCTCGATAAACATTTTTTATCTCAATTCCATTATATTAGATATTTTAGCGAAAAATCATACTCAATTTTATATTAAATTTAAAAAAAAAAAAACGACATTAATGCCAATAATATCTTCTGGGAAATATAATTTTGCTACAAATTCGTCGGCGAAAATAAGTTTTTCAACAGCCTTATATATTCTCGAGGCGACGTTTTATACGATCGTATAAGGGCTTAGCCCACCGTTGTCGCGAACCGACGTGAACAGAACGAGTATTCTCCTTCTTGTAATTAGAAATTTATGCACTAGTTCGCGGGCGTGTTATTCAAATGTGACACCGCCACTTCGGCCCGGTCGCATATCTCGGCCCATAATAATAAGCGATATTTATGCCCGCGACGATGTACGCCATTAATTATCGCCCTAACGGACCACACGCGACTCTATGTGTTATTCGTTATAAAAATCAACCTCTCCATCATCCAATCGCTCCCCTCGTCCTCTTGTCTTGTATTTCAGATTGTCTCGTATCCGGACAATAATTTCTATTGAACGAGAAAAAAATACGATATTTTTCTTCAGCAACACGATTTTTACGACACATCATTTTAATCAAACGTGGAATTCCCTATTATTAAATTTTTTGCAGCATACAAGTGATATAAATCGTAATTTAAGATGTACGCGGAGAAAATCTTCTTTTAGAATTTATCCTGAAAATCATGGTAATCGTGGGATAATATGATATTAATATTTATCACAAAAAAATATATCAATATGTGCATAGTAAAATTAATCGATCTTATTAATTAATCTTATTGCGGTGATAACTCACAAAATTTCTTAATCTTGTAAAATTCTTTCAATACCATATCGTCTCACGATCACCATGATTTTCAGGATAAAAATTCTAAGAGAAAATTCTCTCTGTATTATAATGCGAACTAATAATAAATTCAGACTTAAAATTCTTTAATTCTTGTGTGATGGTTAAATATGTTGCAACGCGCAAAGATTTATTGTCATCTGCATCGAATCGGGCGTTTTTCGCGCATCTTAATCCTCCCGCTGTGTGCGCGATCGGGTCGATATATGAAGCAGCGAGCTCATAAAACCGAGTTCAAGAGGAACGAGGAAGGAGCGTTTCGTTTACGATCGATCTCTCGCTCCTGTCGCAGCGAAGACGCGCAGGAAAGCGCCGATGAAGCAGCTGCTGAGGATCGTAAAATCCAATCAAGTCCCACGCAAGCGGGCGACCGGTCTCTCTTTCGGAAAGAGAGAGAGAGACTTTTAATAAAGTCTCGAGATAGCGGGATCTCGGGCGCCGATTCGAGACGACGGGGGGTGTTCCGGCGCGGAATAGAAGGAGGGAGAGTTCACTCTCGCGCCCCTATGCACCTTTGTGCCTTCTTCTCTCTTGCTCTTTCGGCAACCCCCATCGAGAGGGCTAACTTCTTGACACCGGCGCGACGAGGCCGAGATAACGATCCCGGACTGACGTATGCGTGCCGCCTGAGCGTTTGTTACGCGGCGCGATTAACGGTGCGAGCTTTCATTATACGTCGGCGATCCCATAGATCTCATCGACGCGATTTACGATCTTCGAGTAACGCAAGAGCCTGAAAATGAGAAATAATTTTTTTTTTTATTGTATTCTATTTTTTTCCGGAGTTCATAATATCTGACAGAAGGAAAAATTAATTTCTGTTTTCATAGAATTTGAAGTGAGATGAAAATCTTGTTTTAATCTCCTTTATTTACGCGAGCATCTTCTCGCTCTCTTATAATTCTGTTTTTTTTTTCAAGGCACACCCCGAGCGAGATATCTCCGTGAAATCACCAAACACACCGTTTCCGAAGCGCGGACGTTCGCAGCCAGGGTGTTTCCCTCGCTCGTGCAAAGGTGATACGCCAGTAGAGGTGTATATACGATTTTCGCGTTTAAATCAGCCTTTCTATCTCGCAGCGACGGCGATAATATGGTCGAAGAAGGAACGCGCGAACCTCTCTCGATGGTTATGGAAACGCGCTTCGATAGGGCGCGAGAGCGTGTACCTCTCTTTCTTTTATTCGCCTTTCGCGCATTGTCGATCCGCGGATAGGGAGAAAGAGAGAGAAGTCTGAGTGTTCTGTCTTCGAGATCCGGTCGACCTTTCCCGCGCGTTCCCACGTGCGAAATCGCGAGAAGCGAGAGCGACGGCCTGGTCCCGCTTGCAATGTGCATTGTCCATTCGCGATCGAAAATCGCGCGATATGCACATATCGCCGGCGGCCTGGACGCGGTGTATTGACGTGTGTCGGGTGTATCGATGGCGAAGGAGTCGAAACCGCGCTCCTTCTCTCTCTCTCTTTCTCTCGCTTGTACGAAGACAGAGCGCGCAAGGAGATCGGTATCTTCACGCTGCGTGGCCGCGCTGTGTTGCGAGAGATGGAACGTCGACGGCTTGACAAATTGCTCCCTGATTCGCGTTTTCGCTAAAATCAATCACTCCGCCGTTAGCGTGTCACCTTTGCACTCGACTCGCGGCGCGGCGTAATTGCCGGATTCTCCTCGCCGTAATTGCACGATGGCGTCGCAGCGAACTTGGGAACTTGGGACGAGCGCCTAATATCCGGCTGAAGATGCCTTTTCATACACAGCGTGC
The DNA here is from genome assembly GCF_048542155.1 of Nylanderia fulva. Lineage (NCBI taxonomy): Eukaryota > Metazoa > Arthropoda > Insecta > Hymenoptera > Formicidae > Nylanderia > Nylanderia fulva. The sequence goes on from NW_028189302.1 coordinate 3,389,841, forward strand.
TGCAGCAGCAAATCAGTCGCGTGATTCAAATTTATTAGAGCATATTTCTTTGTTCTCTTAGTATTGCAAGGTTAAAATTACCACTTTTGCTCATATTCTCGTAATAATCTATTTTATTCTTTAAAAAATCCATTATATTTAATTAATATAATAATAATAATTAGAATCGACTAGTTGCGTGTTCTTCTGCTTCGCTGCCTTTGCTGTTCGTTCAATTGAACTTCACCAATAGCGACAAACTGCTGCGGCAGCATGCTGCACATGAAATGGTACCTTGAAAGTCGCTCGATCGATCCTCCTCTGTCGACTTGTCGTCGATATTCTTCATATTGACTTCATATAATTATATATCGGTTGATTGACGCGAAAAAAATTGTTGCAGCTTCGAAAATTGAATATCGAAACGGAATTTCAACATTCGAAAAAACAAACTCGAAATTGATAGCGCGTGTACGAGTTTCGTTTACACGTCGTGGATCGCAAAGTGGATCTCAAAGTTTCCGCGCTTCGCGGAAATTCCCAGAATATATAGACGCGGTTTCCAATTAAATTGTGTCGAGGAAACTGTAAAACGAATATATATACTATATATATATCGCCTCGTGACTCTTATTAATTCATTCGATATTGTATCTAATGTATATCCATTCCGTTGAGTGAAGAAGGTCGATTGTGTTCAACTTGAAATCGCGTCATTTCCCGATCATCTCCGACATCGACCTGCTATTCTCGCCACCCGAGCCGACAAAATTAATTACGCTCACGCAGCGAGCTCCGCGCCGAGTTTCGAAAGGAAGTTCTCTCGACTCGGGAGAGGAGGAGATGCAGCTCCCATTTCTTGCTGACGCATCGCGACGCGCGTATGTGTGTATATCTGTATACCCAGCAGCGCATCTATACTCTTTCTCTCTCTCTCTCTCTTTCTCTGTCTCTTGGTACAGCGAGAAACGGGGGCCGGTGGAGAGGAGAGAAAAATCAGGACCAGCGGTCTAATAAAATGATATAGGAACGATAATGCAGTCTCCAGAAAGTCCTTTGGACGCACAATGGGGTGTATCATGGCTGGGATGACACGGCCCTTTCCTGTCAATGGTAACCCACAGGCGTCGCATTGTGCCTTAAGATCTCTATGTTCACGTCCGTCTCCCTCCAGAACTCGCGAACGAGTCGCGCATTATTCTGCGAATCCTATCTCGAGTGGTATAAGAATATATACTCTCTTCCGGTCTGGCGATTGCACCGATTAATTATTCGGCAATCTTATCATGAATTGTTACGCATGTATCGCGAAAAAAATATTATACATACAAGCCAATCTTACATATATATTTACATTAAAAAATATAAATCGAGAAATCTGTCCTTATCATTTCGTATGTTAATGATAAAAGAAAATCACTAATCCGAGCTTTCTCCCTGATTTCGAATCAGAGATAAGCGACGATGACACGGAGACAAAAAGATGATAGAGGATGAAGGAATGGTGCTACGAAGTGATTCGATCTTCTCTGGGACTCCCTAGGGATCTCTCAAATATTCGGTGACAGGCACACAAAAGGCTGTCGAGGGGCCTTTTGCGGGCGGTACACTGTTTTTGAAAATTCATAACAGACCTCGATTGTCCGAGGCATTGTGGGGGGCCTTTCACGTAAAACTCGCGATTGCGCTACGCCATTTTTCCTCGTATAAACGATTTTCCGCAAGGATGCAATATTTCGCTAATTCTTTTGTCCATTTCGTCAGCTCGTCACTCGCGCGAGAGAATCTCAAAGACGTTACAGATTTAATCTCGGAAAGTCCATCTCCAAAGATATTATTTCCGGATTCTAAACATATTTCATATAATTCCTTTCGCTACCTTTTAGAAACCGATTGACCAGAATGAAAAATAAATATTATCGTCATATTAATCCTATTAATTTTTAATGAAATATTATATTTTTCTAATTATCAATTTTCATAAAATATAATCAGCTGTCGACTCTTAATCGATGGACTAAAATTAAACGGTTCATCAATTAAGCTCCCCGTAAATCTTTCGAGAGGTTCGCCTCTGTTTGGTTTCACACACATTTAGATATCCGAGTGGATATCTAAAAAATAAAAAAAAAATAAAAAAGAAATTAAAACGCGCGGAGACGAAAAGTTATTGCGGGAAAGAACCGTGGCTCGAACGACTGTTTCTCCCATGAACGGTCCCGATCTACGCGAGAGAGCAAATTGAAACGATAAGGCGGATATAGCGCGTCGGCACGCGATCGCGCAGGCGTATCAAATTGATACGAGCGAATAATAACTTTATCTCGGCGCGCACACGCGTCGATGCTGTTAGCGTCCGCCTTTGAATGGACCGATCAATTCGCCTAACGTCTTTTTAACCCAATTAATTAGCGCGGAACCCGGCTAATGCGAAATACTTGTAGTTGACCGGCAGTGACGTCATCGGCACGTCATCCGCGCTCTCGTCCTTCCCCGGCGCGATCACACGCAGGCTCCTCTCACTTCCGCCGCTATAATAGATATTAATTGCCGCACGCGCGCGCAGCCGATACGAGCCGGCTTCGATCGATAGTGCGCACTTATCGTTTTTACGCCACGTGGTCCGACGATTGACAGGAGAACGCGAGTCTGGTCTCGTTACGGTCACGATCTTGGGTGATTTTACTTGAGAATTTCTGAGAGACAACTGTAAAATTGCATTACTTATCTCAACGTTGGAGTTTAAAGTTTTACTAACACCAGGCATTTGCCCCCCTTGGAATTAGTAGAAAAAATTCAGCATTTGCGCTCTCCTTTTGAATAAACACTGGAATTTATTTACCTATTGAATATTAAAGAAATGAAAATAACAAAAAAGAAACAAAAAAATTTAATCATGTCCCCCCCATGGAAAAAATCTTGCGGACGCTCATGAAACACAGGTCAGCTCGCAGTTTACCTCAAAATAGCAAAAGTCATATTCGTTTAAAGAGATGTAAAAAGTGAAATCTTCTGGTGTGCGCATCGATAAAAAGCAATAAATACCCTTTCTTCTGCCCCCTACCGAGTCAACTTGATTCGTCTTACGGTACAAGAGATTGGCTTCTGTTTTTGCTAGATTGCACTGAAACACACCGGCGCGGCGGAAGAATCCGTTTAGCGTTCGCCCGGCTAATCCCGCGACCGGTCCACGTTCTAGGTCGAGATCGTGGATCCGGAAAAATCGACGACGGGGACATATACCTCGAGGACGAGGCCGGTTTCCAGACAATTTCACGCGGACGGAGACGATGAGGCGCGCGAGTCTCTGACCGGGACGGAGTTAAACCTATTATTATCATAGCTCGTCCCCCGTAGTGAAAATGTCAAACGGCCATCTCGCATGGTTGATTCCTCGTCGTTGCTCGGGGGAAGGGAAACCCGATGGCGGTCACATCAAAGCTGAGGGATCCTTCTCGCGACGCAGGACTCGCACGACAGGACACGTCTGTCTCTCGCGTTTGTCCGACAACCTTTTACGTCCTCTATACCTCTATTTCTCTCTTTTTTTTTTATCTCATCGTATATCTCTCTGCATTTGTGTGTGGCGTACGGTTCGATCTGTATATACGTTGTTTAAATGGAACTCGGACCGAGTCAAATCGTCCGCGTCATTGATTGGCTTTTTGGGGAAACCAGTCCGTGATATACACATTCGTGGTTTTTAATTCTTCGTATCTCTCGCACGAGGGATTCTCCCGAGGATGAGAGAAGAGCAGAGGAGGAAGAAGTGGACGGCGAAGCCGTGAAGCAAAAAGACCGATCGCGAGCAGAGCAAAACGAAGGTAGGGAGGAATGAAATGGAAGCGGAAGCCCGCAGGAGCAAAAACCGTCGATATGTGATGAATCGATGAATTCCATTCGCGTTTCACGTACGAACGGCACTTGTTGAACCCCGCTCGCCGAAATCCGTAAATTATTAACGACAGTCGCGGCGACATTTGGTGGAGAATTTTTCTGTATGCATGCTGGATAATTTACTTTTATACGAGAAAAAATTAAATATGAGGCAAATTATTAATTACTCTTATATATTATTACACTCTCTCTAAATGATTCGAATTTCGAATGCCATATTATACTCGGATGGAGATTCTTCACAAAAAGATACATCGTTCAATTTCCAATTTGTTCGCTACAGTTTCAAAAGACATACGTCTACAACGCGAGTCCTCGTTCGCGATCACAAAAAGATGCCATTTGCGGACTCGTTGAAAGAACGCGATCCGACGCGATAAAAAAGCGAAGACGACTTCTTCTTCCAAGAGAGAAGACGATTTCGAGAAAGAGAAAGAGAGAGGAGGCGGAGGGGCCAAAGAACGAAAAAGCCATCGACAGGCGGCAAAATCGATAGGAGCCAATGGCCGGCACACACAAGCATCAATCGTTGACTCATCCCATTTGGATCACAAAAGTACGTCGAATTGGGTCGCTCTGGGTCGCCCGTAGGCCCCGAGCGTGTAAGGCCCCCTCATCTCATCGAGCGAACAATTATTTTGCGGGTCCCTCTCCCACTCTCTCTCTCTCTTTCTCGCTCTTATACACGCTTATATATTCGCTCTCCTCCAGTTCGAGACAGAATGTATATCCCGCAGCGCGACGTCCACCGACGCGCGGCAAGACAAATGGCCTCGTGACGGCGGCTACATTACGTTTCAAAACTGGCCTAATCGTCGGCTTTCCGGCGATGAGAAAGAGGGGCCCGATATATAGAGCCGCGGGGCCACATACCTGCATCTCGGCGCAGCGCGATACATTGTCTTTCCCGCCGCATAACGTCCTCTTTCTTTTTAAAGATTCATCGTCGGCACGCTTTCCAAATCGCAGTGATTTTCGAACTTAGATTTCCTTCATTCCTAAATTAGCGCCGCTTCTTCACGATAGACAGATAGATAGATCGATTAGATACAGATAGATAGAAAAAATATATATCGCAACGTTATTGTTATCGTACTCTGTTATCATTTTGATGCAATGCCGGTGAGCGCGAATTTTTGGGGAAACGAATCAGCTGTTTTTTCGTTTGTTTCGAACGATGTGTCATTAATAATACCGTGTCGATATAATATTAATGTCTTTAATTGTTGTCTATAAATCTTCCGATTTATAGTTTACGAGAGGACGGCGAGAACAATAGAGACAAAGTATCGCCGATTTATTTCTCTATTCCGACGATGCACCTCTCCGTGTTTTGATCTGGCTGGCTAAAATTAATGATCAACTCGTGTCGAAGCTGCGACCGCCTTGCGCAACGGACCCAGACGTGATTTGCGAAGAGATTAGCCTACACCTGACACGTTGAACCGAACCAGGTCCGATAAACCGCGCAAAGTAGAAATATACAATAGAATTATAATTATTATAGAATCGTATATACAAACAGAATATTGCGAATGGTAATAATTTTCGAAAGATGAAAAATTATATTTTCACGCACACTCACGCGTCCATTAAAGAATTAACCCCTTCGCAGCGCAGCGCGTGTCGACGCGCAAAAATAACCCCGGATTTCGCGAGCAACCTCATCCCTCATCGAAACGAAAGCCGGCAGTGGCGGCTTTTCCTACCGCTTTTTTTCGGCGAATTTTCCGCGAACTACCAGAACGATCGTCCTCGGGAGTAACCGGAAATCGCCCCGTTATCCGTCGAACGTTGCGTAAAAACACGGAGGTGCGAAAAACCGATTGTAATCGCGCTGGGTCTACAGGGACCCCGCGGATTCGTTGCACCAACAATATGCGCTTGGAAAAAAAAAACCGCGGCATGAAAATCCTATGGGCATAGGAGTATTTGATCGAATTATCGATGTTGTAAACGGAATGCAAAAAGAAGGACAAATGAATCCATTAAGTTTGAATTATACAGAGTGTTTTGCATAGTTCTTCAGCCATAACATTTTTTTTTTTCTCACGAAGAATTCATGGAACCTTTTCTTGTCGCGAATTCATCATTTTCAAGATTAAAAATGTGTTATTATAATTATGTGTTATAATTATTTTAAAAATGAAGACAAAATCATATATTAATTAATATGTATATTTTTGTATATATATACAAACTCTATTAATTATTTCTTCCGTTTCGTTTTAAGAATATAACTTTGTTTTGAAACAACAATCAAATCTCCTTTTATCTAAGTCGTTGCACGCTGCACGTATATACATACTCCATATATCAAACTGGCACCGCGGTCAGACAAGTCGATAGGCGATCTCTCTCGGGATCGGACAATCAGGTCCGCTTGCACGGCAACGGCTTTCGTTCGCAGGGCGTGACGCGTTTTCAGCAAGAGTCGACGAGGCCGTATTGTCCGCGCTATTCAACGCCCGAGGGAAAATATATCCCGCGGAAGGGAATATACCGAAGGAAACAACGAAAGGGAAGATTGCGTGAAGTATCGCTAGCATAACTAAAAAGCATGAAAACCTGTCGCAGCTTCATCTATGGTGTGTGTGATGAAAAGAGGACACCGGGGTGAACCATGCAAATCACGACCGGTCCTCGGCGCCTATGCGATTCTCTGCGGCATTGTTCCCGCAGAAAGCTGAAGAGACGCTAACGAAATCCTTCCCGAAATTGTTGGGCAAATATTTCACGAGTGAAAGTCCTGAAACTGACACTTGCGCATCGATCAATGACACTTTAAAGTGAGAAAATCCTTCTAATTTGTAGTGGAAAAAATCGTTTTATAGCTCTAATACAATTTAATTAGGGAGTCCGCAAACAAATTTAATCTTTTTAAATGCACTTTTAATAATATGCGATCTATTAGCGATGCGATAATAGGCATACTCAACTTGTGCAGGTTGAAAAAAATAAAGTTCGTAAAAAGGCGATTACGAAGATGCGCGAAAAAGGAAGCTAACAACGCGTTCGGGACCGTCAAAAAGCCCATCGGGCGCCCCCATGCCGAGAATGTGAACGCCCTACGTTCGGTAACAAATGATAGTTTTGATAATTAGCGGCTCCTTTTCTTCGTTTCCCAACGACCGCCTCGTCGCAACACACCTCGAACAATGTTAAGAAGCAGCAGGTGCGCGCATCAGTATTTAAAAATGTGTGAAAACACTGAAGCGTTAATTCTCTCGAAATACAATGTCCCATCAGAAAAAATAGTCGTTAACAGCTCGAGTCCGAAGCAGTGATCAAACAATATAATGTAATATATATTATAATATATAATTATTTAATTATATATTATATATTAAATAATTATTATTCTTGTCAATCATTTATTCATTATTTAATATATACTTTCAGCGTGTTGTCTATATTTTGCATTCGCTATTTAGGACAAGACACTACACTTGCATAACGGGATGTGTGTTTTTTGTTTTGCAATCTGAATAAACTCACAAATTAAAGGAAGGTAGCGTAAGAGAGCGATCATTGGCTGGAATTGGTAGGAATCACGCAACATGGGTTTACACGACCGAAATATACCGTGGAAGATAAGGTCCTTTTTACCGGACACCTGGTAGATTCTTATCTGTCTCCGGACAACGGTCACTCTTTTGTCGTGCCTCGGTTGTCTTTTAAATACCCACATTTGTGCGAACGATTGCGCAGGACACACGGTGACCGCCTATTAGTCCTTTGTGGGGATTTCTTCGACATTCTGGATATTGGTTAACTTTTCGTAAAACCCGGCGATCGGGTAGCACGATCGATCTCCGTTGCGCGAGGATCGTGTCAGGGCTGACTATGAGCCAACTCTTACGTAATAACCGACTCGTTCCAGCGAGACATTGCGAAATGGCGCGGCAGAAGACATAAAGTCTCACGCGAGGACGAAAAGGCAATTTGAGACCATCGATGCGTAAGCGAGACTCGATGCTCGATTACGTCTTCGGATAGGTAGGTCAGTCGTAGACTTATGAATTCTAAACTTGGCGAACATGACAGATCGTCAAAAAAAAGGTGACGTTGTGAGGTATCTTTTTTTTTTACAAATAGATCTCACGATTAAAAAAAAAAGGAGAAAGGATTTCAATCAAATTATTCGAATTATTGCACCTATTTTTTTTTCTACTCCTTCTTTGCGTGACAGGAATTTACAGATACTCGGAAAGCTATAGAAGGAAGGCAGATAAGACAAAGGAGAGATTTCGCGTCGCCGAAGGAAGTCCGCGGTGCGGAGAGATTACGCAAAACTCCCATCCGTGTAATTTGTCTAACAACGTAATAAGTTACTTCTTGCTTACTTTGCGCGGACGGTATAATCGCGGCCGCCCGCCGCCAACCGACGTCGGATTGAAAGTGTCATTATAAACGCGGCCACACACACATACACACAGACAAATATAGCGTTGACGCAGGTTTGAATACGACTTGGTCTCTTAGTCGCGTGTTATATCCCTTAAATTCTAGATTTCCGGAGAACAATTTCGGATAATTATATCTCCTGTTTGTGCGTATATTCATTGTAGATATAGATAAAAAAATACACACGTGTACGCAAATCAAATTTTAGCGTAATTACAGTATCCTATCTAAAAATACAAAAATGTACCATCTTGTAATAATAATATGCATATCGTTGTTGGTGTAAATTTCACGTAGAAGACTTTGTGTCCAACTAATTACGACCACACGAAAATCCCTTCTGATTAATTTTTTCACAGAAAAAACGACCGTGATTAAAAATTCCTATTACACATTCTGGTGTTTGCTGATTTCACTTTGCGATAATGCGTTGCACCTCCCATATGTATCATTTCCCGGTAAATACATTAATTTTTATATACGTATCCGATGAAATAATTTTCTCTGTGGGCGTATATTTGTCAAAGAAGCGATATTAGCTTTTTATTTGCTGTGTAACAAATGTCAATGATGCAGTCACACAGCCGAATTTGTCGAGAAAGTCAACAGTGTCATTTTCAATAATTAAATGAAAATACTTACAAAAGAGATATATTCTCTCTTTTTTTAAAGCAAAATATCGATCAAATTTTTATTTAAAAGTCTCTCTCACGAATGATTCAAGTTAGACAAATAAATGAGAAAAATGACAGCGAAAAGATTATTCTTTCGAATATATTTAATTGAAGTTTTTGGAATGGTCTGGAAAATGATTTAAGATTCGCGACGATAGGAGAGCTCAGGGTGGGATCGGCATCGCGAATATCGGCGAATACCGTTTGTACAGCACTGTAAACAAGCGTTCGGCGAGGTTACGACGGGGCGCGAGTAAATGGTATGTAAACCGTGTGCCGACTTCACCCTTGGCCTCAACCCTGGCCAAGTATCCCTCTCTCTCTCTCTGTCTCTCCTCGCACTCCGCAAACTCCATTAAAACATTATCCACGTGCCGATGCGCTCGGAAAATCAGACGCGACTATCCAGCTTCCGCGGCGTATTGATATTACATCCCACCACGGACGTCCTCGTGCGGTTATATACACGTGTGTACATATGTATATATTATATGTACACATTCACACACACATATATGTGTAAACTCTCGAATCTCCATTCCGTGGCCGAGCGCACCCGGGATCGACCGGGCCGTCAGGCTTTCGAGTTTTCGAAAAGGGTCGAAAGCCGCCCCCGTAAACACCGCGGGATGTACAGTCGTTAAAAAAAAAAAAAAACTGTCGATAGACTTGCGGCAATGTGGACTTTCCGCTCGCGAAAATGTCGAAGGGTATCTGCCGGGGGCATCGGATAGTCGGGAAAATACCGCAGGCACATTCATATCGACGGTGTAATCATGTTTGTCTGAGAAGAGATTTTACTCAAGAGCGAGCGTATCTCAACGATCACGATATTGGTTATCCATCGTGCGGAAAGAACGATCGTCTGTCGTTAATCGTAATTGATTTGATTGCGTTCTTCTTAACCGAACGAACTTGGCGTCTGATTGTTAGAGAGTTGACAATTGTTGGCAATTTTCGGAGAGTGCTATGAAAATATTAAAGTATTATGCGCACATGAAAAAAAAATGAAATAAAAGAAACGGAGTAAATAACAACGATAATTCCTCGACTTTGCTCATCGCGCCGCTTCCGGAGATAGGATTATAAAGCGCCCCATTTTTCTTGATTCGCACATTTTTCCGCTCTGTTATTTGAATTAGAATCGAAAGGACGTATTTCTCACTTATATATGAACGAAATATACAAAATCGTATTTCAAAAATTAATAGAATCGAAAATTGGAAAATTAATAGATTTTTAATTACATATAAATATTACTATAATTGTGCGTTATGTATAACTTTTTTTTAATATTTCAATTTTTTTGAAAGAAAAAAATTTGCTTTTTACAAAAATTGTGTTTTCATATCTTTTAACGAAATAAAACGCGTAACGTAGCTGAACATGACATACGATGATCGTGAAGATGCAAATATTTCGGACTCGTTAATTTAACCGCGAACAAAAGCGAACGCGGGAGAGATTCGTTTAATTTTCATTTATATCGCGCAAATCAAGCGCACGCGGGGATGTCGTTTGGGATATATCGGATTACCGTCCCCTCCGATACGTGGACATGCTCGCGGAAAAATTTGTTGACACACGCGCGCATCCACGTACAAACACAGAGCCACGCATACATACCTGTGATTCTGGCTTCGACCGCGTGTGCGCGGGAGTATTACGCAAAAAAACAACGCCCGCCTGTCAGGGGAAATAAAACAAGGATCGGGTAAATAGCGACGGTCCGTAGATAATTCTATTTTGTTTATCACTGCCGCGGGAAATGCGATTTCGTACGCCACCGACTGACGCGATTTGTTTTTATATTCAACATTCTCGGCCGTGTATTTTCTCCGCGCGCGTTTATAATCAGCAGTCGTGTGTTACTGTGATATCCTTGTGCGCGGATACGCAAAATAGGGATTATCGATTACACCGCTGATAAGCGGATCTGTTTTTAATTAATGATTTTATTTAAAGCAGAACGGGCTTAGCGATTTTGTGCATTTGAAAGGATGAGAAGATTGTATATAATAATCTTTATCGTTATCTAATCGGGATCTTTAATTCGAAATGTGTGATGGGGCGAGGCAGGGCCGACATTTAGGTGGCAAGATCGTCATTGCCATTTAATTAAATCGAAAAATCGGATAGTCATTAATGACAAGTGGCGCCCAATCAAGATGACTCCGTGATTTTTATTGATCCCACGCTGGGCCCAGAGGGACCTTCTCCTCCCGATATAGCACCTATAACGCGGATAAAAGCCGATTGACGCTTTCAAAAAAATCGTAATGAATCCCGACCACCGATTTTCTCATTGACACGACAATCCGAAATTATCTGGCGGTTCCAATCCTTTTCGGCCAAAAATCGTAATCAAACTTGCATAATAACAATGACTAATTAATGTAGAACAGATAGCCTGGTCTATTTTAAGACAATTTTTTTATTTCCAGAATTTTTATTCCGACACTAGTGTAAGTTAAAAATTAATATTACATTTTTACTAAGAAAAGAGCGATTTTTTACAATTTGAACCTTGGGAATTTGCTGCGTTGTATACACAATCCGCGCGCACATTACGATTCTGCTTTCAAACACACAATCGCAATATCCTCCTTTAAAAGAGCGAGATTGCGCTACTTCAATCTCTTATCGTTCGTTTACTCGCGGCGAGTTTCGTCTGACGGACACTTTCGATCATCCGTCCTCGGCAAGTGCCTCGCGAGTCGATGGTGGGAAATAGATAGGAAAGGTGCATTAGCGCACGATTAACGTTTTCGTCGTGTGCGAAACACCGTACGCGATTCGCGATACGATCTGCGTTAAGTCCGCGGGACTGTAAGGAGGTCCATAAACTTTCGTGTCCCGAGATAGTAATCGTCAGGTGCGAAAAGCGTGACGGGTCTGGAGGGAAAGCGTCCGCGCGGTCGCTGGTCTCCGCTGAATATATATGGGTGTTTCCACGACGTGGTGCGTTGCGATTTTCGTCGACGTCGACCAAGAAAGAACGTGTTTTTTTCATTCCAATATTTCTTTAAGCGCGATTATTATAACGCGATACCGCGGAGCGAGGCGATGATCCGCTTTTGCTTCATTAGGGAACGTTGCGCACTCAAGGTAACAATAAATCTCCGACCTTATCGATTTCACGACGATACGATACGACGTCGATTTGTCATACGTTTATCCGAGGCTTATTATGTACGCGATTTATCGCGCGCCCGATCTCGCGCCGCGTTCGTAACATAGGCTATAGGGCTACGATTATTAATTTAAAGGCGCGAGGGTGGTAGTGCGAGGGGGATAGTTGATATAAAATGCATCCCATATCTCGGTTGCTCTCACGCGCGAGTTCTCTCGATATAGTGCCGCAACAAGGAATCGTGATCCAATAGAATCGGATCGCCGATAAGCGATCGCGTTATAATGATTTTGTTGAAATTGATGGAGAATTGATAATATATTCTACTGTTCTTGAAGAAAAAAAAATGAAACTCCTGAACTGTCGATGTCTATAATAACAATAATAATGTTTAATCGCATTATGCGTGCTCTGTATTTAATACACCCTTTTTTGGTCGATTGCAAGTAATAATAAGTACATTAATTTGTAATTACAGCCGAACTGGTCATTAAACTCGCACAACACATCTTACATCGAATTACTTATGGCTGTCTGATTCCTTTGCAATATACTAACTTTCTCCTCGGATATCAAAGTGCAATTCGAATTGGATTATCTGTACAACCGCACAAAATGCTATATTAATTCTAAACAGATCTAGTATTCTGATATAAATACATGTCTATAGTATTTAGAAGCGTGTTATATATCTTATTTCGATATCAGTATCGTAGAAATCAAACAAATTAAATTCTGCGAAGATATAAATCGTAAATATTATACGACGAAATTCTATTATATCGCATTTATTCAATGATACTTGCGTCAGAAATTAAATCTCGGTCAATAATTGGCGAAGAAATTCAAGATCAATTCCTATTCAGTATTTTGTACGCACAATTATATATATTACGAGATATATAAAGTTTATAAATAGAATTCTTATCAAAATATAAATCGTCTATATAAAGTAGATTGCAAAAAAATCTACATAGAGAGAATTGTCTCTTAGAATTTATCCCAAAAATCAAGATAACCGTGAGACAGCATGATATTGGAAGAATTTTATAAAAGTTTCTCTGATAATATTTTATATCTTAACATGGTAGATATTAATATTTGTTATTGTGGTAAATATTAATCACAGAAACTCTTATAAAATTCTTCCAATACGATGTTGTCCCATAATTTTCAAGCTAAATTCTAAGAGAAAATTCTCTGTGTATCTTACTCTCATCTGATGGCAAAAAAAAAACATCGACACAGCTGATCCTCTTTTTTTTTTTTATTAAATTGGGGGAGACTCCCCCAGACTCTTTAAAAAGGGGAGAGCTATCTATAAAAAAAAAAAAAAAAAAATATATCCCGTAGCAAAATCGAGTGATCAAAATCGCGAAAGGATACCTTCGGATAATATCGCTCCCTCCTCGCCGCTCCACGACGGTAGCGTGCGGATGGTCCTCGTACGAGTCGAGACGTTACGACGGCGGCGGCAGCAGCAGGTTGATGGATGCCGGAGTCTCATGAGAAAATCCGGATGGAGGGGATAAGCCGCGCGACTCCCGTCGTGTAGTCGTCCTCGCATACTCGGCATACATAGTGGTGGCACAGGCTCTAGTGGTGGTACCGGACTGACGGCGACGGCGCCGGCAGTGGTAGTAGTATTGCGATAGTAGTACTAGTAGTAGTAGTAGTAGTAGTAGTAGGAATGACGCCGGCAGAGTACTAGAGTAGGGTCGGATCCAGAGTGGGGACGATAGGTCCGGTCGCGAGGACGGGTAGGGGTAACTAAGTACCTTCGGTACCACGACGACCCTAGGTTGCGTCGACGATGCCGGAGACAGAATCGGAGGGAGAGAAAAGGATGGAGCGGCGAGGAAAGAGGGACACGCGAGTCTCCGCTCGAGGGGACGACCGGGTGACAGAGAAAGAGAGAAATCGGACGATATAGTCGACCGGAAAGGGAGAGACGCGCGAAAGATGTGTGTGTTTATATGCGTGTGCGGGGGTGGGAGTACCCCCGGAGCTTAGGACATCCTGGTGGGACGCGCGTAGGGTGGGGACACGAGGGAGAGAAGGGGGACAGAGGACGTTTGTCCACGTTCACCACCGACACACGCGCTCGCACGCGCGTGTGCACGCTATCAGCAAAGAAAATCCTTTCTGACCTCTCTCTTTTCCACTTACCTGTATTTCAGCGCTGGCGCGACTGTCAAGCATCCACCACCAACAGCAGCAGCAGCAGCAGGCTCAACAGCAACAACAGCGACTCGGTGGAGGTACCAATGGTGGGGATGTCTCCAGCCCTCGTTCCACTGGTAGGGAGGATAAAAGCGTCGTAGGGAGGGTAAAGCACCCGGCTACGACGACGACGACGACGACAACAACGACGACGACCGGGACGGCGGTGGTGGCGACGACGACGACGACGACGACAACGACGGCGACGACGATACTCGCGGATGGTAGCACCGGGGGTGGAAGTGGAGGCGGAGGGGTAGGTGGCGGCGGCGGTGGCAGTAGTGGTGGTGGTGGTGGTGGTGGTGGTAGTAGTGGTGGTGGTGGCAGTGACAGTGGTGGTACTAGTGGTGGTGGCGGCGGTACTCCTGGTGGGGACCGTAACAGCGGCGGTGGTACTAGTGGAGGTGGTTGTGCCGGTGGTGGTGGCGAAGTCGCGGAGAAGGAGGAGAGGCCACCGGCTTCAGAGACTGTCGAGCCGACGGCCGCGTTTGACGTCGCATCCCTCGTACTCTACGGCTCGCGCGCACTGCCGATACGCCTTAAGATCTTGCTCGATCAGTTGTTCAACCAGTTGCCCCCCGCGCAAGTGACACGTATCCTAGCTGCCTTCGGTTGGACCCACGAGGATTATACGCGAGGATACATACTGCAGGTGAGTTGACACATGTCGAGTCAAAAAAAAAAAAAAAAAAAAAAAAAATTTGACATGCACAAACACACACGCATACACACATATGATACATTTGTGCGCGACGAGAGACAACCCCTACGGTCGAATCGCGGATACGTCGCGATCGTGTACCACGTGACGACGATACTGGGACTATTTGACATATCGTATCTTTGGACGCTCGCCGGAGAGACACGCGGTTGATGTTTCGCGCGCGACGATCAGCTGCGCTCTTCGTAACCGAGGCGAACGACGACTTTGACACTTGGATTACCTCCAGAGTTGTGACAGCAACCGCTAGAGACGATCATTATTTTGGTGACATCTTCTGTGAATAGGTGCTCCGAATATGCCTTGGCTTTGGCACGCGACAAGTTCGCGGTAATTCTCTGACGAAGTCCGTATCGAAAAATATCTTCTCCAAGTCTGACGCGAATCGAGACCTTTCAAATTGTTACCGCGAAATATGACATGTAAAACGTATATTATATAATGATCGTATATCTTCGATTGTATTTAAATACGAAAAATTCTCTACATAAGGTCGCACGTGATAAATCTTGATAAAATAAATTATAAGTGTCGACGATTATTAAATCATTGGAGTTCGATAAAATAAAAGGCTTCTCTAAAATGCTTTAAAATAATTTTATGATTATAAAATATAGTCGCGTGATTTATTGTGACAACAGAAAAATGTCGAGGACGAAGACGAGAAGAAGGCAGAATTGACGATGAACAGTGCATCGTAAAAGTGTATCGCATGATAGTGTAAGTGGTGCAAATGTCAGAGCGGAAGATCGAGATATCTGTGACGAGTGAGGTACCTGCGCAGTAACATATAAATCTCAATGGGAGTCCTCCGTCGGACACATCCACTAACGTCGAAGAGGACGGAAAGTACGAAGGACGTTGCCGAGAAGAAAGAAAAAATCTCCTCTCGTGAGGAGGATCGATCGAAAAAATAATTTGGAGCAATATGCATGATTCGACTCCGTTTTGCATTCCGTTGACAAAGTGATATAGTTTCTCAATATTGAAGACTTTTCCGAAAAAAAGAAATTCAAATCGATCAAAAATATTTCTCAAAGTGGTACTCTGATAAAAAATATTGTCACAATTCGAAGACGACATATTTTGACATTCTAATCTAAACGTTAAAATTTTGTTAATTATATGTGATTATGTTGAGTAACATTTCTCTGCAAATGTCATATCTGAAATTAGAGCCCTTTTGACAGCTCGAGTGACGATTTCTTAATTGACAATTTGTTTTCTCGCGTATCTCATTTTACTTGCAATATATCGAATATGCAGTTTTATTTTTGCTACCGATTTTCTACGAGGTTCACCGTGGATCATCATGATTCCTTGGATCAACCGGAATCGAATCAAAACATATTGAGGGACTGTTCTTTTTTAATAGTGAGTGTCGATCAGTGAAAAAGTAGTGACGTTTTATTAATCAAGGTGAGACTTATCATTAAAACTTAATAGTTTAAATAATTCGGGTACTTGTCATTGTGAATAAAAATTCGCTAATAAATTTTATCGAATCGAAAAAATCGATGAATTGCTTGAAACATTGTTTAAACATAAAAAAACATAAATCGCGCTAAATAATAACTCCGATAATTATAGTGACGTTAATCGTAACTCACGTGCGGCTCGTGTGATTATACGAACGTTTAAAATACAGTTTGTGAAAATCAATAAAAAAAGAAAAAATTAATAGTTTGAATAAAATTATAAATGGAAGCATACGCGATATTATATCATAATGATCGCGACCGGTGAGGCGCATATATAAAAATACATAATTATCAATAATTTTTGTATCATAAAAAAGTTTAAAAGCTCGTTATGTAATTCCGAACGCATAATCTGTAAGTGATTAAAATAGAAATGACATTCTTGAACAAAGTCGATACTTCCTGAAATCATACTCTATTACCACGATTATATTATCGCACCTGATCTGAAACGACATTTCGAATAATGAAACCGCAATTCCTCGTAGTATACACTGTATCGTATTAAATATCGATCTTGACATTCTACTAAAATAAATAAAATCTTTATATTTATATACACATATATATATGTCGCAATTTTTTTTTTGTAAAATTAGCTTTTTTAAAAAAGATTCAATCAACACATAAAATATTAAATCCAATCTGATTTTGATAAAAAGCCTAAGCTTTGAAAACAAGCTGAATTTACAAAGAATCTGGCAACATATATATATATATATATATATATATATATATATATATATATATATGCATACCTGTATGTGTATAGACTTCTCGTGAGCGATCGAAGTGAAGACGATATTTTACAACAAATAACTTCTTGCATAATTTTCTCTCGCCTCGAATTATGAATGCACCAATCTCGATAACACGGGAAAATAATTAAATAATAACATCTATATTTTGAAAAAATCCATTTTGCCTAATATGACAGCTCGCGCAACGTGTGCGAATAATAGTCGAATGAAGACAAAATTTGAAACACAAAGAAATCACAATTTGTCGCACAAATACACATCACCTCGATGATTATTTAAACTTTAATCTTATAGCCTGAAGATAATCGCGACGAATCAATGGAAACTCGCGCGTTGCAGAAAATTGTCGCAGTAAATGCTCGATCACACACATTATACTTTGTCCACCACGAGGATCCGAAAATGCACGCGATCGTGCGTTAATCTTCAAGAGAGAGAGAGACAGAGAGACGCGTTAGGAAACGGGGAGTATCCGTGTAAACTGAATTGCGCCGATGTCGGCGTGAAATTAAAACGTACGGGAAACCGGTTTCTCGGGACGAGACGGATGCGTAGAGATATATGTACATATGCACCACCGCGATGCACTTATCCGCTCGCAGCGGCTTTTCGTTCTCGCAAAGGCGTGGAATATATACGCGAGGAGGCTGCGCGTGCGTCGTCGGAATTTATAATCGGAATAAATTTCGAGCGAGGCGAGAAACGCGACATCTCGTACACCCCATGTCCATGTCTCTTCGCACGCGATGCGAGAAAAAAAAACCTTGGAGGTTCCTCTCGTACACGAGGATTGTCATTGAGGGCGCCGCCGGGGTTGACACGTGCGGGCTCGTGTACGCGTGTATATCGTTTTGTTTACTTTCGTCCGACAAATTTAAACCGAAATTCAAGCTTGTTAGAGCTCGCGTGACGATACACTTCGAGAAACTCTATTAGCTCGCGCGTACTTCTCTCCTGTATATTACTCGCGCAGAGAGAGAGAGAGAGAGAGAGGGCCGCGTTTGTGTACCACCGCGCTTAGTTAGGTATTTCGTCGCCATAAGCAAGTCGGACGAGAAGACACGCGATTATCCGGAACGGACGTCGAAATACACGCTTCGATAGTAATCCGTTACGTCTTTAACAAGTTGAAGCGCCGTGAATGACACAGTTCTAACTCTCTCGGTTATGACGGGATTAGATTAACGCCATGGCTCTAATAGAGTATTTTCTAGCTACTTTCGTCATTATTATCGAAATAATATAGTATAGCTTGCTATACACGTGAACAAAATTTTACTCTCCTTGAAAAATTAAGTATGCGTTAAATAATATAATAATAGAAGATATTCTATTGATAAACAAAAATAATACACATTGTGTTCTTTTAACATTTCTTGCGTAAGAGAAAAAAAATAGAAAAATCAATTTTTCTGTGGAATTTCATAATAGCTATCGATAATATTTACTGAATACACGTATCAAGTGCTGTCGAGATATGAATCAGCTGCAAACTCTGTCAGTCGCTTATTAGAGACGTCACGATTCTCGAGTCGCTAAATTCCAATCATCCGTGCGGTTTTGCAGGAAAGTCGAAGAAAAGTATAAGCATCTGCTTAGAATTTGCATTTCCTCGAGCCATTGACAGCACTCTCGCGGTCAAAACGCCGCTTTATGAATTCATTATGGAAGGATATTTTCACCGAGTCGATAATTCCTAATCACCCGTCTTACGACGCGAAAGTGGATCGCTCCGAAGAAATGATCCGCCGGAAATTAAGAAGATTTTTGTGGCCTCGCATCGCTACGGATTTGCATTCTCTTTCACATCTGGCGAACTTGTTGCGGTCGAGCGCTACTTTACGGCTCGTTACCAGAATATCGTCGCAAAGACTTCCTGAATCATGATCTATAGCGCGCAAGTGTCACGTTGGGAGAGCGATCTATGAGAAATCGAGACCTCGGAGCTCTCCGCTCCGGATTTGCATCTCGGTATGTAAGCTATTCGCGATCGAGCGTTATGCTTTTATGACTCGCAAAGACTTTCCTGGATCGTGATTTATATTGCAATAGTGTCTCCTGGCAGTGAATTCGCTATTTATCGGAATATCTCTCGTCACGGCGTCGAAGCTTTCCGAATTTATCATCTATAGCACACATTTACATGCATTTGTCTTTCGACATGCAAATTATTCGCGCGGTCTAGCATTGTTTTATATCTCTTGTTATTTCCTTGCGGAATATTTTGATTCTCGCGCGATATATATATATATATATATATATATATATATATATATATATATACATGAGTGTTAAAATAATCCTCACTAGAAAATATAACTGTAGCTTGAAATGACGAGATTTCTTGAATCACGAGCGGTGACGTAAAAGTGTCATTTCTACGAGCGACCAGGAAACTTCCAGTCGTGCCTCGAATTTGAATATCCCATCTTCGCCGGGAAAATTTCCGCGAATCGTTCGGAATGCCTTACACGAGTGTCGAGAACATCGTCGTCGTCGTGAACGTGGAAACGGTAAATCATAGAGTTCTCGGTGGACGCGAGAGAGAATGACGTTTCGCGCGGCGCGGCGGAGGCCAATTTCGCACGTCGCAACCGCGTCGTGTGGAGCAACGGAAGCGCAGCGGTTGCAGCTTTTGCGAGAGAGAAACCCGGGATTTTACGGGGACTAACTGCCGTCGATTCTGCTGCTTTACGACGGAGATGCCCGCGATGGAGGAACGCAAAACCGCGCCTCTTTACCGTAGTGGCAGCGCGAGATTTACGAGCGAGTTGCGCGTCGGGAAAGGATTCTGGGACCGATCTTCGATCATCGCTGGCCGGAAAGATTATTGGGGAAAGGGGAAGACTATCGCCTAATTGCGAATAATTTTTCGGATGGGATTTTCTGTCCACACAACGCGATGTTTAATCAATGTTATATTAATAGTTCTTCGATGACTATATATTATATATATTTAATTTTTTATTGCAGACTTTAAATTAGAATTTCTTTAACGGAATGTACGAAAGCTATATTTTTTCTCGAAAATGGAATTTCTAGTAGAAATTTCATGAGCGAAATCTAACGCGAGGGATTGAAAATCGCGTTTATTATCCGAGAGAAAACGAAAGTTTTTTTTTCACGGTGGGTCGTAAAAACCGATACATTTTTCTTTGATTAAGTAAAACTTGAAATAGATGCGTTAAAATTCTCCTAGAAATTCGCATATTTCACATAAATTTATTACAGACATTTCTTTGAAATATATATACGAGAGTCGAATTTTTTTGTTATCTACTTTGAAATTAATGTTGCGTCTTATTGACAATTAATATGATAATGATATTATCGAAAAAGTAATAATACGCTCGTAACTTTTTACGGGAGAATTAATGAGAGTCCCAAATTGCCGAACGAAATTAATTACGAAATTAATAGCTGCTAAATGTCACACATGTATATTAGGAATTAAAATATTATCGCTACAAACAGAGATAATTTCGGCGATACTACTACATCATTCTCAAAGTATCTCTCTCCGATTGCCGATTGAATTCGGACAGAAGCGTCAAGGACGACGGCAACAAGTCCTTCACCGGTGGTCTCGCAGAATTCGAAACCCGTCAAAAAGATCGCCTGACCCAGGATCGATCGTCGCGGCACATTCGCGAGGAATCGTAATATCGAAAATATAGCGACGTAAAGCAGACAAGGGCGGCCGGGCAGCGGAAATCGGTAAAGATGGTAGCCCGAAGCCGATCGACCTGTCATTACTCCACCTCGATGGGAGCATGAGCCAAAACCGTAAATTACAGAGCATCTCTCGAGCGAACGGAGACGATTCGAGGGTACCGATCCCGGGGTATTTGCCAGATGAGAGAGAGAGGAGCAAATGGAAAGGGAGGGGAATCGTCGCGGATCGATCACTCGAGCGGAAACGCAAAATCGGGCGCGCGCAATCGGCGAATTAAAACTTCGACATGCCATTTACATGGCTACCGAAACGATCGAGGGGGGAAATGACGATGACGATGGGAAGACAAACAGGAAGAGTCCCGGGAGAAAGGGGACGAATAGGACGAGATCGAGGCAATACGAGAAAAATTACAGAGTGCGAGGCCGAGGTAGGGCTTTGATTTCTGACAAAAAGACGATGAGATTAACGAACGCGATCGGGATGCACGAAAGGTTTATCAAGTTGATCGTTTATATCTTATGTACAAAATGTAAAATCATGACAAACATTTGCGAAAATTAATATGCATAGGTTCACTCGTCGCAGATATATTATATTTCTAACTATAAATCTACTAAATTTCTTTTTTCATATTTTCTATTAATATCCGTTCTAAAAAGGATTGAGCTTTGACGTGCAGTTTCCAATAGGCTACCAGAGGCCAACTGACATTCAACGCTGACATGAATTTTAAACATTAACGACGAGAGGCGTGTATCTACAAAGTATCGAAATTTCCACCGCGTTGAATATCGCGTTAACATTAAATTAACGACATGCGTACCGTTAACTCCCTTGCCGATCGGCGGCGATACGGTTAATCGCCGACGATTTGCCGGGATGTCTCCGGTCCGGATAAGACGCAGTGCTCTTTCTCGTGACGACGGGAAACGTGTTTCGAATGTAAATCATCGGAATGCGTTTCGGGATTCGCCCGGAGCGAGCCTCGATGCGAATTATCCGACGATAATGTCAGCGTTAAACGTACAAGATCGAGCGATCAGAGTCGCATAGTTCATTCTTTCTCGATGCCGCGACCGGAATAACTTACGACGCGAAGCTCTCCTCTCTTTCGGTGCTCCCTGTCTCTCATCCTGTCAGTTTGTCACGCATTCATTATTTTCGGACGCGTATTTAGCGACGAATGCGACCGGCCGTTTCTCGCGTTTCTCTCGGAGAGTCTGGTCTCTCTCTCTCTCTTTCTCTCTCGATATACCTATATATGCGATTAATATCTATAAAATTTATTTTTCGCGCAGCTATGATGTTTAACGGAGTATCACGTATCCTGATATTATAGCCGCGAATCTTGTATATATATCTGGCATATGATATATGAAAGAGGTTTCGAACAAAAATGACGTAAGTAGGAAATAGATCATAGCATATTGCGTATCGCATAGTTTCGAGATCGTACTTGTAAATCATGATCTTGGTAGAATATATGACGTAATCGATATCTTTGAAATTCTTTTTAGCTTAAAATTCGAAGATGGGGACTGTAAGAATATATTTTATTCTCACTGTATATATTTAATGCTGAATTTTATACGCTTCCGCGTTTTATTTGTCCAGTACAAAGATGACAGTATCCTGTATTGTAAAAGCAAACAAAAATTGAACTTATACACAGAATTTTCTCTTGGAATTTACCTAAAAAAATCATGGTAATCGTGGGACAATATGCGCTGTAAAAAATGTAAAGTATTACATAAAAATATTACATGATATGTATGAAAATGTATACATTTTCATTATTATCGTAACTTTACACTTTGTTATTCATGTAATTTTACACATTTTTATGTAATACTTTACATTTCTTTTACATTGCGGTATTGAAAGAATTTTATAAAAGTTTCTCTGTGTGTGTATGTGATTAATATTCAATAAATAATTTTCTCTTCATTTATGAAAATCATAGTAATTGTGAAACAATATAGTATTGGAAGAATTTTATAAGTTTCTCTGATTAATATTTACGACAATAAAAATACTATAAGAAATGTTATTTGATTAATTTTACTATGTACATATTAATACTTTTTATTGTCGTAAATATTAATCAGAGAAACTCTTATAAAATTCTTCCAATACCATATTGTTTCACAATTACTATGATTTTCATAAATGAAGAGAAAATTCTCTCCGCGTAGCGATAAACAATGAAAATACAATTTGTTGGGACGAAAGATATAAATTAATGATATTTATATATTCGTACACAAGATTTTTGAAATCCCACGGTATATTCAAAGCAAGCCGTACCTCTCTAAAAATTTCAAATACCATCTCCAAGCGCGCGCGAACATAGTCTCGCTTAAGACGCCATTTTCCCGGTCACCTCGGTGAAACTTCACGCGCGTTGCAATCGAGATTACATTTTACGACGTGCCGGCGGCCGAGCTCTTTGCGTCTACGACGACTTCGCCGACAGTTTCTCTTCGTTCGCGATCGTCGCAACGTTAACGAGAGCGCGTGAGTAAAGTCGAAATAAACGGCGCAGTTGCGGTGTGTGGCCGCGACAAAGAGCGGGAAGAATAGAAAGAGAGAAAAGGATAGACGCAGGTAGCTGCAATCCAATTTAGCGGCGGATATCCACGCGAGATCTTTACGATTTCTACCCACGAATAAGACAGGGCCCACTTAGCGTGAAATCATATGCAGTGTCCAGTCACGGATGCCATTGCCGCCGTCACCGCCGCCGCTGGATCTTCCTCCTTCGCTTCGCCTCCTCGTCGATCGCCGCCACTTCGCTTCTTTCGCGGTGAAAACTGAACTGCGTCGTACTTCGCGCCAGCAAACTACTACGCGTCGCCAGATGGCACTACAGACTGGAACGACTCTGTCAGTCTTCGCGTCGTATTTTTCTATCATTGTCGCGCTTTATAAATTATTACGATACCTAATCACCAATTGATTAAAATAATTTCGATTCTGCAGATAAGGTAATAATAAATTTCATTTGTCAAAATAATTATTTTTTTAAATAAATAATTAGGGGAGAATTGAACCGTATTATATAAAAAAAAACATTCTAAAAAGTTTGTCACCTTTTTAAATCGTTAATTAATGCTCGAGATTCCTATTATAATTAATTAATGAGTAATAATATAAAATAAACAGTACACAGGGAATTGCGTGAACGAAATAAGAATTATGCGAAACATACGAGGATTGAGGAAAACGTAATGAGCAAGCGAGTAAAACGAGGTTTATCTTACGTCTTCGGCTCTCGTAATTATCCATTATGCAATAACGCAGTAATGCTATGCTTCTTGTTCTTAACGCCTCCTTTATTCTTGGGTACCAGCCACTAAAGTTCCCAGGGTCCTCGACGTCGTGTTTCGTACATATATGTGGAATGTTGAGACGTACACACGCTATTATTTAAATTAATTATATCTATCCGAATTTAATTAAAGGCATCCCCCCGAACGACAAAGCGAACTTTGAACGTAACGTGTATGTTACGCATTTTGCTCACACACTCGGTGTTACGGTCGCATATACTTTGTAAAGTCGTGCCCGAAGTAAAAAAGAATCGTAATTATGTGTTAAAAGATGTGGGAGAGAATTTTTTTAATTAACTGAATGATAAAAATTAAATTAAAAATTAAATTACAGCTTTAAATGCTTAGTAAATAATGTACTTTTGCAATTGCGGTAACTCGAGAAGCAGCATTCAAAACTAAAATGAACAACTATTACAGTTTTTTAATTTTCATAATAATACTATAAAATCGCAAAACAAGTTAATTTTCGACTTCGATGTTAACTTTTTCGTTAACATATAGGAGTCGACATACGTATTCTTAATTTCAGTTTATTACACAGAGAGAATTTTCTTTTAGAATTTACCCTGAAAATCATGGTGATCGTGGGACAATATGATATTGGAAGAATTTTATAAGAGTTATTATCACAATAAAAAATATTAGTATCTACCACACTAAGATATAAAATGAGTTCGATTAATTTTACTATATGCACATATTAATATTTTTTATTATAGTAAATATTAATCAGAGAAACTTATAAAATTCTTCCTATATTGTCCCACGATTATGATTTTCAGGGTAAATTCTAATAATAAGAGAAAATTCTCTTCGTGTATAATTATATCATGACAATCAAAATTTACACATATACATATAATTAAAAAAAAAAAACTAACAATCTCTGTTTCTTTCTCTCTCTCTCTCTCTCTCTCGTCTTTAGTTTTCTTCGTCAAAACTATTTTCGTCATAATTTACACCCACACGTTCACGCTAATTTCGTGTCCCATCGGACACAAAACGGTTAAATTCCACGTTGCGGAATTTGGAGAAGGAAAGAGAGAGAGAGACAGAGGGAGGATGGAGAGAGGTCGAGCGTTGTCGGAACGAGCCTCATTCGCGTGCGGGATTAAAATTCGAGTCCCACGGTACACGGTAGTCTTGCGTTCTCAGACACGACTGACTGTTTGGGTCCTTTCACGTAAGGACGAAAGAGAAGCGCGTTTTAAGCGCTTCGCGGAACCCTTTTTTCGTCCCACCACCCCGAACGTCACGCATGTGTGTATAAAACAGCCGCGGGTGAATGATGACGCGTATAGCGTCGAATCTTTCGTGAAGTATCTATGGGAAAAGCATCCTCGGCCTTCGAGATCTCAAGGATCGACAGCTACTGTATAGTAAGCGGTGAAACGTCTCGTGAATATAGCACATGCTTTTTATTTCTTTTTTCAATTTCGAGATCACATCTCAACGTTTACACAAAGAACACGATAGAAGATTGCTGATAAAAATCGAATCTAGTATCATTTCGAGAAATTTAAATCTCCATTGCAATCAGTACACAGAGAGAATTTTCTCTTAGAATTTATCCTGAAAAAAATCACGATAATCATGGGACAGTATATGATATTAGGAGAATTTTTTATAAGAGTTTCTCTGATTAATATTTGCCATGATAAAAAATATTTATATCTATACAGTATAAGATACAAAATATGTTTGATTAATTTTACTATGTACATATTAATATTTTTTATTGTGATAAATTAATCAGAGAAACTCTTACAAAATTTTTCCATTTTGTACCACGATTATCATTATATTTTCAGGATAAATTCTAACAAGAGAAAATTCTTTCCGTGACACGCAAAAGAAATTATAGAAAGATGTCATATTTATAAAAAGTTTGATAGATGTCTAGAAGCTCTAGTAAATTATAATAATAAAGATATGATTAGGTGTCTGGAATTGATTTGCCGAATCTTGCATTTTATTCAATCGGTATCGAGCTTGCAGTTATTCGAAAAAAATTTGCATAACTTTCAATAAGGCATAATACCGTTTTGCGAGACGTCGAGACTTTGTCGCGTTTGCAGTTCGATGATCGATGGGAGAAAATAAATGCGCGCAAAGAACCGCGTAACAAATTCCCGCGTGCCTGGTATCACAATGCGCGTAAAAATCCTGAAATTGCATACATCGTGCGCGAAGAGACGAGCCCATTATCGCGGGAAGCAACCGGAGAGAAAACGTCCACTTGTGGACACATGAGAAACGGTGTGACATTACTCGTGCATCATCAAACGATAATCTCCGTGCGATCTACAAGAGAAATAATATATACGGTACGGGGACGTCACAGCTGTCGCTGTTGAAGTTTGATTACCGTCGGACGTGAGTAAAAATCGGAAAATTATACTTTGCAATGTAACGGTACGTCGATTCGTTATTCATTGTCTTTCTATCCAGATGGTTTCAATTATCTTTTTCGTGTTTGGATTCTGTCGTTCACTTTCTTTACAAACGTCATTTAGCATTTCTCTATGCGAGAAATGTATTTTTGCTCGTGTTCCTAAACTGCATTCATTTTTTATACGAATTTCTCGCCAGCAGAAAATGAAAAACATTGTTCAATCGATGCGTTATTCATTTATATTTAATAAATTATGCGAATCAGTTATGGTTTCATTTTCGCGAATTTTTTGATCAGTTTGGAACCAAATATTTTTCTTATTCAGCGAATAAATGAAATATGAATTCAAATTTTATACGCGCAAGTGATATTCTCCATTCTATACATATATTGTATATATGTACTGTTTATTTTAATAAAAAAAGAGAAGGAGCGCAAATAGCTCCGTAAGATCGAGATACCATGACGGCGCCGAATCGATTCTATCAAAGAGAACAAAAACTTTGTGGCAGCGCCTATTATATATCTGGCGGCGCGATCGCCGGCATTTCGTCCGACATTCTTTATTTTTGCGGTTGGCCCGGGGCGAGAAATAACGACGTCGTTCCCGCGATCGAATCCGGAGTGTCGGCGGTCACGAGTGTCCGTCCTGGGATCTGCGAGTGTGTCTCGCACACACGTTTTCGGCCGTGTGCGTACTTGACGTACGCGTGCGCGTGCTTGAAGAAATATACACGGGACGCGAAAAGCGTCGCGGCGCTGGGCGACCTGCGTTACGTCCGCGAGCTTCGTCGGAATGCATAAATATACAAATCGCAAAGAGAGAGAGAGAGAGAGAGAGAGAGAGATTCGCCACCCCGAATTTATAAGAAGCCGTGACTCCACACGCGATATATGTACGTGACGTTTTCGTGCGGAACGCCAGATTTACGTTCCTCTCTCTCGACAGGATACATATCTCAGTCCCCGAGAGGGAGGCCAAGACGAAAAGTTTAACTTTTGTCAAGTAACACACGATCGCGACAAAGGAACGAGAAACATCCGGTGTTCTGCAATGTTAGCAGAAATAGAAAATTAAATGAACAAACGAAGGAAATGATGCTCTCCGCTCTTGTAAAACGTTTCTAAAATTAAAAAAAATATATATATAAAATATCGAAAATTATGTAACGCGTTTTTAATATACAACTATATAATTATTATTTTTTTGCGACCAATCCCGTTACCTCATACTTCCAGAAACGAACTTCGAGATTGATTGGAATTTGTCGAGGGATTAAATTATTCGTACTGTTAAACACGTGGGGTTTTTTTTTAATGGAGCGCGATGACAAATCGCTAAAGTCCGATCGCAAAAAGGGGATCGTTAATAACAGGTATGAGAGGAAGACAGATCGAGTATATGTATACAATACAGCCGTTGAGATGCAAGGTTAAATCCTTAACGCGTTCGAGTGCAATCTCTGGCTGTTAACAGGCGAAGCAGAACTAATTACTCGCTACATTAAGCATCATCAATCAATCCTTTTTATTTATCAGCCGGTTTTTGCGCATTCCGTTTCATAAAAATAAGTAACGGACCGCAAACCGGGACGTCTGACCTTCTGCGGTTGACAATATGAGAAGCAACATTTTTATCTCCTGATATATAATTACAGTCGAATAAAAGAATAAACTTTCCTCGTCCACATTACGATTATGTGAATCGATCGACGATATCGCACGTTCTTTGCCGCGTGATTTGCGCATTTACGCAATTTCCCGCATAGGTTAAACAGTATAATCGTGAACACTGGTAATTTACGAACACGTGCAATGAACATTGTATGAAATTGCTTCGAAAAAAATCCTTTGTCCTTTGTTTCATCGTGAAAGAGACAATGCTGTCATAATACACGTTGTTGCAATTCTGCTTGGAGAACTTTAAAACTTTATTACGATATACTGTATAAATAGTTCTCTGAACTTTTTCTTAAAAAGAAAATGTAATAATTATACATTTTCAGCATCCTTAATACGAAATAAAATTATATGGAGCTATCAAGAATAGTTTGGTGAAAAATATTTCAGACAAAAGTTTTGTTTGATTTTGAGAATAGAGAACTCTTATTTTTTTTATAAATTCTTGCAATGATCTAATGAAGCCATTGTATACACAGAGAATTTTCTCTTAGAATTTATCCTGAAAATTATGGTAATCGTGGGATAATATGGAATATATATTGGAAGAATTTTATAAGAGTTTCTTTGATTAATATTTATCATAATAAAAAATATTAATATATATGTACCATACATAGTAAAATTAATCGAACGTATTTTGTATCTTATTGTGTAAATATTCTTTATTGTGGCAAATATTAATCAGAGAAACTCTTATAAAATTCTTCCAATATCATACTTTCTCATAATTACCATAATTCTAAAGGTAAATTTGAAAAGAAAATGCTCTTTATGTATATTATGTATAATACAATATGATTATTTTTGGCTCGTTTTCTTGAAATAGATTCAAGATTTAATGAATAGATAAATAGACTTAAGGTAAAAAAAATACGATAAGCAAATAGAGTGTTTGAACAACAAAAAGATCTTCACATAGTTAAATATTGTCAACAAGTACGAAGGATTTATAATTTAGGAAATTTTCAATAAGAAAGAATTTAATCGCATCACCTTTAGAAAACGTTTCGACATTAACTACGAGAAATAAAATACAATAAAAATTGACGGTAGCTATTTAAAAGATTGAATTTCATGAATCTGACAGGGACACCCAAAATCGCACCCCTAAACAAACACAAGACAAAAAACTTTTCTGTTCGATTACATTACCTCGCGCGTCGTCTTCAAGTTCGAAGGGACTAATCCGTCTCGTGTTCTGTTCGCAGGACTCGCAGAACGGCCCGGTGCTGGACCGATGGAGTATCTGCTCGGCTGAGGAGGAGCCGCTGGTTCTACAGCAGTTCCTCAGGTTCGCCGAGACGCGTCCGTTTGTGCAGCAGTTGCTGCTGGCCGCCGGAACGCCGGGTACGGATGCTATGTCACCGAGCAGACGACCTTCGCCGCCGACGATGCCACTAGCACACTTGCCACCTCCGTTGCACATGCTACATTGCGGGCTGGCGCCACCGGGTTCCCGGTTGCCGCATCCGCTACCGCCTCCTCCGCCGCCGCCGCCGTCGTCGATCTCGCACTCGTCGATGTCGCCGACGGCGCAGAAGCACCACTATTCCTCGTCCACGATGAATCCCATCGGCGGTGTCGCCAGCAGCAGAGCGAACTCGCCGCCGCGCTCCCTGGACTCGCACCTGACGGTCTCGCCGTTGAATCGGCTGCAGAGCATGCAGCCGTTCGACTTCCGGAAACTGGGCACCCTCGGGCTGCCGGCGTTTCCGGCGTTGCCGCCGCCGCCGTCCGCGGAGCAGCTGCTGCAAAATCGGAAGTCCATGAGGAATCAGCAGAGTCCGCACAGTCCGCCCCATCATTCGTCCGCGGCGTCGCAGCTGCAGAGGCCGCACATGCCGGTCGCGCCGGTCTCCTCGTCGGCGTTGACCTTCGGACACCCGCTCTCGGTCGCCGTCTCCTCCGGCGCGTTACCGCCGAGCTTCCCGACGCATTTCCCGCCACCACCGATGGGCAAATCACCCGGTGGAATTGGCGCCGGGTTAACCATATCCGCGGACGTGCACAGCGGCGGCGAGAAGAGCAGCGAGTTCGGTTCGGAAGAGGACGAGGACGACGAGGAGAACTCGGACAGCGCGCTGAACCTGAGCAGACGGGACTCCGCCTTGTCGAAGCACTCGCTCTCCGATCGGCACAACCCGCCTCCGTTATCCCTCCAGAGCGCGACCTTGGGCAGGCCAACCGGTATACCTGGCAGGAAGCCGCACTCTCCGGGTAAACGACCAGGTAGCCAGTGGAGCGCAGCCGCGAACCTGCCGCCGAATCTCGGGACGCCCTTCATCAATCCCACCACCGGCAAGAAACGCGTCCAGTGCAACGTCTGCCTCAAAACCTTCTGCGATAAAGGCGCGTTGAAGATCCACTTCAGCGCGGTGCACCTGCGAGAGATGCACCAGTGCACCGTCAAGGGTTGCAGCATGATGTTCAGCTCGCGCAGATCTCGCAACCGACACAGCGCCAATCCGAACCCGAAGCTGCACTCGCCGCATCTACGTCGCAAGATCTCGCCGCACGACGGCCGCTCGTCCATGGCGCACGCCCTGGTGTTGCCGCCGCAGGTCGGACTTCCGGTACCAGCTTCCGGACTGAATCATCTGCCGTTCGGCTCCTTCCCGTTGCTCACGCCGCCGCCGGATCTTCGTTCGCCGGCCTCGTTGTGCGCTCTGGACTTCAAGCACCTGGACCTGTCGTCTACGCAGGGCCAGGGCAGACCGTACGACGATGCGTTGCATCAGCAGAGAATGTCGGTGAACGCGAGTCTGTCGACCACCACCACGACCTCGACGACGATGCCGTTGGCGATGTCCAGCGCCGCGCTCACCACGACCACGACGCCGGCGCGAGGTTCGTATCCTGGTGGCGGCGCGGTCTCACCATCCACTCAGGCGTCGTCCATGATTCCGGAAGGCGAGGAAGATGACGATGACGACGATGGTGGGATCGTTGTGGTCGCGGAGGATGAGACCAGCAATCTGCCATCTAGATTGCAGCCGCTACGTACCGACGACGATGAGCAGCCGGCCGACTTCAGTCTAGCGAAGCGACCGAAGCTATACTTCGGCGACACTGCCGACGAGGATCTCGCCAGCAATCCGGATAGCAACGAGGACAACGACTCGATGGGCACGATCGATCAGCAGTCTTTCTCCGTGAGCCAACACTCGCTCAACTCGAGTTCCTTCCATAGCCGGGGCGTGCGCAAGAGGAAGTCCCAGCATCCTACGAGATGTGCCGTGCCGGTGGAAGTGCACTCTTCGTCCACGGACGGTGACTCCTCCAACGACGAGGAACAGCGGATCCAACGACGTTGTCTATCCGACAGCGTCGTCGCGCCGACGCCGATGACCGAGTTTCAGAATCAGCCAGAAGACATGTCGATGTCCAGGCTCGAAGCGGAAGAGCGAAAGATACTCCCTGGTTCACCGAGAAATCTCAGAGGCGGTTTTCACGAATCGGACTCGCGCTCGCCGGATGCCGCCAAAGAGCGCGAGACGTCCGTCAATAATCGACGCGACGCTCCCTCTTCCCAGGACAACGCGGAGGATCTTCAGGACGAACCGCGGGACTTGAGCTCGAGAGCGAGCAGCATCAAATCGCCGAAACGACAGATCACTCCGGAACCAAAGATCGATAACGCACCGTCGTCGAGCGCAACGCCGTGCGGGGCGACGACAACGACAACTTCTTCGGCGAAGAATTCTGACGCCACGTCGTCGTCCGAGCAGAAAGATCGGCGGCAGAGCGTGGAGAGTGACGAAACGAAGGCGAAAGAGGAAACGACCGCGAAGAGAGAACCCGCCGAGACGTCTGCGCAGGAGGAGAGAAAAGCAGTGAACGAGGTGGAGCACCAGGAGGACGAGGAGGACGACAATGATGAGCCCATGGAAGAGGTCGAAGAAGATGAGGAGGAAGAGGATGATGCGGACGACGCGCTGCGCAATCAAGAAGGTGAGCGTCCCGATGATCCCCCCCGTGCCCCGAGCTCGGTCGACAGCCGTCCGACGACAGCCGACGACCTCTCCCACGACTCCTCGACCAACACTTTGCGTCAACTCGAGTCCTTGTCGCAGGGTCGATGCGCGATGCCGTACGCCGAGACGCAGCGGGTGGCTTCGAGGTCTGGCCGCGGCTCTACCAGCCCTATCAGCCTCACGACCCACCAGGAGACCACCATGGACAACTCCTCACATGGCTCTCGTTCATCCAGCGCCTCACCCTCCACAGCGGCCATGGATACGGACAATAGCCTGATCACTTACGCGCGCTACGAGAACGGCGGCTTCGTCAGCACCCAGGAGGTGCCGCTCGACCGTGAGAATCCGCGCCGTTGCACCGCTTGCGGCAAAGTCTTTCAGAATCACTTTGGGGTGAAGACCCATTATCAAAACGTTCACCTTAAACTGATGCACCGCTGCAGCGTAGACGGTTGTAACGCAGCCTTCCCCTCGAAACGATCTCGCGATCGCCACTCGGCGAATCTTAATCTGCATCGGAAACTGCTGTCGACCTCGTCGAGTCCACCGCTCTCGTCCAGTCTGCCGCCGAGTCTATCACCGCGCGTTGACGATCCGCAGATGAACCCGTTGCTGCATAACGAGTTCCTGGCGAGACTCTACGCCGACGCTGGCATAGGCGCCTTGGGTGCGTATCCCTTAGCACCTAGCCTACCGTCCGCGGTTGATCTGGCGGCCAGGATACCACCGCCGCATCCGCTGCTGCTGCCGCCGCATCTCGGCGCCCCCTTCCCGGGTCTTTCCTCGTTCGCGTCTCACCTGGCCGGTCTGAACGGCCTCACTCATCAGCACCTGAACCACTTGACGAGACTGACCCAGGATCAGGGCAACAGGCACGTGTCTGCCTCGCCCATGTCCTCGCCAGGCTCGGACGATCGTAAAGAGGAGGCTAGGTGCACTATACCCGGCTGCGAACGTGTCTTTGGCTCCAGGGCCGTGCGGGACGCGCACTCTAGGGACCCCCAGGCCCACCGCGATTTGCCGATCCTGACCACCAGCAGCGGCTCGTGACCGATCTCGTTCTGCGGTCGCGGACACAATTATTATTCCCTACTGTGATGCCAAAATCCTAACGGCGACTCGATCGATCGCCGATGATCTCGTTTCTATGTAGGGATCGGCAGATGATGCGGTCTTCGCGAACGTTGCCCTTATTCGAAACGTTCAACGGGCGTGCATAAAAACGTGCAATATCGAGCGGAGTGCATTCGGGATGATCAACCATCATGTGACTTTTACGAAGTGGTTCCGTTAATCAAGGTCGCCGAGAATCTGCCCACGGAGCCAGTTTCAATGTGGTAAACAAAATATCTGCCTGCCAGTTCTTTCCATTTCTCAGATTCATTCGTCAGGATATTTGTTGGGCTAATCTAGTCAATCTGGAAATTTTATTTCGCGCGTTATCAGAAATGATAAGGTATAATAGTCGCGCGCTGAATCGCTGCCGATCTATCTCGCTTTATTAATCGACAATATTGCGCAAGATATTTTGACAATATCAAATTTTGTATTGATAATAATGAAGATGCATCGAAATAAACTTGAGAAACGCACACGTCTAATAAGTCATAAGTTTTTTTTTCAAAAGAAACGACAGATTCTTGTGGAAGATTTTATTTGAGCTGGAATATGTAGCAGCTTATGCAGATCATATTGCATAATACTTGATTATATTATATTTGAAGCTTCTCTTGCGCGCATTTTGTATAAAATTGAATGATTTTAATTTGAAAGAGCATAGAATTTTAAAAGCTATTTAAATAGCCTATTATTTATAATCGTTAAAGAAGAAATAATTTAATATTTATTTACAGAATGAATTTTTTTATTTATATTTCATGTATATTTTATATATAGAAAATTTGTACAAAAAATTTATATATATGCAAAATTTACATGTTCCATGAAAATTTTATATATACAAATATTTTATTTATATACTTTACAATTTTACATTAATTGACATTTGAGAATAATAGTTCCTATAATCATAGTTTAATCATAATTTTTAGAAATTGTGGTCCTAAAAATAACTAGTGACAAATTCAGAAATGTCACACAAAAATATAAAATCATTCATTTTTATTAAGACAAAAATCGTGTATTGTGCAATATCAATTAATATATCTGCTTATAAAAAAAGTATTACTCACTTAGAATATAAAACTTGCTTTTGAGAAAACTTTTGAGAAGATATTGAAAATTTATAGATTTTCTTCTGATTTAATTATTCTAGAGCGAGCAATGAAGCAGCACGCGAATATATTTGTTACACATTTTTCCTTCGTATCATTGTGAAGAATCGTAAGAATGGCACTGGCTGGCAAAAATTCAGAATTTAATTGGTCGATTAAACTGCCTGACCTTGAAAATGTTCACATTCGCGTGGCGTGCGATCATTTTTTTTTTTTTCACGAGCGCGATGCCGAAGAATCGAACATGACGAACCGTTCGGCCAAAGTGTTTCATCTCGTCCGCTTAGATTTCTCTTATTCGTCAAGAGAGAGAGCGAAATGGTCGTGTTATTTAATCGTGTCTCATTATCAGGATTATTTAACATAATCAGGAATAAAGCAAGAAAGGGACAGAAGGAATAAGGGAAGTACGAGGAAAAGCGGACTGAGAAGACGCGGTCCCAAAGGGCTAATTTCATCATCGTTGTGATAACGTACGTTTAGCGAATAACGCCACTATTTAACCAGTAACCAATTATTACTGCTGTATATAAAATATAAAACAGACATAGTACCTTTCGATGTAAAAGCGTAATTATATCGATTAAGTTCTATACCAACGCGTCCGACGCGATGGTTAACGACGATTAGTTTTGTAAATGTAAAGAGGAAGCCGGACGCGTGTAAGGAAAGATGAAGAGAGAGAGAGAAAGAGAGGGAGAGAGAGGAAGCGATGTATATCACGTCGCGATGACGGCAGCTAGAAAGAAATGCAATCTTACTTTAAGGAGAGGGAGCATATGCCCTCGAGAGCTCGGAGGCTGAAGGGTGACGGATGTTCGGCCGATCGGTATAGATAGACGAAGACAGTGGATCGACCAGCAAATCAAAGCGACGGCGTTTCGCGCTAGATAAATGAGAATAGATAGATTTTATTTATTGTTTCCTAGGAACTTCACACACACACACAAACACACACACAAACACACGCATTACACAAATAAACACTCACACTTTGACAGCAGAGCGGCCAGTAGCGGGCACTGCCGCGAGTATAACTTCCTCCTCTAGACTTGTAAAGTCGCCTTATCGTTTTCACAAATGGAAAATCACAATTGACGTCGGAGGATCGTCGTTTTCGAGGAAAAAAAAATTCACTCGGAGTTATTCGGTCAAGAACCGGGAGAGTGCGAGCTCCTCCTAATGATAATTTTTTGGTTGTACATATAATACTTTATTTTCATATATCTACGGATATAAATGTATAATTTACCGGTGCTTGCGAGAGAGATATTCTCTTCGGGAGCGTACGTACGTATGTGGTGCGCGTTTTTTCTATGAAACCTTCGTTTTGCATTTTCGCGTACCCGAAAGAGAGAGAGAGAGAGAAAGAGCGAAGTTTTCCCTTCTCCCGCGACACACGACGAACCCACTACTATTACGTATTAAGAGGACGAATGAGATTTACAATTGTAATTATGTATAAACCGAATGCTACGATGTATATTATAGATCGATTATAAAGAACACACACACTCATCATTATGAAAATAAATACCTATCAAAACTAATCTACTGAAATATGTTTTTCCTTCTCCCTTTATTATATTTAGTTCTACAATGGATCTATCGTAAAGTTTCCTTTATCAATTTTCATCTTATTATTTTATCTACGATTAAATTACCATTAAAATAATATATCTACTATATATTTTGATTCATATAATTTTATGCATCGTTTCATTTATTTGTAAAAAAAATAAAAAATTAATTAAGATTTAAAAAATATATAAAATTATAACGTTCATGAAAAAAGGATGTTCGGAAAAAGAAGATGACTGTCAAGATTCACACATATGTCTGTTTCCGTTTTGATGAAAGGGTGGACAGCGCTTCATCGAGCTTTCGACACAAACAGATAGGTTTGCGAGCAAAAATGAAAAATAGAAAGATCTCACTCCGCCCACGCTCTAACACGGGGCGACCTCGTTTTCGCGGAAAGAAGATCCTTTTGCCAGGATGCGATGTCGGATCGTTTATCAGAGGATCTCGCGGGCGTGCACGTGAACGCCTACTAATCCGCGGGTATCATGAAAAAAAGGATCTTTCTCTCTGACAAAAGACTTGTTTTCAGCCTGGACCCTATACAAAATCACACTCGCGTTATAATGACGGAACTCGGAATCTAAGCGAAAAACATATGGTTCTCTTTAATTATTTACGATTATATAAGTAATAATTATATATATGAAGCGAAATATATAATATTCAGAGATATTTTAACTTTAATTTGAAATTAGAATAATATGACATTTATTTTAATTTATTTCCGCTGCATCCATTATATATACTGATCTAAAAACTTACACTTTTATTCAGAATATAATAAACACAAATTACCATTACTCCAATTTGAAAATAAATACATACATTCTCTTCCGAGGAAAAGAAAATATTATGTTACAAATTATGAAGTAAAACTTTCTCCAAAATAATCATTATATTACACGCTGAGAGATGCAATTATTTTACATCATGCACGAAAATAGTTAGTTATGGCTCTCGTCGAAACCTTTTGACAAATAAATAGTTATACATATGTTTATGGATCGACTTGAAGGACCTTCCGTGATCGCTTATTGTTAGACTGCTCACCGATAAGTCCTCCACTGTGCAACGAAAAAAACCAACGGACTGACATGATGGCAGAGCAGTAATTAGAAGTGTCTCGTGGTCGGGTCCACCCGAAACGAAACGCTTAATTACACGTGAACGTCGAGCAGGCCTGTCGTCCTCTTCGGAGTAAAAGGGAGGACACGAGAAGGCTCGAATCCCGCTTGGACCCCAGCCTTTAATCGGCAGATTAGATTAGGGATCCTTCGATTCTCGCGCTATCCCCGACTGGGGATTAATAACGGATGCACGCGAAACCGAATCCCGGCTAGATTTCAACTAGTGTTTGGCAACTCCATGAATCACATTGTAAAAAAAATATATGTAAAATTGCAGGAACAATTAAGTGTAAAATTACACAATGAATAATAAAAATGTATAACATTTCCATTATTTAATATGTAACTTTACACTTGTCGTACATGCAATTGTATAATATTTTTTTACAATGCATGATGCAAACATAAAAATGTAAAAAAATCTACGCTTTTAAATTATTTATAAAATTATTATATACTTTTAAAATACAATATATAGTTATAAAATAGCGGTTCTAATAACGATATATATGATAAAATTATTCGTAAAGCTGGTAAGTAATGAAAATAATAATTAACATTCCAGATGATTGCAGCAACTATTCGAGACCATTCAGAAGTTCTTGATATTCTCTTCTGTTTTACACACATAACATAAATTTCAATCCACTTTGCGCTATAATTCAATTTAACGAAACATTGTACGTCTAAAAAAATTCTCATCTTTCGGAAAGCTTTTTTTAGCAATTTAAAGCGTCAAGAGAAAATTCTTTCGTGTCTCTGCGAGTTTGGCACCATATATATTTCTTTCTCCCTCCCTTTCTCTCTCTCTCTCTCTCTCTATTTTTTCTATTCGTAAACGTGTACGTAGCACCGATGTACGCGAGATAAATGGATTTAGCTTCGACCTTACCGAGTACGTGCGCTCGCCCGGCTAGAGCTTTATTCTACCACCTCTCCGGATGCTCTCTCGTGCGCACGACAGGTGCAGCGCGTGGGAGAACGAGGGTGGGAAGGTGGAGGTAGGTCCACGCTCTCTCACAGGAAACTCGTCACGAGGGGGGAAAGGGAGAGGCCAGAGGAGACAGGGAGAAGGAAGGCAAAAAAGAACAAAACGATAGAGAGAGAAGGCGGTCTCTTCTCGGTTAACGTCGACTCGCCCATCGATTCCCCCGCGTATCCCCGTCCATTACCGTCCATACCGTATATCCCTGGTCCATTGCATCCACCGCGGGGGCTTCACCATTGCTCTCGCGTGGTCGTTTGGGCCAGCTGATCACGCTCTTGACAGCGAAATCCGCGGAATACAGATAGATAGAAGTCTATATAGTTAATACACAGAGAGAATTTTCTTTTAGAAGTTTCCCTCAAAATCATGGGAATCATATGGGACAATGTGGTATTGGAAGAATTTTTTAAGAATTATTATCATTTTTTAAGAATTATTATTATAATAAAAAATATTAATATATATATATAAAGTATAAAATATGTTCGATTAATTTTATTATGTATATATTAATATTTTTTATTGTGATAAATATTAATCAGAACAACTCTTACGAAATTCTTCCAATACCATATTGTCCCAAGATTATCATGATTTTCAGAGTAAATTCTAAGAAAAAATTCTTTCCATGTAATATTTATTATAACTCAAATTTTTATTGTCAAAGTATAAATCTATTGGAATCGAATAATAATTAATTACAGTCCACAGTTAGACTCTGTGATATTTAACACTTGTGTAAAAAATATATATTTCTTTCTCTTTGATATTAAATTTATGTTAATATCAAAATTTAATATTAAATTTAATTATTAAATCAATTTTTCTAATATATTATAGTAAAAAGTAATAAAAATAAGTTTATAATCAACTCAATAATATAGATTGTAATAAAATTACAACGTTTATTGTAAACTTCTCACAAATCGAATGAATGTTTAATGTAACAAGAATCACCTCGGATGATTTTAAAATTTATCCATTTTCTAATTTACATGATATAGTATAAAGAAAATATTAAACACATTACAAGATTTATTTTTTGCTTCGGTTTCTGCAGAATTTTCCTCAAGAAAAAATCAACTCTAAATTTGCTTTCTATGTAAAATTTGTAATGGAGAAATATGGAAATCAGTTGAGCAACACGGCGTGATAAATTTTAATACAGCTGATTAAGTAACAGCTCTAGCAAAGTATTTTATTCATATTAGATCTCAATTTACTTGCTTATTTATTTAGGCAAAGTATATATATATATATATATATATATATATATATACGCACACACATTAGTAAAAGATAGCTCAGTGTTGCATAGTTATTAAGCGCGATGTTCTCATGCGGATTAATTACATATGCAAAAAACCTCTGCCTGCTCTTTGTCATCTGTATATTTTCTGTCAAAATAGCAATTTTAATATTCATGTTTATCTATTAAAATATGCGTGACTAAATAACTCATATATATACGATAAAAAATTCGACGACAAACATGACAACTTAATTAGTGATGTGCGACATTTAAATGACGACTTACTGTAGTCGAAAAAAAGTATCGGCATCTTTTCTGCGCATCGAATTTGATCGAACAGTGCTTCTTTAAGTGTCTCTTTAAAAGTTAAAGACAACTTGAAAAGAATGCAGAGCATAAGAAAAGAATGCAAATAGAAAAGACAAACGCCAATGCTCGAAAATACACCGACGATATATTCGCGTGTGTGAGTAACCGCATGTATGAAAGAAATTTGTAGGAGCAACTGAATTAAGACATAAATTTTCGCAATAGAAAACTCGATGACAGCTCGACATACAGTTTCACACTTCGAAGTGCGATGTGCGGCATCTAAACCTTTGAAAAAAGTGTCGGCGTACCCTAGTTTCAGTTTTTGTTTACCTACCAAAAAACCGAGACCGAGCCGGTGCTCGCTCGTCGAGCACTCCTTATAAGGACTAAGAGATAAGAAAAAGCGCGAGAGAGACAAAGAAAAAGTTGCTCGAGCTCGAGTCCGCGTGGACTCGAATGAAAAAGAAAGAGACGCGACAAGGAACGAAAAAGGATGCTAGAAGAAAATCTGGTAGGCCAATAAGACACGACGTTTGGCCAATGAAACGAGACGTTTTGCGACAGAATAAGTTTCGATTTTTCTGTTGGATTGAAACTCGAATGACTGTGGATTATTGGTCATTGCTCGTTGACTCCGCGCGGATTATTTAGGTCAACTCCACGTGAATTATTTAGGTCAATAGACTCGGTATGCCATTGATAAATCGTGACAATACATCTCCCGAATTACGATTTTTTAATTAAACTGTGAAAATAAAATAATTATGATTATTAGCGAACGATGATTTGCGCGGATTATATAATTAATGCACATTAATACATATGCTAAAAAATCCTTGTCTGCATCTTGTCACCATCTCTCATTATTCTTTTTATAGTTTTTTTTCTTTTTAATAGATTTTAATATTCATACAATTATTGTATATTGCATACGAAAAAATAAGAGAGGTGTAAAAAATGAAATCTGTTTTATAAAACAGGTTCAATCGCATTTGATTTTTAACAAAATTGTTAATGATCCTATATTCTTTTAAGAGATTCTGATAATTTAATACACATATCATATGTGAATAAAAAACTGCATAGAAGGAAAATAATCACAAGTATATATACAAACTGAATTAAATGTAATTATTTTTCAGTTAATGCGTTTCTCTCTCTCACGCGACCAAATAAAGATTTAATGACTGACTACTGACTATATCTAATGACTGATATAGAAAAGTATTGTATGTATACATATAATATATAAATACAATACATATCAACTGTTGAACTTTTACTTGGTTGCGTGAGAAACACATTAACTGAAAAATAATTACATTTAATGCAGTTTGTATATTTGTAATTCTTTTCCTTCCTCTATACTTTAAGTTTTTATTCTTCCTAATGCAATCTTACAGGTTAATTAAATATTTGATAAATCAAATTTTGTTTCCACGTCTTCATTTAATCTACAGACACAAACAAATAAATTATATCGCGTGAATGTGCCGAGCTTCCTCTAGCTTAATTTTTGACATCCTTCCCACTTTATACTTGCAGATTCGCAATTCTCCCAACTTCCTCCGTTTCCTCTAAAAACCCGTCTGATACGCAGATGATAGAACCCAGCTATTCGATCGCGTACGCCTCAATTATTGTCACGCCAATATTCCCTATAATCATACTGAAAATATACGCAACGATTGGCCAATCTCCGTGAAATTAGTCCTCTTAGTCATCCGACATATCATTAAGCGACTATATATACGGTCTCAGGAAGCACGAATAGGTACTTTTAGGCAGTTTTTTCCGCCGAATTCAGCCTAGACACCTGCGCGACGACGAGGAGTCGCGATGAATTTCTAGCATCCAGCAGCAAATCGGCGAACATCGGGCACGCGTGCTTTGATCGAGAAACGCGCATAAGGTATATCGGATGTGCCCGCTCGTTCCTTAATCGAAGAGCGATACGAACTAATCGCTCGTGGTACGGACAGGTACCGTATACATATATATGTCTATATATATATATACCGGCGGCGTGGTCTAAACACACGTTAGAGCTATGGCCACTCGGCCGTTTAATCAGACGCCACGGGCGAGCTTCCATGCCGAACCGTGAATATCGGTCCCTCGTATCTCTCGCTCTCGACCGACTCGCCGATAAAGATCGCGCCACGGCAATTTCGGCGTCCCGCACATGTCGTGTCCTAGGCCGATCCGAACCGAACGAGGAGGAATTACGCCGCTAAACAAGCGAATTCACGAACGCGGAGATGGAAAACGAGAGAGGGAAAACTATCTCGACGTCTCTCATCGATCGTGCACGGAGAGAATTTTCTCTTAGAATTTACCCTGAAAATCATGGTAATCGTACGACAATATATGGTATTGGAAGAATTTTATAAAAGTTTCTTCGAGTAATATTCGCCACAATAAAAAATATTAACATGTACGTAGTAAATTTTACTCCAAAAGAGATTCCACTCCAGAGAGAAGTAAAATTAATCGAATATATTTAATATCTCATTGTGGTAGATATTAATATTTTTATTATGGTAAATATTAATTAGAGATTCTGACAAATATATAAAAGAAATAAAATATTATAAAAATACGTTCTATTTTACAATCGCGAATTTATTTATCGTCCTGCATGTTGGTAAGAATTAAGGAAGAATCGATCTCAAAATTGATCGACGAAATTGTTGATCTTTATCGCGCATCGGTCACATGTTCGCACCTCGGTTGACGATATCAAAATCTGATGTCGCCGATCTTAATAGCCAATCAAGCGTCACACCACGAACGATCTTATCGCGGTGACGTGTACTCGAGTGTCTTGATGCCAGTCACACCTTCGTGAACAAGATAATCATCTCGAGTACCTGCAATCTAGATAAAGTAACATTGACCAGAATGCAAATGCAATTCTGTAAGATTATCGAGATTCCTTCGTAAATGCCATCTTCGATGCGATCGAATATGGGGTGTAACTGAATTAATGAGCCAAAAACTTGCAGGCGCATTAATTGAGCAATTTGTAGTCGTTTTCTTTTTAAGCGGAAATTTTATTAACCGCGTTATATATTATTTTTCTTTATTCCTAAAACTTTGTTAAGCCGCAAAGTTAAAAATTTTCTTGGCCCCTGCGTATGCTTTAATTATGTTTACAATTAGATTCACCTTTATTAGACATTTTTAGAATCGAGATAATTAGACGGTGTAGGCTCGGACTGATATTGATCAAGACTGTATGCGGTGCGAGGTTTAACAGAATCTCGCCGGAATCGATTCCCAGACACGATGACCGCAACCGCTTTTCCCTTGGCGCGACCTCCCTCGTGATGCGTCAGTTGGAGTGACACTGCACGCGATGCAACCACCGAGGCTACCATCTGGTATCTGGATTGTTTGTCGCCGAGCGCGACAAGTTCTCTCTCCGCGTTCTCCGATCGTCTCGCGACGCGATTCCTGAGAGAAGA
The DNA here is from genome assembly GCF_048542155.1 of Nylanderia fulva. Lineage (NCBI taxonomy): Eukaryota > Metazoa > Arthropoda > Insecta > Hymenoptera > Formicidae > Nylanderia > Nylanderia fulva. Next base: position 3,433,153 of record NW_028189302.1, read on the forward strand.
GGAGTTTCTTTGCGGTGTCGCCGCGCGGTGACACGCAAAGCCACGAGCTCCTTTACAGCAGGCGAGGAACGTTTGTTGTCCAAAGAGATGGGGCTTTCTCTCGTGTCTGTCTCTGCGACAAAGATTTGCGCCGCGTGAAGAGAATCGGCTGGTCACGAAGCGCTATTCATATGTGGGAATATGCCGAGTTGATCTATTGATTCTCCACCGAAGAATGGGAACGAAAGCTTATTCGTAAAAATATTTGTAAATGTATTGTTAAAATATTCTCAGTTATAATCATTTTCTAATATTATTTTTTTCCTACCGTGATTATAATCCATGTATTTATTTTTTTCCTTTCAATCAAACTAACACTTTATTAATATTTTATAACAGAAGTTAGCTGATTAAATTAATTTACTAATTCAATTTTAAAATAATAATGTGTTTTAAATTAAAATAATAATATGGTTTAAATAATATGTTATATAGTTCTTTGAAATCGATTAATATTTTTTGACAGAAATCAGCTGATAACTGTCAAAAATATTAATCGAGTTTAAAATATTGTAACAATTATTTAAAATATATTATTTTAACTTTATTTAGCCGATTTCCATAAAAAAACATTAATCGAATTTAAACATACTTTAAATTATTTTAAAAATATTATTCTTTTTAAATAAAATCGCGAGCACGCGTAACGCGCACTTGCGTCCTAGATATGTAAAAACTTAATAAATATTTTAAAAATATATATTAAAAATATATATTGAAGAAAATATAAATGATTATTCAATGTGTATAATTTTTAATACAATATAAATTGACTGAAAAGTATATTTATACACGGGTGTAAAAATTCAAAACATTTTTCTCTTTATTGCTATATATATGGTTTGCTTCCGAAATATGTGCACTTTTCTCACGAAGTCCATCATATCGCGCAACCACGGTTGTCCAATCGGTTTTTACACGTAGGCATAGCACGCACATATTTGTATGCACGCACAAGACCAAGTCCGATAATAAAAAAAACCGCATGTCCGTGACGAGTCGCGAGCGCGTAAAAAGCGGAAGACGCGCCTCGCGCGCGCGATTATAGCGTCGCTGACTAGCATTAATTACATCATTCTCGCGTTAACGGGTCGGACGGCCGCGTAATGACGCAAACACACGTGTGCGTGCGTGCGTATATATACATGCCCGCGGCGCGTTAACGATCCCGTAATAACGATAAAGACGCGCGCGGATTACTGTTACGATTAATGGTCGTTAGGCTCCTCGCGCGGAGTTAAGTCGCGCCTGAAGTAAAGTTGCGTCACCGTTCTCTGACACAATATTGTTATTAAAAAATTTTAATCGGGACACTCAAGGAACAGCTTTACGGTGTCTGCGGTGCCATCTTAGGCGCGATTAAAATATCGGAGTGCTTATAATATCACGTCGCATCTAAACGCATTAATCGACTCGATTTTACAATGTTATTATTATTCGTTTGGATTTTTTTCAACGAAATAACAATATTCAGCAATTGCGAATTTACAGTGAAAGAGAAAAAAATATGTTTGCGTATCCATTTCTTTGAGAATAATTTTTTACAAAGAAAAAAAAATAAATCAATTTATAATAACTGCATGCCCCTCGCATACAGAATTCAGAATTTTTATTATTTAACTACTGAATAAAATATATTTCGCGCGCATATTATAATTAAAATTATTAACATTGACAAATATATAATATCAAGAAATAATATAAAATAATAATGTGAAAACTTGATAATATTTTGAAAATGTGGTGTTAAAAATACAACAACTGTAATCTTGTTAATCCGAAAGTTAAATAGCACGTATTTATAGTTAATAGTTAAAAAATCAGCGTTCAAAAATTTAAACTTTTATTACCTGAACAATTTTTTTGAACTATTTTTATTCCCTTTCATATATTTAAAACAGTGATGAGTTTATCGCAATATCTGATAGTGGCGACTAGGTAGAGGAAGAAATCTCGACATTCGCGACAGAATGACAAATCGTGCACGACAATAATCATAATCTCAGTAGCGTAACTGCGTCTTAGTTTCGTGCAAAGCGGGCAAAACCACACGATCGTCGGTATCGATAACGTGCCGCTATCCGGCAACGGCAACAAATTGGAGTTCCATAATCGTGCTAATGCATCAGCCGCGCTGCAACGGGTGTGACGGTAAAATTGCGGCGCGTCCTTTAAAGAGAAACTCGATCTTATCGGCCGCCTAAGTATGTAAAGTACCCACTTGGAAAAAAAGAAGCTATAACTTCTATTTACTCTCACAAAAAGAAAAAATAATACGAATCATTTCTCTTCGAGTTGCATATAACTTAAGTAACAAATACTAAATAATATATGTGAATATATAATAATAATACATATAACGATATGATAAAAATAATATTAAAAATTCTCGATTCAATAAATCTGTTTAAAGATGATATTAAAATATTATGACAAAATTGTTCACCGTGTAAAGGGGTGAACATTGCGATCGATAACGCTCTTGCGGATATTTGCTTCATCTGTTTGTACGAAATCCGATTCTCTTCAGAAGAGGACGAGGCGCGATCGTGACGGCACGCCGTACTTCCGCGTATCAAATCGATGTCTCGTGCGCACCCTCGCAAGATGATAGTATTCTTGCGTACAAGAAGGAAGCACACTCCGGCACGCGATATGGAGATTAACGCGATACTTCGAGAAGTGGCAACTTCGCTTGGGACAGCGAGTCCTCGTTCGTGAGCCTTAAACGCGTGCATAGCGGAGAAACGATTAAATCCGCTTACGTGCAAATCGAACATCGCATTTCCTCTTCTTCTTTTTCAATTTGCGCGATGAACCGGATAGACATCGACGTCGTGTAAAATGAATGAGTTATATAGCGAAGAGAGAGAGAGAGAGAAATATAATTCATATAGACCGGAGATATTTAACAAGGGGGTAAAGAACGAGAAAAAATTATAATCAGTTATGTTATAAAACCACACAGCAAACTTGATAATAACACACTATCGAAGACGAAGAAGAATAAGAACAAAATTTGTCGATGCACGGAGATGTATCTGAATTATTACATTAAGTTTAGTTTATATTTAGTAATACAAAAATATTTTACGATAAATAACGAAAAATACATATAAATAAACTTGTATAATGTAATAATACAGACATATTTCTGCGTCGATATATTTTTCCTCGTATTCTCCTTCCTTCCCTTGTATCTGCCAATGAAACAAACCCAGAGTAACAACATAATCAATCGCCTCGGAACAGATCTGGAAAGATAGACAGCGGTCCGCGCTTGATGTATATCTATACTTGGATTGAAACCGAAGGAAGGTGTGCAAAAACGCGGGAAGGATATGTAGCTGGGGGAGATCGGAGAAATGCATTATGCGTAGTTTTCAGGCCGCAAATTGCGCGGCGCCGCGATTCGAATAATCAACCTTGTACGGAAAAGGAAAACGGAATCTCCACCCGAGAGGGATTTCGCGCGACGAACTGCGTCGTGGAAACAAGTTTCGTTTTCACTCGCGAAAAAGAACATGTTTTGCATATTCTCGGACATTCTCACGCTCTCGCGCTTTGCTTGCGACCGCCGTTCGAAATTAGAAAAGTGCCGGCGTAAACTCGAGGGAACGCCGATTTAGTTGCAATCTATGGCAGAACGCAGCTGCAACGCGCGAATTCAACGTCGAAATATCACGCGAGAGAGGTTGAAGGCAGAAGAAGATGGGAAGAACGAAGGGAAGGAGACTAAGGACGACTTTTGCCGCGCTCAGATCTTCGTAAAAACGACTGGGAATGTCACTGAATGACGGTCCCTGGGACGACTCTTTAGTAAGTAATTCTTCGGCAATTATATAATTACTTCGTGGTTAGCCTTTGCTCGTATCCTGAACCTGGTGCGTCAGGACGTAGAGGGACAGAAAAGTCGTTAGGATATTTACTGCTATATAATCGTTGCTTCTGACGACGAAGAAACTTACGCTGGCTGGGTTGACGAGCGGCAACATGGCAAGATTTAAAGACCAACGTGTCCTCGACGAGATGCCGTATCTCGTCTTCGAAGGACAAGCGAAGTACAATCATCGCTCGGGGGCGAATCGACGTTTGAAGACTAAGTGGTTTCCTACTTCAATGAAAATTGACGCGATTATACATCCGCGACAGAGACACGACATGTAACGATGTTGTCGATAAAATATTAAAATGGAAAGAAATCGTACGTTTGTGATATGTACATTTTTTGAAATCGTCCAGGTATGCTAACATTTCGAGATCATTAGATTCATTGATCGGATCTGTATTGGATTTGCAGTATCGACGAATCAGAATTCTGACGTAACGTGATCGGGAACCGACACCGATGATCATCAGAAGGCCACGATACGTGGATATCGATCGATCAAGCTTATATTACGAGAAATGCGAGGCAGAAATGAATCAAGTCTGTAATTTATAAGATTCACTTTAGAGATACGAAATCGTGTGTATCTCAAGTAAGTAAACTTTATAAATTATGGATTTAATTCACTTTGTAGAGTTGAATATTGTGCAAGCTCTTAACGAAATTAACAAATCAGATCGGACATTAGAGATAAATAAAGATTATAACATTCTTGACCCTTATACACTTGTTGAGCCTATCGCAAATTTTTTTGTGACGTCTTTTATCGCTGCTCTTACGTCTGTACTTATCTCTTATTGACTGATTCAACGTCAATCTTTCAGAGTCTCGCGGGAACGAAAGCCGTCACAAAGACTTCGCTTCTCGACGCTAAACGTTCAAGCTACTTTATGAGGATCCGGGATACGTAAAAAAATAAGAAGAAAAAAGAAAACGATAGATCACACATACCTTTTCTTTGCAACGGGGCACTAATTGCGGTCAAAAATACGAAACGCGAGAGAGATAGCGAACTCCTCGCACGTATATCGTGAAAGCACAGAAGGTATGGCTCATCATCATGCACGGGCGCCGCCGAGTATCCGAAATTAGCCGTGATCGATGGACGTCGAATGAGCGGTGGAAAAAAGCGAGTGCGCTCAAAACGCACGAAGCGTTAACGCTGCCGCTGATCGAGGGTCGCGTGAGTGATTTGGCCGGGTTCAGGGCGGGTACCACGCATCCTCCTGGATCCCGAAACCGGCGATCGCGCTCTTATTTTTCAGCTACACCGTGGCGAACATGCGAAAATAGTGATTAGGAATTTGCATCGTTGTGCCCGTCATTCCCATCAGCCGTTCGGGATTTGCATATGGAGCCCGAGCATAATTTTCCAAAAAAGAAAAGAAAACAGAGAAACACAAAGAAGTGGATTATACCGATACAGTGTAGGTATATATACGCAAACACATCTTGCCGCACGCAGCTCCCGAAACCAAGGCTAATTCGTGCCGATGATCTCAATTCAAGCTCATGAGACGTATCATTTAATAATTGATGCGTTCTGAGAATGACATAGCCGTTTCGAAAGACCGTACTAAAGAGAGGTACCGTGTTACCCTTTATTTACGAATTTCTCCTATTAATTTAGGCTTGATAAAAAATCAACAGAAATTCTTGTAATTTAAAATAAAGCAATTTTCAGATGAAACTTATCAATGAATTCTGTTACTTCTTGGAAATTCTCTTCGAACTCTGACTAATGTATAGGAATTCCTATTTATACCGGCCGCGCCGATCGAAAGGCGTCATTTCTATCGTTTGAAAGATTACACGAAACAAATCATGCGCGCTCGAAAATGCTCTGGTCCACGAAATCCTTTAACGATGACTTTTGTACGCGGACAGCAGATAAATACGACCGCGGTGCAAAAAGAAAGCGGGTGAGAAGCACGCGTGACCTGTATTTAAGGTGGTTTCGACCAGGGCCTCCGCCCTCCTCGTACGATTCTTATTTGCAAACCGTCCCCCTTTCCCTGCCTTTCCTCGCCGTGGTACACGCGAACGTGAGAACCGTGGGTCCTCGCTTTCATCGAATCACGTGTGAAATTCGTGTAGCAGACCGCTCTAATTCGATAGTCGAGGAGCTAGTCGATTATACGTAAAATAGCGATTTCCGGTTTCGGCAGTTTTAGCTCTCTTCGCACATTTTTCTACTACGTGTCTGTCGCAACAATGTCTTCTGTTATTTTCTTCTCTTTTCGTCGATTTAGATAATTTCACTATGCGCGAAGAATTTCAGGGAACCGCTATTCAGAGAAACGTCATGTATCATATGCGAAGATTGACAGATAGAAACCTGTTTCTGTATATCTTTTATCGATCTTGCTTTTTTATTTTCCTCGAAGCAATAAACTAAAATTGTTTCTCCATTCTATATAAATTTTTTCTACATTCATTTTTAAATACAAAAATATTTTTTTTTAAATAAATGGATCTAAAACATTTTCAATGGAAATATCACAGTTTGCGATGCGGAATTTTGAAGAGAACAAGGAAGAAGCTAGCTGAAGGAGGCTTCTAGATCCGGCTGCGAACGCAACGATGAGAATCTTGTCTCGTTCCTTCGACAAGATTCATCCGCCACGACTCTGCGTTCCCCTGCCTCTCTCTCTCGATATTTATTACGACTGCACCTAAGTCAGTTCGCACCCTTATCGAGGCCCTCGTCGGCCCTCCGTAACGCGCGCGTCAAGAATCGAGAGCCGCTCGCGGCCGACTCTGCGCCGCAGTGGTCCCGAGAGCCGATTCCAATTCGATATCTCACGGACGCAGCACGTGAAGAAAAGGGGGAGAAGGAGGAGGCACTGCACGCTGTGTTGTGTGCCCGCCTATATATCAGTCATCGGTAATAAATTTAGAAACAAATTGCCGGTCACCTCGACGACCCATCGCGAAAAGGCGCGATAGATCCGGGGTGGAAGAGAGGATCGAAGAGGATCGCCGGGGGAATAGGGCAGCGGACGAGCCGCAAAGCAAACAACAATAATAATTATTTGATACGAGTCGACGGAAGAGAGAGAAAATCGGGGATAAGGGAAGAGAGAGCTTACGCGAACTTTGTAATATCTGTAATGGGCTGTTCTACTCGAGTGACCTGTCGGCCGGCGTTGAATTAATGGCGGCCGAGATTTCGCGTGGAAACGAGACGATCGGTATATACGAGTGCGGTAAGGAATGGGGTGGATGATCGTCGATCTTTCCCCGTCTCTCTTTCTCAAGGCAACCGGCAGTCTCGAGTCGTGACGCACGAGTATACTCGCTGACCCTTACGTATATCGGCTAATCGTATTTCCATCTAACGTATAGAACCAGCTTCTCTATTTGCGGAGGTGCCTGTACTAATGAAAGATCAGTCAAGACGGGGATACGGTTTTCAGCGAAGGAGCAATGGAAATTTATGAAGTTTCACAGCGCGAATATTACTTCTAAATAAATATTTATTTATTTATTTAATTAAATATTCAATTTATTTGTTTATACATTTATAAATTGATAGAATTGTGTATATTTATACTGATAATTTAATCGGCCGTTGCCCGAAGGGATTATACAATAATCTCGCGGTGTCGATTTAAAAGGTGAAGGTACAACGAGGCACACTCGTCTCCTCTCAGAGAAAGGGTCATATCACGAAGTGCGTACACTAGGATGCTGCGGCTGGAAAGCTCGCGCTAATTGAATGGGAAGTCGTTCGGGGTAAACCGCGGAGCGTAATCGTCCCGGGCGCATTTATGGCGGTCACTTGATGCGCTCCTAATTGCCTGAAAAAAAATGTGCTCCGTCTGCGCGACTGTACTTTGAGAATGGAAATTTCGACGGTAATCGGCCGCGTTATTACGCACGGCTATTTTTCACGTCACACATCACGCGTTTCTGCACCGAAATCCTGATTTAATTGAAACAATAAATGGTAAAGACTCTGATATATATTATAAATACAAATGCAGGTACGAGAAATTATTTTTAAATTGTACAATAATACTCGAGTCACATGTTAAGTACCATAATATGTGCCCGTCGTCCTCCGCTTACTTCCAGTCACTTAAACGCGGTGGACGTCCTCGTTCGTCATAATAGCACGCATTAGTCAAAAACACTGGGATCATTTGAACCCGAGTCACCATCGGCGAAAGAGCGAAATTACCGATACGCGACGGTGGTCATTAGTATCCAGTCAGGGAGAGACAGGCTCGGGAGAAAGACGAAGAGGAGGAGATGAAAGGAAGGCGAGGGTGGGAGAATCAAGCTACTTTGTATCAGGAATATTTCCATGCAACTCGAAAGTCGTCCGTCGGGCGTGCGACCGAAGTTGCGTTGCCCATCAACCCGGGATCGGCTTCTCGCGATATCGGCATACAAACTCATTATGCATCAACCATGCGGTGCACATGTGATTTTTGCGAGCGAGTAAGGAGAATTGCGTCGCGTGCAACCAATCGCATGTTACGCGCGATGCATTGTTCTATGCACTTTGCTCGGGGATACGCTCCCTCGATCGTATAAATATTGCGAAGACTCGTTGTTTGTGTATTAATCAATCGCAGTGGAAAAATGATCTTCGTTCATTACATTTACATTTTCATAAACGTTTTGTTAATTTTTACAGTATTGATTAATGAAAAAATCCCGGACTTCCAAGAACCGTCATCGGAAACACAATGCCTATAAAAGATCGAATTATTCTTAGACACGCTAGAATTCGATACGCTAAAATTTTCTCAACACCAAGTAATGTTCCCTTCGGCTTTCCCAAGCGCTCGAAGACGAAATGTATATCACGGAAGACCTTTAAGAGAAGACAAGGTGCTGCGGCGCCTCTCTTCGAGTTTCCGTCCCAAAAAGCCGGCGTAAAATTCGGCGATGAGCGTGACGGCCGCGAAACATCTGGCGGGACGTTTTCCAAAACAGGTAATACGGGGAGAGTCTCAGAATATAATGATATACTGGGGCTGGTGGTAAAGGGCGAGATCCTCCCGCTGCTAATTAAAATCTGCCCGCGGAATACATTACCGGAGCCCCACCGCCGTGCGCGCGCGTGTATATATATATATATATATATATATATATATATATATATGTATACATATATATATATTATATATATGTAGCCGGGGACCCAAAGTGGAAAACAACGCCCACCGCGCCCAGCCGATTTGACACTTCATTATTCGCCGGCCACGTGGGACCCTGTCATTAAAACGAGATTAGTCTCGTAATCGTAAAATCCGACCGACGAGGCCTCTCCTTCTACTACCTCTTCGCTCGCTCGCGCGCCCAAACTACAAAGTCGAATAAAGATGATAATAAGCACCGGTCGTATTTCAAGTCTCCACCGCGACCGGCGCCGAAAGAGCCGATAGCTCGCCCAAGAACGAGTCCTCCAAAGTTATATCAAAAAATTTGTCCACGAAAGATTATTGTAAAATTTTTAGGTGCAAAAATAAAACAAATTTTCTTAAAAGCGCTCAAAAGATCAGAGAAACACCTTGAATTGATCATTCATTGATTTAAAAATTGATCTATCTACATTACATTATAAAAATAGTTTATTGACATTATAAAAAATTTATAAATTATTTTAACTATATTTTACCTTGATAATTAAATTTCTTTTGACGTTGAACTTGGATGAGCGAATTTCTAAACATTATAACGCATGTATATCGGCAAGAATGTATACGGTCGCGTCTCGCGAATTTCGCTGGTTAACCATTGGTACCGTGACGGGGATGGAACGTCGCGAGCATTCAGTCCCAATCCGCCGAAAACGGACGAAGGGTGGCGTTAACGCGTCCCAACCGATTCGCCGCCGCTTCGCACACGTCGACTCGGTGCATACGCAAATGCCGCGGAGAGCACGGCAGAAACGTCCAGCTTACGAAGGATTAACGTCACGTCTTGGCAGAGTCCACCCGTGGGACCGACGGGAACAAAAGTGCTCTTTCTCGGTCTCAAGCATATGTCTGCTTTCTGAGAGCAAGCTCGGAGAAAATGTGCGCAAAATTATAAAGATCTTCCGCATATTCACGCAATGTGACATTTGAATATTCTCTTTTTTTTTGTAATCCTGGGGTAAAGTGAATTTTTGAGATTTTTCTTTGATATTTGTTTCATGAATGCACATCAAAGATTAAAATGTTGCATCAAGATTTGTTGAATTTCAATTATATATATATATAAATAAATTAAAAAAAAATCTTATATTACAAATATAGACGTATGCGTATAGAGGGATTAAAATTAAATCATCTGTCCACGTTGTCGCAGAACTGAGAGAATCTATCCGCGCTCTTGCGATGCATCTCGATGCTGGAATTCCGAAGCGAGCGAGAGAATTTTCGCGGTCGCGCGTGCTTCCAAGTTGCCTCTTTTATTTTGCGCATAACGAGAGTTTACTGCCTTCCGCGAGGTACGAGAGAGAAGCGCATCTTTGTCTCTTTATGGTCGGAAAGTGGCCCGTGAAGCGGCCGCGAGACCGAAGACGGCATCGCGGCCGCCATCGCGGCCGTCTTCTTCTTGGACGCCGCGAAGAAGTACGGTCGGATAATAACGAGTTTCGTTGTCGTCCCTTTCGCCCTGCGCGGAGAGCGCGAGTCGTAAAGTCAGCCGACGTTAACCCTGCCGGTTCCGTCAACCACCTTGCCGCCGCCGTCCGCCCGTTCGACCGTTTTTCTTCCACAGCGATGTGGACGATTGTGTCAAATTTTTATTGCGCCAACGAGCCTGTCTCACGCGGGGTCTCACATTCGCCTCGCCTTATACGGTACTCAAACGATGAGGAAAGAGAGAGAGAGAGAAGGAGAGGAGTTAACTTCAAGTCTTATGATTGCATCGACGTTGCATCCCCCGTGGACATCGACAGATTGCAAAGGATAATGATGATAATTGTATAAATGTGATAACAAATCCAATAAAATATAATAGGTACGGAGAGAGGTAGATAGTCAGATCAGGACAAATCGCGGATACAAATTTTCAAAATTAATATAAAATGTATTATTAGATAGCAACATAAAAATAATAAGCAAAAAATTAAATAATATTAAAGATTGAAGTAATAGCATTATTTAAGCTTGATATCATTTTAATAGTTTTCTATTTAAAAAGTTTCTCAAGTTTGTTAGTTGCACACCCAATAGATCATTTCAGTAATAATCTTATTGTTAGAGCATATGCTCTAAGGTAATAATATAAAAATACTTTGAACTATGTATTTCGCATTCTGACAGTTTGACGTTATCAGCTGACAGTTTGACATGATCAGCTGATATGAAAATTTATATTGTAAATTGATAAAAAAAATATATTCGATATAAATCATTTTTACGCAGTAAATATGATTTCTTTTATGTTGCGTTTTTGCCTTCAAAAATCTGTCAATGGTAAGATAGTTTAATAATTAATTATCAAAGCTGTTGAAAAAATCTATAGATTCAATGTTCGATAAATTATTATTCAATAGGCGTTCGAAACAACTTACAAAATTACAGCAATGACGGAGCCAATGTTTTTAAAAGGGAAAAGTTGCGATATCGAGAAGAGGGAGGTATCGTTCTCCGTATAGTATATCAAAAAATAAAAAGATTCAACAGCACAAACATACTATGCTTGTATCTCAGTAAATTACTTTATAAACAAAACCGTTGATTCAAAGTTTCCATCCAATGCACTTTTTTTCTTTGACAAAGTCAACTTTATTTGTGCAAGCATTTATTGCGCCCGAAAATTCATCCATCCATTCTGCGACACAATTGATTGCACTTCTGCGTCAAAAAGGTTATTACGAGCTGGTTGAGTCCTGGAATTCCTGCGGGAAATCTGCCCGCGACGCCTCGGAGCTGCATGGCATAACTCCGGAAAAAGGCAAAGTTCCCGGCTCGGAGCAGAAAATAGAAGATCCGTGAAATTATTATTTCTAATAATCTAATCACTTTAGATAAGCGCCACTCTTTACATATTGCAAAAATTTAATCAGATGTATTTTAAAACTTAAATAACAGAAATAATTAATTGTTAAAAAAATTAAATATTGAAATTATGTACGAATATATTAAAATTATTGTTTGATATTATTTGATGTATCATCTTTCGTAAAGAAATATCCCTCTGTTTTAAAATTAAAAATCAACAAAAAATCTGTCGATAAAAATATTTTAAGATAGACAACTCGTATGGTTTCCGTCTAATTCGTTGTTACATTCGTTCCCTGGTAAATGTAATATTCATTGTGGTGTCTATTATTCACAGGACTATCTGACATTTCACGTGACACGATGTACCAATATATTTCTTCTTTTTTTTGTTCGTCGAACGAGATACACTATAGGGACGAGCAGGCAAAGACGCATTACCAGATTGGCCCGCGTTCGCATTCAGAGGGTCCTTTACATTCATGAAGCTTTTATTCGGTTGATTTGACTATGCGCTTCGTATCCGCGGCTCTCGATTTGATTTGCATTGATTGAAGTGGCCGGCTCTCCCGATAACGACCGTTTTTCTTCCGTAGTGTTGCGGATTCGCAGCTGGACCGTAGCGTAAATACGCGTGCAAACGCGTTTCACGGTTTCACGTTGATCTTAAAAGAATTTTACTGCAAATCTTATCGACGAGCAACAAATCAAATTTATCGTGTAAAAAGAATCTACTCATATGTAAATATCAATTGTTCATAATTGTATAGCCTGCTGTGCAATATAAAACTGACACTCTTTAAGTTCAAAATCCGCTTTCTAGCAATAATTTAATTTAAAAGGAGAATCGTATATTTTTATTCTATATTTTAATATTGCGAATAAATTAAATATTAATTAAATATTAGTTACGTATGGATGATGACATATTAAAATCTGTAATATTGATCAAAGTCAATTATCTGCATATAATGCAAGAAATAATTTTTCTTTTAAATTTTACCATCCACAGAATCATAATGTGTTTCTTGTTGAATGTTCCTTTTTAACATTCATTAAATATTATAATACAATATGTATGCAAAGTTGTTGACAGCATAATAATGCGAGACTCCGATTTTTATCGTGAATACAAAATCAGCTGTCGCTGTTCGCAATTCCTCATCGCGAAGACGCCTTACAAAACAAGCGTCGCGATAGGTATATACAAGCGCGGCACTCCACCATCCCAATTTCGTCTTCTTCCACGACAACGGCGGCATTGTGTCCGCGTCAACGGCAGAACGATGATTAATCGATCGAGTGTCACGGATATCGGTCTCTCTCTTCTCGCGCTACCGCAGAGAAGAATCGCCGAAGAATAAACCACGTACAAACTGTCTCCATTAATAAAAATCATATCGCTATTAAGCCGAAAATATATTTACACTGTCGCGCAACAACACGGTGGACTCTGCTCCCCTTTTTTTTTCAGGGCCACGGACTCTGATCTTGGAGATCCCGAAGAGACCGCGAGATCTCGTGAAAAATCGAGAGAACCTGCGTCTAAAGCCGACGACGGATCTAATCGTCGCGGAATGAGTCTCCACTTTTTCCTCATCCTCTCGCTCCTTTTCTCTCCAAAGAGGGACCACCTGGGAATTTCCCAGATTAAATTGATTCGTATACGCGCACTTTGCGACGACCCGATGATCCTTCGTCTTCGCCGCCACAGCTCGCCGTCGCCATGACCGCATCATTCATCTCGCCGGTGTACTATTAGTACTGTTATTTATGATGAAAAAAAGCGTAGACCGCGAGAGCGGCACCCATTATGTATCGAGATCGGGTCGCCGGGTGATTTATGCCGGCGGTGCAAATTGCCGCTTGTCCTTTGTATAAGACGGGCGAAGTGAAACGTCGTCGATTAAATCGGGCCACGTTGATCGTGATTTAGCGAAGTTTAGGAGGGCCCCGGCTCCGCCGCCTCGTGATTGCGAAATTAGCGATCGCGAGATTACGCTAAGTTTATGCGCGCGAAAAATACAGGCGTGGCTCATCCCCCGTAGTTTCTGGGAGTGCGAGATACGTCGCGATTATTTATAAACTTAATTAAATTACTCGACCAAGATTAAGATAATTTGATCGTATAATATTTTATTCTTTTTTATAGCTAAGACCCAAAGGAAGGCCATAAGTATATATTACGGGAAAACTCCTTTTAGAGACATCTTTTTTATGTATCCTTCCAATATTAATTTTTTTTAATGAAGAGAAATGGTACACATATAATGTGTTATGTTAAAAGAAACGAATCTTGAAAACAGTTCTTTTTTTCTTACCTGCAAGCCCTGTTATACCTACAAGTTCCTGAATTCTTCTCTATTTTCTTCAAAGCTTGTCTTCTTAATTCAACAAATTAATAAATTAACATAATTTACCTTTATCATCCAATGGCTCGGAGTATTCCAACATAGGATACGTTCGTAGCTGTAGTAATTCGTGTTCGATCTGCAACACCAACAGCTCAGCGTAATTATCCTGAAGCTTCTTCATGAGCTCGGATCGCTGCTTAAACAGACGCATTTTGCGATCCATATGCTGACACTGTCTCGTTTCTCCAGTGATGTCACGTTGATATTCCAGCTCCCATCTCGCCACGTTCATCTCCGTGACAGTTCGATCGAGCTCGGCGTTCTTCTTCTTCACGCAAGCGATCTTCTTTCGCAGATTCTCCAGTTTACTCATCTCCTTGGACAAGGCTTTATCCAGAGATTTCTTCGAAAGCTCGACTTTCCTCTCGAGACGCACCGCGGTCTTATCGTCGCGCAGACCCTTCGCCTTCCTCTTCAGGTACATTCGCATGTCCCGAGTGACCGTGACGTTCTCCAGGAAGTGCAGATCCTCCTTCAGCTCCTTGAAGCGCGTCCTCAGGCAACGATGTTCCCACTCGAGCGACAATATTCTATGGCGGAAGTCGATCTCACGCTTTAGGACGTCCAGCTTGCGCGCTCCCGCGGCGACGACGTGCTCGTTAACTCGCTCGATTTCATTGCGCGACACCAAAACTGCGTCCGCGGTGTCGCGTCGTTCACCCTGCAGTTCCAGCTCCACCTGACCCCTCTTGACTACCAGTTGCACCTCGGCGTCCTGCTCGTTCGTCACTCGCTCGTCCCTCGCCTTCTTCAATCGACTTCTGAGAAGACCCACGCTTGATTTGCAAGCTTCGATCTTGCGTTCGAATGTCGCGATCGTCTGCTCCACTACGGCTATCTCCAGCTGCTGAGCTCTGATCTTTAGTTCCACGTTGATCTTCTGGCGACGCGATTGGATGAAGCGATTCCAGTGATTCGCGTCGATCGACTGCGGCAGCCCGTCGGGTCTCACGTCAAGACTCTCGAGGATCTTCGAATAGTCCGTGCAATCAGTCGGCAAATAAGCTGGCTTGGTGTGATTTTTAAGGTGCTGCGCGAGAGTGAGCAGATCGCTGGCAGCGATGTTCTTCAAGGACACCTTCGGTCTTCGCTTGTACTGCTGTTCGAGTAGCTCGATGCTGACCCTCGACAGACTTCCAACGAATTCGTGCTGCAGCTTCTTCGTCATCGTCTTCTCGCGAGCACAGAGCGCGTCGTGTTGCGCGAGCATGTCCTGATAAGTGTCATGCAGCCTCCGCAAGTGTTCCTGAAGCACAACCTCGTACTGACGCTTCTCGGATATCTCTCGTTTCACCCTGTCGTCCTCTCGCACAGCCTCGACTCGCGCTAGGTTTCGTAAACGACCACGAATGTGGCGCAACTTTAGTTGATTCAACGCCGCTTCGACTTTCAACTTTATCTATAAAGCAAACGACGAGACTATTCGAATGAATGTGATTTATATTCAGTTGATATAAATCTATGTCATTGATGAATTTAATAATGAAAAGTCAGAAAAGTTGACGGGAGAGAAAGAGAGACCTGATAGAAATTTTTCAGCTTAGTGTCAAACTTGTTGATGCCTTCTTGCAGAAGTACACTGATCTTGGCATAATCGGCCTCGAGCATCCTCTTGTAACGTTCGCGCTCCTGTCGAAGAACCTCCATATCCGCTTCGTACTTCTTTACGGCCTTGATGTCGTCAGAGGTGTACTGCTCCGGCTGTTTTTCAGTCATGCATGCGGGTTTACGGACATCTATTTTGATAGTCTCTTCCCAACGAATTTCCAGCACGCCGTCCATCATCTTCATCAGAGCGCGTTCGCGAAAATCATCGGCCAGCAACAATTGTCTGATACGTTCGTCTTCCAGTGCTTGTCTGTCCAAAAGTTCCAGCTGCGACGGTGACCTGTACGGCTTTGCTTTGACCTCTTGATGAAGCACTTGAATGATGCTTTCTACTTTTTCCTAATAAATATCGTATTCGCATTTCGTAGTTATCGTTATTTAAAATTATAGTTATTGCAGATATTTTTATTAAATTATGATATACAAAAAAAAGATTTATTTTAAATTAAGATTATAAACTTTGTAAAATTTTTGGATACTATGACAGGAAATATTTTTTGCACAATTATTCATAAAATTATTATACAAATTAAACACATTGTAATTTGCTTATTTTCAGTCATTATTTTCCAAGTAGTGAGAGAGGAGGGAGATACCATTTATTTTCTCATGAAAGAATTTACTTTAATTTTTCGGTTATGAAAAAATCGATTCACGTTCCCTGGCAATTAAGATCGCGGCTTCTGGGACACCCGATAGAAACAATGTTCGTATCTCGTATTTACCTTGAGATGCCACTGCGGATCAACAGGATCCCGCAGCACGCTCTGACCGAACATTATCCTCAACTCGGAATCTATATGACGTATCCTCTCGTTTCTCTCCCGTATTGCGCTCATTTCCCGCTCCTTCGCCGCGTACATGTCGTCGAAGAGCTTGTTGAAGTAGGCACGGAGCTTGCCATAATCGTGCATCAGATAACGATCGTCTAGCGTCACGTGCGCGAACCCGTAAGACTCCATCTGCGAGTAATAGTAAGGCGATTGCTCGACGAAGCGATGCGTCGTCATGCCTGCGAACGAGTTCCAGGCGATTAGCGAGGCTTAATCGAATAAAATGGAAAATTACAAGTCTCGCAGAGTTTCATGCAAAATAAAATTAAAATTCTTAACCTTTTGCGTTCAATTTAAATTTTTTTACTTTCATTCCTCTGTAAGTCACATTCAATTTTTTATTAAGTATATATCTCTAAAAAAAGTTAAAATGCTGCAAAATGTAAGGGGAAGAAATAGAGAAGCATTAAAATATCAGTGTACAAAGAATCATTACTTAGATGTATAAAGCATTGATTTACAATAAATAAAACGCGAAAATGTAGACGCCGGGAATCGATGTAACGCTGCAAGATTCCATCATTATTATACCTTCCATCGCTCGCAATTCCGCCAGCTCTTCGGGATCGATCTCGCGCTCCTCGTCTTCGAGAAACACATCCATCCTGCGTTTCTCGTCCTCGCGATACACCCTGACGGGCTTGCTCAATTCTACCTGAAGCTGTTCATTCGTGTAATTACGCCACGGCTGAAAAGTGTCGTCCACGATGCTACGCATCGAATCCTTGGCAAAGTGCGCCCATTGCAAATGGTCCTTGAAATGCGGATCTCCCTCGACGAGTGGATAATTCGTCACTTCCAGGTCACCTGCGGAAGGAAAATATCGACCGACCGAGCACGACTTGCGGATCCCAGAAGGTCTCCTTTATCCAGCTGGCCACGCGATCCGTCGAAGCGCAGAGATGCTCGAGTTCCATGCGAACATCCTCGCGCTCGTCCTTGGCCGCTTTCAATTTCTGATCGCGATCCGCCTTGTTCAAGTCGAACGCGGATATCGGCAGCCTCTCTATCTCCGGACAAGTCTCGTTGGCGTCGAGAAGCTGTGTTACGGTGGCTTTCAAGACTTCCAGATCCCTCATAATGGCAGCCTTCTCCGCGGTGTAGAAGCTTGTCTCTTCCTGCAGTTGCATGTCCTCTCGCCATTGCTCCCAGGATCCACATTCCTTCTCGTCGACTCCTGGGAAATCCTGTCTGGCACGGGTCAACGAAGAACGAATCGCCGGATCCAGAGAAGCGTAATCGGACAGTATCTTCTTCTTCTGCTCTTCGTACTTCATTGAATAAACACTTCTGCTCGTGAATGCTTCGTTCTCCTACACTACAGGAATCGTCAAGATTGTTTCATAAATAAAAAGCAGTGGAAAGAGAAATAAAATAAAATGCAAATGAGTTAAAAGTTAATCATACGCCAGCTGTATATTTGAAACACACCTTTCTATTCTTACGAGGAATGTGCATCGCGATTAGAGAACCGTCGCGACCGAGAGTGACCACTTTGCCACCAGTGGAATCGATGATCGCCCTTCGGCTACCTGAGTCGAGTCTATGATGCGCCGGCACCGCGGCGACGATCTGACGTATCGTTTTATCGCGGACGACGACCAGTCCGTCGTAGGCGCACGTGACGATCCAACGTCGATCGGCAAAGATGCGGGCGAGCCGCACGTGGTGACCTGTGAGCGCCGCGTCTATCAAGGTCGTGACCTTGAAATCGCGCTGCATCCTGACCGCGTGCAGTTGTCGTTTGAGATAAGGCGAGCCTATTAACAACGAGTGGTCTCCGGGCGCGTGAGACAACTCGTAGAAAAGCGCGGGAAGCGTCACCATGTCTTGGTTCTTGTCGATCAGATGACCCTGTCGTGACGCGTCCTTGTACGACACGTCGTATACGAGAAGCTGATGACCCACCGCGGAAAAAGGCTCGTACTTGACGTAGAGCGCGAGCACTTTCAGGCTCCCACGCGCCTCGTCGTCGTCCAGCACCACGTCGACGAGGCGCCTCCTCGTCCGGATCTGGGCGATCACGCAAAATGGCTTGTCGCGCCGCAGGTCTATGCAATAGCAATTGCCCGTATCCTTTTGCGCGGCGATCAGGAATCTGCCGGCAACATAAATCGACCAGTGAGAGGTGTATAATCCGTTGAAATAACGCGCGTTTATCGCTCGAAACTAAATACGTTTGACAAGAGGTACATTTAAAAGAGAGCCTATATCGGCTCTCTCTCTGTATATGTATGTTGCCCTCTTGCCTATGGGAACGAAACGTGGAAAATTAAGGGTTACGTAATAGAAAATCATAGTTTGTGAAATATAATATGAAACAATACTGATACACAAAGAACATTCTCACGTGTTTCAATTTTATTTATGCACATACTCCATTTCATTAGAAATTAAATAGGTAAGATTTTTTTTAAATTTTATTTGTATATAGTATTATATTTAATACATCTTACTGATTTCATAAAGATACACAATAAAATAAAAATAAAACAAAAGCTCTTTATTAAAAATCTTTGGCTATTGTTATCATAACAGCGTATATATTTAAAGATGTTACAAATTTTATAAAACTGATACACATTATTTTAAGCTTACTTGCCAGAGGGAGAAAATTTTATGAGATCCAAGGGTTTTCTCTGAAGACGAAAATATGACAATATTGCTGGCTGTTCCGGATTAATGACACCCAGAATTGTCATCTCGCCTTGATCGCTGATAACGACGATCAATGGATCATCCGGATGTGACGTTTGAGCAGATATAACGCCTTCCATTTCGAGCTCTACTTTCGACACTTCGCTACCGCTATAGCATTCGAGGATGGCCAGCTCCTGGAGTTCGTCCGTCACCACGAGATGATGACACCAAGGATACAGGAAATCGACGAACTGATATTTACCGCCATAGTGCAAGTATCTGTGGATGGTTGGTACGATGCTTCCATCTTCAGGGAAGAGCATCTGCATCAGGTATCCTTCGAGAGTGTAGTATAGGAGCCAATCATTCCTGAAGGGATGCGAGATCAGAATATTCGGCTTGTAGATCGACTCGACGGACCACTGCTTACGCCAAGTGTCAGTCTTCGATTCTTTCTTAAAATAGCGAATTTGACAGAAGGTCGTCCTGTGAATAATCCCTTCGCGAAACCAGCACACGGCCGGCATCTCGACATTCTCGCAGATTCCGCAGCGTTGAGAAACAACGATGCGACGAATGTCAGTGCCATCGTAGTCGCTCAAATATATGTGACCGTCTCTATCGGTGATGGCCAATAAAGGTTGATCCGACGTAGGGTGCCAGCTGATACCGAAAATCGTAGCTTCCCCCGGTAATTTCACTTCGTGATCTTTGCAAAGATATACATATATTGCATATGTTAAGATCTTTAACTGACAATGAGATATATACTTGGAAGGATTAAAATTATCTTGAAAAATCGCATGCCTTTTAAGATAACAATCTTGCCGACAACATCGAGTTCCCAGGTGAGCAACTTTCCGCAGGTCTTTCCCATTTGACCGATGACAGTGCGACCCATCGGAGTTATCATGATTATCTGACCGACTTCGTCGCGTATAGACGTGTTCGCGATCGCGATCTTCTCGCCCGTTCTCCAGCACCATACGATCATCGGGAAGTTCGGGTAAGAGCCTAATGACACGAGATGATCGCGTGACGTGAACGCGATCGCCAAATAACCGCTTTCGCATCCTTGAACGCACTCGCAGATCTTCGTCATCGAGGGATATGCGAGAACGAAGATTCGCGGATTGAGCGATCTCTCGGAGAAGGCGAAAATCGGTGAAGACACGTGACCGGATATGCAACGAGCACCGTCGCCGGTCGCATTGTTCCAGCACCAACGCAATGTCTGCCGTCTCTTGACGATGTGAAAAAACACAATGTACAAGCCGGTGCACCAGGCAAGCACGTCCTTGCCAATCCAAATTATTTCCTCGATTCTACCGCCGCGTATCCAGCAGGGTGAATAACCAATAACTGAATCCATTTGTTATCTAACTGAATATTTCGCAACAATTGTGATAATTATAATAAAATTATTAATTAATTATATAACCTAGAAGAACTTATGACTGCATTGACAACTACCGAAAAAAAAGAAACATATCGCAAACAAATTAAACCAGCACTAATGGCTCGATCATTAATATAATTGTTGTAAAATAAAATTAAAAAGTATGTTGATAAATAATAAAATAATTTCACTAAATATCATTGTGTCGAAATGACAATATTTATGTTTGTCACATTCTTTACATTTTTCTCATAAAAATAAAACTCGCAAAACTTCTCGAATTATATTCGATATTTAATTAATTTGAAATAAATGAGACTTGTTGCTTATAATTATATCGTTAATTTATGTTGACTTTTAATTTCACAACAAATATTTTTGGTCAGATTTTTTTAGGCATATTATTCAACGCTGCTGCCTCGATTGAACGATCGACAAACTTCTTATCGCCCTAGGCAATATTCGAGACTAATTTCCTATGGGGTTAAAAGTTTCCATTGTTCTCTATTGTGAGAGCAACAACGTAAAATCCCGAAAACTCAGCACAGTTGTTCAACATTACATTACATAAACGCTTTTTTTCATAATAAAAAAATTCATTCGAATCAGTTAAACATATATATTTTACGCCAAGTACTCGTATATTAGATATGAATTTTAACTATTGAATATTGCACTCTTGACAAAATTAAAATAGCATTCGTAATTTGCTATGGACATCTTTTGAACATGTGTTTTGTTAGGGATGTTGTATAATGGAAAATAGATCTGTTATTAGTTTCATGCAATTTTTTTTTAATATACTGTAATATGATATTGTACAAATTATTGTCGTTACATTTTAATAAAAGATTTTGTTTTTCAAAAACAGTACCGTGGATGTAATTACATTTTTTGGATGCCCTATAGACATCTTTTAAATGCATGTTCTCTTAGGGATGTCGGTGGCAAATAACATCTTTTAAAAGATAGAAAAATATGACGTCCATTCATTCGTCCAACATATTACTAACGACGAAGGCATTCAACTGAGAATTACCTGTTTAACTGTTGCGCCTCTGTTGTCTCTGCTCAATTCAACTAGTGACAACTATTCTCCGGCAACATCCTTCATATTTATTATCTAACTGTGCATTAAAAGATTCTGACGGAAGATGGATTTATTCCCATTGAAACGAGGCATTCACACTTTATCGATTCAACTCAATAAAGCAGCGCTTGTGAAACAAAAGGAAATAAGTATCTAACTAAAATTTTTTATACAAGAAATTAGAAATCCAGAATGAAGAATCCGCGCTTTTAAAATTAAGCATTTTGTTGAAAAAATTAGATTTGTATATAAAAAATCACTAGTTGTCGATGTGTTTGTTGTAAACAATTTTTAGATTAAAAATATAATTTATTTATATTAATCGCGAATAAGACATTATAACAGACTATTTATAACATATTACTGTTTTAACATTTTTTACGTATTATTTTTAAATTTAATTAGCAAATCAACGCTTTATTAATTTTTAACAGATATCAGCTGATTATTAAAACATTAATTTGCTAATTAAATTTTAAAATAATAATATGTTATAAAAATCAAAATAATAATATGTTTTAAATATAAAATGTAATACTTTAAACTCGATTAATATTTTTAACAGTTATCAGCTGATTTCTGTCAAAATATATATTAATCGAGGATACAATGTATGATAATTATTTACAACATATAACGCGTAGCACGCACTTGTGTTGTTCTAGTAGTGTAAAAATAAAACGTTTCTCGTTATCCACATTTGCTTGTAATCTCCTACGAATATAATTTCGCGTTTTTGGTACCGCAAGAAGATGGTTCAAGTGTACATCGGTGACGACAACAAATATCGAGTTCCTTCGACAGAAGGATCAGCACGGTCTCTGTCTCGAAGAAAGACTTTGGCAGGCTTAAGACAAAAGGTGATTAGGATACGCGAAGTCGATGGTGGTTTATAAAGACCCCCATAGCGTGGCGTGATGAGGTCAACCAGCAGGGAGTCATCCGTAGCGAGGCCCGATCAAAAACTTATCCTTGCCACGTGATATACTGCCAGTGGATGCCTGCCAAGAGTTTCCCCCTCGCTCACTCTCTCTCTCTCTCTCTCTCTTTCCCTCTCGATTTCGTCCTTCCTTCCTTTCTCTCTTTCCCTCCCCTTCGACCTGGTCCTGGCTGCCCTCTCTGACCGGCAATCTGACTGACTGACTGACTGCCTACCTTGAGACTGTCTGATCTCGTATCCTCGCGTATCCGCAGCCGAAGAGAGCACTCGCTTCGTTCGCGGCGTCGTTTCGCCATTAAAGTGACGCCCGCTGAGATTTGTATTTGCATAACCCAACGATCGGCGTTATCGACGAGTATACTGGTGAACGAGTGGCATCGTCTTCCCGGCGCTTAAACCGACTTGCGTGGGAATCCGGGAGGTGGTGACGCTACATCATATGCACCTTGCATGGAGAAGAATCATCCCCTATCCGTTTTTACACATGATATTTAAATTAGCTGTAACTTTTCATTCGGGCGCCTCATTTTGAACACCTCAAATGACAGTTCTCCAATTTGACATATGAAAAAAATCTGGATTTTTAATTTATCATTTTATTATTTAAAAAAATCCCATATATTTTTAGGTTCAATTTTAAAGTTTTGAATTTTTTTACGATATTTTGTAGCTTTATTTAAATTAGCTGTAACTTTTCATTCGGGCGCCTCATTTTGAATACCTCAAATGACAGTTCTCCAATTTGACATATGAAAAAAATCTGGATTTTTAATTTATCATTTTATTATTTAAAAAAATCCCATATATTTTTAGGTTCAATTTTAAAGTTTTGAATTTTTTTACGACATTTTGTAGCTTTTTACTTTTACGCGGAAGACCAGATATACATCCCGATAGTTGAGATATCCTACACGTAGGCTATGCGTGCATGATCGCTGGTGCATTCGTGTTTAACGTTGAAGTCTTGCGAGAGTCTCGTGCATTGACTCCCGGGAAAGGCGCGCGCACCCCGAGAGAGGACGGCGGAAAAAAATGGTGATCTCCGAGACGGAAAGAGCGCGGCGAAGAGCCAAAGGAGCATCATCCGCGTATACGCGTATATACTCGGTCGTTCCGTAGCCGGCACGCACACGTGCTGCGCGACGAACAACCGCCGTCCGTCTCGTATCACATCGTTCGTGCAGTGTGGGAAACCGCGCGCCGTCGAGGGAGAGAGAAAGAAAGAGAGTAAAAGAGGCTGCGAGCAGAAGAAAGGAGGAAGAGGGAACGACTCGAACGCGGCGAAGTAGCATTTAATCAGAGCCCCGCGTCGAAGTGCACGGCGTATATACACGTGTACGTATACCGCGAGAGGTGGACTGGAAGAGGGATTGGGAGGTTGAGAGAGCAGGAGAGCGGTATATGGTTCGGTTAGTTTTTGCTCGGGAGGTTGCCTGGAAATTGGCGCCAAATTAGTAAGGAGGACGAGGCGAGGCTCACGGTGCCTTGGGCTGCGTGACGCGAGACATTAAAAGTAACCTCTGCTCTTGTACACCCCCGACCCTCCGCCGATCGCTGCCGCTTCTCTCTTTCTCCAGTCCTTCCCCATCCCTTCGTCGTATATATACTCGGGCGCATCTTTCTTCTCGCTCCTCTTCGCGCAGCATCCCAACAACCATCTCTTTCTCCTTCTTCTTCTCTTCTTCTCTTCCTCCTCCGCAGAAATGTCCGGAGAAACGAGCAGCAGCTTAGAACTCCTCGGCCTCCCAGTAATCACGTCCGCCCAACGAAAGAAAACGAGGGAAAAAAAATGAATTCGCACTTACGCCGAACTCGGGTCTGCGTAGCGCGATTGGGGGGTAGGTAGGTAAGGAGTATTGAGGGGGGAGAAAAGGGGGTAGCGTGTGATACCGAAGCGAGGCCGTTCGAAAATGGTCGTTGTCGAAAAAGGGTATCACGCCAACGGTCGCGAGAAAGCCGGGTTCCAGCCCTTTTCTCTCTCTCTCTTCCTCTCTTCTTTCTTTCAGATCCTCCAAATATCCGGCACCATAGAGCACGGAATGATGCTGACGAGATCAACAGCGACCGAAGGGTCTCACGCGGGCCCCGAATGTTTTTGTCGCTGCGATACCTCGAAGATGCGAACACGAGGAAAGTTTTGCAGTAAATTTGTAGGCGCCCCAATAATTTTCGACGAATTTCGACTAACGTCGAATCGAAATTAACACTTGTTCATGGAACTTGAAGCGTTGCGAGATTCGTGCACCCTTTGAAAACGATTAGGAGATTATTATTCTTTTGTGTTTGTAAAATAAAATCGCGAATGCCAATGATAATTATAAAACACATTTAGATGCATTTCTTATAAAAGTCAAGTTTAGATACTAATTAAGTGATAGCGTTTCGAGAGGGGCAATTTTTCGCAGCCTAAAGCATAAAATGAAAGTGTTACAGACTACCTCTGCAGTAACTATTTATCACGTATTAAACATTATGAAATCATAAAAGCGAACGATAAACCTTGGAAAGTATCGTCTTCCACCGTGTCAGAAGTGTTCGGATTCAATATCGTGTGTATGTGATCGCAGATAGATAAGCTTATATAGATTCAGTGGTCATTCACTCGGCGAAACCGGTCGTTCACTTGGTTGTGCATCTAGCCCAGTAATTTGATTTCCATTTTTATCCGAAGGAGAGTCTGGCGGAACACTCGAACACGACCAAAACGCTACTCCCATTACGAATAGAATTCTGATTCACATCGGCGATAGCGCCGGCACACTGCCAGGCGTAGAGAGCGCCTTGGCGATGAAAAAAGATGCGATCGACAAAATGGATGGAAGAGATAGAAAGAGAGAATCCGCCCGCCAGAGAGATTCACCTCCGGTCGATGAAGGCAGCTGCTGCGTCTTTTGCGTTGCACACGCACATATAAGGCGCCCCTTATGAAGAGAGACCGACCGTGCGCGCGTAGATTATAGATGTGTCGCGGTAATCACAGACAAACGTTTAAATCGCTAAACGTCAAATTACACGTGGCGCGTTCCTCCGGTTCCCTCGCTCCGTACCGGATAATAACAGCCCTTGCATAGATTCGGCTAGCTGCCGAGTTTTGGTATCGTCCTCCCCAACAGCTGCGATCATCCATCGTTCTCCATCCGAGTGTTACTAGTCGCCGAGTTGCGTTACGAATATAGGTCCTGCAAACGTAATCTTCGCATAAAAGTCCGCAGCTATAAATTTGAATCTTTATATTCACTCCTATTTAAAAAATGCAGTCTAAATAAAAATTTAAATTTTCAAGTGGTAGATAAACGTTTTGACAGACGTGAATTTTTGTCGGTATGCGCTTAACAGAACGCATCGGTTTGAATAAACGCTCGACCACACACGACGCGTCGTCAGTAACGTCAATTAGCATTCGCTCGCGCCTCCTTTGCGCCTCGGCTGACGGCGCGCTTAAATGTCGACGGTGTTCACGGATCTATCGCGCCGTGGCCGTGTAAGATCCCCGACAAAAGAAGCGGCGAGGCCGAGCCGTCGCGGACTCTTGCCGCGCGCGATGACATATGAGCTACCGAGGCTCTTTGTGTCGCCTTGAATACCGTTTAAATTGGGGAACGCGAGCTACATCGGGAGGCTACTGAACGTCGTCCCCGCGAACGCCACGATTTATCACGTTTCGTACCACCAGAAGCGAACGGTGACTCGTCAATGCCTGAAGCTAATCAGATTCGGCAAGAGAGATAGATAGACGGAGAAAGAGAGAGATCAGAAAAATAAAACTTTAATATAAATAAAAGAGCAATTATGATTAAAGTAAAATTGGTCCACCGGAGAGGTAGACTCGCGATCTTCCCATCGGCGACGCTAATCGGCCGATGATTGCGGACGAGGAACATATAACGACTCGTTGATAACATCGACCTGGGAGGCTCGATACTGCGCGTCGAATTAGTAATCAAAGTAGATCGAGTCATTCGCATTCTGCGCCGATCTGACGCTGATGAGGGGAGCTCGATAAAAACGTCATTCGCTGCGTTAATTATATCTCGGTACGAATCAGTCTTATGCAATCGGTATTCCGTTACATACGGATGATTTAGCACCGTTAAATCGCTCGATAGAGATGAACCGACGATTACGTATATATAAGAGAACGAACTGAAGGAGGAAGTATATGTGGCTCATCGGCTTGCATTTCGCAGTCTACATTTAGCTGCTTACGCAGCATCCGTTTTACGTCCTACGGAAAAACACCTTAATTTCAAAGTCGCTATTGTCTTCTTTGTTCGAGAAGACTGTATCTTCATAATTATTATCCACAGTGCGGTTTGTAACTTACAACTTAACAAGATAGACGATCAAAGCTCGTGCGCGCAAGAGAAAGAGAGAATACGCTAAAAATGTCGACCGTTTGACGAAGAGGCGAGGAAGAGAGAGCCGAGAGAGAAGAGAGGCTCCGGGTATATACGTATATACACGCCAGGTAGATATATAAGAAGCAGATGCGTCTGTCATTAATATGAGCAGGCCGAGCTATTAATAACCAGTTAATGAGGACTCTCATCTCGCCACCCGCTCTCTACCCACCCTCGCCTGTCATATACATATATGCGTGCGTATATAGGACTGACTCGTCGTACCCGCCATCTCGGGGATGATCGCACACATATATACGTTCACACGCGCCCAGGAATCGCCACATATTGTACTCGCGGCCGCGGTCGTCAAAGGGCCCCGCCAAACGTCATGATTTATAATCGGCCGTGTGCAACAGCGGCGAATGAATAAGATCAGGAGGGGGATTCGAACTCGAGTGAAACTCCCGGCTCGAGGAAAGCACGACGACTTAAACACCATATATACTAATAATTGTTCTTTACTAGCTGCTAAATCGATCTAGCATGTATCATTGAAAAAAAAAAAAGAATTGCCAACTTGACTGGACCTTTCAACTAAATTATTATTTTGTTAATTGAACATTAGATTTAATGTTATATTTAATTTAACTATTTTTATACGTTCAATTAACAAGATAATATTTAATTGAAAGGTTTAGTCTAAATAACAAATTCTTATTTTCTTCAGTGTGTGAAATAATTCTCTAATGATATTTCGATAATAAATAATTATATTTCGATAATAATTGTTAAAAGAGATCGTTTTAATACAAAATCGTATAAATAAAATAGATAATGAGTCGTGATCGAGTTGAAAATGTGTGAATCACTAAACGTTTATATAATACAAGATCCAATTACTTCTCCTCTTCCACTCCTATACCTCTCCAATTCGATATCGATACTGTTATCGATATCGATTACCATTATCATTGGATGGCATTTCCATCTTCGTGATTGATGCATCAATTATAATTAATTAAGGAGATCCAAAATAATAATCTACATAAAATTAAAATTATGTTAGCTGTAGATGAAATAATTATATAATATAATTCTACTTGGCAACGAAAAGTCTTATAACAATATTCTCGATTTTAACTGTTCGAGTCAACGACATTGGCAGTTCTGGATCAATAATAATGGTCATCGATTGGACAAGGTATCAGGGTGGATAAGGAGGACAAGCGAGTTCCAATTCCAATTCACTCGAATATATCGCGGCAGAGACTCGATCAGACTAATCTCGCTCGAAGAAGGAGAGATTGTTGGACGAGAAATCCAATTTAACACCTTCCAAAGATCCGTGTCGACAGAAAAAGCGCCAGAAACACAGGATTCTTATTCGCGACTATAGTATAGCATTATGTCTATAAAATAATTACAAATCGAATGCTCTCAATTTTAATGCGAATTTCGCACATGTGTCGAATAACATATCTGAAAATATGTTGAAGACAAACGCGGGATATATTTTGAGGGTGGAGAATATTTTTGTCCTCCTAGATCGGAGGCAAATTTCACACCGCGTGCATCTCGGGGGAGGAAAGGCCGACGGGGTTGGCCGATAATTAAATGAGAACCCCTGAGTACGAACGCAGGAACGCCCACGCCATGCATCAACCGTGACGTAGATAGGTAACGCCGCTGCAGATGGAGAAGATGGTCCTCCGAGATATACCCCCGCAGTCGGTCTTCCACCTTGGTTAGGGTCAGCTATCTCGCGCGACCCATCTCCGCCTATCCAATCACACACCGCGCACCGCGTATATGGCACGCAAACGATAATACACGGTGTCCCAATTATCCCGCGACACGGCAAGGCCCACGTTGGCTCGTTCTCTCGCCGGCTTGCCGTGAGAGCATTTTCAACACGCCCCCGGTTGCTGCCTTTTGTCTCTCTTTCTCGCTCTTTTGTCTCGCCCTTCTCACCTTGCGTACCAGTCGGACCCTTGTATATAAGCGACCACGAACGACGAGTACATCGGTTCCACGCTGTAAATCGCGAAATCCCCCCCGATTAAGCTCCACCATGGACGAGCATTCCAGCGGATCCGTTCGCTTCTTTATTTTTCGTTATTTATTCATCTGTGTTCGTTAAACGGATTATTAAGCATTTTCTACGTCTAAAGAGAGATGAATAGTTTTAATAATGTTGATCAAATTTAAGAAATAATGTAGCTCAAAACTCCATTATTTATATAATAGATAAAAGTCTAAAATTAAAATCAAATATGTCAAAATTAGAAATTGCAGTTTCTTAATAACGTTTAATTCTTTACCGATACTCTCGTGACAGTTAATCATCGATTGAACCTTTCAATAATTATATTTCATCGACATATCATTAGGATAACTGTCGAAAAATCACCCATTTTGATGAAATGTTCAACTGCCATATACGTTTATTTATTATAATAAGTAATGAAAAATCGATTATTGCTTTTTGCTGCGTAAGATGGTATATTGAACTGGTGTGGAACGTTAATATAGTTTTGCATAAATAAGTAAAATATCTTAAATAAGGGAGGAATGATAAATAAAGAAGCGAACGCAGAGGCGTTTGTGGCGAAACAACGCCTATTAGCAACGGATAGCCAATTTAACGCACGCAAGTCTGGAGCAGTATGCTCGTCCCTTTCGAAATCTAAAACAACAAAACGATTGCAAGTTGATTCTATTGAAAGCGGGATCTTTAATTTTGTGTAACACGAAAAATATAGGACGTAAAAATTCAATCCGATCTCGATCTTACATTTTGAACGTAAATGCCTCTCGCGTTTTACATTGAAGTTAATTTGATTAATTAGTTATTAGTTAATTCGTTTCTACTTGAAAAAAATTACTGAAAGAACGTTCCAATCTCTAAATTCACCTAACGTAACTCCAGGACGTGAATGCGTACCCGTGTTTGACCTAATTCAAGTTTCATCCTGTCGTAAACTCGATTTCCTTTATGTGCATGCATAATGGCGTGTTAAAAGCCGACTACTTTAGTCTCGAAAAATGGTTATCCTATATTACGGTGGAACAGCTCCAAATAGAACGTTGGCATCGAAAGAATTTCGCGTTCTCGATCGTGACGGCGACAAGAAAAGCACGGATTTAACTTTTTAAGTATTGGAGCAAATGTTAACGACATGTAAAATTTTTTTATAAAACTTAAAAAGTACGATTGCATTGTAAGTATTATATGGTACGCCACATCTAGTATTAATGTAAAAGTATTCAAATAATGAGGGACATAAAATAGAATATAAGAATCTTGCTTAATATTATGAAAATATTTACTGTTGATTAAAAAAATTAATGAGATGTTAAATAAAAAAAAAGTAATTTGATGTTTTCATGGCTATAAATTTGTGCAAATAATTCGAACGATTTCGAGCTGTATAATTATCGAAAGACGCAATGGAGAGCAACCACGCCCTGTCCCCAATCTCGCCTTTGTCGGCCAATCCCGACTGTCGCCGGTGTTGGTCTGTAGTGGGGACATGGGACAACGACATTCTGAGTCGAGAAGGACGGAAGTACAGCATGGCGAGGAAATCCAATATACATATCTTCGTTCTTAATTCGGGGGAAGTGCCTAACGTAGAACGTCAGCTGATTCGCTGACACTTCGGGTGACATTCGCGCGACCGTCATCGCATGACTGCGACGCAAGGAAATGATAATTATCACGAGCTCTAATCAGAGTATGTATTACAAATCAGTGAAACAGATATTTTTCATATGATTTGGCAATGATTATTTAATTTAGAAAAAAAAATGATAAAATATTTTTAGTGGCATTTATTAAATTGGTTTTCAAGCGCCATAATATATTTGATTAAGAAATCGATACGATTATTTTCTCGTTTCACGTTCATTTTCTTATTTTATACATTTGAGAATATATATTTTTTCGTCCTTATTATATATAAAAAATATTACCGAAATATATATAACATTTTCTTTTTCTTTAATAACAAAGAAAATGAATTGATCAAACAAAAAATGCAACAAAAATGATTGAATGAAATATTATGGCAGAAACAAATTTTAATATAGATACTTTTACATTAAACATTTTTATTTTGCGTTAAATATTAAATAAATCAAAGTGTGTGGCAAATGTTTTCGCAGAAAGCAACCGTATTTTCTAAATTCATGTATGTATCACATTGTATATAGAACATCTTATCGTGATGTAGTAGACAAAATAAATCATCTCGCTGACATCCAGCTTCACTCGACCTATGCTTGGCCTATATGTACATGTATATGCATTAGCATTTTATTCTCTCTTTTATTCCATTCTCCCACTCTCAAACCCGACTTGAAAAAAATTTCATGAAAAGAGGACAACAGGCTTCCAACGAGAGCCCCACCCATAAAGGCGGTGACGGTTGGAAGAATCTGTCACAGGCTGCAGAGGGACACGTCGGCGACACGGTGCCGGAGGGAAAGGAACAATATAGCGCGATGCGCGCGGCTGCGTTCAGGGAAGGGTGACACTGGAAGGGTGACAAAGGTCACGCGGGGGAGTCGAGCGTCGTCGAGTGACAAACTCGGAGAGGAGTTGTCACCGCGCTCTCGGCGAATCAGGGACCCGAACTAGACACTAAACGGAGGAAAGGGAGAGGACAGAGCAGAGGGATACGCAGACGGATAGACGTTGAAAGAGGGAGAACGAGAAAGAGAAGACGTCAGAGCGCAAGCGCTCGCGACCTGCTGGACACACGGGCGACACATCGATCCACGGTTCCACAACCTCTACCTTCCACCCGCATCCTGCCACCCCTTTTCCTCCGGTCCTGCCGCCACTACCTTCCTCCTCCCTCTTCTCTTCCTCTTCGACCGCCTCACCCTCTCCTTATGCTCCTCCTTCGGGAACCCCTCATGCTTTGTCCCTCCATCCGCCGTCGTCTCCATCCACTCACCCCCTACATCTACCTCAGCCTCCTTTCCTTGATTAAACCGCGTTCGCTGCCTCCACCATCCGCCGCCTCCGCGTTGTTGCTCGTGAAAGTATCAGGCCGCTCGGCTGGCGCGAGGGATTTCCGGTTACGTTCCGGGGGATAAAAGAGGGTACGGAGGTTGCACTGCTTGACGCAGAGTTAAGGGTTAATACGTGGCTTTTCGACAGTTTTTCTAATGTTTGTCGATGAAATAATGATTGAAAGGTCGATGATTAACTGTCGCGAGAGTATCGATATAGAGTTATTGCAATTTCTAATTTTCACATATTTGATTTTAATTTCAGACTTTTTCTTTCTTGTCAATTATGTCACAAAGAAATAAGACTTGATGAAATACGAAAAATTGTTTTAAATTATAATTACATGTTGAAACAATATTTCGTCTTAAAACGTTTTTAACCCTCCAAGTATATATCAGATGTGCATTTTTATAATTAATCTAAGAAGAAACTAAAAATATTTTGCTAAATAATTTTAGGGTTGAAAGGATTTCCGGTTACGTTCCGGGGGATAAAAGAGGGTACGGAGGTTGCACTGCTTGACGCAGAGTTAAGGGTTAATACGTGGCTTTTCGACAGTTTTTCTAATGTTTGTTGATGAAATAATGATTGAAAGGTCGATGATTAACTGTCGCGAGAGTATCGATATAGAGTTATTGCAATTTCTAATTTTCACATATTTGATTTTAATTTCAGACTTTTTCTTCCTTGTCAATTATGTCACAAAGAAATAAGACTTGATGAAATACGAAAAATTGTTTTAAATCATAATTACATGTTGAAACAATATTTTGTCTTAAAACCTTGTCTTTAACCCTCCAAGTATATATCAGATGTGCATTTTTATAATTAATCTAAGAAGAAACTAAAAATATTTTGCTGAATAATTTTAGGGTTGAAAAGAATTTCCGGTTACGTATCGATAGAGTTATTGCAATTTCTAATTTTCACATATTTGATTTTAATTTCAGACTTTTTCTTCCTTGTCAATTATGTCACAAAGAAATAAGACTTGATGAAATACGAAAAAGTGTTTTAAATCATAATTACATGTTGAAACAATATTTCGTCTTAAAACGTCTTTAACCCTCCAAGTATATATCAGATGTGCATTTTTATAATTAATCTAAGAAGAAACTAAAAATATGTACAATTTTAGGGTTGAAAAGACAACAATTACGAGTTCTTAAATATATATATTACAAATGGAGAACAGTTTTAGGAGCCTTAATTCGTAACAGGGGGTAAAAATCAATGAGATATCGCGGAGCGAAGCCCCAGACTCTTGAGAATATCGATCCTGATCTCTCTCCACGGGATGAAAACCAAGAGAATTATCCGAACACACTCGGCGCAATGTCCGTCGTACCTAGGATATCGATTCCCTCTCGCACCTTCGCCTTAGGAGCCTCGTGGCTGGGGGAGGCGAAAGGGGTGGGTGGATACTGGCCGACAGGCTTACTCGCGTCTCACGGACGACAAGAGGGTGATATATTACCACGAACTACCCACTGGGACTGCCACCACTAGTACTACCACCACGATCCTCGCGTTTCTCCTCTCTCCTTTCTCTCTGTCGCGCTCTTCTCTCGTCTTCTTTCCAACCACCCCCTTCCACCCTCCTGTCTCTCCTCCCTTATCCCTGTGCCCATCCTGCGAGCTTTATTCGAAGGAAGATCCATCTCCATAATGGCCCCCACGCCCATAGACTTCTCACACGCTCTATCCGCATTGTATATATGCCGTCCCGGAAACTCACGAACTCGCCCACATGACCGACCACGCATATGTATATTATATACATACACACACACATATATATATATATGTACATGTATATATTTTGGTTGTCTCAAATATCGAACAACGGCGAGTCTCTTAGCGAGTTTACTATGGATCTCTATAGTGGCAAAATGTCTTCGATTATATAATTAAGAATTATCGTTAATGTATATATGTATATATTGTTACAGCAAAAACTAATTTTAATTACGATACTTTTACTCTACCTTGGATCAAAAAATTGATGATATTTTGCTTTCTTATGGCTTTTTTTGCACTAATATGCATATTGATTCATATATATATTCCTTATATTAATTATACAATAGATTATATAATTTCGATTTAAAATCGAAGAAAGACAAAAATGTTTCGGTTTAGTCTACAATTAAATATCAAACACTGCCCATGAGAAAATCTATGTACCCATATCCACGTGTGCGGAGATGTCTCGAAGGAACCGATCGACTGACAGGATTTTTTGGCGCAATGCTGAAAAGATATGCTCGACTTCAGGGGCCGATGACGTGTATCCCTTGGTGGCGTGCAAAACCGGGGACTGACAAGAGATTGGAGAGGGTAAGTTCGGAGGCCTTTTCGCTCTCCGTTCGACATACATCCCTCCTAGAGCGGAGCGGATGAGCCCTTTTCCCGAACGCCTCTCACGGAGTAGATATCTACATTTGGGATTTCACGCGAGCATCTCGGAAACCCGGGAGCACAGATATAGGGAAAGAGAAAAAGAGAGGGAGAGAGAGAGCCGGGCTCACCGGGAGTTCTCACGCTATACGTTGCATTCTGCCCATCTCTTATAATTCTTTCTTTGCCCTCCTACTCGTATCTCGGTATATACTCGCTCGACAGCGTCACGAACCTTTCGGGGGCGAAGCTCTCATTATGCGTGTCCAATCCACTCCATGCTCGCGAACGGCACGAAGGCTTTGGAGATCGCGAGCGTATTCCCTTACCGGGGATCCTAGTGTGCGCCGATATGGACGTACGCAAATTCCCGAGCGAAGGATCCGATGGTGCACCTTCCCGAAACTTGTATAGAGAGTTTGCTAGTATGTATACTAGCGAAATTTTTTAAAATTATAATATTAAAAGAACATTAGAATTAGATTAAAATGTAAAGCGTCAGGTAGATGTCTTTATCACTAATGTGTATTGTAAGGAATTATAATCATCTTTATTCTTTCCACCCTTAGATCCTTCGAAATTGATATTTCTTTAGAGAAAATATCGAGACAAAATTTTCAAGCAATCGTCGTACACAGAAAGTTAGAACTTATCCTGAAAATCTATGGTTTACCACAATTAAAAAATATTAATATCTATCACAATAAGATATCAGATATGTTCGATTAATTTTAATTATTTTTTATTGTGGTAAATATTAGAGAAACTCTTCAAAAATTCTCCCAATATCGTCCCACGCGATTACCGTGATTTTCCGAGTAAGTTCCAAAAGAAAATTCTCTCGGTGTACATTTATTCTCGTTAAAAAGAATTTGACATT
This sequence comes from Nylanderia fulva, assembly GCF_048542155.1. Lineage (NCBI taxonomy): Eukaryota > Metazoa > Arthropoda > Insecta > Hymenoptera > Formicidae > Nylanderia > Nylanderia fulva. Next base: position 3,468,603 of record NW_028189302.1, read on the forward strand.
TCTTTTCTCGAATTATATAAGCATATAACATAGTCGCGATCATTTCCCGTCCGAGAAGCTGCATTCCATCGTACGGTCGGCAGGGATTTAAATTTTCGCCGAAGGATAAAAAATTATGAAAATCCGCGGGCGCGCCGAGACGTATACACCTGCCGCCCGGGTTCGCAGGAGTTTTCCGCGACGCGGCTCGGCACGGGGTAAGAGGCGGCGGCGGCGGACAGATTAAGCTTAGGAGGGAGATTTATGGACGAACGTGTAACGAGCAACTTTTTCATGGGATGCGCACGCCGGGGTTAGCCTCCGGGGGTGGGATTAGCATAAGATCCAGCAGCTGCAGACCGCGCGCGCGAGGACCCCGTCCGCTTCTACGGGTCGCTCTCCCCCGAGAGTTTTATTCCGCGAAAACAAAAAAAAAAAAAAAGATTCATCGCACACACTTCCACAACCGTCTCTCGTCGTTGCCTCCGACTCGGCGCATTCGGAATGCACACGACGTTCTTCTCATCGTCTAACGCGTGAGAGGATGTATATCGTAATCGTTTTCTATCAGCATCGAATCAGCTGGATAATCTTTCAAGTTATGGACTTGATCATAATAAAAAAAAAAAAAACGCCACGGGAAACAATAAGTTATCTCCTTCTCTCTTTCTCGTTGACAAGGAGTTACCAGTTTCGCTGCAACTTATGCACCATGAATGGCAGTCATTCAACTGTACGTGCTGGTCGAAAGGGCGCGGATAGGTATATCCCGAATGCGCGTTTCGGCCTTAACATAATTGGCAGTAAAGGCTCAGCGTAATACGTCGATTATGCCGCGTGCTATGGCTCTACGCCACGGCTACTGACACCGCGCATCAATCGCACACGTATCCCTGAATATTCAATTAAGTATCCTACCTTGTTCCTCTGACCTCTCTCTCTGTCTCCCTTCATTTTTCTCTCCCCCGTTCTCTCGATCTCGTCTCGCTCTTTCCGCAATCATTCGTCCTGACTCGTATTGATTCGATCATCGGTTATTGCGGCGCAATTTTCTATTAAATCGATATCTCGTCGTAGAAATGATCGAATCATTTCGCGGGACTTTATTTCGCGAAAATTCGCGATACTTGTATATTATTATCGAATGATAGCTGAGGAATAAATTATTATTATCTTCGTCAATTAACATGAAAAGCAAACACAATACCTATAATATATCATTAGATTCGATATATCCAGATAGAAATTGTGTGTGCTTGAAACATCCTTTCAAGCATATTATGAGGTTGTAGGGTATTATTAAAAATTTGTCATTATATGTGTTTACACTCACATTAGGAGAAGATTTATTTTATTTTATATAAAGTGGAAAAAGAGTTGTTGACTTGACTAAATCGTCCAACTAATTATTATTTGTTAATTCAATATACATAAGTATTTGAATCAAAACACGTTATATATTAGATTTAACACGCTGTATTTAATTTAAATACCTCTATATACGTTCAATTAAGAAAATAGTAATTAGTTAAGAATTTCTTTTCTCGGTGTAAAAGTATATAATAAATGTGTACCAATTTAAACTTGCGGCGCGCGTAAGATAAAAGATTTTCTCTTTCTTTCAGACAACAAAGCATCAAAAGTAATATAGAATGTTCTTCGAAAGAAAGCTTCGATTATTGTTTCCGTGTGTTAACGGGCAAGTTATTTCTCGTGACGGCAGCAGTCGCGCACGACTGTCGCTGAAGATCTGGACTGACAGAAAGGGCCGCCATACGGGCCACCTTGGACCTCCTAAGGTCGGATATTAATGAGAGGATATAGAAGCGGCCACCTCATACCAAGCTCCGGATCTCGGCAGCAGACTCACGGATCGTCTCTGATGGAGAGAGGTTACCGAGAGAGGTCCTCCTCCTTCTCCCCTTCCTCCCACCTCGTGAGATGAGAGTCGAAGAGAAGCACCGGTACAGAGGAGGTAGAGGTAGGGAGGACCAGGGAGGGTCTCCACCCTACGACGAGATCGTGGAGGGAGGACATCGTCGGGTTACGAGAAGATGAAAGAGAGAAAGAGAGAGAGAGAGGGATAAGCGAGGGAGGTAAAAGGCAGGGAGGACGAGAGAAGGACAGAGGAGAGCAGCAGGAGACGCGGAATGAGAGACAGAGGGAAGGTAAAGAGAGGAGAGAGTCAGGAAAGAGAGAGAGAGAGAGCTGGGGGAGAAGGTGGTAGAGGACGAGGACGACCAGGAGAAAACGGAGGACGGGTGGCTCGAAGAGAGAAAGAGACGAAGACAAGACGAACAAGAAGCGAGCGACAGAGAAGGAAAGAGAGAGAGAGAGAGAGAGGACGAGATCTGGACCCACGTAGGAGACGTTCAATACTGTAGCAACGACGCGGCGAGGCACTGCCATTGGCTACCATTTTCTCTCTATACCTTCTAGGCATACACCTTGTACTCTATTCCGGTCTACTCCACTTTATTCCCGCTTCCATGCTCTCTGCTTCTGTGCTTCCCATCTCCTCCCTCTTCTTAGCTCCTTCTCGCTGCGCTCTCGCGCCATCCGCGAGATCGCATACCGGGAGCGAGAAACACGAGAAACAAAAAGGTCTTTTCCGCCGAAATCGCGAGAGTCGAAGGTAGATCGGAATATTTTTTTTTTTCTAGGAATATAACGAGATGCATCATCTGCGGGGCAATTTGAATCTAATGGATAACGAAATTTCTATGTTCTATTAATTTATGCACTATCAATTGTCAATAATCGATCATAAATCGTGAATTTAATGGATTATCTTGATAACTTTTTATTTATGTTTAGATTCAGCACGGCTGGTCTGATTAAATTAAAAATTGATATCATAATACCATCTTTTGCATATAACATTTATTATTTGTTATGCATAGAGAAAATTATCTCTTAGCATTTACCCTGAAAATCATGATAATCATATGGGACAATACTAAATGGTATTGGAAGAATTTTATAAGAATTTCTCTCATTAATATTTTTATCACAATAAAAAATATTAATATCTATCACAATAAGATATAAAATATGTTCGATTAATTTTATTATGTATATATTAATATTTTTTATTGTGATAAATATTAATCAGAGACTCTTATAAAATTCTTCCAATACATTGTTCCACGATTAGCATAATTTTCAGGATAAATTCTAAGAGAAAATTCTCTCCGATGTAGTTATCAATTCACATTTATAATCAAGACACTCGAATCATTATCTCCATATATAATGCGAGATGCTTTCGAGATTACACAATTAGAACTTTGCTCAATTAAATTCTTAATATATAATAGCACGTAACAATATATAAGTATACTTATTTCCACTTTACCATAATTTTCACATAATTTATTATCGTTGTATTTGTTGCTAATAAGATTCCAAATAAGACAAATCTCCGAAAAATAATTGAATTCTCCATCTAATTGACTTACCTTTCTATATTTAATTATTTCTTTTCTATATTTGACATAAATATTTGCTTATCACATATGACGATTTTTGATCATTTTTATTCTTGGTCATGTGCGCGCAACAACAACAAAATTTGTTGCACATTCTTTGGGACAGCGCAGGATAAAAGGAATAAGGATAAGGAACATGTATATTATGTAAAGTAATTTGTTATCACAGAGATAAACGAGTAATTATTATATAATTTGACGAATAATAAATAAAATAAGTTATAATCTACTTAGCACAAGGTTGCTCCCTGAGCTTTCTTCTCTTTTATTCGTATACTCGTGAAAACTATTAATTACGACAACATACGCGCATTTATTAACAAAATAAAATAATTCGAACAGCGCTTCTTAGTTGTGCGATACTTTGTGCGGAATTTCCGATATTAATCGTCTGTGATTTTTCAGATGGCATTTTCTCGATTTAATTCACATCATTTTGTATACTTTTATTAATTATATGCGATGGATATTTAAGAAAATATCACAACTATGATTTTATAAAGTTACGATTCGTTATTTGGTGTAATGCGTGAAATATTTGTATATTTTATATTATACTTATATATTTTAATATATATTTAACACAGAAATAATCACCAGAAAGTTTTAATCATGTTCATGAATATGTAAATGTAACATGAATAAAAAAAAGAAAATTTTTAATACTTTTATTTACTTGGTATATATTTTTTAGTCTTTTAAAGATAATTATGTGATTCGTTATTTTAATACAAAAGTTAACATATAACTTTCTTAAATTTTTTAATATAAAGTTAATATATATAATTCTTAACTCTTTTTTCTAATTGTAAGTTGCGCTTTAGTTAATTTTTGGTGACCAATCTACAAATACAGATAATGTTATATATGTATAGATGCATGCACACTCACCGATACGATGTGGAACAGCGGAGTTTTATTGTACAAAGCATTGATCTGTAACATATAAAAAATACAAATTATATATACTTATAAAATAGATTTCAAAATAATTAATATTTGAAAAAGTCAATAATGCGCAATTAAACTTTTATTCGTACTGTAAAATGTATTTAATAAAATTGTCATAAAAATGATTAAACTTTTTAATAATTTTTTTAGAAATAAATTTATATAAAATATTATAAAATTTAATTTTTAAAAAGTTAAATAATTATAAATTGTGTATAAACAATATTAAAATTATATATAATAAAATAATATTTTTCATTATTAGTTATCTAATTATAATAAAGTTTAATGTAATAATTTTTTATTTTTCTGCATAAATTAGGTATTAAAATATCCATATTTATTTTTTTCTCAAATTATTTTTTTTATTTTATTCTAAATTTATTCTTAATGTGAACTTATTTTAAACTTTATTTTAATAAACATTAATATAATAATTAAATATAAATTTGTTTTTATTAGAATCTGCTTACCATATGATAGCTCTGGCGATGTCAGATGCCTCCCCGGGCCTCCTCCTCCTTTCTTGTTCTTTAGCATTTTTTTGGCACTTGCACACGCTCGTGAAAATGCAATCATGCACGCGTATTCATCAGCAAAATAAAATAATCGTACGACATTTTGAATTATACGGCACTCCCGATTTTAATTGTACGCGACTGCACACGGCATTTCCGATTTTAATCGCGCGATACTTTGGCGAAACTCCCGACATTCATACGTGACTTTTTGTACGGCACTCCCGATTTTAATGGTACGCATATATTACGCGCTTTTGTTAATTATATGTGGCACATACTTGAGAGAACAGCGTGCGACAATTACAATTATACGAAAATACGATCCGCGCGACGCAATGCACGATATTTACGCGGGATGTCGCAGTGATGCCAACTGGGCTGTCGCAAAATGCGCGGTAAGTCGCCGCAGGTATGCCAACTGTTAAAATATAATTAGAGATCATGAAATAGTAAAATAATTGCACTAATAAATATCAAACTTGCCACTTTCGGTAATATCGAATTTTCTTCTTGTATTTCTATGAAAACTTTTCGTATTTCGTAAAATAATGTGACAAGATACATGCAACAGGCTTTAAATATCCCTTAATTCTCTTAAATTTCGACGCGGAAATATTTAAGGTTGTTGCATATGAACAATGTGAGAGCTTCGTATTGTCGAATTTCTTTTCTAAACGCAATCGAGATTAGTCTCGAGATACAATTCGCATTCGTTATTATATTTATCGATTATGAGATTAGTGATAATAGACACGAAGCTGTATTGCGATATAAATCTTTATCAATTATATACGTACCCACGATCCGCTTGGCGCGAAGTGCGTTTACGCGCTAATTCACCGCAGTGCAGCCAACTTATTTTCGGTCATTGAAAAGATCGATTAACATAGAACGCTTTACTCGACGTGACACACGTGTGCTTCGAATATTTTGATCGACCAATCAAAAGAAAGAAATATTTTCTTGTCCCGATTTTTAAAAAATCGTTCCGAAGCAAGATATTTTGTCTTGTATTTCTCCTTTTCCGTGTAAAGATGTAATTCAATATATTCAAAATATTTTATATGAAATACATATAATCATCCACGACAACTTTTTAGACTTTCTGCAGGAAATAATAAAATAAAATATTGGAAAGAAAGAATACCCGGAAAAAGAATAGTTAAATAGATGAATATTCATAAAAAAAGAAAAATAGAATGCTCCTTTTTTCGTCTTTTTCTCCCTCTCTCTCTCGTGACCGACCGGATATGTTTTTCCACTTTGTCAAATAATTAACAGACATTACTTACGCACGAGAAAACAATGCATGCACCGCACTTTTGCGAGGCAATGCTGCACTATACGTTGATATATACCGCGGGGAATGAAAATAGTTGTAATTTTAATTAACCTGATGAGAGATTACGGCATGCACTTTCATATGCCGAGACTCGCGTATATCCTGGATGATAATTTACATATATATATAACAAATAAATATACGCTGTACAAACAATTTTGCAGTAGTCTTCTTGAATAATATTTTATATATATTGTCAAAATTTTCAATTTCAAGAGACAAAATACTGTTCTTTTTTCAGAACCTGTTGTCTATCATTCACTACGCTCATATTTGCATTTACATTTCTTTTTTGCATACTTATAAATCTAAATTAATTTAAAAATATATTGTTCAATTAATTCAATTCTTTAAAATTCTTAAAAATTTAGCTATCAGTTGCACAATAATTGCTATATTGGATTCGTGTTTGTTTCCTTTGCCCTTTTCATATTATTTAATCACGTTTGTCTCTAGTAATAGGAATTAATTGTCTCGACGATATTTATATCTCTGATAACGATGCGTTTTTCAGGCAAGTTACAATAACTGCATCGCGAACAGCTCAGGTCGTCACCGGTCGCAAAGTAATCAGGCAAATTAGCGTAATTCGCATATAAAACTTGGTCTCCTTCTCTCGAGTGTTGTACGCAGGTCGTGATTCCCTCGCAGATTCCCTCGGAGGTTTTCTACGGGTCTTAACGACACGGATCTCGTAACGTGACTCGATAATTGCCGCAATCTCGGCGAAGCGCCCTTTCGTTATTCCGGCCATATGCCGCGCACCAGTACACCCGGGAGGTATCCGAAGATCCGAACTACCGACTGTAAAACTTCCTTTCCCGAACGGCGAAATTACTTTTTCTTCTCGGAGAGTTCTTGCCGCGAGCGGAATCGTAGACCTGCCCTCGAGATGCTTCCGAAATGCGGATCTGTTCGCGCAAATCGCAGTGACGGATCTGTCCGATTTTGCACTTGTCAATGGAAAGCTCATCTGGTGAAAAAAAGATACTTCAATAAATTTATTAAGCCACAATTAAGCAGATTTTTATCCAAATTAGCTGGCTGGTATTTAAGAGTATTTTTTGTTTCTAAAATAAACTCGCCTGAGAACCTCGTGACAATTTCGCTAGTTTGCCTGACAAAACCTGATTTTTGCGACGGTGAAAAAAGGAAACGATCTTTCTTGTCGAGATATAAAATATATTTTATTTATAGCAAATGTTAACTCACGCATGCAACAAAGATCTCATAAAAAATAGAATTGTATATGTGCCAAAGAATAAATGTATATGTAATTCTGTCATTTTCAATCTACAGGAATACAATTCTGATATAGAAGATCATTTTGCTGTAAATCTAGAATATTATTTTAAAGTGAATCTTATCCTATTATCAGTCAGAAAATCTTTTTGCTCACGTATCATTGATCATATTATATAGTTTTCAATCGAACAAAATTGGATGTTAAAAACTCGATAGTAAACTCAATAAATTCTTTGAAGGAAGCAATCAAGCGAGGTTTCTCAAGCAAAGCAATTTTGCGAGACATTTATTTTAGGATAAATATATCAGAAGCATTATTTAATTACTTTATAAAAACATTTTTTAATTGATAATTAACGCTTGCACGTTCGTTGATATCATTTGTGACCGTTCATGTGTAATCTGGACTGACAACGAAAAAAAAATGTGTTAATATGAGGAAGATTCTTTCGACTGATGAATTTAACATATAGATTGGTTTCTTTTTTTATATTGCACATATAAAGTACGAAAATAGAGATAATATATCGAATAATATCATGCGCACCTATGTTTCTACGATAATTATCTAATCGATTTATCTATCGCAAATAAAAATTTGCGCGATACTTCAATATTTCTGCTGGTAGTAGTTGCCTTAAATAGAATTAGGATTTTATATATTGACTGATGTTAATGTCACATGTGGTACTAATAAAAACGTGAAAGCTCGTTCAATGAAAAGAGCGATGACCATTCATACAAAACTAATTACAATGCGGTAGATTTTAAAATACAGGTTTGATTCGTATATTATGTAGTATAAATATTTGTATAGTAAATATACTCTATACTAACTTAGTTAAATAATTAAAATATATATCTACTAGTGTTTCAGTCGCATTATTTTAGAAGAAAGTGTAAGGATTTTTAAACCTTAAATAAACAGGATTTTGAATTAATTATATATTATCAAGTACAATTTTGAATTAGAAAAGAAACAATAGCTTTATCCTTTTTTAACTGTACTTTTTGTATTTTCTTACTACAATCTTCTTTCGTCGCATCTAATTACAAGAACGAATTTTATATCACATCGAGTAAAGGCACAAAAATTTTATGCGGGCAAATTATTGAACCCACATGATTGTCTAGCAGTTATCGCACTAATTAATATCTATTGTATTTCTGAAGAAATAAAATATACTACATAAAACTTAAAGACAAATAGCAAAAATTAATTCTTACCTTCTTAACATCAGCTTCTAAATCTCCTAAATATAATATGACAACTTTCTTACAAACAATTTTTTTCATGAGTGATGAAGGAGCTCTATCAGTAAAAAGTATTTCATTTAATTGAATAGTCATATGAATAAAACCTTGTAGAAAATATCTAAAAGAGAGTATCTAAAATATTATAACATTATCATTCCAAAGTGATATGTGAGTTATAAAAATATATCCTATTATGCATAATAATCACGTGATGTCCAAATTATAAGATATAACGCAATGTTAACAAATAATTCATTAATACTTTGTACACGTATAAAGGAATATTCATAAACTATATCATTAATATATCGATGATTGATTATAAATAAATGTCTTTTACAAATAAATGTATTTTTTAGAATATAGAAATAGAATGATAAATGGAATACATCTATGAAATAAACGCTTCTCTCCTCCCTTTCTTATTTTTTCACATTATTTTTACCTGAGAAAATTTTTTGTTTTTGTGATCAACTGTCTAATTATTTATCATCTTTGTTACTTACATTTTATTTTCCGAGTAGATTATTCGTTGTCTACTACAACAATTCGCAATAATCAATATTTGCCTTTCAAGTCTCTTCCTGCATTTAGGATTTATTACTCTTTCAATCTACTTTATTCACATTTTCCACGATTAAAACGTCATCATCGACAATCATTTTTTCACTGCTCGATGCTTCCTCTTCTTTCCTTTTATTAAGACCGATGAATTTAGCTAACATATTCTCTCGAGATTTTTCCGGAAATTGTTCCCCTCTACCGACAGAGATTAAAATCGCTCGTTTAGGTGGTCTCTGTAGCGGAGGTAATTTTGGCAGTACAGAAATCTGATCAGGTTTCACTATCAATTGTTTTTTCGTTTCCTCCTGCTCAGGTTTCGTTAATTGTTTCTTCATCTCCTCTTGCGTGATTTTCTTAGTGAATTGAGTAATGAGCGGTATGTGTTTCTTTTCTTTTTCCTTCTCTTTCTCTTCTTTTTCTGCCTTGTCGATTGTAACGTCTAGTGTGTCACCCTTTCGATTCGGTGTCAAGATATATGTCCAACTATTTGGCAATGATAACTTATTGTCAGGGAGATATTGTTTTCGGATGTCTTCGGAGACGTACCAACAGGATTTAAGATGCATCGGTCCTTCTTCAGGACATGCAATCCTGTTAGCGACTTCATTGATCTTCGATAACACGCTAACTTTCGAGAGCTGATTTCCACCATTTCTGCTCCAGAATGTTATGAACTCTTTCATAAGAAAGTGTCTGCCGTATGTGTTTCCATGCAACAATCGAATCAGATCGGGCAAAGCTTCATTCGGAAACTTGGTTTTCTTTGGACCTCTCCCAGATTGATGAGTCGATGTTCTGTTTTCTGCGCAAGCCAAGCTATCCTCCTCATGTGAGGTCGATGATGGTAATATTATCGGAATATTGTTGACCCAAGCTTGCCGTGCCATTAAAAACTCTTTGACGTTTGTAGAAACTAAAACAAGTTTAAATTTGTAATTAAAAATAATTATAACAAACACAAATTATAAATAATGTACTCAGATAAAATTATATATATATATATATTTATTTATAAAAAATATCCTTACCAGATTCCGGAATTGAATTGTCGGATTCTTGCCAGATGCATCCGATTATTTTCGGTTTAAGTTTGTACGTCTTTGTATTTCTTTCGGCTTCGAATTGTTCTCCCAATATCTTTAATTTCATCTTCTGTGTTTGCGGTGACTGTAACAAAAGTAAACGCTTAACATTTATCTCCAACGTAAAACTTAACACAAGAATAGCGTGTTATCATTATCATATACTTACCATATCCTCCACTTCCTCCTCATCAGCTTGTGCTTCTTCGTCAGACAAATATCTAGATTACAAAATAATATATTTTTAATTTATATATAAATATGCCTAGGAATATTTGAGAAAAGAAGATATAAATTCAAGAAGTTATTTTAGAGTTTAAAATTGCGTTCGAAATATGTAGATCAAAATAAATAAAATTAATCTTCTTGTTTCTTAATTTTTTGATAGACTAATTTCTTAAAAATGCTTTTTATAAAAAATTACAATATCCATTTTTGTAATTTCTTTATAAATAAAATCAATAAACAACAAATTTTGGCAAATTGTAATTTAGCAATTATTTCGATTGTTTAAAAAATTATTTATGACACAGAAAAAATAAAAAATATTAATATTATAAGTAATATTTTTTTGAAATACATCTTATTCAATGTTTAATTAATAATCTCGATATATTTAAATCATTCATGACTTACCCGTGAGGCACCATAAACTCATTGTCTACATCGTATTCGTTTTCTTCCGGATTTTCTTCGTCCTTCTCATCGTCAGATCCTTTGAGAGATTCACCAGGCTCTTCTTCTTCCCATTCATCATCAGAATCGATTTCGTAATCAAACAGATTCTGAAAAATAAAATATATATAGCAGACATTCGTAAAATGTACGGAATGTTGTTTAATTTATTTTTCAAATATTTAAACAAATTTGATTTGAATTATCTTTAACTCTCGCTAATAAAATACTTTATATAAAAAAGGTCCTGCACTATATTTTTAATTTATTTTTTCATATAGAATAATCTTCCTAATTTTAGATAAAACTTTCCTAATTATATGCAACATACTATAAATTATTCTAGATTTTAATAAATAAGGATTAACAAATTTGTAAATCACATATTTCTAATAAATGCTTTTTATAGATGTTTTTTTGAAAAAATTTTCGAAGATTTCCCTCCTTTCTGTTTCCGGCGGTATCTCTTGATCACAATCTCATATCATAAGTTCTAACAAATTAAACTTTGTTTTTTAGTTTTAACCGCGGCTTTAAACTCTCTCATTATCAATAAGCAGGACGTTGATAAAGCAACTTCCTTGAGCGATATCTGCTTTGCAACCATCTCCAACGTGCTGGTCTGCACATTCTGGATTCTCTTACAATTAGTCATGGAGTGACCATAGTTACTATCAATATGTCAATTCAACTCTCTCTTCTTTTTATGGTGCTCCTAGTGAAGTGTTAATAGACACGTTTGATTTTTTATTTCTACGCAGCTACAATCGGATGCGAAGAATCGAATACAATCGCGCATTAAGTCGCTTGTTCCTCGAAATAATAGTTTTCAAAAATTCTTACATGTCATTGAGAAGCATAAAGTTCGGAAATATATATTTTCGCATTCGGGGATACATAAAATATATTTCATTATTCGTGTGCAACTATGGTAGCTTGTTAAAAGTAGCTATATTTTCGTCCCTTCGCGAATTTTCGAGTAACTTGTCACTGTCGAGTAGCTATTTTTCTAACTTTTTTTTACTTTTACATATTTGCATTACGCGTGAAATATATTTCGAATTAAAGACGGGATGAACCGAACGTATCGACGACGACTTATTGTTAAATTAATCGCGCGCGCATTATTTCTTTCGCGTGACAGTAGTCGTGACGCACGTTCAACGAAGCGCGATAATTCCTGGCATATAATTGAAATCAATTAATTCAAAACACTAATAAAACGTATCGCGGAAGTGTATGTACTCTCTATCTCCCTCTTCCCCCGCCAAAAAGTCGATAAATTCTCTCTCCCTCTTTTCTCTTTGCGCCGAGATATTCTTTGTTCGATAAATCAACGTCGATTTCATCCCTACGTGAGCATCAATTACAAGATTCTTCTTGAGACATTAATTTATTATCGGGAAGAAACGTAATCTCACAGGCGATTGATACACTCGTCGCTGACACGAATATAACACAAAAACAATCGCCGGCTCTCTTCGTTAATAATAAAAAAAGGGAAGAAGAAAGAGTGTGCATTCAAGCAGCTTTTGGCAGCAATACGAAGGTACGTATGACGTCTCGTGAAGCATGTAATTTATTATCAAAGAATACGAGCCGTCCCAGATCTCAATCACTTTCTTTTTACGGATCCTTGAATCATTTTTTCTATGTATAAAAATATAGATATCAATAATTCTTTAAATTACAAGTGACTGAACAAAAGGATAAATTCTATATACTCTTCAACAAAATTTAAATTTGATACTTAAAATCTCTAACGTTAAAAATTTTTTAAACTGCGAAAAAGATGACACATTATACTGAATTTTAATCGTAAACATAAAACGTAATTTTATTCTCAACTACTTTCTTTTGACGGATCTTTGTGAATTATTTTTTCTATGTATAAAAATATAGATATCAATAATTCTTCAAATTACAAGTGATTGAAAAAAAGGATAAATTCTATATACTCTTCAACAAAATTTAAATTTGATACTTAAAATCTCTAACATTAAAAATTTTTAAAACTGTGAAAAAGATGACACATCATACTGAATTTTAATTATAAACATAAAACGCAATTCTTGTACACAATATTCTTTGCAAAGATCTGCTTGCAGCAAAATTAGGCAAGCAAACTATATAACATAAAGCACGTATAAAATTTTTTTTATAAATATAATTAGAATAATTGTGTGAGAACACCGTAAATATTTTTCAGAAGCTTCCAAAGAATTTAGTCATTATTTTCCAGTTTTACTGTGAGAACCAGTAAATGAATTGTCACATTTCAAGATAATTTTACATAATGAACAATATTTGTATCATTTTGGAATGAATTCAGCTGTCACAATTATCCTGATTAGAGGTGTGAAAAAGCCGAAACACAGATCTTCTGCATAACACCAAAGTGTTCCACATTCTCCGCTCGTATGCATGCACAAAATTGAAAGGATGCAACGCATGCTCGAGAAGGGAAGCGCAGTTATAAGCCTGAGGGTGCGATGGATGCGTTTAACGTTGCGTCGATGCATGCCGCGAAGTATCGTACATTATTTACAGCGTGTTGTCGCCCAGCGGGCCATCTGTAATGGCTGTTTTATGCTCCATTAAGATTACGGCCGGTGCTCCTCGTTCGGTATACACTGCAGATTAGGAGGCCCGGCAATCGAACTGATTTATTTCCCGGATATTCGGCTAGACCTGCACTTCGTTACCGAGTTAGCGTGACGCGGCCGCTCTTTGTATGGAAATTGGAGACCGCTGCTCCTCGTGAACTGTCATCAGCGTAAAACGTGATTAGTCTCATAATTCTAATGCGAGATATGCATCCACTTACAAATACGCGCTTATAAAATTGCGGTTCGATAGAGGGTATGTAAGAAAAAAAAAATCAAGAGAGGTGTTTCAAGAGAGGAAGTAGGTACTGATCTCATTTGAGAATTAATCAATATAGTTTTTTTTTTATATTTATCTTTGAAAATCTGAGAATATCATTAAATTATTTCTGGAATTGTTATTAAACGTTGGAAAAAGTCTCGTCATTTAGACTACTGAACAAAAAGATTTAAAAAAATTTTTTAAGTTAAAGATATAAATAAAATAAATACAAATGAAATCTAAATGAAATTAAAAGGTAACTATCCCATGCGTCTAGAGCGAAGAAATTACGATCGACATAATGACGAATGTTCTTAGAAATTATGATCTTAGATCTTAAAAAACATTCAAATAAAGCAGAATGATTCGTGAATAACGAATCTCAACTGCAAAACGACAAACGGTCAAAGAGAAAATCAAGGGGATAAAAAGTTTGAGAAAATTAAAGTATATACATATATACTTTAAGAGAATATAAATACAGAATATAATAAACGTTGGAAATGCACACAGAGAGAATTTTCTTTTAAAATTAACCCTGAAAATCATGATAATCATGGGACAATATGATATTGGAAGAATTTTATAAAAATTTCTTTAATTAATATTTACTACAATAAAGATACTAATATCTACCACAATAAGATAATATGTTCAATTAATTTTACTATGTACATAGTCAAATTTATTATGTACATATTAATATTTTTATTGTGGTAAAGATTAATCACAGAGAAACTCATAAAATTCTTTCAATACCATATTTTCCCACGATTACTATGATTTTCAGGGTAAATTTTAAGAGAAAATTCTCTTCGTGTAGAATATAATTAAACGTTGGAAAAAGTCTCGTCATTAGACTGCTGAACAATAATAGATCATATTTTTTAAATATTAAAAATGAGGATTCACTCTCTTAATAAGGGCAATTAAATTTTTAATTTTTCATATGACATGATGCGCGTGTAACATGTGTAACAACACGTTTCACACTATACATAGTGACGTAGAATTTAAAATGCGTCTCTCGCATGAGATAAACACGCGTGTTATCTACAAACACATAAATTTTGTACGAAACGCGGACTATCACCAATTTGCGACTGATACTTTAATTAAAATATACGTTAGCGTTAGAGAGAGTATTATTTTGTAACGTGTGTATATTTATCTCATCTGCGGTCTAATGCACATAATATAATTCGTTCTGAGATCTCGTATATTTTTATACACAAAAATAAAATTTATATATTTGAACCTCAAATAAAACTAAAGAACAAAATAATTAAATTAGAAAACGTACCTGATTAAAGCAATTTTTCAATAATACAATTTTTAATTTCATTAAAAATTTTTTTATTATTGAAGGAAGTAAATATATATATAGATAGAGATCTAAAAGATATTTTCGAGTTTGATCCAATCTTCAGAGAAAATCACAAATAGATCTGTTTGACAGGATCTTGTAATACAGTCAGCAATCAATGAAAACGTAAAAAGGGTTAAAATTACGCACGTGAGTTACGAAAGCACGGCATATTCGTGGAATTTTACGTAGGATATACGTCACTATGAGAGAGAAAACGTCAATGAGAGGGATATCACTCCTTCGGCACAATAAAACTCGAAATCAATCCGATAGCGGCGCGTTTTAGCGGATTAGATGTCAATTTATGTGTATGCAACTACGAATATCTCTGTCTCTTCAGGATATCTCTTTCTTCACTTTTGATCAATATTGTTAACTAACCATCTTTTCTTTTCTGTTACTTTGTATTACACTATTATGTTATAGATATTTATTATATTATATATATTTTATGTTTTATTATAATTATATATTTTTCTTCGTTATATCTATTTTTTAAAATCAGTCAACACAATTAAGACATTTTTCAGAAAATGTTGCAGATCATTTTTTTAGCTTTTATTATGACACAGCTACTTCAAAATTAAGATGTAACATAACATCATATTAAAACGGAATTTTTTTCCAGAGAATATATGAATAATTTTTTCTCACACTTTTTTTTATTCCCTAAACACATAAGTGCAACGAATCCGCGCACTCGCAAAGATATATCGGATTGCTCGTGCATCCGCCAGATAATAAAATAAATCTGCCAGATAAATCGGGCCACCTATGGATCATTGTGTCGCCACTAAGCCGTGGTCTGTTTTTCATAACGCATCGTATACCCTGATAAGTATACCTTTTAGCGCCACTTCCCAATCTAAAGCCGAACAGGCTTCGGATTTTCATAAAAATAAATGATACTAGCTATCATAAGTTCGTGTAAAATATTAATGTTTTCATTTATCGAATATAATTTATAAAGCTTAGATGTCCTCTGTACATTATCTCTCTCACGCAATATTTAATATTATTATCATCAGTACAAAGTAAAAAAAATTTTTTCTACGTAATAGTTTAATTAACTTATAAAACAAGATTATAATTATGTGTCCGCTCTAAGAATTTGTAAAAAAATATCATTGACTCGATTTAAAATTGACGTATAATAAGATGCACTGTATGAGGAAGCACGAAGAAGAAATTAGTTACTATAGCTAAATTTTAGCTGTTCCTATATTATACAGGAAATTTAGTTATCATGCCTAAATTTTAGCTATAATAGCTAATATTTTTAGCTATAAAATTCTCCGCTAAACTATAGCTAAAAATAATAGCTCAAATTTAGGCATGATAACTAAATTTTAAGATGCAATATAGAAAAAGCTAAAATTTAGTTATGGTAGCTAAGTTTTTTCTGTGCGTTTAACTCTTAAAACCATTCACACTGTATTTAATATTTTAAGCATGGCGTTTTATATCTACTCTCACAATTAGTATCAACCATGATCTCTATATTCTTAAGAAGGAGATCATCAGACATTTGAACTCATTGTTTTAATAGCAAATTGTGTTAATGGATGTAAATCGGATTATTTTCCATGATGTTTTTTAAACTCCTGCTCATCAAATTCACGTAAAATATTTCGCAAATAATTTTTGGAATATTAAAAACATTAATTTCAAATTGCCTGTGTAAAGATCTACTTTGTGTATGTTTCTTCGCGCTTATCAAATGCTGAAGATCACGTCGTGAATCCATTCAGAATGAATTAAAAAGATAAATAAAGGCGAACGAAGTCTCTGAAGGATTTTATATCCCGGATATCGTTATTAATCTCACCTATATATGTTGTTTTCCCGACCAATTACGGATTAAGCTGGAATCTTTAAGTGAACGACAATATACAATATATGTGTAATGTTGTATCTAAGGTCAACCTCGCTGATAAACGAGCAATCGAACTCCTAATGGCAATGGCTCGGATGAGACACCTTTATCGAGACCCCGAAGTTGCACTCTGGTCAAAGCCATCGCGAAACAGCATTGCATACAAAATCATTGACACATTATTCGCACGAAATGCGCTCTTCGTTCTTTCTCCTTCTCGACAATAGTATAATTAAAAAAAAAATTCCATTCGTTTCGGGTCAGTGTCTCCACGGACCGATATTACCGAGACATTTTCGTAATCGGAAAACAACTGACGTAAATTTCGGACGCTCATCGCCGTTACATTTTAGCACTCAATGCCTTCTGAATCCAATGAAATTTTCACATAAAAACAAAACAAATGTGCAAACAGTATATGAGATTTGTTTCAATGTAGAAGAAAATGTCTGAAAAAAATTCTAAAACTTTCATAATCATTTTTTTTCTGTAACATTATAGTAACGAGCACTGACAAGTATGTTAACTGTAATGTTATAGAAAAAAATAATTTTGATAGTTTTAGAATTTTAATTTCATATTGTGTTGCAGAAATTGTTAAACTGTATTTAATGAATTATTTTTCTATGTTTCTTAAATTTCTACTTATCAATTCATGTAAAATATTTCGCAACTGAAAATATTAAGGACATAATTTTCAAATCTCCTGTGCAAGTAATATATACTCTACACATATTCATTTTTCATGTAGATATTTTGGAATTGTTTGTGATGTTCAAATCTCCGGATTTTAAATTTCAGAAAGTGTGTATATATGTATATCAATACATATACACAAAACAATACTTCTTGCGTAAATTACAATGATAATTTATCGTCTAAACACGAGTTGTCCTATGTTACAAATTTGTCCTCAACGTAAACCCAGAATATTTCAAGATATCATATGATCGATCGAAAGTAGATTCAGCAGCTCGTTTCTTGGCTTACATCACAAATCGAAAGTGACCATATATTTGATTGAACCACATGCACGACAGCGCAATGACATCCTCGAGACATTCCTGAAGAAGAGGATGGTCCTTCTCTCTCTATCTTTTTCAACAACCCGTATAGCGATTAATTCGTCCGACGAAATCGGTGATAGCTGGCGCGCGAGCGATTAATTTGCATCCCGGGGGACCGTAAATAAACAGGCTAATTGCGCGACCAGTAGGGATGGGATCAAGTTCAATATGTGTCGATTCAACACGTGAATCCGAATCGGTTTCGATATGCTATTTTATTTCGTACTATTTTATTTCATGGAATTCTGGTATCATTCACTCATCAAAATTACTATTTCATATTTTTCGTAAAAAAGGATTATTTTGGATTAGATAGAATAAGTAGATACAGAGATTGAAATATATTTCAATCTAAAAAAAGAAACCACACTGTGTAATTGTCTAAAAATATAGAAGAGAATGGTTGAAAAACTATCTCTGCTCATATTTCTACCCTGATCACTTAAAAGATAATTACTTCTATGGTCCGTCCCTTTTTGGGAAAACTTGATCTTTCAGGCTTTGAATATTTTTTTATTTTTGTCCATTCTGGCATTCTATTTCAATTTCCAAACTTTCAAAAGTGATTGATGACATCTCTTGTCGTCAACATTAAATTTACAAACACAGAAATTAGCTACTTTAGCTGTGAGAGCTAATATTTTTAGTTATAGAATTCCCCATTAAACTATGATTAAAAATATTAGTTAAAATTTAGATACATGATAACTAAATTTCAGGTTGTAATATAGAGGCAGTTAAAATTTAGCTATGGTGGCTAATTTTTTTTTCTATCTGCGAAACGTCACCAGGAATCGTTATTAGGAATTTCGCAACAAAGAGCTAATATTTTTTAGCTACAGAATTCTCCATTAAACTATGACTAAAAAAATATTAGTTACCATAGTTAAAATTTAGATACATGATAACTAAATTTCAGGTTGCAATATAGATGCAGCTAAAATTTAGCTACGGTGGTTAATTTTTTTTCTATCTAGGAAACGTCACCAGGGATCGTTATTAGGAATTTCGCGACTGTTGCAAAATACTTAATCCTATCTCTACCGATTATGCGGCCCGGGGAAAGATAAACTGACGACGAGTCGCCGTCGAGGATGGTGTTCTGGAACGAGTCGCGATCGCACGCGTGCGACCACGACTCCCTGGGGAACGACGTGGTGACGGCACCGGGTGGTACAGGCTAGCATCCTTATCTCGGGGAGCCACACACTCTCTTTTTCTCTTTCTCTCTATCTTTCTCGTCACACGCTCTTGTCGACGTCTTCTCATCTGGAGGATTCGACCACCAGTTGCAGTCTCGACACGACCCCTGACCGATCGCGACGCGCAAATCGACGTTTCCAATCATACGTCTTCCTTCGCGACACCGTCATCGCGCGAGATTTCAAGAGTGCATTTATTATCAGTTTATCAACAGTGTAAAAATTTTGATATTTTGAAATCGCGAGATACCTTTCTCTTTATTTGTCGATCACTTTTAACAAAAAGAAATATGAAAGAGAAATGTGCCATTAAATTCTTATGTAACACTCAAGACACTTTATAACATAAACATTTCATTATCAAGAGACAACTTGGAAATCGTATGACATCGTGACTGTCTAATACGAGTGAACCTTTAACTTGACGTTTAAATATACCACGAACAATTACATTAAATTACATTAAAGTTTGCTTTGTTAGGCTCACGCGAATCGTGTGATGCGGTGATTGATAAACAAATACTTATATTATGATATCGGGAATAGATTCTGAATCCAGTTTCAGAGAACTCATGTAAATATTTCAGAGAAATCATGAAATATTTATTTTGAAAATTATTGTCCCCAATTTACATAAGAAGTGAATGAAATTGATTTTGAATATTTGATAAGTTTATTCGACAATTTTTTAAATATAATTGAGGAAGCTACAATGTTTGATGTGAGTATACAAAAGACAGATAATACATATTGCAATAAAATATTAAATTATATATATACAGAGAATTTTTTCTTAAAATTTACTCCGAAAATTAGTAATCGTGGCACAATATAATATATTGTAAAAATTCTATAAGTTTCTCTGATTAATATTTACCACAATAAAAATATTAATATCTACCACAATAAGATATAAAATATGTATCGAAATATGTATGATTAATTTTACTATGTATATATTAATATTTTTTATTGTGGTAAATATTAATCAGAGAGAAATTCTTCCAATATCATATTGTCCTACAATTACCATAATTTTCAAGGTAAATTCTAAGAGAAAATTCTTAGTATATATGCAATGTATTCAGTAATGTCATGCTTTATCACGTGTATTCTAATAAGTTCTGCGTAATATAATTCCCGTGCGTTTAGAAAAAAAAGAACAATAAAATTTATAAAAAGTTAAAAATATGACTTACAAAATTATCTCATTATTTAGAAAAAATGTAATACTTAATATATGTCGATATTAATTTGAAAGTAACAGTCTGGAAATAGTATGTGTTTGTCATATTTAAAAAAATCTGCTAATAAATTTATTTGTACAGATGACAGATGAACTATTATTTTCTGCTCTGGGATTGACAATGGACACCAGCGTCGAAAGACAGCTATTTTCGCCGATCAAAACAAATCTACCTAGCGATTACGAAGTATCGTGTACTCTGCTTAGCAACGATTTTAGGACACACGATAGTGATCAACTGAACGCAGCAAATCCAATAGATTGTTATACCGACTTATCTTGCTCTTTGCAATCATCTTGGAATGATTGGTCGACTACAAATACGTCTACGTCATCAAGTATGCATTTTTTTTCATTTACATATAAATATTTAATAATTTTATAATTTATAATAATGTACAGGTATATGTACATATAATAGTTCGGCAACATATTATTTCTCGAAAGTTTATGTACATGTATACACAAAAATTATTTACTACAGCTAAATTTTAGCTGTTCCTATATTACATACGAAATTTAGTTATAATGCCTAAATTTTAGCTATAATAATTAATATTTTTAGCTATAGAATTCTCCGTTAAATTATAGCAAAAAAATATTAGTTATCCTAGTTAAAATTTAGGCATGATAGAGCTGAATTTCAGGTTGCAATATATAGGGACAGCTAAAATTTAGCTATGATAGCTAATTTCTTTCCGTATATTTACTGTTAGATCTTCATGTATTCCTCCGAAGACAAATGGATTTTAAGTAGTAAAAAAGAGAAAAAAAGAGAGAATATATGTACAGAATTGCACATTTTTTAATTATAAATTATAGAACTTTTCTAAAAAATATACATCAAATGATTATAGGTTGCTTAAGCGAATTGAGCGAATTAGATTCGGAGCTAGAGTGGTGTCTAGAGAAGAGCTGGGACTCTGGTCTTCCAGAAAGAACACCATTATGCACCGCTGGGTGCGAAGGATTTCTGCATTTACCGCCTTTACCAAATACACAACAGACGACACAATACGAAGAACCGTTGCTAGTGCTCGGAATCGATTTACGAGCATTGGAAAATGAATTTGGAACAAATACGATAGGTACGCGTTATTACTACAAAAAGATTATTTCTTATAAAAATTATGCTGAGAAATCCTAATAAATTAATGTCATTGAAAACATGAAAATATAGTTTTAACGTTGTCAATCAATTTATGAAAGAATGTATAAAAAGAAAGCTATCTACAATATAAATAATTACGATGACCATATTTTCTGAGAGAAAATAAAGAACAAATAGACTCCGTAAAAAGATTTCATTGTTTTCGTATAAATTCTCATGTTAATACTACATTAGACATTAAAACGCTAAATAAATAATAAAGGACAAAATTGAGTAGAAAAGTGAATAAATCTAAAGGACAGCTACTTGAAATAAAGGAGTGTCCTCTGAAATAAGGAATGGATGGTCATCGTAATTATAATATTCTTGATATCGCGTGTACATATTTTCTAAAAATAATTAAAAAAATATGTATAGTATTAAAAAAACATATTGTCATTTCAATAATTGCATGTAAAAATCGATTAATATGTATCTTGCGATTGCAGATTATAATAATAATCAGTTAGATGAAGATTCTGTAATTCCAACAACAGCTACCGCAGCATTAGCAACGCACGATTACACAAATCGTAGTTTAGCAAACGCAGCCGAAGATCGATGCTTTCCATGTACTTATCAAGGCTGTGTAAAGGTAAGTCTTTTTCGTTGTGATATTCATATTTAATTGATTATTTTCATGCTAAGTCAATTCTGACATAATAATCGGAATACATATTAAAAGTTAATCTCTTATTGTTAGGTAAAAAAAACAGAATTATTAATCATAAAAAATTTTAATTGATCCACAATTTAAAAAAAATTATGATTGATATAATTACGGTTTTTATCTAAGAGATTAAATTTCAATATGTATCTTTTAGATTTGTGATTTAAATTAAAAATAATTATGGTTTAATTAAAATTCTTTACGGTTCACAATTATGGTTTTCAGTTAGATAAACTCCAAATTAAAAAATTAATGCCTATTACCTCGAGCATTTTGGGCACGAATTTATCTTCACAGAAAAAAATTAACCACCAGCTAAATTTTAACTGTTCCTATATTACAATCTGAAATTTAGTTATCATGCATAAATTTTAGCTTTAGGTAACTAATATTTTTTAGCTATAATTTAACAAATAATTCTATAACTAAAAAACATTAGTTATAGCTAAACATGATAATTAAATTTCATGTATCATTTAGAGACAGCTAAAATTTAATTATGATGGCTAATTTTTTCCATGATAACACTATTTATAGCATTTTGTAACATTTTTAACACATTTTTTTCAGGTCTATGCTAAAGCTTCTCACTTAAAAGCTCATTTACGGCGGCACACCGGCGAGAAGCCGTTCGCATGCACCTGGACCGGTTGCGGATGGCGTTTTAGTCGATCAGACGAGTTGGCGAGGCATCGACGATCGCACTCGGGGATTAAACCGTATCCCTGCGAAATGTGCTCGAAGAGATTCGCGCGCAGCGATCATCTAGCCAAACATCGTAAAGTGCACCGAAAAAACGCCTATCCCTTGTTCCATGGTGCTAGGGGACTACGAGGCGATAAGATAAACGTTTTACCAACGGATTAATTTAAGATTTCACGTTTCCTAGATTTTTTCCTAATCAATAAAGCTAGCAAAAACTTATCATTCTGTGTTATGACTTATATATAGCTTTTATATAAATTGACAAGTACTTAAAAATAGTTTCTTTATATAAAAATAGTTAATGTAGGAATAACTTGCCGAATAAATGATGTAAACTAATAGTTCTTAACATTTTCGGCAACTAATATTTCTTGGATTTTATATTGAAAGATATATTTTGTAATCTCAAAGAATTAAGATACTATTTGAAATAGATCATTTGAAAATTTATATTAAAAATTTAAAGAGAGATTAATTCAATTTAATTAATTCCAAGCAAGTTTTATTAGTTAAAGTTAAGGCAGTTAATGTTATTGCGATGAGAAACTTTTATCGGCGTTGTATATAGAGTAATAATAAATCTAACTACAAATGCATTATATATTTGTGTCTTATTTTCTATCTAAATCTTATATTTTTTTAAATATCTTTCATGAAAAGTTGTTTTATACTGGTTATTATTAAAATCAGCTACTTGTGTGGATAATTAATTACTTTAATAAGCAATAAATAGTTAATATTTTAAAATAATGTTGTGTAAGCCAGCCTGTAAAATGTTCATAAAAGAACAATCCTGGACTAATTAACATTAATTCTTACCTTTTCTTTTGCAAACGGTCGCCGAGGATTTATAATGTTACTTCGTTTCCGCCATGTGCCCCAATACGGAGGACGACGATTTTCGCTAAACTGCAATAATTTCGGCCGATGCTTTTCCAAATTATGCGTGTCGTGTATCATGTTGGAACTGCCATCATTGTCTTCATCTACACAAATTAAATCCAAAAACTTAGCAGATCAAATATTTAGTAGATAACAAATTTATATAATTTTATAACACACAAACACAATTTTTACCTAATATAATGACATCATCCTTCGCTTCAAGTGGCCACGTTTTAAAGGAAGTACGAATTTTCATTTTTTTAATATCTGCCAGATATAATTCAGACTTTTGCAGGTCTAAATTGTACTTTTTGTCTAATAATAATTTTTCTTGTTCAGTCAATTTTCTTCGACAGATCGGTGCCATTCTCATATCAGCCTTTATTTCAAAAGGCATAAAATATTTTATTTTAATAACACTATCTTCGTCTGATTTAACTTCCTGTTTTTTAGAAACGAAAAAGCTGGCAAAATTTGAAGCTGCCTTCTGTTTCTTACGTTGAAGTTCTAATTTTTCCTCTTCTTTCTTTTTTTTCTCTTCTTCTTTTGCTTCCTTCTCTTTTTGTTTTTGTCTAGAAACATATACATAATTTTTAAATAAAACTATAACAAAAGTATAATAAAATTATAAAATATAATTAAATATTCTCTTACTCGATTTCAATTTGTTTCTTAAGTTCCTTTAATTCTTTTTCCTTTTTCTTTTGCTCTTTTTCCATTCTTTCTTTTTCTTCTTTCTCTTTTTGTTTCTCTTCTCTTTCTCTTCGTCGATTTGCTTTTTCTTCCTCTCGCTTCTTGTCTTTTTCCTAAAAAATAGATAAAAAGATAAATATATATATTTAATAATTTAATTTAAAATATATATTTTTAAAAATTAATATATTTAAAAAGAGTATGATCTTAAAAATTGTACACAAAAATAATTTAATTTCTTCTATGTAAAATAATTAAAATATGTACCACTTTTAATTTTAATTTTTCTTCTTTCCTTCTGGCACTTTCCTGTCTTTTTTCTAATTGCTTTGGTGTTAGTTTTAAAACTTTCTTGTTTGCAACTTTATTGGTTTTTGGAGTAACAGGAGTTGTAGGTTCGTTAGTTATTTCCTCATTTCCATCCAATGTAGATTTGTTCAATTCACTTTGATCTTCATTATCCGAAGATAAAATAGTAATATCACAGTCCAGTTCTTGGCAGGAAGAATGATCTGCGTCTTCACTAACAACCTTAGTATCTTGTAATTGGTCCTTTTCTTGACATAAATGTTGTAATGCAGATTCAGTTGCCTGTGTGCTTGAACTTTCATTTAAACAGCTTTCATTTCCTTCATCATGTACAAACGTATTTTGGCAATCTTGCTTATTTTTCAATTTACTTGAACTATCGCTTTCAACTTCCTTGTCTATCTTTTTGAGAAACTTAGTTAAGGCACCAGATTTTTGTTGAGATCTATCCAATTTCTTATTCTTTCCTAGAAGGCTTTTTTTAGATGTGGTATCACTTTCTTCATTCTTCCTATCTTCCTGATCACTTTGCTCCAAGTTTTTCTTCTTCTCATCCAATATTATTTCAATACTATCGTCACTACTATTAAGTTTTTTCTCTTCTACATTTTCTCTTGCAGTTTCAACAACATTTGGGACAGAATTTTCTTTTATTGTAAGTTTCATAACTTTAGAATTTTTAGATCCAATTAAAGGTGATATTACTTTTCGCTTCTTCTTGTTAGACATATTTTTTGTACTGTTTAATGATTTAGAGGAACTTGATATTTGGAATGGCAATTGTGCTGAAAAAAATAAGTAATTAATTAAATATTTTCTTTATAATATACTGTGCAACACCTTAGTTTCTCTCTATATTAATAATATAATATAAAAACCTTGTTTCATTTTTTTCTTCTTCACAGGCGTAACTGTTTCTACTGCACAATCATCCTCCATCGAAGTATCCGTATCTTTCATTTTTTTGACTCTGAAATAAAATGTACAATTCTAAATTCCTTTTTTAATAAGAAACTGTAGATCTGTCAGTGGCTCTATCATAACCTAAACGAAAACTGGAATGTACAGCTTTATTTACGTACATAGGATGAGTGCAAACAGTTCAGCCGGTTGCGACGTGTTATTACACGAACGATAAATGTGCTCCGAAAGAACGCTGATCGAAAAATATAATCAACATGCACAATTGAACGCAACAATTACACATCACTAATATCAGAATCGTAATGAAATCCGCGGGAAAACGCGTGGCGAAAGGTCCAATCAGACCAAATATGGTGAATCCAGGCAGATTCACTTGATGCTACAAATGCTTCGAAGCATTTTTCTCTCCTTCTTTCCTCATCGAAAGAAAAAAGAAAACGAACGCTGCGGAGCATTTGGAGCGTCAAGTGGATCGCAGCTCGTGTCAATTTTTTTTTGACACTTGTATGTGCTGTACTATAGGTTACGTCACGTACACTATAACGTTGAAGTAGTGATGGCGCAGCGCGTAGTTTTAAAAGTTAATATAAGTTGATCCTATTTTTTCTACTCTCGCCGATCATCATTGTTACATTCATTATTTCACTATGAATACTGATAACGAGAACTTGGATACTATTTCCACCGACTCGAATGAGGAGAATAAATTCTCGGAAAGTCCAAAACCCAGTACTAGTAAAAGTTCAAACGATACACCTCGAAGACATCGAAAGCATTGTTGTTCTTCTTGTAATTTACATAAAGATGCAGAATTTATTAAGAATTTGTTTTCAAATGTCGAGTACTCTTTAATCTACAAAATACTACGCAATAATCAGTTAACAGATAATCCTGTCAAACATGCATTATGTGACTTGTCTCAAATGAATGAGAGACTGAACTCAATTAGTCCTCAATTAGCAAACAAACGAAAAGTATGTTGCAATTGCATGCCTTGTGACACACATTCTATAAAAATTAGAAAACAATTTATAAATGATGAAATGGGAATGGACATAATGGAAGCAAATCAATTGGATATGTCCAATGATGTTAAAATGTGTAAGGATGATTTGGAGAAATTAATATCAAAAAATTATTCAAAGGATAAGGAATTGCAGTCAAATATAATTTTAACAATGCCACCAATTAAGACAGAAATAGATGCGACACAACCTTCTACAAGTACATCAACACCAAGTATTTCTGTGTCAAATATTGCTACATCAAACACTGAACATCAAGAAATATTATTGAATGAGGGAGCTAATAAAATATATTGCCAATTAATATCTATGTTTCCAAATGTAGATCAATTTTACATTAAACAACAATGTCAAACGTATTTTACAGACAGTACGCAATATGAATTATATGAAAATCTAGTTGAATTTTTGCTAGAAAATGGTCAAAAATATTCAACTATTAAAGAAGCCGAGTTATTAGAGACAGATAATGCCAATATTACTTATAATTTGAACAACTACTATGCTGATTTATTAATGATATTTCCAGAGGCGAATCCTATATATTTAAGAAGAATAGTTGAAGAAAATTATAAAAATCCTGAGAAAATACAGAAATTTGTTCAGTCAAAATTAAACAATCCAGATTATCCAACAAGAGCTCAATATCTAACTAAAAAGATTACAGAACAACAAAAACAATACACTACTAATTTCAATATACAACAATTCTTAGATTTATTTCCAGATCCATTTGCTTATTTTGAAAATGCAAATAGAGAGTGCAAATTTAATGTATATGCAATAGATTTTTTGATGCATTATTTCAGTAGAATCAAGGTAATTGCTTAATATATATTTTATATAAATACAATAAGAATACAATAATATAATATTTAAAACTATTTTTTTTACAGGTAATTACATTATTAAATACATATAGTGAGCATCAATATAACTTAAGTCTTACTGTTAAGGCTTTAGAAGCATTGAGTCCTGATAAAAAATCTGAACGATTACATAATATGATTCTAACAAAAGATATATTGCTTTTACAAGAATGTGCCTTTATACAACATAAATTAGAGCTCAAAAAATATCTAACCAAGTCATTGAAAAATCAAGAGGAGTTTGAGAAACTTAAAGTAAACATAAGAATATAATAAAATTTTAAAAAAGTTTCAAAAAATAATTATTTTCGGTAATTCTGATATAAATTTTTTTTTTTAGGCAAGAAACGAATTGGTAGTCTGTCAATGTTGTACTGACGAATGTATACCATCAAATTGTTTTATGTGCAAGAATGAACATTTATTTTGCAATAAATGTATTAAAAAACATGCAAAATCAATATTAAGAAAAGGCGAGGCACATATTAATTGTCTATTAAATTGTGGAAGTGAATATCCACTGTCCGTACTTCAGCAAATACTATCTACAACAAATATCAAAATTCTTCTTCACAAACGGCTAGCTGAAGTAATGGCTGGATTGAATAATTTAATAGCATGTCCATTTTGTCACTTTCCATCTACATCATCACCTGAGGATAGAGTATTTAGATGTTTCAATTGTATGAAAGAATTTTGTTCGTAAGTCTAATCTCTATATTATTTTTTTATGATCTGCCATATTTTCTCAAAATTTTATACCTATAATTCTTTCTTTCTATACTATATTATTCAGAATGTGTATATCAAAAATTATTTATTGAATAAAAAATAATTAAATAATTATATATAAAGAAGTATTGTTAATAATATTATTCTATCATACTTCTTCAGTTTTTTTTTTATGTAAAACCATCTTTTCAATTACATCATTAATAAAGAATTATTATGTATATATTGTGCTAACACTCTTACTGACGTTATTTATTACATGAATTTTTTTACACATTATTTCTTTATTGTTTTCATATAATCCATGGTTACTTTATAATATTTTAGGCACCATTTACGACGTTTACAAGTGGAAGAAAGAATTATAAAGAACCCCTATAAAGATGACCAATAAAATGCCAGTACCATTACCACATGTACACGTGGGAGAAAGAATTATGCAAATTAGACAAGAAAATTTTGAAGTTTACAATTTTTGATGAAAGAATTGCAAAGTACAGTCCATGTCCATTTTGTGTTAATGTTAATAATGTGTCATTATTATAATGACTATTATATTATTTAGTAATTATTATAAGAAAAATCTGATGAATGTGGGTATGACTGTGATTTAGTACAAGAAAAAAATGTTGATTTATCCGCAAAATACTTATCTTTAAAAATGCATTACTTGCTACCGATATCCAAAAATTACTGAATCAGTTCTGAATTATTTGTTCTTGTTCAAAGAAATACTTTAATATTTATATATAATATATTGTTCTTTTTATTTTTAAACTGTAAAAGCTTATATTAATATATAAGTAACAATTTGTGTTTATAATATATACTTTGTAGTTCACGTAGTAAAATAAGTTAATTTGGGTTCTTTAAATGTTATACTGTTTTTAGAAAAAAAAATTTTGTATAAGTTTTTTTTTGTTAAAAAAACTTATTTTGATAATTAATGATAATCATTAATGAAATAAAATATAAAAAATATCCTCTACAATTTTGCAATACTTGTTATTAAAAAAAGTATAATATATATAAATATATATTGCAATAAAATATATTGTAATATATTATAGTATTTAGTTTTCAATTATACGTTACAGTTCTTCTATCCTGGATGAAGTGTTTTATATTATTTAAATATATCAACTTGCATTAAATTAATATGTAAATATTCAAAATTAAAACCTGCTAGACTACATAATTGCAATGCCTGCATTAATAAAATGAAATGTGTATGATATATATATATTAACTGTTTAAATGTAGATCCAGAAATTTTTATGTTAAGTATTATGTAAGTATGTATGTATACACACACATACATATGTTATTCTTTTTTTTAATATTTAATTACTAGTACTAATGATACTTATCATATATATATATATATGCAAATCTTATAATATGGCTACATATAATGAATTTGTGACAAAAACGAGCTAATCAATCTTGCCATTGCAACGTATGCAAAACAATTTTACGTATAAAAAATAGAGCAAAGTTAACTCTGATACGATAAGACGATATATTCATGCAAATAAACAAGCAAACTTGCTGTGCATGGCTGTATAATACAAATTTTGGAAAAATAAGCAAATATTTGTTCTGGCATATTGAAGAACGCAAAATTTTACGCAATAACAGAGCAAACCTTGCAATGCATTGTGTATCATTGACATACGTTGCGCTTTAATGCCTAATACGTGTCGCGATTTTGCCTGTTAACGACCACAACTACAGTTCCCTTTCATCTAAATTCAAACCCCGTTATGCTACATAATATGGCAATTTATCCACAACGTACATCAATTAACTAGAAAACTTACTTTGGATGATATCTTCCAGTTCTAAATGCCGCAAGTAACTTCAGGGTTTTAGAAATCTTAAGGTCAGAATAAACATCAGTAAATCTTTACCTGTTGCGCGATCGGTTCCCCGGATTTCTGAACGACAACGGAGTGCGACATCTGTGCAATTCTACCGTTTGCATTCAATGTTCGCGCCTGGTCGCCACGAAGGAGAGCTGTAATTGTTAATTATAGTTTGCTAATTATCTATTTTCGGACCGATCAATAATTGATCTGTACGGCAATATCTAGTAATTAGTATATTCGTACTAAAAGGAGGAATTGGGGAATCATTACAGGTTTTTCGCTGTTTCATTTTGGTTCGAGAAAACTCCCCGACAACATTTATATCGTGTTGTTACACTGATCAGCTGACTCAATAACACGTAAACTGAATAAACAACGTATCCGGTTTATTCAATATGTAATTTCCTCTAAACTTGCTGGAAAACGTCAATCGAAATATTCGAAATGAACAGAAGTACATAAATCGTATTTATCGTGATACGACGATAGCGTTTTCTATTCACTTTCGAATTAGCGCGACAAAATGATACATATTATTGCAATATATATGCTTTATATATAATTATATATAGTTAAATTAAATATCGGGATACGTATATCGTCATTTGTCAGTTTTAAAAGTTTTTCGCGATGCTTCTTTGTCAAATATAAGAGAACAAGAAGAGAGGAGTCTACAGACATAAGATGGATAGTTGAAGTAAGCAGATAATAATATCTATTTTATTGCTATAATTATGTATTTTTAACAATTAAAATTAAAATATTAATAATTCTAAGTCATAGATTTTAAATTAACTATTTGATATATTAATATAAATTGCAACTAACACATTAAATCTAAGTTGATATCGAGATTATGATAGTAATTGACAAAATTTATCGTTTACAGGTATCCAATGCTTTGTCACTTTCCGACATGTGTGGTAGAGTTCTTTTAATTCTTTTAACGCACCTTTAAAGGTCAATATAATAATTCTAAATAATGGGTATTTTACGCTTTTAATAAATATTATGCTAAAGCAAAGCACAAATTTTAAGGATCCGAATGTACATTCATACTAAAAAAGGTTCGAATTAACGATTGATTTTGATAAACACTTGATTTTGCTATTCTTTTTAACAAGCTGGTTGGTACAGACTACGTTTAATTATGTCAAATACTTATAGCGAAAGAAAAGGTAGCTTCGGTCAGTTCCTTTCGTGACGCCGATTGATCGAGTTTTTCAGGATTGAGCAGTGATATATATACTAATTAAATAGCGGTCTATATAGTACATATAAAACGCTTATGTCTTTATATATATGATTATAAATTATAGATATCCGATTTTTTAAAAATAAAAATTTGAAGATAAATATATGGAAATAAATATAAACATTTTGATAATAGAAACTTTAAAAAAATTGCTTAAGTATTATCCCTCTATTTAGAGAGATTAATATATAGTATTAATTAAATTTGATATAATCAAATATATAAGCAAATTGTAGCAAGAACAGAGCAAAGGTTTTAACAGTGCGGATTGTAATTAATAATAAAATAATGAGCTCATTAGAAGGACTTTAATAGCATTAATTAAATTTTATATAAATAAATAAATATAAAAATAATTAAAATTCTATATATTTTTTATTAATATTAATAATAATAATAAAATATAAAGAAAATTTAATTATTTTTATCTATTTATATAAAATTTAATATACTATTAATTAAAATCTTTTTAATGAGCTCATTAATTCATTAAATTATTATATTAATTACAATCCGCACTGTTACGACAACCTTTGCTTTGTTCTTGCTATAATTTGCTATTAAAGTCATGCACAGCAAGGTTTGCTTTGTTATTTGCGTGAATTTTGCGTCTCATTGTGTCAGAGCAAACTTTGCCCTGTTCTTGCCACAAATTTGCTATCACATCGTGCACGGCAAGGTTTGCTTTGTTATTTGCGTGAATTTTGCGTCTTATAGTGCCAGATCAAACCTTGCCCTATTCTTGCCACAAATTTGCTATCATGACGTATATATATATATACCCATACAGCACCGATAGATTGCAAAAACATTACAATAATCTTTCACCGCAATATTGCAATATTACAAATTCACTGCAAAATGTTGCTACATCATTGCTGTTGAATTGCAGCAATGTTAAAATGTCCGCTTTTTGGAAGATTGCAACAAAATATTACAACAATATTGTAATATGTTATGAGTTTGCAATAATGCATTGTTATTGCAACCATAAACTAATGTTGCATATACAGGTATATAAATGTAAATAAATCATTAATGAAAATACGTTGTAGTTAATTTATATATATTACAATATATAAATTATAGAATTTGGATTACATGCAATATTTCCGAAATATTAATGTCATGTTGCTACAAGTGTGCTGGAATTTTGTGCACTTATATCTCTGCAATGTCTTTATAATGTTGCATTGCAACTTGCAACATTGCAACGTTGCTGCAATATAATTGCAATAATCTGTGCTGTATGGGTATATATATATATATATATATATATATATATATATATATATATATATATATATATCATAGTATACATAAAAAATATAAAAATATGCAAATTTTGTTTCTATTTGTGCAATTTATTTAAAATAAAAATATCAATTATTTTATTTATATATATCTGAAACAAAATTATGCTGCTTTTATATTTACTTTAAACAAATCGTATAATATTAAATTGTTATACTTTTATGAAATTAAATTTTGTAATATTGTTTTTAAATTAAAACTTCATTTTTTTGTATCTTATATATGTGTATCTCATAATATTAATTATCTGTGTGTTTACATGTTAAAGGAACCAAAACAGACTACAAAATCCACTTATCATAACAATAATTCAAATAATGCGCTCTCGTTTCATCAAATACATAATATGTCAATTAATATCACAAACACACGTAACATCAATTAACAAATAAAACAATTTACTTATGGATGAAATATCTAAAAATCTCCAGCGTCTAAATTGCATCGAAAGAAACTTTAGGGTTGCGTTTAGAAATCCGCTAAGGTTCAGAATTCAACCGACCAATCGGAGACCGAGGATCTCTTTACCCTGATTGGTCGATCGAGCGCTTCGCCCTAAGTGAATATATTTCTGAACGCACAATCTGGAGTGCTGCCCTCTGATGCAACTTCTCACCGTTTGCATTCAATGTTCGCGCGCTTGTCGTCGTGCCTACGAAGGTAGAGCTGTGAATATATTAATTAATATTTTTGCATTAATTATCGTATCATATAAATCGGATCGCGATCACACGCGTTAGATTGATCTGGTCGGCCGAGAATCTCGCGTAATCTCACGTAATCTTCGCTCCTCCGGAAGATCGCGCACGCGAATCTGCGAGAGGGAATCGAGTTACCAGGTATTTTTCGACGTCGAAATTTTCCGATTTTTTCGGCGTCGTCGACCGTATTTCAAGCGGGCATTCGCGTCCCTCCGACAACATTTTCGCATCATCGTGTCGAAGTATCGTTACACTATCAACTGAACTCGTAATCTACGTAAAATTCGTGAAGGTCAACCACAACGAGATCGCGCTGCCATTCTATCTCAATATCGTAATTTGTCCTCTAAAACTTTCTCGCGAATCGTCGAATCGGAAATATTTAGTAAAGAGCGAGAAGTACATATTAATCGTATATTATCGGAATACCCGACGATCGGGTTTTTCTTTAGAAATTCTGCCGACAATTTTCTCCGAACAAAACCCTTACCGCCCTTACCTAAAAAGTGTATAAATATATATATATATATATATATATATATATATCGGGAGTACCGAAAGTATCGCGGAATCGTATTTTGCTAATTACGCGTTTATAATTAACAAAGTATTTTCGCGAGTGCTATGTTTTGTCAAGAAATAACAGAGGAACAAGAGAGGAGGAGGAGAGTCTGGGGGGCATCAGACAATAACGATGGAGCTAGTGTGAAGTAAGCAGGTATAATTAATAATCTATTTTATCTGCTATTTAAAAAAATTATGTAATTTTTACATTAAATATTAAAAATAATTAATTAATTAATATCATATATATATATATATATATATATGCATATATACACATAAAATCTTAATTATATTGAGTTTATATATAATTGAAATATATTTCTATCTTTTTACAGGTATCACAATGCTGTATGCTCAACTACTACGCATCATGTGCTGGTGAGTCTTAATTTATTTATTTTTTATAATCTCGAATTTATAGGAAGTGAAAAAAATAACAAAATATAGATAAATCTATAAATTAAATTTTGGGGTTATTTTAATAAATGCAAATTTTTAAAATAAATATTTATGCATAAAACGCAAGAAAGACAAATTTTTAAGGATACATTTAAACGAAATGTAAACATTTCAGAGTCTAAACAAAGCTTCTGAATTTAACTTTGGTTTGGTTTTTGTCATAATTTTGTTTCACACATGGCAGTTTTGCTATTCTTTTTAAAAGCCTGGTTAGGTACTAGCTACTTTTAAATTTGCATTTCAAAAATACTTTAAGATATATTTCAATAAGGTGAGTCTAACACTTTTCTCGCTATCATTTCACAAGATTTGCACCGTTTCTTTATGCTCTTCACTCTTCTTGAAACTTTAAAAATATCAATTGCTTATATAGATAGAACATCAATATTTATATCATTAATATTAAAATTTGATTTTTTTTATATGAACATTTCTTATATTAATATTTATTTTCAAAAATTTTATAAAATTATATAAGGAGAAATTTGAGATATAAAATAATACATTGTACATTAGGAAAATATATATTTAAAAAAATTTGCTTAGTTGAAAATGTTTGCAATATTTACATTATTACATTGATATGTTTTCTCACGAATTTTTCACACAAATTATTAGTAATTATATCTCCTAAGATTGTTTATCTTTTAATATTTGGCCTTTCAATTTGCTTTTTGCTGTTTTCTTATCAGCATAAGTATTGTTTTGTAAATATATATAATAATATAATATCCAGCAATAAGTCGTACCAATAGCACAGTATATAGAAGTAAATGCTAACGGTAAGAATGGTAATCTATCGCCGAATAATAATTTATGCAGTGCCACTTCATAAAATGTAATTAATGGCAATGGTATTACGTATAACCATTCATGTAATCGCAATAGAGGTTTAACGTGTTGATTAGTTAAGCCTAAAATCGATGAGAACATATGTATCAGTAATAACAGTAATTTTAATGAAAATAAGTTATTAGGATATAACAATGGCAAAAGAGCAGTATATCCAGCACTGCTCAGAATTATGAATATCCGGGCATCTTTCTTGTTTGTTGCTGCCAGGACACTAAAAATTATATAATCATTATTAAATTATATTAATATAGATCTTAATATAAATACGTTTTATAAAATAATAATATTTTATATTCCAAATACAGTATTTACCATAAAGGTATAATTGCAGTTAATATGGCTTTTTCATGTACATGCCAACCAAACATGAATGAACTTAAAGCACATAATACAGTACATCTAATGAAATATTTCGAATTCATGTAGGACTTTTTACAAAGCAGGCACCATAATGCAGGCTGCAATAATACGATATCAGTTAGTGAATCCATACATTTATATTTTTAAAAATATATGAAATATATTTAATATTAGAAAAAAATCGAAATGCAACAATACTATATATATTTATAATGTAAAATTTATTATAAAAATGATAACTTACAAGTATTGCCAAAAAAGTCAAAAGAAACGTGACAATAGGAGTTGGCGTAGGTAATATAAGGAAATTCTGCTCTTGCACTAAACCACCTGTCATTACTGCAGATTTAGTATCTTTTAACCATCCTAAACGTTTCCATATCACAGACAGTATTTTTTCCGCACCAATATATAAAGCCCAACCATTTGCAGCCCAATACGAATGCACCAATCCCCTTTTAAACGGAAATAAACGTGAAATTACCTGAAATATAAAAGACATTAAATTGTGAAATTAATTATATAAAACATAATAATAATTGCATAAAAGGAATGAGAGAGATATCACTTAAAAAATATTACCTGTGCCAATTGAGTTATAAAAGGACCAAAAGACACTGTTAAAACAGTCAGTACAATAATTCCAAGTATAAATAATCGCTTAAAGAATTTGCCACTATTGAGACAATATGATTTTAGTAGCCAGACAATATATGCTGGTGCTATGTACATATATAAATGTTTTAAATTGAGTAAAATAGCAAACCATATAGCACCTTGCAACACCGACATCTAAAAACAAACTGCTTTTTATATAAGTAAATTTCAAAGAATATTGCAGAATTTACCTCTTTTCCAATTTTTGAAACTTTTGACATCGATATCAACAAAATTCCAAGTAGAAAGCCATTGTATTGAAAATGTATATGGTCGACTATCAGCAGTCCCATGTTACATAGCGATAGAAATACAAAAATTACATGGCCATTCAAAGATTTACAGAATGTTCCACTTATTCTACAAGAAAATATTTAGATCAGATAAATGTAATATTGTACAAAATTTCTTAAAATTAGATCTTTCAAGCAAGCAGTATCTCTACTGATTTTTAGATTTATCTAATTATTATGGAATTTTTGTTCACGAATGTACTTACTCTCTCACTCCATATGCAAGCATAAGATCCGCAAATATGACAGTTGCTCTTTGGAAATACACAGTAGCCGGTGATGCATAATTTAAATTCTCTAGCTTGACCATCTCTGGATCGAAAAATACAGCCACTTGACTGAGACAGTACTCAAACCATGCAAATAAGGGTGGATAATCTAGAGTCCATGGAGATTGTGTATTCGTATACCATTCTTTAACAGGTAGATTGTATGTAATGGCCAGCCAGTTGCGATGTACTTCAAAATCGGTGGAATGACTACAAATTAAAAAAATAATTATAAACAGCAATTATATTAATACAAAAACAAATAATTTTAGTATAAATAAATTTAGTATAAATCACTCACTAAGTAGGAATTAGAAGGATCTTGATGCAAGTAATTAATAGAAAGGTTTTCAAGATTACACCATCTCTTGAAACATTGAAGGAGACTTCTTCATCCTGATTTATCTGCATTTCTTTCTTAATATTTTTACTCTCGGTGAACATGTTGCTTAACTCATCACTGATCTCAATATACTTTGCAACAGTATAATATTAGTAAGATAATACTTTAGTAAATAAACGTTCGAAGGTAAGAATATATCATGATGATAATATTTTATTCTTGTTTTTAAACTGAGTGAAATAATGAACCATATGACATCTGTCAAACACGTGTGAATCCGCGTATAAGTGAGGTTAGGCGCGAACAATTATAGGTTACGTTCGCTAGCAGAACGAAAAACCAAGACTGCCGAGGTATGGCTGCCTCCAGGTTACTGATGGCTTTACGAGACGCCGTATACCGCGCCTGGGATTTCAATCAGTGTTGCGTGACAAGTGACTTACGGAACGTATCTCGAACATTTAGCAATAAGTCTGTATTCGACGATGTCGGCGGCGTTGTGACTGAGAAGAAGCAAAGACCGAAGACGGTGCCGGTACCGAAGATCACGTTGCTGTCACCGGACGACAGGATGACGGTGACCGTGCTAGAGGAGGCTCAACGTCTGGCAAAACGTCGCAAATTTGTCCTCGTCAAGATCAGCGATCTTGACAGTAAGACGCAACGACCGGTCTACAAACTGACGAGTAGCATCCTTGACAAGGAGGAGGACGTCACGGAGAACGTCGAGGCTGATGGCAAAGACAAGCAGAGATTTAAGGAAACTAAAATATTCTTCATATCTGCGAAAATCGCCGAGAACGACCTATTGACGAAGACCAAAAATATGGTGAAGCTGTTGGAGAAGGAACACAAGGTTAAGATTGTCATCACCCTGGATGGTATCAGTGAGGTAAGTTCCCTTTGAGTTCTCTTTCACTTCTTTCTGGGATAGAGCAGTTAAGGTAACTTGAAGAAATTTTTGATAAATCAAATAAAAATTCATAGAGCTATTCTCTTTCTCCTATTACATATAAATTCTCCATTACACATATACAAATATAAAAGTAATTTTTTACATTGTAGAGAAATTTATTTCATATTGTAAAGAAAATGTAATATCTCTACTTTAGACTTTTTACTTACTTATATAATTCATAATAAAATTCAAGACTACATTCTATCCATAGTTTTATGTATTAAATGTCCTAATAATGTATATTTGTTTTGATTTATATTATATGTGCATTTTATATATTTTTTCAAATAAAATTCTAAATAATTCTATCTTGAATTTTATTGCGAATTATATATCGCTGAAAATTAACTTAAAAAATTATTTTATATAATTATATAGGCTAAGGCACAAAATGTTATAGAGGATGCAGTGAAAAAATATGGCAGCGTTCAACGAATGCCATCAAAGAAAAATGTTATTTTACTCTTAATAAATCCTGTGTTAAGTGAGAATAAAGACAATTCTGTAGATAATAAAGAAGAAATTAGTGGCCTCTAGTACAATTAAAAATTGATAACGTACGTGTGATAAGGTTTGATGAGTTGCACACTAATTTAACATAATTGTCAGTGAGAAAAAAGAATAAATTCTGTATACATATAAAGGATAAGATATAATAATGTATATACTTGTTATAAATATATTTATAGTGATTAACTTTATTATGAATATATTATAATGGCTTTACAAAAGAATAACATTTAAATATCTTTTTCCTGTACCATATCTACGATTATTGTCAATGAAGATAATTTCATATTAATAAAACTTTCCGTTATTTTTATTATATATGCACTAAACAAATGGCTTACTATCTACTGATATGTCTACGGCGCATTTAATTTAATTATATTTTAAGATATGGGGTTTCTCGATTATTTTAACAGAAACTATTACAAACTTTGGTCTTACATTGAGATCTGCAATGCGTAATAAATGCCACGAATATGACGATATACGTATGTACGTACAAATAAATGTTATTGTTACAATTGGTCTTTTTCGTGTTCTCACGTATTTTTCTATCCATGCTAAAAAGGGACAACTCTTACATGACGTAATGTGTACTGCGCTATATATTATATAATAGCTATAGGTATATTATATTACAGCTATAGATATATTATATTACAGCTTTGATCATTTTGCTGCAGTATTAAGTAGTTGTCAAACGACATAATAGTGATTTGCCTTCACGAAAAGTTATATGAGTATTTGACATTTTACGAGAGTATAATAATTATGAAATTTCTAATATTTGTTCTTTTCTAAGCACATTTGATGCAATTGGAATGCAAAATCCATTTTGCCTTAACTTAATATTATCGGAAAATAACGCGTTATTAAATCACGTGTTAAGTAAAATCGTATTAAATATACTATTGAGTAATTCAGCATCGACACGACGCGAGTCACAAAAATTCGCAAATGGCACGATTTTCCTGTGCGTAGTAAATTACACTGGAGGACAGAGAATGAACGTAATTATGCGATGTAGGGACAAGTCTATAAACCCGTTTTTCTTTTGAGTACAGTCATTTTGCAAAAGCATTACAAATAGACTTGTATTTTTTTCTATATAAAATAATCAATGCAGTTCTTAAGTACTATAGTTAAGTATTGGTTCAAAGTGTTTATATATCACGCTACACACACTTCAGATATATTTCGCAATATAACGAATTCTCTTTTACACAACTATATCCATTTTTATATTTTTGTCTTGCTATAAAAAACATTTAATTTTTTTTATTTCAAAACCAAAAAAAATTCAATTTTTTAATTAATTTTTCATGGAATAATTACTTATTAATACATAAGTCATAAACGCAGTTGAGAATAGGTTTTGAGATAATCTTGAGATGTTCTTCTAAAATCTCTAAAATATTCATAATTTTAATATCGAATACGACTGTCATTTTATCTGTTGTTTTTTTTATTAACTGTTCTGTTGCTTTCGTTATTAAAATGTACGAACTTTTGTAAGATATAATATTGCTGTCGTCCAGTGTGTTATTCCTCATTCTCTGATAATTTCGCTACAGATCTATATTTCTATCCTTCGTGCATACACTCGGAAATTTTAATTACATTATTATATTTAAAAGAGAGGGTGTATTGCACTAGTAATCAGTCTAATGAGGAAGTTATCCTTAATTCCAACATTCAAAACAGGCGCACCGTGCAAATCATAATCATAATATGCTTATCGATATATAGAATAGTGATAGAACGCAAACACGCAGGTTTGTTACTGCGGACAATCTACTCTGTGGCACTTCTTAAATTCCGCCAAAGCCGGACAGAGTTTAGCCCAGGATCCGCGCGGTTGCACCGTCACACTTCTTACCCTAGTTCGCAATGCCTCGCCGCAGGTCGCACTGCATTTCGACCACGTTGACCATGGTGTCACTTTACAATTTACTGAAACTTTACACAGAGCGAGCGATGATTATACACTTAATATGGACAGAATTTATGTGATTACCCTCTTTCAAAAATTCATATTTTATCGGGCAAATCAAACATTAAAGCACATATAATATAAAGCAACAATAATATAAATCAACAAGTACACTGCAAAAAATTTGTTAACTTGACTGAACCTTTCAATTAAATATTATTTTATTAATTGAGCATAAAAATATTTAACTTAAATATATCTTAAATCTAATAAAATGTAAATTTGACTTAAATACTAATATATGTTTAATTAATAAAATAGTAATTTAGTTGATGAAAAAAAAGTTTAATCGAGTTAACATTTTTATCCAATGTATTTAATGCTTTAATTATTTGACCACAGTTCTTATATTCGTTTAATATCGATTATATATTTTGGTTCTCAAATGCTAAATATATAGTGAATAAATATATTATTCTTTTATATTAAAACAGTCATACGACTTTAAACTACGAATTCAGAAATTCCAAAGTTTACGTAATATTTTTATTTAAAGAGATAGAAAACTTACTCTCATCCTTGACTGCAGAATTTTTGTCTCGATGAAATCGACGACCTATTCCGTCACCTTGTAGAGCTAAACAAATAATAAAGTTTATTAAAAATAATCTGATAAAATTTATTTTTTTATATATTCAATAATTATATTGAATAGACTGAGAAAGAAATACTCGATTTAAAATTTGTTCTTTTCCGCGGTTTAACATACAAGACTTTTAAAAATAATTTAGTAAGATGTAAATGTTTACACGTAATATTATAATGATAAATTATATCATAGTAAAAAATTAAAAGAAAATGCTAATACTCACAGCATGGGGGAATCTTATGGCATTTCTTTTTCCGGATAAGCTTTTTCGGACAGTCTTTACCCCCACCTTGGGCTGGAATCTGCTTGTCAGATAATCACATGATGCATGAGATATATATTATTCTTTCACTTTATTATTAATTTAATGAAGTGCCTATGCATCCATTTCAAATAAATCGAGAAAATTAATTGTCAACATTTATTACTCGTTAAAACATGATTTTTATTTCGTACGATAAGTATCGATAAATGTCTATGCGAATAAAAGCATATAACAATACCGTTCCCCTAGTGCTGATACTGTATCCACGACAGCTTTCGCAACGCGACCATTTACTCCATTCAGAGACCTGACAATCCACTTTATTGTTCTCACTCGATTCCATTATTTGACTGCTTGTTTGAATGCCTTTAAAATCCTCCTTTACTGTGAGAAAGAGAACAGAGATGATCTTTAACGAGGCAGAAATATCCGTGCATTTCATTTATCTCAATTAATGATTCTTATAAATTCCTTTAAGAACTACTTTCCGTAAAAGCGTGA
Organism: Nylanderia fulva; assembly: GCF_048542155.1. Classification (NCBI taxonomy): domain Eukaryota; kingdom Metazoa; phylum Arthropoda; class Insecta; order Hymenoptera; family Formicidae; genus Nylanderia; species Nylanderia fulva. The sequence goes on from NW_028189302.1 coordinate 3,511,060, forward strand.
TATGGAAGTTCGCTTTGTAAATGTTACTTTTTTTATTTATTAGAGGAATTGTCGAGTAACTTTTGCATAAAACAAATTATCACCGTGAGCTCTCTTCGCTTTTGCACTACGCTGCTCCTGCACGGGAATATGATAGCTGAGAACGCTGCTAAGGGACACCTTAAGATTTTTCATGATTGCTGATAGATTCGCCTTCAATTCTCCTGAATTAGTTAGAAAGCGTGTACAAAGTATAATAAATGGTTATTTGTGAAGAAATGCGCGTTCTCTTTTAAATCGATCGCTTAAATTTTCCATTTGAATTACCTTTGTAAAAAAAAATCAATATTCGATTACATTGGAAAAACATTGTTAACTTGACTAAACCTTTCAACTAAATTACTAGTTTGTCAATTGAACTTATATATATGTTATATTTAATTTAAATACCTTCAATTAACAAAATAATATTTAGTTAAATGGTTTAGTCAAGTTAATAATTTTTTCAGTGTGTAATTGATATTAAAATCTTACATGTAAGAGACATGAGAAACATACTTGTATATAGTTTCTAATGTGCGGTTACAAATCTGGTTACGAAAGTTGCTTTCGCAGATAGTAATTGATAGGAAATTTCAAACGGTATGCGTGTATACGGAGTTTCATAATTAATAACATTATCATGATGCGTTGTTAATACGATGAACGAACGGCATGCACGATAACGAATGATCGCGTAACTTACTTTGAAAATTACCGCAGACATTATTGCAATCCTGTTCAGTTGGGAAATTATTCCGATTACCATCGCATCCGGAGTAGCTGAATAAATGGCAGCGACCGGTTTGTTTGTCAAAATAGGCTCGTAATATGTTTGAATTACAACGTCCCTTTTGCATGGGTTCGCTACAGATCTCTATAAATTAATGATAATTTCGTTGTATAGTTATAACACAGAGATAATAAGACGATGAGATATACTATACTTGAAGAATGCTTGAAGATGACATACAATGAAATGATTTGTTAATTTAAAAGTTTTAAGAAAATATTTCCATACAAGACAATATTTTTTATTAATTTTATATATCATACAATTTTTTTATTGTGAATTGAGAAGATAATTTTTTGTTTTAAGCCATATTATTAAATAATCTTCCAAAAAAGTTAACTCTTCTACGTACTCTCTGCTTCATCTCTCGAGAAGTCGCAGCTCGGAATTTCAGCTACGCATGACGCCTGCTGGACCTTGCATTCCTCATGGCTGTCACCGTCGTCTTTATTTAAACCGCTGTACATGCCCTTGTGCAGTCTAGATCGCAATTTGACACCGGGCCCGCAGCTAGAACTGCATGGTGACCATATTGACCATTCGGTATAACGATCCGCAGGACATTTCTGTGCCAATATAAATTAGATTTTGATCAGTTAACACGATAAAAACAGATGTTAATCAAGAGACTTTATAGAAGCGAAATTCTCTTTCTCTCTCATCGATTCTCTTTCATTTCTCAAAATTTGCATATTGAAAAATTGATGGAAAAATTACGTTCGAAAAATCTTCCAAACGCGCAGATTTTCATGTGAATCTAATTTTACTTCATGAAATTTTTTTAATATGAATTAGCTGTTACTAGTATAATGAGACTGCACTTCTAATAATATATAAAAAAATTTTATAAATGTGAATTTTGTTTCTGCATCCTTGCTTATGTATTGTCAATTTTCATATCGATCTTTAAAGTTTACTTATTTGTTTATTAATGATGTTACATTTGCAATACCATAAATTGATTTAATGGCGTGTAAATGATATAAGTAATATTCATCACTTAATAATTATGTATATGAATTAACATAAATAATGTGCAACTTATAGTGGTAATTAGCAGTTGCTAAATTAAAACGCGTTATATTCATTCATTAGGATATCAGCAATGTTTTGTGAGTAAGTAATATAGAGATAATTAATAAATATTGATTTAGATATTCTCCATTTTATGAAAAAAACATGATTAAATTTTTCATACGCTGAAATGCAAGTTTCTTTTCTTATGATATTGTGTAACTTACGTGAGAATGCCAGTGCCGTGGATGGATCTACGAGAAATGGTGCAGGTATCGATTATTTGTGCGAAGCTATTGTTGCTCTGGCTGTGTTTGATGATTTAATACTTAGTAAAGCTGATAAATTCATTTTAATACATATCGAGCGAATCGTTTATCTTTATTTTATTTTATTTATTTTTTTTTAGGGAAACGTTCGCTTGATATCTATTAGATAGAATACGTGAATGTAGTTAGAGTCGTAGCACGAACAAACTTTGCGACGAATCTGATTCAAATTGGCAGATGTATTCTACATTCGAATGAAACAGGAAATAAATATCAATTAAATGCAATTGAGAGATCGGGTTCAATTTTACCAACCAAATAAACCTAGGAAATATAAATTCAACGGCGATTATTCTAATGAATTGATAGAGTATGAAATTATTTGATAATAAAAGGATTTTAATTAAATTAAATAAATAGATTTTTAAATTATTTTTGTTCTTCAAATATATATAATTGTAAATCTTAATAAAGATAAATAATAATATTAAGTTTATTATTAATATTTAAAAAATTTTTGATAAATGAGATGAAAAAAACTTGCTAAAAAAAAATAATATGGATCAGAAATTTTTATCATAGAATGCTAAAAAATATGTATGAAATATATGTATATGAAAATTTGTTTTCTAGACTCACTCATATTTTATTTTTATATTTTACAATTGTGCTATAATAGAAAATTTAATTTATACATTCGCGTCACGGAATCGAGTATATTTGAATCAGTTTCGTCGCTGAAATCGATTTCTGTCAGCCCTGAATCTTTTCATACCTGCAGCCATTCCTCGATTATCTCTCCGGTCCCGTCTGCTCTCTCACCGGCATAGTCCTCATCCTCATCATCGCCGTTCAAGTGATTGAATCGTTGCCTTACCTCTTCCATGTCTTCGCTTTCGCAAGGTTCATTCTCGCAATCGATCGACTCCTGTAATCGTGGCCCGTTCGGCACGGCCTTGCATTGCTTCCGATGCTTCTTATGCCGGAAGTTCCTTGATCGCGTTTTGCTGCCCTCGCCACAGGTAGACGAGCACGAGCTCCATGAACTCCACGGGGTCAGCTCGCACTTTTCGCTGTCTAATAGACCATCGTGACGACCATTACCGGTGCTAGTGAATTATAAGTCCTCATCATGTTGCGATGATATAAAATACGAGTCATTATGCGATAGATTCTCTCTATTATATTCAGAGATAGTTGAAAATCTTTTTTGTCAACAGTACGAGAAAAATAAATAAGTGTTGACACTCTTAATAGATGGGAAAATAATAGAATTTTCTTTCATTATACACTGACAAAAAATGGTTAACTTGACTAAATCTTTCAACTAAATTATTATTTTGTTAATTGAACATATATTAGGATTTAAGTCAAATATACATTTTGTTAGATTTAATATGTTACATTTATATTAAATATTTTTATATGTTTAATTAACAAAATAATATTTAGTTAAAAGATTTAGTCAGATTAACCATTTTTTTCTCAGTATACATATGTGTGTGTGTGTGCGTGTGAGAGAGGATATAAAATAAAAGATACTTTTGAGAAGAAGAGAAGAGATCTTTTTGGGAAACATATTAAAGAAATAAAACCTGTGCAATCATAAAAGAGGAAAGTTGAAAAAATTGATAGTTGAAATAATTGGTTCTTAGGGTTATGATGTAAAATTCCGCTATTTTGCGTTCATTACCAGTACGGGCTTTCTGCGTTATAGCATGGTCTTCGATCCGTAAGAGATGTGTCACATTTATTTGCGGCAGCAGCAGCTTCATCGCGAAAACGACGTTGCTTTAGTTGAGTGCCTCTGCCACAAGTGACTGAACACGGGCTCCATTCACCCCAAGATGTTGTTTTGCAAGCTTCTATACACGAAATAATTGATTACTTTTTTTCTAAATCCTATATATATAGGATTTAGAAAAAAAAAAATATATATATATATATATAAATGTCATAGTAAGAAACGCTTGAAACGAGAATTATATCATTACTAATTAATATTATATTCTGCAAATAAATAGATTCACACAATGCTTAATTATACATAAAGTAAATTTATCATGCAATGTATATTTATGATATGGTAATTCCAAATAATATATTGTAAATAAAATATAAATGTAGAACAATTTATAGATGCATTAAACAGAAAAAATCTTTTGCAGAAACAATTGCTTATGCAATCTGTTATTCTATTTAAAAGCTTTTGCAAACAATTTAGAAAATAATAGCAGACAAATTATGGGAATCTTAACATGGATATTTATAATAAACGTTATTTTTGCGCCTTAATTGTTCAATTTTGTGGCATCTTGTTTACGAATTTCTTACTATGGCTTTTTAAAAGTAACATTTTAAATTCTATAGCTTTAAAACACTTTTTATATTGCTGAGAAAATTATGGGTTAGATGCTAATGCTTCATAAAATTCTCGAGTGGTATAATTAATCTCTGTCATAATTCTCTACGAACACAT